>NC_134536.1:156778240-158086990 GCF_050624435.1 Tenrec ecaudatus
TTGGCTATGACCTGATTCACAGGCTGGACTCCACCCCTTTGCTTAGGTTGACAGGAGATTATGTACGCCCACACTGTTTTAGCCTATCCTTTTAAGTGTTCCAGATTTTGTTTCTCTGCCTACCACATACAGCTTGAATTGTTTTGTGGAAGGTCTAGTAAATAAGTTGACATGCTGTATGTATCAGCTTTTATATCTCTCTACAAGGATTAGGACAGAAGGGAAATGAATTGTTTTCTGTTATATTTTTCTCTTCCATTCTTTTGCTGAAACTCTGTTTTAATTTTATGACGTGTGCTTTTAGATAAAATGGATTTATGTTATGAACCATTCATGGAAGAGTTCAATTAGATAAATTTTTGTATGTGTGTATCAAACTTAAAACCCAAGCCTTTACCCACCCAATGCCCCGCTCCTCCCCCCCCTCACCCACCCACACACATATACTCTGTTTAGCCTGAGCTACTTCAGTTATGCATATGAGGGGTCATCTGCCTCTCTCCCTTCAGCAGAAGCTGCCTCAACTCTGGTGCTTGGTGCTTCTGGGGGTCAGATTTGGGAAAAGAGAAACGAATTCCTTTGTAACTACTTCATCCTATGAAGGTGGCCAGGTTTTAACACGGGTAGAGCGGGACACCATTGCTAAAACTCATATCCTGGTGAACTAGCCACATGGCAGTCGAAAATCGTATACCCTAACTTGTCGCGCATCCTTTCCAAAAATCAGGACTATTTTAAAATGCTGCGGGACGCGGGAAAAACTGTTAAAAATCAGGACTGTTCCACCAAAAGCGGGACGTCTGATAACATTTTCATATTCAGTGATTATTTTGCTTGGAATGTGTAAAATCCCTCGCGAAAAAAATGGAAAAGGTCTACAAATCCACTTCTGTTTTAATTTTCCAACCTTAGAAAGCCTGCAGAGCAGTTTCAGTGAGTTTGGTTTGGTTTGGTACATTAGCTACATCTTGTGAGCATGGTTTCAAATAAGCTATCATTTGAATTGCTAACTTGTTTCTTTTAGGATTCCTGGTAGCATGGTAGTTACACGCTGGGCTGCTGATTGCAAGGTCAACAGTTTAAAAATAAATCACCAGCCTGCTCTGCAGGAGCAAAGGCTTTCTACTCCCCAAAGGAGTTTCAGTCTTGGAAACTCACAGGGGCAGTTTCACCTTGGCCTATACAGTGGCTGTGAACTGGAATTGACTCGGTGGCAGTGAGTTTGCTTTGCTAACGTGCTTCCTTTGGACAATTCTGCTTGCCTACAACCTTGATTAGAATTTGCCTTTGGACTTGTACAAGCTTGATGAGAATTTGCTTTTCGACTTGGTGCCTTAACAAATGAGTTTGTCTTCCTTGATTTAAACATGTATAGCAGATTTAATTAGTAAACTATGGCATTTAGGTTGATGGCCCCACCTGAAAGAACTTAGTGTAACATTAGCTGACAGGCTAGAGAGAAAAAGAAGACTGGTGGTTTAAATGTTTGTATTGTTTTAATTAGAAGAAAAAACATGCTTTTGTTTTAATGCAGAATGTGTAGTTGTGCTGGAATTTGAAAGATGGTAAAAGCTTACTTAACAGTGTGTCAAGGGTTGTAGAAGATTTGAGTAGAAGTAAACTTTTCTTAGTTTAGAAAACTGAAAAAAATGTTTTAACATATTTGTGATATTAGATCAAATCTGGTGCATTTATATCCTCAAATTTAAAAAAAGGTGCTGAATTGTCACATACTGTGATATCACATGTGTGATAATATGTTCTAATAACTAGTAAAAGTTATCATATGTATATTTAGGCAGTGGAAGTGGCGTTGAGTAAAGATCATTCCAGCAATTTCGCAATTATACAACTAAGAAAGTTTAACTTAAATTAAACATTATAGCTGAAAGTTTTATGCCTGGTATTTTAAGCTATCTACTTCTAGACTAATTTTCCTTCTGATTTTTAATGAACTCTTTTTGGTTTTGCCTGTGTTTGTGAATTTCCCATTTGTGTTTTTCAAAAAAAAATTTAAATATGAATGTATGTATATATATTTACTGTGATTTAATCATGGCAGTGTCACTAAGAAAGTTCGCTTTTTTCTTTGTGGACTCAATGAGACAACCAAAATTTCCAGCAAAAAAAAAAAGGGGGGGGAGCATATCTGACTTCTTAAAAAGGACTAAAATCCTGAATTGGAGCCCACCAGTCTAAATTAAGATTTCTATAATTCTGGAAGGTGATAAGGTACGTGAATTGCAGCTGATCCAAAATTGTCAAGAATAGATATAAACCACTGCTGAGATGTGTTAGGCTGAGTTAACTAGAGGAACAAATCCAGTGATACTCATATAAGTAAGAGCTTTGTATCAAGAAATAATTATTATGCATCAAGAAAAAATTCCAGCTCACTCCAACTCAAGTCCGTAAATCCAATATCAGTCCACAAGTCCCTCTTCAGACTCACACAGCCACATGCAATAATGTAGATGGCAGGAAGACCACAGCTCAGTGTGTGAAAGGTTGTGTGTGTGGAATCATGGCAGGGCTCCAGCAGTTCTCAGGGTCAGCAAGCAGGAAGATCCAGTGGGGGGAGGTTCCCAAACCCCTCCTATGGAAAGGCCACACCCACAAGGCAGCACCATCAGGTTGTAACCTGATTGACAGGTTGACTAGGACCCCTACCCTTTTATGTCTTCAAGTTGACATGAAAGTGTAACTACCACAATAGATTAAGTATTTCTATAAAGCCTATATGTAAGAACATTTTGATCGTTTTACAACTTTCTATATAAATAATTAATTTAAAGCTTTAAAAAAATTTTTATAAATAATTTTAAAGCTTTCTATATAAATAATTACTTTTTCTCATGGCATTCAAGTGGTTTGACGTGTAGTTTTAAGTATCATGACTCAGGTTGAAAGTTTCTATTAGCAGATTTTACAAATTCATAAATTAATAGTTAGAGAATCTAGTACGACTTGAGCTATACGTTTTAAAACAGAATTTAACATTAAGTTTTCCTGTTAAGGTCCTTGTTCATATACAACCTGAGATTTTTATAGAATGTAGCTGCTGCTGGTGTTATTTAGATATAGATAAATACCTCATGATAATTATTGCTTTCAAGTATACATGCATGTGCAATTTTCAAACATTTAGTCTAATATTGTTAATATGTCTGCTATTACTTTGGCCTTCTTAGAATTTAAAATAACAGATGTATGAACCCATTTTCCCCTAGATTTAAAAAAATTACTGTTCATCTTAAAAACACACCAGAATGAAAAATTGTTTTCTGAAAACCAGTTTGAATTTAAATGATGGTCCAGAAAAAAATATTAGGCCATTTTGAACTGAGCATTACATCTTACTGAAGAATTCAGTTTGTTTAAAAGAACAGACTCCAGAGAGAGAAAATAAGACCAGTAATCATTTAATCTGCGGTGTCTGTGTAATGCTTAAAATCCATTTATCACTATTCTACTTGTACCTCCTGAAACCAGTTCTTCAGAATGCTTCACGTTAGCTCTAGCCAGTTTTAATTTAAAGGGAGTAAAGGGAACTAAGTAATTCTTGCCATGTGGTATTGTTTCAAAGTCACACTAATTTAGAAGACGCTTCTACAGGGATGTTCAGTGGATTTCTATGGGAATTCATGGAGAAAAAAGAAAGTATTAACTCTAGCTCTGAGTGGAGCAACCTCACCTGTTAGTAAATAAACCAAACAGGCACCTTAAGCTATGCTTAATATGGCTTATATGTACTGCCAAGGAGAGGGCTTGTCCAGCATTGTCTTCCTGGGCATGTATTTTGATGGAGATTCTGTCAGCCTGCGGACTCTGGTTATGTGCTCTAGGTGCTAACTTTTGTCTCTTCAAGTTGTATGGCTCTCGTCACAAGTCCAATCAAAAAGGTCTGATTTGGAAACTCCCCTAAGAGCACTGGACTTTATATGAAACACACCTGATGTTTTGAACTGGCCCAGTAATGGACAACTTGAGACTCTCATATATTTGTGTAGCAGGTCTTTGTTCTTCAAACGAATAGTTTGCATAAACGCCTTGTATCTAACCCGATTGTTTTCTTTAAGTACTGTCCTATCACTTAAGTTTTGAATCTGTCCAAGTGAACATTCCACGTATTCTAAGAGGCTTTACTAGTATTTTAAATTTGATACTATTGATTAGATTGATAATCTTATTCTGAGAAATACCAAATGTCCCATAGAGGTTATTTATCAAGCAAATAATTATGCTTCTAAAGTGGATATATATATCCACTCCATGTATCTGTAAACAGTAGATATGTGAATGAATTTTGAGCTCTTTAGTTAATTTAAGCCTTAATATGAAAACAGTTAAATCTTAAAACATGGCCCTGATCAACATTAGACATCATAAAAAGCTCACTCAAGATATGGGTGTGTAGCAATGTGTGATGAAGAAATCCGATGGTGCTTGGCTATCAGAAAGAATCACATCTGGAGTGTTAAAGGCTTGTCTTAACAAGCAGCCAACTAAGAGAAGTGTCAGCTAAGCCCACATGGAGCAAAGGATTATTAATAATATAATTAATAAGTAGATGTGCATATGTAAATATATTTATATATGATGATGGGGAAATAGATCTATGTGCATATATTTATACGTTTAGTATTAAGGTAGCAGACAGACATTGAGTCTCTACCCAAGTACTCCCTCAATGCAAGAACACTTTGTTCTATTAAACTGGCATTCCATGATGCTCACCTTCACGATTGCTGAAGACAAACTGGGTGCAGAAGAAAATGTGGTAAAGAAAGCTGATGGTGCCCAGTTACCAAAAGCTATAGCACCTGGGGTCTTAAAGGCGTGAAGGTAAACAAGCAACCATCTAGCTGAGAATCAACAAAGCCCACATGGAAGAAGCATGACTGCCTGTGTGATCCCGAGATGTTGATGCCCTGTTTCCCTGAAAATAAGACAGTGTCTTATATTAATTTTTGCTCCCAAAGATGTGCTAGGTCTAATTTTGTGCTCCGGCTGCACTGTGGCCAACAGTGAGCTGCGTGGCAACAGCCACTGCTATGGTCCAGAGTCCAGAGTTACTATAGCGTCAGGGGAATTATTTTCTGGGAGGTTTTATTTGGGGGGGGGGATGCCTTATATTTCACTGAGAGGTAAAACTGTAAGTAGGTCTTATTTTGGGGGATATCTTACTTTCGGGGAAACAGGGTAGGATCAGGTATCAGGATCAAAGAACAGAAAAGCATATCATCATGAATGAGGGGGAGTGTAGATTGGAGACCCAAAACTCATTTGTAGGCACCTGTACTTCCCTTTACAGAAGGGTTGCGGGGAGACGAGCCAGTTAGTGTGCAGTGTAGCACTGATGAAACAAACAACTTTCCTCTAGTTCTTTAATGTTTCCTCCCCTGAACTTTCATGATCTCAATTCCACCTTATAAATTTGGCTAGATCACAGCATGTACACTGATACAGATAAGAGCAGGAAACACAGGGAATCCAGAACAGATAAACTCCTCAGGACCAGTAATGAGAGTTGGGATACCAGGGGCGTTAGGGATACTAGGGGCAGGGGGTAGATAGGAGGAACCAATCACAAGGATAGAAACAGAAAAGTGGGTGAAGGGAGACATCAGACAGTATAAGACAATAATAATGATTTTTAAATTATCAAGGGTTCATGAAGGAGGGAAGGTGGGGGAAAGGGGAAAAATGATAAGCTGATACCAAGGGTTCAAGTTGAAAGAAAAAATTTTTGATAATGATGATGGCAACAAATGTGCAAATGTGCTTGACAAAATGAATGGATGTATGGATTGTGATAAGAGTTGTATGTGCCTCCAATAAAATGATTTAGAAAAATAGATGAAAATTGTATTGAAATTTAAATTCTAAGCACCCATTTGCAGAAAAACTATGGTAAGGAAAAGCCAAAAATCCACTTATGGAGTCATACAAGTTATGCCAAAAGTCAGCAATACTATTTCATCCTTAACAGATCCCATAGATATAAGCTAATTTACAAAAGCAGTAGGGAATGATAGAGGGGACCTTTTGCTTCATTTATCACATTTTAGGGTTTAGTTCCGTGCAGCTGGAGAAACTCCTGAGGGGGGAGCTTTAAGTGAATTCTGCTTTGATCTTGCATTATCTAAGAAGATTAAGTAGACACTAAGTCTAAAACCCTTTCATTATTTCTGAGTAACTTCACATATGAATCCTCTCCCAGCACCTATCGGCTGAGTGATTTAGTGCTATGTTTTTCTATTGTTAACTCTAACTTTGCATAAGGGAATTGGCCATGAAAAAGGCCAGAAGGACATAAGCACAAGGACATGCTCTCAGGTGTCAAAGGAGGTTCCCTTAGACAGATGTCACCTTTACGATTATTTCTTGTCTGAAGGAGAAGGGGTAGCATTGCCCCAGAAGGTACATCGAGTGATGTTGTGAGATCAAATATATCGACACGTCTTAGAGATTTTTGTCCTGCTGTCCTTCCAGATGTGTCAATAAAATATACGCTGACTGTCACCCTGCGTCTGTGACTGGATGCAGTGGCTACTCTTTGGACTTTTAAGCTGGTTATATTCATGGTTTCTTTTATTAACCCAAACCATTTGATTGGGAGCTAATATAGATATCATATCATTCCATAGTTCAAGCACAGCAGACAGCATTGCACACCTGCTACCACAGGCAGCTTCCAAACATTCTCTTCCTTCTTGAATGCCTTGATATCAGCTCCCCTTTACTACCCTCTCTCACTGTAATGGCAGCAACCCTGTTCTATGTGCTGTCTGGTTCGCTCCAGTTCAGTTATCATAGTCAATCACTCCTATCACTGCTATATGGTGGTCTTGATTGCCCCCTTGCCTCATCCGCTTTCCGTCATTCACCAGACTTTGGCTGACTTGCTAATATGCTAGCTTCTCACAAACACCTGGATGTGAAAAGATATTGAATAAAAGTTTAAAAATTTGGTTTTAGAATTTGTCTTTTATAATGGACTTATTTACTCCAAATGCACCCCAACTCTTAGTGACCCTGAAGTACAGTGTAGAACTGCTCTTGTGAGTTTCCAAGACTCCAAATCTTTATAGGAGTAGAAGGCCTCATCTCTCTCATGCTTTGCAGCTGAGGGGTTTGAACTGCGGACCTTGCCCAATGCATAACCCACTACACCTCCTGGGCTGCTTTATTAGCCATTAGGCAGATACAAATAAAAAGCAAAATAAGATCTCACTCTAATGAAAATGTCAATGAACACAAATGTAAAATAATAGATGTTGGTAAACTGAAAAAAAAACCAAACAACACTCCAAAGTAACAACAAACTTATGGCCATCAAGTGCATTTTGATCAACAGAGACCTTATAGAACAGAGTAAAACAACCCGTGAATTTCTTCCCCCCCCCAAGTTTTATTGACACATAAATGACATATCACACAATTCCATAGTTCAAGCATATCAAGTAGAATTGCACAATCATTACCAAATCAATTATAGAGCACCCTCCCACTTTCATGTTAAATTACCTTTAAAATGAATTATGCATTCACAATCCATTCTAGTGCTCCCTCCCACCTTCATTATTTACTCCTGAACTCCCCTTTCCCACCCTATCACCCACCCCCATCCCTGGTAGGCCCCTTATATGGTTATGCATCCACTCCTCCTGTGCTTCACAGCTGGGCGACACAGCAGAAAGCCATAGAAAACAACATTACACTAAGGTGGTAAGGATACAATCATAATGGTATAAAGAGATAAATACAAATAGTATATAAGAAGAAAAACACCCCATCGATATTCAAAAGACCAGAGAAGAAATGTCTGTTATAGAACAAGTCAGAGATACTTGCAAGCCAGAACAAATTCAGGTCATGTCTATAGGTCATCAACTGGCCAAATATCCCCTTACAGAAGGGTCTCGGGGAGGAGACGAGCCAGTCAGGGTGCGATGTAGCACCGATAAAAAATACAGCTCTACTCAAGTTCCTAAATGCTTCCTCCTTCCCCACTATCATGATCCTAATTCTACCTTACAAATCTGGCTAGAACAGAAGATGTACACTGGCACAGATAGGAACTGGAAACAGGGAAGCCAGGGTGGATGATCCCTTCAGGACCAGTGGTGTGAGTGGCAATACTGGGAGGGTGGAGGTAGGGTGGGTTGGAAAGGGAGAACAGATTACAAGGATCTATAGGTGACCTCCTCCCTGGGGGATGGACAACAGAAAAGTGGGTGAAGGGAGACGTTGGACAGGCAAGATATGACAAAATAATAATTTATAAATTATCAAGGGTTCATGAGGGAGGGGGGAGTCATGAGGGAGGAGAAAAATGAGGAGATGATGCCAGGGGCTTAGGTGGAGAGCAAATGTTTTGAGAATGCTGAGGGCAATGGATGTACAAATGTATGTATGGAGTGTGATGAATGTATGGAGTGTGATAAGAGTTGCATGAGCCCCTAATAAAATGATTTAAAAAACCTGGCCAAATATCAAGTTCTATCCAGCATAGTCAAGATTTCAATGGTCTCTGCCTGATAGTAAGGCTGTTCGGGACCCTTGCCTGTGCCTAGAGCAGATCTGCCTAGCTCAGTCTGACTTGATACTCTGCAGGTGGGTTTTGGGCTCTCACTGTCCCCTCTAGCCCACCACAAATTGGGTGTTCATAATTTTAGCTCTGATACTTTTCCCTTTGCCTTATTCGATATTTGTAATTGTCATCTTTGAATCACACAAGCTGCTGTGCTTCCTCTATGCGGACTTAGTTAACTCCTCACTCAGATGGCTGCTTGTTTGTATACAGGCCCTTAAGGCCCCAAGACACAATTGTGATTGATAGCCGGGCACCATCTGCTTCCTTCCCCAAACTTTACAGTAGCACCCTTATCTTCAGTGATCATTTCATGAAGGTGAGTATTCAGCAGGGCCATGATGTAGAAATTAATTGTCCTTAGGTTGAAGCTAGGATTTAGTGCGAGCTCGAACCCATTCCTGGATCTCTGCTTTTTTGTACAATTGCTTTCATAATCAGTCTCCAAATATACATTTTCCTTCATGGACTTCTTGACACTAACCCTGTGGGTTTCTAAGGCTGTAAATCTTTATGGAGCAGAAAACATCTTTCTCCCACAGAGTGGCTGGTGTATTTGAACTGCTAACCTTGTGGTTAACAGTCCAAAGGATAAGTCACTAAACCACCAAACCACCATTGCTGGTGAGACTGTAGAAAGCTACAGCCAGTGAAGAAGACAACCGTGGTTGCTGATAAAGGTAAACAAAGATGATGTAACCCAACAACCCAGTAAGATAGCTAGAAGTGACACCAGGAACATGAAGAGAAATCTGTAGACCAATGTGTTCATCATAGCACTTTTATGATTTTCAAAAGTTGGATGCATAAAATGTATTGCCACGCAATGGTGAAGAGATATGTAAACCTGATAGCATGATGTGAATGGACTTTGAAAATATTAGCCAGAGAAAAATAAGTTCATTGGAAAAGACAAATCGTATGTGATTTCACTTATGAGAGAGCTTCATAATGTTTGTGGGGAAATGTCAGTATCTTTTAATTCCATTTTTCTATGAATGTTTTGAAATCCATTTTTATAAACAAATATATGAAGAAAAAATTATTAGTGGTTACCAAGACGAGAGAAAAAAACAGGATTTTTCCCCTTAGGGGACATTGAGTTTATAAATTGAAAACTTAAAAAAAGGCTTGTGACAATGGTTGTACAACGTGGCGATACACCCACCGTCACCACATGGCAGATGTAGAATTTTGCACAAGTGAAAAAAGTGGGCTTCAACATTCATGAAAAGAAAACATTTGTTTTTATAGATACCACAAAGGAACATTTCCTTGGTTTTTCTTACAACATTATGGTCTCTGTGACAAGTAAGCTTTTCTAGAGAACCCAGATTGAGGCAGGCCCCATCTTAAGCTGGTGTTTTCATTTGAGATCTGGCCTTGGTTTCCCATTGCATTGATTAGCTACTATTAAGAATTTCTGTGAAATTTAGCGGATTACAATTTCAAAGGTGAATTACTTCCCAGTTTCTGATCAGCAAGAATCCAAGATTTCCTTGGCTAAGGAAGAGCATTGGGACTCTCATGAGGTCACTCTGGTGGCTGAGGTGCAGACTCCTAAGGTCTGTCTAGGGATTGATTCAGGTTTGAGTTCAGTTCTGTGGTTCTGGGCTGACCTCCATTTGGTGCAGGCTGTTGCAAGGAGGAAAGAGTTCCTCTCTTTGAGTCCACCTTCCCCCCCCTTCCCCCCCTCGCCCCCCCTCCCCCCGCTGCCTGATGCAGGTTTCCATCAGGGTCATTGGTCCAAGTGGGAGAGATCAACCAAGCCAGATACTCAGGGCTTTGTTGGTTTTTAACCTAAACTGAGGCATGACACAACCTCCTTTGGGTCAGTATTTTCTACACAGATCAAACCCAGTACCCCAGGGGAGAATTCATAAAGGTATGAGTATCGATGGTGGAGATCAATGGAGACCATCCTAGAAACTGGAATCGAAAGGAATCTCCTCTAGGTGGTGACAGCTCTCTTCTACTGGCTCCCACTATTTACAGATGCTCCATTTCTCCCTCTCCAATGACATCCAAAAGGACAAAACAAACAAGAAAACAAACAAACAGAACCAAGAAAAAAAAACACCTCGTGTCTTCTGCTGTCTCCTGACTTTTGAGCCTCGTCTGGGAAACCCACAGGAGCAGGTCCACCCTGGCCTATATGGTCACCATGGGTTGGAATGGACTCAATGGCAGTGAGTTTGAGTTAAGGTTTGCAGAAGCTGTCATGTCTGGGGAGACTTCTAAATCCGCTTTTTAGTTTCCCTATAGATTCAGCTTAGGAGGAATTCTTTCGCTGTGATTAACGTTGTCCTCAGTCAGGGTATTGGTCAAATTGGATTCTTACCACTGCCTTAGCCAATTCAGAGAGAGGCACTCAAGCCCTTATGGGTTTCCCTGGATATGCCCCTGATGTAAAGCTCGCCACTAGAACTGAAATTTGGCTTTGTACTATCTTGACACTTTAAAAATGGATAGCCCCTCACCTTGCAAGGGGGCCAAATAACAGAACGTAGGTGAAGAGAGACAGTATATAATATGAAATAATAATAATAACATTATATAATTATATTATTATAATATTATAATATTATATTATATAATATTATATAATAATAACATTATATAATTGATCAAGAATTCATGAGGGTGGGTGGGAGGGGGGAAAAGAGAAGTTTAAACCAAGGGCTCAAGTGGAAAATGTTTGGGAAATGATGATGGCAACACATGTACAAATAAGCTTGATACAATTGATGTATTGAATGTAGTAAGAGCCCCCCAATAAAATGATTTAAAAAATAAAGTTTAGATGTGCTTTTTTCCTCTTATTGCTTTATATTTAAATCCCTATCCTTATTAATTCATTTTGGGAGGATGGTACTGTGGTGGTTAATATTGTATCCACTTAGAGAAACTGATTTTTAGCAGTTTGGGAGACACTAGACTGGATGTTTTCCTAAATGAAATATACTGTAGCTGGTTTCTATTCTGTGATCTGATGTGATCAGTTGAATAGGGGTTTTCTTTGGGGGGGGGGAGATGCCCAGGCTCCAGAGTATAAATTAATGTTAAAGCAAAACTCACTCTCCCTCAATTCTGCTCTCTTCTAGTACTGGGATATAAGTCTGTAAAAGTTGATAGCCTGCCAACTGCCATGCGAATTTGGAATTTTCAAACCTCTGCAATCCAGAGTGACAGCAGAGGTCTCCAGGCTTTGGGCTGACCTAAAGTTTGGGACTTCAAAGCTCTCCCAATTGTGTGAACATTTTCCTTAAAATCAATCAATCAATCTATCTATCTATCTATCTATCTATCTATCTATCTATCTATCTATCTATCTACCATCATCATCATCATCTGTCTCCCCTCTTTCCTCCTTCTCTTTCTACCTATCTACCCATTAGTCTACTCATTCATCTATTTATCTATCTACTTATGTCTCACTGGTTTTGTTCTTCTAGAGTACCCAAGATAAAATAGCAATAAATTCACGATGAGCAGATCTTGAGAAAGTGGGGAAACATGACTGAGGACTGTGGAAATAAACAAGGGACATCAAAATGAGGATAAAGACGATTTACTCGGAGTTTCCTATAGAAAGCGAATCAGCCTTCATTGTTTGCCTCTGGCAGAGATTCAAAGAGAGTGGCATGCTTTCACAGTGGTAGAAAGGGAAGGCTTTAGCTGTCCCTCACTGAAGGTTGCTGAAATGACGCAGCTGGAGGGTAACCACAAGCAGTGTAACATATGCAACAGTTAGTGAGCATATTTGACTTTATTCAGTTGTTCCTACATTACACACAGGACAAACATCAAGGAAACTCACCGTTATTAACCAAGTTCTGGTCACTGAGGACTCGCTGCTACAGGGCTTGCTCTTCATGGTATGGTTGCTGGCGTTGAGGGCTAGTATTCTGTTCTTATAGACCAATGTCTCTCAAAGACAGTTTTCCAACCCCATAATACACACATACCTGTGTACACATACGTCAAGACTCATGTCTATATTAATTACTAGAATTTCATATATTTATGACTATTTCAAATGAAGGTGATCCCACAGCATGTAGATGCCACTCAACAGTCCCATTAACATCTTACGCAGTGGTAGCATAGTATTTATACATTGGCCTGCTAGTGGCAAGCTCAACAGTATGAAACCACCTCTCATCTTTCTGGAGAAAGAGGAGGCTTTCTACTCCCATGAAGAGGTGGAAACTCATAGTGGTGGTAACCCACAAGGGCAGTTCAACCCCTCTGTATGGGGTCACTATGAGATGGAATAGGATCCATAGGATTGAGCTTGGAGGTCTGTTTTGGGTTTTTGCAGTAGTATCTTAGCAAGGAACTGCCAGAATGAGGGACAGAATCGCTCATCTCAGTTGGATGTTAGAGGAAAGTAGAGAAAACCAGGAATATGTTGACCTCTGTTCTATCGACTTGGGAACAACATTAGCCTATGTGGGTCGTAACACACTGTGGATAACACTGCAAGGAATGGTGATTTAAGAACACTTAACTGCGCTCATATGAAATCTGTACATAGTCTGAGAAAGTCACTTAAACAGAGCAAGGGGATAGTGTGTGTTTTAAAGGCAGGAAAATGTGTGTCACTATTGTGTATCCTTTCACCATGTTGTTCCTGACACTTGGCAAGCCTCCAGGGCAGAGGAGAACTGCCCTTGTGGGGTTCTGAGACTGTTACTCTTTCTTGGACTAGAAAGCCTCAATTTTCTCCCCTGGAGTAGCTGCTGGTTTCACACTGTGCTACCAGGACCTCTCTCAACATAAGCAAACATAAAACCTCACCTTGAACCAATAAGTAACATCAGGATAAACGTAGAAAAGATTGAAGAGCTCTAAAATTTCACTGTACTAGGATCTACACCCAAGCACCCGTGGAAACCACAGTTAATAGATATTGCTATGAATTTCCTTGGGCAAATCTGCTATATTTAAACATATATTTAAAGTGTTAAATAACAGCGATGTCACTTTGAGGACTGAGGTGCACATGACCCAAGCCATGGAACTTTCAGTTGTCACACATGTATGTGAAAACTGGACAATGAATAAGGAATATCAAAGCAGAATTGATGCATTTGTATTACAATGTTGATCAAGAATATAGTGCCAAAGAATGAACAAGTCTATTTAAAAAGTAACAGCCCAATGTTGCTTAGAATCAAGAATTGCAAGACCTTATCTCATGTCCGTTGTTATCCAGAGACACTAGTAGAGAGTCAGTTTTAAAATGAAGATGCACAATAGGATGGATTGACACAGTGGCTGCAACAATGGGCTGAGACGTTGCAATGATGATGCAGGACCTCCTGAGTGAGGTTCTATTCTGTTTTACGTAGGGTTGCTATGAGCTGTGACAGATTTGACCACACCCACAACGATAGTGTTTAGTCTTTGTAGATTTGGCTACTTCCGTTTGAGGGCAGAGGCAAACAAGAAGAATACAGAAAAGTCTACATTAAAAAAAAAAAGCCATCAGCCTCTTCTTTAGGTTCAGGAATAAATATGTTCAGCCAGAATGTTGCATTTATGATCAATATCCTTATAAACCCAAAATGTATTTGTCCTCCAGGCTCAGAAATATTGCATATAAACCTAGAGTTACAGTGGGGTTTGTACTTACATTTTAAAACACATATATCATATAATTTTACTAGGACAAAGAAGAGATGGACAAGGTTGGCATTCTGTCAGCTTTGGCAATACATCTACTTGTGGAAGAATATGGATATTCTGGATTATTCCTAAGAACTGGTAGGGTGTATCTCATTAGAAATATTAGTGAGGGCTGTCCCATGGCCCCTTACTTATTTTCTTCATCTTACTGCTTCCCAAATCTGCCTACTGACTTTAGCAAAGTCAGACAAAGTGAATGCATTTGGGTTCATGTTGTCAAGTAACCCAACTCCCTGATTTCGTTTAGGAAACTGAATCTGAATGCCAGCGTTTTGAATAGTAAATCATAAAATCAAACATCTTCAAGCAAACATCTGGGAACGACAGCATGAACAAATCACACAGTCGAACACTGCATTTTGCACGGGCTACAAATGATTAAAGAACCACGATGGACGTGTAGTTCTTCCTAACTGAAGTGTACCCTCAATTGGGGACTACCTGTTTCTTGCATTCTGCTCCTATGAGCACACTCTGGAGTCTGGGAACATTTTAGGGCAACTGTCGGCAATTAATCATTCATTGGTATTTGGATCATCGGCCTAATCCTCCACCATGGAAAGCACCTTTATGTCGGCCTGGTAAATAACAGACATTTGTCTATGACTGTTAAGTTCATGAATAGATAACATCACTTCGCTGCAGCTGCGAGGCAGAAACTCTACCATAAGTTGCCAAAATTCAGCTATTACTATTGTGTTGGTTTGTTTTTTTAAAACTGGGCAAGCTGCCATTTTGTTTTCCTTTTTGAAAGTGTGTATGTACCAAATAAGACTAGTTTATGCCAGGTTGGCATTCTGGAGGCGAATGAACTCTTTCTGGTGTTTAGGGTATCATTTTGTTCTTGGGAGCAACTTAGTGCTACACAGCCTTGTAAATTATTTGCTTAGGATACTAAATGATACCCCACTGGCCCAGGAGAATTAGGCACATTTTCTAATTTGCAGAGCTTATATTCAGAAGACATCTTACATAATGAGGGAATGTAGGCCAAAGTGGGTTAATGTTCACAGATCATTCATTTTCTGATTTTTGTGTTCCATTATCTGGATCCATATTTTGGTAGAGGACATGAAGGTAATGGATTGAACAATGGAAATGAAATGAAAATCACACATGGAACTCAATGCATACTTGATGTGTACACAAAACTAGCATATTAAACCAATGGTATGATTACATTTAGTCATTGGCTGTGTCACAATTTTAAGTATTAGAATTGCATAAATGCAAATTAAACAATAATATTCATACATGCAAATTAAAGTAATAGTATAGGAGAGGTTCCATCAGTGTCTCACTGCTTCATGACTAATGTTTATACAACGAATCAAAAGAGGCACTTAAAGGAAGACACCTACCAAACATGGAAACATACAAACATCAACCTTTTCATTTCAGCCTAAAACCTGTAAATGCATACGTATTTGCTGATCTTTTGGTAAAACGTTTCTATTAGTATCAGTCAGTTACTTGTAGTTTCTTAGACTGCTCTGTGGCCTTCAAACAACTACTCATCTTGTATCTGTCATAGTTCTTAGTCATACTTTATTTGGAACAGTGAATTAAAAGAGGAGATGCAGGTGTGTGTGTGTAGATGGTGGTTGTCATCAGGGTAGCTTCTACTCATGACAACTTTATGTATAATAGAGCAAAATGCTACCCAGGCCTGCGGCAGCCTCCTGACTGTTGATATGTTGGAGTTCATGGTTGTGGCGAATGAGGCAAGCCATATGACTAGAGGGCTCCTCAAGCTTCTCAGATGACTTTCCCACTTTCTGAGTGACTCGTTTTTCATGACAATGTGTCCAAAGTAAATAAAAGGACGTCTTACCAAACTCATTTCAACGTAGCATTCTGGTTTCTATTTCTTCTACAACTGATAACACAGAGTTAGACCCCACATTGCCTTAATGTCAACTCCTACTTATACTGTTATGCAAGTTTGCTCTAACAGTGAAAGAATTGAACTAACCCCGAATCGCATGGAATTCTTCATCAAAATCACCTTTTGTTACTCCATATGCAGCTTTTAAATCAGGGAAGGGGCTTTGAATGTTTTCTTGTACAAAATTAAGGCTAAATCAGAATTATATTCACACATACAAATTTACTTATAACGTTTTAAAGATGTTTATCAGTTTTCATTTGTACCCCACAGACTACGTGTGTGCGCGTGTTGTGGGTGGTGGGGGTGGTAGTGGAATGTATTCATTTGGGGCTAAAACAGTGTACTCAAATATAATAACTGTGAGGATGGCCAAGATGCAGACCATGTTTCTTTCTATTGTGCCTAGAGCTCGTATGAGTCAGAGACACTCAATAACAACAACACGCAACAACAGCAAAGTACCATCTTTTATACATGTGTCTGTGTCTATGTCTGTGTTTGTACTTCAAATAGTTCATGGAAAACTTTTATTATCTTTTAATTCTATTTCCCCATTAACTTTGTGAAGCTAATACTATATATATGTGTGTGAGAGTGTGTGTGTGTGTGTGTGTGTATGTATATATATTCCATCTAGTCTCTGTGGGACAAAAACTGAATTTGATCTTGCATTAATTAGTTTTCATACTTGGAGATTTATTAATTAGGGTAATTTTTAGATTTAAAATACTAAAATTATATTCTTTTTCATTTATAATGTCTAGTAAGTTCGATTGTGTCCTGGCCAGTTTTTCAGAGTATGTTTTTGAAATACTCACTTTATAATTCCCATAGGAGGTCTGCCGAGAGGCTCATGGCCCCAAGGCACTGTTTTATTTCCTGCTTTTATTCTTTGCTGAATTAATATAATTAAGGCCTTAATTAATCAATAAGCTTGAAAGAGTTCTAGGTCACAATTCCAATTTCATTCTACTACTGTTAGTGAAAAACTGTTAGGATTCCAGTTTTAGGAATGAGGATGGTGAGACTTTGGATCCCTTACTTTGGACATCATATCAGCAAAGACCACTTGTTAAAAAGAACATTAGGTTTGTTAAAGAATAGTGGCAGTGAAAAAGAGGTAAACTCCCAGTCAGACGTATTGACACAATAGCCACAACCATGAGCTTAACCACTTTTTTTAATCCTTGTATTGCAGGCTCATACAATTTTTATCACAATTCATACATCCATCCATTGTGTCAAGAACATATATACTTTTGTTGCCATCACCCTTCTCAAAGCATTTGCCTTCTACTTGAGCCCTTACTATCTGCTGCTCATTTCCCCTTCCCTCCCCACTGCCTCCTACCTCATGAACCCTTCATCATTCATATATTATTATTATTTTGTCATATATTACACTGTTTGATGTTTCTCTCCCCCCCCCCTTTCTTTCCAAGACTGTGAAGAGAGAGTAAGACTTGGGAAAGTTTTTAGGTATTAAAATCGACAGCTGACTTCTCAGTGTGTTACAATGGATTAATGAAAACTTCCAATGGTTTTCTAAATATACATGCCACCCAATGGATGCCAAGTGTACTGTCAATAAGAAAAAGGACTGCGAGGAGGCTTTATGAAGTTCATGAAAAAACAGAATTAGAACATACTGGAATGTTTCCACGAACTTTTTGAACCCCCTTGTACACTTAGAGATACCTAGACTAAAATTGCATCCCTTCTAGGTGCAGGGCCTTAGAAATATTCATGTCTCTGGCTGAGCTTCCTGGTTTCCCAAGCAAAGAACTGTTAGGTGTTTTAAATAATATGGTACAGAAAACATTAAATGGATATTACTTCTAATATCCTTTTCTACTTCCAGTTCCAGTATAGTGAAATATACATTTAGTAATAAATTCTATAGTTCTGAACTGTGAATACTTCAGTCTTGTTGTAATCATAGTTTTAGTTGCCACAATCATATATTAAATTGAATATATTCTAGGAGATAATCAGGCCTCCTAGATACAATGGATAGACTTTACATTCAGTCAATGAAACCAAGTTAAATGATGATTGTTGTATTTGAGACAGGACAGAGACAGTCTTTCCCTAATCCATATAGAAAGGTTGATTTGAGCACAGCATTATCCCAGCTCCCTTGGAAATGGCTAGGGGACTGAAAAATTGTCCATATGTTGCTTAATTACCTGCACCTGTCTACATAAGAACATCTTATGTGGTAATTATGGATCTGTTGCAAACCATCATGCATGGGGCTTAATTGTGTTTCAATTTCCCTTCATCTCTCAATCCAGTCCCAGGGCTACCTTTTGGCTTATGAAGGCCCCCATTCAACACAAAATAAATTTGTTCAAGTCAAGAAGATTAGAAATGGTGGGAAATATAATTTCCTCTTGTTTTTGGCAACAGTGTGCCTTAGTCTTAACCACCAAAATGAAAACATAGAAGGAGGATGCTCCCATTTACAAAGCTGAGGCTTCAATGGTTAACTTGCCTGACCTTGACCTCAGAGAACACACTGTCACTACTCGCTGCTTCTGCTCACCTGAGACTTGAGAGCAGAAGTTGCAGGGGCTATCCAGAGGAGGGTTAGCTCTTCTTTCTTGGCAATGGACTCTCTGCTTCCATTTTCCAGAAAGAATGAGCTAGCTAGGAATCTCATGGGCTGTGTGTCAAAGGAGGGACTGGGATGGTTCCAGGTAGGCTGGAAATTTCTGCTTCCTCGCTTCCTCACATTTCTCCATCTGCCTCTTCAGAGAGCTGCCACCTCCCACGGAGTGCAGCTGAGCTTCAAGCACTCCTGGTGGCGTAATAAGTGAGATAAAGATATTTCCTCTAGTTGTCAATGACACTCCTATCCGGTCCCTCTCACGGGCACCTCATCCAAGTCCCCCTCCCCATCCCTGGTTTCTGTAAACATCTTTGCCACCATTCTTACTTCACAGGTTATGCGCATCTACGTGTGAAGTTAGCTTTATTTTTAAACTTCAAAATGAAGGGCTCTGGAAGATCTTATCGCTCTCTCTTCTGGGAGAATTTCACTCTGCTTGTAGCCAGGAGAGGCCATCACGATCCAGGGGAAGAGCCAGGCTGCTGTGTCCGGATACTTAAAAAGACATTTGGAGTGGGAGAGCATCTGCAAACGTTGATGAAAATGGCTTTGGAACTTCTCCTTTGATCAGGAAATAGGTGGACCATTAAATGGCTGATGCATGATGCTGCTTACAGCAAGCCCACACGTTGAGACTCAGTCCTCTTATCGTCCTTGACAGCACCAGGGGAACAAGGAAGAAGGCGTAAAACAGCCAACATCTTCCAATCGCTGCCCTTGTGTTGCTAGCCCAAACTGTCGTAGTTCAGTTTCAGAATTATAACTCAGATATTTAACGTTGAAATTCAGAATTTTTAAATCCGTTTTTCAAATTTGCCAGTCACGTCTATGACCTGCTTTATGTGCTTTAGTTGTTTGTGAATCTCCAAAGATTAGAGACCATGGGTTGTATGGCTTTTCTTGCTTGTCAGAGGCACCAAGGTGCTTCTTATTTGAAGATCCTGCAAATATTTTGTAAATAACAGAATATTAGTGGTGGTGCCTGGTGAAATGGAGGCTCTGTGAGCAGAAGAAGACCATTAAGGAGCATTCAAGCTGCCACACTGTAGCAAACTGACGGAAAAATAGCGGTGCCTTGCTCATGCATCAAACTTAGATTTCCTGCAAAAGGCTATGTACTAATCCAGTGGCTGCAACAATGGGCTAAAATGGTAACAATTGTGAGGATGGCCCAGAACCAGGCAGTGTCTCATTGCATCTCACGCAGGCTCACCCTAAGATAGAGACAACTTGATAACACCTGACAACCGTTTCTGTACCATCTTCTGTAAGTCCTTCCATTGCCAAAGATGGCAGAGCATTGGTGGCTCAGTGCCACTGAGGAAATCTGGGTTTGACACATGACCGCTGCATCACTACGTGTCTGAGAGTTTGACCCAATAGGGTGGCTGGTGTGCTGCGGTGATGTCAGAAGTCGTCACTGGTATTTTAAGTACCAGTAGGGTCACCCCAAGCAGACAGGTGTCAGCAGAGCCTTCCAGACTATAAATAGATGATGAAGAAGAAATAGGTTGTCCACTTCTGAGGAGTTATCCAATCATGATGAGCCAGAAGATGAGTCCCTGAGGTCAGAGGGCATTCAAAATATGCCAGAGGAAGAGTGACCTTCTCCAAGTAGAGTTGACCCTAATGGTGGGGATGGAGGAAAGCCTTTGGGAATAAAGCTTGCAGAAGTCTCATTTGCTGTTGATGCATGACTCTAAATGAGAGGAAACCATGGCAAACACCAGTTAATAATTGGAACTTGGAATGTGTGAAGTTGAATATTGGAGGAAGGCCTACTAATAACCTTTCATATATGCAGATGGCCACAACCATGCTTGCTAAAAATGAGGAGGTCTTAAAGCATTTGCTGATGAAGAACAAGGATTGCAGATGGATCACACCTTGCTGTCAGGCAACAAAAATCCTCACAACATTGTGATAGGCTGAGAAAACAGTGTTGTCAAGGATTTCACGGTGCTTGGATTCACAGTTCATACTCGTGAGAATAGTAGTCAGGAGATCAAATGAGGTACTGTATTAGTTAAATACGCTGCATAACATGAGATGTTACATTGGGGGCTAAGGTGCAGCTGAATCAAGCCATGATGTTTTCAACCCCCGTCTGGATGCATGAAATTTGGGCATTGAATCAGGAAAACTGAAGAAGAATCAATATATTTTAATGATGGTGGTGGTGAAGAATATTAAAAGTACCATGGAAAACCACAAAAAGAAATAAATCTGTCTGGGAAGAAGTAAAATCAGAATGTTCCTTAGAAATAAAGTGGTGAGACTTCTGTCCACTTCTGAGTAATTAGCCACGGAAAACCTTGTGAATGATATTGAAACATTGTCATATACTAAAACTCTTATGAATAGAGGTAGAACATTGTCAGATATAATGCCAGATGATGTGCCCTGCCACCACACACGCACATGAGAAGGCACCCATACAAGCTTGGACATTATTAGGAGAGGTCAAACTCTGGAAAGTTCCAGCATAGTTGGTAAATTGGAAAACAGTAACCAAGAGGACCACTAATAAGATGGATTGACTTAATGGCTACAAGATAGGTTCAAACATGACAATGTGGATGATGGGGCAGAAACTGGCAGTACTTTTGTGCACTTCTGATATTGGGCTGATATAAGTTAGAACCAACTTTGTGTTGACATTGGGTTGTGTGTCATTGTGTTATTGTGTTGATAGAAGTTGTGTGGACATTGGTTGTATGTCAGTTTAGTGACATTGTGTTGATATAAGGTAGAACCAACTTTTTTTTTTTGATTTTTGACTTCAATTTTATTTTATTAATCATTTTATTGGGGGCTCTTACAGCTCTTATCACAATCCATCTGTTGTGTCAAGCACATTTGTACATATGTTGTCATCTTCATTTTCTTTTTTTTTAATTAATTAATTAATTTATTTTAACAATTTATTGGGGCTGATACAATTCTTTTCACAGTTCATACATATACATACATCAATTGTATAAAGCACATCTGTACAGTCTTTGCCCTAATCATTTTTTTCTCTTTTCTTCTTTTACATTTTATTAGGGACTCAAACAACTCTTACCACAATCCATACATATACATACATCAATTGTATAAAGCACATCCATACATTCCCTGCCCCAATCATTCTCAAGGAATTTGCTCTCCACTTAAGCCCCTTGCATCAGGTCCTCTTTTTTTTTCCCCCTCCCTCCCCATTCCCTCCTCCCTCATATACCCTTGGTAATTTATACATCGTTATTTTGTCATATCTTGCCCTATCCGGAGTCTCCCTTCCCCCCTTCTCTGCTGTCCCTCTCCCAGGGAAGAGGTCACATGTGGATCCTTGTAATCAGTTCCCCCTTTCCAACCCACTCACCCTCCACTCTCCCAGCATCGTCCCTCACACCCTTGGTCCTGAAGGTATCATCCGCCCTGGATTCCCTGTACCTCCAACCCTCATATGTACCAGTGTACAGCCTCTGTCCTATCCAGCCCTGCAAGGTAGAATTCGGATCATGGTAGTTGGGGGGAGGAAGCATCCAGGATCTGGGGGAAAGCTGTGTTCTTCATCGATACTACCTCACACCCTAATTAACCCATCTCCTCTCCTAAACCCCTCTATGAGGGGATCTCCATTGGCCGACACTTGGGCCTTGGGTCTCCACTCTGCACTTCCCCCTTCATTTAATATGGTATATATATATATATATATATATATATACATATATACATATATACACACACTTATATCGTTGTTGTTTTTTTTGCATGATGCCTTATACCTGGTCCCTTGGCACCTCGTGATCGCACTGGCCGGTGTGCTTCTTCCATGTGGGCTTTTTTGCTTTTGAGCTAGATGGCCGCTTGTTCACCCTCAAGCCTTTAAGACCCCAGACACTATCTCTTTTGATAGCCGGGCACCATCAGCTTTCTTCACCACATTTGCTTATGCACCCATTTGTCTTCAGGGATCCTATCATGGAGGTGTGCAGTCAATGATATGATTTTGTGTTCTTTGATGCCTGGTAACTGATCCCCCCGGGACCACTCAATCACACAGGCTGGTGTGTTCTTCCATGTGGACTTTGTTGCTTCTGAGCTAGATGGCCACTTGTTTATCTTCAAGCCTTTAAGACCCCAGTCACTATCTCTTTTGATAGCCGGGCACCATCAGCTTTCTTCACCACATTTACGTGTTCACCCACTTTGGCTCCAGCCGTTGTGTCGGGAGAGTGAGCATCATAGAGTTCCAATTTAATAAAAGAAGGTATTCATGCTTTGAGGGAGTGTTTGAGTAGAGGCCCAAGGTCCTTCCGCCACCTTAATACTTGACCTATAAATATAGACACATAGATCTATTTCCCCATCCTCCTATATATATTTGCATGTACATGTCTTTGTCTAGACCTCCATGAATACCCTTTGACTCCTAGCTCTTTCCTCCATCTCCCTTGACTTTCCTCCTGCCCTACTACCATGCTTCATCGTCACCTGGGCTAGAGTATACCTCTTCTCTAAGCAACCTTACCCTTGATCATTTCCCACCATGCCTGCCACTCCCCCTTCTCTACCATTTGGGGTCCCATGTTTTTCCCTTGTCCCTGGGTTTGTTAACACCACTTCCGTACCCCCCTACCCCCCCCCACCCCAAGTCCCCCCGGAACTATCGGTCCCGTTGTTTTTCCTCCAGATAGTTCATCCAGCCTGTCCTATTCAGACAGACCTGTGGAGTCACTAACATGTACGAAAACAAGACAGAGGAAAACAAAGCAACAGTATACAACCAGACAACAAAACAACAAAAACAAACCACTGACAAAGAACAGAACAAAACAGTTCACAAGAGAAAAGCTTGTAGTTAGTTCAGGGATCGTTTGCTGGCCCTTAGGAGCGTTTTCCAGTCCAGTCTGTTGGGGCACCACGCCCTGGCCCCAAAGTCCACTTTCAGTATTCCCTGGGGACCTTGCCACTCCATTCCCTTGCTGTTCCGCTGCACTCCCCCAGTGATTTGCCTCGGTGTGGTGGGGTCAGGTCAGGTGCAATTCCCACACTGTGTCTCCGGTGCTGTCCCCTGTATCGCCCTTAGTCACTGAGGGGCATCATGTCTCATAGTAGGGCCAGCCATGTTGTTCTTTCTGTGGACTGGCTGCTCTACTCAGGAACATCATCATCACGGCCTGGTGGGCCAGGCTGTGCTCCACTCTCTCCTCCTGCCCCTTCATCTGCTCCCGTGTGCTCTGATCAAATATGTCCCTCTCCCGGAGCTGCAGAATCAATGTCGTCCTTTGGAACAAATTCTTTTTGGGGGAGGGGCAGGAATCCACTTAATTTATGGTGCTGGGGCCAGCCTCCCAGACCTCTCCGCCGGTTCCCTCCTCCACGCCGGGATATGGCATTCACACCTTGCGACACTGGGTGGAAGTCCGGTCCCACTTTCTCTGTGGAGATATAAACAATACCCTCCCCTTGGGTGGATTAATGCCCCAAGACCCCACTACCCTTTTCTTCCTTGTATTCATCCTTTTGTTTTCCTTTCCCCACCTCCTCCACCATTGTCTACCATGTACATCCCTGGTTTTGGTCTGGTCTCTTCCATACTACACCGTCTTCACCCCTAAAATGTTTGTATACAGTAGCTTTTTTCCCTATGCCACTTTTGCTTTTTTAAAAAAAATTTTTTTTTAATTCTTACCTCAGTGGACTCATAGAACCAACTTTTATTGTGTTAACATTGGGTTGTGTGTCATTGTGTTGACATTGAATTGTGTGTCATTGTGTTGAGATTGTGTTGATATAAGTTGTGTTGACATTGGACTGATATAAGGTAGAACCAATTTGATGGCGCCTGACAACCAGGGCCACCTGTCTGTCAGAACAGACATGGTGAGTTGCTTTGATGTTGAGTGGGTTTCGACAAAGTTTCCAGGCTGAAACAAATTAGAAAACACCAAAGGCCTGGAGATCTCCTTCTGAAATATTTTTGATTAAAGAGTTTCAACCTGCAGCTGACTATGGGGATGGCACACAAGGGAACATCATCTTCTTCTTTGGGGCATGGGGTCACCATGAGTTTGAGCCCAACTTAATCACAGCTAATAAGAAATAGCATTTCAAAAGAGGACCCTTCAGAGAAATGTGTTTCAAGACCGGAGGTAGGAATTAGCCCTCCTGATGCTTTCATTAAAATATGAAAATGATGATGATAATAACATCCCAAGACTTTCTAATAAACCTATATAACTCAAGGGAGCAAGCACTTAGTGGAGAGGAGGCAATGTTATTTGATTGCATCAGTTAGGGGAGTCAGGATCTCAAGAGGTGGTATCCTTGCAGCCATGTGTATGGAAGCCAGACTAGCAAAGGCACTCAGTGGTACACCAGCCACTGTGGAAGGAAGCCCCACACCACACAAATGATAGATTTCTCTGCAGGCATCACTGTCATTTAAGAGGGACAGTGCATCTCTTTTAATGAGGTTCAAGATATGTTGTCTAGAAGGTTACTTGTTGGGCTGTAAGCTGGACAGTTGCATAGAAGGCTACATGTTGGGCTGCAAATTGCAAGATTGGCAATAGGAACCCATGAAGCACTCTTTTGCTGAAAAATGAACTTTCCCACCCTTGTGAAGAGTTCTCCAGTTTGCTGTGAGTGAAAATTAACTGGATGGCAGTGAGTTTGGTTTTGGAGCCAAACCTTAGGTAATTAATAAAACTTGTGTTGTTTTTTGCCCGTACGAGGGGGGGGATTCCATCCTCGTGAATCTGCTGTATTGATATTTCATTTTACTGAGTTCTCAGGATTGGAGAGCAGAAGATAAGGAGACACCCTCAGAAGATTGATTTTAATGGAAAATGACCACAAATTCACACTAGAGATATGTTGATTGTGACAATGTTTTTATTGATGTTGCTGTTGATATTTCTTTGATTATGTTTCTAAAAATGAAAAGACTAATAGAAAATTATGAAATACTTGATGACATAAAGTGATTCTGTTAAGAGATTTTTCCTCCATGATGCCTCTATTCTGTTGCTAGTACAACATTGTCTACATCAAGCTGTGATACAGGCTAGATTTAGGACCCTTTCATCTTAAATTCCTTTCTTTTTTTTTTTTTGAAGCCCTTCCTATGGCCATGGGCTGAATTTTTCCACAACCTTTTTCTCCTTTTTCTTGTTTAAACATTTTATTAGGGACTCATACAACTCTTATCACAATCCATACATATACATACATCAATTGTGTAAAACACATCTGTACATTCTTTGCCCTCATCAATTTCAAAGCATTTGCTCTTCACTTAAGCCCGTTGCATCAAGTCCTATTTTTTCCCTCCCTTCCTGCTACCCCCCCTTGTGCCCTTGCTAATTTATATATTATTATTTTGTCATATCTTGCCCTGTCTGACGTCTCTGTTCACCCCCTTTTCTGTTGTCCATCCCCCAGGGAGGAGGTCACATGTAGCTCCTTGTAATTGGTTCCCTAGGGGGCGGTGGTGGGTAAGGAAGTGGTGTTAACAAGCCCAGGGACAAGGGAACAACAAGTGATCCAATTGGGTGGTGAGGTGGGTGTGCCTGGTAGGGAATGATCAAGGATAATGTAATGAAGAGGTGTAGCTGAAACCCAGGTGGGGATGGAGCATGATAGTGGGACAGGAGGAAAGTCAAGAGAAATTGAGGAAAGAGCTAGGAGGAAAGGGCATTTACAGAGGTCTAGACAAAGACATGTATATATGCAAATATATATATATATATATATATATATATATATATATATATATATGGAAATAGATCTATGTGCCTATATTTATAGGTTTAGTATTAAGGTGGTGGAAGGCCTTACTCACGTACTCTACTCAAGTACTCCCTCTATGCAAGTACTCCCTCAATGCAAGAATACTTTCTTTTATTAAATTGGCATTCCATGATGCTCACCCTCCCGACACAAACAATGCAGACAAAGCAGGTGAACAAGCAAATGTGGTGAATAAAGCTGATGGTGCCCAGCTATTAAAAGAGATAGCGTCTGGGGTCTTACAGGCTTGAAGGTAAACAAGCGGCCATCTAGCTCAGAAGCAACAAAGCCCACATGTAAGAGCACACCAGCCTGTGCGATCATGAGGTGTGGAAGAGATCAGGTATAAGGCATCATCAGAAAAAAAAATATTACCATAGTGAATGAAGGGGGAAGTGCACAGTGGAGACCCAAAGCCCATTTGTCGGCCACTGGAGATCCCCTTGCAGAGGGGCCTAGGGGAGGAAATGAGTCAGTCAGGGTGTGATGTAGCACCGATGAAGAATACAGCTTTCCTCCAGTTCCTAAATGCTTCCTCTCCCCCAACTATCATGATCCGAATTCTACTTTGCAAGTCTGGATAGAGCAGAGGATGCACACTGGTGCAGATAGGAACTGGAGGCACATGGAATCCAGGGTGGATGATACCTTCAAGAGGGAGAGTGGGTTAAACTCCTTTCTAAAGTGACTGTTGTTAGGGAAACAGAAAGAGCCAAATTTGATAATATAAACCCATAGTATTACAGGAGGGCAGCTTGTTATTATCCTGGATAAACTGAGAACTGGATAAAGGAGAAAGACTTTCAGTTTATCACTGACAACTTTATTTTGTGGTAGATGTTCATGTAAGCAAGAAAATATACATGTGTTACACTGGAAGAAACATCATAGCCAGCCAACAAAGGTTTTCAGTGTCCTTGCAAAAGAAAGAAATAATAGTCATAGCTGTGTCTCTTTGCCTCCCCTTTTCCCTGTGTTTGAAAGTTAGATTAAAAGTATCTCTTATAATTTATACTTATCTAATATAAAGAATCAATATCTAAATGCATGTAGTTGATAGAGACTAAAGAAGAAGAAGATGAATGTTCATTAAGATAAATTTAATTGAAATGATATAATTTAAACAGATAAAGAAGTGGAAATAATACAAAAACCCTTTCAGTTGAGACTACTGTAAATATCAATGTGGTGTTCTGGATATCTTCTTAGGGCTTTGGGTTATTTCATGAGATGCCTTAGGGATAAGGGGTATATATACAAGGACACTCTTTCCCCTTCAAGCACTGTAATTTTTCCAACACAGCTAGCAAGATAATAACGGCTTAGACTCCATGTTTGCTAACCTGTAAATTCAGAACATTTACTCTCTCCAGAAGTAAAAGCCAATCATAGCATCCCTAAGTGAAAATGATAGGAGAAAAGAAAATAGCATAGGCCAATTATCTTCTTCCCATAATAAAGCTAGAAACATCTTGCACCATCTTATTTATGATAAGGATTCTATCTTCTTTTGCTTTTGACTAATAAAAGTGCTGCTTTCATATGTTTTTGATTGGTGACCAATTGGTGTTTTGCAAATGTTAATCTTCATTTGATTTCTATCAGTCATATAAATATAATCATACAGATGCTGGTCTGTTACACGCCATAGTCTCTTAAAGAGACAGAATAAATAAATGCATTACTGAGCTCAGGGATGTTAGCAGAGACCCATCCTACATTTCATTATCTTTTAGAAAATAGAAGCACACATCACTGAATGATGATACCGATAAGTTTGGCTCTTTAAAGGAATAATTCTGGAGAAATATTACATTACAAATGCAAACAGATTGAGGAAGCCAAGGTTTCTCAGTATGTATTGATACTATTAGATTATATCCCAGTTTCCAGAGTAATAAGATTCAAGTTTCTAGGAAGAGAATGAAAAATTATACACCATTTTATTTGTTTATTATTCAAACAAGTTGATGATTGATATCACTTTCAAGGAAGTAGGAGTAAGAAAAAACCAAACATTGGAGATAAGCATAGAGGAATTTTGACATATAAACAGCCTGAAGAGGATGCATATAAAAAATATATATGGAAATATGCAAGAGTTGACCTTGCCTATGATGGGAAACTGAGAAATTATCTTATCTTCAGTGTACATTTTCAATTTGTTTGGCTGTGTCCATCAGTCAGGGTTTCCCATCCATCTAATTTCCTCATGACCATTATGATGGCCTGAATGTCTAGCCCTAGTAACTTAAAAATAAGCAGGTATATATGGTTATGCAGGTTTGTTAGGGAGAAAATATAATATATATGTTATATAAAATGTACTTTGACCTCCAGAATTCGAGTACTTGTCTTCTTTCCTAGAAATGGTTTCCTGCCTTTGAAACACCTTTTAGAGGATTACCCTGCAGCACGGGTGCATGAACATGTGAACCATATGCTAATGGATCTCATAATGATTCCTGTGAATTCCCAGACAAAGTTCTAGTCCCCTGTGATTTCTCCTTATCTCCTCTTCACCTCAGACCTTCAAAAATCCATACCCAGGCACTTGTCTCACATCCACCTTGTTTAAAACGATTCATATTTGAGAGTGATTAAGAAGTCAATCATCATTGCCCCCTTCTTGTTCTGTCTTAGAATACTCTTGAAGAGGGGTGGAAAGGGGGAACTGATTACAAGGATCTACATGTGATCTCCTCCCTGGGGGACTGATAAGAGAAAAATAGGTGAAGGGAGACGTTGGACAGGGCAAGATATGACAAAATAATAATTAATAAATTGTCAAGGGTTCATGGGGGAGGGAAGAGCAGGGGGGGGGGAATGAGGAGTTGATGCCAGGGGCTTAAGTGGAGAGCAAATGTTTTGAGAATGATGAGGGCAATGAATGTACAAATGTGCTTGACACAATTGATGTATGTATGGATTGTGAAAAGAGTTGTATGAGAACCTAATAAAATGATTAAAAAATAAAAAGAATACTCTTGAATATTGATTTTCATGAATTAACTCTGTTTCTGAAAATAAATAGAAAAGCATATGAAGGTATAAAAGAAATATAAAACTTATTGTTTGTGAGAAGCAGTGAAGAATTCTCCCATTGATCTGGAAAAATATACACAAGTATAGTCGTCTGCCTCTGGAGCAGTGTACTCAGAATTATGGCCTTAAAAAGTTGTTAAAAGAAGCAAAAATACAACAATTAAGAAAAGTGCATAAAACCTTAACAACACACAAAAGTTGTATATAATAAGAATGAGCACATGGAATTTCTAAACTTTTTATTCTCATACAACCTAAAAACAAATGAGTACTCAGTCTTTGGGGTTTTGTGTTAGACAAAATATGCTAAGGAAACAACTATAAACGTTCTCAGTCTGAAGGCAACAAGGGTGAACCCAGCCCTAGAACGGAAAGAAAATGTCATACAATGAGTCCTACATTCTCCTCCCCAGCTTGTACCCTCAGGGAAGTCAATAATTTCTTGTGCTCCAAGGAGAGACTCAGGATCAGTGCACAAGCAAGATGCTCAGAAGCTAAAAACTTACCCAAACCTAAAGGCAACAACTGGAATTCAGGGCTTAGTAAAAAGTTCTTAGTGAACATGAAACCAGCCTTCAAAGTGAGCCTCGACTGATCACAACCAAGTCTCTGTCATAAGATGACGTCCTTCTACTCTAACTACCTTCTATAAGAAAAATGACCGTATTTAATAAAAAGAGCATGAGTGTTATACAGTTTTTCCACATGAGTCGAGCCTTCCATCTTTAGCTCCCAATGTGTACTATGCACTTTCTATTCAGGGAAACACAGCAATCCCATCGAGAGAAGGTAAATGAATGGAGTTTCTAAACTATTTTTTCCCACATAAAACATGCTATAATTAAAGAAAATTACTCGGTGTGATTTCCAAACAGCAAAAAATAAACTTTAAAAGAGCTTATTTCTCAACCAGAATGAGACAACCTAGAAGACAATAAAATTACATCTGTAAAGTGCTAGTAAAAGATAACTACCAACAAAGTTCTTTACACATAGGAAATGTCCTTCAAAGATTGAGGTGCAATATCTGTTTAAAGAAACACGAAGGGACATAATCCATGAGCAAAATCACGTTAAAAGAAAATACTGGCATTCTTCAGAAGAAAGTTCTTCAGATCAGAGAATTTGCAAGACGATCTTCTGTAGGTAGGCGGTAAATCTAAAAGTCTGTTCACTATATTTATAAGCAAGACTAGTTAACAATTTTTTCTTTCTTGTCAGGATTTGTTAGCAAGGAAATTGTTCCCCTTTTAGTTCTATTTATTTATCCTAATACTTTGCAAATGATCAATGCTATTTTTTCTTTGGCAGTTTTCACTGCTAAAACCCTGTACACCTGGAGAGATTTTGTGTGGCTTCTTTGCTTTCCTTTATCTGATTGTTTGTTTGTTTATGTGTCTATGCATATCTAGGTTTAAATTATAAGCCATACAATGCATGAACATATATACAGATTATTTAAGTGTGATTTCATCTAAATGAAGTAAAATTGCATTGTACTCCACAGGAAAGTTTGCCTATATTATTTGGATGTTTGTGTGCACAAGATGTGTAAATATTTATGAAACTGTGACCAGGAATCTTAATATTGCCTAAACTATTCAAAATGTGTAGATTACAGAGATTTAATTGTAACATTGATTTGAAGGAAGTGCAGATCCATAAAGAGAAGTTGCTTTTACAAGTGGTGTAGTGGATGAGCTTGAAGCCAACCATATTTGGTTTTTAAACTTTAATTCTGCAATTTACTAGCTACTGATCTTGTTGCCAAAACTCCTGGGATCCAAGTTTCTAAATGTACACATATAAAATAATTAACATGATCATGTTTTCGTTAAGTTTTCCGGTGACTATTAAATTATAGTTCTATTTATTGTAGGGTTCAATGACAGGTCTATAGCTACCACATGTGAGGGTTTTTTTCCCCTTTCCCTTTCTTTTCTTTCATCCTCCCCCTCCCCACCCCCCATACACACTCTTTCTCACTATTGGGTTCTTGCGAATGCTGAATTGGAGTTTAGTATGCTCCATCTTACATAGGGACCATTACTTCTGTAAAGGAGGATATTAGGCACCGAGAGACATGAACCTGATATGCAAGCCCATTAATAACGCAAATGTCCATTAACATGATAAATGGATACATAAACATGGTATGTATATGCATTGGAATACTACTCAGCCACCCCCCAAAAAATGAGTGAATGAAATATTTCAGTCACAAGATGGCAAACATGGTATGCCCTCATTTACATATTATAAGCAAATATTTCAAAACTAAAGATCATTAGTGGTGGTAGGTAGGGGAAGGGGGGGATATTTGCTTTGGATGCATTAGGTTTATGTTAATGATGGTAAAATAATGTACCACTCCCCATTTTCTTTCTTTCTTTTCTTCCTTTTCGCTGTCTTTTTTTTTTATTTAAACATTTTATTAGGGGCTCATACAACTCTTATCACAATCCATACATATACATACATCAATTGTATAAAGCACATCTGTACATTCCCTGCCCCAATTATTCTCAAAGCATTTGCTCTCCACTTAAGCCCTTTGCATCAGGTCCTCTTTGTTTTCCCCTCTCTCCCTGCTCCCCCCTCCCTCATGTGCCCTTGGTAATTTATACATTGTTATTTTTTCATATCTTGCCCTATCCGGAGTCTCCCTTCCCCCACTTCTCTGCCGTCCTCTCCCAGGGAGGAGGTCACATGTGGATCCTTGTAATCAGTTCCCTGTTTCCAACCCACTCACCCTCCACTCTCCCAGCATCGCCCCTCACACCCTTGGTCCTGAAAGTATCATCCACCCTGGATCCCCTGTGCCTTCAGCCCCATATGCACCAGTGTACAACCTCTGCCCTATCTAGTCCTGCAAGGTAGAATTCGGATCATGGTAGTTGAGGATCCTGGATGCTTCCTCTCCCCCGCCCCCTTTTCGCTGTCTTACTGTGAGTTAGGTTTTCAGTAGCAACATGGTTCCCATAGGAACATGTGGGTGGAGTCTAGCCTGTCAATCATGTTGGAACTGGAATTGATTGGAGAGGACAGATGTAAGACTGGCTTCCTTTTCCCTTTCTCCCTGGTGATTGGTCTAATGCACTGCTGTCTGAACTGCTCTTTTGGCTCAACTGTGTGGGAATACCGGAACACGTCATTAACTTGTACATAGATAATGAGGCAGTTTTGCAAACAGAGAAAGAATAGACTCTATGGTTTAACATCAGGAAAGGTGTCAAGGTTGAATCCTCCCAACATACTCATTTAATCTGTATGCTGAACAAATAATTAGAGAAACTGGATTATATAAAGAAGTAGGTAGCATTAGCATCAGAGGTAGGCTTATAACTCACCCTAGCTAAGAAAATGACACAATTGCTTGTGGAAAAGTTGAAAAATTGCTTGTTGATAGCGAGGAGGTCTTGAAATACTTGCTGATGAGTATCAAGGATTGTAGAGTTCAGTAGGGACTACAACAACTCAATGTAAAGAAGACCAAAAACCTTACAACTGGACCAACAGGTCATGAAAATGGAGAAAAGCATGAAGTTATCACGGATTTCTCCTTGCTTGAAAAAACAATCAATGCTCACAGAAGCAGTAGTCAAGAGATCACGTGCTATTGCTTAAGGCAATTCTGCTGCACAAGGCTCTAGAGTGTTGACTCACAGGGAGGTTACTTTAAGAACTAAGGCGGACCTGACCTAAGTCGTATTTTCAGTCATCTCATGTGCATTTGAAAGTTGGGCATTGAATAAGGAAGACTGAAGAATAATCAATATATTCAAATTGCGATGGTGACGAAAAATATTGTATGTGCCACGGACCGTTCATAGGACAAATACCAGTCTTGGAAAAAGTATGGCCAGCATATACTTTAGAGGCAAGGGTGGTGAGACTTAATCTCAAGTACCTTGGACACGTGATCAGGAGAGACCATTTCCTGGAGAAGGACAGCATGTCTGATAAAGTAGAGGACAGTGAAAGAGAGGAAGGCCCGAGTCAAGGAGCTAGATTGACACAGAAGCTTCAACAATGGGCTCATGTACAGGAACAGGTGTGAGCATAGCACAGCATGGGACAGTGCCTCTTTCTGCTGTGCCTGAGATCAGTCTGAGTCAGAAATGTCTCGATGGCACTTAAAAACAGAGATGGACTTCGTTCTCAAAAACTCAAGCCCTTACAAATCCCCAGTGACATGTTAGGCTAAATTCTGTGATGAACATTGATTTGTTTGGATTAGGCGGACAACTATGTCACAGATTTAAACAGACAATTAGCTGAGTAGATTTTTTTTAAACCATAATATTACCTTGCATACAAACTGGCATGTTTTCACAGGATATCTGTGTATCTAGTTCATGGCTGCTTGGCATGGTTCTCCTTTTCCAACTAAGATGGAAACATTTGTAGCCTGTTATACATAATAATATCACACACATATAGGCTACAGCACCAATTTCAGACACTTATATTAAACAATGGAGAATTACTGTTTCCTTTATCACTTCTGCAATGTATTGAAAATTACTTTTTTTTGCTTCAATATTTCATGTAAGAAAACATTCTTTTTGACATGCTTACTTTCTTTGACACAGGTCTATTTTCCACTAATTCATAATTTGGGGAGAATACAACCATAAACATTAAAAAAGGGAAAATCTGTGGTTTTCAATTTATTCCTGCAGAAATAAAGCAGGGTCTCTTCATTTATCTATATCATATCATGTAATAGGAGCCCTGGTGATGTGCTGCTTATAAGTTGAGCTACAACCATCTTGGTTGGCAGATCCCTAGCAGCTCCAAGGCCGAAAGACCAAGTTTTATATTCCCGTAAACAGTGCCATGTCGGAAACCTGCAGCGGGTGGCTGTGAATCAGCATTGACTCCGTAACAGCGAGCTTGGATTTGGTATATCTTGTCATGATTTTGTGTACATTTGTTTTTCTTCTGCAATCTGTTCTGCAATAGATACATCTCTGAGCCTAAGATAAAGGATCCCTGATTGCACACTGGGTTAAGCATTGGGCTACTAGCCAAAAAGCTGACAGCTTTACCCCACCAGCTGCTCTGTGGGACAAAGATAAGGCATTGTGTTTGTTATTCACTGTCCTCCAGAGTCTTGTGAGTGAGAATCAACTTGTCATCCAGAGTCCTATGAGTCACCCAGAGTCATACAGACTCATCCAGACTGTCTGTTATCCAGACTCTTATGAGTCAGAATCAACTGGAAAGTAAGGGAACTGACACTGGGTTTCTTTTAAAATGTGTCTCAAATCTCAATTTTATTATATTAGCCGCCTGAATTATAAATGAAGTCAGGACAAGTGAATATAATAATTATTACACCATACATTTGTGCATTTATTTTTCATCACAAAATAAGTAAGGTGAATTGTAATAAATTTGGTAGCTATATAAGCTGTCTTTTGTCCTCAGAAAAGAAAATAATGATGACATCAACCTTTATATACTCTTTCAATCACTGGCATGAAGTTAAAAATATTCTTTTTTTTTTGGATACATGTTTATACAAATTACTCTGAACCAGGTACTAATTTTCAGGCTGGTGATCTACTGATGAAGAGGCCAGATGGTCTCTGTCCTTGTGGATTTAACATGTTGGCGAGGAAGGAAAAACAGAGAAAAAAAACAGAAATATGAATATAATTCTAGGATGTTGATAAATATTTCATCAATTTGCTTTTAGTCAAAAATGTAAAAAACACCCACAACATCAGGATAAACTTCAGTGATTGCATTTTAAAATTTTAACCTTTAAAATATTGGTGGTGTAGCAGTTACGAGTTGGGCTGTGATCCTCAATGGCTGGCAGTTTGAAACCACCAGCAGCTCCACAGGACAAAGACTGGGCTTTCTACTCCCACAGTTACAGTATTGAAACCCACAGAGGCTCGCTATGAGTCACCATTGACTCGATGGCAGTGAGAGTGAGAGTACGTCCCAGGAGTTTCTGGATGGTACAGACAACTAAGGTTCTTAACTAAAGAGTCGGAGGTTTGAGTTCATCCAGGAAAAAGCCTGGCACACTAGTCCTAAAATTTTAGGCATTGAAATTCCTGTGGTCTAGTGAGTCAGGATTAATGCAACAGCAATTTTAAAAAATACATTCAAAGTGAAAGAGGATAGAATGATGCAAGGAATGCTATGTATTTAAGCTGTGAAAATAGTAGGGTGGAGATGAATAAAGAATACATTATGATGCTGTGCATAATTATTTTCTGTATGTTATAAAATTACTTCTTAGTAAGGCCAACCCCTCTCATTTCTAAAGCTAGAGAAGTATTCTTACCAGAAACATATTTGAGTATTGCGCTTCGTAGTTACTTTGTAGCCTTAACTCACTGTATCTCCTCGTCAATGTAATTGTGAGGAATGGCCATCCTGCAGATGTGAGTTTCAATTAATTGGTGCTACCTTGGCTCATTTGCCCAAGAACAGCCATGGTTTGCAAGGACATGGCAAGGGAATTAATAACCGATGGGTTATTAGACCTGCTCAAAATGGTGGTAATAGTTTGCCTCTTAAACTGCCTCATTTTGCCAAATGAAAAGCCTTTACTGATGCCAAATCCATAATTACTTTCCTCAACCATGATGGCGGGTGCCTGTTCTACAAGGCCCCATACTGGTGCTTGTGAGGTTAGCTCCCAACCTCCCGGTACTGGAGATAATAAGCTTCTTCCTGCATCTGTCTCTCTGTAGGATGGGTCTTTTCACTGCTCTTTCTTCCTACTTTGATTTTGTTCTTTCAAGGTTAAAAATGAATCAAAAGCTGGCTGTGCTTTGGCTTTATTTGAATAACTTCACAATCTTTTAAACACAAATTTCTAAAAATTGTTTATGTCTCCATGTGATTATCTTAAATACTGTCATTAAAATACCCGTATTTTACATGATTACGACATGTACATATATGTGTGTATTTACATAGATATAGCTATATATATATAAATCTGACTGCCAAAATTACAGATAGAGCTATGTCAGGATATGAGTCACATGGTGGGAGTTGAAATTGATGTGTGAATTTCAAAGGGATTTTCTTTCTAAGGAGGGGAAAATTCTATGCAAAATTACATAAAAACTTTGAGAATGTATTTTCCTATTAGGAGCATGTTTCTTTCTAAAAAACGTTTTCTGTCATTTCTTTGGAACAGAGTAAACATACTTTGTTTTGTTTAAAATTGCCAGTCTAGGTTTTTAAATTTTTTTCCCATAATTTCATTTTTAACCCTTCAATATCTTTAAGTTGGGCAGTTTTTAATTGATTAAGTATGTTCATTATGATTAGGTTTTGCATTTTTCACCATCGCAATAATCACTGCCTTACAATTGGTACATCTAGGCCATTTATATTTCACACAATAACATGCGATTGGTTTTATAGCTAACATTTGCCATTTATCTATTTAATTGGGCTTATTTTCAAGTAGTTTAGTATTTGAATTACTTTTTTGATTTATCTTGTTGCATCAAGAGCAATCAAATTTATTCAAACTCATGGTTACCCACGTGACAGAGTATGACTACCTGAGAGGGTTTCCAAGGCTGGGACTTTTACAAGAGAAGATTGATAGATTGTTTTCGTACAGTCAGTTGATAGGTTTGAAATATGAAACCATTGGTTAGCACCTGAAAATTTAAGCTCTATGCCACTAAGGCTTCTTATTTTATTTCTAGTATTGGATATATAAGGATATTGGCAGCACATTGAGTCAAACAAGGGGTTACAGACCACAAACACAGCAGTTCAAATCTACACGTCCTGCCATGAGAGAAAGATATTGTCTACTTTTATAAAGATTTGCAATCTCGGCCCTAAGGAGCAGTATGACAGTTTTATAAGATCACTATGAATCAAAATGGCAATGGGCTATTGGATTTTTACTAATATTACTTTTTTACCAATATCTTTAATGTTTAGGAGGGTTGCGACATGCATATGTAACTTAACACAAACTATTTAATATTTATATTATATAACTAATATATGAGAAGTAATATTATATCACTTTACAAATAATGAAAAAATAGCAGTGTCTTTCTAACTCCAGCCCCTTATTTTTGTGTTATTGTGGGAGGAATTTTAAATTTACATCTATCAAAAACCTACATTATGTATTATGTCCTTTTCTTTTACGCAATCAGTTTTTTTAAGGCAGTGAAATTTTATAACTACAAACTTTATATTTTTCCAAATGTTTATCATTTCTGCCATTCCTTAAAATTTTCTTTTTAAGGAAATAATGGAAAGAACTAGGAGGCACAGAACATTTATAGAGGTCTAAATACAGGCATGTATAAATGTGTTTATATATAATGAAGAGGGAAATAGATCTATGTACATGTGTTAAGTGTTGAGGTAGTAAACGGATACTGGACCTCTATTCAAGTACTCCCTCAGTGCAAGAACACTTTGTTCTAATAACCCAGCATTCTGTGATGCTCACTTTTCTGGCACAATCACTGAAGACACAATGGTGCATAAGAAAACTTGGTGAAGAAAGCTGATGGTCCTTAGCTATCAAACAATATAGTGTCTGTGATCTTAAGGGCATGAGATTAAAAAGTGGCATCTAGCTGAGAAGCAACAAAGCCCACATGGAAGAAACACATCAGCCTGTGTGATTATGAGGTGTTGATGGGATCGGGTATCAAATACCCAGAACAAAAAAATCATATCAATATGAATGAGGGGGTGGGTGAGTGGAGACCCAAAGCACATCTGTAGAAAATTGAATATTCCCTCACAGAAGGATCACAGGGAAGAGACAAGCCAGTCAGGGTGCCATATAGCACTGGCCAAATATACAACTTTGCTCTAGTTCTTTAAGGCTTCGTCCCCACTGCTATCATGAGCCCAATTCTACCTTACAAATCTAGCTAGGCAAGAATATGTACCCTGGTACAGCCAAGAGTTTGCAACACAGGGAATCCAGGACAGATAAACCCCTCAGGACCAATACGGAGAGTAGCGATGCAGGGAGAATAAGGGGAAGGTGGGGGAAGAAACTGGGAATCGATAAAATGATCTACATACAACCCTCTCTCAGGGGGACAAACAACAGAAAAGTGGATGAAGGCAGACTGAGGTCAGTGTAAGACATGAAAAAAATGTATAAATTATCAAGGGTTCATGAGGGAAGGGGGTGGGTGAGGGGTGGGGGTATGAGCTGATACCATGGGCTCAAGCGGAAAGAAAATAGTTTGACAATGATGATGCCAACATATGGACAAATGTGCTTGACACAATGGATGGATGATGGATTGTGATAAGAGCTGAAAGAGCCCCTAATAAAATGATTTTTTAAAATTTCTTTTTAATAGAAGTTTTCATTTGGATAATTTTCCTTCTTCATGGAGAATTTATATTAATATCAGGATTACTTAATTATTGCTAAGAGAGATCCATTTTGTATGTGCAGTGGTTGGTTCTGAAAAAACAAAAATATGTTTAAGCATGTCTTTACAATCAGTGGGTGGTTGGTTTTGGCAGAGAATATTGCTTTAGAACAAATATGGCCAGAATTCTCCTTAGATGCAAGAGTTGAGAGACCCAATAACAACATGAGTGTTTAGATATATTTTTGACTTGCCCTCATCATTCCTGTAATATAGGTATGCTAAAAGTGTTTTGTGTTTCTCCTTTACAGCTCTCTATGTGTGCACATGCATGCCTGTGGAGTGTGTGCGTGTAGGTGTGTGTAAAACTCAACTACAGTTTTGAAAATATATCTTCTCTGTGTTCCCATGTTTGGGTAAACAGCTTTCCTGACTGCATCACTACTTTAAATGTGTCTTGACCTGTGGAACATACGGTACAATCAACCCATTGACATCAAGTCCATTGTGAGTCATGGAGACTCTACAGGACAATGGAGAACAGCCCCATGGGTTTTCTAATGCTGTAAATTGTTATAGAAGCAGATTGCTACATCTTTCTCTGGCACAATGGCTAGTAGGTTTAAACCTCTGATTTTTCAGTCAACACATTCAACGGTGGAATCTATAGGAGTACCAGGGTTCTTTTGTCCATCTAAGACCACCTACAAGTTCAACCTCTGGGCAGAGTTAGTAGACAGCTGCATCCCCAGTGTGAATTCCAGCTGCAATCTGACAGATGTCTTTATCATTGCATGCGTGTGAAGAGAACCACGTCATTCCACCAATCTCAGTATCAGACTCCAATGGGGCATATGTGTCTCACTAATTGTATAAAAATCCATATTACCTCAAACATTTAATATTGTTATTCAGAATGCATTCCTTTACAAAATAAGTATGGTTTCCTCTCTCTCTCTCTCTCTCTCTCTCTATCTATCTCTCTTTCTCTTTTTCTCTCTCCCCCCCCAACCCATCCCTACACACTATTCAAAGCAGAAAATTATTCCCTCTTGGAAAGGTTAAATCGTGCTTGCTAGTTTCTAGATGTCGCGTTGTTTGACTAGATGTCTGGTCTGCTCTCATCCGGTTGTTCCTTCCACATTAGACAATGGATGCTTGTTCATCATTGTTGGATTTCACGCTTGTCTTAGTATGTATCTTGGAGTATGTGTGTGCTTTAAAATGTCACTGTGAGTCATTTGTCTCATGTAGACCCCATGTGTGTCAAATACAACATTGGCTCCATAGGATCTTCAAAGGCTGATTTTTCAGACACCTGCGGAGACACTTCTGCATGGACTCTGACCCTCCATCTTTCCAGAAGCATCTGCTCGCTGAACTGTCAGTATCACAAGGAGACTCGTGATTGTTATTTGCTGCTGATGACCTTGTGCTGTCCTTGGAGCGGCTACTTACAGTGTAAAGGAGCTCAAAACAGCTAGGTATTCGTGCCAAGTGAGGCTTCTGCCAAAGATGTAGACCAGACTTCTTTCTTTCTTTCTTGGTTTGCTATTTATTCTAAGTCTACTTTCAAAAGTCAGGTAGCCTGAAGAATCTGGCAAGTGCGCTTCTTCCTTCACCCCACTCTCCTCTCAGAGCATGCTCACAGCAATAGGATGTATTGGACCTTGAAATAGCAATACATGATTCAGTTAAGGAAATTTCTTAACTCAAATTTTGTAATTAGCAACATAATGTTTAAGGGCTCTGTCCCGTCGTCATGTGTCTCTGGTATTAGAATTTAAATTCTGGGCACCATGTTTACAGAAGGCTCTAGATAACATTTAAAGCCTAAAAGCCACATCTGAGTATGTAACTGATTAAGTTTCCATGGCATTCCTTCTGACCATTAAAAGGCATGTGATTAGCCTTGTACTCAGGAAGAGTACATTAGAAAGTGGATTTTTATCATTTTCTTGACTAATCAAGTGAACAGTGATCTAGCGCTTAGGAACTTGCCTGAGTGCAACCTTGGGGGTAGTTAGAGGGGGTGGGACAAAACTTTGGGATACTACAATTGAATGGCCATGGGTCATATATGACCGCCATTGTTGTTGGGTCTGGAACCAATTTTATAAGCTCTTCTGTCAGCTATAAAGTGCATGTCCCAATCATGGTTCTATTCCTACCCCTGAAGTCCTGCCTACAACTATGATGTATTGATCTGCTACCAGCAGTGCTTTTGTGGCCCTTTCCTTTGCCTTTCCAGGTCCTAGGGAATCCACTTGGTCTCTTGTGGGGGGTGGTCAGATGCTTACAGACTTCCTCCCTGAAGAATGTCACCAGGCTACTGTAGGCCCTGCTCCCTGCTGTTAAGGACAATGGACAGGCCTGCAGTCATCCATTTGGTTCCTGTAGCTGGAGTTTACACTCTACTGATAATGGTTCCTATGGAGATGCAGAGAACAGATCAAACCAGCTCAGTGAATCTAGGATCCGCTTCCTCATCTTGTCACATGTATCCCTAGATTGTCCCCCTCTTATTGCTGTGTAACCTTTAGTGCAACCTCTTACCGTGATGTATGTCTTTACTTGTAATAATGCTCTTGCATACCCCAAAGGTATCTAGGCCTGGGTTAGTAATAGAGAGAGCCCCCTCTCTCTTGCTTCCTCCCTTGACCTCTTGTCGGCTCCCCCTCTCCTCTCCCTTCCTCACTCCTCTGGTCTCTTTCCCCTTGTCCTCCTTCCCCTTGTCCTCTCTCCACGTGGAACACCAAGGGGGGCTGAGGGAAGCAATGCTACCATGAAATGTGACTCCATTACTTGACTCTCTCTTCTATCTCTCATGCTCTCGATGACTTTATTAGAATATTTATATATCTCAACCATTCAATTGTGCTTACTGAACCTGCACTTAGTGGTGGGGGCTGGCCACCCACCTCCAACCGTAGTCTCTGTAAACCCTTGGACACTAGTATCACATGTGCCAATGGTCTTATCTTCCTCTTATCTTCATCCTGTTTAAGTCTTAAATGTTCCTCATAAATTATATTTGATCCTGGAGATATCTTTTGTCCCCCGTAACACTGTTAAAACAAGATTTTGTAAGTATCAAGCAATTACAATTTTCTTTTTGTAAATTTGAGAATACTCTATTTTTATGCTTGGTGAAAATTTCTTTTGCTACAATATTTTGGTGAATGCTTACAAGGTGCTGCCTGATCCTTCATCATTTGGTTCCTTCCATAAATATTTCATTTTAAATGAAGTTCTATTGTGTTCTTTGATTTAAGTGTTAACAGAAAAATAGAATAAAAACTACCACATTTATACCAAAGTGTATACACAGAGGAAAAATGGGCTACATTGCTGGATTCAGCTGGTGTGAATAAGGCGGCCATTAAGAAGCTTTTCTTTGAGATACACATTAGAAAATATAGGGATAAATTTGGAAAAAGGGCATGGCTAAAGGGAGACACATCCCATGATTATATCACCAAGGTCAAAGACATAAATCTGTTAAATACGAGTATACATTTTAAAAACAGGGAGGAGTCTAAATTTCAAAAGAGCAATTAAACGTGTGAAATAACAATAGCAATTTAAAAAATTTTTAAAAATTCTTCTTTAGAAATGCACAATTCAACAAAATTTTGAAAAGTAATCCTATAGCTCTATCCATGTTTATATTTCTTTGTAGCTGTATCCAGGTGATGTCTGAAAAATTTTTGGTCTATTTATTTATTATTAATTCTGAACTGTGTTTAACATAGCTGTAAATGATTCAAAATTTCCTTTTAGTAGAGACTTAATAAGTGCCCTCTGAGAGAATTTTCAATACAGTTCTATTTTGTTATGTCAGTTTTAAAAGTACATCATGTTTACTCATTTCAGATAGCATGACATCAAAACCTGGGTCAAACTTTAGATAATATTCCTCTGGGTGATTCAGAATTTAGACTAGGAAAAAAAATACACTATGGATTTTTCACCTTAAATTGTGAGGCAGGTTTCTTCTGATTTGTTTTTAAGGCAGTATTAATGTCGATTACAATTCAATATAAAGGAAATCAAAATCATCACTCCTGGAACTATAGATAATGCCATGATAAACTAAGAAAAGATTCAAGTTATCAAGGAATTGATTTTATTTCGATCGACAATCTCCAGTCATGGAAGCAGCAGTCCAGGCATCAACTGGCATTGGGCAATCTGCTGCAAGAGACCACTCTACAGATTTAGCGAACAAGAATGTCCTTTAGAGTACAGAGCTGGGGCTGACCCAAACCACGGTGTTTTCAATCACCTCCTACATGTGTGAAAGACGGACCATGAATCAGGAGGGCGAAGGATTAAGGCATTTGAGTTATCGACTGCCAGAAGGATAAGCGACCCTTTTTGAATGAAGTACCACCAGTATGCATTCTCCTGATAGCTAGACTTCATTCCATGTACTTGTGACATGTTAGTGAGAGGAACGAGCTCCTGATTAAAGGACATTATGCTTGGTAAAGTAGAAGGTTGGTGGAAAAAAGCAAGCCCCTTGATGTCAGCCCAAGGTGTGGGCTCAAATGTAACAAAAACTGTGAGAGTGGACAAGGCAGTGTTCTGTTTTGTTGTCCATAGAGTCGGTCACTGTGAGTTTCAAGGGACTCAATGGTACTAACAACAACAACAATACGGTCTCTGGAATATAAGTAAATTCTGCTGAATTTTTATGACAATTGTGCCTTTAATTATACAAAACACTTGCCATTTTAACATTTTTACACATATGTACTTTAGTGAAAATAATTAACGTTCACAGACTTCTCATCTTGGATAACCTTTGTATTCCACTGGGAATTAATTAAAGATAAAATATTCCCAAGTTTGGTACTGGAATACAAAAGGTAGCTGAAAAACTCATAAGGCATGTGAATGACGCCCCGGGAATTTTTATTATGCTTTTACTCAGTTTCTGTCATTCATACCTTCTCTTGAACTTACTCTCTATAATGTTTTAAGCTGGGAGCCAGTTCACTGTCCCTCAGACCTGTTGAAGGGCCAGACTATACTTTAAAAAGAAACCATGAACAAATTTCTATGCACACTGCACATATCTTATTTTGCAGTGAAAAAACAAACGGGGCAAAACAATCAGCGGGTGGGATGAATGTCCTCGGAGGGCCACATGTGACCCGCGGGCCATAGTTTGAGGATGCCTGAAGACCATGGACACAACCTTGCTCCATAGGATTCTGCCATTGAAGCTGGGAAGCAGTTATCCCGTTTGAACTGCTGAGGAAATTCTTATGGTCCCTTTATGTGCTACCTTTGTCCTGTTTTATTTTGTCTTATACCTTCAGGGTACATGCCGTGGACTTTCTCTATAGTTAATTTTCATTAATAAAACCACAAACCTTCCGTGTCGATTCGGTGCTGATTCATAACGACCCTAAAGGACGGGCCAGAACTGCACCTGAGAGTTTTGGTTTAAAAATGTAACTCTTAACCGGATAACACTGTCTCTCTCCCACTGAGCAACTGGTAATTTTCAACGGCTGACCTTGAGATTTTCAGCCCTTGAAGTGTAACCAGTACATCACCGGGACTCCTATAGTTAATAGCTGCTTTGACATCAAAATGAGAACTCAACTGAGACTTCAAGATGAGGCTTTATCCATGTTCACAATTTAGGGAGAAACCGGCACAAAAATTATTTCTAGAGGCATTTGGCCATGGTTAATTTCAATTAAAAAACACAGCGATTTGATTGAATCTCTTTCCTATTCCGTGTAGATGCCTAATCTCATCATATCATCTATATATTTTTGAACTTCCAGCTGTATACATTTTCAAAGGATTCATGAAAATGCTTCAGACTTTTATATTACCGCATTTTTTTGCTGTTATTGTTTGGTTTGGTTTTAGACTTATGTGCTTAGATTGGCCAAGAGCGCTGAGCCACGTAGAACAAAGGCAAAAGTAATTGCACTTGATGTTGTTATTGACACGCACACACATGCTAAGCCTTTCATTCCAATGAATTTAATCCTCATTTGTGAAAAAAGGTGAGTCGCCTTTGGATGTAATTGTCACATCCACCTTATCTATTTCAATAGCCATGTTTCCCCACCTGTTTTATTCCGTAATGGAAAAAGAATGTTTTCAATGGCTTGGCTACAAGTTTTATCTGTTTCAAAGTGTTCTGTATTTTTTTAGATTCCATACCTGATTATTGCTTTGTTATTGTTTTACGTTGCCTTGGATTTTATCAAGAGGTATAAGATATCACCTTCTATAGGATAAACCATATTTAAGCTTTAGATTTCAGATTGTTGCATACTTTAGGATGGAGTTTGTTAGCACAGTAATCATATAATATTAGACTTTTTGAGAGTATTAACTTTTAAAAACCATCAAAATGCTCATAGATAATAAAACTATCTCTGTTAGATCACTCCATAGAACAGTTTCACTCAATGAACAGTTTCCATCTCATTTTAATTCTTAAAATCTGAAACCTCACACCTATGAAATAAAACAAAAACCCTATAAGATATAGGTATGATAAACCTTTTGTCGTGGTTCTTATTGCTGAAGCATTGATAAACTTTGATTTCAGTAGAGCCTGTGATTGTCTTGATAGTATGACACCATTGAATAGAATCTGGGGGTGCAGTGGAATTTCTCCATAGCATTTTCAAACCTGTGAACTTCTGGAAACAGATCTCTGGACCTAGTCTCTGAGGAGCCTCTGCGTAAATTCAAGCAGAATTTCCAGATTGTGACAGACTTGGCAATCTACTTCTGAAGATGAACCAACACCAAAACCAAAGGAAACTGTAGCCAAAACAGAATATTGCCTGATATTCTGCTGTCAGAGAAGCCAGGGGACTTGGCAGGAATTCAAAGTACACACTAGTCCAATAGTAGATCAGAGCATACCAACAGGAAGAAGGCTGAGGACTGAGCCATGCTTTTAGTTGTGCTTATGTCTGAGTTGACAGAAACATCATAGCCTCTGAGAGATATCTCAAACTTCTTGCCATCAAAGCACATAGTGACCCTATGGGACTGAGTAGAACTGCCCCGTGGGTTTCTGAGGCTGTAAATCTTCATACGGCTGCAGAAATCTCCCTCTTTCTCTTTCAGAGAGGCTGGTGGATTTGAACTGGTGATTGTGTAGTTGACAACTGCATCATACTACCAGGACTCCTTCTTGGGATATAGTGCTGAACCAAAGAGAAAGATTCCACCTTCCTCAAGTTGGTGTGTTAGTGGAAGGAATAAATCATAAATGAATTATCATATACATGCATGAGTGATACTGAGTAGGGATCGAGCAGGAAACAAGGGCAGGAGAGTATAGGGAAGGTAGGCAAGGCTTTTCCAGGGTGATGAGATTGGGCCTACCTACAGAGATGACATTGGGGTGGACTTTCAAAGAAAGTAGTGAAAATGTCATGTCCCAGAGAGTACTTTCCAGGTAGGGGAAGGAACAAGTGCAGATGTGCCAATCTTTTCCTGAGATTATCTGAGGAAACCCAGCCATGAGAGTGGAGTGTCAGAAGCCATGGGCCTGGGGTAGGAGTTGAGGGAGGGAAGAGAGATGGAGGTGGCTCCTGCAGGGCTGTGTGGGCCACAGAGAGAATTTTTGGAGTCATTGTTAAGTATTAAAAAAAGATGAGAGAGGAACAGATTAGGTTTTAAAATAATGACATAAATGGGTTCCTGCCAACTAAGGTCAAGTTTTCCTGCCAAATGAGTCATGAGAGAAGCTTGGGTTTTCAGAAGTTTTGAACATCAGAATTTCAGAAGCCTCACTCTTGATTTGTAATATTAACTATTCTATCTATACACAAAAAGTGACAGTAAATATTGTACATACATTAATAATACCAGACAAAGCTAAGCTAGCATTTCGTAAGAAGGTTCTTTCTGAATATACAGGATAACTTAAGAACGATTGCTGAAAAGGATAGAAACAGTCAGACAGGGCAAGATATGACAAAATAACAACTTATAAATTATCAAGGGCTCATGAGGGAGCGGGGAGCGGGAAGGGAGAGGGAAAAAAAAGAGGACCTTATGCTAAGGGCTTACATGGAGAGCAAAAGCTTTGAAATTGATGAGGGCAAAGAATTAACAGATGTGCTTTACACAATGGATGTATGTATGGATTGTGATAAGAGTTGTATGAGCCCCTAATAAAAAGTTTTTTTTAAAAAAGACAGAAAAAAAAAGCCAAAAGATAGAAGCAAAAGCATCAAAATGGCAAGTTACTATTTCTTGGCATAGTCTTCATCTAGATCTATACACATCTATCAGCAGTATTTCCATATCTCCAAACCATCCCTGAGTAATTCTATGCTCTTCAATCTACATCATGTCAAAACAGCAGTTTTTGGAGCGACTCAGCTATTGTTTCTTTGAAAATGATGTAGAGTGTTTTGGTGTGAAGGGCAAGATGGGGGCTGTGCATGGGATGGGGTAAAATTTTCTAACAAAAGTTTTGTTGGGAGAAAGAACATCTTCAGTGCAACTGTCCTGCTCTTTTTCTCACCGGTCACGTCTTCAATTTTTAGAAGAAGTTTTCCATTTTAGAGAACTTCTTCATAATAAACTCCTCCGATAGTTTTGTGTTCTTTGAGACCATCTATCAAGATTATATCTTTAAGACCACCTTCAAAACCGCTGCCATTATCTTTCGAGCTGACTTGCTTCCATCGATTGAACTAGCCCAATAGATCCTCCTGGACATCAGTCCTTTCTGTGTTTTTTTGAAATGCAGATTATGGAGGAGTTGCAATTTTTTGTCTTAGCCTCATTTACATCAACTGATCACATGACAGTGACAGTAATTACTCGCTGAGTTGCTCACCATCAGTCTTTCAAAACCACCAGGTGCGGAGGGGGACAAAGATAAGGCTTGATATTCTCTGAAAGAGTTATTGTCTTTGAGTTGCTGTACCACATGGTACTTCCACCCTTTCTTCTAGGGTTGGTAGGAATCAGAATCAACTCTATAACAGTGAGTTTGGCTTTTTGGAAGAAATAAAATTAGTGAGTATATCTAATCCCAAACCTTTTTGTTCAACATGAACCCTCACTTCAATCCAGAGGGATCATATGTTGCTAGGAAATTCTGGATCACAGATGTGAAATTTAGTTTAAGTCTCTCTTTTCTTTCTCTCCCTGGCACCAATCATGGATTGTGTTTCTGATACCATATTCAACCGACACAATTAACACCTGCATGTTAACAGCAATACATGATGCATGAAAGGTTTCAGAAGTGGGACAAAGTCATGGACTTCAGTCAGGTGAAAGAAATATTTTTCAACATGTTCCAGAAATCCTTCAAGTTGCCAGTTTCTTATTTTATGTGTCTGACAGGAGCCAGTGGTCTGGGAAACTTTCTGGGTGGTGTTTCCAGCATCAATCTCAGGGCAGAGTGGCTGAACATACCATTTTCCCTTTATTATAAAGACCACAAACTTAAACCAAATCCAGTGCGGACACAGTAACTATTTACAGGAGTAGAAAATGCAGTCTTTGAACTGCCGACCATGTGGAACACAGCCCAATGCATGACCATTATACCATCAGGGCTCCTTATGTTTAAAGATGGATTGCCTTAAATGCTACATGAACAGTTAGGGATAAGAAAGTGCTGCTTTTTCCCAGAAAAACAGTCAGAGACCCCGGAATCTTAACTCTAGAGAGGACAAAACTAAAACCAAACTCCCTGCTACCGAGTCAATGCTGACTCATCACGACCCTGTTGGAAAGGATAGAAGTCCCCTTATGAGTTTCTATGGGGAGAGGTCAGATTCTTACAGACATCCTCCCAAGGGCAGTTAGTTGCCAGACTACAGGGTAGGCCTTTAGGGCATTTAGTCGCCAGACTATATGGCAGGCCTCACTCTCTGCTCCTGGGGACAATAAACTATTCCTCCCTGAGGCCTGCGACCAAGCATTCTCACCCTACCAATAATGATCTCTGTCAGCTGAGTCAGGGAACAGGCCAAACTGACTGCGACATCCAAAGTTAAGTTATCCGCCCATCTTATCACATGTATACCCCCAATCCCTCCTCTTATTATTGCATGTCTATCCCTAGACCACCCCTTCTCATTACTGTATTACCTATGGTACAACCCCTCCATGTGCTGTATGGACTCACCTGTAATTAGGGGGCTTGCACGTCCCTGGAGAATATAAAAAGCTTGGGCTAACATTAAAGATGATTCTCTCCCTCCACGTGGACCATCAAGAGGGGCTGAAGTGAGTATGCTACTATGAATCATATATGACTCCATTTATTTCAATACTTCTCTTCTATCTCTCATGCTCTCTATAACTTTACTATGATCTTTACTTATTATCGCTGTACAATTGCGCCTACCAGACCCGTAATGATGTGTTAGGGGCTGGCTTCCCCTGACAAGTTTCTGAGACGGCAAGTCTTTATGGGAGCAGAAAGCTCAGTCTTTCTCCCAAGGAGCGGCTAGTGGATTCAAATCCAACTTATAACCATTGCACCGCCTGGATTCCGACAGACAGGACAAGCACCTGTTTATTTCCAAGCGGGACAACTTACTAGTAAACCTTGTTACTAGGGTTAAAAGGAACCGAAAACAGACCAGCGAAACCAAACTAAAGCTGATATGAATGTGTCTGATGTAAATTCATTGTGTTGGTTTGATTTTTAAAGGTCCTTTGGTCATGTTGGTAAACTGTCTTCAGAAGTAGCTTAAATCTCTAATTGCTACTTCTGCTGTGATTTTATTCATGATTCAAAACAAAACTCAGACTCAATGCCACCAAGTCAATTCTGACTCACAGTGATAAACTAGTTCACGAAAACATGATCAATGCTCATATTTAGTGTATGTGTGAGCATAGCATATCCTTTCTTTTACATGATTCAAACTTACAAAAGACACATACATTCTATTTTGCAGTTATTTTAGAATATCATTTTCAGAAGGCTAAACTTTCAAAATAATGGCATAAGCCCTCTTTTTGGTCCAGAATAAAATATAACTAATGTATACTGAACTATTTATGTTTCTGTGTGTTTGTTTTTGCTAATCTATTCCCCCCCCCCCTTTTTTTCCTACAACTTAAAACTTGGAACTTCTCCAACCACGGTCTTAAAATATGCTTTTAATTGATCGAACTATGAAAAGGTGTCTGAAGTCTTTCAAGCTGACCTATATAGTTAGGAATGTGGAAACTACCAACATAGTCATTGTTCAGAGTCGAAATATTTATATTCTTATTCTATATTGTTCTGCTCTTTTTCCATTGGCTGGGGACCCAAACTGTAGCAAAGCTGTGTATTTTCTTACCACCATTCTGGTGAATCTGTTTGTTAAATCCACACGAGTCTAAAGAACACATTCTCTTAAATGAATGTAATCGGTTGCTATTGAGTGCATTCCGACTCATGGCAACCCCATTGGACAACAGAGCAGCAATCTTCAGAGAAGTAGACTATCGATCGCATCTTTCTCCCGTAGAGCAGCTGGTTGGTAGTAAGCATGAAGCTTTCATAAGCAGCCCAATTGTGCCATCATAGGTCCTTTACAAAGAAGAACCCAATGGTAAACTATATAAATTATGCAGTGATCTATACTCAAAGAAGGAGTTTTAAGATATGCACTCGTCCATCCTTCTTCCTTTCTGAAACGGTTACTTCAGATTTACCTCAAGAATTTCTGTGGCAACAAGACCTCCATTAAACAAAGGATATCAATGAATGCAGAAGGACATTCCAGTAGCTAGGCAGAGGTATATCTTCACCATGGCATTAATGAACAATACATTTTCAACGGGTAGTATTGACACCCTAGGTTTTACTTGAAGAGCCCTGGAGGTGACATGGTTGATGTTCAACTGCTAAGTGAATGTTTGGTGGTTTCACGGGAGAAAAGACTTTGTGAGCTGCCCCAGCCAGATTCTAGCCTTTCAAGTCCTATGAGAAATTTCAACTCGCTTATAAAAAAAGGAAAAACGATGATGGCAACTTGATGGCCCAGAACACTAACACTTGCTCTATGTTGCTCAGGACATGATTATTTGTGGAGATTGTTTCGAGTATTTATCATTCTTGTATTAGCAAAAGCACTTTCCTTTCTTGTAATAAAATTAATGGGATACTCATCCAAACAGCACCCAAAAGAAGAATGATAATACACATTAGGAGTAAGTTTTCTAAGGGTGAAATGATTTCCCATTGCTAAAATTACTGGCTAAAATAAATGTGTTTGAAAATGTAAAAGAAAAAAGGGGCCCATTCTGTGCACATTTTGTTATCTATGGTTTTGTAAAGACATGGCTGTGATTATATTTTTAAGCAATAGAGGCCTCTTTTATATGCGAGAGTGGGCAAAGGTAGAATGTTTTAGGAGAAGTGTGATATCAACAGACTTGTGCTCTATTGACACACTGGAAAGAGCACATTGGAAGTTAATATGTTGACTACATGCAAGCATTTTAAAAGCTGTGCCCCCTTGGCAATGAACATTTTACTAGAAGTACATCTATGCATGATCATTTTGATAACCAGGAAGAACAGGCTAGGAGTATGTCAACGTTTGAACAGGCCTTGTGGAGGGTCTTTCTGTCTTTGTATCTACAGTCGAGCTATAGAAATAGGTCATAGAGAGAGAATCAATTTTGTGCATATTATATCTGCTCTTTTTTCTAATGGATTCGATATATTATTCAAATCAAAGTAGTTTTATGTAAGATTAAAAAACTAAGTTATATCATCCAACTCCAAAATGAGGAATAGGATTAGAACTTAAATTGTGAGCTTCTGGTTTGCAGAAAGCTTTGGATGACAGGGGATGCCCAAAATACATCTGCAGGATCTACGCGAGGAATACACCTCTATCGATTTCCCTCTAAGCATAACTGGGGGATGGGAATAACCTGGTTACCAGACAGAGAGTATTGGAGAGATGACTATAGTATATTAAAATGATAAACCTGACTTGAATGCTTAAAACCATGTCACTGATTTCCCCTTTGATCTGGTTTTCAATATTCTTTCTCTCTGTTTCATAATGGACTTTATCTCTGATGTACTTTGTTATTGTTGGTAACATTCTTGAATCTTTATTAGATGGTTGTCTCTGTCGGTATATGAAACCCAGGATGGAAGAACCTATAGAGGAAACAGCTAGAATTAGGGTTCTGTGGGGTATGGTGGGGGGAGGTGGTGGATAAGGAGGAGTTGGTATTAAGGCATTCAAGAAGGAAGAAAGTGTTTTCAAACTGTCTGTGGTCAAATTTATACAATACTGCTTGATATGATTAAACTGTGGAATGGTAAAATGTCTGGATTGGCTCCTAGTAAAATAGTTTGGGGAAAAAAAAACCTGAAACAAACAAACATAAAACTAACAACCAGAGAGATAAAACACTTCACTTAACAACTGGATCAAAACTAGAACTGAAGGGCTAGGGTGTCTATTTCCCTGTGCTCTATTTCATGCTTTCTGTTGAATTAATGCCTCATTTTCATTTCATTACTAACATTGGTGCACTGAGAGGTTGTTAAAATCATTGGTCAGTGGTTATCTTCTGTTGTTTTGTTTCTTTCTCTTTTACCTCTTTCAGTTTTAAGCAGCATCCCGTCTTACCTGATGGGAGGGTGTCCATTAATCCATGGGTCATGCCAACCTCCCCACAGGATTATTCGGAATGCACTCGATTGAATTGGCATTGAAACTAGCAAAGAGAGCAAAGTCTCTTTTTGGCATTGAAGCTAGCAAAGAGAGCAGTCTCTTTTTTGACAGCCCATGAGAGTTTGGTGAGTCTAGAGCTATTGGAAACATGTTTGAAATTCAGTGAATGCATCCTGAGTGAGAAAGAGTAAGTAGAACTAAAATAAATGCAGAGATGTAAGGGAAAAAAGCAAGAGATAATTAAATGGTTAATGGTAGTATCAGAAGCTAGGTCTAGCAGAGTTTCAATGATATGCTTTTCCCACAGTTTTTCCATATGTTTCTTCCTTAATAAGCAAATTAGTAGATATTGAAATATGACCCTTCGAATTTTATAACTGAGTACTAGTTTGGGGTACTTAGGAACTGAGATAGTTAAATTTTATTGTGCCAACCTGGCCAATAAACACAGGTGGGGTTAATTGACGGCAGATATATAATGGCTCCGTGAGCCTCGCCTTTCTAATTCTTGGGTCTCTGGTTTTCGGATGGTCCAACCAGGGTGCAACTACCTTAGCTTGTTCCCTGCTTCAGCTGACAAGGCTCACTTCCTGCAAGACATCCCTGAGGAGAAGCCACATGGACCTACCCTGATGTAGCCCTAGGTGCTGGAGCAGTCGTGTGGAGACCCCTGCCAGCGCTGAGATGCTTACATGCTCACTGATTCGGCTTTCCTCCCGCAGTTGGCATCATAGAGTGTGTTTTGTGAGATGGAGAAGGACTTTGTGGACTGATGTTGGATATATGGGTTAATGGTGGACTTGTGGGTTTGGGCAGCACTGGGTTGGGATGTTTTCTTGATGTGTTCTTACCCTTTATGTAAAACTATTTTTTATACAGGAGTTTCTGTGGATTTGGTTCTCTGAAGTCCGCAGACTCACACAGGAGAGAGTTTTTGTTGGGAAACAGTGGATTTGAAGATTGCAGCAGCTAGATTAGCAGGAGGTCATAATCAGTGGGATGAGTCCGAACCCCATCTGGTTGGTGAATGATAGTTAAATGAAGGAATATTCTGAAGCTGCAAGCCAAGAATGCCTGGAGCACCAGAAGCCGGGAGAGTTTAGAAAGCTCTAGAATCTACATAGACAATCTTGTTCTGCAGACAGCCTGAGTTAAGATTACAGACTTCAGGAGTGTGAGACGATATATTTTTATTTTTGTAAACCACTTACTTTGGCCTCTTTTGCTATCACAGCATTAGGAGACTAGAGTGGCAATGCATTGCCACTTTTTTCCTTTTTTTAGTTTATTTGAGGGGGGCTCTTACAGTTTTGATCATAATCCATACATCTATCCATTTTGTTAAATACATCTGTACATATGTTGTCATCATCTTTTTCAAAACATTTTCTTTCTACTTGAGCCCCTGGCATCAGTTCCTTTCTTTCTTCCTCGCCCTCCCGTTCTCTCCCTCCTCCATACCACCTTGATAATTTATAAATCCTTCTCTTTTTTTTTCATGTCTTACACTGACTGCTGTCTCATTGAACCCACTTTGCTGGTATCCATCCCCCTGGGATGGGGCCATACATTGATCATTGTGATTGGTTCCCCCTTTGCCCCCACACCCTCCCCACCCTTACCCTTCTAGTATCACTGCTCCCTTTATCGGTTGAGGGGTTTATCTGTTCTGGATTCTCTGTGTTATAAACTCTTATCTGTACAAGTATACATGTTCTGTTCTAGCCAGATTTGTAAGATAGAATTGGAGTCATGGTTGTGGGATGGGGAGGAAGCATTAAAGAACTAGAGGAAGGCTGTGTGTTTCGTCACGATACACTCTACCCTGACTGGCTCTTCTCTTCTTTGTGGCCAGTCTGATAGGGAGTGTCCACTTGCCTACTGATGGGTTTTGAGTCTCCATCTACCCTCCCCCTCATTCTCATTGATATGCTCTTTGTTTGCTTGTTTTGGTTTTGGTCTTTGATGCCTGATACCTGATCCCATTGACACCGTGTGATCACACAGGCTGGTGTACTTCTTCCATGTGGACTGTGTTACTTCTCAGCTAGATGGCCGCAAGCCTTTAAGACCCCAGAGACAATATATTTTGATAGCCAGGTACCATGTGCTTTATTCACCACATTTACTTATGCACCCATTTTGTCTTCAGGGATCATGTCAGGGAAGGGGAACATCACAAATGCCATGTTACTAGAACAGAGTGTTCTTGCATTGGGGGAGTGCTTGAGTGGAGGCCCAAAGTCCATCTGCTACTGTCATACTTTATAAATAAATATATGTACAGAGCTCTATTCCCTTGTCTTTGTATATAAATATACTTACATATACACACGCTTGTATTTAGACCACTATAAATGTCCTGTGTCTCCCAGTTCTTTCCTCTACTTCCTTTTACTTTTCTCCTGTCCCACTATCGTGTTCGGTCTTCATTCAGGTCTTGGCCATTCCTCTTGGCTACATCGTTCTTAATCAAACCCCGCCAAGCATCCTATGCCCTCCTTGCCATCAATTTGAAATCACTTATTCTCCCTCATCCCTGGGTTTGTTGGCACCCCTCTCCTTTCCCCTCATCTTTCCCTCTCTTGGGTCCCCCAGAAACCATTGGGCCATTTTTTTCCTCTCTGGGTTGTTTGTCCAGCCTATCTTTTCCAAATAGATATGCATAGACAATAGTACATGCAAACACAAAGCAGAGCAAAGCACAACAAAAACGGAAGACAAAAAAATAAATCAATAATAAATCATACAACAAAATAAAGAAAGAAAGGACTAAAAAAACCAATAGCAAAAGCTGAAAAGCCCTCAAACCGTTCCAGGTCTGTCCGTTGAACTTTGAAAATACTCACTGTTTTCTTTTATTTTTTTCTTTAGGTGGAGTTTTGTACCGTTGAGATGAATTCAGCCCTGGACAAAGGTAGTCACTTTCAGTCATCTTCTGTAAATTCATGAACAAGTAATCAAAGATGTAATCAACAGCCCATCATCTATGAATGCTCATCTTTGAATTGATAAATAGTTCAACAGCAAACGAGGGGTGATGTCTCAGTTTGAGTACAGTTGGAATGAGGCCACTTGAATAGAATATTTCTGCAAATATATAATTTCATGATTATTTGACATATTATTATTTTTGGTCTCTTTTCATCAGCATTATGGCAGAAAACAACCTCAACTAACACTGGACATTTTCCTAAAATAGGGAATGGCTCAGACCTGTTATCTCCTATATAAGCAGTGGGTTTAATGGCTGTTTGAGGGGACTCCAGGACTTGACCAAGGAATTGGGGACTGTATTCAATTGGTTATTCACATCACGGAAGAAGATAAGAGAAGCATCAAGCCTCCATAGTTTAAATTCAAATCTATTGGACTTACTTGGCTGTACCTCACTCCAGTGAAAATTTCAAAATATGAGGTTCTATGTAGGGGAGATAGTTTTAGGTGTCTTCTTGAGATATTCATATTTCTGTGCCTTTCCCTATCCTTAAGTCTACTGTGGAAAAAAAAAACATGGTGTAGAATAGTATGATATGGAAGATAACCTTCGGGACTGAATTTATTCTGGATCATGGACAGGAGAAAAGCACACGGCATATAGAGTACAAGATTTTATGCCAGATATGTTCCACAGAAAGGAGATAGGAAATAAGTTGTGGCTCATCAAAGAATATCTTCTTCTCTGACTAGGAGTAACACGCTAAAATATTTCATTTAGGCAAATAAATTGGCTTTTCATAAACTTATTTTACTTGCAGATTCAAGGTTTCTGATTTCAACATATATTGTTGATCACAGTGAACCTGACTGCCCCCCCTCCCACCCCTTGTTTTTGTTATTTCCCCTGAGATCTGCCTCCTCAGTGTGGAAGTTTATTGGGAAGCTTCCTTGACGAATCCAAGAGAGCATATCAGATGTGCATGCAACAAAAACGGCAACACCTAACTCCAGTTAGATTAACTTCTCTAAACATATCATTTTATTTTAGTTACCATAAGATTATTTTAAAAATAATATTAATATATATATATGATGAAGAATAAGAGTCTGTAGAAAAATGTTGCTACTGTGGATCTAGCTCATAGAAGCATACATTTATTCTTACCCAAACTGATTCAAAGGCGTCTCGGCAATCAGTAGATGGCTGATGACAGTTATCTCAGTAATATGCCTTTTTTTTAGTCTTATTAGGGTGCCTCGATAAAGATCCATCAAAACAATAGCTTTCAAGGGAATCTGCTGGGTTAATAAAATTCAAAGCAGAGTCCGCCTCAGAAGATTATGCTAACTACTTATGGGATCCTAAAGGTATAATTGTGATAGATTCTTCTCAAAAGACACAGGACAACCATGGACCTTCTAGAAATTATTTTCTATTGAAAAACTTCAAATTCCATGAGTGCGAAAAAGGCCAGGAAAAGCGCACCCAGCATGTTTTAATTTTTATCACACCAGTGCGTCAGATCATTCTTTGGGTGTAATAAAGGTTGTGCTGGGAGAATTTCATTGGGACACTGTACCTCTTCCACACTTGCCCTTTAAAACTTCTTTTGTTCCCTAAAAGCAAAGAACATTGAAAATGAATGTAATATGAAAACTTCCAGGATGCCCAAACTGCTATGCTGGTGTCATATACATCACAGCGCACAGAATTTGGAGGGAAAGAGAAAGATGTAGACAACTCTATAGCTGCGACTAGTCCTAGTTGGAGCTGTCTTTTCTAATAATGGTTTCCATGATTTTGTAGCAATCCTTTTTGACATACCCTCATATGTTTTATTAGTGATGGTACTCAGAGCAAACATACATACATTCACCTATTTCATTTTGGGGGGAATTACACAACACAAAGTCATAATATTATGCAGGTTCAGCAGGTTAGCTGACCACAAATGGTCCCCATATTAGGACTTGTCTTTCCAAGCCACAGAGGTACAATTATCTTGAATATATAGCTAAGGAGAAAGGGGTCATGAATGCTGGTGAATATTACACTGGAAATATGTACAGGTACAATTATCAGTATTCCTAGGAAAAAAACACCCAGTCTTCCTATTTTTAAGTATTAAGAGCAGAATGTTCATTTTCTCTTGAATTGATACTCCATATGCTTTTTGAGAAACTACACAAAGAAGAAAAATGGTCCCAGGTTAGGTGAAAACATGGCACAAATTAAGACGTGACGGTGTGTCAAAATGATGTGATTTTGGACAAAAGAAGTTGTCACGTCTTAAACAGGAAGACTGTTATTAGAGAAAACACTGCCAGAAACTGAAAGATTGAATCTGGAAAGAGTCTAGTAGACGTCTTTCTTTAGGTACTATAAGCAATATTTCTATAGCATATAACTTTACATTTTGCCTTCATAAATACTAAAAACAAGTCACCATGTGCTACAAATAGAGTCTCCATTGGCCAAATTTCCTTAGTGATTACTAAATAATTATGAGTTTCCCTTTTTTCCATCTAAAAAATGGTAAGTTGGATTCTAGCACATTTGCTTAATACATGGTCACAAAGTCAACAGGATGGCTTTTATTCCTATGCTTCTCCTCTCTCCAGTAGACACTTCCCCTAAGAGCTATTTTGCCTGATGACAAGTAGCAGTTACACTTACTTTGATAGTGTCCAATGCATTGCTTTGCCTAATTTGCATCTATCTACTAAATGGTTTAATTAATTTTGCATTGTGCTTACTGACTAGTTTTAATTAGCAGTTAAATCAGTTCAGTTAACGAAAAAACGTAGGTGTTTACATGAATGCAAATCACAATGAGTTCTTGGGGCTCAATTAAAAGATGGGTTCCATGCCATTAATGCTCGATTTCTTTAGGCTTTGCTTTAAGCATCGAAACAAAACAAATGCAATCTATGTCTATAATTTTTCCCATAATAAATTTTGAACATTTATGATTATTGAAGTGGCCGTTTGGGTTCTGCAGTAAAGAGGGTGAGATCTCCCAGAAAGCTGTCCTCTGGGCTTTTGTTGAAGACGCTTCACTGAACCTAATTCTAGGATTAGCTCCCGCAGTGCTGGCTGCAAGAGTTTCCCTTGGTAAGCTGTTCTTGGGCAACTGCAAAATGGGTACACTCCACATTTCTCTGAAAATGTCAACATGATCACACAGCAGAAAACTACAACCCAGATTTTCCTGGGGGAAACCTAATACTACTTGGTCAATTGATGTTCCGGAAATAAATAATGTTATTTAATATTTTACAGTCCTAGTTTTTTTTAAAATAAGAAAATCATACTTCCACTGGTATGGCTTCTATCTAAAGCAAGTCAAATATCAATAATTGTGTTTTCTTTAAACTTTCTATTGTGAATTAAGTTACAGTTTACATTTCAGATAAGCACTTTTGTAACCTTAAACTACTTATCAAAACTTCCAATAGCTTATCCTGGCTCCCTCCCATTTATTCTCCTTCTCCCTCTTGTAGAGTACTATCTTCCCCTTCTAATTTAGTGCCTGTCTACCTTCTAGCCTATTGCTTCACAGTTAGTTCATCTACCAGCTATTTCTAATTTATAAAAAATATTTTAAAATTAAAATTTATAATTATAAAATTTAAAAATTCATAAAAAGTTTGCACGCCCTAAATTCACTTTGGAGGTGGTCACTTTTCTAACAAGTAAAACAAGATATTCATGAAGGAAAGACCATTTAAGAATATAAATCTTCATTTGACTCAAAATTTAAGCCCTTGCTGCAATTTCAGGAAATGGAGGACTGTGAATAGTCCTGGCTGTGAAATAGAGTTGAAGGAAATAGAAAACAAGTTGCAAATTTAAAGACTGTGAACTAAAAAAAACGTAATTGTCTGAATCTAAAAATACACTGTTTCCTCGAGGTAAGTCTTAGAACTTGCATTGTTTGGATGATTAGTTTTTCAAACAACGTTCTGTGCTGATGAATCAATCATTATTATAATGTTTGATGGGCATTTTAGTGGCAACATCCAATTATTGCTCTGTAATTCCCCAACAAATTTATTACAGTCTTCTCCTTGTCAATATCAACACAGGATAGTTCTTTTTAGACATTAAAGTTATTTTATAAAAAGAGATGTGAGCCTCAATAAAATGATTTTAAAAAAATAAAAAGAGGTGTGCCCAAAAGATTAACTTGTTTAAATAAATTATTTTTTATGCTTTATATGATAATAGCTTAGGTGGTGTGATTTAAGGAGTGCTGCATTGTGCAAAATACAATTGGTTAATTTTCCTGATACAAAAGAGCAATCATAAAACAATAAGTATCAGGAGCACAATACAGGTTGGGATTAATTTTGGTGTGTGACAACTGGGGCTGGACACCATCCTTGAGATGAAATGGTAAGAGTATGGTTCACGGGTCCAGGAAACATTGAAAAGGATATATATATATATATATATATATATATATATATATTCACCAGAAAGTGAATCCATGAGTGCTCTTATGTTTAGAAAATTTCATTTGGCAACTATTACTGTTATATCATGACTTGGGCTATAAACACACAATATAGGATTGTCTTCATTCCCTCATGTTCATCTTAGTGGCACCATGATAAATCTTGAATTCTTAGAAGATATGCTCCAATGTTAATTTATCATTGCAATTACTAATTTTATTTTTCTCAAATTACCCACACTTCTTGAAACAGATACCTGGAAAGTATAACATTTCTAAATAGTACTAGCCTTGTGGATATATATATATATATATATCTATATATATATATATCCCATTATGTCTGTCAGTTTGTCATACAGTGGTAGCCAGGACATTTGGAAGACAGCTACTTGGCCAACTGACAGGAAGAAATCCATATTTATGCCCATTCCAAAGAAAAATGGAAAAATAGAATGCACAAACTGTATCACATTGATATTGCACACAAGTAACATTTTACTTAAGATCATCCAACAACGGTTACAATAGCACACTGACAGGAACTGCCAGAATTTCCAGCTAGATTCAGAAGATGTGCAACTAGGGATATCAATGCTGATGGATCAAAACTCAAAGCAGAGACTACTAGAAACATATTTACTTGTGTTTCGTGGACTATGCAAAGTCAGACTCTGTGGACCATAATGAATGGTGGATCACCTTGAAGAGAATTCTTCACTGTGCTCATGGAGAACTTGTGCTTGGATCAGGAGAGAGTTGTGCCAATCGAACAAGGGAATGCTGCTTTAAAATCAGGAAAGATGTGGGTGTGAGGGTGGTATCCTTTCACCATTCTTGTTCAAGCTATATGCTGGGTAAATCACCAAAGAAGTGTGATTACATGAAGAATAATGTGGCATCAGGTTTGGAGGGAGGCTTATTAATAACTTAAACTCTGCAGCGAACACAACCTTACTTGCTGAAAGTGAGGAGGAATTGAAACTCCTTCCAGTGATCAACCAGGGTTGCAGCTAAGTATGGATTACCAACTCAATGTAACGAAGACTGCAATCCTAAAAACCGATCCAATAGGTAGCTTCATAATAAATGGAGGAAAGGTTGAAGTTGTCAAGAATTTTTTCTTGCTTGGGTTCACAATCTATGGTCATGGAAGCAGCAGTCAAAAGATCAAAGAAGGGATTGCCTCAGACTACTGCTGCACAAGACCTCTGCAGCATATTGAAGAGCAAGGCTTTTTCTTTGAGGACTAAAGTGTACCTGACCCAAGCCATGGTATTCTGCATTGCATCCTATACAAGTGAAAGTTGGACATTGAATAAAGAAGATTTTAGAAGAATCGATGCATTTGAAATGTGGTGCCGGAGAAGAATATTGAAAGTCCCATGGACTGCTAAAAGGGCAAACCAATCTGTACTATAAGAAGTTAGGCCAGAGTGCTCTTTGAGGCAAGGATGGTAAGACTTCGTCTTATATACTTTGGATATATTGTCAGAAGAGACTAATCCCTGGAGACGGATATCATGTTTGATAAAGGGTAGGGTCAGTGGAAAAGTGGAAGGCCCTCAACATGATGGATTGACACAGTGGCTTCATCAATGGGCTCAGGCATAGGAACAATGGTGGAGATGTTGTAAGACAGTGGAATGTTTCATTCTTTTGTGCGGAGGTTTGCTATGGGTGGGAGCCAGCTCAATGATACCTAACAGCAAGTTTATCATTTAACATATTTATCATTTTAGGTGTTATCATTTTGATAGATGCTGAGGTACAAACCAACTCTCAGTTTATATTGCTTAAGAGATAAGAGAATATCATGACTATAAATAGTGTGTCATTCATTATATATTTATCACAATTTTAAAAAGCAAGAATGGTAATTTTAATGATATTCAATAATGAAAACTGTTTGCAATTCAATGATGTATTTACTTGGTCAAAGCAATTTTTTAAACATACATGACTTTACAATTTTGTGAAATTGTTATTACACATATACAGCAAAATAAAAATATTGTAAAAACTAAGCAAATTTCTACTATCAACATTTCTCAGTTGATAGGTTATTTACTCTTTAAGAGAAAAACATTAAACTTTAGGTATATAACATATATATAATTTAAAGTAATAAAATTTACTTTTAAAAGTATGCAATTTAAACAATAAAAGATAACATAATTCCCCACTAAATATCTGAAGACCCCTCAAATATTATATATATGTGTACATGTGTGTATAACTATATTTATAAACACACACATAAATATTCTTCTGTACCTAATTTTGGTGGACATTACTAAAATGTATAAAATATTGGAAAATTATAAATTATATACATATTCTGTAGTTTTAAAAACTTTGAAATTTATCATGACAAAATTTATGGCCAACCATCTGATTTTTCTCTGTGACAGTTGTTTGTACACTAGAAATTTTGTGTTCTATATTTGTTGAATGTAGTGTTCTATAAAGGAGTCTGGTAGTGCAGTGATTAATATCTGGCTAATAATAAAAAGGTTGGTGGTTAGAATCCAGGTACTCCCTGGGAGAAAGATATGGCAATTCAATATTACAGCCTTAGCAACAGTGGCAATTCTCATATGCCATGCAATTTAACGATTGTAGTCTATTTAGAAATGTCAGTTACCTCAAGATGGTGTAAGTTTCCTTAAAACCTTCTATAATGCTACCCTTTTTATACTATCAAATTTCAAGAAAGTGACAGTAGCAATGCTATTGCTGCAAGGTGTCATCAGATGGATTCTGATTCATTGCTACACTGTGTACAACAGAATGAAACACTGCCTGGTCCTGTGCCATCCTCACAATTATTAGGTGTCAATCCATTGTATCAATCCTCCTAGTCAAGGATCTTTCTAATTATTTTTCTTTCTTTCTATTTTCCCAATCATGATATCCTTTCCCAGCATATGCAAAGTATGAGAGACAAAGTCTCACCATCCTTACTTCTAAGGAGCATTCTGGTTAAACTTCTTCCAAGACAGATGTGGTAGTTCTCCTGTGAGACTATGGCACTTTCAATATTCTTCACCAACCTTATCATTCAAATGTATCAATTCTTAAGTCTTCTGAATGGTATAGTCACATAATGATGAAAAAATGCTCACTTCCATGGAGTTGATCGTGACATATAGTGTCCCAAAAAGGCAGGGCTGTAGTGCTTCTGTAGGTTTTCAAGACTACATCTTTTTACGGAATTAGAAAGCTTCAACTTTCTCCTGTGGAGGGTCACATGGTTTCGAACTGCTGACCTTTCAGATAGCAGACCAAGGCATAACCACTGCATTCAAAGAAGTCAACTTTCAAAAGAAGGTATACCAAATGCATATATGTCAAATAAAGTGAGGCAAAAAGCATACTATAACTGCAAGAAAAAAGATAGGTGTACCCATTATTAAATTTCTAGACTTCAATCCTCTTCCCTCATTAATGGAGAGATATGCAAGCAGAAAATTAGTAAAGAAATAATTTAATTAAACAGCACTAGAAACTAGCCCAATATAACTGACACCTACAAATTAATTCATCCAACAATAGCAGGGGGAAAAAAGCCTCCCCACCACCCCCCTGTCACCACCACCACATTTTTGAAGTTACACAGCACATTCACCAAGACAGACCATGACCTGGATTCTTAAAAATATCTTAACAAATGTAGCAGAATAGAATCATTACAGAGTATCTTCTGAGACCACTGTAGAATTAAACTAGAAATTAACCACAGAAAGATCATTGAAAAATCTCCCAAATCTTTGCTAATTAAACAACACACTTATAAATTACATTCGGTGAGAAAAGTCATGAGAAGCATTAAAAATATCTGTACTAAATTAATATGAAAATGCAACTGATAAATAATTTGGCACATTGAACATTAACGAGAGAAGACCTGATGTGCTGTGGCAGGACACCAAGAACACCATTCGTGGAGAAAGCACAGGTCATTTTCAAAGAGAAATGACATAAAAGATCAAAGTGAAGGTCAGAAGTGTCTCTGAAACTTGCCCTCGATTGCGGTGTCTCCAAGAAAAATGGAAGAAAGGATGAAATCAGAGAGGTGAAAAGAAAATTTCAAAGGGCAACTCAAGAACCTCAGCCAAATATGATAGTGAAATGTGTGAAGACCTAAAATAGAAAAACCAAAAGGGAAGAACAGTGTCAGCATATCTTACATGGCCAGGGAGCTGCTAGAGGTTTAGGCTAGATTAAGAAGAGGACTAGAAAAGGGGGTATTGCAGATGTCAGATGGCTCTAGGCTGAAAGAAGTGACTTTTGCAGATATTTCTGAGTTTTTTAATTATTCCAAGGCATTTGACTATATTAGTCATAAAAACAAAAAGGATGAATACCCTGGGGAAGCATCAGAAGTCCACAACACTTCATTGTGATCATGAGGAACTTGGACTTGGATCCAGAGACAATGGTGCAAATAGAGCAGGGGAGTACTGCATGGTTTAAAACCAGAAAAGTGGTGCACCCGAATTTTATCCTTTCCCCATACTTCTTCAATGTGCATGCTGAGCAAATTATCAGGAGAGCTGGCATAGAGGAAGAATTTGGCATCCGGATTGGAGGAAGGTTTATTAACAACCCTCCACATGCAGATAGCACAACTTCGCTTGTTGAAAGTGAGGAGGCCTTGAAGTGCTTGCTGATTAAGATCAAGGACTACAGCTTTAGTACGGATAATAATTCAATGTAAAGACCAAAATCTTCACAATTGGACCAATAGATAACATTAGGAGAGGTGAAGAAAAACTGAAGTTGCCCATGATTTTTTTTTCAGCTTGCATCCACAAACAATGCTCAGAGAAGCAGCAGACAAGAGATCAAAAGATGCATTGCATTGGGCAAATCTGCTAGACAAGACCTCTTCAGACCGCTTTGAATGCTACTTTGAGCATTAAGGTGTGACTGAAGCGATGATGATATTTTGAATAAAACAGACTAAAGAAGAATCCATGTGTTTTAATTGTGGTGCTGCGGAAGAGTATTGGAAATGTCTTGGGATACCAAAAGGACAACTCAATCTATCTTGGAAGAAGTATGACCAGAGTTCTCCCTAGAGGCAAGGATGGCAAGACTTTGTCTTACGTACTTTGGACATGTGGTCAGGAAAGACCAGTCCCTGATGTCATGCTTGGGGAAGTGGAGGGACAGGGAAAAGGAGAATGCCCTCAATGATATGCATCAATACAGTGGCTACAACATTGGCCTCCAGCATAAGAATTGTGAGGATGGCAGAGGAGCAGGCAGTGTTTTCCTATGTTGTGCATAGGCTCCCTTTGGGTCACACTGAATCCATAGCACCTAACAAGAAGAACTAGGTCCACAAAGGTCATATTTTAGCAGAAATATATTAATTCTAAAAATAACCAAACTACATAGGGGTTCATTTGTATCAAGGGAAGACAATACACAACAAGATCATGCGTAAAATATGATGGAACAAGGACAGAACATGAAGAGGTTTGCAAGAGTTTAAGGCAGTGGTTCTCAACCTTCCTAATGCCATGACCCTCTAATGCAGTTCCTCATGTTGTGGTTACCCCGTAACCATAAAATTATTTTAGTTTCTACTTCATAACTGTAATTTTGCTACTGTTATGAATTGGGAAACCCCCATGAAAGGGTCATTCACCCCCCAAAGAGGCCGTGACCCACAGGTTGAGAACTGCTGGTTTAAGGCAACCTAAAAATTACTGTTACATACACAACCCTGCAATAGTGGCGATCGAAGTGTAGATGCTTAGATAGGTTTTCAGCCTGCAAAAAGAAGGAGGAAAGAGAGAGTATACTTACAAATACAGAGAATATTGACAGAATAATCACATGTGTATTTACCTGTTTTTGAAAATAGATCCATAAATGTGGTGGCACATACAGAAAGCACAATTATGAATATATCCTGGCATAACAAAACTCTTAGAAGGAATGAGTACTGGGTTTGGACCATCAGGATTATATTTTTGGAAAGAAACAAGGTCGGTTGGCACAATGCACTTCACAAGGCAAAGTTCTGCTTCTTATTTGGGTGGGTCGTTATTGGATTTTACTGTTTGTGAGAAGTCATATAAGGTGCAAGCATTGGTCTTGCTTCATCCTGAGGAAACAAGAGTGATGAAAATAGAGAGATACGGAAATAATATGTCCAATGGATTAAGGAATCATATAAATATCAGTATCCTCAACCCTAAGACCAGGAGAACTATATGATGCCTAGATACCACCACGAACTATTCTAAAAAGTTTAGAAGGTCTTGGACGTATTAGAAGGTCTTGAACACACAGGTAGAAGAGTACAGAACAAGCCTCAACATCATAAAACAGACCAGGCTTACCAGTCTGATAGAGCTTTTAGAGACCCACAAGACTATGACCCTTGCCCTTTAGAAGTGAATCCACACCTGTGATAAAATAATCAACCAACAAAAGTAAAAGAGAAGCATTTACCAAAAGACAAATTTCATAGGGCTAGAAAAGAAGGAAGAATGAAGACAAACATAAGAAAGGAGTGGTCTAAGCAGGATGAAGCATTGAAGGGATTGCAAGCCATGAATTGATTCAACATGTGCATGAGTTGCTGAGTGTAAAACTGATGTGATATCAGCTCTGGAAACTTTTTCTTATTTGAAAATAAAATAACATTAAAGCAAACAAGACAAAATCTCCAAAAACCAAATAAATGGGCCTCTATTTCAGAAGGAGCCCCAGTGGTAGAGTGGGTTCTACGTTGGGCTGCTAACCACAAGGTCAGTTCTTTCTTCAAACCCAGCAGCCATTCCATGGTAGAAAGATGAGGCTATCTGTTCTTATAAAGATGAGGAACACAAAGGGGGTAATTCTATGGTGTCTTACAGAGATGCTATGAGTGAGCATCAACTTAATGGTGATGTTTTAAAATTGTTGTGGTTGTTGGTTTGTTGTTATATATACAAAGGGGCTTCAAAAAATTTACTAAAACAAAGTGAAAAGATAATGGAATTTTTCCATGAATTTTTAGAGCCCTATCGTATTTTAGATAATTGAATCAAACAAATGAAATCATCATTCCCATAAGACTTCATCTGTTCACAATAAGGAAAAGTTTAAGGGGAAAATTTCAGATATCTATTATCTCTTCCAGAATGTAGAATTGAGACATATCTCCCTAACTCACTTTATAAAGCCAACATTATCCTAAGAGCAAGACCAGACTAAAACATCATAAGAAATTAAATGGACCCATCAATATCACTCATAAAAATAAATTCAATAGTCTTCAATAAAATAGTTGTAAGCTGAATCCAAAGATACATAAAGAGTCATATAAATCTATGTCACAACCAAATGGGCATTCTTTCAGATATACTAGGCTGGGTAAAAACTCAAAAATCCACTATGAAGAAAAAAACAAATTATATCAACAGATTTGAAAGCAGAATTTGACAAAATCCACTATGAATTAGCAATAACATTTCTCTGAACATTTGGATCAAAACATATTTCTCTTTACAATTTGACAGGAAGCAATGATTTTTAAAATCTACCATTGTACTTAATGGGGAGAAAGTAGATGCTTTCCCCCTTAGGATCAGGCACATGAGAAGAATATTATCTTACTTCCCCTATTTAACTTTATTCTGAAGTCATAGCTAATGAATAGGGCATTAAATAAGCATAATTTTATTAACACATAATGTGTTTTTCCATGTATCAATTCCCAAAGAAACAACAACAAAAAACATTTTGAACTAATAATGATTATAACAACATTTTAGGATACAATGGTGACATGCAAAAATTATATCACACATATAAAAGTATTGAACTACTTGTAAGAAGTCATAAATGGATCTACAAATATGACACAATCCGACTAAAAATTTCAACAAATTTTTACAAAAATATCAAAACAAATTCTCAGCTTATATAGAAAGACAAGAGCTCTTGAATAACCAAAACGATTTAAAGGAAAAGAACAAAGTGTGAGGCTTGACACATCCCTAGTTTAAAAATGGATTATATGGCTACCATGATCAAAATAGCCTGAAAGATCAATGGAACAAAATGAGAGATCCCATCAATAAAATTTTACATCTGTGGTCATCTGATTTTCAACAGGTTCATTCAGGGGGAGAAGGAGCAATCTGGTGCTATGAAAATTCATTTCTTCCATGCAGAAAAATGAAGAGCCGTACTTCACATTGTGCACAAACTAATTCAAAATAGATCAAGGACTTAAGGAAAAATTTTAAAGCATTAATTTCTTGAAAGAAAATATAGGGCTTAAGCTATGAGCACCATTTTTTTATTTTGGTTATTTTTTTTAATGATAGCTATATGTGTAACAGCAAACACACGGACAGCAGAAGACAACATAAACCAGGAGAACATCATAAAAATCAAATGCTTATGTTCATTAAAAGACTTTATTACATGAATAAATTTACAGACTAGGGAAAATCTTCAGGAATTATATGTGTGATAAGTGTATAACATCAAAATATATTTAAAACTTCTACCGCAAACTTGGGATATGTTATCAGGAGAGACCAGTTCCTAGAGAATGATGTAGTGCTTGTAAGCAGAAGGGCAGCAAACAAAGAAAAAAGGGAGACACTTGATGAGATGAATTAACCCAGGGCTTCAGCAATGGACTCAAATATAAGATCAATTGTGAGGATGGTACAGGTCTGGGGTGTTTTGTTCTGTTGTACCCGGGGCCGCTATGATTCTAAACCCACTGGACAGCACCTAACAAGAACAATAAAGAGACAACTAACCCAAGAAAAACTGGACAAAAGATACTTTTACAAGGTAGATATTCAAGCAGCTAATAAGTCACTGAAAAGATGCTGATCATTATCACTCATTATAATTATTTCATTCCCACTGCCATCTAATCAATTCCAATGCATCGTGACAATATATAGGGTGTCTAAGGCTTGGTCAAACTTTATGAAAACAGACAGCCTCATCTTTCTTCAACAAAATGGTTGATGGGTGTGTTAGTCTGGGTAGACTCGAGAAACAAATCCACAGAAACTCATATGTATAAGAGAGTTTTATATAAAGGGTAAGTGTACATTAAGAAGGCATCCCGATCCAGTGCTGTCTAAGCCAAGCCCCTAAGTCCACCATTAGCCTGTATATCTGACACCGATCTACAAAGCCCTCCTCCATCTCCCAAAACATACACAATGATGCCGACTGCAGGAAGGAAGCCGAATCAATGAGTGTGTAAGATCTCAGTGCTGGCAGGGGTCTCCACATGGCTGCTCCAGCACCCAGGGCTGAATCCGAGTAGGTTCATGTGACTTTCCTTCAGGGATGTCTTGCAGGAAGTGAGCCTTGCAAGCTGAATCGGGGAACTGACTAAGGCAGCTGCACCCTAGTCTGGCCTTCAGATTGCCAGAGACCTGAGAACTCAAAAGGCAAAGCTTGTAGAGTCATTTATCCCTCCGCTGTTCAATTAATCCCACATGTGTTTATCAGCCAGGTTGGCACAATAAACCTTAACTATCTCAATGGGTTTGAAGTGTGGCCTTTGCAGTGAGTGGTTTAATGCCCAGCAGTGCCACAAGGACTACTGTTAACCATAATTGAAATATAAAGTCAAACTTATAGCCACCCGTTTGCTTTCTATCCTGGGTGATCCCATAGCACAAGGTAGAATTGTCCCTATGGATTTCTGAGATTGTAACTCTTAAGGGAGTAATCTTGCAGTTAACAGCCCGACTTGATTTATAATTCCATATGCCCCCAGGAGTCCTTTTATTAACTATTATAGAGATATAAAGAAAAACTATAATGAACTATATACCACCTCACCTCTTAGGAAAAGAATGGCAAAGATTTATAATAAAAAATAAATAAAATGTTGGTGAAGATTTGAGGAGACCACAATCCTTATCCACTCTTAATGCAAAGTATAATAGTACAACTATTGTGGAAAATAGTATTAAAATTCCTCAAAAGCTTAACAATAGAACTATTATGTTGTTAGATGTCATTGAGATGCTTCTGACTGACGGCAACTACATGTTCAACCGAATAAAATACTACTTGGTCATGCATAACCCTCACAAACATTCCTATACTTATGTCCATTGTTGCAGGCATGTACAAATCCATCCCATTTAGACTTACCATATGACCTAGTGATTCCAATCTAAAGTATTTATACTAGGGCCCCCAAAGCAGAGACACAACTGACATATGTGTACCTATTCTCATTACATGCCCCTCAACAGATGACTGGATAAACCAATGTAATATATACATACATACAATGAAATACTCCTCAAACATTAAAAATTAAAGTTCAAATACATAAATGTTGAAGAAATTATGCTGAGTTAAGTAAATAAAACAGGTCGGCTAGGATTGGAGGAAGGCTTATGAGCAACCTGTGATAAGGAGCCTTGTTTGCTGCAAGTGAGGAGAACTTGAAGCATTTGCTGATGAAGATAAAAGAATGCAACTTCAATATGGATTACAGCTCATTCTAAAAAGGCCCAAATCGTCACACCGGGAGCCATACGGGACATCAAGCAAGATGGAATCCTTGACAACTTCAATTCTTTTTCGGTTCATCATGATGTTCCGTATGGCTCCAGCCCACTCTCCCTCCACCCTCCCAGTATTGCCACTCATACCACTGGTCCTAAAGGGATCATCCTCCCTGGATTCCTTGTATTTCCAGTTCCTATCTGTACCAGTGTACATCCTCGGGTCTAGCCATATTTGTAAGGTAGGATTGGGATCATGATAGTGGGAGAGGAGGAAGCATTTAGGAACCAGAGGAAAGTTGTATGTTCATCGTTGGTACATTGTACCCTGACTGGCTTGTCTCCTCCCTGAGACCCTTCTGTAAGGGGATGTCCAGGGGCCTACAAATGGGCTTTGGATCTCCACTGTGCTCCACCCCCTCATTCACAATGATATGATTTTTTTGTTCTGATGATGCCTGATACCTGATCCCTTCAACACCTTGTGATCGCACAGGCTGGTGTGCTTCTTCCATGTGGGCTTTGTTGCTTCTGAGCTAGATGGTTGCTTATTTACCTTCAAGCTTTTAAGACCCCAGATGCTATATCTTTTGATAGCTGGGCACCACCAGCTTTCTTCACCACATTTGCTTGTTCACCCACTTTGTCTTCAACAATTGTATCAGGGAGGTGAGCACACAATTTTTAATGAATGTTGTGAAAGTATAACCTCATTTGTATGTAATGTCTTGAATAGGTGTGTATGTAACCAATGGTTATTAAATATAATTTAAGGTGGGAGGAAGGGAGAGTGAGGGAATTGTTCTCTGGTAAGTAGTAAGATTATGTATATATTCATGAAAAAATTGGCATTCTTAAATATTATGGTTATATAAATTAACTGATGGTCATACTGAATTGTTCTCTAGGAAAAGCAAGAACGTGAAATGGCAAAGGTGTTATATATAATTTCAAAACAACCGAAACCACACCCACACACACAAAAAGGGTGAATTTGCTAATAATATATAGATACAACTGAATGACTTATGGAAATACTTCACTTTATTCCAGAGATTAGGGTCAAGACTTCATGAGACTATACTATCAATTGATTTAAGGTTATTTCTTAAAGTTTTTGTTTTACCCTTTAGTTTGGTGCCAAGTGCCTGAGCTTTTGGAATCTTTAGGGTGGCCATTCAAAATACAATATTTCATTTCTATTTACCTGGAGTAGCAGAGGAAGAAGGCCCAAGAAGCAGAAAGAGAGTTGAAAATCTAATCAACCATGCAAACTCACTCACTCACTCAAACTCACTCATTCAAACTCATTCACTCACTCACTCACTCACTCACTCAAACTCACTCAAACTCAATCACTCAATCACTCACTCACTCAAACTCACTCACTCAAACTCACTCACTCAAACTCATTCACTCACTCACTCACTCAAACTCACTCAAACTCAATCACTCAATCACTCAGTCACTCACTCACTCAAACTCACTCACTCACACTCACTCACTCACTCAAACTCACTCAAACTCACTCACTCAAACTCATTCACTCAAACTCACTCATTCACTCACTCACTCACTTACTCAAACTCACTCAAACTCAAACTCACTCAAATTCACTCAAACTCACACTCAAACTCACTCACTCAACTGACTTAAACCCACACACTCAAACTCACTGCCATTGCTTCTGACTCACAGTGACCCTACAGGACAAAGTAAAATGGGTTTCTGAAACTGTAAATCTTTAAAGGCACAGAAAGCGGCCTCTTTCTGCCTCAGAACCGGGTGATTTAAAACTACTGACCTGTGGTTAGCAGTCTAATGAACAATCCACTATGCCACCATGGCTCCTTGCCAGCATGAATGACCATCTCGTTTGTTATGAAATTAGAACTAGATTGTGCCAGCTAGTAAATGTTTCCATCAAGGACTCAAAAGTCCTGGTCAAACGAAGGAAAAGAAGTAGAACATAATTCAAAATTCTTACAGAATCAGACATGAGGGAATTCAAAACTATTGTGAATAAAGTGAAGTGCTTTATTATTAACCAAAAGGTAGACAGTTGGATCACCCATTGGTTTCAATCAACCAAAGATGTGGTGACTTGATTCCCTAAAGAGTGCATCCAAGAAAAAGTACGGGGCCTCTCTCCCATTCAAACTAAGTCAGAATCAACTTGAAGTCATCACAACCATTCGTCTCCTAGGGCCGCTGTAACGAAATATCACAACTAGATAACATTAAAAGACGTTATCTTAGAGTTCTGAAGACTTGGAATTATAAAATCTACATATAAGTAGAGAGGTAAGAGCTTCGGGGAGGGGGTGTTATTATAGCTTCTGGAGGTTCTTGGCATTTCTTGCCATTCCTTGGCTGGTAGATACATCTCTCTGATCGGCCATCACATGGCTGTCCATGTGTCTTTGTCTCTTTTCTACTCTTATAAGGACCCCAGTCATACTGGATTAGGGAGCACTTTATTCTGATACCACATCATAGCTTCTGAAATAATATTTTCAAAGACTCTATTTCCAAACAAGGTCACAATTAAACCCCTATCAGTTCTGTTTTTTTCTAAGTGTAAATTGTGATTTAACTCCTAGAAATGTTCAGATTGCCAATACATTCAACTTAAACATACCATACCTAGCCTGGGAGCCAACAACTGCAGGACTCAAAAGTATATGCCCGAATAACTGTGATGTGATAACTTTGGGGATGTGTGTCCTATGGCTCTGCACGTGTACATATACCTGGGTGCACAAGCTGTCAGCCCTTTAGGGCTTCTGTATAGATGAGTTTGTTACATTTTCTTCATTTTGTAGTTCCAAAAAGTTGTACCTGCCCTGTGGCTTTGATAACTATAGCGAAACTTGAATACAATGGTTTACATTTTCTACTCCAATGCATTTGCAGTCTGTAGTAGAGGTTTTTATTACTTGCTTGCTCATTTGTGTCCATATTCAATTTTTAATTTATCAAACATTGAAGAAGGACCCTTCTCTTCTAGGAATATGTGCTGAGCATTGTGAAGCTGCAATGAACACAAACGTCATGATTTCTGGCCCTTGTGGCACTTGAGGGTATTCTAACAAAACCCTCTTTTATTTTTTTGCTTCTTTCCATGTTTAAAATGGAATCACTCATCAAAGTCAGATTTCAGGTTTGTCGTCGAGGATAAACTGGTGGGTAAGCAGCCCCAGTTGACATCGTTTCAGGTGGCCTAGGGAAAACAAGTTGAGAAACTTTGCTTTAATCAATAGCATTTTAATAGTTTCAACAACCTGTACGTGTAAGTAAATGAAAATGAAACAGAGACCAATTGAACTGTGTTTGTGAAACCTAATTTCTTTCCCATTGGGCTCCAGCTAGTGCAATGTCACCCCCTATAGCTTCTCAGTGAAATGCACTGTAAGACCACCACAAATAGATCCCGACGATAAGGAGTATACTTGAAGTAGATAAAAGTCTGTTCCTAATTCTAAAATGCAATCTCTGACCTAAGGGAAGTCCCTTGAAAATAAAAATAAAATGAACTTTGACTTGAGTTGTATATTTTACAATTATTTTTTTCCTAATTTAGAATCTCAACATACTCTTATACGATTAGTCACTGCACTCGGGTCCTTTGATATCTAAGGAAACTATATGTGAATTATAGGCCAATAGGGGGGAAAAGGGAGCTGTAGATCAATAGTCAAATAATCTATTTCCTATAATGTAGATATCAAGAAGAAGAGTCTTGGATTCTGCTGTCAAACTTCAGGATTTAGACGGAAGGGGTGGGGGAGGAGCTGATAGAGCAGTGTAGAACCCCACTTAAGGGGAGCAAGCAACATAATTATATGTGAATGGATATATTGAACAGTGTAAAATATGGCAATGAATACAGATAAATAAAAATAAGTATTCCTGGGGGGTAGGGTGGGAAAAGGGGGAGCTAATATCAAGGAGTGCAAGAAGAAGGAAAATGTTTTGAAACTGATTGTGGTAGTAATTGTACAATAATGCGCCCAATAAAATGATTTTTTAAAAAGCACCTCAGGATTTATCTACTTTTTTCACCCAAATTTTTATTTTTAACAAACGCTATATTCATGAAGTTGATAAATGTTTATTTTACTCTATAGCAACCCTGTACACAAAAGAAATAAACACTGCATGGCCCTGAATGCCATCCTTACAAATGTTCCTATGTCTCAGCCCATTGTTGCAGCCACTGTGTCAATCCACCTCATTTTTTTTTATAGCCCTTCAACGTTACCAAGCAGGATTACTTCCTCCAGGAACTGATCTCTCCGGACAACAAGTTGAAAGGTAAGACCAATTCTCCCCATCCTTGCCTCTGGCTATACATCTTTCTTCACCAGTACCACAATTCCAACATATCAATTCTTTGGTTTTTCTGATTCAACGTTCAACTTTCACTTTAGGTTTGGTGGTAGGGTTAGGGTTAAGGTTAGGGTTAGGTTTGATGATAGGGTTAGGGTTAACTTTGGGGTTAGGTTGAAGGTGTCATTGAGGGAGAGGAGGAGGGCGAAGCTTAGGGTTACTGTTAGTGTTACGTTTAGACTTAGAATTGTTGTTAGGGTTAGAGTTGGGTTTAGGGTTAGATTAAGGGTGAGGGTTAGGATTAGACTTCAGGTTAGGGTTAGAGTTTGGGTTAGTGATACGGTTAGGTTTAGTGCTCGGGTAAGCGGTAGGGTAAGGCATAGGTTTGATGTTAGGGTTAGGTGTTAGGGTTACGGTTAGGTGTTAGGTGTTAGGGTTAGGGTTAGGGTTAGGGTTAGGGTTCAGGTTAGGGTTAGGTGTTAGGGTTAGGGTTAGGTGTTAGGGTTAGGGTTAGGGTTAGGTGTTAGGGTTAGGGTTGGGGTTCAGGTTAGGTGTTAGGGTTAGGGTTAGGGTTTGGGTTAGGCAATTAAAAATATCTTGAGTCAGGCTCACCTTAGTCTTAAGGTAACATCCTTGCATTTCGATGCTCTAAAGAGGTCTTGTGCAGCAGTTAACCTAATGTAACAGATATTTTGCTCTCTTGATGCTGCTTCCATGAGCATTGAATGTGGATGCAAGCAAGAAAAAATCCTCAGCAACTTCAATCTTTTCTTGATTTATCATGGTGTTACCTATTGGTCTGATTATGAGGTTTTCGGTCTTCTTGACATGGGATGGTTGCAGTCCTTGAAGTTCATCAGCAGTGCTTCAAGTTCTTCTCAGTTTCGACAAGCAAGGTGTGCCACCTGCATATCTCAGGTTGTTAATGAGCCTTCTTCCAAGGCTGAGGCCACCCTTTCCGTCACATAATGCAGTTCCCCTGATTATTTGCTCAACAAGTAGATTGAACTAGTATGGTGACAGGCTACAACACTGACACACATCTTTCTTGATTTTATACCATAAAAGATGCCCTCGTTCTGTTGGCACAACTACCTCTTGATCCAGGTATACGTTCCTAATAAGCCCAAAATAATGTTCCAGAATTCCCACTCTTCTCAAGTTTTCCATAGTTTGTTATGATCCACAGTCCAATGCCATGGCATTGTGAATGAACCACAATCTGTTGTTAGTTTCCTATTTCCCTCCACCTGCCTCTGCCATGGCCCTAGGTCCTTAGCAATCCAGGCACTGTCTCTATACATCTGCCTATCCTGTATTTCCATATATAGAGAATGATACAAAGCACAAATAGGAAGCAGGTGAACAAACAAGCACAAAACCAACAAGAATAGCTAGAGAACACACGTAAAAGGGTCAACTGAAGAGAAAGCGGGAATGTTAAACACTGAAACTAAAATGAGTGAAGAGAGAGCTCAAATGATGATGTGGTACATATTGATCTAACTACAGCTGCCATAATTGACTGGACTTTGCTCTCTGTCTAATGGCAAACTTATTCCCGTCCCTGGACCAGGTGTTTCACAGTGTTCAAAGTAGATTCACCATGTATGGAGCCTGCCAATGAATTTTGGATTTCCTCAGTAGGCCATCGCCTTCTATAAACTGGGTGTTCACAGGTAAGTGCTGATACCATTCTCTCCTTCAAATTTAGAGTTTGTTTTTCACAATCCTTGAATCATTCAGGCCGGTATGGCTTCTCATCCATGGGGACTTAGTTGATGCTTCACTTCGATGATTGTTTGTTTCAAGGGTCTTTCTGAGAGCCAGGTATCTGGTAACTTACCACATTTTGATACTACAGCCATTGGGTGAGTGATCGTTTCATGAGGGCAAACATCAAGCATCTCAGTAGTCTTAAACTGGGGGTATAATTCAGGGCTAGCCCCAAATCCATTATATAATCTATGGCTTATGTATGTCTGTTTCAATTTAGAGACATCATTATATCATTTTATGATAGAGAACATTATAAATCATCCCCCATTGGGCATAAAGTAATTCTATTGATTGTGTCATTAATTTAGTCAGTAGTGTAGAATTTAAAATGTGGTTTGGAAAAGGAAATCATACCATTATAGGCAAGCTTCAAATCAAGATACATGAATTGTTGACTTGTACAGATTCAATGCTTAAATGACTGGACACTATTTACCCAAAGAGTGGGGTTTGGTTACAAGGTCATACTTTCAATAACACCAGTCACAAAGGTAGAACCATGCCAACCATAATTACAAGTCATAAGAAAACAAGGAATATATGGCAGTCTGGGCAATGGCACCTTCAAAGCAAGACATTCTAACCAAATTCAAATGACCACCAATTCCATAACCTTGGGGTTCTTTTTAAACTAGAGCCTTTTAGCCTAAGGCCAGGGCAGTATGCCTGTTCTGTAAATATGCTACTGTTGAGTTTGATGTAAGGGCCATTTGGTATAATGGGATTTCTACATTGAAACCTTCTGGTGTCACTATGAAGGATATTGTGTGCCTTAAAAAGAAAGAATCTAAAATCCTTGTAGTCTACAATACACAGTATGGTTCACCAAGGGCTGGATAAAAACTAGGTCAAAAGTGTCCCTTTAGGAACATAGTACTGGGCATGTTCTCCCCTGGGGTTCTATATAAGTATGGCTTTTTTTCTATATAAGTAAGTTTTTTTTTCTTCCTGATGGGAGGCTGCTCTTTCTGATTTGCCCATCAAGAGAAATATAATCACCTTCTGCAAGACATACATGCTTCTATCATCCATCTTGACTTGAATTTCTAGCAAGGTTTGCTTATCACTATATCAGTGTCTATTGATGTGGGGTGACCTAAGCACAATGTTGTATGACAGCAACTGCATGAACTTCTCTCTTCTTGTAAAATTGATTCCGTTGAGGTGAGGTCTCCTTTATCATGGAGTTTAGTATATGCAAATAAAGTGGGTGGTAGATGGTTCATGGGCACTAGATAGGCTCTCTGCCTTATTTGGAAGAGTGGGTTAGAATATTATATGGACTGAGAGCAGAAGCCTGCCTTCATCTTGATGTTGACTCTTATGCTACTGGACATATCCAATGTCTATCCTTTGGTGATTGATTAACTTCACTCAGCATAATGATTTCCAGGTCCATTCATGTCATGTGATGTTTCATGGTTTCATCACTGTTTCTAGGGATGCATAATATTTATTTATCCATTCTTCTACTGATGGGCATCTGGGCTGTTTCTTGATTCTTGCTATCATGTACTGTGCAGCAAAGAACATGGAAGCTAATACATCTGTTTTCATTGTGCCTCTTATTGCTTTGGGGTACATGCCCAGTAGTGTTATTGCTGAACCATATGGTTTCTATTCCCAATTATTTAGGTAAGCCATACCACTTTCCATGGTGGTTGTACATGTTTAAAAGCCTACCAGCAGTGTACAAGAGTTCCAATCTCCCCTCACCCTCTCCCGCATTTGTTGTTCTACATATTTTAAATCGAATTACCATTGATGGTGAAAGTTGACATTTCATTATTGTTTTGATTTACATCTCCAGGTTGACTTGGGAATGTGAGCATTTCTTCATGTGTTTGTTAGCCATTCAAGTGTTGTCATTTGTGCATTGTCTATTCACATCCTTTTCCCACTAGTTAATTGGATTACTTTATTTTCTTATTGATGTATTGCAAGATTGTATTGATGTATTGTATAGATTTTAGTAATTACTCCCTTGTCATTGCCAAATACTTTGTGTCATTGCTAAAGATTTTGTCCAAATCTGTGGGCTCTCTCTTGTTTTAGCCTTTCAATGTGTATAATTGGTTTAGTTTTAATAGGTCCCACTCATCATTTTTTTGTCTTCCACTGTGTGCGCTTCTTTTTATTATATCTGGTAATTTGTGTATGCCCTGAAATGGGGCCCTTAACTTTATCTTAGTTTTCTCTGTATATTTTAATTTTTGTTCTTCTTCTATGATTCCAAGAATACATGAGTTGTGTCTCTTTTGATAGTGTCCTGCAGCATTCTCAAGTTTTCTTCAAATGCCTTTGCTTTTTTAATTGTTTGTTTCTGTTGTCTCTGTTCAACTGAAGTCAGAATGGTTGTCTTTCAGCTTCCTTATCTGATTTTCCTTTCCTTACACTCTATTCCTCAGGTCTTTCACTCTGTTGTCTAATAATACTGTGTTAGTCCAGATAGACTAGAGAAACAAATTCAGGGATATTCCTCAATGTATAAGAAAGCGCTTTAAGTAAAGAGTAATTGTATATTTAGCAAACATCCCACACCAGTCTAGATCAAGACCATAAGTCCAATATTAGCCCAGATGTCTGATACCAGTCTATAACTTCCTCCTTGGACTCACACAACACATGCAATGATGCAAAACACAGGAAGATCACAGGCCAGTGGGTGCAAAGTCTTATGGATCAAGTGGTGGTGGAAGCATCTCAGAGCTGGTGTGGGTCTCTACATGGCTCCTCCAGCTTCAGGACTCTAGCTCCATCATTGTGGCTCCATGTGGCTTGACATCAGGAGTGTCAAGCAGAGACCGTGTATCCTTTCACCAGGGAGGAAAACAGGAGTTTCCGGAATCCTCAGGAGAAGGCCATGCCCACACAGAGGCCTCATCGGCTATGACCAGATTGACAGGCTAGACTCCAAGCCTTCCTAATTTAACAGGAGATTATGTAACTGCTACAGATTTGTGTTAGGCAGGGTTCTCTAGAGAAATGAAACCAGGACACTTATGAATACACAGCAAAAAGATAACAGCTAATATACATACATATATAATAAACACATATATACATATATCTATATCTATCTATCTATCTATCTATCTATCTATCTATATATATATATATATATATATATATATACAGCAGTACAGCAGTACAAAGGGTTCAGTTCAACTCACTTCCTCGACACAGTTAATACATTGGAAGTTCTTCAACTCATGTGGGCTGCTGGGTCCAAGGTCAAGGAAGAAGGAAGAATACAGCAAAGTCTTCCCTCAGGCAAGGCAAGCAGCAAGCAGCAGGGTGGGTCAATGACAGTCAGTTACTCAGGAGATTAGTGAAACAGGCCCAGATGTGATATCAAACACAAGCAATGCAAAGTGACAGGATTCACCAGTCTCAAGCTCAAGCGATATATGCACCACCAGCATGGTGAAGCAGGTCTCAAAGGAGCCTGAAGCTCAAACCTCAAGATCCAACAGTTGGCCTGGCCCATAGGTAGTGTATCCCACAGGTTAAGGCAGAGAACTAGCCAAAGCAGTAGTACACTCCAGCACAAAATGCACACCAGAGAGCAAGTGAGGGTGTATGTGTGTGTATGTATTGCAGAACCATTTTTCTCTTTGCCCTCCAATTGAACTGTGACCTGATTAATACCCCATGTTCCTATTGGCCAGGTTGGCACAATACACCTATGTATCGCAAACCTCATCGCATTATATATCTTCTGGGATTCATTTTGTCTTAGGATTTAGTTTAGCAGTTTCTTCCAATGTTCTCATGAGTGTTCCCTACATATATTGAATTCTGGATAATTTCTGTTGCTTAGGGTTTATTTTTCTTTCTTTCTTTTTTAGTTTAAGGTGGTTTTTTGTTGTGTCTGCAGTACCAATGGTACGGCTATTACTGGGCATGAGCTTGTGGGTTGTGCAGTGGTAGCTGGTTCTGTCTAATGGTGTTGGAGAGGAAATAGGAGCTGGAAAATATGCTGCGGTGCCATGGAGAAATGGGGAGAGAGATAGGTACGTGGGAGAAGAGGGGGAAGGGGTGCAAAAGGGAGAATAAAACAAAAATAATGATAGTAATGATAAACTATCTGGATAGGCCAAACGGTTTGTAAAACTACCGGTTAAATGCATTTTACGAGGGGTAATCAGAATTAATAAGTTCCATGGAAATATATTTCACGAGGAAAAAGAGAAGAGCACAGGAGATAATGGATGGATGCACAGGGAAAAGCAGGGACAAAGGTGACATGGGTCTGGCCTGGGTGGAGGTGCTGAAGTTCTGTGGGTTATAAGAGCAGGAACAGAAGCAAACTATAAAGAATCGAAGAAATGCAACAAAGTAAAAAAATAAAACTGCTTTGTGCTCTTTGGAGAGTGTCGCTGTGTGCACATGTAGACTGAGAAGGGGAGGTTGGCATGTGGGGTGAGAGGGCACCAGAAATCAAAGCAGGCAAGGTGGAAGTGGGTAACATCGTGGCAAGTGTAGATTAGGTACCGAGAACATCTGCACCAAGCTGCCCACTTGATCTGCTGCCCATAAGAGCCTCCAGAAGGCAGCAAGAGGTTTGGTCCACTGAGGTGCCTCGGAGATAGAAAAATTGTGCTAGGAAGGAGCAGGGCTCACAGAAGCTCATGCCACTTGGGGATCTAGTTACAGGTCCTGCTGCTTTCCTATTTTAAGAAACTTAGATCTACTTGGCTCTTAACTTGCATTTCTTCATCAGAAAGTATAGGATTTCATCCTCATGGTACCTCTCTGGTAGTTGCTGAGATGATTTCATGCTTTTTATCTGGTGGCCATATTCCCCATATTCGGTCAATTCCTTGTTGCTTGTCCCTTGGGTTTCTTTATTTATATTGGAAGAAGAGAAACTCTAGGCTGCTAAACGCAAGCTCCGCAGTTCAGAACCACAAGTTGTTCTACATGAGCAAGATTGCTTTTCTCCTGTTAAGAGTTGCAGTCTAGGAAACTTACGTACGCAATTGACTGCTGTCCTCTAAGTCACTCTACATCACATTGACTTGATGGCGGTGAGGTTTTTATGTTGTTGTTATTTGTGTGTGTGTGTTTAAATAAGTAGAAATTTGCTAGGTTGCTACCCTGTTTCCCTAAAAATAAGACAGTGTCTTATATGAATATTTGCTCCCAAAGATCTGCTAGGTCTTATTTTCAGGGGATGTCTTATTTTTCCATGAAGCAGAATAGAGTACACATTTATTATTTATTGTTTTATTAAAAGAGACCTCCCACTTCCTGTCTGAGCAGGCTGCACTGCAGCCAACAGTAAGCTGCGCAGTGGTGCCTGCCGCTAGGGTCCAGAGCCCAGAGTTACAGTAGCTTGGGGGGAGGGGCTTATTTTCGGGGAGGTCTTATTTTGGGGGTAGGTGCCTTATATTTCGGTGAGAGGCAAAACTGTAAGCAGGTCTTATTTTCGGGGATGTCTTACTTTCGGGGAAGCAGGGTATTAGCAAAATGCAATGTGAGATGGAGTAAAGGACAGCATAATTTTCTAGACTTCCCTAGTCATAGCATATTTAAGTATTAAATTCTCTTTGTTTTTCAACATCTAAATTGTTTTCAAAGGTGTTTACCACCAGGCCTGAGTCTTCCAGGATATTTTTCTGGTTGTGAGCTGGTAAGATTCAGAATCAAGTCACTTGTTTCTGCCCATCCTTTGGATTTCTTTCTGTTCTATTGTTATCTTTTATTTGTTTTTGTTTTGTTCTATTTTTAAAGAATTTTTTGTGCTTTGGGTAAGCATTTATTGAGCAAATTAGTTTTCTATTCAACAGTATGTACAAACTTTATATCATGACATTGATTGCAATTTTTGCAATAAGGCAGCAATTTTCCCAAATTCAGCTGAATTCCCTGATCCTGTACTCCCTTCTTTCTTGCCCCCTGTATTCTAAATTTGGTTTTGAAGCAAATGGTGCTCTATTAGTTTCATATGGTTTATTTTCCTAAGGAATAAGTTCATCTCATGTTACTAACCACCTTATAGAGCTGTTTGTGGTTTGGCTGAAAGATAATCTTTGGAGGTTGTTTCATTCACAGGCTTGAAAGTGTGTAAGATCAATAGTCTCAGTGGTTTCGTAATCTCAATCAGAGCAGTAAATCTTTTTTATCATTTTTAATTTTGTCCCACATTTTCTTCCACGTTTGGTGCGTTCTATTGTGATATTGCTCAGATCACTCTGAAATAGTAACAGAAACACTATCCATTTATGGTATCGGGCTGTGGTTGCCATGGTCTATTAGGCCTTTGGTCTAATTCCTTCTGGGGGTCTTTAATTTCCTCAACTCTTCTTTTCTCCAGATGGAGAGGAACACATCTTAAGTGGCTGCTCTCAGACTTTTATGACTCCAAACATTACTCACCACAGGAAGATGTAGAACACCTGTCTATGTGAATTATGTCATGCTGATTACTTTAGAAACCTCACTAAGACTATATTCCTAATCTCCAAACCCAGGAATTAATCCTTCAAGGTGTTTCATTAAGGCTGAGCTGTCTCTATGTACATGTTCTGCTGTATACAATGAAATATGTTCTGCTGTATACAATGCCTTGTACATCACTTGACTGTCTTGATATTTTTTGTTTGTTTGGGTTTATTTTTAACCTATGGACATTCTCATCTTCCCTGAATTGTGTTCTTCCTGTAGCACAAGTTATTAATAATATTCACCTCTTGAGTTATGTGAGCCAAAAACAGGAGCCATTCTTAGTAAGACAGTCAAACAACCCATTCTGGCCAATTTTCCCAGAAATCATATCCAATCTTCCCCCTTTCCCTAATCTAACTGCACCTACTCTGAAACTTTTCCAAACTCCCGAAACTCTTTTTCTGCACATTCTTCTCTGCCATGCATTCTAAGCCCAGTAAACACCTACAACCCTTAAATATCTCCTCTATGAAACTTATGCTGTTTCACCATCAATCTCAACAGGTAGGCCCTCTTTAATCAGTCAGAGGATATAGCTGTCTAAATATTTTCAGTGCTAATATAACCATGTTTCTAACTATGACTCGTTCTTGTCATAGTGTGACTATTTGATGTCACAGAGTAGGTCTTGACTATTATTTATTGAGCTGATATAAAATTAATTTGATATCTATAATGTATTCCAAATTATTTGTGTATCTGACTCCCAGTCAGAATAGAGACTGCATAGAAATTGAAAGTCAAATATTTTTGTCTCTATATCCCAAGGGATGTATCTATCTCTTGTAATACTGTAGATACTTCATATGCGTCTGATTCTCATTTAGCCATTTCACTGAAAAAAGAAGTGACAGTATGTCAATGAAGGTAAGTATCATGGACAACAAACCCTGGGGACTGAGTTAGAATTGTAAGTCAAAGTTCTTAAATTCCCCAAAGCATACACACCCATGTCCTGATTTCTTCTGCAAGAAATCCTAAATTAAGAGTACTCCACCCTACTCTACATGCAAAAAAAAAACCAAAACCAAAACCAAAAACAAAAACCCCAAAACCCACCCACTACTCTTGAGTCAACTCTGACTTATATTGGCTCTACATAGGGTTTCTGGACTGTATGACATCTAACAATAACACTAATGACAATAACAAATCTTTATGGGAGCAGATAGTCTACCAGGGGTCCTCAAACATTTTTAAACAGGGAGCCAGTCCACTGTCCTTCAGACCCGTTGGAGGGCGGGCCTATAATTTCAAAAAAACCTATGAACAAATTCCTATGCACATTGCACATATCTTATTTTGAAGTAAAAAGGGGGGGGGGAACACATGGCAAGCCAGATAAATGTCCTAGGCGGGCTGCATGTGCCCCCCGACCCATAGTTTGAGGATCCCTGGTTCTCCTTAAGGCTAATAACCTGATGTTTACCCCACAGCTCTACCAGGGCTCTGAATGAAGTACTATGAATGGTAAAAGATGCCAGGCAAAGGAAAAGTGAGCTTTCTCTTGAAATTGGAGAGTTGGTCTAGGATGTGGCGTATTTCTTTTGGGGGTCTATCTTATTTGAGTGTTTCTTGGCTGCTCGAATAGTTAATTTCTCCTCTTTTATGATATTTAGGAAGTTTTCTTCCATCATTCAACCATCTCAATATCGAGGAAGATGGGAGCGCTTGTATCCCATTCCCACCTTTCTTTTAGGATTTCTGCCTTAGTTCATATTTTTATCAGGGGGAAGTTATTTGTTGTTCTTGACATTTTGCAGACATTCCCAAAAGATTAATCATAATAATTTCTATGGCAGCTGGGATGATAGATATATAAAATGTTTCTAGAGCATTAGATGCATTCCAACTAATGCCAGTTGAACTAGTATGCGAAGAGCCAGTTTATTGGATGACCACCAATAGTGTAGTATGCACAGAGGAACGTGACTTTGCATACATAACAGAGACGCTGAATGAGAATTCTATCTTTAGTAACTAAGAAGATGAATGAGTAAGAGTATGATAGATACAAATATCAGGGTTCATTACACAATACGAGGTGATTACCAGACATCTAGGAAGACGAATTCTACTGCATGTCAGTGGCATCTAATTTATCATCTTGTTAATGTTATTCCCATGGAAACATTAAAATATATCTGAAATCTGAAACATTTGCAGTTACATCTAACAAAAGGAAACTATCAAGATTTTGCCGAAATACTTTGGCCAGTCTTTTTAGTTACTGGTAGCTAGTGTTTGGATGCATTTTATGTGCATGCATTGGATAGACAATGTATAAGGAAGATCAAGGAGAATTGATTCATTTGAATTATGATGTTGGTACCAAGGTAGTATACCAAGGTATTGTTGACTTCCACAGAAAGAATGAACCAAACTGTCTTGAAAGAAATACAGCAGGGATGCTCCTTAGAAGGAAAGATGTCACAAGATCATCTTGTGCATTGGACATGTTATTACAAGGTGGCAGTGCCTGGAGCAGAGCAGTGTGCATTGTGCTTAGGCCAGCACAAAAGAAGACCTTAAGGCAGTGGCTACAACAATGGCCCAAACATGGCCTTGAATGTGAAGGTGGTGCAGAACCAGTTAGTGTTTTGGTTTTTATACACAGGGGGTCAGAATCAGTCAGAAGTGGCTGGATGACATCTAACAACACTTACAGGGGTTGGATAGTCTATTTCAGGTAGAGGGAGATTCATGGACGGATATTGATATGCAAATATGTTATTATTACGACTGTTATACAACAATGAACATATTGCTATGTATTTATAATAGAAAATGCTAGCTGGTCCTTAGGAGAAAGACAGGGCTTTCTACTCCCGGGAAAAGTTTCAGAAACCCACACTGGGGTGGTCTACTCTGTCCTATAGGGTCGCCATGCGTTGGCATCCACTCTAGGGTAGTGGGTTGGGTTTGTTTGTTTTGATTTTTTTTCTCTAGTAGAAGTATCTCTATTCAGCATATAATTTCTGCATCTGTACCAACCTGTATAATGGCACAGGCATTAACTGCTAATATTAGTTGTTGTTGTTGACTACCTATGAGTTGGAGCTGAGTGTTTCCCATTCCAGAACCCATTGGAGATGTAATCAACAGCACTTCATTTAGCTAGTTTTCCAAAGGAGATGGATGGACCATTTCTTAGTCTCTCTTAACCTGGAAGCTCTGCTTAAACCTGTTCAGCTTCATAGCAACACACATGCCTCAAGTGATGGACACTTAATAGCTGCACATTAGGTGCCTTGTCAGCAATCAAACCCAGAGCTCTCACATGGAAGGTGAGAAATCTACAGCATCTATTATTCTGAAAAGCTTGTGTTAGCTGATGCACACACAGAGGGCATTTTTCTTTACCAGCTTGTAATAGCATTCTCTGTAAAGCATGCTTATTTTCTTCTCCACTCTCCTTTCACAAATTCCAGTGGGAGAAGAACCTACCCATACCTGCTTGTGGGGGTGCCTGTGGCCGAGGTGGCATCAACATTGGTACTCCCCAATTGTAACTTGAGGTTCCTTCAAGACTTGCTTTGCCACTTTACTGGAAGGTACATCTCTTGAGCTGGGGACTGTCGGACCCTGTCATCTGACTGATTATTGGTGACCTGCTTGCTGTTTGCTGTCTGTGGCTGGAGAGCCTGAATTACTCCCTGGAGGAAAACCCTGCAGCCCTTAAGAATTGAAGGACTGCCGGTGTACTACTCATCTCATGGAAGTGAGTTGCACTGTGCCATTTGCACTGCTTTATAGATTAATTAACTGTTTAGTTCTTACGTCATCTATCTATATAAATATATGCATGTTATTCGTGTCCTGGTTTTGTTTCTCTAGAGAACCCTGGCTAACACACCAATGCTTCTTACTTTATGATAAAATGCTATTTATCTTTGAAGGAGATAAAATTATTTGCTAATGCAGTTAAATTAACTTTTTATGCACAATATAAAATAATGTATGAATTATGTATTTATAAATTATAAATTATTTCTAAATCTATGACAAATAGAGAAAGGGAATAAGGATAAAAATTAGCTTGAGCAAGTCTGCTGAGAATTTATCCGGGATTATGACGGTTTCTATGTAGCTACTATCAGATTGTGATAAGGTCAGCTCATGAAACTATAAGAGATTTTGTTCCCTGCTATTTGTATTAGCCCCTACCTGTCTCTCAGTTCATCGCACGGTGGTGGCTTCCATTTTGCTCCAATGCTGGAAGCTTTTCTACCAGTATTTCAAATAGCTGCAGGGTCATCCATGAGGGACAAGTTTCAGCAGAGTTTCTAGACTAATACGGACTAGAAAGAAAGGAATGGGAATTTACTTCTAAAAATTAACTGATGAAAGTCCTATGGAAATAACAGAATCTTGTCTGGGACATAGTGCAGAGAAAAGAGCTTCATACGTCAGCAGTCACTCAAAATACACAGCAGCTGTACCACCAGACTCTGGAATACCAACCATCATGAAGATGGTAGAGGATTGCGCAACATTTTACTCTGTTGTACATGCGCGTTACATACGTCAAAGCCAATCGAATAGCAACCAACAGCAACATCTACCAGACTAATACTTGCATGTATTTATCTAGCACCCAGACTAACACTTCCGAGACTAGAGAAACAAATCCAGGACAGCTCATATGTGTGTAAGAAAGAGCTTTGCATAAAAGAGCAATTGTACATTGAGAAAGATCCCAGCCCAGTCCAGATCAAGTCCATAAATCACATATTAGCCCATATGTCTGATACCAGTCTATCAATTCCTCTTCAGACTTGCACAACACATGCAATGACACCGAATGCAGAAAGATCACAGGCCAGTGGGTGGAAAGTCTTGTGGATCCAGAGGAGGTGGAATCATCTCAGAACTGGCATCGTTCTCCATGTGGCTCTTCCAGCTCTAGGGCTCTGGCTTCACCAATGAAGCTCCATGTGACTTCTCAATAGCAATGTGTCGCCGAGTGTGTCTCTGGCCTCCAGTGAGCTATGTTATCTCTGTTGCACTGCCAAATGAGGTCATCAAATGGCAACCTGATTGACAGGCTAGACTACCTCTTTGTAAGCTGACAGGAGACTATGTATGTAACTGCCACAATCAGAACCAACATGACTTTAAAAAAAAGAAAATTACTTCTCAATGAAGTGAGAATGCAGGACCTGGGAAAAGTCTTTAAGTGTCCAGTCAACACTATGGAAATGCCCATGCCTATCTATAGAATTTGGTGCAGCTTTTTTAGGTCAATTAATTTGCTCTCTCTTGGATCCCTCTTTGCATTCAACCAATTCGCAAAAGCAAGTCAGCACCACCTGCATAAGGTGGTCATTAACAAAGATTCAGAATGCATTGCCTCTGAATCTACTAGATTTCTTTGCTCCATTCTAATGTGCATGAGGAATGACCTTGCTACTCTTTTCTGTCACTCTTTTCTTTGTTGGCTTGCATGAGGAATGACCCTGTTACTCTTTGACTCCATGCACCATGTTGGCAGGAGACTGCCCGAAACACCTGCAGGGGCTTTCCAGGAGCCCCTTTGCATTTTGCCTTTACAAAGGCAACATGGAAGCTTGTGCAGTGGTGTGCACAATCGTGTGCACGCTGGAAATCAAGACTGCGATTCCCAGTCCAGGGGTGCAAGGCTCTCAAGTCACAAGGCTAACTTGGTGTCAAGGCTCGGACTATCTCCCATAAGAGCCCCGCAAAGCATCCCTTGCAGAGATCCAGCAAGTTGGAAAGAAAGAGAATGCTTGCTTGTACCCAACCAAGCTGTATAGGCTAGCCTTTCATGAAGTGAATTCCTAAATGTTGACCACATTCTTTTGCACAGAGGCTGCTAATGGCTCAGGAGACATGTGATGCACTTGTTGCTCTATAGATACTTGTAAACTCCTCAAGGCTGCTTTTCCCAGTGTTCACATGCTGTGGGGGAGGGGGCTGGCAGTGGCGTGGGGAGCAGAAACTTGTCTTCAGTGGTTTCTTTCATGTTCCAAGAAGGAGGGTCATGTGTTTTGATTTAGCTGATACATTCCAGTAAAATGCTTTTCAAAGAGACAGGACCAATAATAGGCGTGTTACATATGGTGGCTGTGGATGTCACATGGAGCTAATTTTCTCATGCAAAATATATTTGTCATTCCTCAAGCTGGTTATAATTCATTTAAGGACCCCTTTATTTAATTTTACCTAATAAACGAATGAAATGGCCCAGTGAAGGCTTTATGGTCAATATCATTTGGGTATGTGACTTAGCCTACATTTCCTCTAGATATAAAAGATGTATCATTATCTTCCCAGCCTTTTACCTCCTGCAAAGCCCAAGGGAAAGAAAGTCCCTCAATTCTGGGCAGTATTATTAAACCAAAAATCCATACTCACTGCCACCAAGTTGGTTCCAATTTGATCCAATAAAGATGGGAGTGAACCACCCCTGTTGGTGTCTGAGACTGTAAATCTTTATGGTGGCAGAGAGTCTTATCTTTCTCCCATGGAGCAGCTAGCGATTTTGAACTGCTAACCTTGTGGTTATCAGCCCAACTCATGACCCACTACACCACCAAAGGTATATACCAGTGGATATAATGCCTTATTACCTATATATATTTTAATTCATTTCAAGTCAAGATGTTAGTAAAAGCAAGTTTCAGGGCACTCATTTTGGGTTTTAACAACTGATTCTTATTCTATCTCTTGGTGCTAATGGGTTTTATTGACTATAATTTTCTATTTCTTACAAAGCATGCCAGGGAGCAATAGTCTCTCCAGAAGAAAAGTAATTGGGAACTTCAGGAATGACAGCCTTAAAGAGACAGTGGCCATTATAGAGAAATTCTCTTTCAGCATCTGATAAAATAAATGGAGTCCCTTTCTTTGCTTTTCCCTTGATCATCACACAAGACCTCCAGGTTGATGCTTTGATTTCTTTCATCAGATTCCTGACAACCTACTTTGTAATTAATGTATTTTAATCAACCTTACCATCATTTGAATGATATGACCCTCCATTTGAATAACATGAGCAAATGACCAATAAAGAAACCAGGCATGCCTCCTGTCATAGATAAATGCATTTAAGGCCTATAAGGCAATTATTAAGCAGAGCAAATACAGCTCAAAGATGTACTACTAGTAGGCAGAAGACTCTCCTCCGTATTATAGAAATGTAGTCCAATTAGGCACAGTCAGCATTGCTGAAGGCTCCAGAGCAATTCAAAGGTCACTGTCTGCTGTCCTTTGTCCCCTGCTGCTAGAAGTATTAGACTTCTAAGGATTATGTGTTCCTTAGTTAAGCAAATGAGCAGCTAGATCTCCTGAACTCTGACTGGTCTTCAAATTATTATGACTACAGAATTTCTCAAGCTTAGGGTAGAGAATTTTCTAGAGAGTGGCATTCAATGACTGCTTAACCAGTGGACTACATGTCACTAAAAGGTTGGCTAGCTCAATAATGAATGTTTCAACACATGTGAAATAACTATGTTCCACTTTTTAAATTTTTCTTTTAAGAGTCATTAAACGGATCCTCATTAGGTTGGCTAACAGGATCATTTGATGAGGAGTAAATCATTACATTCTCAATTAAATGTAGAGTTTATTTAATTTTGATGACCCTTTTCACATATAAATAACTTCAACTTATACATCATCTAAATAATATTGCTTGTTAATTATTAGTCCAATGAATTTCCTTATCTCCCAATTTGGAGCGAAATGTTTAAATAATGAGTTCAATAAACCAAAGTAAGTTTACTATGCCAAAGAACTCCCAGAGGGAAAAATGAATAACGACTTATAAATTTTATATTTGCTTCCTGCATGCTTCTCTCTCCTCCTCTCTTTCTCGCTCTCCTTCATTTTTCAAGATCAGCAATAACATTTTATGAACTTAGTGCTCTGTGCAACAGGTAGATACTTTGGACATTTTATCATGAGAGACCAGTCCCTGGAGAAAGACATCAAGTTTGGTAAAGTAGAAGATCAGCACAAAAGAGGAAAGCTCTCTAGGAGATGGATAAACTCATTGGCCGCAGCAATAGACTAAGACATCATATCAATTGTGGGGATAGCATCGGACTGGGTGGGTTTGGGTTTTGTTGTACATATGGTCACTTTGAGTCAAAGTATACTCCATGGCACTTAACAACACAACAAATTAGGGGGGAAACCACTTTAGTTCCAAATGTATTTTATTCATCCAATGTCTAGTCTACAGATCATTAATGAGAAATATAACAGTTTTTACACTGTTACTTTTACTGATATGGTAAGATAATCACCCTATAGTAGAAGACACTCAAAATACATAGTTGTTGTAACAATGGATTTGAGCATACAAACAATCATAAAAATGGTTAAGAAATGGAGAGTGTTCTCGTCTGCTGCAAGTGGGTTCACCATGCCTTTTAGCTGACTCAAAGCAACAAACAGCAGAAGCCTTTATAAGACAGGACTACGAATATAGGCAGATCTTATTTTATTGGACTTCAGTTTATTGTGCTAGGCAGATATTGCATTTTTTACATATTGAAGTATGTGGCAACTACGCGTGGAGCAAGTGTATCAGCACCTGTTTGGGTTTGTTTTTTAATAACATGTGCTTACTTTATGTCCTCCTGTCACAATTCTTACAATATTTCAAATTTTAGCCTAATGTTATGGTATACTTAATACACTACCTTAAGAAAACCCACGGTGATCCTATGAATGAATTGATGCATTGCATTTCTAGGACTGTAAATCTTTGTAGGTACAGACAGCCTCATTTTCCACCCACATAGTGGCCGAAGTTTGGAACCATGAACCTTGTGGTTAACAGTCGAGCACCTAACCTGCAACACCATAGACTTTAATAGTTATGTTTATAGGGTAAACAATACTTATGTTTATAGGGTAAACATAAAAAAACACTTTCAACTGTGGCTTGAGTAAATTTAACAGAACAAATCAATTTTCTTTTTTTCCCCAATTGATCAGCAAGATCGATGGCATATGCATGTCTAACATGTACTGTAGTCTGAGGCCAGCTATAGGAAAACCACCCATTCCATCTACAGCCTTGTTTCATATGTACACACTTATGTGAAGAGCCATTTTTAAAAATGCTGAAATATACTTTATGAACTTCCAGTACTTACGTGACTGTAATCTCCTGTCACAACATAGGAGCAGAATATCCCTTTGAGAATCAGTTCAGCCTGGACAAAAAACCCATCCCTATGTGGAACCACTCTGTAGAATCTTCCATGATTCCAATGACATGAGGCAGGTTTCAACTCGGCCTTTCAGAGCAACGCCCTGGCTGGCATGATCTCATCCACCAGGAAAATGTTATGCCAATCACAGTGCTGAGGTGTAGAAGCAATTTCTTTATGTAATAGTTTTCCCATACACCGGCTTCAGCGGCCACCCTGGGCTCCCCGGTGTTCAAGTCCACGCTCCCAAACTGACCAGATTCTGAACGCTCGGCTCCTGAAGCTATTCCTGAAGGTCAAAACCAGAGTTCTGAGCAAGAACCTTGGGTATAATAAGCACACCAACAATTACTTGTACTCCAAGCTCAGCCCTACCCTTGATGCTGGACATACGCTCCATCAGAGCCCTATGCCATGGTCACTTCCACTGTATAAACTCCTGGGACCACACAGCCGTCCTCAGTGGCATTTTTGACCGCTCTCAAGCCATCTCGAATGGCACCTTTGATCTAAGTGAGGGTGATCTTATTTAGTTCTTTGATCAGTAGCACGACTGAGTCCGTGTTATTGCACTTCTCGATGAAAGTGACAATCTCTTCTCCCAAAGAACACTCATAGATGATGCCTGTGTGTCACAGACAGTCCAGATTTAGAGTGTCTAAGGACTTTAGAGCCTTCCCCAACAAGCAAGCGTCTCCATATTTCTCCACCAGGGCGTGTAAACACAGGGCAACAAAAGGCCAGAACCCTTTTGGTTCTGGATGACACATCCTTTACAGGAATCGCTCAGACTGTCTTCTTCAGCTCTATTTTCTTCACTCGGTATTTTACCAGCTTGTCTCTCTCCTCTGCGTTCTTGTGGAAGAAGTCCAAGTTCACATCTGCTTACTCGTATTCTGAGGACACGTTGCAGGTGAGGATGTGCGAGTCTGTCACTGTTTTCTTCGCGTCAGGATGCTGGGCCCCAGAGTCCAAAACGAACCCTTTCATGAAGTGTGTGTTGGTCTCTGGTTGTGTCTCATCTCCATGATTTCAACCATGAAAGAGGTCTATGGGCCATGCTGCTTTTTAGTGGCCAGGATGGAGCCCATTGCAGCCTCAGTACCTCAGCAAGCTTTATGTGGTCTTCTATGTGTACCGGGGTCCTGGCCAATCGATCAGCGTCTCTCTGCCCATCTCCTTGCTGATTTTGATTTGTTCCAGAAACTGAAGGGCCTTTTCCTTGTCTTCTACAAAGCCTTCAGTTATTATGTGGGGATGCAGGCTTCAGAAACGTAGAAGTCGACCCCATCATCAATCCCCTGATGGTCAGGACATTGAGAGTAGTGTCGTCCTGGGCTGTTGGTGACTTTTGCTAACATGAAGACTGTTGGGTGTTGAATTTGCATTTCCTGAAGCAACATGGTGCCTTCGATGGCCAGCCTGATGTCTCCTGCACCAGAAACAAGCATCTTCAAGGTGCCCTTGGAGCCCAGGTTGGTCCTCAGCATGTCCTACAGCCCTGGGGGTGGACTGATATTCACAGCTAATGCTGTCTGGGTTTAGGCCACCTCAGCCTTAGGGTTCAGGGTCTTCACAATTGACATGGTGGGGGAAGAAGAGGAGAAAGACGAGACCCAGGGCACAGAAACCCCTAGACCCACTCAGTGTGGCCCATGCAAATCAATTTTCCACTCAATCATTCATTAGATTGTGTTTCATCATTGGTTGTAGTCCTCAAAAATATTGACTGACTTCTTATATATCTCCTTCCCCTTCACATAGGTTAGTATGTGGTGTCTGCTCTTTACTTAATAATTTCCTCTCCCATCCTTGATAACCATCATATATATATATATATATATATATATATGAAACTTAATTTTGACATTTTATAATCGTGATTTCATATAATATTTATTTTTTGTGATGAAATATTTTTACACAGAGCAATGTCCTCTCTGCTCATCACGTTAGGAGATGTTTTGCAGAGTAACTGTTATTCTTTAAAGTTGTGTAGTATTCCATCGTGTATATGTACCATTTCTCCACTAGGCGGCAGCTTCCTCTTCCACTTCTTCCTCTTTTTTGCTATTGTGAGTAGTGCTATGATGGACATAGGTTTGCATGCACCCATCTACGCGACAGTCTTATTCTCTAAGAGTTATAATAAGTAGCAACATTACTGGCTCATATAATATTTCCACATTTTCAAAAAGCACCATGAATTTCCCACAGTGACTGCATCACTTTCTAGTCCCATTAGTAGTGTATGTGGGTTCTAGCCTCCCCATATCATCACTTGTGTATGTTTTTGAACTTTGCTATTAATACTGGGTAGAAGTTATTTCTCATTGTTTCTTTGATTTGTCTGTCGCAGAGGGCTATTGATCACTAGTGTTTTCATTGTTGGTCACCTGTGTGCTTTCTTTGGTAAAGTGTTTGCTCATGTGATCATCCATGACCTATTTGGATTATTTGCCTTTTTGTTGTTGAGCGGTTGAACCTTTGTATAAAATTTAAAAATTGATCCTGTGTCTGATATGTCATTGCCCCATATTTTCCCTGCATGTTATTTTTACTCTTCTTGTGATTTTTTATGTACATATGCATTGGGGGGAAATTGTGACTTACTTTATTGTGATACTCATTTTATTATAGTTGTCTGCGACCAGACCTGCACTAGCTCCTAGGTGTTACTGAATATCCTTTAAACTGTTAGAAGTATGTTTACCTTGAACCATCCTATTTACATTTGGTTAAGCACAACATCAGTATAATGGTAGCAATTCGATGAGCATGCTCTCCTAAAGATGGACCAGAGCAAACCCTCCTGGAAAGGATGGCTTATACAATTACTCTATTTTGGCTGGAGTTTGTTTAATAACATTGTTTTGTTCATTTTCATACCAACTTAGCAATCTTCTACCTTGGGGCTTCTGGCATAATCACTTTTTTTTCACAATTTAATTTTTGATGCATGTTGCTTGTGCTATGCTGACTTGTCCACAGTGCTGCAATTCATTAGTCTTTTAAATTTCATTTGAACATATTTTAATCTCTGGGGAGATTTCTTTCTTAGAGAAAACAATTCTGGAACTTTTTTTTTTCAAAACTGGGGGATCATCTAAGTTTGCTGAAATTGTGAAAGATTCTGTGGTTCTGCTCTGAAGTTTAATGGGAGACTTTGTGAAGAAGTGAAAAAGTTTTCCTGGCTGAAATATATAATGTCCTGTAAAAGCAAAGGTGTTCTATTGGGGAATCCTATTTATTGGTAAAAAAGAGAGACACAATCTTGCCAAGTGTATAAAAAGCCATATCCACTGGCAAAGAGGAAAAATAAACATGTCACAGCTATAAAGAAACATACGGTACTTATGATTTGTGATGAGGAGAAAGAGGGGAGACTTTCATATTTCAGAATATCTTCAAGTTATTTGGAGATTGTCTTAGAAGTTCCACTTTTTCTATCAATAGAACAATGAGCCACATTTTTCACTGTGCCTAAGTACTCTGGAGAGCATGAGGAGGCTTTCTACTCCTGTAAAGATTGACAGTCTTGGAAACCCACTGAGTGGTTATACTCTGTTCTCTAGGGTCACTATGAGTCAATATTGGGCAGTGTTTGTTTTTCAAAGTATGCCTATGAAACAAATTATTCACATTTTTTCTTTTAAGCCAAAATACCAAGTAGGTGTAACTCCTTTTAGAATTGTCTTACCTGTGCTATATTTCACAATTGATATTCAATAAATTTTCATGCATTCAGTGGTCTTTGGGCATAATTTCCAGAATAATATGAAGAGGAGGAAAGCCCGGTGTTGTCCTGCAGAAAGAAAACCACATAAAGCTATAGATCACGATAAAATATTATCCAATATATTGCCAGATGATAATCCCCAAGCTTGGAAGGCACTAAAAGTAAACAGCAGTTGCAACACAAAACTCAAGCATCCCCACCATCGGGAAGATAACACAGTCATACACAGCACTCTGTTCTTATGTATCCGGGGTCCCTAGGAGGAGGAGCTGATTTGATAGAAGTTAGCAATGCTTTTATTATAAGTAGAGGCTAAGTAATAATCCTACTTGGACAGTGAATAAGGAAAACAAATAAAAAATCATGCATTTGAATTGTGGTGTTGACATTGTACAGTGGACTGCCAGAATAACAAGTAGATATCTGTCTTGGAAAAAATATAGACAGAACGTTTCTTAGAAGTATTTTGGAGATGTATCAGGAAGGACCAGTCCTAGAGAAGGATATCATACTTGGTAAAGTAGAGGATCGGCACAAAAGAGGAAGGCTCTCCATTAGATGGATTGAGCTGGTGCTACCACAAGGAACTCAAAGATAGCAATGATTGTGAAGATGGCATGAAAGCAGACAGCATTTACTATACATAGAGTTGCTATACAACAATAATAATTACAAATGTTTTAATAATAGTAACATCGTGATAAATGGAGAAAATCCTAATTTGTTAAGAAATTTCATTTTATTTGGATCTACAATCAATGTTCATGGAATAACCAGTAGTGAAGTCAACAATAATGTGCATCGGGCTGATTTGCTTCAAAAGACTTTAAAAAGTGTTAAAGAACAAAAATATCACTTCACAGCAGTGTGTTTAACCAAAGCCCTAGTTTTTTCAATAGCCTCATATGCGTGCAAAAACTAAGCAATAAATAAAGCAAAGTGCATTTAAATTATGGTGTTGGCAAAGATTATTGAATATAACATGAGTTACCAGAATAATGAACCAAGCTGTGTTTGGAAACACATAACCGGATTACTTCTTAAAAGTGTGCCTATGGAGACTTCAGCTCATGCACTTTGGATATGTTAATAGGAAGGGTTGGTTCTGGAGAAGTGCATTATGGTTGATGGAGGATCCAAGAAATTAGAAAGACCTTCAGTGAGATGGATTTACAAGTAGATATCACAATGAAGGCAAAACACAGCTATGTACAGGAAGAAGCTGGAGGGCCCAGCAGTGGTCCCGTCATTGTATATAGGGTCAAAGAATCAGAATCAACTCAAAGGTACCTAGCAACAATGAGCCTCTCCCTAAGGGGAAAAATCTGTCATAAAACTTCCCTTTCTTAAAAAGAAATCTATTTATGTATTTAAATATAGTAATTATTTTGATGAAATGTATTACTCTTTTCCAAGGGAATGAAATAACTTCTCTTTTACAAAGGAAAAATTGAAGTAGAAAGGTATTTGCCTGACAATTTTATCTGCATTTCATTTGTTTTTATACTTCGTATGCTATTATCTTGTAATTGGCCACAAAGATGAGATGTAAAATTCTACCTCAGCCTAAATCCAGATCAACCCGAATGCTTGCTTGAAGTGATTATTTGTTCAGCTTGCCTCATTTTCTTGTTTGTTTTATTTACTAACATGCATTTGGGAAAATCCAAATCACGGGGCATATGTTCTGTCTTTGCAAGGGTCGGGTAGTGGGAAAGATCCAAGTGTTTGCATTTCCAGAGGTTTGATGTGTTTAACGTTCCTTCTCTCCACTCCACAGATTCAGTACAGAGCAAGGAGAGGCCATTGTTGGAAAATGGAGGCTTGGGAAGTGCTTGAACCATTCTGCACTCATGCCTGAATTTAGCCTATCCTTCACGGGAAGGCTCTTCATTCCTGGATTTACTACAGAATCTGACAGTGTATAAAAGGCCTCCTATAGGAAGAATAGGATCGTGCCAAGATGATCCAGAGCCATGAAAGCATGTGCCAATGTATTTGTGCCAAGACATCTGAAGTGAGTTGACCTCCTACTGAATCCATTACAGGACCCTTACATGTCTCAGGCTGCAGTTATCAGCTCCGTTCTTTTCTAAGTTACTATCTCATGACATAGTGTAAAGAATGATCAGATGCCTGTGAGTTATAATCACAATGAAGTTGCTTGATATGCGGTTATCACAGTGCAGATATTTGCACTTTAAAAACAAATATCTTTTATTGCTGTGTAAAAGTAGAGCACTCAATTCCTGGCTCCAAAGGCCAGATACAGATCAGTTATTGTGGAATACATTCTGATCCATTGACACGCCCATGGGTGTCAACAGGAGAAATATGTTCCATACAATTTTGTTTTCTTCTTCACCCCGCCTCCCGTTCTCCTCTTTTAAAACCTTATTTCCTCCCTATGTTCCCTCTTTCCATTACTCTCTTTTTTCCTAACCCATCTGAATGTTGTTCTTTGATAAACGCTGCCCCTTTGATATCAACGGCTGTGTGTATGCTTCACTAGTGGTCTCGCTCTCCTAGTACTCCTATCTAGTAACAGAACTCTCTATTACTTGGCAAAACATTGAGTCATGGGTTTAGGTTCAATCCTGGACCTTAAAGGTGACCATAGTCTCATGGGGTCCGCCAGTCTTTATCTGACCATCAAACCTGTTCCCCCCATTGTACCCCCTCTCAACCCTGTTCAGAAGTATGTAAGCTGAGCCAACTGATATGTCTGTGGTGTTGGCTACCCTGTTTCACTGAAAGTAAGACACCTCCCCAAAATAAGACCTACTTACAGTTTTGCCTCTCGCTGAAATATAAGGCATCCCCCAAAAATAAACCTCCCCAAAAATGAGGCCCCTGAAAGCTACGGTAACTCTGGACTCTGAACCGTAGCAATAGGCACTGCCGCACAGCTCACTGTTGGCCGCAGTGCAGCCAGAGCAGACAGGAAGTTCAAGGTCTCTTTTAATAAAACAATAAATATGTACCGTATTATTCTTCATTGAAAAATAAGACATCCCCTGAAAATAAGATCTAACGCATCTTTGGGAGCAAAAATTAATATGACACTGTCTTATATTCAGGGAAACAGGGTAGTATCTCTGATTGTGTAAGCTCTTATGCATTGGGTTGCTAACCTTAAAGTCAGCAGTTTAAAACCACCAGCCACTGTAATGGATCCAGTAGAGTGTAAGTGGTGCCTGGCCAATTCAAGCAGCTCCCTTCCAGGTTTCCCATGTACCCTTTCCACCCCCACTTCTTCCCATGCACACCCAAGACCTCTTACTCAACACTACCTAAACATTTAGGACGGACTTCCTCAGCCCCAACTACTATCGTAGGAGTCGCAGGAAGAATCTCACAATCCCTAAATACAAGGGCACTGTTATGTAGCCTTTACAATGGACAATTCTCACACCAGTTTCTAGTCATCCCGCAATGCCACATCCCCTCAAAACATTAGTAACTTTTCACTTACCCACGTCCTCCCAGGCCCCAAACTGCCTACTTTTCTTACAAGCCTCACCTCTCCTCGCCTCCATCTCCCCCAAATCCAAAAATGTCTACTTAAAATTGCATTCTGGGTTGCTATTTTACTCTTGGATGCTCTCTTATGTCTACATTAGTAGGTGGACAACAGATACTACTCTGCACCAGTGATCAGCATGCCCCCCACCCCCAGCCCCACCCCCCTGGATATGCAGGACAGCATCATATTTTTTAAACCAGCAAGTCTTTCCCCAAAACTGGGTAAAATCTGAGAAATTCCATAGGGGCAGGAAGGCAGCAGCAAATTTTGGATGGGCAGACTAACCAAATTATGGATAGGCACAAAGCCAATCAGGTGTCCCCCAACGTTTGGTCATCATATCTGTTGGTTCCGCAAACCCACAGTACAGGACAAAATGTCCATATGGGACCAAAGGTGGCACTTAAAAGCTTAGGGAAGGTCTGGAGTATGGCTAAACCATTAAACAAGTACCCCAAACTGGCATCCAAAGACTCAAGAGGCTAGATAAAACCCAGGCTTCCTGCAACCAATAGACCTAGCCAGACTTAGGAAAATAGCACGGCAAGCTGACTCCCAGACATCAATTTCGCCTCTCCTGAACACCACCCACCAAATTCTCAACCAAGCCATGCTTACCGCACAATGTTGGTTATGCCTCTCCTTCTGACAAAGAAAACATATAACATCTCCAATTCCATTTTCAAGGATAACACCCAACATAGCCAAGACAATTAAAGCATCCCCTACCATCAAACCAGCTGCCCCGGAATGGCGTGTCTTTTCCAATCAGGATACCAAAGGGTTACAATCCGTAGGCAATGTCTCTCCTGATCCTTGAAGTCAGAACATTCTTTGGCAAAATACTGAGTCTCAATGTTCCTCGCCCGGAATAGTTTTCCTATGTGACACATTTGTCTACACGTGTCTACTAGCTAACTGGACAGAACTTGACTATGCATCCCAATCTTTCTCACTCCAGACAACTTTCCTAGATGAACAGGGCATAGAAAACACCATATTGAAATCCACATCTGAATCCCCTCCAAATTGTTTCTATAAACACAAAAGAACAGTTGTACCCCCGCTACTCATTGGAACTAGCTTAGTGGCGGCTCTGGGAACTGCATGGGGGGTGGGGGAATCGGAGATGCTCCACATTTTTACTATAATTTATCCAGAACCTTTAGCATTGATATGGAGCAAAGAGGTGACACTCTCCTTTTTTGTGTGTGTGTGTGGGTGTTTATTTTTTAAATCCTTTTATTAGGGGCTCATACAATTCTTATCACCCTCTTCTTGCACTGCAAACCCAACTTAATTCCGCAGCAAGTGTGGCACTACGAAACAGGCAAGCGCTGGGAAACCTGTTGTTTTTTCTAGGAGAGAAGTGTTGTTGCTTTGTCACTTCATCAAGCACAGTTACACAAAAGGGGAAAGAGCTAAAGGAACAAAGCCAACCCTTACCAAATGAGCTAGGGGATGCAGGATCCACATGGGAAAACATTTGTGGCTCTTAAATATTGGGCCCCATGGCTCCAGTCACTGCTGGGACCTCTCAGGTTAATATGTATAATTCTGTGATAAGGCCTTGTCTGTTTTCAATTGTTTTTTTTACGAACACGTGCATGCCTCCGCCAATCGAACCTACATGGAGCTGTGTGTGGCTGGGGTCCAACCCCTAAAGCACTAAGCCTTTCGCACTCCTGTCCAGCAGGAAGCAGTTACAGATGATGAGATCTTCGGTCCTCTTCCCTATTACCAAAAGACAGGAATAATGGGTCTGGTTGCGTGTAAATGGTGCCTGGTCAATTCAGGCAGCACCCTCCCATGTTTCCCATTCACCCTCTCTAACGCCTCACCTTCCCATGCACATCCAAAGCCTCCCACATGCACCAAAGGCCACGCCACCCTCACCTCATTCAAGCACGCCAATCAGCATGCCACCTGGTGCTCTTGCACCCCGAGCTGCCAGTCTCCATCGTGAAGAGGCTATTCGTCCGTGCCTCATTTGTATTGGCACCATTCCCCTAATTTTTGCAGTAGCCTGGCAGGCTTCACTACTTGATACCAGTGTTTCAGCCCACGTTTTCTATCACTCTCTGTAAAAAAAAGGAGAGGTTCTCTACTCTGGTAGAAAGTTCAAGTCTCCGAAACCCACACAACCAATTGTATCCTGTCCCGTTTGTAGTGTTGCCTATTGTTCCTTTTAAAAAGAAAAAACACTTAATTAATATATATTTCATGTATCTTGCAAATTGATTGCTAAATATATTAAGAATCATTGTGCAATTGTCACCCCCATCAATTTCAGAATGTTTTCTACATTCTTGTACCCATCATTATTAGGTCCCCATTACTCTTAAATTTCCCAAAGAACTATTATTCTAGTGAATCTCTATAGATTTATTTATCTTGGGTTTCTTATTAAAATCATACAAAAAAACAATAAAAAATACACACAGAAAAATATGAATCCAAGTGGAAGCAGAAGATAATAGAAACTAGAGCAAAGTTTTAAGTGGTCAAAAGGGAAAAATAATATAATAAATTTTAACCTAACTATATTTTCAGTTATACAATTTCCAAGTCATTCTGTCTCAGGGCAAGACTATTCACATCCTTGGTCAATGATCTGGGGGAATGTAATAGAGGCTTAATTTGCATGGGAGCTCTGCACATGGATTTTAGACTTTATCATCATAGATGGTCTTTTGCAAAATGGATACTCAGAATATAAGTTTGAATACAATTCCAACCTCTGATCTTGGATTTTGTGATTTACAATTCTTGAATCACTCCAGCTGACATGTTCCTTCTTTGCAGACTTAGCTGACACCTCACTTAAATGGCTGCTTGTTTTTACAAGAAGTCTTTAAAACCATTAGGATAGCCCAGAATCGCCTGATTTCTTCATTACACTTTTAAACCTGGTCATTTTAATGATTTTTGAGTTTTGTTCCATAGCTTCCCCACACAAATCAGAACCGTGTATGGTGATCCATTTTTGAGCAGGGTATTGTGGTAGTCAGTAGGTATCATCTAGTTCTGATCTTAGGATCATGAAGACTGATCTTTGTGTGGTCCATTAGTCCTTCGAACGAAATGTTTTCATATGTCTTCAATTTCCATCTCCCTTCTCTTCGCCAGCTAGTGAGAAAAGATGGCCACTCGTGAACTTTGAAGACTCCAGATGATACTCCCTTAAGTAGGGTATGCAATATGGTCTTTGTGGACTTTTGTGCTGCCACTTGACATTGGTGTTCCCTGAGATGGAAGATGCTCAGCTCTAGTCTCACCATGTAGCCCATTCCCTCCAGGTTTTTGGCGATGTCAAAGAAGATTTCATCATTTTCCCCCTTTATGCTCTACCACATTGATGGATATATTTTCAGCAAAAATAGATGATCCTATGTTAAACCTGTCTATATATGTTTCCATAGGGTTTTCTGTAGCTAATTTCTTTCAAAAATAGATTGCCAGGTCTTTATTCTGAGTTACTTCTGGATGTATACACATCTCCAATCTTTTGATGGAGCTCAATAACTGCTTACATGACTCCAGTACCACAAAGCATTATCAGCTCAAGGTTAATATGTTCGTATGCCCATTTACTTATGTAACCTTCCTTCTCTTCTAGCCTTTTATTCCCCAGAAAATTTCTGCTATTAAATACTTAATAGAAGCAGTTCCCCAAATGACTTGAGTTTCTGGGGCATTCTGGAAAGGATATCACATTCCAGGTTTATTGACCCTGACTGCTCAGAACTTCACACACACACACACACACACACACACACACACACACACACACACACACACAGGCAGGGCTCTGCAGAGGAATGTAGGACTTCTGTGAAGTCGACCACTCTTTTTCAGGATGTAAAAGAATAGACTGTAAATTAGCACAATAGCTATTCATAGACCATCCCCTAACCTGGTTCCTTCTAACAATTGATACTTAAGCAGGATCCTAAGCGCAATCATTGACCTCAGTTGGCTTGCTCTTACTAGATACGAAAGTCTCCAAAGATTAGCTGTAAAGTATCATCATGTTTGTAATATAATCAAATGCTAGTACCGCTCCAAAGTTTGCTGAAGTTCTGGAGTTTCTAAGAAGTTATTTAGAATCCTTTTCTATTTCAGTGTATACATAGATGTCACCTATTTAGGAAAACAATAACAGATTAATACATAATTCATTTTGAAATAGAATTTGAGGGAAATGAAACTCACACTTTAAAATATACACATTACAGAATAGGAATTCCATCTCTTTTTGAGTGTTCATGGGACTCATATGTTTTGGGGAAATATTATTCAAGACAGAGGATGATTTTGTATTTCAGCTTTTAATTCTTTGTTGCTTCATTTAAGCACTACATACTATATTTTTACAAAAACAACATGCATTATACATTTTTCATGCCATAAAACTCCTGCATTTTATTTCACAAGCGTGCTATATCAATATATGTTGCATGTTGCTTATTTCAACTTCCCTTTTTCCTGTTTAACAGGATGACTGTTAAGTATTCATCTTGATGCCTGTTATTACAGAGGTTTGGTCCTCCGCAGCAGCAGACCCTTATCAGCCTATCTTTAAAGTTTCTAAAGCACTTTCTTTCCTAGAAGGATTTGCTCTCTACTTTGTAAATTGCTTTCTCCAATACAGGAAGTAATCGTATTGTCTCACCCAGAAACAGCCCAGAAAGTGCATACGTCTATGCACAATATGGCAGGAGAAACCACTGAGTTGGGCCAGGGAGTTGTACTACCGCTACACACCCTCCACGCCATCATCAGGCAGGCCAGCTGTTGCACTCGGGCCATTGGAATCACCTGTCCATGCAGACGCCATAGGACAGGTGTGAAAGCCGCAGGTGAGAGAGGAAATGAATCTTCTACTCAATACAGTCAGGTCTAACTGGCTGCTTGGAGGCCTCAGAGGACAGGAGGCATGTGTCCCACTTGAACATCCCTGCTGCCTAGCTTTGCATGGGGCCAGCATTAGGGAACCCAGATGCATATGAGCAACACTCCGTAACAGACACATGATCATGCCATCCTGGAGCTGCTGCAGGACCACACACAGCCCGACACCAATTTCTGGCATGCATGCCGTAATTTGAGTGCCAATCAGCTACAAAGAACTCCATCACTCTCAGACCCAGCCTCAGACTTCCCCAGAACAAACAGTTTCAATTGTGTATGTTGTGTATGTGTTGTATTTTATTTCTAATTTTTTTCTTACCGTTTTCTTGGCATATAATTCATATATCATAAAATTCAATAGTTTGATCACATCAAGAAGGGTTCTACAGTCATCACCAAAATCAGTTTTAGAACATTTTCTTCAATGGTGTTTTTCATCATGATTATCTCCCCATTTCCCCCCAATGCCTCCTGTCATACACCCAATTCAGTTACTGGACTTCATATACGAAAATAATTTTTTAAAAACAAACAACAATATAAAAAACTAACAAGAATAATCAAGTAAAGCAGACAAAAACATCAAGTTGTTAAAAAGCAGAAAATATAGAAAACTAGAATAAATTTATTTCCCAATGTTTGAGACTGAAACTCATTTCTGGAAATGTCTAAAACATGCATGATACATGCAATGGTTCTACCAGAATATTTTAAACATAATTTTATTATTTTCATCTGCTATATGAGGGTGGTCCAAACATTTCTTGAAAAAAACTTCATACATGTATGTGTGTGTGTGTATGTGTGTGCGTGTCTGTGCTATGTACACAGCAAGAATATGGTAATGTGCTTTTCCTTTGGTTTGTGCCAAGAGTCACTCTGTCCCCTTTTATGTCATGTTTATTATATGGTTTCTAATGGTGTGTTTTTGTTTTCATACCTATCTTTTTTGAGATATCTGAAATTCATGAATCTGTAAATTTATGTTTTAAATTTAGTTAACTATTAAGCATTATCTTTTAAAATATTGTTCCTTTTTCTTTCTGTCAGAATTTTAAAATAATTTCATGATTTTCTCCAATTATATTGGTATATACATTATTAAGTTAGGCACACCATTTGCCCAAAATTTAAAATATGGACTATGTGTATTTATCCTGTTTACCACTTCTTTCTCTATTTGCTTCCCCAGAGATAACTACTAGTTTCAATTTGATGTGTATATATATAGCTACAGTCTTATTTTCATGAATAAATAAAATAATTATCATTCAGTCTTTTTGTTTAGCTTGTTTTTGCTTTTTGGTAAATCTGAATTCTACGCAGGACATTCCATGTAAAGTCTTAACTATGTGGTCAATTTTTCCAAACATAAACCAGTTCTCTGGAAATAAAGTGATGAGATCTTTGATTCTTTTGGCTCACATGGCTAAAGATTGGAGACAAGTAATGGGGGAAAAAAAGGGTCAAGTCCAGTTATGAGGTTGGAACAGTTACATTTTTAATAACATCAGGAGGTTAGATAGTATCTATTTTAACTGATTATTGAGTAAGCCCTCAGTGCGTGTTTCTTTCTCGATTTGAATAAGCAATTGACAGCTCATTAAGATCTCATTAGGAACAGTGAGGACCCTGTAAACAAGGAAAACAAACAATCAACAAAAAGAGTAATGCTGAGAAGGACATTTTTACTAGTGAACTTCTTCAAAATCTCATAAGACAATGAAATTGCAAATGCACATCTGATGAGAAAAGCAAATTTTACATCATAAAAGACAATCATATAATCTTTCATCATTTCTTTGGCCTAATTTTCTTACCATCTGCCTTATTAAGAAAATACATGTATGAAAACATTCAGAATGTAATAATGAAACAAAATCTAAAAACATAAACAAAACTCAATTTCTGCATTCTCATACTGAATTTCTCTTACTTTAACACACACACACACACACACACACACACACACACACACACACACAACCTTCCAAAGGATCACGGAACAATTACATTCTGATTTTATTTTTCCACAAACTTTTTGAAGTCCCTCTTCAATGCGTGCATTTGTGTGTGGATAAAGTGCCCACACCCTCCACACTTACATATAGACTCCTTTTTCTAGATGACTCTAATTTGGAGATCCACTTGTTTAAGAAAAGTTTACGGTGAAAATTTGTCTCTGCTTCTTCTGGTTAAAAAAAAAAGTCCAGAATATAAATTAGCTCTTTTTCTTTTACTTGATAATACTCTCTTGGGGGCAAACAAAATAGGCAAAAATCAGTTCTCCTCTGAATAAATGTTTGCCTGATACTTCTAAAATCTCTCAGTTCCTAAAAACCGATTGTGAAATGCAAGGCAAATGTACACTGGTATGGCAGCTCTTCCTCAGTCTTGTATGTTGCATTTTTTAAAATACATGAATGTGAAGCACTTTTAAACACGCCGAAATCAATACAAAGGGAACAGTGGGGGCACATTTACTCTTGTTTTATTCAATTTCAGAGCTGCCGAGTTTTGCTTGACCAGATGTTGCACAGTTTCCAAGTCAAATCTGTTCCTCCCCCGGCTGTTAGCTAAAGGGCCCTTCATTTATAAACATGAAGACCTTGTTCTCTCTGCTATGATCCTTTTCCATGCGTATTCATCTTTTATGAGCTGGTGCCACGGATGAGAAGGAGAGGGCATGCAGTATTTCTATGGGGTTCATCTTCTTTCCTACGTCTGTTGTTGTAGTATTGACTTTGGGAGGGGAAAAATCGTAAGAGCTGTTCTGTGTACTTAGGCTGTTTGTAAGTTCCTTATAGGGGTGTGTTTGAATGCCCAATTTGATCTCAATGGAATGTCCTTTGTAACATAAAATAAAACATGGTGCCCAAGAAAAGTAAAGACCGATACATCTCGGCCCTTTGATAGCAGTTGGGAAAGCTTAAGCCTTCCCTCTCTGTGTGGTAGTTCCCCTTCTCTCTCTCTCTCTCTTTTTATTTTTTTCCCTGTGACAAGCAGCCATTGTCCCCTCAGTGAGATCTGCAATATTACTTTGACCCCAGCCCATCAATCTGCCTCAATTGGATAATGATCTGTAATCACTTTCTTTCAGGGGAGTCTATAAATTTGCCAAGGCCCCATTCTCTTCTGAAGGACTCCTTATGTTCACTCCCATTTGTGCAAATGCTCTCTCTTTTACAAGGCTAAATAGCCATGCACATGGTCCATTCTATCAAGAGGCACCAGGCGGTTCTCTGTTGATTTTCCATGCTCTCCTGTCTTAAAAGAGTCTAAGACCAGCATGCCAGGACGCAGTGGGGGGTGGGGGGGCACAGAGAGGGGGATGGCCTGAGCCACACCACATCACAAGCCTCTGTTTTTCCCATTAGGCCTGACCCATCATTAGGTCACTATGTGCCCATCCTTGTAATCAATGAGCTTAATGTTTAGTGCAAGGAAAGTTAATGAGGGAAGGAGTGGAAGAGGGAAGGGGAATGGATGAACGCTGAGAGAAATCCAGTCCTCGTACGTATGAGGGATATACTTTGCTAGCAAAGAGTGCAAAAAACGCCACTGGGATTTCTTCAAATAGCGTCTGTGCAGTTTCTCAAACAGCCCCTTGCCGTCCTGTGTGGTTTCTACAGAACACAAAACTTCTGCAGTCCTACTATTCCCCAATGACCTCCACTTTTCTCATTAAGTGGAATGAAAGGCTCCATCAGTGAGCCTGAATCGGTATTCAGTTGGGAATCATGGGTGCAAACAAAGGTGGCTGAGGTCCATGTGCATTTGGGTGCCCGTAGACTGTTCCAAGGATTTTCTTTTATGTTCTATGGGCCCACAAGACAGTTGTGGCCACAGGAAAATTCAAACAAATGTGCAAAAAGCAAACAAAAGAGCACTGGGTCATGATATAAAAATGTTCCCATAGTAAAGGACTAACAGAAGGCTTTTGGTCAGCACTTTCCAACAGAGAGGGTCTCTGTGCTCGGTAACAAAGCAAACATGAAAAAGACACAATTTAATCTAAGTATTAGGGGGCAAAGGAGCTAGATGAATAGTGAGATTCTGCAATTTGGACTGAGTATTTTGGTGATGTCAGTGTTTTGCAAAAAGATTAATCCCATCCCACGTGTCTGTACCTGATTGGATTCCAGTTTATAGCAAACCAAAGACTTTCACTAAGAGTGTGAGAAAAACAAAAGGCAGAAAAAGACTGCCTAGAAGTTATCGGAGAAACTGCAAACCACTTCAAAATTTTATCTGATCTATTTTCACTGTAGTTTAGGTAAAAAGGAATAATAATAATTTTCACATCCCTGTGCTTCTCATTTTGCTTTGTTAAATCTCTCACATAGAAGTATCTACAGCTAAGACATTAAAATGTAGATTTAAATGAATATTTGAAAAGCATTTATGTAACCACGCCAGTGATGTCATTGACATTTGTCAGTTGTTTCCCTTTTACAGAATGTCTTCATTATATATATATATGTATATATATATACATATGTGTGTGTGTGTGTGCGTGTGTGTGTGTGTGTGTGTGTGTGACAACTACACTCAGGCATTGTTTCATACGGTCTATACTACTTTCAAGATTTCCTGGTGGTGCAATATTTAAGTGAGAATTCGCTAACCTCAATGTCAAGTTGTAAGATCAGCAGTTGAAATTACCAGCCACTCACCAAAAGAAAGACGTGGCAACCTATTGCCATAAAGATCAGTGTAATGTCATCCAGTCCATTCTGACTCATCACACTCTTCCAGGACATAGTCGAGTGATCCCATAGGGTTTCTAAGGCTATAATTGTTAGAGAAGCAGACAGCCACATCTCTCTCCTGCAGGGTGGCTGCTGGATTCAAACTGCTGACCTCTCTGTCAGCAGCAGAGTGCTTCAGCACTCCTCCGCTAGGGCTCAGTCTGAATGGAGTTGAACCTCGGAAACCTCATGGGACAGTCTTGTGTAACCTTATAGTGATGCTGTGGATCAGAATGTACTCAACAGCAATGGGTTTGCTGGTACTGTTGTCGATTATAAAGGCAAAGGTTCCAGGGGTTACTTAAGTCTTGTACACTACGAGTTCCTCATAAAAACAATAAAACAATAAAAACCAAACCCACTACCTGGAGTCAATTTGAATGCCTACTTACGCTACAGAAGGTCTCAGAGAGTGTAATCTTCACAGGAGCAGAGAACCTCATCTTTCTCTTGAGAAACAGCTGGTGGCCTTGAACCATTAACCTTGCAGTTGGCAACCCATCGCCTAACCCACCTTGTCACCGGGACTCTCTTCCTAGTTTTATATTGAATGGAAATGAACTCCCTGCCATGGAGCTGCTTCTTAATCATAGTCTCCCTATACAACAGAATTCAACTTCCCCTGTGCCCCTCTGTGTAACTCTCAATGGGAACAGAAACCTCCTATTTTTCCCAAGAAGCAGCTTGGAGTTTGGAAATGCTGACCTTTCTGGGAACAGCCGAGTCTATAAACCACTAAGCCACCAGAGCTCCCGGTTTTACATTTGGTGTGATGAAACCCTAGGGGTCAGTCAACAGAGCAGTTCACAAGAACCGAACCAAATCCACTGCCTTCAAATCCATTCTAACTCACCTTGATGCCAAAGAAGTTTAGTTACCTATCCACGGTGGCCTCTCCAGAGGAGGAGGAAGCAAGATTGAATCTCAGACCACCATCTCAATCTTCCACTCTCTCATGGAGGAATCACCAGGGGGAGTAGTTCTGTCATCAAAAACTGAGAGACTGTGCATTTGCCAAGTCTGCCTAAATGTACCACAACATACTGAAGCAAGCTGAGGCATTCGCTGTCATAGCCAGTCTCTTACTATCATCAGTAGAGGCTCCTTTTGAAAAACGAAAGCATAAAAATCTAAAATATGGAGAAAATGCTTTCTTTTGCTTATATAATGGTCATGTATCCAATGGCTAGCAATTCCAAGTCCTGAAGCAAGCGGCGCTTATAAGACATTTTACTATGAATAAGATCCTGTGAATGGTATTGAGTCACATTGGTGACATTTAAATTTCAGAATGAACCATAAATGTCTAATTTCAATTCCGTTTTTTACTAAAGATAATTAAGGAGTTGAAAGAAGAGTAAAATATATTTTGCAAGCCCTTCTCTTTTTTTTCTTTTCTAAAACAGCAAACTATTCTTCATAGGATGTTATATGTTGCCTGTAAAAGCATAGAATCTATAAGTTTAAAAAGTGTATCATCCAAATATATATATATACCATAGTAAATGAAGGGGCAAATGCAGAGTGGAGACCGACCCAAGGTCCATTTGTCGGCCACTGGAGATCCCCTCACAGAGAGGTTTAGGGGAGGAGATGGGTCAGTCAGGGTGCGATGTAGTACCGATGAAGAATACAGCTTTCCCCCAGATCCTGGATACTTCCTCCCCCCAACTACCATGATCCGAATTCTACTTTGCAAGACTGGATAGAGCAGAGGTTGTACACTGGTGCATATGGGAGCTGGAGGCACAGGGAATCCAGGGTGGATGATACCTTCAGGACCAGGGGTGTGAGGGGCAATACTGGGAGAGCAGAGGATGAGTGGGTTGGAAAGGGGGAACCGATTACAAGGATCCACATGTGACCTCCTCCCTGGGAGACGGACAGCAGAGAAGTGGGGGAAGGGAGACTCCGGATAGGGCAAGATATGACAAAATAATAATCTATAAATTATCAAGGGCTCATGAGGGAGAGGGGAGCGGGGAGGGAGGGGGGAAAAAAGAGGACCTGATGCCAGGGGCTTAGGTGGAGAGCAAATGTGTTGAGAATGATGAGGGCAAAGAATGTACTGATGTACTTTATACAACTGATGTATGTATATGTGTGGATTGTGATAAGAGTTGTATGAACCCCTAATAAAATGTAAAAAAAGAAAAGAAAAAAAAGAAAATGATTAGGGCAAAGGATGTACATATGTGCTTTATACAATTGATGTATGTATATGTATGGATTGTGATAAGAGTTGTATGAGCCCCTAATAAAATGTTTTTAAAAAAAGAAAATGATTAGGGAAAAGAATGTACAGATGTGCTTTATACAATCGATGTATGTATATGTATGGATTGTGATAAGAGTTATAGGAGCCCCTAATAAAATGTCAAAAAAAATTTTTTAATGAGAGGGAAAAAGGGAAATAATTATAAAAAAAGTGTATCAACATAAAACTTTGTAATTTGGAGGAAAACAGGGAATTAACTTTCTATTATAATTTATAATTCCCCTCATGCAAGGCTTTATAATTTTTTATTATATTTTTGGTAAAGATAACCACTATAGGTGTTGTTTTCCTTTTCCATTCTCTTGTTTTACCCAAAATTGTTAAAATCAAGTAATAATCAAAAACTAGATCTGACCATCATCGTACAGAGAAAAAAATCGTTGAAACTCAGAAAGTTTGTTCCTTGCCCAAGGTAAGTTACTGCATCAGAACATTTCGCCCTGGTCCACCTGAATCTACAAAAAAAAAAATCTAGCCATTGCTATAAAGTCCATTCTAATTCATATGCATGATGCATAGGGCTTCTGAGGTGGTAAATATTCACAGGAGCAGAAAGACTCATTTTTCCCCTGTCGGAGCTTCTAGTGGGTTTGAACTGCTGACCTGTGGTTAACAACTAAACTTGTAACCCACAATGCCACTAAAAAAGTCCTAAACTCACTGCCACTAAGTACATTCCAATTCTTGGCAACCCTAGAGGGCAGGGCAGAACTACTGCTGTGAGTTTCCAAGCTGGGAAGGTACCCCTTTCCTCAGGCAGAAAGGCCTTTCTCTCCTGCAGAGCAAGTGGCAGGTTCCAACTGCGGACTTTGAGAATAGCAGTCCCCTGTCTAACCACGACACCGGACAGCACCAGAAATCTTTAATGCAAATTGAAGCACATACAGATTGTGGACTGGATGGCAGTGAGTTTAGTTGGGTTGACGCTCTGGGCTGCAATTTGCAAGGTCAAGTGTAGTTAACATTCAGCCACTCTACAGGAGAAAGGGGACTTTCTACTTCCATTGGGAGTTCGCTCTTGGAAACTCACAGCAGCAGTTCTACCAGTCCTATAGAGAGGGTTGCTAGGAGCTGGCATCGCATCGGCTCGATGGAAGTCTTTTTGCTTTCCTTTAGTAATTTTTAATTAAGTATTAACTTTTTACCAACTGCCCCAAACAGATCTGTATCCAAAATTAATATTATCAGTTTTGTTTTATTCTTGGTTATAGCAGCTATGGGAACATTGAGTGATTAAAGTTACAGACAAAATGAAATCACTCTTTTAAAGAAGTCAGGGACTCCAGCCTAGCCTGTATTAGAGGAGCCCTATCATTTTATGTATGAACAGGTTTCAAAATGGTTGTGGGAAAATCCCATCATCTTTTAATTCCGTATCCACAAACCATTTGGAGCCTCCTTGTGTTTTTTAAATTATTCCAAAGGGTTGTTAATTTATTGAAACATTATTTATTCTCTCAGAAAACCATTTTAGGTAGAGTTAGTACTGGCAAGTGTAGAGTCAGAGACCACACACCTTGGTTGTTTTCTACCTTCTGAAAGGTCAAGTGACACAGCCAAAGTACCTTGTGTTCTCCATGTTATAGTCTTTCTTCAACATGGAAAAATCATGCCTCGAGGCTTTTCTATTAGGTCAACCAAACCAGAAACTAGACAGAGTAGAACTGCCCCATAGTATTTGCCAGGTTATAGAACAGAGGCCGCAGAATGTTCATGGACCGTGCTGGTGGTGGGGTAAAAGGGACACAATGTCAAGGAGTCCATGTAGAAAAAGAACAGTGGAAACTGATTGTGGTAGCAACTGTACAGTTCTACCGGATGTGATTGAAATATGGAATGATATTTGATATGTATTAAATCCAAACTAATTTTTAAAAGATCAAGAGTAATATATTCTCAATTGTAATAAAAAGACTTGTAATTGAAATAAAAAGATTCTCAATTGTAATTTTAAAAGATCTTGCGCAGCTGAATTGATTTGAAGAAAAGTTTATATTTTTTGTTTTAAATTAGCTGGATTAAGGTACAATTTAAATACATAAAGATCTACCAATTTTATATTTAGTATTTGAAAGATTGCAATTGTCTCTGGCATTACCATCAAGATATAAAACATTTAATTCATCCGCCATTACTTCTTTATTTCCAAAAGGGAGTTTTTCCCATGAACTTTTAAAATTCTCCTGTTAAGCAAGGTTCACCGAAGCAAACTATCTCATCTTTTGCCTCAAAAAGAGATGGATCCAATTAGACAATCTCTTAGTTAGTAGTCAAGTGCTTAACCACTGTGCTACCAGGGCACTTTTCAGTAAGGGTTCCTCTTTTTCCAAAGTGCCTTCAGGGTTTTTGCTGACTGTGAAGGAATTCCCACAGGAAGCTGCATGTGTGAGGATCAGCACCGCCCACAGGGTTTTGAAGGTGGGGATCTTTCAGAAGCAGATTGTAGACTTGTGTCCCGAAGTACTTCTGGATGTCTGTGAAGCACTAACCTTGCCTTATGGACCCATTGTCGAATTATTGGTACCAGCCAGGAGCTCCCAGACTGCTGCAAATGCACACATGGCAGTAAGAAAACCTTGAACATCCCTTGATACATTCTCTGTTCCTTTTGCTTGCCAAAGTTCCCCTCCTCTACTGCTGCGTCGGTTCTTTTCATTGGCCAGTTTTCTTTTTCTATTAAGAAACAAGATGATTCCCTCCTCTTTTATTTTAAGCTAACAGCAATTTTTAAAAAATTCTTTACTGTGTGACTAATCGCCTCAGTTTTCTAAAATGATTTTTGTATAGCCATGTTATTTATGAGTTTATAAATGGCATGGGCATTTTATTGTTCTTATTTTTGTGGGGGACACTTTAATTGGTCTTTGTTCTAAATGGCTCAGTGTCCGTTTTTGTACCCATAGAATATAATTTAAAGCACAGGCTTTACGAACCACTTCTAGTATTCTCAATAGATTTAATTTTATATACTTTTCTCTGTTTTGTTGTTTTCCCTTTCTTATAGATTCTGGCAGACTATTAGAACTGAATGAGTTTAGACATTGCATAACCCCACATGCTACCCCATGGCTATCGTGATGCGGATTTCAGTCTTAGGAAGTTGGTTCTGGCTCCAGAAGACCACTTGTAAAAGCAGAACAGAAATGATCCTTCACCAGTTCTGCATAAATAGCAAACTGCAGTCGATTGTTGCATCCACCAAACTAGGGGAACTCAGCTATCAGCACCGCAGCAGGCACATTCTGTTTTGATTCATCGTTTTCACTGGCTTGTTTTTTGGGGGAGATGATCTCCATGCCTTTCTTCCTACTTTGTCTTAGTCTTGGAGTGTTAACTGAAAGATGTCCACTACGGGTGGTCTGACTGGTATTTGAAATAGTGGTCAAATGGTCTCCAGTATTACAGCAACACAGCAAGCTACTACGGTAAAACGAACTGACAAATGGTGCTGACTATGAGGTTGAGAGAGGTTCAGTGATGAGTATATTATCAGCACCTGGCTTTGAATGTCTTCCTTCCACCCAGCACCTTCCCTATCATATAAACTGCTTCTCCCTAGGAAGCACTATATTTTGACGAGTAACTAAGTTGGATATATTGTTCTCACTTGTGTTCTGAAAATCTCATAGAAAGCATATTTATGATTATCCATGAAAATATTGAACATGACCATACTTGTCACTTCTGATTATGCTAGGCTATTTTTAGATTCCTAGATAACTCTTCTTTGTAGACAATTACCATATATACTCGAATATAACCCGACCTGAATATAAGCCGAGGTGCCTAATTATTACCTGGGAAACCAGAAAAATAGATTCACTCGGGAATAAGCCTAGGGTGGAAAATGAAGAAGCTATTGGTAAGTTTCAATAATCAAAACAAATGAAAATAAAATTGCTAAAAATTGAGACATCAGCGGGGTGATGTATTTAAATATTTATTTTAAATAAAAAGCAGAAATAAAAGGACAAGTCATTTAACATTAGTAAACCAGCACAGTAAGTGGAAAATATTTCTAATAGAATAAAAAAACAAGACTTTGAAAAAGAGCTTTCATGGCAATGTCCCGTCCCCATCCCACCCCACCCCCACCCCCCGGTGACATGTTAGCAGGGATGCAGGATGTGAATTAACACAGAGACCAGAGGGGAGAGATGGAGCACAGCCACAGACACATCCTAACCAGTTCAGCTGCCGGTGTAAGTGGATCACCACGGGTGCTTCTGCAAATTGGAGCCGTCCATGTCATAGGACGGCTCTGATTGGTTAGATGTGAGTAAACAATCATTCAAAGCCCTGCAGTGTCAGCGGGGCTTTGAACAGCAGAGAAACAGCAACCGCCCGTGAGATAACGCGTGCTCCTTCCATTACCTAAGAGGGGCCCCAGTGAGATGTTACACCTCGCTGGGGTACCACTGACCCGTGTATAAGCCGAATACACGAGTATATACAGTAATTTCATGTTGATTAATTTTAGCTTCCCAATACTCACTGTCAAAGAGTGAATTCCAACTCATAAAATCACGAAACTAGAAAATCATAGATTCTACCAAGAATGCAGTTGGGACTCTATTTTCTCTTAGCAAACCAGTACATTGTAAAATAAAGCCCATTTGAGGAACCCTTTCAAAATGAAGTTTAAAGACAAAGCAGCTTCACTGCCCTTTTGATAGTTGGGGAAGCAAAGCACTGACTGCCCATGGCCCTGTTTAATCCACTTGCACTACAGCAATAGTATATTGGTCCATTTGTTGGTTTGATTTATTAATCAGGATCCTTCTGAGTAATAGCTCTAAGAAATAACTCAACTATTAGCTAATGATAGCAGCAAGTGGGGGGTGAGGGACTTTAAATACGGTGATTTGGTCTTAGAATGCCTCCAACACAGATTTAACCCTTAGTTTAATCCCTTATAAAGTAGATGACATCATACAACCCTGAATTTGAATCTCATTAGTTAAAAAGCAGGGCTAATGCTATCAACTTGATTTTTTGTAGAATGGATATCTAAAATATTGAAAACGAAATAATGTACCCTATCCTGAGACATAAAATTGTCACGTTCTAAATGTCCACTGTAATTAAGATTATAACACTAATCTAAGGTAGTTTTTATTTTTTAAAGCATTTTATTAGGGGCTCATACAACTCTTACCACAATCCATACATACATCAATTGTATAAAGCACATCCATACATTCTTTGCCCTAATCACTCTCAAAGCATTTGCTCTCCACATAAGCCCTCTGCATCAGGTCCTCTTTTTTTTTCCCTCCCTCCCTGCTTCCCCCTCCCTCATGAGCCATTGATAATCCACAGATTGTTATTTTGTCATATCTTGCCCCATCCGGAGTCTCACTTGCCCCCCTTCCCTGGTGTCCATCTCCTAGGGAGGAGGTCACATGTAAATCCTTGTAATCAGTTCCCCCTTTTCACCCCACTCACCCTCCACTCTCCCAGCATCGCCCCTCACACCCCTGGTCCTGAAGGTATCATCCACCCTGGATTCCCTATGCCTCCAGCTCCCATATGCACCAGTGTACAAACTCTGCCCTATCCAGTCCTGCAAGGTAGAATTCGGATCATGGTATTTGGGGGGAGGAAGCATCCAGGATCTGGGGGAAAGCTGTGTTCTTCATTCATCGGTACTACATCGCACCCTGACTGACCCATCTCTTCTCCTAAACCCCTGTATGAGGGGATCTCCAATGGTCGACACTTGGGCCTCGGGTCTCCACTCTGCACTTCCCCTTTCATTCACTATGTTATACACACACACACACACACACACACACATATATATTCTCTTTTTTTTTTTTTTGCATGATGCCTTATACCTGGTCCCTTTGGCACCTCGTGATCTCACCGGCTGGTGTGCTTCTTTCATGTGGGCTTTATTGCTTCTGAGCTAGATGGCCGCTTATTCACCTTCAAGCCTTTAAGACCCTAGACACTATCTCTTTGGATAGCCGCGGACCATCAGCTTTCTTCGCCACCTTTGCTTATGCACCCGTTTGTCTTCGGCGATCGTATCATGGAGGTGTGCAGCCAATGATATGATTTTTTGTTCTTTGATGCCTGATAACTGATCCCTTCAGGACCACGTGATCACACAGGTTGGTGTGTTCTTCCATGTGGGCTTTGTTGCTTCTGAGCTAGATGGCCGTTTGTTTATCTTCAAACCTTTAAGACCCCAGTCACTATCTCTTTTGATGGCCAGGCACCATCAGCTTTCTTCACCACATTTACTTGTTCACCCACTTTGGCTTCAGCAGTTGTGTCGGGAGAGTGAGCATCATAGAGTGCCAATTTAATAAAAGAAAGTATTCATGCATTGAGGGAGTGCTTTTATGAGCTCAAACATAACAGTAAGTGCGAGGATGGAGCAGGGCCAGGCATTGATTTCTTGTACATAAGGTAGCTGTAAGACTTAATTGATTTTATGGCACCTGACAGCAACAATAACAAAGTAGCTTTAAAGTATATTGTTGTGGGGAAGCAGATAGCTTTATATCTGGAAGAGTATGATAAATTAGCAATCTTTACATAGGCCAGTATACTTTGCTCACTTTTCCTGTGGAAGTTTAAAAAATCTTTAGTTGACTAATCACTGTAGACTAGATACTCTGAAAGATTGTCAGGGTAAATATTATCCATAGCATCTGGTATACAGTAAAGGCTTAGTAAATATTTGCTATATTAATGAATAAATAAAGCACTACGCTTTCATTATGTTTACATGTAGAAAATCTTCCTTGCTATATAAAACACTAAAGATCTTACCTTAACCTACATATAGAAGCCTATTCTTAAATTTATGATTTACAAACTGTCTCATCACCATAGATTATCTCAGTAATTCTCTTGCACACTCATGTATGACATGTTGGTAAATGATGGAATGGATATTAATGCACCAATCTAGGACCAAGAGAAAAGAGATTAAAGAGATAACAAGAGTAGATTCCAAAACCATGTTTCAATTTTTTTAAAGTAAAAATAGTTGTGGATTCCATTTCCAAGGACTGCGGAAGATAGCAGTTTTGTGGGTTCTCTCATGTATTATTTTCTTTTTTTTTTATTTATTTTTATTTTTTATTTATTTTATTTTATTTTTTTTTCGTGTATTATTTTCAAGATGAATTTTTACATTAAATACACACTCTCCTCATTCATCAATCATGTCATTATCTGACATTTTGCATTTTGAGGGTAAAAAACCCTTCCTTTTTTTTTTAATTTTAACAATTTATTGGGGCTCATACAATTCTTTTCACAGTTCATATATATACATACATCAATTGTATAAAGCACATCTGTACAGTCTTTGCCCTAATCATTTTTTTCTCTTTTCTTCTTTTACATTTTTACCAACTTCCTTTTTACCAACTATTTTTTTCCTAATATTTTATCATTAATGTTCTGGCAGTAAGAAATATTTTGGAGCAAGTCAGGCAGTGATTGCAATAGTTAAAGTTTTATGTCAACCTGACTATTGACATAATTCCCAATGGTTTGGCAATTGTGTAATGATGTAGTCATCCTCCATTTTCTGTTCTTTGGTTACCATTTTCTCTTCTTGCATAATGCCAGTTTTTTGCCTAATATCCTAGTCTTTAGAAACTAATCATGTTGATAAATGAGTATAATACACATTTAGATTTGAGGTAATCTCTATTTTGGTCTCTGAAGAAAAATTAGTTTTAATCTAATAAGGGTTTTTGAATGACTTATTAAGGAAGGAAGGAAGGAAGGAGCCCTGGTAGGTAAGGCACTTGGCTGCTGACAACAAGGTCAGTGATTTGAACATAGCAACAGCTCAATGAGAGCAAGATGTTTGTGACAGGTTTAGCAATTCTGCTCTGTCCTGTGGGGGCACTATGAAAAGCAATAGTCAGAAGGGAAGAGATTTGATCTATAAGATACTTTTCCAAATATGCTAAAATATTTTATCATCAAATATTGCAACTCGAAGATCCTTTCCCAGAGTTCCAGTCTGCTGGAACTGTGTCAGCATGATGAATTTTCAGAGGTTCCTAATTCCTTATTCTCTCTCTAATTTCTTTTCTTCTTACTTTCCTTCCTGTTCCTTCACTTCATTATTTAATTTCTTCCTCTCTTATTCCCTTCCTAATTCCCTTTTGTTTCTTAATTTTTTCCATTTTGCTGCTAAAGAAAAATCTTCCAGTATTATTTTATTCAAAACAGATTTCTTGGATAATTCAATTCTAGTTAGTGATCATTGTTCTGGAGCAATCTATATTTTCTTCGTTTGTCCCACATTCATTCATAAATAACTGATGCCTTAAAAGGTCTTTTTTCCCATCTGGTACAACTTCCATTTTAAAGTTAATTTCTATTTAAAATGTATTAAGTATTTAACTGAGATTTGGGGGTGATTTAAGTCAGTTGAGTGGGGGAGGGCACCAGCTTTGCAATTGTGACAGAGGGTAACTTTTGTGAAAATCAGTGCCACTGGTACAGGAGAGAAAAAGTGATGAGATGTGTGAGCCCCTAGTAAAATGTTAAAAAAAATCCGGGGGGGGGGCGATTCATGTCCCATTTTCCAATACCAACACTAAATAGTGTGCAAGGTAGGTGAAATTTTTTAAGGATGTAAAGTAGAGAGTTTTTATTAAATGAGGAAAAGATTGATAAGCAGTTTCATTATATGATATAACTCGTGAATTGGGAAGGGTCAATCTACTGCTCAATGGCCTTAAGAGCTAAACTAAAATTGTATTAAAAGAGGACCTGATGCAAAGGGCTGAAGGGGAGAGCAAATGCTTTGAGAGTGATTAGGGCAAAGAATGTACAGATGTGCTTTATATAATTGATGTATGTATATGTATGGATTGTGATAAGAGTTGTATGAGCCCCTAATAAAATGTTTAAAAAAATAAAAGGCAAAAAATTAAAACTAATAGGCGATATTTCAATCTCTGCTATAGTATTATGACAAATACAATGTGTCTTATAAGAACCTATACAATATCTGTAGAAAACAACCAAATATGTAAGTTTCCAGTTAATAAGTTAGAAACACAATGAAAACTCAAGGAACACACACAAAAAAGGAAAATTATAGAGGAGAGAGTAAAAATCACTGAAATAAAAGACAATAACAAAAATAGCCGAGATTAGAAATTCTGGAACTTTCTTAGAAAGGTAGATAAGAGAAACGAAGTTCTAAGATGGTCAAGATAAGCAGAGATGCAGAGTGTAAAAAATATAAAGAAGAACTATGAAGTGGCTTGAAAAAGATTTGTTGAAAATGGACTTTAAAAATTATAGAACTTTTCCATGAGATGTTTAAAGTTTCTCTCATATCCATACTAGAATTTTAACATAAAATATTACAAAATGTAGAAATGTAAATAAAGGCATAAACTTCAAAGAGTAAAACAAAAATCACAAAGTTGACCCAGAAGAATTAGCAGAGTCAAATAGGACAATCAGCTTGAAATAATTCAAAGACCCTCTTTCTGAAAAGCGTCCCTGCACACAGAATTTTACTAAAATGACCTAAATGGATTCAACGTTAACTCATAACCATTCCCCATGGGCTTCTGAGACTGTCTGTTTATGGGAGTAGAAAAGCCAGTCTTTCTCCCAGGAACTGCCAACCATGTGGACCACAGACCAATGGGTAGCCACTAGACCACCAGGGCTCTAAAAGCTTTATTTTGAAATAGCTCACATCTTCAAAAGAATTACAAAGGTAGTAGTTTCCACACGCTCTTTACCAGCATCTCCTAATGTTAACACAATGTAAAGTCAAGGCACAGGGATCAAAGCAAAGAAATTAACATGGGTGCATACCTGAACTATAGAATTCTTTGTTTTTTCCTTCAGTTTTCTACTTATTTCTCTTCTCTGTTATGAAATATAACCAGAGACAATGCTTCATGCACTTATTTTATCTCCTTTATTTCATCAAAATTGTGACATTTCCTAAGTCTTTCCTTATCTTTCATGACCTTGACACTTTTGGAGGATATTGGTAAGGAAATTTGTAAAATGTCCTTCATTTTTGGCTTGTCTTATGATTAAACTAATTTTATGGATTTGTTGGAAGAATATAAAAAAGTGACACGCTCTTCTCATTATGTAATATTAGTGGTATGTTCTATCAATATATAATATTTCTGGGCCACTAGGTTAAGATGATTTTTCTACCCATTTATCCACTGAATGTTTACTGCTTTTAGTTTTCTATACTCTTTTAATTAAAAATGAGTCTACTAGAATTATGCTCCATCTTCTAGAGAAGAAAGTACCAAAGTATTTACACTAAATGCAACATAGTAATTAGTAAATATTTGGTAAAGATACTTTAAAACTGTATAGATACCCTGTTATTGCTAACACTTTGGAAATTGCTTTATTCCTAAGGTGAAATGATGATTTGTCCTTCCTAAATGGTTACTTATCCTCCCTTACTAACTTGCTTATTTATTAAATTAGTTATATTAGTATTTACTCATACACACTTATTTTATTCTTTGGCTTGTCTTTTTATAGTGGTTTTCATGTTGAAATGAGCATCTAGTGCTTCTTGAAATTTTGACAGCAAAAACTGTCTGAATAAAAGTTGAACTTTGTTTTGTCTCTCAGGTTGGACAACATTCAATATATGAATATCAAAGAGCTGCCTCCTCAAAATAGAGACTTTATTTTTTTAAATTTTTTAATAAATCATTTTATTGGGGCTCATACAACTCTTTTTTTTTTAAACGTTTTATTAGGGGCTCATACAACTCTTATCACAATCCATACATAAATTGTATAAAGCACATCTGTACATTCTTTGCCCTAATCATTTTCTTTTTTTAAATTTTAACAATTTATTGGGGCTCATACAATTCTTTTCACAGTTCATGCATATACATACATCAATTGTATAAAGCACATCTGTACAGTCTTTGCCCTAATCATTTTTTTCTCTTTTCTTCTTTTACATTTTATTAGGGACTCATACAACTCTTACCACAATCCATACATATACATACATCAATTGTATAAAGCACATCCATACATTCCCCGCCCCAATCATTCTCAAGGCATTTGCTCTCCACTTAAGCCCCTTGCATCAGGTCCTCTTTCCCCCCCCCCTCCCCATTCACCCCTCCCTCATATGCCCTTGGTAATTTATACATCGTTGTTTTGTCATATCTTGCCCTATCCGGAGTCTCCCTTCACCCATTCTCTGCTGTCCCTCTCCCAGGGAAGAGGTCACATGTGGATCCTTGTAATCAGTTCCCCCTTTCCAACCCACTCACCCTCCACTCTCCCAGCATCGTCCCTCACACCCTTGGTCCTGAAGGTATCATCCACTCTGGATTCCCTGTACCTCCAACCCTCATATGCACCAGTGTACAGCCTCTGTCCTATCCAGCCCTGCAAGGTAGAATTCGGATCATGGTAGTTGGGGGGAGGAAGCATCCAGGATCCGGGGGAAAGCTGTGTTCTTCATCGATACTACCTCACACCCTAATTAACCCATCTCCTCTCCTAAACCCCTCTATGAGGGGATCTCCATTGGTCGACACTTGGGCCTTGGGTCTCCACTCTGCACTTCCCCCTTCATTTAATATGATATATATATATATATATATATACACATATATATACATACATATATACATATACACATATATACACATGCATACACACACTTATATCTTTTTTTTTTTTGCATGATGCCTTATACCTGGTCCCTTGGGCACCTCGTGATCGCACTGGCCGGTGTGCTTCTTCCATGTGGGCTTATTTGCTTCTGAGCTAGATGGCCGCTTGTTCACCTTCAAGCCTTTAAGACCCCAGACACTATCTCTTTTGATAGCCGGGCACCATCAGCTTTCTTCACCACATTTGCTTATGCACCCATTTGTCTTCAGCGATCCTATCATGGAGGTGTGCAGTCAATTATATGATTTTTTGTTCTTTGATGCCTGGTCACTGATCCCTTTGGGACCACTCGATCACACAGGCTGGTGTGTTCTTCCATGTGGACTTTGTTGCTTCTGAGCTAGATGGCCGCTTGTTTATCTTCAAGCCTTTAAGACCCCAGTCACTATCTCTTTTGATAGCCGGGCACCATCAGCTTTCTTCACCACATTTACTTGTTCACACACTTTGGCTCCAGCTGTTTTGTCGGGAGAGTGAGCATCATAGAGTTCCAATTTAATAAAAGAAGGTATTCATGCATTGAGGGAGTGTTTGAGTAGAGGCTCAAGGTCCTTCCGCCACCTTAATACTTGACCTATAAATATAGACACATAGATCTATTTCCCCATCCTCCTATATATATTTGCATGTACATGTCTTTGTCTAGACCTCCATGAATGCCCTTTGACTCCTAGCTCTTTCCTCCATCTCCCTTGACTTTCCTCCTGCCCTACTACCATGCTTCATCGCCACCTGGGCTAGAGGGGCTCATACAACTCTTATCACAATCCATACATACATCAATTGAGTAAAGCACCCTTATACATTCGTTGCCCTCATAATTCTCAAAATTCACCTTCCACTTGGGTTCCTGAAATCAGCTCATTTTCCTTTTCCCCTCCTCCTCCCTCCCAGGCCCCCCTCCCTCATGAACCCTTAATAATTTATAAATTATTATTTTATCTTATCTTACACTGCCCAGCATAGAGACAACTTTAATGACAAGGATGGAGTCAAGTTTTCCTTGTTTGATGTTGCACAAGCTAAAGGAGAAGAAACAACTGCCAATATACACTAATGATCAAAATCTGTAATGTGCAAAGAATGAATCTAGGAAAATTATAAGTTGTTAAAAATATAAATGAACACTTGAAGATAAATATCTTGGGCATTACTGAGCTGAAATGGATAGCTATCAACATTTTGAACTGGGCAATCATACCGTCTATTATTCCAGAATGGCAAATTTAAAAGGAATAACATCATGTTTACCATCAAATAGAACATTCAATGTCTATCCTGAAATACAACATGGATGATGATAGGCTAATATTCATATACCAGCAAGAAGAATCAGTTAATGTTACTATTATTCAAACTTATCCAACAACCAATAATGCCAAAGAGTAAAATATCAATATTTTAATACACATCTATAGCCTGCAATTAATGAACTATGCAATAAATATGATCCTTGATAGAATTCTATGCACTGATAATGCTGATGATTATAAAGCGGAAGTAGAAAATGAAGACAGATTAGTACTTGGCGTATAGGGCATTGGTGGGAGATATGAGGCCAGAGGTTACAAGATTAAATTTTGTAAGACCAATGACCTATTAATTTGAAATTATTTTTCTCAACAATATAAATAACTTCTAAATGTATGGACCTTACTAGATGGGCTACACAGAAATCAAATGGACTACATCCATGTAAAGAGATGATAGATATGCTGTTATCATCAATTAATACAGGCCCATAGCTGACTCTGGAACATACTCTTTAAATGCAAATTCAAGCTAAAGAAAATGAAAACAAGTCTGTGAAAACCAAAGTACAACCTTGAATGCAACTCGCATAAATGTAATGATCATCTGAACTTGGCATATTGATTGATTTGACCTATTGAATTATCACAAACCAGACAAGTTGTGGGTGACATTAAGGGCATTACACATGAAGAAAAGCAAAAGGTAACTAAAAAGACTAGAAAGTAATAAAAAACAAACAAACCGAAACTTATATCAGATGGCATTCTGAAACTTCCTATTGAAGTTAGAGTACCTAACTTCAATTTGAGTTATATATAACTATGAGGAAATAAAGAACTGAAAAGATTTCAAAGGGAGGCTTGTGAAACGAAGTAAAACATTGCAATAAAATATGCAGAGACCTGGAGTTACAAAACAAAAGAAGAATGTGCTTAGTGTATTTCAAGTGAAAGAACTGAAGAAAACATTCAGGTTGCAAGCAGTAATTTTGAAGGATCAAAAGAAAATGGAAGACGGGTGAAGGGAGACAGAGGATGATGTAATATATGAAAATAATAATCTATAACTTATCAAGGTTCATGAGGGAGGAAGGATGGGGGAGGGAGGGCAAAAAGGAGGAGCTGGTATCAAGGGCTCAAGCAGAAAGAAAATGTTTTGAAAATGATGATGGCAATCAATGTACAAATGTGGTTGACACAATGGATAGATGCATGGATTGTGATAAGAACTATAAGAGCTCCCAATAAAAGCATTTAATAAACAACAAAAAAGATGGAAGAAAATTGAGTCGCCGTGCCAAGGATTTTGATCTATTATTTCTTTCTCGTGGCTTTTGTGAGTTCTTAAGTTCTCCTGTTTGATATAGTTCACAACTCCCTTGAGTGAATTGGGTGCAACAATGGCCACCAATATGGAAATGTTGTGAACATGGCCAAATAGTGTTTTGTTCTTTTAGATGTAGGGTTGCTATGAGTTGGAACTAACTTGAAGGCACCGAACAATCTTATATGGGGGACTTGAGTACATTACTAAAGTGTCGTGACAACCAAGAAAGTTTAGTTTGATCCTGAATTTAAATCAAAATTTCAAATAATTTTGAAACTTGGATATTTTAATATGGGTACACACAATTCAATGTCAGTATTTATTGAGGGTTTTGTGGGTCATAATGGTATTGAGGTTGCTGGTTAAATGGTTATTTTCTAAGAAATAAAGCTGAAATTTATACGTCAAGTGTTATGTTCATAGCCTTGAAATGTCTTCTGAATAAAATGTGTCCACACATGTAAAGAAAGAGAAATATAATTCTAAGTTATAAGCAAGTGATGCCAAATAAATGTTTATTTATTGTTCTTTCAACTTTTCTGTAGTAGCAAACTTTTCTTTATAGACAATTACAGAATAATTGTACTAAAGAAATAAATATTATTATATATTAGATTCCCCTGGTCAGTTGAGTCATAGGGACCCTATATGCACCAGAATGAGCCATTGCTCAACTCTACACCACTATCACCACATGATGCCAGGTTTCAGTCTCCTATTGTAGGCACTGTGTTGCCATATCTCTTTGATAGTCTTCTTCTTTTATCCTGAGCCTTTATTATATTTAAGCATGATGTCCTCCTCTATTGACTGTGATTATGGAGAGTCAATCAGATTAATAAAAACTGCAAAATATTCTACAAGACAATTGACCTAGAGTTTGTATTTTGTTTGCTTGTTTAAATCATTTTATTGGAGGCTCTTATAGCTCTTATCACCACCCATCCATCCATCCATCCATCCATCCATCCATCCATCCATCGTGAGAAGCACATTTGCACATTTGTTGTCACCATTTTCAAACACTTCTACTTCAGCCCTTGGTATCAGCTTCTCATTTTTACCCCTCCCTTTCCTCCTCTCCCTCCCTCATGAACCCTTGAAAATTCATAAATTATTATTTTTTCATATCTTACACTGACAGATGTCTCCCTTCACCATCTTTTCTGTTGCCTGTCCCTCTGGGAGGTGGGTGTTATATGCAGATCATTGTGGTCGGTTCCCCCTTTCTCCTCCCACCTTCCCTTTCCCCTCCTGGTATCGCTTCTCTCAATATTGGACCTGAGGGGTTTATCTTGATGAGAGCAATAAAGAAATGCTTTGCAAGAGACAGATGGTGAACACAAGCAATTCCATCTCGACAGAAAATGAAAGTCCTACAAGGCCCAGCAGGAGTGCTGAGTCACAGCAAAGAAGTAAACAAATGGACTAGGAACCACCCCAGAAAGTCTGGGAGACCCTGATAAGACGCAGAATGGTGTCAAATGGCCAGCTGAATATAAGCCCAGGTAGAGAGACTGAGAATTCAGAGAGCTAGGAACCAAGGAGACATCAAGTTCTGCTCTCTCCAACGCTAATTGGGGTGAGTACATTGATGAAGGCAATGTCTTAATGGACTATGGTGCTGAATTAATTGCGTTACCCTCATAGTACTAATTTAAGTTAGTTTTAAGATTGTTCGATTGTTTTCGTGTGTGTTTGTAGTGAATAAACCAAGCATTCGAAAATGTCGAAGAGTGTTAAGTAATTATTGATCACGCCGCTCGTGACATGATCTGTCCTGGATTCCTTGTGTTTCCAGTTCTCATCCATACTGCTGTACATGCTCTGGTCTAGCCAGATTTGTAAGGTAGAATTGGGGTCACGATAGTTGGGGGAGGAAGCATTAAAGAATTAGAGTAAAGTCGTATATTTCCACGGTGCTACTCTGCACCCTGACTGGCATGTCTCCTCCCCATGACCCTTCTGGAAGGAGATGCCAAATTGTCTACAGATAGGTTTGGGGTCTCCACTCCGTACTCCCCCTCATTCACAATGATATGATTTTTTTGCTCTGGATCTTTGATGCTTGGTACCAGATCCCATTGACACCTCATGATCACACGGGCTTTTTATTATTTTTAATTGATTATTTATCTAAATAAATTATTGCATGATGGTTGGAAGCTATGATTAAAAACAACTGTCATCCGTCCACATTCATTGGCTAACATTTTTATTTAAGGGAGAATCTTGTTGTCTCTTAAAGTCTCTTATTTTGCAGATTCCAATAAAGCACGGGGATTTTATTTTATGTGACTTGAAACCTTAAAAAAACACTATTATATAATCTATCATGTTATTATTTGTGCTGCTCATAGTGTCACACATTTGGCCAGTGGGGATCATTTCAAGCTGGCTCTTATGCCATTTTGACATGCCGTCATTAATCTTTGCGTCTTCTGTTATATTCTTGTACGATAATATGATCCAGACTAAACTGGTGTTTTGCTAGAATCAGCTGTTCTTCACAAAGTTTAGATTCCTTGAAAAGCAATAGTCATTTGAGAGCAAAGCATGCTGATGGGTAATGAAAGGTATTAATAGTTCCTTTTTATAGAATAGAATTTTGAAAGTTTTGTTCTGTGCTCATACGATGTGTCCAATGCTAATCCAACATAATTTGGTTCTTTCCTTATGTAGAAGTTTTAACATCATGCTTTTCTCTTTACATGAGAACATTAGCCTCCAATGATGCCAACATAAAAGGGGTACTCCCCCCCCAAATGGAATTAATGGGATTTGTTTTTTGCAAAACAACCTTATCACCTCCAAAGTACTATCCATTACACTCAATATATTTGTCAAATCTGTGAGCCCATTCTTGAAAGCATTTTTCAAATTCATCTGTTTGGACAACTGACAGCACTTGCCTCCTTTTTTCTTCACTGCTTGAAAAGGGTCAAATCTCTGTCCTTTCATGTCCCTCTTTATTCATGCAACAAAAAAAAAAGTTGCACAGCGCAAGGTCAGGCGAGTAAGGTGTATGGGGCAAGAGAGGCATGCTGTTCTTTGCCAAAAACTGGTGCACTGGGGATAACTGGGAATCCAGGACAGATGATCCCTTCAGGACCAGCGGTGATACTGGACGGGTGGAGGGAGGGTGTGGTGGAAAGGCGTAACCGATTACAAGGATCTACATATAACCTCCTCCCTGGGGGATGGACAACAGAAAACTGGATGAAGGGAGACGTTAGACAGTGTAAGATATAACATGATAATAATTTATAAATTATCAAGGGTTCATGAGAGAGAGGGGAGTGGGGATGGAGGGGGAAAAATTAGGAGCTGATGCCAGGGCTTAAGTGAGAGTAAATGTTTTGAGAATGTTGAGGGAAATGAATGTGCAAATGTGCTTTACGCAATCAATGTATGTATGGATTGAGCTGAGAGTTGTATGAGCCCCCAATAACATGATTAAAAACACAAAGACAAAACTGGTGCACTAAAACAGCTGTATGAGCAGGTGCATTGTCATGGTGGCAAAACCAGTGCCCCTTCTGTCACACATCAGGCTTTTTTTATTGCACACTGTTACACTATCTTTTCAGAACCTCTAAATAGAAAGCTTGATTAACAGTCTGACCTGGTGGGAAGAATTCCAAATGCACTGTGTATCAACATTTTCATCCATTTGGGAGGTGATGGAAGTCCAGAATGAGGTTTGTCATCAATCGACATCTTACCTTTTTTGAAACAAGAAAATCACTTATACACTTGAGTTTTTCCCATAGTTCTGTCTTGTAAGCTGTGTTCAACATAATAATTTCTGTGGCATTTTCCCCAAGTAGTAATATAAATTTCACAGCCACATACTGTTCTGTTAAATTGCCATCACCAAAAAATGAAGTTCCAATGGAACTGCTTTCACTAAAAAAAGTCACTGTGACCAGAGAGAACCTTCCCAGATGCACTAAGTCAGAGTGAGTTAAATGTGCATTATGAAAGCTCCACTTTTGGTACATTTGGGAGGGGGGAGGCAAATACACCCTCATACTTTTTTTTAGATTTATTGAAAGATATTTTTAAAAATTATTGCACTAATACAGCATCAATATCAATAAATTTAAGTAAAGCTGAAATTTTGTTTCTAACTTACTCTACTGTAGTTTATCATTTCTTGTTTGTTTCATAAAATGAAAGAAAGCATATATACATATTTCCATTAATTTTTGCCATGCAAATGAAAAGTACACTTTTTGCTTTTAACACTGTGTCACAAAAGTCAATCCATTTCAGTTTATAAAAATTGTTCTTATTTATTTTATGTCTACATCGTACCCCACTAGATTATTTAACTAGTTCACTATCAATAGGCATTTAGGTTATTTTGTATATTTTATTACTAAAATTCCAATTAAATGACCTTGTGTATATTTCATGTCATTAGTTGGATCTTTTGTTAGATTTTTAAGTGTTTGTAAATCAAAGAATAAAGTAATATTATCTTGCCATTTTCCTCATATAGTTTATATTATACAGTACCAATATCAGTAATAAATGAAAGTGTCTGGTGTCCCTGAGTCTCTTCTGGGTTGCACAGGTTTTTATATTTTGACTTATGCGATGAGGGAAAAGAATAGATTTAGCACACATTTCTCTCATTTTAAAGTTCAAAATATCAACTGTGGGCTGGATCTTGATGATTCTTGCCTATTTTTCTCTTGCCTTTTTTTCTCCCTTGATGGAAAAGGGCTGGGGGGAGGGAAGTATATTAAGAAGATTAGCCATTTATCTGTGAGATATGTTCAAAGTGTTTTCTCCAAAATTATCATTTGCCTTTACATGTGATCTCTATTAGTGGTATTGTCGAACAAAATATTCACTTTTAGGTACTTGAATTTAACAATCTAATCTTGTGTCCCTGTCCTTGGCTAGGAACTCTCTTCAATAGTACATGCTTTGGGCACCATAATTCATAGCACGGTTTCTGTTTGTCACTCTTCTGGGGTCACGGTGACACTGGTTATGAGCCGTAATACTCCCAGCCTCTCCAAGCCAATGGTTAAGCATGAAGAAAACACCATTATGGGAACATTCCATTCCGATGTGACAGTCTTCTAACTGATCTGAAATCACACCTGGCCAAAGACTGGAGTGAACCAGTTCTCCCCTCTAGACAGCTACCTAAGAGGTTTGGGTTCCTTAAGTTAAATGTAGATAAGTGGAAGAGAAATATATTTTTCTCCATGATTGTATGTTAGAAACTGAGATTCATCTAAGGCAGGAGTCTGAATGGTTCAGCCCTCCATGATCTAAAATGATTAAGGCTTCATTTCACGCCTAAGATAAATAGGTACATTTTTTTATTTAGAAAAGTAAATAATTTTCAGTAGTAATAAAAGTACATGCTAAAAGATATAATATCAAATGAATTCCTTCATTAACTGCAACATTTCATATGTATACATGGAATAGCAATTTTGAGTATGATATTGGCTCATTGCTCATATATGAGCAAGAGGCCCCAAGTTTTATTCATGGGAGAGAAAACAAATGTATAGTTCTTGCTTAGTCAGTGAGAATATGAAGACTTTTTAAATGTAACAAACATGTACATTGGTCTTAAAATGTTAATCACTTTCTATGTCCATTACTTTTCATGTTCTTAATTAGTAGCTATTTTATAGCTTTAGCAGTAAATATAATATCATAATTGGGGATTTGGGTACAGTGATATTTTACATTTAACAAGAAATAAATGAATATTTAAGTAATCATATAACCCATGGCCATAGTCCCTGGTAGTAGCAAACTCAGATACCTCATAGTGCCCTCCTGAAGACAAAGACTAGAAACAATACGTTAATTGTACACAGGGGAGGACTTTGGGACCCTGACTGCCAAATACAGGTCTGAAGAATCAGATCAAGGTTTTTACACAAAAAGAGTGGCCATGGAAGTATACTGCCAGCTGGATCTGCAAAGTGTGGTCATATTGACACAAAGAAAACAGTGATCCCAGACAAAGAGCACAGAAAGGCAATTCCAAAGAATTTACAGTTGGAGACAAAGTAACCAAACCTAGAATGAAAGAAGTTGAGCAGATTAAAAACAGGGAATGCTCAGAAAGGTCATGGGAAAGTCTCAGTGATGCTGGCGACCAAGAATGGCGAAACCAAGAACAAGGGATAGAACTACTCACACCTGGCACGGCTTGACTATTTGGACAGGAAAAGTCCACTGAGTCATGAATTTATAGAGGCACACCTACAGACTTCCCAACTAGCAGTGCCGCTCACATCTAACCATCCAAAGTTCCCATTACTCTTGCTGCCACTCAAGTGCCCCTACAATTCACATGCAGAATCAAGAACACTCACTACCTCCACTGCACCCCTCAATATTCCAGCCTAAGACAGCATGGCTGCTCTGGAACTTACACAGAAGAGACTCATTTCAATTGTGAGCCAGTGAGTTGCAAACACTGTGAAGTATTTCTCTCCTGGGTGCAGTCAGGCTGAGGGAGAACAGTTCATCAGGCCAGATTGGGGCTATAACATTTATAAGCCCCAAATTCAGGAACTAGTGCCCTTATATCCTGTTCAGAAATGGACAATGGGCCTGGCATCTGAGGTAGTTAGTTTATTGTGTCAACCTGGCTGATAAACACATGTGGGGTTAATTGAAGGGCGGAGGGATAAATGTCTCAGAGAGTCTCGCCTTTCGAGTTCTGGGGTCTCTTGTTTGTGATGGTCAGACCAAGGTGCAGCTGCCTTAGCAGTTCCTGCTTCAACTTGCAAGGCTGACTTCCTGCAAGACATCCCCATGGAGAAGCCATATGGATCTACCTCAATGCTTCCCAGGGTGCTGGAGCACCTGTGTGGAGACCCCTGCCAGTACTGAGATGCTTATACAATCACTGACTCGGATTTCCTTCTGCAGTCGATATCATTGCGTCTGTTTTGTGACATAGAGGAGGACTTTGTGGATTTGGTGTTGGACATATGGGTTAATGTTGGACTTGTCGGCTTGGGCAGCACTTGGTTGGGATGTTTCTTGATGTGCACTTAACCTTTAAGTAAAACTCTCTCTTATACATGAATTTCTGTGGATTTTTCTCTCTAAAGTACCCAGACTAATACAACTTCTCTGGTGTAGAAAATAGAGGTTGAGCTCTCATTGATCCATCGGCATTATGAAAGCCCCAGACAGTCATTTTCAGACATCATTGCTCATAATCCACTGAGTTTTTTTTGCGGTCATCATTGTCCTTGGTTTGCTGGTTTCTGACAAAGGAAAATTCTCTCCTGTTTGTGCCGCACTTTTTCCAGGGTCAGTGGAGGCAGAACTGCATAGGGATAGCTGGGGACAAATCATGGAGGAACATTACAAAGGATCACACATTTGAATCATGCTCACAGTGCCACACACCCTTAGACCACACAGTGCCACACACTCTCGTTACCCACATCAGAAGCCCTCCAATCAGGGCACCCACTATGGATTGTTAGCTACCATTTCCTCATGCCATGAGCTTGTGTGTAGGAGTTGCACCCTCCAAAACAGAACCTGAGGAGCTCAGAGCACCTGTAGACACCAAGAACTTACCCTCTCCCACTCAATTTTCCTGAAGAATAGAAGTGCACCCACCCTCTGAGTAGCAAACTGAGTGGTATACTCCCTGCTTCACTCCTTGTGCTGATGGGAGATTGGTTGAAGTACTCATTGCACCCACTGCCTAGAGACTAAAGGGAGTGATTCCTATGCAGTCCAGGAACCTTTTCCATCTTCTGCCACCAGCAAAGCAATTATCAAGAATATTCACCTGTGAGTGACCAATGGGAGCACTGTCCACATCCCCAGCTGGTGACAAGTGGATGTGTCCCTACCCAGGGTCAAGCAGACAACACTCCACACTAAACCCTTGCACATCACCTGGAGGCTGGAAGGCATAATTCCCCAAATCCACCTATAGAAGCCTTGCTCCTCTCCCACCTTTTGCACAAAGGACCTCCTCTAGAAACCCTAGTGACACAGTGGGTTACTAGTTGGACTGCTATTGGCAAGATTAGTGGTTCCAAACCACCAGCTGCTCCACAGGAGAAGGATGAGGCTTTCTTTTCCTGCAAAGAGTTAGAGTCTCACAAATCCACAGGGGTCCCAGATATTTTTTTTATTCACCAAATATGCATGCTATGAGTCAGAATCAACTCAATGACAATGAGTTAAGTGAGTTACCTCTCTGGCTATAAAGTTGTGCTACCCTGAATTCCAGAGGACAAACTAACTGTTAATACCTCCCTGCCCACAAGAGCTATAGAGGATTCTTAATGAACCAGCAATGCTGTCTCGAGTCAGAGAAGGGACCTGCTCTCCTACCTCAATTCAATTATATAAGGAAAGACACAGGCACCTATAAACAAATAAAATAACATCTTAAAAAGTAGGTGATAGCAGGTAATACACCATTTGAAGACAAAGTAAAGGGATGGAAATCCTTCCAGAAAAAAGAACGGGTCATAGAACAACATGACAAGGAGTGTTAGTCTGGGTAGACTAAAGAACAAATCCAGGGAGACTCATATATGTGTAATTGAGAACTTTATATCAAAGAGCAATTGTACATCAAGCAAACATCCCAGCCCAATCCAGATCAAGTCCATAAGTCTGATATTACCCATATGTTGATACTAGCCCATAAATTCCTCTTTAGACTCACATAGCTATGCAATGAGGCTGAATACAGGAAGACCACAGGCCAGTGGGTGGAAAGTCTTGTGGATATAGTGGTGGTGGCAGCATCTCAGCACTGGCAGGGGTCTCCATGTGGCTCCTCCAGCCCCAGAGCTCTGGCTCCATCAGCATAGCTCCATGTGGCCTGTCATTGGGAATATGAAACAGAGAGTGTATCTGGCCTCCAGTGAGGTATCTATCTTCATTGTGTCATCAAATGTGGTCATCAAACTGCTACCTGATTGACAGGTAACCTCTACCCTTGCACTCTCAATAGTCTAAAGTTGACACCAGATATTTTACTACCACTCAAGGAATTTGAAAGAATAATACTTAGGCTCCTCAATGAGATGAAGAAAAACATTTTAAAAATCTGTTTTATAATTCAGAAAAAAGAGTACAAGAACACACTGACAAACCAGATGAATAAAACCATGCAAAAAAAGCTAGAGATTTGGCACTTTGCATCAAAATATCAAAAGTAGATCGTTGAATGGAAGGGTGAAGAAGTAGAATTGATTCAATGCAAGAAAAAGTCAGGAAAATAAAGGAACACATCTCTTGATACGAGTTTGTTGATAACCAATCAGCAAAAAAAAAGGAAAACAAACAAACAACTCAAGTTATATGCATCACTATCAAGAGGAATAATATTTCATCCATTAAGCCCAATGAACTGCATACAGATTAGACCCCGAAAGAAATTCAACAAACATATAGTAATCAGGCTTTCTACAACCAAAGAAAAAAGTATTTTGATAGCAGCTCATAAGAGCAAAATATCACCTACAAAGAGACAATAAGACTAATTATTAATTTCTAATAAAAAAACTTGCAGGAAAGTGTGCACAAAAGTATATACATAGAAGTATATACAAACACCTGAAAGAAAAAAATTGCCATATAACAATCATACATACATCAAATTATCTTTTAAAATTTAGGCCAAAATTGTTACTTGTCCTGGTTAATAGATGGACATAAATTAAAGGAGTGTGCCACTTTACAAGAAATATTAAGGGAAATCGTTCAGATAGAAAACCAACATTATCTGAAAACAACCTGAGAGTATGACACAGCAGTAAAACGAAGATATCAACTCAAATAAATAATTCTCAAAATAAAGTAAAGCTGCAAAAGAATAAACACGGAAACAGGTGTCAATTTATAAGTGATCCCAACTTCAATATAAAAATTATTAAAAAATCATATAGTTATAACACTTACATATGGAGAGTCAACACATAAATAAGATTTAGAGGTGTAACAAATTAATTTAAATATAGAAAGATAAAGGTAATTTCAAGTTAGCCAAAAAAGAAAATTAATAAATCTATTACCAAATAAAGAATAAGAAGAAAAAACACTTGGTAGACATAAATACAATAATAATGTATAGGTTAAAAAAATCCCTATTTACAAAAATAAAGAAGCAAACAGCACTGAATACACATACAAAAAACAGCTTATTAAATCACAAAAAATAGCAAAATGATAGCAAGAAAATCTTATCGATTGATAATAATGCTGAATTCAAATGGGTTAAATACAACAATCAAAAGTCAGAGAAGGAAAGGATAGAAAAGAAAAACAAACAAATAAAGAAACAAAATATTAACCAGAAATATGTTGTCTAAAATACTTAAACGCAAAGACATAGCCAAATAAAAAATAAAAAATGTGCACATCAAGCAACAAGTAAGAAAGATCAATTTCTGACAAAAGAAATGGACAAAGAGAACATTATATAATGTTTAAAGGACCAATCCACGAAATCAAATGGCATATTTCATTAAAGAAATCTACACAAAAGGCCCCTTTAAAGTGATTTAAATAAGTAAATAAATAAAGCAAAGAATGATGTCAGTTTGCAGATTAAATTATGCCTGTCTGACTCAAGCCACAGTATTTTCAACCACCTCAGGAGAATGTGAAAGCTTAATAATGAGTAAGGCAGACTGAAGAAGTAATGCCTTTGAATTATGGTGTTAGCAAACAATATTGACTTTAATTTACTGTCAGTAGGAGCAAATCTGCCTTGGAAGAAGTAGACAGAATGCTCCCTATTAGGGAGGATTAGACGACTTCATCTCACATGCTTCTGACATGTTCTTAGGAGGGCCTGATGCTTAGAGAAATGCATGTTCAAAAAGATTAAAAGCAAGGACTTTCAGTGTAAGGGATTGGCACAGTGACTGCAACCACTGGCTCAGGCATGGTAATGATCTTGAGGATGGTGCAGGACCAGTCAGTGTTTCCTTCTGCTGTATTGGTACATGAGGTCACTATGAGTCACAAACAACTCGTGGGACATCGTCAGACAATAACATCAAAACATAGTTCCAAAATAACCTTTTAAAACACGATGAATCCGAAAAAATTTTTCACTTGATGAGGCTGAAAGAATACCAGCTAGACTACATTCCAAGAAGTCACCAAGACATGTAGTTGTTAAACTATTCAACTTTGAGGAAAAGGAGAAATTTGAGAGAGCAGCTAGGGAATAACAGGCAGTCACATATAAAAGCAATCTGATAAGAACATGCTCAGACTTATCAGTAGACACTATAAATAAGAGGAGAGAGTGGAGCAACATATTCTGAAAATTGCAGGAACCTAATGTAAATGAAAGAATACTCTACACAGCCAGATTATCTATCAAGTTTGATGGAGAAGTGAGTCTTCCCAAATAAGGAAAATCTCAAAGAATATGCTAAAAGGAGTCCTACAAAAGATCCTTGTCAAACTAGTATGGGCAGAACAACACACACCAAGCACATATAAGAGACTGCTACACAGAACAACTCCACCCAGAGACCATCAAAGTGAAAACAACCTCCAAGATAATCTTGGCTCAACGATGGAAAGAAGACAAGAATGAACCACAAACACAAACATGCACAACCCACAAAGAAGAAATGGAGGTAGGAAAACACCCCACACAAGAGGGATAAAAGGACATCACAGAGTCCCCAGTTAGTTGTAATAACCCTGAATATCAACAGAATGAACTCAGGCCTTAAGAGACGAGACTAACAGATTGGCTTAGGAAACACAACCCCTTGATCTGCTGCATACAGGAGTCACAACTCAAGATTACAGACAATAATAGGCTGAGAATCAAAGGCTGGAGAAAAATACACCAAGCGAATAGCAATTCAAAAAAAGCAGGAGTTGCAATCCTAATCTCAGATAAAATTGATCTCAAAGTGAAAACCATAAAAAGAGATAAGGTGGACATTATAATGCTCAAGGCAAGAGTAGACAAAGAACCAATAAGCATTCTAAACATTTACTCACTGAAAAAGTGATCAGTGGAATATGTCAATGAAACAATCCAAAAGACGAAAAAAGAAATCACAGCCTCAACAATTATAGTAGGTGGCTTCAATATACCACTCTCTGAGAAAGAGAGATCGCTGGGAAAGAAAGTAAACAATGAGGCTAAAGATCTAAGCACTGCTATTAGACAAATTGACCTGATAGATTACTACAGAGCTCTTGACCCAAATACAAAAAATTCACATTCTTTTCAATCCCACCTACCTCATATTCAAAGATAGACCACATCCTGGGGAATAAGTTGAATCTGCATAAATTTAAGCATATTGATATCATAAGACCTTTATTTCTGACCACTGTGTCATAAGACTCAAAATCAACTAGAAAACAAGGACAAACAATTGGAGGATGAATAACTCTCTATTGCAAAAGGAGAGTGTACTGGCCCAGATCAGAGAGGAAATTAGAAAATTGCTATGAACAAACAAGTTTCAAACATGATGTATCAAAACTTACGGGACACAGCAAAGGCAGTCATCAGAGGAAGTTTCATACCAATACAGTCACACACAAAAAAGGAAGAGAGACTTATGAGTGATATGCTGGCACAAAATTTGCAGCAACTAGAGCAGAGTCAACACGACAGTGCAACGAATAGCAAAAGAAGACAAATAATAAAACTTAGGGTTGAGGTTCAAGAGAGGGAAAATAATAAAATTGCGGAAAAACGAATGCTGCTAAAAGTTGGTTCTTCGAAAGAATAAACAGAATCAACAGACCACTGGCCAACTTAACCATGGAAAGAAAGGAACAAGTTTTAATAGCAAGCACGAGGGATGAAAGAGGGCACATTGCAATGAACCCTAGTGAAACCAAAGGATAATTACACAGTACTACAAAGGACTGTACTCCAAAGAATTCAACAACTTGGAGGACATAGACAAATTCTTGGAAAAACAATCCCTTCCTAGATTATCCCCAATGGACGACAAGAATTTCAACAAAATCACATATATAGAAGAAATAGACAAGGTTCTCAAGGAATTAACACCAAAATATCCCCCAGACCAGATGACTTCACAGGAGAATTCTAAAAAGTATTCAGTGAAGAACTGATATAAATCCTATCACAAACTCTTCCAGGACATAGAAAAAGATGGCAAACTCATTCTATGAAACTAATATAACTCTGATACCTAAAGCGAGCAAGGATCACACAAGAATTGAGAACTAAAGACTCATGTCCCTAATGAACGTCAATGCAAAAATCTTTAACAAAATACTGATCAACAGAATACAAAAGTATATAAAACAAATAATTCACCATAAGCAAGAAGCAAGTGGGATTCATACCAAGGATGCTGGGATCATTCAACATAATATTATATGTATAATATATTATAAAAATATTAATAACCATTAATATTATTTGCCACATTGAAATGAAAAATTATAAGAGCCACATGATAATATCGATAGATGCAGAAAACACATTTGACAACATTCCTGTTTAAGACACTCAAGAAGATAGAAATGGAAGGAAAATTCCTCCATATAATACAACTATATATGAAAAACCAATGGCCCATGTAGTTGTCAGTTGAGGAAAGATGATATCAATCCTTCTGAAAAAAGGTACTAGACAAGGATGTCCCTTCTCCCCACTCCTATTTAACATTGTAATGGAGGTCCTAGATAACAGTATAAGGAAAATAAAAGGTATTTATCTGGAGAATAAAGAGGAGAAACTATCGTTACTTGGAGATGATATGATTTTATATATGGAAAATTCCAAAAGTTCCACAAGAGGAGCACTGGAAAAAATAGAGGAGTTTGGCAGAGTGGCAGGTTACAAGATCAACAAGCAGAAGTCTATTGGACTACTATACACATTGTACAAGGCCAGAGAAGAAGGGATCAAAAAGGTGGTACCCTTCACAATAGCCAAACACAAATTTAAATATCTAGGTATATATCTTACTTAAAAAAAAGATCTGTATGAAGAAAACTACAGAATGCTATTAAAAGAAGCAAGGGTGACCTCAACAAATGTAAGGGTATCCTATGCTCATGGATCGGAAGACTCAATATTGTAAAGATGTCAGTTCTGCCCAACGTACTATGTGAGTTCAATACTATAAAAACCCAAATACAATCATCTTTCTTCAAGGAATTGGAAAAACTGATTACCAACTTCATATGGAGAGGGAAAAACTCCACAATTAGTAGAGAACTCCTCAAGAAAAAGGACGTAGTTGGAGGGCTACTTTACCCAACTTTAGCAACTACTACACAGCCACAGTGGACAAAATAGTGTGGTATTGGTATAATGATAGATATTCAGAACAATTGAAAAGGATTAAAAATCCAGAAATAAAATCAATCGCATACAGACAAATGATCTTCGACAAGGGCCCCAAAAGTACCAAATGGGATGCTATGCCGTCTTCAATAGGTGGTGCTGGAAAAATTGATATATATCTGCAGAAAAATGAAGCAAGACTCTTATCTCACTCCATGCACAAGAATAAACTCTGGGTGGATCACAGACCAAGAGGTAAAACACCAAACTCTTAAAACTATCAATGAGGGAATTAGAACAAATCTGAGAACTCTGATTCAGGGAATACATAGGCTATTAGAAATAGAGAAGGATACAAACACAGAGTAGGCACAAATTGACAAGTAGGATATACTGAAGATAAAACACCTGTGTACATCAAAAAAATTCTCCAAGAGAGTAATAAGAGAGACCACAGAATTGGAAAACATCTTTAGCAATGACATATCATACAAAGGCCTTATTACTAAAATCTACAATACTCTGCTAACTTACAACAAGAAAAAAACAATTGTCCACTGAGGAAATGGGCAAAGGACCTGAACAGAAGTTTCTGAAGGGCAGAAATCCAAATGGTCAATCAATACATAAGAAAAGATTCCAGATCACTAGCCGTAAGATAAATGCAAATTAAACACCTAACACCCTCAAATATAGCCCAACTTAAAAAAATTATAAGTTAATACGTGTTGAAGGGGATGTTGAGAGATAGGAACTCTCATTCACTGCTAGTGGACCTGTAGGTATGTACAGCCATTGTGGAAATCAATTTGGCAAGATCTGAAACTGATAGAAATTGAGCTACCAGCAATATCCCTACTGGGAATATACCAGAATATATAAGAAACAAACCAGGCTAGACACTATGTTCCAATGTTCATTGTGGCGCAGTTCACAATGGCAAGGAATTGGAAACGACCCAACTTTCCATCAACAGACAAATGGATTAAAAGACTGTTACACATCCCTAAAAAGCAGTGATGAATACATGAAGCACATCGTTGCATGAGAAGAACTAGAGGAAATTATGCCAAGCAAAGTAATCCAAGCACAAAAGGAGAAGTACAACATGAGTACACTGAGGTAAACTCAAAAATGCAAAAGGGGCATAGGGAAAAATATACTTAATACATACATTCCTGGGGTGAGTTATTGGTAATATGGCAGGGGACAGACTAAACCCAGGGATAGTTATGGTAGTCAACTAAAAGGGAAGTGGGGGGGAAGAGACGTGTAACATGGGATCAGGGAAGTAACCCACTCAAGGTGAGGGTGTTGTTTATATCTCCACAGAGAAGGAGGGGCCAGACTTCAGCCCAGTGCTCCAAGACAAGGATGCAGCACACAGGCATGAAGCAGGGAACCAGTAGAAAGGCCTGAGGGGTGACCCATTATCAGCTGACTTGACAGCCCTCCTTCTGCCCAGAAGAATTCATTCCAGAGGACAGCACTGAAGCTACAGCTCAGGGGGAGGGGAGTGTCTGATTGAAGCACACAGGAGCCAACGAAGAGGAAGGGAAAAAGAGTGAAGCACATTCTGGCCCACCAAGCCCTGAGGACAGAATTTCTGTTCAGAGAAGCCAATGCACAAAGCATACCATAGGGCCAGCCCCACCATGAGACCCGAGGTCCCTCACTGACCCATATCACTACAGGGGACAACACTGGAGACATACTGCAGGAATTGTGCCTGCTCTGACCCCACCACATTGAGGTGAAACACTAAGGGCATACAACAGAACAGCAAGGGGAGCAGAGCAATGAAGTACCCTGAGAACACCATGAAGCCCAGTCAAACTCTACTGGAAAACACTTGTAAAGATCAACAAGTAGACCTTGAACTATTTATAGGCTTTTTTGGGTTGCTATTGGCTTTTGTAGTTGTTGTTGTTGGAGTTATTGTTTGTAGGTTTTTCTCTAGTGTTGCTTTGTTTTGCTTGCTCTTGTGTTTGTGCATGTTGTTATCTCTGCATGTCTATCTATATAAGATAGGTGGAATAAACAAGCCAAAGGAGAAAACAATGGGACAGCAGTTCCAGAGGGACATGGGAGAGGGGGAGGCAGAGAAAAGGATGGGTGTTAACAAACCCAGGGACAAGGGAAAAACAAGTGACCAAAAATCGATGGCGAGGAGGGTATAGGAGGTCTGGTAGGGCTTGATCAAGGACAATGTAACTGAAAGTAATTACTGAATATGATAGTGGGACAAGAGGACAGTTAAAGGAAATACAGAAAAGAACTAGGGGACAAAGGGCATTTATGGAAATCTAAATATAGGCATGGACATAAGTAAATATATTTATATGTGATGATGGGGAAATAGATCTATGTGCATGTGTTTATAGGTTTAGTATTGAAGAAGCACATGGATATTGGGCCTCTACTCAAGTACTCCATAACACAAGAACACTTTGTTCTAATAATCTGGCTTTCTTAGATGCTCACCTTCCCATCATGATAGCTGAAGAAAAATGGGTGCATAAGCAAATGTGGTGAAGGAAGTTGATGGTGCCTGGCTATCAAAAGATACAGTGTCTGGGGACTTAAAGACTTGAAGAACAAGTGGCCATCTAGCTGAGAAACAACAAACCCCACATGGAAGAAGTACACCATCCTGTGTGATTCATGAGGTGTTGAATCATGGTGTGAATGAGGGTGGGAGTGTGGAATAGAGGCTCAAAGCCAATCTGTAAGCAATTAGACATCCTCTTACAGAAGGGTTTTGTGGAGAAGATGGGATAGTCAGGGTACGGTATAGTACTGATGAAACATACCTTTCCTCTGGTTCTTTAATGCTTCCTCCCCCCACTATCATGACCCTAATTCTACCTTACAAATCTGATTAGACCAGAGCATGTACATGGGTACAGATAAGAGCTGGAAACAGAGAATCCAGGAAAGATAAACTCCTTGGGATCCATATTGAGAAGAGCCATACCAGGAAGGTAAGGGGAAGGTAGGGGGAGAAAGGGGGCGCTGATCATAATGACTTAGTTAAACCCCCACCCAGGCGATGGACAACAGACAAAGGGGTAAAGGGAGACATTGGGCAGTGCAAGACATGGAAAAATTTATAATTCATAAATTATCAAGGGTTCATGAGGGAGGGAGGGGAAGGGAGGGGAAAAATGAGGAGCTGATACAAAGGGCTTAAATAGCAAGAAAATATTTTGAGAATGATGATGGCAACAAATGTACAAATGTGCTCAACACAAGGGATGTATGTATGGATTGTGATGAGTTGAATGACCCCCAATAAAATGGTTAAAAGAAAATAACAAGATTAATTACAACATCCTGATCTTGGGAACATAAGAATACATTCTAAAAGCAATCACCAGTGGGACTTTCCAAGATGGCAGAGGGAAGGAGGCAGGTCATTCAGCAGTCAACAAAATGGTGTTACAGTGGCTAGTGCTACTGTTTCACTACCAGGGATGCAGTAGGGTTTGGACTAGTTCTCCCATTCTGAAATAAAGCTGTTGGTCCATTGAGCTAAAAAATACAATACAATAAAATAAAGTGTTAAAGAGCAAAGCTATCACTTTGATTATTTTGGTGCACTTGACCTAAACCATGATATTTTCAGTCACATGTGAAAGCTGGACAATGAATAAAGAAAACTGCGGAAGAATTGGGAGAAATAAAAGAGCTTTCCATCAAAGAGTAATTGTATATTAAGAAACATCCCAGCCCAGTCCAGATTAAGTCCATAAGTCTGATATTAGCCCATATATCCAATATCAGTCTATAAATCCTCCTCGGACTCATGGAACGCATGCAATGACAATGAATGCAGGAGGATCACAGGCCTGTGGGTGGAAAGTCTTGTGTATCCAGTGATGGAGGAAGCATCTGAGCCCTTTCATGGGTCTCCATGTGGCTCTACCAGCTCCATGGCTCTGGCTGTATCAGCATAGCTCCATCTGGCTTGTCAACAGGAATGCCAGAGAGTGTGTTCCAACTTCTGGAAGGAAGACAGGAATTCCCAGAATCCTTAGGAGAAGGCCATGCCTACAGAGTCCTCATTAGCTATGGCCTAATTGAAAGGTGTTGAAGGGATCAGGTATCAGGAATCAAAGAACAAAAAGGCATATCATTGTAAATGAGGGGGAGTTCAGATTGGGGACCCAAAGCCCATCTGTAGGTAATGGGACATCCCAATACAGAAGGGTCACAGGGAGGAGATGAACCAGTAGTAACAATGAAACATTCAACTTTCCTCTAATTCTTAAATGCTTCCTTCCCCCACTATCATGATCCCAATTCTACCTTACAAATTGGGCGAGACCAGAGGATGTACACTGGTACAGATAGGAGCTGGAAGCACAGGAAATTCAGGACAGCTGATCCCTTCAAGACTAGTGGTGAGAGTGGTGATACTGGAGGGTGGAGAGAAGGTGGGGTAGAAAGGGGAACTCATTATAAGGATCTACATATCACCCCCTCCCTGGGAGATGGACAACAGAAAAGTGGGTGAAGGGAGGGAGTGTAGGATATAACATAATAATAATTTATAAGTTATCAAGGGTTCATGAGGGAGTGTGGAGCGGGGAGGGAGGGAGAAAACTGAGGAGCTAATACCAAGGGCTTAAGTGGAGAGCAAATGTCTTGAGAATGATGAGGGCAACGAATGTCCAAATGTGCTTGACACAATGGATGCTTGTATGGATTGTGATAAGAGTTGTATGAGCCCCTAATAAAATGATTTTAAATAGATGAGTGTTTCCAGTACGTCAGCAGCTTGTTGACACATTCCACTTGTATTACATCACTTCCTGCAGCCTTGATTTTTGCCTAGTTTTCAGCACAATTTGAACTTCTTCCTTTAACAGTATTGGTTCTTGCTCATATGTTACCTACTTAGCTGATGTCATGGCAACTAGTTCTTTTGGGTACAGTGTCTGTGAACTCTTTCCATCTTCGTTTCATGCTTCTTCCATCACTCAATGTTTTGCTCACAGAAACTTTTAATATTGCAATTTGAGGCTTGATTTTTTTCTTGAGTTCTTTCCATTTAAGGTATACTACGTATGTTCTCCCCTTTCAGATTTCTGATTCTAGGGGGTTGAAAATATTATCACAATATTTGACTCTGCCTTCTTGAGATACCCTTTGATATTTTCTTTGACTTCATCCTTTCTTCCGTTTGCTTTAGCTACTTTATGATTAAGAGCTGATTTCAGGATCTCTTCCGACATTCCCTTTGATCTTTTCTTTCATTCTCTTCTTAATGATCTTTAACTTTCTTCATAAATGGTGATATTGATGTCTTTCCACCGCTCAGCAAGTCTTCTGGCATTAATGTTCAAAGCGTCAAATCTGTTCTTGAGATGTTTTGGATTTCAGATGGAATAAACTCAAGGCCATATTTTGGCTTTTCTTAAATTGTGTTAATTTTCTTCAGCTTTATTCTGTTACATCACCAGCCCCTGGTCTGGTTTTAATATCTAGTATTGAGCTTTTGACCATGGAAAATCTATCTCTTCCAAAAGATGTTGTCAGTTTGATTGGAGTGTATTCCATCTATAGATGTTCATGTGTATAGTCACTTTTTGTGTGGTTGAAAAGAGTATTTGCTATGAACAAGTCGTTCGTTTTACAAAATTCTATCATTCAATCTCCAGCTTCATGTCTATCACCAAGACCATATCTTCCAACTACTATTCCTTCCTCTTTGTTTTCAACTTTTGCATTCCAATCATCAATAATTATGAATTTATCTTGATTGCATGTTTGATCAATTCCCTACTGGCAAACCAGAAAAACCAAACTCACTACCATCAAATCCATGCTGACTCATGGTGACCCCACTGTTGGTTTCAACTGTTTATAGGAGTAGAATTGTTCAAGTTCTTCCTTACTATTTGAAGAATAGTTATATTGATTAGATTTCCTTGACTGAGAATAAATATAGACCTATCATGAGAGCATTGAACTTTAAGACTGATTTGCAATTTCCTTTATGACAAAGAATGCCATGCCATCCCTCCTTATTGGCATTGCAGCATAGTAAATCATATGATTTTTTTATTCAAAATTGAAAATACCAGTCCATTTCAACTCACCAATGCCTAGGATATTGAACTTTATGTGACCATTTAATTTTTGATGACTTTCTTAGATTCATACTTCATACATTCCAAGTTCCAATCATGAATGCATCTTTGTACCTGTTTCTCATTACCTTGGATTGTGCCCCATCAACAACTGAAGATGCTGAACGTTCCCCACTCACAGACTCTATCCAACTCATATCACCATGGTCAATTCCACTGTGAGAAATCATCTCATCAGTCACATAGAGTGCCCTCTGATCCAAGGACCCCATCTTCCAGCGCTACCTCCAACAATGTTCTGATTCCATTCATTAAGCCCTCAGTAACTTACAATGTTTTGAAACTATGCAGAAAGAAAGAAAAAAAGAAATAAAGAAAGAAAAGAAGAGAGGAAGAAAGAAAGAAACTATGCATGCAATTTTCAGGGGCTCCTTCCTTTGAAGTGGGGAGCCAATTTTTTCTTTATTGTCTGTTTTTACTATGGAAGCTCTGCTGAAATATGTTCACTTTGGGTGACCCTGCTGGAAGTTGAATTAACAGTGGCATAGCTTTCAGCATCACAGCATCGTACAAGCACCACAGTGTGACAAATTCATAGACAAATGACGGGGACAATTTTGTAGCAGGATGCAATCCAGAACTTCAAGCAGAGTGTTTCCCTGGCATTGACATTCTTATAAATGGCTTCCTTGAACCGAGGCATATTGGCACTTGGCTCCAGAATTTTGTCACCATTCCACCTAGAAAATGCTGGTGTGTAAGGGTTGTAGTCATTTTTTTTAAATGTAGGTGTTAATATTCTTAATGATTTCCCCGTCTCTCTTTTACCTTTAAGAGAATTCAATAGAATCCATCTTGTTGACACCAACAATCAGTTGTTTCACACACAGTGTATAAACCAGAAGGAAATGTTTTTGGGTCTGGATATTCTTGTAGATACCAGCTTCAAACTCCCCAGCACCAGGAGCATCATTCAGCACAGCACAGTCAGTCTTTGATGTTCTTGTAATCATGCTTTTGATAAAGTATATATGCCCAGGGGCATCAATGATGGTAACATGATTCCTGCTGGTCTCAAATTTTTCAAATCAATCTGATGCCACACATGTGCAGCTTTCAGCTTATTTAAGACCCAGGCACACTCGAAGGAGCCTTTCTCACCTCAGCATCTTTCTTCTCTTTTTTCGGTGGTTCTTTTGTCAACCCCACCACATTTGTAAATCAGGTGACCAGTAGTGATAGACTTGCCAAAACCAACACGTCCAGTGATGATGATGTTGAAATGAGTATTTCCCTCTCCCATTTTGGTTTAATTTTTTTGCGATGGTTTTCATCAGTATCTATAATCTGGTGACAAACTCATTAAAGAAAAAGCTTTTCTACACTTTTATGAAAATTTGTCTTAGTGTTACAGCTCTTTTCGAATTTGTCTAGCAGGTTTTCTGTTTATTTTATTTTATTTTTTTTCCCGGAAAACCAGAGACAAAAAAAAAAGAGAGAGAGAGAGAGAGAAAAAAAAATTGTCTTACCACCAAATCCAGTCTAATGTTTGCTTCACAATATTTTCATTCTATTTTATTATAAATCAATCTATACTCCCTTTTGGATTCCACACCCCATCATCACACAACCCCTTGTGCTTGTACTGCCGCTCCTTTCAGGCAGACACAGGCAAGCCACACCAACCCCAACCAAATTCCTTTCTTTCAAGTATCTCCCATCCCACCACTTATCATCAATCCTAGCTGATTCAGTGCACAAATCTTACCTGTCAAGACCAGAACCATGAAAAACCTCCTCACAGCTCACACATCCAAGTCTCCCAACTATAGGATCCCACTGTGGCTCTTGGATTGTTTGGCAAGCTCAAGAAACATATTCTGCTACTTATCTTATTCGTTCAGACTTTCTCTAAAATCTCTTCTTTTCTAATCTTTACACCTATCTCTGAGCAGCCCCATCTATCTTAGGGCAAACATGATTTTCAGGTAGATAAAGGTAAATGCCTTGAAGACACAAATCCACTTGGGTTAATGTTTCCATAGCAACAGACTCCTTAACTCCATCCAGTCCAAGCCCCCATCTATTTTTCACCACCACCACTCCCACCCCACCCATGTTCACTCTTTCTCCTATGGTCTTCCTTCCCTTCTAGTTTTTCCATCATTCTCTCTTTCTCTTCACTGCTTCAATTCTAATTCATACATAAATGAACATAGATGCAAAATCGATCAACACAATTCTGGCCAATAGAATCCAACAACATATCAAAGATGTAATTCACTACGATCAAGTGGGATTCCTACCAGAGATGCAAGGATGTTTCAACATTAGAAAGACAAGTAATGTAATCCACCCTCTAAATAAGACAAAGAATAAGAACTATATTATCATGTCAAAGATGCCCAAAAAAGCATCTGAAAATATCCAACACCCGATAAAATAGGAATAGAAGGGAAATTCTTCAACATTATCAAGGCCATACCCTAAAAGCCAATGGTCAACATCATATTCAATTAGGAAAAACTGTAAACATTTCCTTTGTGAACTGGAACTAAACAAAGATGTCCCCTATCACCACTCTATTCTACATCGTGCTGGAAGCCTTAGCAGAACCATTAGACAACTGAAAGAAAGCAAGGGCAAGAAATAAAACTCTCACTTTTGCAGATGGCTTGATTTTAAGTATAGAGAAATGTAATGACTCCACAAGAAGATTGTTGGAACAATTGCAATATTTGGTAAAGTAGCAAGGTAAAAGATTAACAAACAGAAATCAATACGACTCCTATATTCTAATGAAAAGAACTCTGAAGAAGACATAAAAAAAAAACTGTTTACAATAGCTACACAAAACATGAAATACTGCAAATATACTGAACCAAAGGAAAAAAAAACACTTGCACAAAGGAAATGAAAAAACAGTATAAAAAGACACCTAAAGAACTCTTTGCAACTGGAAGAACATCCAATGTTCATGAATAGGATGATTTAATACAGTGAAAATATCACCATTCAAGCTCACTAGCCATCTGGGAGATACAAATGAAAAATGATGAGAAATCACCTTAAACCCACAATGACAGCTCAATTAAAAAAAATCTAAGAACAACAAATGCTTGTATGGATGTGTAAATATTAGAACTTGTGGGATTGTAAACGTGTATAACCATTGTGGAAAGAGATAGGGCATTTCTTGCAACAATTGAATCTAGGAGGACCATTACCACTCAACAGTACCTCTACTGGGCATACCAGGAGTACCCCCCAAAAAACGGAATTGGTCTGGGCAGAGAGGAACTTTCTTCTTTTTATATATAAAGGGGAGAGCACAAATGCAGTCCCCCACTACCACAAATTATGCAGTCAAGTATTCCACATTTGGGGAAATCGCAGGGGTCAGCACATCCGGAATGCAATGGATAAGCCTCGCCCTGGGAAAACTATCTTCATGATAATGGTATCTCCCTGCCAGGTAAGTATGAGGAGTTTTCATAGTATGCGTTTTTCCCACTAGGCGAGCATTGAGCAACTCTGAGTTAGTGCAACCAGTGGCACCTCCTGGGAAGGTTCTCTCTGGTAACAGTGAATGTTTTTGTAAAAGCAGTTTCACTCAAATCTCTCTCTTTTTTTTTTTTTTTTGGTAGTGGCCAATTTAAGAGACTAACATGTGGCTATGCAATTTTGTTTCATGCTTGGGAAAAATGCTACATAAACTGTTGTGATGTTGAACACAGTTTATAAGAACAGCACAATGGGGGGGGAGGGGAATCAAGTGTGTGAGGGGTTTTCCCATTTCCAAAAAGGTGAAATGTCAATTGATGACAAATGTCTGAACATCCATCAAATTCCTGAACAGAGGAAAATGTCAACTTCTAGAGCATTTGCAGTTCTTTCCACCAGGTCACATTCTTAACCAAGCTTTCTATTTAGAGTATCTGAAGAGATTGCATAACAGGGTGCAACAAAAAACGGCCTGATTTGTGGTGGACGAGGGACTGGTTTTGCCACCATGTCAATCCACCTGCTCATGCAGCCATCTTGGTCAGCTAGTTTTGGGCAAAAAACAGCATGCCTCTCTTGCCCTATGTACGTTACTCACCTGACCTTGTTTCCTGCGCCTTCTTTTTGTTTCTGAAAATGCAGAGGACATGATAAGACAGCAATTCTATGATATAGACGAGGTGAAGAAAAAAAAACAATGGAGGTGTTGTTAGCAGTCCAAACAGAGAAGTTTGAAAAATGTTTCCAAGAATGGAATATCAGACTTGAGAAGTGTATCAGGTGTAATGGAGAGTACTTTAAAGGTGACAATATTGTTTTGTAAAAAAAACATAAATAATAATTAAATACATATCTTTGAAAAAAATCGCTTTGAGGGGATTACTCCCTCATATAACTCAATGAAGTAAGAGACCAAATAAGAACAGACTTATGCTCACCCATGTATATTGTTGAAAAGTTCACAATAGTAGGAAGGTGAAAACAGCCCAAATGCCCTTCAATAGAAGAATGGATAAAGAAACTCTGGTGCATTAAAACAACGGAAAATTTTGCAATCCTTAAAAAAGCAAACAAACTGATGCAGCCATGTGAGGTAGTTTATTGCGCCAACCTGGCCAATAAACACATGTGCGGTTAATTGAAAGGCAGAGAGCTAAATGGCTCCGTTAGCCTCGCCTTTCTAGTTCTCAGGTCTTTTGCTTTGTGATGGTCAGACCAGGGTGCAGCTTCTTTAGCCAGTTCCCTGTTTCAGCTCGCAGGGTTCACATCCTGCAAGCCATCCCCAAGGAGAAGCTGCATGGACCAACTCCGATGAATCCCTGTGTGCTGGAGCAGTCATGTGGAGACCGCTGCCACTGCTGAGATGCTTACACGTTCACTGACTCAGCTTTCCTCCCGCAGTTGGCATCACAGTGTGTGTTTTGTGAGATGGAGGAGGACTTTGTGGATTGGTGTTAGACATATGGGTTAATGGGTTAATATTGGACTTGTGGGCTTGAGCAGCACTAGGTTGGGATGTTTGCTTGATGCTCACTTAACCTTTATATAAACCTCTCTCTTATTCATGAGTTTCTGTGGATTTGTTTTGCTAAAGCATTCAGACTAACACACCATGAAACATCCATGACTTGGATGGACCTGGAAACCATTACGCTGAATCAAGTTATTCAATCACAAAAAGACAAATTTCCAGTTCCAGACCTTGCAATCATTTAAAAATATTCACCAAATGGTGAGGTAATGTGCCTACCTAGTAACGATACACTATTTATTATTCCCATATTAGAATCTTTTTTAAAAACCTCAAGAATGGTAGCCTCAATCAAGATGGGGTCAATTTCCCAAGTTATAAGGAGAGAGCAATCAATTACTCTTTGCCATATAACAGCATTAGACTGTCTTCCCAAATCAATAGACAGTAATTAGTGAACTTTACTTGGAAAATGAGGTGCTGGAGAAGAATATTGAAACAACCTGAATTGGTAAAAGCACAAATTGATCTGTGTTGGAAGAAGAAAGACGAGGGTGCTCCTTAGAGGCAATGATGGCATGACTGTGTTACAGTCTTTGGACATATTTTCAGGTGAGATCAGTCCCTGGAGAAGCACATTATGCTTCATTAAGTGGACGAGCAGTAAAAGAGTGGAAAACTTTCAAGAAGATGGATTGGCACCTGGCTGCAACAATGAGTTGAGACATGGGAACAACTGATCAGATGGCCAGGACCACACAGCATTTCTTCTGTTTTGCATGCTGTGGCTGTGAAGTTGGCCCAACTAAATGACACATAACAGCAACCTCAACAACTGGAAAATGGGAAGAAGAAGAATGGAAGGTCATGCTTGTCTTGGAGAAAGCTATTACACTTCTGATAGTAGGAAGGCTGGTGGGGCAAGCCCCATTGTGAAAAATGCTTAACACTACCTATAGAAACTCCACAGGGAGAATATATATGGTATTAGTTCCTCACTGGGAACTTTTGACCTAGTTTCCAATCAACCCCTAGTGGCTTGGGTATATTACTCTGGATACATTAGAGAAACAAATCCACAGAAACTCATGCATAAGAGAGAGTTTTATATAAAGGGTAAGTGCACATCAAGAAGACATCCCAACCCAGTGCTCCCCTTGCCCACAAGTCCAACATGAACCCATATGTCCAACACCAATCCACAAAGTCCTCCTCCATCTCACAAGACACACACAATGACACTGGCTTCAGGAGGAAAGCTGAATCAATGAAAGTGTAAGCATCTCAGCGCTGGCAGGGGTCTCCACACGGCTGCTCTCGCACCCAGGGCTTCATCGGGGTAGATCCATGTGGCTTCTCCTCAGAGATATCTTGCAGGAAGTGAGCCTTGCCAGCTGAAGCAGGGAACTGTCTGAGGCAGCTGCACCCTGATCCGACCATCACAAAGCAAGAGACCTGAGAACCAGAAAGACGAGGCTCACTAAGCCATTTATCTCTCCACCCTTCAATTAACCCCACATGTGTTTATCGGTCAGTTGGCACAATAAACTAACTACACCAGGAAGCACTCGGTAAACAACTGGGACATGGGACTCTGTCCTTTTGAAATATACAACACCCTTCCTAGACCACACTAGAATGACCCAAATTTGAAAGCCCACTGTGCGCACAGTACACTGTGTGTACTCTGCCTTGAATTCGCTTGTAGCAGAACTAAGGAAATTAAATACTCCCTTGAACTCTAGGTTGCAATACTCTGTTGAGATAAGAAGTATATACTCACTAAGAGTAGGAAATGGGTGGTCATTGAACTTAGAGTGGGTTCAGCCTTATTGCTCTGAGGGTACCCAACTAATGATGGTCTGAGACCAACAGATATTTGCTGTTTTCATGTTCTCTTTTTATGACATGTATTCATGCTCCTGGCATGGTTCTAAATGTAATAAATGTAACATAATTGAAATATTGTAATAAATGTAACATAACTGAAAATATTGTCATATTGTCAACCTTCCTGGCTTGTGTAACTAGTGTCTAATCTCCAATGTTATGTTGATCAACATTAGTAATTTACGTATTGGAGTCTATAAGATGTCCTACACATGTATAAAATCCTTTGAACAATATTTTTCACCATTATTATAATAATGTTACTATCAAAAGAGTTATCTTAAGTCCCATAGGGATGATATATACAACAATTGATAAAGTTGTATCCAAAAGCGAACCAGGAACATGTATAAACCACAGGTAAATGAATGCATTTCGAGCTCTCAGGTTAGCATATCCGTAATATAGGAACAATTCGTTCTGATGATGGTTTCAGCCTGGTACTTGCCCTCATGAGGTGATGACCAAAGATATGAATGCCATAGTGAAATGCAATGAAGTAATCCAATGGTGTCCATCTATAAGGAAAAAAATAGTGTCTTAAAGACTTGTCTCAAAACAAAAAGATCCAGCTAAGTCCACTCAAAAAAAGCATACAAGTTTATGTGGTCCAAGGATTGTAAACAATAAAACCCAGAATTGGAAGAAATAAAGGTACCAGGGCCTATATTCTGAACACTTACTTTGCAGATGATAATGGAAATGTAAATAATCTATTTACAAGGTTCCTGAGTGGACTGAGACCCCAATGAATCCCCATTGTCTATAGACTAGTAATATCCACAGCAAAAAACATTGTAAAATGGGTTCTAGCAGCTATATTTAGGGTGCAATGTAACATTTTGTCAACAGATCTCTCCTTGAGCCCACTCCCAATTCATCCTGATTTCTTTAATATCCTCTGCTTTTTCTTAGTTTGAGTCATTTCTCTTTTTCATATGATCAGTGTTTCTTTTTTTTCTTCCCTTGCCCTTGGTTCATATGTTTTTTGGTATAAAGATGCTAGGACAGGTGGAATGACCTAATTCCCTAGGGTTACAAAAGGAGAAGATGGAGGAAGTGGACACAAGAAAGTGTTTTGAAGTTGATTGGCGTAATGACTGCACAGCCCTTCCTAATATGACTGAACTATGAAGCTGTATGATGTGTTATAACTTAATAAAATAATTAAAAATAAAAGCTAGAGGTCTTGTGCAGCAGATTCACTTAGTAAAATGGATTTGAACTCTTGACGGCTGCTTTCATGAGCATTGATTGTGGATCCAGGTCAGATGAAATTCTTGGCGACCTCAATCTTTTCTCCATTTATCATGATATTCCCCTTGCTCCAGTATGAGGATTTTTATTTTCTTTACAATGAGTTATAATTCATACTGAAAGTTGTAATACTTGATATTTATCAGCTAGTACTTCAAGACGTCCTCACTTTCTACAAGCAAGGCTGTGTCATCTGGGTATTATAGATTGTTAATAAGTCTTCTTCCAATTCTGATGACACATTCTTCTTGCTATAATCCAGCTCTTCTGTTTATTAGCTCAGGTTACAGATTGAATAAATATAATGAGAGGATACAACCCTGCTGCACACCTTTCCTCATTTAAAACCATGGAGTGTTTTCTTGTTCTGGCTGCTACCTGTAAATGTACTGCTGCAGCCATTGCTGGATGATCCTCAGTAAAATTGTTATGGGTTATAAAATTGTTATCAACTCTATGGCAATGAGTTCACAGCATATATTTAAAAATCAAACAGTCCCATCCAAATTACAGGTAAATGATTCAAAATAATCAGATTATTAAACAATAGATTAAGTTCTTGAAATTATGATAAAAAGCAGAAATAATTAAATTCAGCTAACAGATATATGTTTGTGGTTCTTTGCTCTTAGTTTGTAAAGTGGCTTTTAATTATTTTTTAGCATTCAAAATTATTTTTATCTTATATATATAGTACTTTGAATATTTACATACTAAACATGCTATGGATTTTGGTGTTAAATCATAAGTCCTCAGTTGAACATTACTTTTTAATGAATGGAAAAAAATTTAGTTTGGAGAGAACACAATTTATTATTGAATTAGCTAAGAAAGTATTAATACATTAAGAATAGAATTTTTTATTCTGATATTCTATCAAACTCACTTAATTTTAGAGTGTTTATTTCTCAGAAATTACCCAGATTTAGAAACTAATAATAATTGACATTGCTAGATTTCTCAGGTGGGAAATACCTCAGTTCTTGGCTTACCATGAGGAAGAATTCACACCGAAGCCTGGTTTTTGATCCAAGTGGGTTTTTATAAAGGATGGAAGACGTTTCAGGGTTCACAGTCTCAAAAGAGTACACGTTATTTTAAGGAAACTTGCCAAACCAGGTGTAAACTGTGCCTGGGCTCACCACTGAACACAGGCAAATTTTTGGGACTGTACACCCACACGTGGTAACCTGAGGCCAGAAGGAGCAGGGCCGGAGTCAAAGGGCTGGGGTGTGGAGGGCATCCTGCAGTCAAAATATTGAGACCTCTGCCTGGGACACATAGTTAAAGGCATTGGATGACTCCATTGGCTGAATTAAGCTTACCTTGGCCTAGTTTGGGCTGCCCAAGTGTACTTTTCTCCTGTCTTGGGCTTGAATTGGCACATGCCCAGTAGTCTTTATGGCTGGCTCAGGCTTGCCTCATTCTCTTCCATTGTCCTGTAGCGGGCCTTCAGTCAGGGAGAGACACCCCCTGTCCCTCTCTCTGGCTACCTAACACTTCACTTGGTATTTATTTTCAAAATAGTTTGCATTCAATTGAAACAGCCTTCGCTTGCTGAAAATTCAAGAATTTTCCTTAAAGTTGGAAAAAAACCAAGAAGGGATTTGAATACAAGGTAGCACATCGTTCCAAAAATCACATTAATGTCATTCAAAGTTAATGGGGGAAAATATTAAATCAAATAATCAAAATCTACATTGCTTAGGAAATAGATTTTATTTTAAATCTATAATCTACCTTGACATAAATCCTATCAAACCTCATAATACAAATAGCTCTTTTGAATCCTGTGTCACTAACAAGAATGATCTATTTCAGAAGATTAACATTTTAAAATGCAAATTTAAGGTGTTGACTCAATACTCACAGTAGCAGAAGAAGACTGGAAGCCAGTTTGCCTCATTACACTCAGTTGCTTCTTTCCAATGGCCATCCGTTCCTGCCATTTCACATCACTTCATGACAAAGCCCTCCTTCTTTTGGAAGCCGGCAGCCTCCTATCCAAAAGGACATTATGCTTTCTTTTACCATCTAACAATTATTACATCAGACACTGTATTTACTCCAATGTGGTTTGGAGCAGTTGATTAGGTTGGTCCATGTCAGAAACAGCACAGATGCAGGCCAGAGGAGCTTGTAAAGGAGAAAATCAGAGGATGGGGGTAAAACAAAGACCTCTCTCCAGTCTTCAGGAGGCAAAGAGGCTGGCTGTGCTGGCAAGAGAAAACCTTCTTGTTGTGGGTGGTCCATTGGGAGGTAATTGGAGCTCTGCAATCCGTCCAGTACAATCAACAAAAGGCTACAATAGCTTCTCTGTAGGGAATTTGGGGAGAAGAATTTGTTTAAATAAAATTGCAAGGTTGTCAGAATGTGAAAGCCATTCTCAAATGGTCTGTGCATCCTCTAAGGGAATGCAGATTGGGAATCATTTAGTCTCAGGCCAAAGTACTGATACAAAGAAAAGTTTAATTTAAACAGGGCAATGGTAATGTAAAATGAAAGCCCATATATTGTTACTGTCAGCATGTTAATGGCATATAAAAAATCTTCAATGTGGGGCTTCAAAATATAAATATTTACAGAGGTCAAGGTTTATTCTTACACTATACTCTCAAAACAGAAATTAGATGGTCTTACTGTTATGGATAGAGAAGACTAAAGAAGAATGGATGACTTTGATTTATGGTGTTGGTGAAGAATTTTTAATATGCCATGGACTGCCAGAAGAACAAATAAATTGGTTTTGGAAGAAGTACAACCAGAATGGTTCTTAAAAGAGAATATGGCAAGACTCCATCTCATGTATTTTGGACATGTTACCATGAAGACTATGCCCTGGAAAAGGACATTGTATTTAGTAAAGTGGAAGGTCACCTTCAATTCAACGTATTGATAAAGGACTGCATACAACCATGGATTTAAGCTTAACAAGGATTGTGTGTGCAGGATGAGGCAGTGGTTGGTTCATCCTTTTCTACTGGATCATTGGGTCGCTATGAGTCAAACCAACTTGATAGAACAATTGTTATTAGATTTTTTTATTTCACTGAATATTAAGTTTAAACATTTATAAGTGTCCATTAGAAGGTGGGGGGGGTTATTGAGCAAAGGATTATTTTATAATGTTTTATTCATAAAAGAACGACAGCATATCCAAATTCTATTGGCTATTCCTTTGCGTGTTTTACCAACATGGTGCTGTAGAAAAGAAATTATTGGAAACCCCTGGGCTCAAACTCTAAAGAAATTAAGTCATGGCGAAACCAAATTATATCTTCAGAGAGTAGGAGTTGAAATTGTGGCCCTAGGGCAAAGCACTCTAAGTCATTAGGTTAATGGTGCTCATTGCCATCAGGTGATTCTTCACTCGGATATTAAGAAAATCTAAAAGGATCACTGACAACATTAAATCGAGAACGGTAGATTTATAAACAGAAAACATTTTTTTTTCTAACATGGCCATGTCATGTCTCTAGACCTAAAAGTCTTTCATTTTAGATTACTTTCTCTAGTTCTTGTTCTATCGTTAGTAGTTTTCATAGCTTCATGGGAGAGCGGGACTAATTCCCATTGTGTTATTTAAGTCAGAGTTTATAAGGAAACATTAGTAAAAGAACAAAATAGAACCAACAAAATAGAAACTTAATTTTTTTCTCTGAGTTCCGTTTATATACCAAATCTTGTTTTTAAAAAAATATATATACCTAAAGGAAAAATAGTTTCTATTTTTCTTTGATGTAAGGTGGTTTTCATAAAGGTTGTGTAATTGGATGCTATAAACCCATGTCTGTCTATCGGGTCATAAGAATGTCTGTTCCAGACACAATTATATGATCAAATTGTTTTCTTTACACCAACATGTTGATTTCCACAAAAAAAGTAGGGGAAAATAATTGTACAGACATATCTATGCGTAAGAGTGTTGATCATCAAGAAGAAAAGTATTCATCTTTCAAATATTGCACAGTAACTTTTTCAGAAAAAAAAATTCTCTATCTGAAAATACCTTCAGAAGAACAAGTGATGTGGGAATTTCCAGGATCAAATGGTACTTAACAGAGATGAACAGCTGTCTTAAATTATTAGCATAAACTGACCATTGCACTAGGAGTTCTGATTAAATTATTATTAATCATGTTAAGTGACTCTTAACCACACACTTGAGTTTTTTTTAAATTTCTTCCTTGCCCCTCAAAGCCATTGTCATTAAATTGATTCTGAATCATAGTGACTTGCACAGGCTATCTTTAGTAGGGAAGCAGACTGCCATGTCTTTCTCCCGTGGAGCAGCTGCTGTGCACAAACTGCTGACCTTTTGCTTAACAGTCAAGTTAAGCCCATGAAATGTCACCCCATTCTTGGTAACCAAAAATACACCCATATCTCTATTTATATTCCCATTCATAAAATTGGGACCAATCAAAATTTGTCCTTTTGTGTTTGTCTCATTTCCTATTTATATTCCTATTCATAAAATTAGGACCAATCAAAATTTGTCCTTTTGTGTTTGTCTCATTTCATTCTAGACAATTTGGCTTGATCAAAGACTGGTTTTTAGACTTGCTGTATAATGTTTCATCTTGATAATGTTGTTGTTAGCTCTGATTTAATCAGCCTCTGACCTGTGGTGTCCCTATACAAAATAGAACAGAATGCTGTTTGGTCCTATGCCATTCGTGGTTCAGACCATTGTGATTCATTGCTAGGCTCCCTTCCTTTGTCTGTATCAATCTAGAAGCTCTTCTGAAACCAGTTCAGCATCATAACAACACAAACTCCACGGCATTGGCCAGTAATCAAACTCTAGTTTCTCCTTTAGGGAAAGTGAAACTTTTAATCCTGAGCGACAAATGCCCGCTCATATTTCTGATTCGGGGAAGAACTTTACCTGAGACTGAGAGAAAACCCCTCTGTCTATACCATTTTTATTAGTATATATGGTAGTTACATAATTTCATGTCAACTTGTTAAATAGGTTATAGGAATGGAGTCTAGCCTGTCAATCAGGTCACAGTCTGATTGATGCTTCTTTATGGCAGTGAACTTCTCATGAAGATTCTGGGAGTTCTTCTTTCTTCCTGCTTGGAATTGGGACACACACTTTCTCTGCTTAACATTCCTGTTGGCAAGCCACGTGGAGCTATGCTGATAGCAGCCAGAACCCTGGAGCTGGAGAAGCCAGGTGGATACCCATACAAGCTCTGAGATGCTTCCCCTACCACTGGATCCACATGACCCACTGGTCTGTGATCTTCCTGTCTCAGCATCATTGCACGTGTTTTGTGAGTCTGAAGAGGTAATTAAAGACTGGTATCAGACATATTGGCTAATATTGGGCTTGTGGGCTTGACCTGGACTGGGCTGGGATGATTTTTTTATGCATAATTACTTCTTGATATAAAGTTCTGTCTTACACATCTGAGTGTCAATCGATTTGTTTCTCTACTTAACCCAGACTAACACAGTATATAATGTTATAGGCTCTCTGAGCAGACTATTTAATGGGTCATGTATCAACTATTAAATACACTAAACTATTAGATACACTAAAGAAAAGGGTGTTTTTATGTGAACATACAAAATTACAGATACAAAACTTTATAAAGAAATGAAATGTTTACACTTCAAGCAGATTTTAAAGTTATTATCATTTATATTCCAAAGTTTGTTGTTTGATTTTTTTTTTACTGAATTCAAAAGTGGTACTTAACTCCATTTTAAGTAAGAACCTATAAATCAGATATATTGGACTATTAATATTCTAAATCCCCTCTAACTCAGTATACACTGATGATTACTTACAAATACGGTAATGTAAAAAGAAAATGTTCTAAATGGTTTAAAACATTTACTTATGAGTTTCCTAACCTCTGCCCCACTTATCTCAGAGAGTAAGTATATCAAGCTACCATCTTCTTGTAGTTTTGGAATGTTAGATTTTATTTCCATTCAGGAACTCCATATACAAATATTCCCCTGCAATGTCCTTTATTGCTCTCCTGTTGGGCTGTAAGTCTGTTATGCATAAGAATTATTTGCTTTCCTCAAAAGAACACTTCCTGCCCAAGAGAACTTACTCCAAGCAGATAATGCTTTCCAGGGGCGGACTTTGGAAGTGTGAAACCCTAGGCAAATTTGCCTAGGAGTCTCCTTAAGATCTCCAGGAGAGAGATACCTCACAAGAGGGCAGGGCGCTTCCACAGCCAGCCAGGGTGCCAGCATGGACCAGAGGAAAAGTGCCGCGGCTCCTGTAGGTCTCATCACAGAGCTTCAGGGGCAAGAAGTCCCAGACAATCATCCATTACGCAGGTCTGCATCCACCGAGGTAGCTGATCTTCTTTAGGACACTGCTGTGTCAGGCATTTCTGTTAAAGCCCCGGGGCTTGGAAATAACGACTTAAAAGGCTCCGGCTCTTCGATTCTGCCTATGAATGAATGCACGCCTATGGGGCAATAGAAAGTCAAGCCTCAAAAACTACATTGTGATGTGGCCTTCTGCTGCTGATTACTGGCGTGGGCAACCCTGCTCTCCTCGCTGTGACTCACCAGTGCCCTTTGATTAATCACAGACGTGGATTTAGTTACCACGGCATGCCTTCACTTTGTTGTGCTTCTTCCTAGGCTCACTTCCTGCTTCGGAAATGAATTCCCACAGTTCACAGTCATTCTATCGGTCCATCATAAATGAGAGAGAGGAGGGGCTGGGCTTTGGGACACACATGGGCAGCTCAGAAATAGCAACTGGAGCTCTTGATCCTAAGCGGTGCTCGTGTCATTTGGGCAAGCATAGAAAACCATGGGCCACGAAGAAGTGCTCAATGGATGGATGGGATTCAGAAATATGACTAGATTCGATTTGATAAATTAGATTAAGGGCACACAATTTCAGTTATGGATGCCTTCACAGTCAATATTTTTTAATATTGATTTTATATTGTCGGAGCCAATCAGATCCTCTGCTTATGGACAAACAACATCTTCTGTTTGCATGGCTCACAGGGAACAGCGTGCCACATCTGCCTTGCTCAAAACTGCCACTGAGCTGATTCTGATTCATAGTGACCCTGCTGGACAGCATAGAACTGTCACCGTAGATTTCTTTTTTTATTTATGTTTTTTTTATTTAAGAAATCATTTTACTGGGGCTCATACAACTCTTATAACAATCCATACATACATCAATTGAGTAAAGCACCCTTATACATTCGTTGCCCTCGTCATTCTCAAAATTTGCCTTCCACTTGGGTTTCTGGAATCAGCTTTTTCCTTTTTTCCCCTCCTCCTCCCTCCCTGCACCCCTCTCCCTCATGAACTCTTAATAGTTTATAAATTATTACTTTTATCTTATCTTACACTGCCCGGCGTCTCCCCTCACCCACCTTCCCATTGCCTGTCTCCAAGAGAGGAGGTTACACATAGATCCCCAAGATGGGTTCTCCCTTTCTACACCCACTTCCCTCCCAGTGTCGCCACTCCCACCGCTGGTCCTGAGGGGTTCATCCGTCCTAGATTCCCTGTGTTTCCAGATCCCTACTGCACCGCTTTGCATCCTCTGGTCTAACGAGGTCCGCAAGGTAGAATTGGGATAAGGATAGTTGGGTGGGGGGGGTCTGGGGGAGGGGAGGAAGCGTTCAAGAACTAGAGGAAAGTTTTGAGTTTCATTGTTGCTGCACTGCACCCTGAGTGACTCATCTCCTCCCCTCTACCCCTCTGCAAGGGATGTGCAGCTGTCTACAGATGGGCATTGGGTCCCCATCACACCGCGCAGGTTTCTAAGGCTGTAGATCTTCCAGGAAAAGAAAACCTCATCTTTCTCCCTCTCAGAGGCTGGCGATTTGGCAGCCCAATGCTTCCTCCACTGTGCCGCAGAGGCTCCTAAATAGGAAACAAAAATGAACCATTGCCCCTGAGTTCATGCCCACTTACAGATATCCATGAGTGGAACTGCTCCATAGGGTTTTCTTGGATATTATTCTTAGATTCTACAGGATTACTCTTAGATTCCACAGACAGATTGCCTGATCTTTCTTCCACGGTACTGTTGAATCATTTGCAACAATTTACTTTTAGGTTAATAGGCAAAGGTTAACCTTTTGTGCCACCTAGGAAACATTGGGCAAAACACCGAATTTGCTCAATGAATACTGGTTACACGAGTACAGGTATACTCCTGTATCTGTGTCTTTCTAGTTGTTCTTTAAAATTATTAGACTCTATTTTAAAAAGAAGAATGAATGAATGCAGAAAGAAAACAAAAAATGCTTTCATGGATTAACAAATCAAAGATAATATCTGTTCTGGGAATACATTCCCCCATAAAATCAGAGACTTGTATAATTAAAAGGAAAGTTAGACACAGCATGTATACTTTGCTCTTAGATATTAAAATGGCGATAGAGTAGACTTAGCACCCACTCTATGGGATGAAGAGTTCTTTGTTTTATACACCTTAAATTTACTTTATCTTACAGAATCTAAATGTATATGCTTGTCATCATTCTGTCTTCTGGTAAACACCACTATCACTAACAGCTTTAGTATCACTACCAACAAATGATGTCTTTGGTCGGAATCAGTTCTTCAAATTAGAGAAGAAACTAGCAGGATGTTTCCAGATTGTCTCTCTGTTTATTTGCATGGAAGCAAGGAATAGTTATTTTAAAATATGCAAGGGTAATAGACCAGGGTCGTGCATGGTCAGAGTCACAGTCATATGTCCCATTTTTACGTGAGTTCATATGAAAAGGAAAGGTACGCTTTATAAATAAATCATATGCTACATAAATCCAATTATATAACATATCAAACAAACAAAAAGAAAGAAAGGAAAAACAAATTCACTTCCAAGTAAATTTTGACTCTTAGTGACCCTATAAAATTGGGTAGAACTGCCTCTTTGGGTTTCTTAGACAATTGTGTGCTAGAGTGGATCACCTGATTGTTCTCTGGAGGAGCAGCTGGTGGTTTCAAACAGCTGACCTTAGTGTTAACAGCCCAAAATTCAACCCACTACACCACTTCCAGCCTTCATATAATCTAAACCATTCACAAATGGTAGGATTTTGGAAACCTTTGGATTAAATATTAAATAGTAGATTATTCTCATTACTTAGTCGGCATGTAAAATTATATTTTCCCATTATAACCATAGAATATAGATGTGGGAGCATTTAAACATCTTCAGTTGATTAGTGTCTCTTCCTTCCCCCACCCCTTTTGCTTGATGGTTTGCTTGTTTGCTTGCTCTTTCTATTTTTATTTTATGGTTCTGGAGTCAGAGAATCTGTGCTCAGGATTTGACTTTGCCATTCAGATAGTTGGTCTCAAGCAACTTAATTGACCTCTCTGCAATATAGTCATTAACACTAAAGTGAAAAAGATCCCTTGCTAACAGCAGTTGGATGATGATTTTATAAGGTGAATATTATATAATTTGACACCTGGCATTATTTTGTAAATTTTCAGTGTATTACTCTCCTGATATAGATTAAATATCTCCATCCAGAATATTGTTTAATGATCAAAATATATTCTTATGTTCAATCTGATTAATTTCATCAAAATGTATTGAGAACTTCTATGTGTCAGAAAGGTTGTCATAGTGATAAGAAGAGCTAAATTGTTTGGCAGTAACAAAAACTAAATTTTAAATGATATTATTCTACTTATATCAATAATCAAATTTCATTGGAAAGATCTGTTGCAAAAATACATAAATAAAAATTTCAAAATTATTTAATGAGTAAAGATAATGCTTCAATAATGCTAACAAATGCATTTGAAAGTTGATTGATGTCAAAAAAAGAATCGAGGCATTCAGACTCTGGTGTTGACCAATAATATTAACTTGAAGAATAAACAAATTCATCAGAAAGAAGTACAATGAAAATACTCCTTAATAGTAAGAATTTCAGGCCTTTGGTGCTCTTACTTTGGACAGATCACCAGGAAAATCCAATCACTAGAAAATGACACACCATTCCCATCAGGGAGGGAACACTTCAAACGATGGATTGATACCATTGCCTCAATAATGAACTTAAAGATGACAAAAATCATGAGTATTGGACATGTCTGGGGAGTGTTTTGATTTGTCACTCATGAAGTCACTATGAGGCATTGCCTACTTGATGTCAACTAATTACAGCAAACTGGCACCTTGGAGCTACTTCCAAAAGGGATATACATCATGACGTTACATTATGTAAGAAAAGTAAGTTCACATATTACCTGAACTTTTCTTAACTAAGAAGTGGCAACCTTTTTAGTGTTGTTTCATACAAGTGCAGGTTATAGTTGACCTCTGCTGATCAAGGTAACTCCTTTACATACCTATGATTTTCAGCCTTAGCCCGATCTTGTGTTGAGTCTCTGTTCTGTGCCTTTGGAATGCCGTTTCCATAGGTCAATGCAGTCAGACCATGTTGAGCCTACTCTTTAGAAGCTCCATTTTCTTGGCCAGGACTCTTCATCAACTCCTCTCCTCACTCCCCTACAGGAGAGTCTGACATAAGATGTCGTTGTACACCTGTAGTGACGGGGACAACCACGTATCTGTCTGTTGGTTTGACTGCGGTGGCTTGTTTGTTGCCGTGGTGCTGGAAACTGTTGCTGTTGTTGTTGTGAGGTGCCATTAAGTCGGTTCTGACCCACAGTGACCTTAAGCACAACAGAACAATACACTGTCTTCTCCGGTGCCATCCTCCTAATTTTTCCAATGGTTGAGCCCATTGTTGTAGCTACCGTGTCAATTCAGCTGGAGGACCGTCCTCTTTTTTGCTGCCCTTCCACTTTACCAAATGTCATGTCTTCTCTAGGGCTGGTCTCTCCTGACATGAGTCCGCAAGCTAAAATCTCACCATCCTTGCCTGTATGAAGCACCCTGGCCATACCGCTTCCAAGACTGGTCAAGTCGTCCTTTCAGAAGCCCACGGCACTTTCAATAGCCTTCTCCAGCACCACAATCCAAATGGATGAACTCTTCTTTGGTCTTACTTAGTCAATGTCCAACTTCCACATGTATCTGAGGCAATGGGAAATCCTATGACTTGGTTCAGGCGCACCTTAATCCTCCAAGTAACATCCTTTTGTTCCCAATACTCTAAAGAGGTCTGGTGCAGCAGATGTACTTTATGCAACTCATCTTTTGATCTCTCGACTGCTGCTTCCATGAACATTGATCATTTATCCAAGTAAGAGAATCCATAACAAGTTCAATTCTTTTCTCCATTTATCATAATTTTACTTCTTGGCAAGTGTGTGAGGCTTTTAGTCTTGTTTACATTGAGTTATAATCCATTATGAAGAATGCAATCCTTGATCTTCATCAGCGAGGGCTGCATCAAGTCTTCCTCACTTTCAGCAAGCTGTGCTGTGTTATCTGCATGTGACACACACTCACTGCAATAGAGTAAATTCTGACTCATAGTGACCCAAGATCTTAAATATTTGGCAAGTAGAAAGCCTCATCCTTCTAGCATCTGCATATAGCAGGTTGCTAATTAGCCTTCTTGAAAACATGATGCCACCTTCTTGGAAGTGATGTCGTTGGTATTTCTAATGCCAGCTTGGCCACTCAAAATGAACATGCTCCAGTGGAGCTTTCAGACTAGGAACACGCTATGAAGATGGAACTTTTTGTCACTTTGGAGGAATTCGCTGCTTAAAGCCTTATGAATAGCATCGAAATATTGTTAGATATTGAACACCTCATGAGGGAAAGCCAAACATTGGCAGAGAGAGTGCAAGAAGAGGAACACTGAGCTGACGAACTCGTAGCATATCTATGTTTACGCACATGTTGCATGACACATCATTTTTGACGGCTTCTAATTTTCCTAAACTCACACTTTGTACAAGGTAAATGACAATAGATTTTTGCAGCTGTTTCTTATTTCAAGTTATGTCCTGTCAGCAATGAAGGTCCTAAAGACTTTACTCCCACAGGTTTAACTCCATCCGCATCATTAAGGTAGACTCTACTTTGAGCAAACAGCTCTTCCTGTTTCCGCTCAAAATATAATAGGAAGAGCTGTTTACTCAATGTAGAGTGAGCTGACCTGGGCAGGTATTGGCAATTTTGAAGCAAAGCTTAATATGGTTTACTATACTGGTAATAGTACATAGAAAAAGAATAGCGTCAGCAAGGACATTTCAAGATCTATCTTGAAATACAGTGTGGTCTATTATAGGATTATACTTATCCTCATTCAAGGAAATCCAATCAATGCAACTATTTTTCAAATTTATGCATCACCTCCTAAAGATAATGTTAAAGAAATTGAAAAATTTTACTAAATCTTCAGTCTGAGATTTATTAAACTTGCAATCAAGATGTATTGATAACTACTGGTGTTTGAAACGCCAATGTTAGAAGCAATGAAGAAGAAACGGTAGTTGGAAAATATGGTTTGGGTGATGGAGATGAAGCTTTAAATCGCATGATAGAATTATATATGACCCACAGATTTCTCATAGCAAATACCTTTTCAGCAACATGAAAGGTGACTACTCATATGGACTTCTTCAGCCAGAATACACAGAAGTTAAATTGACTGCAACTGTGGGAAGGGGCCATGGAGAAGCATAATATCAGCAGTGATACCAAGCGTGGGATTGACTGCAGAATAGACTGTTAATTGCTCATATGTAAGTTCAGGCTGCAGTGGAAGAAAATGAAAACAATTCCACAGGAACCAAAATATGACTTTGAGTCTATCCCATCTGAATGTAGAGAACATTCAAAAACAGATTTCCTGCCTTGAACACTAATGACAAAAGACTTACATAAATAACACATTGCATTGGCTAAATCTATTGCACAAGACTTCTTTAGAGTGCTCAAAAGGAAGGAAGCTACTTAGAGGAATAAGGTGTACCTTGCCCAAACCATGGTGTTTCCATCTGGACATTGAATAAGGTACACTGAAGAAGAATTGATCCATCTAAATTGTTTTGTTGGCAAACAGTATTGAAAGTACCATGGACTGCCAAAAGAACAAACAAACAAACCTGCCTTGGAAGTAACCAGAATGCTCCTCAGAGACAAGGATGGCAAGACTTCATCTCACTAACTTTGGGCATGTTAGCAAGAGAGACCAGTCCGTGAAGAAGGACATCATGTTTGGTAAAGTAGGGTGAAAGAGACTGACAAAGAATAGATGCATTTGAATTATGGTGCTGGCAAACAATAACGAAAGTAATATCAATGGCTAAAAGAATAAATAAATCTGTCTTGGAAGAAGTACAACCAGAATGCTCCTTAGAAGCAGGGATGGTGAGATGTAATCTCATGACCTTTGGACGTGTTATTAGAATTGACCAGTCCCTGAGGAGGGAAAGCATGCTTGGTGAAGTAGAATAGCAATAGAAGAGAGGTAGATTCTTGATTAGATGTGTTGACACACGATTGCAGCAATGTGTGCAACATAAGAACTATAGTGCGTATGACACCGGACTGGGCAGTGTTTTCTCGCTCTGTAGCACATGGAGTAGCTATGGTGCCTCACAACAGCTGCTAAAGAAAGGGCTAGTCATCTGCTTCTGTAAGTGTTACAGCCAAGAAAATCCAGTAGCTCCACTCTACTCTATAATATATGTGGTTATTATTAGTTGGAATCAACTTGCTGACGGAAATGTATGCTTTTTGTCATTGCTTGTATGACCCAAATATTTTACTTACTAATAGGCAAGAATCTACCACCTGATGAAATGTTTCAATTTCAGATTTTGTCTTCCTTGAAATGTGAAACTCTTCTCACAGTTTCTATATGTTCTGAGGCCAGGAGAAGAGTCAACGCATTTTAGAGTTAACGTTCAAATATCACATGATCATAAAATAATACTTTAAAAATCAGAGCACAAGAATGTATGGGATAAGGACTTGGAGGAATAGTCAAATCACTATTTTAATCTCATGTTACACACAGCTTTCTTTCTGGGCTTTTTCCTATGTAAGTTCTTGCGGTATAGCTGCCTTATGCGAATCTATGGATCACCCCTGAATTAAACTGTCTTAATCGTGACACTAGCGATTCCATAGAGACAGAATGAGAAGCACGTCTTGGGTAACCAGCCATCAGGTCCGAAACGAAGGTGGATTGTAGAGCAGCAGAGTCAGTGTTCGTGTGGCTCTTGCTTACAGAATGTTGTGACAAAGTAAAATCTATTTCAGTTGTTATATGGCGATGACGGTTATTTATGAAACATAAAAAGATACTGAAATACAAAAGGACTGGAAAAGACCAGGGTAAGATCAGATAAAAAAAATAAGAAAGAAACAGGCATCCTGGGATGGTAACTACTCTGCCAGGTACTGACAGGGAGGTTGTATATTTTTAGAATATACTGAAAGGAATGGTGCTTTTACTTAGTTTTTTATGGTTTACCACGCGATGTAATTTTCTGGCCTTATATGCAGTTGTAACAAAAGTCAGGGACGTTTTATGATAGCTGCCACAGTTCATAAATTATGGGATACACTAAAATATTTATAGAACTGTAAAATCTTGATTTGTCTCTGGTTTAGCAGATGGGGCCCTAAAACCAGCCCCCGGATTGTCACGTTTCTTTACCCTTTGATGACAAAGAAGCCTGTTATCTTTGGAGAACAAGTTCACTAGTGTAAACAAGGTCACGCTTTCGGTCGATTATCTATATTTGAGTAATGCCAATTAAGAAAGCACTACACAGAAAGTGTAATTGCTCCAGAGATATCATTGGCATGAGTCGATTGGATAATATAGAAATGATGCCCTCTGATGTACTTTTCAGCCATTCTATTGTCTTCTTGACTGGGAAAATTCAATTCCAAGTCATATTTCCCACAGAGATAAAGATCACACCAATATTAAGACTCGACTGCTTAGATGACGGAGAGAATTTCTGATATCCTCTGCTGTTTTTTATTGTGTTCCAGAAACAAACTATTTCATATAAGCGCAACAAACTCAAGCACTCTAAGATTAAATGAGACAACTCTAAGTTGGACAATGGGTAAAGATAAGAAATTCTACACTATGGTTGCTGATGGTATTTTTCTGAATTTATGAGATTACCTAATAAAAGAAACAGATTCTTCAAAAAATAAGTTGCTCTGAAGTTACTCAAGAAGCATTATGGGAAAGGCAAATTAAATCAAATTATAGGCAAATAAGTCACATAGATAACGGATCAGTAGCTTATGTAAGGGGGCTTTGAAATACTTGTGGAAACTGGAGTTAAAAGATAATTGAATTTTTCCAGTAATATTTGAAACTTTTTTCTTACAAAAATAGATTGATAAATAGAAAGACAAATGATCAATATATGTTAAATAGTGGATGAATTAGATTGATTAACTTTAGGCATACAAAGCATATTTATACAACTGCAATCTGTCAACACAGTTTGCACATTTTAAAATTTTCTCTTGAAGAATGTTACTAAATTACAGTAGACAAAGTATCTAATTAAGTTCTGTTAAGTGATGATGGATCTTTTTATTGGTAAAAAATAATGGTTAATAAATTCGTTATTTCTATTTCTCCGAAGGTAAAGTATACATCTCAAGGAGAAATCTTGTTCAGTTGTTCCTATAGTTACCTAGAAGACTGAGTCCTTTAGACCTACTGAATCACAAAGTTGGGGTGGCCAGAAAAAAAAGAAATCCATAATTTAATGTGCTCCCAGACAATGAGGATGTTCAGCTAAATTTGTGGATAATGGGCTTCTCCCTTCTCTTTGATGTTTGATAAGGCTGCAGCCAGTAATTAATTACTTACAAATGAGTGAAATGTCTTATTTTTTAATCTCGATTTCCAGAGTCATTCTTAATTCAATACTGCATAAAATCCTTAATCTACATAGCAATTTGACTAGGTTGTATTTTAGCTATGTTGTTATTCATTGATTTTCAGATGATTCTGATTTATAGAAACTTACATGTTACAGAGTAGACTTGCTTCATAAGGTTTCCTTAGCTATAATTTCAATGGAAGCACTACCGAGGCTGTCTTCTGTGGTGTCCCTGAACGAGTTAGAACTGCCAAGTTTGGATTGGTAGTTCTTTGGAAAGCCATTGTGCCACCCAGGAACCTTAATTTAAACATAACTTAAAATAAATAAAATAGGACTTTTTTCTCATGTCCTATTGGCTTTGTTTAAGAAGTCTTGGATTCTTATTTCATCCACAAAGCATACAATTCAATAGTTCAATAATATAAAGAAGAGTTGTACAATCATTGCCACATAAATTTTAGAACATTTTCTTCTTCCTTTTCCTCATTGCTATTAGTGTAATTATTATTTTTAATTGTGGAAAATATACATAATAAACATCCTCCAATTCAACAACTTCTACATGTATAAAATCATGTTGTGCAACCATTGTTGATACATTTTTCCAAATTATTCTGCCACCATTACCATTAACATAAACTTAAGCTCCCTAAGCAAAAACTCTTCATCTTTCACCCATGGAACCATTCATCAAGTTTGGTTTTCTCTCTCTTTTTTGGGTAGTTTTCTTCATCCACTTATCATACAGTTCCATAGTGATGTCACTTTTAAAAAGAGTTACTTAAGGATTAAACTCAAGGTGGATTACAGATCTTGAGGGCCTGTTAGGCCATATTAGGGCCATCAATGAGGGAACTGGGACAAACCAGAGAACTTCAGCATAGGGAATACATAGGTTATCAGAAATAGGGAAGGACATAAACACAGAGGAGGAACAAATTTTCATGTAGGATCTAGTGAAGATAAAATACCTGTCTACATAGAAATAATTCACCAAGAGAGTAATAAGAGCCCACCGACTAGGAAAACACCATTAGCAATGAAATCAGAAAAATGCCGTATCACTAACATGTGCAACAGTCTGCTGGCTTACAATAAGAAAAAACTAATTGCCTATTGAGGAGGTGGACAAAGGACCTGAACAGAAGTTTACTAAAGACAGAAATCTGAATGGCCAATAAACATATGAGAAAATGTTCCCGATCATTAGCCATAAGAGAGATGCGAATCAGAACAACTATGAGATACCTCCTAACACCCTCAAAGATAGCTCAAGTCAAAAAATCAGAAAGTAACAAGTGTTGTGGGGTGAGAGTTGGGGCTGAGATAGGAATTATCGTCCACAGCTGGTATGTACTGCCATTATGGAAATCGATTTGGCAATATCGAAAACAGATGGAAATTGAGCTACCACATGCCCCACCAATATCCCTATTGGGCATACACCCAGGAGAGGCAAGAAACAAACCATGAACAGAAGTCTGTGCTCCAATGTTCATCGTGGTGCAGTTCACAATTGCAAGGAGCTGGAAACAACCCAAATGTTCATCAATGAACGAATGAATTAAAAACCTGTGGTACATACATACAATGGAGTATTACACATCCCCCAAAAGCAGTGATGAACGTGTGAAGCACATAGGCACATGGAAAGAACTGGAGGAAATTATGCTAAGTGAAGTAACCCAAGCACAAAAGGACAAGTACAACGAGTCTGCTGAGGTAAGCTCAAAAAATCCAAAAGAGGCACAGGGAAGAAACTATTGTATACAAACATTCCTGGGGTGAGGATCAGGTAATATGATAGGGGTCAGACTAAACCCAGGGATCCATATGGTAGCCAACCACAAAAAGGGGGGGAGACATGGGTAGCTGGGGAACAGGGCACTAACCCACCCAAGGGGAGGGTATTGTTTATGTCTCCACAGGGAAAGAGGGACCAGACTTCAACTCAGTGCTCCAAGATGTGAATGCAACACCACATTGGCACGAAGGAGGGAACCAATAAAGAGGCCTGAGGGGCCAGTCCCATTAACAACTAAGTGGATAGCACCCCTCCATCCATCCAGAAGAATTCATTTCAGAGGACATCACTGAAGCTACATCTCAAGGAGAGGAACGTGTCTGATTAGAGCACATAGGAGCCAATGAAGTGGGAGGGAGAAAAAGAGTAAAGCACATCCTGGCCCACCAAGCCTTGAGGACAATAGTTCTGCTCAGAGCAGCCAATGTACAGAGAGGACCGTAGGGACGGCCCCACCATGAGACACGACGTTCCTCACTGACCCATAGCACCATGGAGGACAACACTGGAGACACTGCTGGAATTGTGCCTGCCCTGACCCCACCACACCAAGGTGAGACATTGGGGGTGTGCAACAGAGCAGCAAGAGGAGTAGAGCAATGAAGTCCCTAGGGAACACCAATAATAGATTGTGGAGCCAGGGTGTGGCACGCCATCAGACCCAACTGGAAAATACTCATAAAGGACAACAAATAGCCTTGAACTATTTATAGGCTTTTTTTGGTCATTTACTTTGTTGTTGTTGTTGTAGCTATTGTTTTTTTTTTTCTATTGTTGCTTTTTGGTGCTCAGTCTTGTGTCTGTGCATATTATTGTTTCTGCATGTCTGTCTGGCTGGAATACACAGGATAAACAAGCTGGAAGAGAGTAAAACAGGACAACCATTCCAGGGGGACATGGGAGAGAGGTAGCCAGGGGAAAGGAAGTGGGTGTTAATAAACCCAGGACAAGGGAACAACAAGTGACTAAAAGTCAATGCGAGGAGGGTTTAGGAGGTCTGGTAGGACTTGATCAGGGGCAATATAACCGAGAGGAATTACTGAAACCCAAATGAAGGCTGAATATGATAGTGGGACAAGAGGAAATTAAAAGGAAATAGAGAAAAGAACTAGGAGGCAAAGAGCATTTATAGAGATGTATATATGTAAATATATTTATATATGATGATGGGGAAATAGATCTATGTACATATATTTATAGGTTTAGTATTCAGGAACCTGATGGACATTGGGCTTCTACTCAAAAACTCCCTCAACACAAGAACACTTTGTTCTAATAATCCTGCACTCTGAGATGCTCAACTTTCCGACATGATTGCTGAAGATAAAGCTGATACATAAGCAAATGTGGTGAAGAAAATTGATGGTGCCTGTCTATCAAAAGATATATAGTGTCTAGGGTCTTAAAGGCTTGAAGAGAAACAAGTGGCCATCTAGCTGAGAAACAACAAAGCCCACATGGTAGAAGCACACCAACCTGTGTGACAATAAAGTGTCGATGGGATCAGGAATCAGGCATCAAAGACATAGAACAAAAATTCATAATGTGAATAGGGTGGATGGAGTGCAGAGTGGAGGCCTAAAGCTTATATGTAAGCAATTGGACATCCCCTTACAGAAGGGTTGTGCAGAGAAGACGAGCCAGCCAGGGTGCAGTATAACACTGATGAAACATACACCTTTCCTCTGGTTCTTTAATGCTCCCCCCCACACACACACGCTATCATGAACCTAATTCTACCTTACAAATCTGGCTATACCAGAGCCCATACATGGGTACAGATAAGAGCTGGAAACACGGGGAACACAGGACAGATAAACTCCTCTGGACCAATATTAAGAGTAGCATACTGGGAGTTTAAGGGGAAGGTGAGGGAAGATAGGGGGAACCGATCAAAATGACCTATCTATAACCCCCTCCCAGGGGAGTGGACAATAGACAAGGGGGTAAAGGGACATCTCAGGCAATGCAAGACATGAAAAAAATAATTATAATTTATAAATTATCAAGGGTTGATGAGGGAGGGAGGGAGGGAGGAAGGAAGAGAGGGAGGGAGGAAAATGAGAAGCTGATAGTGGAACAGGGGCTCAAGTAGAAAGAAAATTCTTTGAAAATGATGATGGCAGCATATGTACAAAGGTGCTTTGCACAATTGATGTAAGTACGGATTGTAATAAGAGTTGTATGTGTGCCCAAAAAAATGATTTTAAAAACATACAAAACAAAACTGTGGTACATACATGAAATGGAGTACTATACATCCCTAAAAGCAGTGATGAACGCATGAAGCACATCGCCACATGGGAAGAACTGGAGGAAATTATTATGCTCAGCAAAGTAAGCCAAGCACAAAAGGACAAGTACAACATGAGTCCATTGAGGAAATCTTAAAAATGCAAAAGAGGCATAGGGGAAAAGTGACCATATACATACACTCCTGGGGTGAGGTACAATTACCATGGCAGGGGCAGACCCAATCCAGGAATACATATGGCAGCCAACTAAAATGAAGGGGGTAAATAAAACTAACAGGAGGGGAAACGAGTGGTGGAGGGGCCTGGTATAGCCGGAATATGGCTAGAACTTGGATACCAATCAAGGCTTTAAGGGTGCACATTCAGGTCAGTGTGTTCTGAAAATGGACCATGTTGATTCTCAAGGAAATGCAAACATTCCTGTGTGTGTGTGTGTGATTCTAGGAGTTTGTGTGGTCCTTGTTCTTTGCTTTATAGATTGTATCTTTACAGCATCAGATGACTTGTCTTCTTAGATAATATAGTTTAGACAAAGTCATTTCTTAGACTTAAAATTTCAGTAAAGGTAAGCTGTCACGTATTCTGAAACTTGAACATGAATAAATAGAGAGAACAAAACTCAGTTCCTTGCTACATGCTTGAGTGAGCTGTAGCTCTCTGCTTTTTTACAGATTCATTCCATGTGCTTCTTATTCCTCTGCATCTCCATTCATCTACAACAACACATATGTAGTGAAACAGGGCACTAACCCACCAAAGGGGAGGGTATTGTCTATATCTCCACAGGAGAGGGAGGGAGGGACCAGATTTCAAACCTGTGTGCCAAGATATGAATGCAACATACCAGCATGAAGCAGTGAACCAATAGAGAAGTGTGTGGCGCTGGTCCCAATTCCAACTACTTGGGCACCCCCCCCCCACTCCCACCTGAAGACTGCACTTAGGAGGACAACACTAAGCTGTAGCTCTGGAAGAGGGGCACATCCAATTAGAGCACATAGGAGCAAACAAAGAGGAAAAGAGAGCGAGTGAACACATCCTGGTACACCAAGCGCTGAGGACAATATTCCTGCTCAGAGCAGCCAATGCACAGAGGGCCAGCCCCATCACATGACGTGATATCCCTCACTTACCCATAGCGCAACACTAGAGACACAGTGCCTGATTTGTGCCCGATCTGACCCCACCCCACTGGGGAGAAACACTAAGGACATGCAACAGAGCAGCAAGGGGACAAAGCAATGAAGTCCCCAAGGAATACCAAAAATAGACTTTGGGGCAAGGGCATGGTACCCGATCAGACTCAACTGGAAAACACTCTTAAAGGTCAACAAACAGACCTGGAACTATTTATAGGCTTCTCTTTTTTTGTAGTTGTTTACTTGTTGTTGTTTTTTTTTTTTTGCTTTGTCTTGTTCTAGTGCTGATTATTGTGTCTGCATGTATCTCTGGATAAGATAGGCGGATAAACAATTCTGAGAAGAAAACAACTGGGCCCAACTGTTCTGGGGGTACACGGGAGAGGGTGGGTGGGGAAAGGAAACGGGTGTCAACAAATCCAGTGACAAGGGAACAACAAGTGATGTAAAATTGATGGAGAGGAGGGCTTAGGATGCCTAGTGGGGCTTGATTAAGGGAAATGTAGCCAAGAAGAATTACTGAAGCCTGAATGAAGGTTGAGCATGATAGTGGGACAAGAGAAAAATAAAAAGGAAATATAGGAAAGAACTAGAATGTAAAGGACATTTATAGAGGCATATATATGTAAATTATTTATATATAATGATAGGGAAATACATCTATGTACCTATATTATATATTAAGTATTAAGGTAGAAGACAAACATTGGGCCTCTACTCCCTCAGCACAAGAACACTTTGTTCTAATAACCTGGCATTCTATGATGCTCACCTTCCCAATACTATCATTGAAGGCTAAATGTGGTGAAGAAAGCTGATGGTGCCTGGCTATCAAAAGATGTATTTCTGGGGCCTTAAAGGCTTGAAGATAAACAAGCAACCATCTAGCTGTTAAGCAATAGAGCCCCCATGGAAGAAGTACACAAGCCTGTGTTACCAGGAGGTGTTGATGGGATCAGGTATCAGACATCAAAGACCCAGAACAATGTGAATGAGGGGAATTGCAGAGTGGAGACCCAAAGTCCATCTGTAGGCAGTTGGACATCTCCTCACAAAAGGGTCACAAGGAAGATACAGGCTAGTCAGGGTGCAGTATAGCACTTACAAAACATGCAAGTTTCCTTTATTTCTCTAATGATTCTTCTCTCACTATCATGACCCCAATTCTACTTTACAAATCTGGCTAGACCAGAGCATGTATACAGGTACATACAAGAGCTGGAAACACAGGGAATACAGGACAGATAAACCCCTCGGGACCAATAATGAGAGTAACGATACCAGGAGCGTAAGAGGAAAGTGTGAGGAGACAGGGGGAACTGATTGCATTGATCTACATATAACCCCTTTCCAGGGGCATGGAGAACAGAAAAGTGGGTGAAGGGAGATGGCAGGCAGCGTAAGACATGAGAAAATATATATATAAATTATCAAAGGTTCATGAGGAAGGGAGGGGGGAGGGCAAAAATGAGCTGATACCAAGGGCTCAAGTAGAAAGACAATGTTTTGAGAATGATGATGGAAACATATGTACAAATGTTCTTGACACAATGCATGTATGGATGGATTGTGATAAGAGCTGTAAGAGCCCCCTATAAAATGATGTTTTTAGAGTGTTGTATATACATCATCGCAGTCAGTTGTAGTGCTCCTCCCAACTTCTGCTCCCTGGTTCTGCTTACCTTACCCACCGCTGTCCCAGACAAGTCATTGCATCAGTTATTGTCTCCATGCATCCGCTGCTGGGCTTCCTAAACTGGGAAACATAATAGAAACAATAAAAAACAGAAACAGAATGAAGAAAAATTAATACACAGATAAAAATAAAGATTAAGAAAAAGAAGGCCACCAACAATATTGAGAGAGCCAGAGAAGAAATTTCTGCCATGGAACAAATGAGACATACTTCAGCCTACAGAAAATTCAGGTGGGGCAAGAGGGAGGTCAACTGACCAAGGATCATATTATACCAAGCTTTCATCCATCATAATCAAGTTTATGATAATCTATGGATGATAGTGTAAAAGTGTTTGAGTGTGACCAGAGATTATCTATCAGAGGCTTAATCTGACCAGATATTCTGCAGATGGATTTGAGGTTCCCACTGTCCTTCACAGCCTTCTACAAATTGGGTGTTCACAATATAAACTCTGACCTTTGCCCTTCATCATATTTGGATTTGGTTATTGTCAACTAAGATAATATTTGGATAAAAAGCCATGGTGGCTACCATTATGGTGCAACAACTATGATAATATTTTCGAATATCCTCTTGGCCTCTTTGCTTTATTTCAGAAGAAACTCAAGTTTTCTGAAGTGTCTCTGAAATAGTCAACCAAATTCTAGGGAAATGCCACAAGTAGATAGTTGGGTAGCCTTACAAAACAAGAAAAGTAAACAGGAAAACAAAACCCAGAGCTCCCAAATGGAACCAATTGCCACGGGGTCAATTTCAAGTCATGTGTGTCAGAGCGGAACTGTGCTGCATAGGTTTGCCAATGGCTAGTTTTGTAGAAGTGGATCACCAGACCGTTTCCTACTAAATTTGGAATAGACTTGATCATCTAATCTTTTGGTTAACAACAGATTGCTGAACCATCTGTGATACCCAGGAATGCCTATGCAGCCTTGGTCCATTCTAAAAAAGCCCTCAGAAACTCTTCTAGGCCTCATCCTCAGCTTTAATAAATGCAACCTAAAATGTTATGGTACTGGGTAATGCAGCTTCAAGATCAGTCTCCTAGCATGACCACACTGCTTCCACGCCTGATTCTCTTCTTGCCTTTCTCAGTAGAGGAGAGGGTGCCCATCCACCTATCACCCACCCAAAAAAAAAACCCCAGATGTTTTTTCAAAGCTGTATATTTAAATGTTCTTACAAAATGACCAAATCACCTTCCAAGTATGTTCCACTACACTCAATACCTTTGTTAAATCTGCGATTGCATTCCTAGAAGCATTTTTCATACTCATCTGTTTGGATGGCTGACAGCACCTCCCTCATTTTTTTCTTCATCTCTTCTATGTCGTCAAATCACTGTCCTTTCATATTCCCCTTCATTCATCGAAACAACAAGAAGTCACACGGAACAAGGTCAGGTGAGTAAAGGGTTTGGGGCAAGAGAGGCATGCTGCTGGTACTTTGTTGTGGTGGCCAAACTAGGTCCCCGTCTGCCACAAATCAGGTCGTTTTTGTGATGTGCTTTTATGCTATTTTTTCAGAACCTCTGAATAAAAACGTGATTAACAGTCTGGCATGGTGGAAAGAATTCAAATGCACTATGAGTCAACATTTTCATCAGTTCAGGAACCTGATGGACTTCCAGAATGAGATTTGACATCCAACTTCCCTCATGAACCCTTGATAACTTATAAATTATTATTATGTTTTCATCTCTTACACTGACTGATGTCTCCCTTCACCCACTTTTCTGTTATGCATCCCCTTGGAGAGGGTTATATCTAGATCATTGTGATCAGTTCCCCCTTTCTCCCCCACCTTCCCTTTCCCCTCCTGGTATTGATACTCCCTTTTGAGCACATTTTCTATTGACAATTGTTAATAGTATTTTACATCCTCCTTGGATTCAAAGTTTCATTGTTCAAATATGGCTTATATGCTTTTGTTAATCTGGGTACTTTAGAGAAACAAATTCACAGAAAGTCATGTGAAGAGAGTTTTATATAAAGGCTAAGTGCACATCAAGAAAACATCCCAACCCAGTGTTGCCCAAGCCCAGAAGTCCAGCATGAACCCATTAACCCATATGTCCAACACCAATCCATAAAGTCCTCCTCCATCTCACAAAACACTATGATGCTGACTGCAGGAGGAAAGCTGAATCAGTGAATGTGTAAGCATCTCAGCCCTGGCAGGGGTCTCCACATGGCTGTTCCAGGGCTGCATCGGGGTAGGTCCATGCAGCTTCTCCTTCGGGATGTCTTACAGGAAGTCAGCCTTCTAAGTTATAGATGGCTAGAGGAGAATTTTTAGCAGGAAGATCAGTTAGGAAAAGAGGTAGTTAATTTAAAAGATATTTTTTAAAGTTATATAAAAAAGTAATGCTAAAAACAATTAAAGCTTTCATTAAACAAAGACATTAAAATGTGAAACTCTTGATTCACATATCTTCCATCAAACTATATACTTCTGAAGGCAGTATTTTCATCTCTCTAAACCTCCCCTGATCTTCAGTTCACAACATGTCAAAAGGGTAGTCTTGGCAATCTCCAGGGATGCAAATAAAATTTCTTTCAATATACTTTGTGCTTTGGAAACATAAAGAACTCCAAAAGGGCAAGATAGAAGCTATGGGGTGTATGGACTAAGGTTTCTCAATGCATTTCTCACAGTACATCCCTTGCTACCCTTGGACCTTGAGCAGGGGCATTGCGATGATAAGGAAGTATTCTTCCTTGGTGGAACTTTCACTACATCTCCTTCAGCAATAGTTTCACATTTTCTTAAAACTTCTTCCTAATAAAGTCCGATGATGGTCCATTGTCCTTCAAAACAATCTATCAAGAGTCATCCTTTGTAATAATTTAAAAAATGACCATAACTGACCATAACCTTCATAACTAGACTCTCTGTCTTAAGTTTAATTGTCCCTGCAGATCCTCTTTGAAGTCATGGTTTTTTTAATTAAAAAATTTTAATTTAGTTTTATTTTCATATAATATATATCATGCAATTCAATGGTTTAAATATATTAAAATATGTGTTTAATTATCACCACAATCAATTTTAGATTAATTTCTTCACTCTGGTACTCATTATTATTAGTTCCTTGGTTCTCTCTAATCTCCCTTGCCATAATCCTAGAGAAACTATCAATCCAGTAACAGCCTCCATAGAATTACCTATCCTGGACTGCATATAAAGAAAAACATACAAAAACAAAACTAAATTAAAACAACAACAAAATAAAAATATACCGAACATCCTCAATGCAAAAGAAAGCAGAAAATAGTACAAACCAGAACAAATTTAAAATGGGTCAAATGGGAGAACAAATGATAAGATGCAAAATTTTAACCTGACTACCTCTTTATTAATTCACTTTATAATTCACTTTGGTAGCAAAGCTATTAATATAATTCACGGGGAATTTGGGCTTTCATTGTCATCCATAGCCTTATATAAATTGATTGCTTACAACTCCCTTCTCTGATTTGTGTGCTTCTTCCATATGGACTTAGCTGACACTGCACGTAGGTAGCTGCTTGGTTTAGGCAAGCCTTTAAGATCCAGGCATTGTTGGTTTCTGATAGCTGGGTATCATCTGATTTCTTCACTACATTGTGGTAGACCATCAATATCTCCGTCATTTCTTCTAGAGGGAAAGTATCTCTCGGGGCCATAACGCAGGAACGGATTGTTCTTAGGTTAAGGCTTTTGGTTAAGTGCAAGCTCAAAGTCCATTCATGTATCTACAGAAGTCACTATTTGATTCAAGCTTTTTGTAAAGACCCCCGAAGAGACAAACACGAGTGTATTAATAAGAAAACTTGTTTGTAGTCATCCACTGATTGTGAGACATGCTCAAACACAGACTGTTTTGAATAAACTATTCATGTACGACCTGGAATCCTGATAGCAACCATTTTTTACTTAATTTTATATATTCATTTGAAGCAGAATACATGGTTGTTCTACAACAGATGGAAAAATAGTAAGAAATGATTAGAAGAAGGAAAAAACATTAGGAAAGTATTTTAATAATCCCAAATATAATAAATATAACAAATATGATGAAAACATTTTGGATTTTGAAAAATTCCATAGATAGTGAGAATTGACCATTGAATTTTGAGGTGTTCTAAGTGTATTTGTATGCGGAGAGTTGAATTAATATATAGTGAAGGCCTTTCAGGAACCCTTGTAAAACTGTTGGTTAAGTGTTACACTGCTCACCGAAAGATGGGTGGCTCAAATCCCCATGGAGAACGATGAGGTTGTCTGTTCCATTGAGATGTACAGCCTCAGAAACCCTATATATGAGTGGATATGAGTCAGGATTGACTCAATGAAAGGCTGAAAAAGTGTAATTAAAAAAGTCACAGAAATCAAAGGAAAATATGTGTGGAATAATTGTGTAATACGGGCTAGCTTTTCAGAAACTTACCCTCATCTAGCCTTATAGAACACGGATTGCCAGGTGATAAAGGTATAGAAGTGTTCATTCAAACACTTTCTTCAGTTTACCTAATGCCGTGTAGGTATGCTCCAAATAAGGAGCTTTGGTGAGTTCAGCATTAGGCTGTTCATCGCAAGGTCACTGTTTCATAGGCAACAACTGCCCTTCGAAAAAAGATGAGCTCATTCGCTTCCCTAAAGATTTACATTTTTGGAAATCTTATATAGGGTTTTTTTTTTAAGTTGGAAACAATGCAATAGCAGTGCGTTATGTACAAAAAATTAAAAGAGAAAAATGTTGTTAGACAGAAACAGAAATCTTGGGCATTTCATGATTATCCATAGGGTTTTAACTATTAAACAATTCAGATCCAGGCTTTGTTCTGGATTACATTTCCCATATTTTGACACCCTAAAATCCCCTTCAGAGTGCAAACTTAAGGTTTTGTGGTATGTTTTTTTTTATTCCAACTTTAATTCTAATATTAGGTAGGCAACTTTGGTCAATTATTTAACCTATTTGTACTTAATTATTAAAATAGATTAAAATCTTCTTTCATCGTTTCAATAAATAAGCAAATGATAACTTTCAATAATCGGTATTTAGTGTTTGTCAGTGTTAGCAGGGACCCAAGTTGAAAATTAGGATTGTCATAGATGAGCTATAGATTGAAATTGTAGATGAGCTATAGATAAGGGTATAAAAATGTGTTGCACTCTGCAGGGTGCTTATCAGAAACTCGCAGAGGGTTAAGTAATTATCTTGAGTATTGTTGCAGTGCTCACAGGATACACAATTTTGATCTGTTATCTATGAAAATCATCTTTCAAAACCGTTGGATGGGCCTAGAATGAGACTGCAAACTCGAGTTGCAAAGTGGAGATTAACACAGAACATTTGACAGTGGGTAACATTAAGTGTCCATTTGTCTATGTTTCTGTCTGAATACTCAGTGGTTTCATCGATGAAACAAGTATAAAAATATTATGTGATAGTATGCTTTAAATTTTCTTCCTCAAAATGTGTAGTGGAATCCTTAGCCCTATAACTATGTGTATAAATCTTTTTGGAAATGGGATTCGCACGATGTGTCAACTAGTGCATACTCCAGTATGGATTTTTAGCAATCGATTAACTACCCTCTTATTAAAAACGTACAATAGATACCAATGCATATTCAAAAAGGGGAAAACAGATGCCTTGCGAAGATGGCCTGCAAGAAGGAGCCAACCAAGGAACTTCTGGGTCAAGCAATAAGGAAAGAATTAACACAGGCAAGACCTTGATCTGGACTTTTAGAAACTATAAGAAATTTTAGAAGTATAAGAAATTGCATTTCTGTTCTTCGAAACAGCCGCTAATGGGATGCCTGTTACAGAGGAAACGGGACACTTAGACAGAATGTGGTTGGTACCAGAACTTGGGAGAGTGAAGATGTCTGGCTGCAGACGTGTCATGGAGGAAAGTCAGTGGGAAGTTCTTTGTGCATTGGTGGTTTCCAGTTTACTTTGAAAGTTCACACTTGGAATTAGCATATTCTCTCTCTCTCTCTCTGCCTTACACTGTCTACAGGTATGTAGGCAAAGAGTTAGAAGCCGAACTGAGTCCCAGTTACATCACGATTACTTGTGAAACCACAGAAATAGCAGTTAACGGATCATACTCCATGTTTTCATGAGTAAGATGGAGGCAATTAACTCACTACCTGATTGCCAAGGGTGTCCATGCATTAATATATTGGCACACTTGAAAATTGGTAGGTTTCTGAAGTGGTGCAAACCTCGGTTCTTACCACAAGCTCTGGAAGAATTCATGCCACAGAATCATGTTTTGTAATCCAAGTCAGGACCAAATTCCCCAGCGGTCTCTATTAAAGGTAGAACTTTCCATAGGTTCAGGGACCGAGGGTAGTATAGCCGGGTTAGGGGTTGAGAGAGCTTCAGCTTCAGAGCCCTTTATAAAGTGTCCTTAGTACACTTGTAATAGATGTCTCTGTTCCAATAGGAACAAAGGAAAAATGCCTTAACCTAAGGGAACTCCACCCCACTCCCCATACCTTTGCCGAAACACTCTAGCTGAATTACAGTAAGAGAGACAGTGTGCTGTTCTTCAGCCAGGGTTTCCCATCACCTAGAATGAACTGAGGCCAGATGTGTTCCAGAAAGATATTAGCGTCTGCTTCTCTAACTTATGCAAGTCAAATATATGTCAATTAGACAGGAGGCAGTGCAACAGCGTTCTCTGGTCACAGATCCTTGATTGCCTATCTCAAAAACAAAACAGCAGGAAGATTAGATTGTACATTGCCTCTGGATCTTGACCTAAAGTTCTAGCATGCACAGTGGAACCTGGGGGGTTTGGGAAGATATCTCTGTCCATGGCGGCCAGTCAGGATACCCAGTCTCAGCCAGCAAGTTGAGTCGCAACCATTTTCTAGGCAGCAAGCAAGGCTTTAATGAACTGAGGAACCAAGAGTTCAAAACACCAAGACAGCATGCAGGGGCATGCTGCCTGCCTTTATTCTATCCTACCCCCTGGCTGGGAGGTATGGTTGAAGGTATTGGCCAATTCCATTGACTGAGTGTAGGCTCATCTGTGTGATGTTATGGGCTCAAGTGATTCTAGGTTTAAGTTACTCCTGCACTGGAGGGCTTAGTTTGCTCATACCCAGTTCTGTATTTTCTATAGTTATCTAATAAAGTTCCCGATTTCCCTCCAACCCCGTTATGTAGTCCTTTGCAGGCGTGGGAGGGACTACCCATTCCTTTATCCCTAAGCTAGCTGTCTAACACTATCATGTAGCAATTAACACAAACATGAACAGAGCAGAACATAAGGGAACCAGAATGTATTTGAGTGTGAATGCACCCTTAGTTATTGTAACATCTGCCACATTATGTAGAGGATACCCTAAGTTGCCTCTGTATTTAGGTATGCCATTTGAATAAGGTATAGTATTTGAACAAGATATTCATTTCCATGGTTACATTATATACCTCCCAGTTATAAACTAGGAAGAATTTCTCCTACTGGCCTTCAAGGAACAAACAGAAAATCATGGGCAAAGAATATTGGTCTCTAGGAGCTGAAAAGGACAACCAAAAGCTGACAGCGACAAGAAAGACCCACAACTGCAAGAAAGTGAATTCTCCCAACGATCGAAAAGAACTTGGAATAGGATTCTGAGCCTCAGATGACTAGAAGTTCAGATTGACGCCTCAATTTCAACTTGGTATGTGCCTGAGTAGAAGAATGGCTAACCTGTCTTTCAGTTATCAAGCATTTTTGCCCAGGGAAGCTATTTTTCTACCCCATACATTGACAACAGTAGGGCTGTGGGGTGAGGTGTCATTGAACTATGTGTGAAAAGCCAAAGTAGTAGGAAAGTGCTGCTAAACATAAAATCAGAACCTAAAAAGAAAGCATAGGAGAGCTTAACACATTGCAATTGCATTTGAAAAAGAATCTTGTACCAGTTTTCAACTGAAACTATTTCAACTCGCCCAAATGTAATCACGATCTGCTTTTGAAAAACCAGTCACTGAAACCCTATAGAGAACAGTTAACTTTGGTGTACATTGGGGCCAATTTGTCTAGCAAGATTAGTTAGGTAACACTAAGGACATAATAGTGGGGTGAGGAAATTTTAAAGAATAAAAGGGCTGTTATGTGCTTCATCAGTGCTCTACTGCATCCTGGACACATTGTCTCTTCAATATGGCCCTTATGGAAGGGGTTGTCCAATTATCTTACTGGTGGGATTTGGGTCTCCACTTTGCCTATGTTCCTTCGTGTCCATTTGATTGCTTGCTTTTGAACTTCTGATACCTATTCCCATCAACACCTGATGATCACACAGGCTGGTGTGCTTTTTCCATGTTGCCTTTGTTGCTTTCATGCTAGATGATCACTTTTACTTCAAGCCATTAAGACTCCAGATGCTATATCTTTTAATATCCAGGCACCATCAGCATTCTTCATCACATTTGCTTATGCACCCAATTTAGCTTCAGAGAACTTGTCAGGAAGATGACTATCATACTTTGCCACATTATTAGAACCAACTCTTCTTGTATTGAGCTAGGATTTATGTAGAAGCCGAAAGTTCATATGCTTCCTTATTGTATTTACTTATATATACATATCTAGATAAATATACCAATTTTTATATATTTACATATATACACATGTATATTTAAATATATATAATATACTATTATATATAATATAATGTATATAATTTTTACTTCCTTATTGTTTCCTCTATTTCTTTTTCTTTCTTCGTACACCACTATCATGTTCACCTGTTGTTCAGTTCTCCGTAATTCCTCTTGGGCACATCTCAATTGCTTAAACATCACCAGGGACACTACACACTCCTTGCCATTGGTTTTAGATCCTTTGTTATTCCCCTGTCCCTGACATATTGGCTTACTGCTCCCCTTCCCCAATCTCCTCCTTTCCCATGTCCTACACCCCACCCCAGAACCATCAGTCCTGTTGCTGTGTCCTTGAGATTGCTTTTCCTATCTATCTTATGTATATGGACAAAAAAAAGGATTTAAAAAAATCGTTCCATGTCTACTTGCTGACTTTTGTGAATATTCACCAATTAATTCAGATGGGATACCAAGCGCTGGCCCCCGAATCAAGAGTCTATTTTCGGAAGTCCTCTGGGACTGCGTGCCTTTGTTCCCATTGCTGATCTCATCTTGGTTTACCCCTAGTGGGGAGGTCAGACCAGTCACACTCCCCATACCTTATCTTCAGTGCTGACCTCTATAATACTGTAATGTAGAAAGGGAAGTCATGTCTTGGGCTGGGCCAGCTCTGCCGTCCTTCCTGTGAACTAGTTGCTCCAAGCAGGAATGTTGGTCTCAGGTCTTGGTGCTCCAGAATGAGGTCTACTCTCTCTTTCCTTCTTAGTTCAGGCTGCTCGCCCTGAACTGTATCTTCAGTACTGTCCTCTCTATTGCTGTTATCTAAAGAAGGGGATGTCATAACTCAGGGCTGGGGTCAGGCTTACAGTCTTCTCTGTTAATGGGCTGCAGATGTCACCCTCAATAATTGGTGCACCAAAATGAGGTCTCCCTTTCCAAAGATGGATTAATGCCCTGATCCCCCAATGTCATCTATTTTTTCCTTCCCTCTTTTCTCCATAGGTCTTAAATACGTGAGGGAGAAGGAGAAAATGACTTTCAGCCCCAGTGTCAGCTGCACTTAAAAAAAATGTTTTTATATTCTATTTGTTTTTGATGCCCTGTGCAACATTGGGATTGGTCTGACCCCTGCCAGAGTACCTGGTCTTTAGCATGGAATCTATGCAGTATGACCTTTTTCCTCTTTACCCATTGTATTGTTTGAACTTACCTCAGTGGATTCATGTTGCATTTGTCCTTTTGAACTTGGATAACTTCAGTCAGCATTATTTCCTCCAACTCAATATGTTTCATTTTTTCACCACTGCTATGTAGGGATGCGTAATACTCCACTGAGTGTGTATACCAGAATTTTTTTTATTCATTTGTCTATTGATGGAAATTTATGTCGTTTCCAATTCTTTGCGATTGTGAACTGTGCTGCTGGGAACACTGGAGCACAAATGTCTGGTCATGGTCTGTTTCTTGCCTCTAATGAGTATATGACCAGTAGGGGGATTGCTGGGTCACAATGTAACTCAATTTGCATTTGTTTTGTAGGTCGCCAAATCACTTTCCACAGTGGCTGTATGTATCTACCAGACCACCAGCAATGGATGTGAATTCCCGTCTCATCCCCTCCAACATACGTAGCTTTCTGATTTGGGGGGTTATCTTTGAGGGTGTTAGGTGGTATGTCATAGTTGTTTTAATTTACATTTCCTTAATGGCTCATGATCAGGAATATTTTCTTATATGGTTATTATTGGCTGGTTATTATTGGCCATTCAGGTTTCCTCACTTGTGAATATTCCGTTCAGGTCTTTTGCTCACCTCCTCAAAGGTCTTTTTTTTCTTGTAGGCTCGCAGGGTAATGTGGATTTTAGAAATAAGCCCTTTGTCGGATGTGCCATTGCTGACGAGGCTTTCCCAGTCTGTGGGTTCACTTTATACTCTCTTGGTAAAGTCTTTCAATGCACCAGGTGTTTTTTCTTTAACATATCCTACTTCTCGATTTGTGCTTCCTCTGTACATGTGCCTCTCCCTATTTCCAGTAGCTCGTGTATTCCCTGTGCCAAGAGTCTTGGGTTTGTCCCAATTTTCTCATTGATGGTCCTAATAGTTTGGAATTTTACCTTGAAGTCTGTGATCCACCTTAAATTTGTTCTTGTCTGTGGAGTGAGGTAAGGGTCTTGCTTAATTTTTCTGCAGCTAGACATCCAGTTTTTCCAGCACCATTTGTTAAAGAGGACATTCACTTCCCAGTTGATACTTTGGGGGCCCTTATTGCCTGTATGCTGCTGATTTTATTTATGGGTTTTCTGTTATTTGAAAACCCTGATTGGTCTGATTATCTGGCATTATACCAGTACCTTGATGTTACCAGCTTTATTCCTCTTTTTGAGGAGTTCTTTGCTGATTCTGGACTTATCCCCTTTCCATAGGCAGTTGGTGGTCATTTTTTTCCATTTCACTGAAGAAAGATGCTGGTATTTGTATCAGGATTGCATTGAACTAATATAGTAACTTGGGTAGCATTGCTTCTTTACAATATTGAGTCTTCCAATCCATGAGCCTAGAATATTCTTCCATTTGCAAAGGTCATTTTTGGTTTCTTTTAACAATGTTCTGGTGTTTTCATTGTACAGATCTTTTGGATTTTGGATTAGGTATGTCCCTAGATATCTCAATTTATGCTTGGCTATTTTGAAGAGTACTATCTTCTTGATCTCTATTTCTGTGATCTTTTCTGATTTATATAGCAATGCAATTGACTTTTGTTTGTTGATCTTGTATCCGGTATGTCCATCCAATTTCTCTATTACTTCCAGCACTCTTAGTGCGGCGTTTTCCATATATATAATCATCGCATCTGCAAATAATGATAATTTAATTTCTTCTTTCCCCAGACGAATACCTTTATGTCCTCCATTGTCTTATGTTATTAGGTAGTAACTCCAGAACGAAGCTGAATAAAAGTGAGGCCAATATATGTACGAGTATACCTGATGCAATAGATGAATATATGGTTTCTTATAAGATATGTAAGAGCCCCCAATAAAGTATTTAATAAATTTTTTTAAGTGGGGACAAGAATAATCGTTGTCTGGTCCACTATTTCAGTGGGATTGTTTTAATCTCATCTCCATTGACTATAATGTTGGCTGTTGTTTTTTCATATATAGCTGTCTTATATAGCATAGTTTCCTTATTTTCCTATCTTCTTACGTGTTGAATGTTGTGAAATGCTTTTAATGCTTCTACTGACATTATCATGTGGATCTTGTCCTTTTCCTTGTCAACATAATGAACAGTGTTAATGGATTTCAGATGTTGAATCATTCCTGCATCCTGGGTATGAACCTCACTTGGTCAGGGTGAATTAATTGTTTTATATACTTTTGTATTCTATTCGACAATATTTTGTTGAGGACTTTTGCACATGTGTTAGTCCAGGTGGGCTGGAGAAACAAATTCATAGACACACATATGTGTATAAAGGACAGGTATATATACAAGACGAACTGAACATTGAGAAAACATCCCAACCCAGGCCAGTCCAAGGTCATAAGTCCAATATTAGTCCATATGTCCAACAGTAATCTCTAAAGTCCTCTTCAGACTCATGAAACACATGCAATGACACACTGAATGTAGAAGATCACAGGCCAGTGGGTACAAAGTCTTTGGTGGCAGAAGCATCTCAGCACTGGCAGGGGTCTCAGCGTGGCCATTCCAGTTCCCAGGGCTGCATCAGGGTAGGTCCATATGGCATCTCCTCTGGGATGCCTTGCAGGAAGTCAGCCTTGTCAGTAAAGTGTATTCAAGGGAATGAATCAAGAGAGACAGTGTCTCCTGCCTCCACGGAGGAAGTACCAGATTTCCCAGAATTCTCAAGATAAGGCCATGCCCACACAGAAGTGTGATTGGCTATCTCCAGGTTGACAGTCTAGACTCCACCCCTACACTCTTAATCCTTAAAATGACACCAGATTAGGTGACTACCACACCATAGAAGTACATTATAGATATCTTTATTCTTGTGGGATCCTTTGCCTGCCTTTGGTATGAGTTTTAGGGTAGCTTCATAGAATGATTTAGGAAGTTTGTGGTCCTTTTTCTGTGTTCTGGAAGATCTTTTGTAGAATTTTTGTCAGCTCTTCCCTGAATGTTTAGAATTCTCCTGTGAAGCTGTATTGACCAGGAGTTTTTACTTGGTAGTTCCTTGGTAACCTTATCTATTTCATTTTTTGCTATGGGTCTGTTCATGTTCTTGGCATCTATATGGAATAATCTGGTGAGGGATTGTTTTCCAATTATTTGTCCTTGTCTCAAAGTTGTATAGACTTTGAGTATAGACCTTCCTAGTACTGTTTAATTAATCTTTTAATTTGGTTAGGGTCTGTTTTGAATTACTATTTTGTCAATAATCCTGACAAATGATGTCTGGTCCTTCCTTTCTTTGGTTAGGTTTGTCAACAGTCTGAAGATCTGATAATCCTTTCGAAGAACGAACCAACTCTTTACTGCATTGATTTTTTTGCATTATTCTCATGTTTTCCCACTCCTTTGTCTCCACCCTTAATTTATTTATTTTTCTTTTGCTATTAGAGGGATCATTCTGCTGACTCTTCTAGTTGTTAGAGGTTTTGTGATAGCGTATCAACCATACGTCTCTCTTCCATTTTCATATCTGCATTTATGGCTATCAAACTTCCTCTGTTAACTGCTTTTGTTGTATCCCATAGTTTGGGGTACGTTGTGTTCTCATTCTCATTGGTTTCTATGAAGTTCCTAATTTCATCTGTACTTTTGACCAGTACCAATTCATTTTGAAGAAGAAAATTTTTCAGCCTCCAAGTTCATGCCCTTGATTTTTTATCTTCCTTTTATTGATTTCCAGCTTTAGAGTGTAGTCTGAGTGACTTCTATGCTTGAATTTACTCAGCTCAATTTGTGTCCCAGCATGTGGTTAGATTTCAAATATGTGCCAGATGCATTTGAAAAAAATTAGTTGTGTGATTGTTTATTTCTGTGGTCTTGTTATTGAGCTTCTTTCTCATTGATCTATCTTTCTCAGAAAGTGGTGTATTAAGTCTGCCAGCTATGATTGTTGAACCTGTGATTTTTTTTTCATCTTTCAAAAATTTGATTGAAAAATTTTGTGGGTCTCTCATTGGGGCATGTATATATTTACTATGTTATCTGGCTACAGATCTCTTGAGGATTCTACGTTGTCCATCCTTATCTCTTGTATGACTTGCACCATGAGATCAATTTTGTCAGAGATTAGGATTGAAACTCCTGCTTTTTAAAAAATTGAAGTTTGCTTGGTATACTCTTCACCAGCCTTTGATTCTCAACCTATTTTTGTCAGCAAGCTTAAGGTGTGTCTCTTGAGGCAACATATCAAGGGGTTATGTTTTCTAATCCAGTTGGCTAGCCTTTGTCTTTTAATGGGTGAGTTCAGACCACGGATGTTCAGAGATATATCCATCTGTGGGTTCTTTGTTGTTAGTGCATACCTTTTGTATAGGTATTTTCCTATCTCCCTCTATTTAAGTGTGTTGTGTACTTTCGTGAGAAGTACCATTCACCACTGGGCCAATGTTGGGCCAGATTCACCATTGGCCAATGTTGGGCCAGATTCAACTTTGGGCCAGTGTTATATTGGGGGTTGTTTTTGGTGTACTCACTTCTTTATAGAGTTGTGCTATGTGTGCTTGATACTTGTTGGTCTTCTCTCCAACATGATATGCAAAGAATTTTTTGTACTGCTGGATTTCTTATAATGTAATTTCTGAGATTTTCCATTTCTGGGAAAACTCTGACCTCACCATCTATTTTGATGAAGAGTTTGGCAGGATAGACAATTCATTGGTTAGTGTTATTCTCTTTCAACAATTGGAAGATTCTACTAGACTCTCTCCTCTTCCTCATAATATCTGCTGATAAATCTGAGAAAATTCCTTTCTGAGTACCCATATAGAAGACTACCTTTTTTTTATTCTCCCTCTAGTTGTTCTTATGATTTTCTCCTTTTCCTCAAAGTTGGATAATTTGACTACTATATGCCTCAGTGGATCCTTCCTAGGGTTCAGTCTTATTGCTGTCCTCTCTGCTTCCTGGATCATGGTTTGATTCTCATTCATCAAGCTGAGGAAGTTTTCTTCCAGGAATTCCGTATTTTGGCTGTGGATTTCTTTGTTGTGTCTTGTTCTGGTTATTTGATCCAATTATTTGAATATTGTTCCTCTTCATAGTATCACTCATTGTTCTCTTGATTTTCTTCTGCTTCTTTATCTTATTTGATTGCCTTTCCATTTGTTTTTATCTGCTTGGCTGTCTTCAAGATTGCTGATTTTGTTCTCTGTTAGTTCTGGCTTGTTTGTGAGGTCTCTTACCTTGTTCTTTCATTCGGTTGCCTCGTCTCCTAACTCTTGTATTTCCTTTTGGGGTGGGGGCTCCATCTTTTTGGTTTCATCATTTTTTCTGTATCAATTGATTTCCTCAGATCCTGTTTGACTTAGGAATATCCTGAAGATTTCTTTCTGGGGTGATTAAACTTCTGCGTCTTGTATGAATGACTTTGGGTTCAAATCTTCCGCCAACATTGCATTTTATTTTACTTGATTTCTTGTAGAGATTGTTGTCTCAGATTGTTGCCTGTGTGTTGTTTTGGTGGAGCTTGGTGCCTTTTTGCTAGGAGGCAGGTACCCTGAGTTATCTCTCTGGGAGTGTAGTAAGAACGATTCTGAAGGCTAACTGCAGACAGCTGTGCTGTGAGATCAGGGTGCTTCTCACTCTCACTAGGGGTTTACTTCTCCCTGGACAGTCGGAATTATATATTTGGAGAGTAGATCACCGGCAGAGGGTAGCACTGTGCTGGTTGATTGCATGAGAAGCTGTGGCAGCGGTGCCCTTGGCAGCAAAGAGCACTGAAGAGGACAGATGGGGGTTCCTTTGGTAGGGTGGAGTCCCCAGAGAGTGGGCACGGGTATCCATGGTGGCGGGTGGTGCCCTGGTGGGTGGGATAGGTTAAAACAAAGCCCCAAGCAGGCTGCTGCAACAGTAAGTCAAAAGCCTAGGGTACTTTTAAACCTAGTGAACCTAAGTCTACGTATCTTTATGATGCTGCTCCTGTGACCTGGAATAGTAGAGTATCCCATTCAACAGCACTCCTGCATTGATTTCTTCGGAGTCCCCCCCCCCCCCCAGTGTTTGTTATTTGGTCACCATCTTACTGCCAACTCATGCCCACATACTTTTTGAAGTCCCCTGGTATTTCCCTTTGTTTTCAGACATTTATTCATTTTCACAATTTGTGTTACCGAAAACAATATTGGGTTGAACATTTGTGTTATGATCCCAATTTTTAATACTATTTTATTGAAGTCTCTTACACATTCCAATATATCCAATCCCATACACTTCTGTTGTTCACACCCATGAGGTAGGGTTATACAGTCATCAGTGCTATCAGCTCCTCTCCCCGCCCTCTTCCCATACCATGAGGGGACCATTAATCCTCTCACATTCTCTGAGTAGTCATCTATTTTGACTTCCATGTACTGAGAGATTTTCAATATACAAATGAGCATATGCAGAGGTAACATAATTAACGAGGTAAAATACATAAAGCCCTAATAGCAAGCAGAGGAAATCTTAAAGAACAATAGGGTAGTTATGTGGTTCATCAGTGCCATACCACACCCTGGATTTATCATCCATCCAGTGTGGTCCTTCTGATTGGAATTGTCCAAGTAGCTTAGAGTTGAGCTTTGTGTCTCTATGAGATTCTTGCCTCTTCACATCTGTAGGTGTAGCCAGCCCTCACAGCTAATCACGGATTAGTAAGCACAATTGTACGGTTAAGAAACATAAAGATTATAGTAAAGTCGTAGAAAATAAGGAGAGATAGGAGAGAGAGTAACATAAAGAAGTCAAACACATTTAATGGTAGCATGATCACTTCAACTCCTCTTGGTGGTACACGTGAAGGTGGGAGACGAGAGGGCAGGAATGAGCGACAGAGATTTATTACTAACCAAGGCCTATATATCTTTTGGGGGCATGCAAGCCCCCTGATTACAGGTAAAGACATACATCACAGGAAGGGGTTTTACTATAGGCATACACATCACAGGAAGGGGATGAGGTAACGGTGTACACACTATAGGAAGAGGAGGGACTAGGGGTATATGTGTGACAAGAAGGGCAGACCCTGGACTCAATATGGAAGCCTAGCCTTGGTCATCCTTAAGTGGGTTTGAACTCCCTCGGCTCTCCTTCAGGGAAACAATCTACTACTATCCTCATCAGAAGCGGGTGGGCCCTACTTAGGATGAGACAGATTATATAGCCTGATTGATCTAGATGTCTGATAACCCTTAGGGAGAATAACCTCTGATCTACTTTCACTGACTTCCAAATATATAGTCATTTACCATGTGTAGCAAGCAGATAGGTTTGGCATACATTTGGGGGAGACAACTTGGGAGAATTCTTTCTGTAATCCTCACACATCGATTTGGCTGTGTGTTTTTGAACTTCTGATACCTATTGCAGTTGACACTTCATGATCACACAGGCTGGTGTGATTCTTCCCTGTGGGCTCTAGTTGTTTCCTGCTAGATGGCCTCTTGTTTAATTAAAAGACTTTCAGATCTCAGATGCTATATCTTTTACTACCTGGGCATCATCAGCTTTCTTCACCACATTTGCTTATGCACCCACTTTGTGTTCTACGATCATGTCAGGAAGGTGAGTATCATACATTGCCACATTTGTAGAGCAAACCATTCTTGTACTGGGGCAAGACTTAAATAGAAACCCAAAGTCCATCTCCTTCCTTGTATTATGCTTATTTATTTATTTATACACAAGTGTACACACATATATATATACATGGTATAATATAAATCTGTTATACTTTTATATAACAGATATTATATATTATTTAATAAACTATAATTTACATAATAGCTATACCATATATACTTATGTATAAGCCGAGTTTTTCAGCACATTTTAATGCATTTTTTTGTGGTAAAATTAGGTACCTTGTCTGATATTCGGGTCGGCTTATACTCAAATATATATCCTATATTTTCCCTCTTCCCCACTGTTATATTTACCCATATTTTAACTCTCAGTAATTCCTCTAAAATATTTTTCAATTTTTCAAACATTACAAGAAAAGCTACACACTTCTTGCTGTCAATTATACAATCCTTACTATTCCCTTACACCCATCATTGTTGGCTCTGCGGTCCCCTCCTCCCTCCCATCCCTCCCAGGAACCATTGATCCAGTCATTGTCTCTGTAAGGTTGCCTCTCCTGGACATATTTTCTAGATAAACACCAAAACAAACAAACATGCAGATGTCACAAGTCCAATAGGAATCATGATTTAGAACAGATGCATGCCTGTATGTTTAAGAGAGAAGGACATATTAACAACCATCAGTCCGGTCCCCATTTCTTTCATAGTTCCACTTATGTGGAATTATTTTTATGATACATTTGGGGAATTTGGAATAGCCATAACATTTGCCATATACCACAGATACTATAAAACCTATTTTAACATGATTTCCTTAATTATAAAATTATTTCAGCAAAGAATGTTAGATCTATGTTCAGTGTGGGATAAATAACTCACTTTCTGCAAAGATTGTTTATTAAGGAAACATGGTGTTTTGATATAATTATCTATACTAATTGGTAGAGAATGTTACTGTGTATTTATATGTATGTATAGCAAAACAGAGAAATTGTCAATTATCTTCTTTAAGCAATGATTCTCAAGTATAATAGAATTGTATTTAAGAATATTTAATATTAATGATATTAAAATATAAATTAATATGCCAGATTTGTTTGTGTATATACATGTATTTTAATAAATCATTTTATTGGGGCCCATCCAACTCTTATCACAATCCATACATACACCAATTGAGTAAAACACCCTTATACATTGATTGCCCTCATCATTCTCAAAATTCGCCTTCCACTTGGGTTCCTGGAATCAGCTCATTTTCCTTTTTTCCCTCCCCTTCTGTCCCTGCTCCCCCCTCCCTCATGAACCCTTAATAACTTATAAATTATTACTCTATCCTATCTTACAGTGCCTGGCATCTCCCCTCACCCACTTTCCTGTTGCCCATCCCCCAGAGAGGGGGTTACATGTAGATCCCCAATATCTGTTCCCCCTTTCTACACCCCCTTCACTCCAGGTGTCACCACTCACCGCTGGTCCTGAGAGGTTTATCTGTCCTAGATTCCCTGTGTTTCCAGATCCCTTCTGCACTGCTGTGCATGCTCTGGTCTCACCAGGTCCGCAAGGTAGAATTGGGATCATGATAATTAGGGGGTGGGGGGGGTGGGGAGGGAGAGGAAGCGTTCAAGAACTAGAGGAAGGTTTTGAGTTTCATTGTTGCTACACTGCACCCTGAGTGACTCATCTCCTCCCCACTAAACCTTTGCAAGGGATGACCAGCTGTCTACAGATGAGCATTGGGTCCATATTTTAAAAAGATATATAGATAGATGAAATTCATAGGTGTTACTAAAAGTGTCAGATTATTAGGATAAAAACGCTCCAACTACTAAGCGTTAGGGTATTCAAGTCAGTTATGTGGATTAAGGCGTAAATTGGCTACAGTCCCTTAAAATATCTCAGGAATCTATGGTTTGTTTTGGTTTCTGTGTTGCTGACTGTATTTGGGGGGAGGTTATGAGTAGCTGTCTGCACAACAGAGAAGGATAGTAACCAGGGTAAACTTTAAGAGCGTTTTACAGATTTTATCCTGCACATGAAATTACAACTATCAGATCAGTTTTCTATTCATAAGATTATCTTTTTCATTGGTCTGTACGAATAGCATCCTCTCTTTGCTGGCATGGCAATTAATTGGAATTGCATTCGGTTTTAAACTTGTGATGGCCCTTACACATTCACATCTACTATTCTCATACTGCTTTTCAAAAGAGGAGCCTAGACTTCTAATTTACGAGATAAGAAGGACTTTGCCACCTTTCTCAATTTACCATGCTATGGGATCAGTGTCCGTGCATTGCATACAAGTAGTGTTTTCTGGATTGACTGATTTGTCAATATGTAATGAACAGAGCTATCCTAGAACTGAAAGTAGGTCAATATGTCGTGTATTTAAATTCTTCGCTTCTTTTTCTTTAGGACTGAATTAAACACAATGCACAGCCTTGGAGCCGGTGAGAGGTTGGAAAGAAAGCAGGAGAAAAAAGAAATATATAGTTTGGCTCAGGACCCAGAACTATGAAGGGTTTTATTGCTTTGAGGGCTACATGGCTCCCTATCTAAGTTGAGAAATACCATTTCTCAAGACGATGTATCCAAAATCCAAATGTCGCTCCTCCAATTGATTTCTGCCTGGTTCTTGCTGAGTCCTTACAAACAAAAAAATGAGCATAATAGATATGCACACATCACTGGTGTTAGCTCTGCTGGTATCAATCAAATACTTTTATTTCAATCACATCAGGAAACAAAGAGATGAGATTTCCTATTGACATGGGGTGTGGAATTCATTCCCCATCCTCTTCTCACTGGAGTGTGATTTCCAGGATTTCTGGGAAGTCTTACCAGGAAAACTGTGATAGATAATACTGATCTCTTAGCATTTTAATTATTTGAGAATGGCTCAATTATACTTAACTCCTCTATCTCATTGATACCATCCCCCAATCTCAAACTTTCTCAAACTGTGCATAGCTGGTAAATTAACCCTATTATTATTCTATTCCAGAGAAGATGATTTACAATTTTATGCCAGCAGTTTCATACTCATTGCCCCAGCAAGAGCTGAAGAATGATTTATAAGGATTCAAACATTCTGGCACAGATGTTACATAGCCTCAGCATGTTTTTGTTGCACAGTGTGATCAATTCTTCCTCATATGCATCGATGCACACAGGTAGTGGATAATACTATGCTAGTGCCAACAGATTCCAGATTTTTTTGTGACCTTGTGATAACCAACACAGTTAGCATTTGTATTTCCAGCAAGTCAATCCCGAGTCTACTTTTTATCGAGGAGTGGTTTAACTTGTGTAATTAGTTTAGTTGCCTCTGTTGAGTCCCTAATGGGCTCTTATATCATAAAAACATTCCTTTCTAAAACAGTTGGCAGTTTTTGTTGTGTTTGCTTTCTTTTCCCAAACATTTCTCATCTCATCCATTACTCTCTTGTGGGGAGAAGAGCAGCAAGAACAGAAACACAGATCTGAAAGATTAAAGAGATACAAAAAGGGAAAAAAGTGAATCAACTTGTGGGACCATTTAATTCATTCACATATATCATGTACAGCATCAAAGGAGAGACCCATCTCATTTTGTGCAATATTAGTGTATATATATATATATAGCCATGAAATTATTACTTTGCAAACATCTAACTGTACTCAGCTTTGAGTAGAATTCTTTTCTCAGAAAATATTAATAATATCTGGGGTCCCCTTGCTCTACAGCCAAAGTAGAATGGTTACCACAATGCATGTTAATTCACCAGATGATATGATTGCTATTATTTATTAATTAAACTAGAAGATAGTCTTAGATGGGCATAGCTTCATATCCCTTAGAGTTGTCACACTTTTAACTTCCCATGGACAATATAATCAAATCTATATAAACTCTCTGCCCAAAACCAGAAACAGAGCAATTCAGGTTGGAAGTACATTATATTTAACAAAGTGAAAATTGACACTATAATATTCCATCGTTGTCTAGATATCGTAAATCTCTTAACTAATACCTTTAAAAATATGGCAAAGTAGTTCTTAAACTTTAGTTTGGCTAAATATCATGTCAGATTCTTGTTAAAAGCCCACAATAATGAGCAACACAATAAAAAATCTGAATCAATAGGTGTGGCACAAAACCAAGAATTCACAATTTATAATGTACCAGTGTTAGTCTGGGTAGGGTAGAGAAACAAATTCTTAGACACTCATATGTATATTAAAGAGCTTTATATACAAGAGAAAATGAATATTCAGAAAACATCCCAGCCCAATCCAGATCAAGTCCATATGTGTGATATTAGCCCATATGTCCAATAACAATCTATAAATTTATCTTCAGATTAATGAAACACATGCAATGACGCTGAGTGCAGGAAGATCACCGGCCAGTGGGTGGAAATTCTTGTGGATCCAGTGGCAGTATAAGGATCTCAGGGCTGGTAGGGGCTGCTCCAGCTCAGGGAACTAGTAAAGCTCCATGTGTCTACACAGCTGCAATGCCTCTCAGGGAATGAGCCTGTGTCCCGTCTCCAGTGAGCTATTTATCTCCTTAGCACCTCCAAATAAGGTAATTAAACTGGGACCTGAATGACAGGCTAAACTCCACGCTTTCACTCATAGCTTTCAAATTGACAAAAGATGTACCCTAAGTAATTCTGACAGACATAGTAAGTGAAATATTCAAGATGTTGAATATTAACTTAGATGTCTACTAGGATTTCTAAGTTCAGATTTTCTTTTTATTTATTTCTTTATAATTTAGAGATAAATTATTTATTGACTTTCATCTGCAAATGTTGGTCACTCCCCCCCCCCCCCGAAATCATGAGTTCAATTTATTTTAAAAATAGAATCAAGTAAAAAGAATAACTGACCTAGGACCTGACCTAGCCCCATTAGATACTGGCAATTACAATATTTTTATATAAAATCTTTCAGGATATTTTTCATGGCTCCTTTCTTGAAAATATTCATGTTTTATTAGACTTGTAATATAAACTGTATATCTTAATAGAAAAATGCTTTAGAGACTATGGATGGAAAATTTTTAAGTTATTAATAGCACGCTTCTTTGCAGGTAAAGTATGTGCACAACTACCTACTAGGGCTTTCATTTCTTTATTCATTGATCCATTCATTCATTCCAGTTTTCATCATTTCTTAAGTGGTGTAAGTCTAAAGAAATGTTAAAATTCAAATATATGAAAATGAGAAGCAAAGTCAAAAAAATGCAAATCCTCAGTTACCAACAGGTTGTCAAATAAATGACTTGTTTTCTTGGTAATGGCGGTGCATCCCTTTCAGGGGATTGTTGATTTCGTTCTTACGTACTCTTCAAATAAGTTCCTAGGTAAAACAGAACAAACAAAACACCACTTGGTCCTAGCCAGCTTCACAATTGATTCTATATTTGAGTTTGATGTCACATTCACTGTGTCAATCCATTCTTGTTGATGCTCTTCTTCCTTCCCATTGAACCTTCACCTTACCAAGTCTTCCTCCAGGAACTGTTGATTCCTGATAACATTCCCATGAGAGGAAGTGTTGCCATCTTGCTATCTAAGGAGTGTTCTGATTGTTCTTCCTGCAAGACATGTTTGTCATTCATGGTACTTTCATTAGTCTTCACCAAAGCCAGGATTCAAATGCATCAATTGTTCCACAATCATCTGTATTCATTATCCATGCATATGAGACACTTGAAAATACCATGGCTTGGTCAGAGTCACCTTTGTCGTCAAAGTGACATCTTTGCAAGTGTTATTTCTTTGTTCTTTGCTCAGCCTGTCAAGGCAGGATGCTGAAAAACATTTGCTTATTAACTGTCCCAGTGTGACCTTTTATTTATTTTTTCTGCCTCTCATACACTGTCATGGTTAAGCACAGGATTTTGACTAATCTGTCTCTGAATTGAAATTGGATTATCAATTTCTTATTTCAGTAACCTTAAATGGCACAAGAGAGAGCTCCAAAGTTTAGGAAGTCACATTTTCTAGTATTTGTTAATAATCTACTTTTTTATATTCAAAAATACTTTTATTGGCATATACTTTACTTATCATACAATTTAATTGTTCAGTCATATTAAGGAGATTTATGCAATCACCACCAAAATCAATTTCAGAAAATTTTCTTCTTGCACTCAATCTTATTAGCCCCCATTTCCCCATATCCTCCCAGCTAGGACCCTATCTGGATACTGTCTCTATAGATCAGTCTATTCTGGGTTTCCTATGCATGACATCATACAAAACAGAAACAGAAAGCAAGTGAACAAACAAACAAAAAACCCAGCAACAATGACTAGAAAACACCATGGAAAAAGCCTAATTCAACGAGAAAGTAGAAAGTATTAAAAATGGAAACAACTTTAAAACGGGTCAAAAGGGAGATCAAACAATAAGGTATGACATTTTGCCTACCTCGAAAGGCTATTCTCATTCCGCAAGTACGGTCACAAGGGATTCATCAGAGGTTTACTCCATGTGGGGACCTTGCAAATGGAGTTGAGGCTTCTGCAAAGCAGGTGTTCACAATTTAAGCTCTGATACCATTCCTTCCTTTGGATTTGGATGCTATTATTTCAAGTCCTTGGATTATATGGGCTGGTGCGCTTCTCCCATGTGGATTTAGTTGATGCCTGAATTAAAAAGCTTAATAATACACTTTTATGGACATATGTTAACTGTTCATTAGAATCTCAGAGAAGAAATCCCAAGGTCACTGATCAAAGTCAAATAGCATGGTGAAGGGCACTCCAAAAGCATGTGGTGGAGATAAGGAAGCTTAAAATCAGATCTATCCGATGCCTTTTCCCACTCTCATCACACTTGAGTTTTACTTGACTCTTCTCTTCACTAACACACTCCTTGACAGTGATAGGAGGAAATGACAAAGGCACTCTCAAGTTACCCGTTATTTCCATTTTCTCTGTCAGTTATTAAATGATGCTTACAATTAAATATGGAATGAAAGTTCTCTCATGCCTTCTAACTTTTGGACCCATGTAACTATAGGGAAGAAGAGAATGCATCAGACGTTCTGCTGTTAAAGAATGAGAATAAACAAATGTTTTGATGGTTTAATTCTACCACCATGACTCGCTCTTACATTGGTGCCAGGTTTTTTAAATCTGTTTTTGAAAAGTTTTATCCCTAAACTCATTTGACAAGATAATCTGCTATTTACATCCAGACCAACATCTTTTATGTAACTTTGTGATCTTTACTCCATTGCTTTTTAACATTCTTCATACATTAAAGGATTTTTTCCACATCATTGTATAATTTCTTGACAAACAAAACATTTGTTTCCATTGTTCGTGGAGTTTTGTCCTTAGCTGTATTACAGCAATTGAGTTGAGGAGTGCTCTTTAGCTCTTTTGTTTGAAATTTCAACCTACTGAATTATTTATTGATTACATGTTTTTATTAAATGATTCAGTAGCATTAAGCACTAATATTACCTGCCACTTGAGTTTTCTTTGGAAATGTATATCTTTTTTCCACTGCCTTTTCTTTAAAAATTGTCAAGAGTATCTCTCTTGAGCTTATTTAAATTTTCAGTTTAAAATTCTATTGATCTGATCATTCTTTTTCTTGTATTGGCTAGCTCTTCTTTTGCCCTCCCAAGAACCCATCATTCTGATGTAAGCAAACAAACAAAAATCCTGTTCTTTAAAAGTATCTTTATAATCACTGATTCATTTGCACAACCTTTTATTTCTATCTCCAAAGTTACCAGGCTTGTTGGAATTTGCTTTCAAACATAAAGGTTTTCTTGCCAGGACTTCTAAGTGATGCAAACAAACACCGCAGGTTCTCTTTGTTATAACTTGCACGAGTTAAGATCTATTGTTTTACATTTAGAGTAACTATCAGTAATGCAGGAGTGATTCAACTTATTCCTGGATTAGTCACATCTGTTGACATTACCCTAACTTCAGACTTCTGTAGAATGTTCTTTAACTCACCTTCAAACATCATGTTCAGAAGTTATCAATCTGTCTCAGAAAATATGAATGAGCCCATTTCTAAAGATGCCCTGTGGTACTGGTGGTGATACTTATTGGAGTTTTTTTTTTATATTATTCTTGTATTTCATTATTTCTGTTAACTTACTATATAGGCTCGTACAACTCATCACAATCGATACATCCATCCATTGTGTCAAACACTTTTGTACTATTTGTTTCCCTCATCATTCTCAAAACATTTGCTTTCTACTTGAGTCCGTGGTATCAGCTCTTCATTTTCCCCTCCCCCATGGATGCTTGATAATTTATAAATTTTTATTATTATGTCATATCTTATACCGTCTGATGTCTCCCTTCACCCACTACTCTGTTGTCCATCCCCCAGGGAAGAGGGTGTGTGTGTGTGTGTGTATAAAACTGTTTCTGACTTGTTTGCCTCGATCCTATTCAAAGTTTTTCACCTTCTCAAATAATTCCAGCTATAAAGAGACTTATCTATCAAGTCCTTTCTAGTGAGCAAGAATGCTCCCGTGCTTTCACTTGTAGAAAGGTAGGTGTCCTGATCAAGAATATAATTCCTTACTAAGTTTTGGAATGCCAGAAATAGAATGCTTTTTTGTATTTATGTGTCCTAAATGTCAAGGAATCCTCCAACCTTTTGTATTTCCATCTGAAAACTTCAAGTCTACTTACAGGCACTTCTGAACAACTAACCTAATAAAAAGTTCCCAGGAATCACTGTTTTTTTTTTGTTTTGTTTTGTTTTTAAATCATTTTATTGGGGGCGCATACAACTCTTATCACAATCCATACATACATCCATTGTATCAAGCACATTTGTACATTTGTTGCCCTCATCATTCTCAAAACATTTGGTTTCTACTTAAGCCCTTGGTATCAGCTCCTCATTTTTACCTGTCCTTATTCACCCCCTCCCTCATGAACCCTTGATAATTTATAAATTATTATTATATTTTCATATTTTACACTGCCCGACGTCTCCCTTCAACCACTTTACTATTGTCCATCCCCCAGGGAGGAGGTTATATGTAGATTCTTATAATCGGTTCCTCCATTCTGCCCCACCCTCCCGATATCGCCACTCTCACCACTGATCCCAAAGGAATCATCTGTCCTGGATTCCCTGTGTTTCCAGTTCCTATCTGTACCCATGTACATCCTCTGATCTAGCCAGATTTGTTAGGTAGGATTGGGATCATTATAGTGGGGGCTGTTTTTGACAGTCTACCTGCTCCCTGGTCTCCAGAACTTACCATTTATTAGCATATCATCCATGCTCCAATTTGTTGTCCTTGTATGGAGAAAAGTATAGACATATTTGCCTTAAATGTTAGTTGTTATCATTGGGGTGTGGGGCATGGAGTAGAAGGAAAGAGAATATTAATTACATTTCAGGGCTTCAGGCAACTTATCACAAGGACTGCTATGAAAAGCCTCTCAATGCTATTGATTCTGGAACCATTTGTAACATTGTCAGAGCCTGCTTCAACAATTGGGCTTCAGTTTATAGGAAAAGGAGATGCCGTCAGCTGTCTAAGATATAAAATAATTCAACTGAGCTACACAGAAATGTTCTCAACTTCCTATTTTATGTATAAACAAAAGCCTTACGGTATTTTCATCCCACTATTTCTAAAAGTCTTACCCAGAAGAACCAACTGAGCCTGTAGGGATAGGGAAGTATGTAGGTACATCTATGGTTGCTATGTCTACAATATTGGTACACTTCATATTATAGCTAAGAGTCAAAAACAACCCAGTTACTTCCATGTGTTCTATTTTGCTTTTGATAAAATGTCCAAAACCTTAGGGTAATGTGTGTGTGTGTGTGTGTGTGTTTATTTAAGAAATTGTTGATATCGATGTATACACCAGAAAGAACACTCTAATTGGTTTAAATATATGCTTTGGGTTTTTAAAATCATTTTATTGGGACTCATACAACACTTATCACAATCCATACATGCATCCACTGTCTCAAACACATTTGTACATTTGTTGCCCTCATCATTCCCAAAACATTTTCTTTCTAGTTGAGCCCTTGGTATCAGCCCCTCATTTTCCCCCTCCCTCCCTCAGGAACCCTTGATAATTTATAAATTATTGTTATTTTGTCATGTCTTGCACTATCTGATGTCTCCCTTTACCCCCTTATCTGTTGTCCATCCCTCTGTGAGGGGGTTATAGGTAGGTCATAGTGATTGGTTTACCCCTTGTCCCCCCACCTTTCCCTTACCCTCCTGGTATGGCTACTTTCAATATTGATCTCAAGGATTTTATCTGTCCTGGATTCCCTGTGTTTCCAGCTCTTATCTGTACCCATATCCATACTCTCACCAAGCCAGATTTGTAAGGTAGAATAGGGTCATGATTATGGGGGCGAGGAAGCGTTAAATGGCCAGTGGAAAACTGTGCGTTTCATAGGTGCTATACTGCACCCTGACTAGTCCGTCTTCTCCCTGCAACCATTCTGTAAGGGGATGTCCAATTGCTTACAAATTGGCTCTGGGTCTCCACTCCACACTCCTCTCCTCATTCACATTATGAATTTTTGCTTTATGTCTGTGATGCCTGATATCTGACACCGACACCTCATGATCACACAGGCTGGTGTGCTTCCATGTGGGCTTTGTTGCTTCTCAGCTAGATGGCTGCTTGTTTATCTTCAAACCTTTCAGAGCCCAGATGCTATATCTTTTGCTTTACAGCAAACCAGCCCAAATCCTAATAAACATGTTGACATAGAGTTTACTTTATACTTTAAATTTATCAAACTAAATACCTCTTATGAGCCAAGAGATGAACTTTCATCTCAAATTATTGCCACAATCCAATAATGTATATGCAAAAAAAACAATTCTAGAGAAGGGGACCTACTATTGACTGAGTAGATGGAATAAAAAACTGAAAAAGACTATGGTATCAAAAGAAGGCCAAGGGGATATTTTGTGATCCTCTCTTTTTGTAATCTGCAAGTCCAAACGTTATCCCATTAGAATTGTCCAGGGAAGAATCAAGACTGAATGGCAATTGGGAATAGTGGGCATTCGATAAATACGTACAAAGAATAGATTAAAAATTACCTGGAGCAAGAGTTGATTGTAATAATATAAAAAAAACGATTATTTTTTTCAAGTCATCTGTTGAGTCTAAGGAAGTTAATAATCAAATAATTCAAATATAGTAAGGAAATTAGTGGTATAATAGTAGAATTTTCTCTTCTGATGTAGGAGACCTGAATTTAATTTCTAGTCAGTTTTCCTTAGGTACCTCCTGTGCTGTCAGTGAAGACTTGCTTGTTGCTATGATGCTGAACAGATTTCAAAGAAGCTTCCAGAGTATGATAAAGTAGGAGAAGGCCTGGTGATAGAGTTCTTAAAATCAGCTAATGAAAACACTTGTGCAATCTACCGTTCATTATGAGCATGGCACAAGATGGGAGCAAGTCAAGCTTTCAGATAAGTTGTTCGTGTGGTCACCATGAGTCGGGAAGCAGTGAAATTCTATTATGAACCCCAGGTGAATCCAGCCCATCTTTTTAATTTTAGGTAGCTCCATTTCTATGAAGTACAGAAGAGAAAAGTTTATCAAAGGTATTCATTCACTGGGTTAAATGTGATAAGAGTTGTATGAGTCCCTAATAAAATGATTAAAAAATGGCAATAACTTCTCTTAGATTATCCATCTCTTGTTTGTTTCTTCTTTTCTTCAAAGTCTGTTTCCAGACCAATCCTTAGCACCATAGAGAGAAAGAGTTTGATTATCCCAGTTCATTCTGACTTTCACTTTTCAATTCCTGTTCCCCCTCATGAATGATGTGGTCTCACTTCAGATCTGATACCAGAGAAAGTTGCTGTACCTTTTTCTTTAAGCTTCCACTTTAATTTATGGCTCAAGTTCTACATCTGTCTTTCTGCTCTCCTGGATAAGCAACTCACCATCAAATATGCACCAACATTTGATTTCATCCAACTGATAATGGGATGGCTAAAAAAACAAACCTCCTTCCACACAATCTAAGTAAATTCAGAAAAGGCCATTTGGGTTCTGCAATTTTACAATTCACATTTTCCCGTTGCCACAACCAATTCACAAATTCTTGCTCTCTTGGAAACCTTTATGTTTCTAACATTAAGATGGCTGATGGTGTCGATCGTGTCGCCATTGATATTTAATTGAGTCCAACCTTGTTTTCAAAGGGATTCTATGCACTCTCTTTCATTAAAACTGTCACTATGTTATCTGGGACATTAGTCCCCTTTTTCAAAATACATGAAACTGAGGCAGAGTCTTGAAAATTGATTTCTGACATCATTCCTTTGGCAGCTTTGGGCCAAGAACCTAGATTAGTGTGACCCTTTCAGGGCCTCCACTTTTACTTAAAGATCCTTATCCATACACTTCTCTATCTCTCCAAAAAGCATTCCCTCATTTTCCCCTCTACCAGAAATGTTACTTTCTTTGCTCTTTATATACTCATCATCTTTCAACATTTAAAAGGCAATTTTATCTGATCTTCTTTCATGACTCCTTTTTCTTTGAATTCCTTCACCTCTGCCAGTTGACTCCACATGTACCTCTGATTGCATGTAACTTAATATTGTCGTAAATGATTTTATCAGTATATAGCTTATCTTACCAAATAGATTTTTATCTCATTGAAAATAAGGATTATATTTTGTTCTTCTAAAATATCCTCCAAAGTTAATGATGTTGTAAGCTAAAGATTTTACCAAACAGCAAAATATCACCATAAGTACAAAATTATGCTATTAACAACAAATTTTCTCCCAGTCCATGGCCCCACCAGAGGTCTGACTTGACCCTGTGGCTCCTCCACTGGGCATCCCCTAGCCCCATAGCACCCCTGCAGGACCACTCCAGCCTACTGGTCCCCCTGTTGGGGTGCCTCCAACCCTGTGGATCCCTCGCAGATCCACCTAGGCTTTGTAGCTCCCTCGCAGTACTTCCCCAGCCCCACAGCTCTCTAAAGATCCTCCCTGGCTTTGTGGCTGCCCCAAACCTCACAGACTTCCCCAGATCCCCCAGCTTCCCTGTGAGTCCACCTTGGCTTCATGGCTCTGCCACTGGCTTGTGCTAGACCCTGAGGCTCCACTTTGGGACTGCCCAGGCCCTGTGGATTCCACACTGGGTTGCTCCTGGCCTCTCGGTGCCACCACTGGGCTACTCCTTATTCCACAGCTACTCCACAGGTCAACCCAGTACCTGTGGCTCCCCCACAGAGAAATCATGGCCCTGCTGCCTCTTCTATAGGCTCTCTCTCACCCAATACCCGCCACGCCAGTTAACCTCAGCCCCATAGACAACTGACGGACCAGCTCCATAGGTTTCCTACCACTGCTGACCTCAAACCTTCCGAGGTTTTTCTCACCATTGCTGGACACCAACCCACTGCAACTACTTGCCCAGTCAGCATACATAATCCCACCCTCATGCCCCACAATCATCTGGTACACATTCCCTGAGGTGACAATTCAACTTGCACTCCAAAAAAAGGACATCTTCGCTAGCTAAAGAGAGAGTGGAATCCCAGTGAGATAAAGCAATAGCCCAATTCCTCAGTGCTGTTGGCTACCAGCAGTCTGCAGACACATTACTACCAATGTCCCAAAGAGAAAGCCCAGGGTTCTTTGACTCCTGGGAAAATGGCTCCATGCCCTACCAAAATGACATGCAGACAGCAACATGCCTCAACAAGCTCAAGGAAAAAATAAGAGAAATAACATTCAATGCCGGAGAAAGTCCTGAACCTAACAACTTTCATAGAAGAAGCAGACATTGATCTGACACAGAAAGAAATCTTCAGAATGCTGCTTGGAGTTATATAAGATTTGAGGGAAGGAGTACAGGAAAAGGATGAAATGATCAAAGAGATAAAGGCCACACACGCAAGGAAAATGCAAGAATTAAGGGACGAGTTAAAAGACACAAGCAACAAATTAACAGAACTCACAAACAGATCAGAAAACGCAAACAATAATTAAGAGACCTCACCAAGAGATTAGAAGAAGCAGAGAACTGAACCAGCAACCTTGAGGATAACCAGGTAGACTTCACCAACAGGGAAGTCAAACAAGATAATCAAAGATGCTGAATGAACTTGAGAACAATGTCCAATGCTATGAAGAGGGAAAACATTAGAATAATTGGGCTACCAGAATAGGACACGATGAAGAAGTTAACAGTGAAAATAGAAAGGCAATTCTTGAAAGAAAACTCCAACTTAATGAATGAGTAATTGGCAACCATTCAGAAAGCAGAGAGGACACCAACGAAACTGAACCCCAGGAAGAATTCTCCAAGGCATACCATAGTTAAGTTATCCAACTTTGAGGGAAAGGAGAAATTCATAAGAGCAGCTAGGGATTAAAAGCAATCACCTATAAAGACACTCAGATAAGAATATGCTCAGACATATTGGAGATTCTACGAAGACGAGGGTAGAGTGGAGTAACATCTTCCGGAATTTGAAAAAGAACAATGCCACCCAAGAATACTCTACCCTGCCAAACAGAGAAGTATGAGTCCTTCTGGATTAGGGAAAATTTACATAAAATGTTAAAAGAAACCCAGCTCTATAAAAAAAATTTTCCCCAACCCACTCTGGTCAGAAGAACAACATTCAACAGGCACAAACAGGAGACCACCACATACACCAACTCCACTCAGAAGTCAGCACACCAAAACAGACTCCGCTATAACATTGGTCAATGGTGAAAAGAAGGCAAGAATGACTGCCCCTACACGAACACACAGCAAAATGAAACAGAGGGAGGAAAGCATCCAACACAAAAGGTACATGATGACATCAAAGAATCCACAGATGGGTGTAATAACTCTGAATGTCAGTGGACTGAATTAATTCATTAAAAGATGAGAAGACTAGTTTAGAAAGCATAACCTATCAGTCTGCTGTCTACAAGAGACACATATCAAGTAAGCAGGCAAAAATAGGCTGAGAATTAAAGGCCAGCAAAAAATATATCCAGCAAATGGTAATTCATAAAAAGCAGGAGTTGCAAGCCTAATCTCTGACAAAATTAACCTCAAGGTGAAAGCCACAACAAGAGATAAGGGTGGGTGCTATATAATGCTCAAAGGATCAGTAGAACAAGAACCAATGAGCATGATAAATATATACCCACCCAAAAAGGGACCTGCAAAATGCACTAAATTCTTTAAGAGATGAAAATAATAAATCACTGTAGTTCAATAATAATAGTAGTTGACTTTAAAACAGCACTTCCCAAGAAGATATATTTCTGGGAAAGAGCCTTAACAAGGAGGTAAAAGAGCTAAACTCTACAATTAGGCAACTTGACCTGATAGACATTGTTAGAGGTCTCCACCCAAATGCAAAAAATATTCATAGTCTTTTCAGGTGCACATAGCACAAATTCAAAAATATACTACCTGCTGGAACACAAGTCGAGACTGAGTAAATTCAAATACATAGAGGTCACAGGGGGATAAAGAAAACAAGAGCAAACAATTGGAGGATGAATAACTCTATTCTGCAAAATGAATGGGTACTGGCCCAGATTAGAGTTGAATTTAGGAAGTTTATAGAAATCAGTGAGAATATAACATACCAAAACCTTTGGGGTACAGCAAAAGCTGTTATCAGAGGAAATTTGATAGTGATAAATACACATATAAAAAGGAAGAGAGAATTATGGCTGATACTGTGTCACCAAATCTCCAGCATTTAGAAGAGAGTCACCCGAATAATCCTACTAATAACAAAAAGAAAGAAATAGTAAAGATCAGAGAGGAGATAAATGAGTGGGAAAATAAGAAAACACTTTTAAAAATCAATGCTGGCAAAAGCTGGTTCTCTGAAAAGATCAACATAATCGATAGACTCTTGAAAAACCCAACCATAAAAAGCAAGGTGCAGGCATCAATTGCCAGGATAAGGGATAAAGAGGGGAAATTACACAGATCCTAATGCAATTTAAAGTCTAATTAGACAGTAATACAAAGGTCTGTACTCCAATGAATTCAACAACTTGGAAGACAGACAAATTTTAGAAAACAATCCCTCCCTAGATAATCCCAGATAGACATCCAGAATCTTAACAGATCCATAGCAATAGAATAAATAGATAAGCATATCAATGGACTACTAACTTTAAAAAAATCAGGCTAGATGGCTTCATGGAATAATTTTACTGAGTATTTAGGGAAGAGCTGACACCAATCCTATACAAACTCTTCCAGAGCATAGAAAAGGACAGCAAACTGCCAAACTCTTTCTATGAAGCTAGTACAACACTAATATTTAAAGTGGACAAGGATCCCATAAGAATTGAAAGCAGCAGAGTGATATCTCTAATGAACATCAATGCAATAGTCCTCAACAAAATATTGGCCATTAGAATACAAAAATATATACAACATATAATTCATCATGACCAAGTGGGATTCATTCCAGGAATACAGAGATGGTTCAACATCTAAAAGTACATCACCATTTACCACATTAAAGAGAAAGGGGCTAAGAACCATATGATAATATCAAGAGATGCATAAAAAGCATTGGACAGCATCCACAACCCTTTTCTGTTTAAGACCCCCAAGAAGATAGGATTTGAAGGAAAATTCCTCAATATAGTACAAGTTGTATATGAAAAACTAACAGCCAGCGTATAGTCAATAGAGAAAAGATGCAAACAATCCCACTGAAAAAGGAAACCAGACAAGCATGTTTCTTGTCCCCACGTTTATTCAACATTGTACTTGATATCCTAGCTAACAACCTAAGGCAAAGGAAAGACATTAAAGCTACTCGTCTTGGGAAAAAGGGATGAAAATATCATTATTTGCAGATGACACGATTCTATATATTAAAACCCCCACAACTCCACAATAGGACTGCTGGAAGTGACAGAGGAAAATGGTAGAGTGGCAGGATACAAGGTCAACAAACAGAAGTCTATTGGATTGCTACATGGCATTGGACAAGATGAAGAGGAGATCAAAAATATAGTGCACTTGACAATAGCCAAGCACAAACTGAAATGTCTTTGTATACCTCACCCCCAAACCAAAATATTTGTATTTGTACAAGGAAAACTACACAACATCCCATGCTCATGGTTTGGAAGACTCAATATAGTAAAGATATAAATCTTACCCAAGGCACCATGTAAGCTCAATGCAACCCAATATGAATTCCAGCTTCATTTTTCAAAGAATTGGAAAAAGTGACCAACTTCATATGGAGAGGAAGAAGCCCAGAATTAGCAGACAACTGCTCAAGAAGAAGGACAAAGTTGGGGGGCTTGCTTTATCTGACTTTAACACTTATTATACAGCCACAGTGGTCAAAACCGTGTAGTAGTACTCAGGCAATGGAAGAGAACAGATAACCCAGAAATAAAAGCATCAGCATATAGACAACTGATCTTCGATAAGGGCCCCAAAAATATCAAATAGGAAGTGGATACACCCTTCAACAAGTGGTGCTGGAAAAATATGCATATCTACCTGCAGAAAAATAAAGCAAGACCCTTAACTCATGCCATGCACAAGAACAAATTCAAAGTGGGTCACATATGTCGAGGTAAATTATTAGGGATATCAATGAGGAAATTGGGACAAACCTTAGAATCTTGGTGCAAGGAATACATAGGCTACTGGAAATAGTGAAGGACATCTACACAGAGGAAGCACAAATTGACAAATGGGATGTTTTAAAGATAAAACACCTGTGTACATCACATGACTTCACCCAGAGAGTAAGAAGAGTCCACAGACTGGGAAAACATCTTCAGCAATGACACATCAGACAAAGGTCTTATAACTAAAATATACAATACGCTACTACTCACCAATACAACAAACAAGCAAACAAACAAACAAAAACCGAATTACCACTGAAGAGGTGGGCAAAAGACCTGAACAGAATTTTCACAAAGGCAGAAACCCAAATACGCATATGAGAAAATTATCATGATCATTAGCCATTAGGGATATATAAATTAAAATAACTATGAGACACCAGCTAACACTCTCAAAGATAATCTAATTCAAAAAATCAGAACGCAACAAATGTTGGAGGGGTGTGGTGAGATAGGAACGCTGATCCACTGCTTTTAGTGTTGTATGTACATACAACCACTATGGATACCTAAAACAAATGGAAACCGAGCTACCATGTGACCCAGCAATGCCCCAATTGGGCATATACACAGAAGAAGGAAGAAACAGACCACAACCAGACATCTGAGCCCCAAATGTTCTTCTAGCACAGTTCATAATCACAAAGAATTGGAAGGTACTTATACTTCCATCAATTGATAAATGGATTTTAAAAATTCCGGTATATACACACAATGGAGTATTATGCATCCTTAAAAAGCAGTGCTGAATGCATGAAGCTTATTGCCTCAAGGGAAGAGCTGGAGGAAATTATTGTAAGTGAAGTTAGTGAAGCACAAAAGGACAAATACAACATGAGTCCACTGAGGCAAGTTCAAAAGCACAATGGGCATAAAGGGATACAGCGAATGATGTAAGATATGGAGATTATATTATATTATATATATATTATATTACATTATATATATATAATTTACTAATGGTTCACACAGGTGGGAGGGTGGGGGAGGAAGGGGAAAGAGGAGCTGATATCAAAGAGCTCAAGTAGTAAGATATTATTTTGAAAATGATGCTAGCAAAACATGTACAAGTTTGCTTGATATAATTGATTTATGGACTGTTATAATATTTGTAAGAGTCCCCAATAAAATGATTTAGAAAATGACAAGCTTAACCCCATTTTATACACAGGTCTTAGGGAAAAGAAATACAAAATCAGTATAGTTATACTTTGAAGCCTAACAAATATAAATGCAGAATATATGAAATCATGTTTTTTTTCCCTGTAAAAAAAACAAGAAAAATCCGTAACAGGAATGATGGCGTGCTTAACCAACAGGCATTGATGTGTTGAATGCTGCCAACCCAATCCAGCTCATCAAAATGAGGATAAATAAGACAGTACTGAGGAGAAGAGTTAGAGATGAAATGGGTAATGAAGTGGAAGGGGTTTGCATCTGTTTCTTTTCATTCATTCATTGAATTCTCTGTAAATATTGGTACGGCTTGCAAAGTGGTAAACAGCTTTTCTGTAAGTTAAAATGACTGCTTATATTCTGGCAAGAATGTCAGGCTCTGAGTGTCAGGCAAAATAGAAAGGGACATCAAACACGGCCTGAGCAGTCCTCTTGGCTCTTCAAAGACGTGCATAATCCATCTGCCCATAATGTTTGACTATGTGCCTTAAATGAGCCAACTTTTGTTCCCAGAAGGTCCCCAATACTTTTTTCATAATCCTTTTTCGGCAACTTTCACTTGGTCACATGAATTGGAGCTTGTTTACATTTTTTATTTTAAAAGGTTTGGTTTTTTTCCCTCCACTTTTTGTTTTCTGCATTAAAGTTCCATACAGACAGATGTCTTTTTGTGGAATTGAAATGACATATCTGCGTTTCATTGCCATCTTTCTTGTATTTGCATATTTAATTACTTGCCTCCCATTTTATTAGTATATTATCTGACAAGGAATTCTGGCTAATTAATTTCACCTGGAATTGTAGGTGGGTGTTTGAAAATTATCCTTGGCCATTTGCGGAGCCCAGCTGTGTTTTAGAAATATCTGATCCCCATCTGCAAGATTAAAAAGAGTGAGAGAAAACAGCTGATTATTAAAAAAGTCACTTTCCCTCGTGCCCTGGAGGTATGATTATTGGCAGATATCCTTTATTACTCAGCCTATATTCCGCACATTAACTTAGAAGTTTACTCTGAGCATCATTCAGTGGGGCTCTTGCCTTTCCACCCCTTTGCCTTTAATGAGTAGTGCCGCTCATGTGATGCTCATAAACATGCACTTGCTGCCTTCAATTCCAGCCCGGCTCACAAACAGCCAACTTCATTTGGACCACAAATTGGTTTGGCCTGGCTGGCAGAGGAAACAAATAAACAGAAATCTGGGAGCGTGGCTCTGCACTAACAGATAACCTCCAGGATCTATTGCGGCCTTTTAGAAACGCAAGCAAGTCGTGTCGTCTGACTGCAGATCCCCCCCTTCCCCCGCCCCCCAATGAGCATTAGCACTTCTCACCATCGCTGCCTCTTGCTATGGAGGTCTGATTCTGGAGTCTTTGTCTGCGCTAACAACAGATGGCGTTTTAATAAAGTCCAGTAGGAATATTACTGTGAGTAAACAATCCAGCACATGCCAATTCCGTAATTGCTGGGTACTGATTCTGCCTCTTACCTGCTGCATCCAAATTGGGGGAAAACCAACTGCGCCCTCACCTACCGGCAGCAGCCCTGCTCATTCGCAGCTGCGGTGTGCTCCGGCAGCTAGCCTCACCGCGGAAGGTAAATTACAGCTACCGTCATGTTTCTTGGCACTGGGTCTCAGAGAACGGCTGCCATCTGGCTTGTCATCAAAGCGTGGTCATTGAGTCTCTCCGAGATGAAATGGCTTTGAAAAAAACAACAACAACAACAACAACAAAAAACCAACCTTGCTCTTAAGAAAAAAAAATGGCACGTATAAAACTTGTCTTTCTTATTGACAAGCATCGGGTATTTAAAAACAATAGCTTGCATTTTCATATTGCTGTTTGGTGGTATTGCTGGGTTTTTGGTTTGTTTTTTCTTCTCTGACTCCCACGCTCAAGAGGATTTATTGTCTAAACCTATTATATGCTAATAAAAATTCAAATGAATTGAATCTGGCCAAGAAATTCATTGTTCTCATTTATTTTTTTTTCCATTGGAGAAGGGCAAAAAAAAAAAAAAAAGCTAGGTTAACTAACTCTTTGAAACACCGCTGCATTCTTGTCTTTTTCATTGTATATAAAATATATCTGTAGCATTTTTATGTGTTTATTCACGGAAGGGGCAGGTGAGGCAAAGGAAGGTGGATATCTGAATGTGTGCTATATGTCCCTTCCAAAGAGTCTCCCCAAACACCCCTGCTAACTAACTAGAAGGATTCAGAAAAAAAAAAAAAAAAGGAAAGTGGCTTTGGCAGCCAGAACAGACAAAATCAATGCCTTACTTATTTTGTCAAAAGGCCAACAGCTTTGGGGGTTATCCAATGATCATCTTTTAAGTGACATCTAGTTTCAGCACATCCTGCTATTTGAAAACACAGTGGGTGAAACACATTGGGGAGTGCCTAGAATTGTAAAAACGAGCACCCACAAGAAAAATAAAAACAAGATTGCAAAAGGTTATTGTCTGCTGACTCATGTCCTCAGAGACTAACCTTTATCTGTTCAAGCAAATAAAACATAATAAACAGAAATGACAGTAGATGGTTGCTCAGAGCTTATGTCAATGATTTCAATTGAGGTTGCAAACTCCCCAGATACACAGATTGCTAAGCAAAAGGGTCTATCCCATCATTTGACCTTCTATAGATTTTTAGATAACATCACCCCGTTTCTTAACTTCCTACGAATTTGGAACACATGTGGAAGCAGACAAAACAGTATACGCAAACTTTTTACAGATTTCCTGTTCCTAACAACCATTAGCTACACTTAACGCTGTCCTTTCTGTATCTCCACCCACCCACATCTCTCCTTCCTGTTTTATTTGAGGGGACTTCTGTAGATCTTATCATTTGAGTTGTACATTTTTCTTCTTCTTTATTCAAAAGCTAAGTAACTTTTTTTGCGTGTTTCCGTATCTGAAACTTAAAACAAACGTTTTATTGTGAATTGCATGAAGGTTTACAAAGCAGATGGGTTTTCCATTCAACAAATCATACACATTGGGCTTTTTCACATGATCGCAGCCCCCATAATATAACGTCGCTTCTCCCAATTTAGTAGGTTCTTGCTTCTATTTCTCTTTCTTTTCTAGCTCTTCTGAACTTTTGGCTTGGGTAAATGCTGCCCTTTTTATATTAAATGGTTTATATTATATCAAGTGGTTGATTACTGTATGTCCCTAGGGTTATTGTCTATTGCTTAGTTGAAAATTGAGCCATGTGCTATATGTAAACTTTTATGTTAATATGACTTCGAATTTAAAATTTGGAAGTATAGTACAAGGCACTGTCAGAAAAACTTAAATACAACTTTGCTAATATCTGCTTCTACATTCTCTACACACACACACACACACACACACAGAGATATATGTACAAGAGAATAAAGCATTGCCCAATTCTGTAATATCCTGACAACTGTTGTTATTTTTGAACCTGTTGTTTCAACCACTGTGTCGATTCACCTCCCTGAGGGTCTCCCCTTTTTTGCTGACCCGCTGTTTCTTCAAGCAGAATATCCTTTGCCATCAGGAGGATTGGCATCTCTTGATAACGTGCCCAAAGCACTTGAGAGGAAATCATGTCAAGCTGACTGCTAAGGAGTAGTCTGACTGTACTTCCTCCACGACAGATTTATTTCTTCTTCTGGTAGTCCATGGTATTTGTTTAGACACTAACAACAGCCTAATTCAAAGGCATTAATTCCTCTCCAGTCATCTTTATCCATTGTCCAACGTTCACATGCATATGCAGTGATTGAAAATATTTGGGTCAGGCATACATTAGTCCTCAAAGTGACTAAAGACCTCAAAACATTGCTCTTTAACACTTTAAAGAGGTACTTTGCAGCAGATTTGCCTACTGCAATATATTGTTTGATTACTTGATTGCTACTTTCGTGAGCATTGATTGTGGATCCAAATAAAATGAAATCATTGATAACATCAGTCTTTTCCTTAGCTTATCATGATGTTGTCTATTGATCCAGTTCCAGATTTTAATTTGTTTACATTGAGTTGCAATACCTTCTAAAAGGTGTATGATTTTTCCAATAAGACTTACTCATATTTTACACTCCACAACTATATTGGAATCCACTTGTGCTGCCATCTATCTATCTATCCATCCATCTATCTATCTATCTATCTATCTATCTATCTATCTATCTATCTATTATTGTACAGTTCTGGAGTTCACATGTCTGAAAACAAATGGCACCAGTCAATTCTGACTCGTGGCACCTAATTCTAGTAGAATAGACCTGTGCTGTGTTTTTAAAAGGCTACGATCATTTGGAAATAGAAATGATCCTTTATGGGTTTTAATTTGCACCTGTTGATTCGTAATAAAACACTTAACTATTTTATTGCCATAGATTCTAAGGGGGCAGTCATTTAGGGTACCGCAGGGAATGGTTTAGAGCAGATTGTGTACCACTTCCCCAGAATGCCTCAATTGGTTGTTCCCAAGAGAAAAGACTTTTTTCTTACATTAGAACGTTGTCTCACATTTTACCAGGAAATTTTATCCATTTTCCTAATTCGATTTTTTTGGTAATATCACATAAAACTCAAGGTCACACATATATATTTGCCTTGTTTCTTTGGTCTATCATAGTATTACATCAATTCTTTAAATTTCCTTCTTTTTTTCCCTTGACTTTGATATTTTTGAAGGAAACATCTACTTACTTATCAACTATCTTGTTATCTGACATTCCTCACTTATGAAAATTATGGAAATTTACTGTGTATTCTACACATCAACAACTTGTATCTCGAAGTAAGGAACGCTGAGGTGTACAGAAATAATCACCCTAATTGTGATGGTTTTGTGTAAACTTGGCTAGGCCTTGATTTTCAGTAGTTGGAAGTTATGTGATGATATCAATCTCAATTTTGTCATCTGATATGATCTTCTCCTATTTTCTAATAATGTCACTTTTCATATAATGACCCATTAATGGGAACCTATGATGATGTGTGACAGCTATAATGTCATCAAATATTTATTCATTTGCATCTTTTAACATTTTATTAGGAGGTCTTACAGATATTATTACAATACATAGTTCCATTAGATCAAGCATAATTGAGCAATTGCTGTCATCATCATTTTCAATATATTCTCTTTCTTTTTGAACTCTTTGATATCAGCTCACCTTTTCCCCACCCTACCATCCCCATGGGCACTTACTATATTATATTGTATTATTATTTCCATATCTTACACCATCCAATGTACCCATTCATCTACAATTCTGTGGTTCATTCCCCTAAAATGGGTTATGCATTCAGCATTGTGATCAGTCCTCCTCCATCCCACCTGGCTCTTCCCATGCCCTCAGGGTATTGTTACTCCCCTTACTGTTTCTGAGAGGTTTGTTTATCTATCTTGGATTTCATGCATCAAAAGATTTGATTGTACAAGTGTATATACTCAGGTCTAGCAAGGCAAAACGAAGGCTCTAACATTGGGGAGAGGAAATATATAAGAACTAGTGGATAGTTACATGTTTCATCAGTGAGGTACTGCATCCTGGATATATCATGCTTTCCATGTGACCCTTCTGTGAGGGACTGTCCAAGTGTATTACAGGTGAGTTTTGGTCTGTATTTTGTCCACACTCCTTCACATCAATTTGATTGCTTGTTTTTGAATTTCTGCTACCTGTTCCTGTCAACACTTCATTATTACACAGTCTGATATGCTTCTTCTATGTGAGCTTTTTTGTTTACCTGCTAGATTGCTGCTTGTTTAACTTCAAGTCTTTAAGATCCAGGTGCTATATATTTTAATAGCCAGGCACCAGCAGTTACCTTCATCATATTTGCTTATGCACCAATTTTGTCTTCAGTGATAGAGTCAAAGAGGTGAATATCATACTGTGCCATAATATTAGACCAAATCATCTTTGTACTAAGGTAAGATTTAAATCGAGATTTATATACAAATGCACCACTCTATTTTTATATGTAATATTTTTTCTTATACCTCTCTGTATTTTTTAATTCCTAGGTATTTGATCTATTTCCTTTTTCTTTCCTCCTGCCCTACTATCAATGGGGAAGTGGGCAAGAGATCTGAACAAAAGATTCACAAGGAAGGAAACCTGAATCTGAATGGTTAATAAAGATGTAAGAAAGTGTTCCTGATCATTAGCCATCCAGGAAATGCAAATTAAAGCACAGATGAAATACTACCTAAAACCCACAAGCAGAGCCCAATTTAAGAAAACAGAAAGCAACAAATATTGGAGCTGCATGGTGAGGTAGGCACTCTCATCTGCTGCTGCTGGTCTTGTAGATAGATACAGTCACTGTGAAAAAATGATTTGGCAATACCTAAAATAAATGGAAATTGAGTTACCTTATGATCCAACATTTCCCCTACTGGCATATACCCAGAAGAAGTGAAAAACAGGCCACAACCACACATCTGTGTTCCCATTTCATCACTGTGTCATTCACAATCACAAAAAATTAGGAGCTCCCTAAATTTATGTCAGTAGATGAATGGATTAAAAAACTCTGGTATATCCACACAATAGAGTATTGCTCATCTCTAAAAAAGCAGTGATAAAAGCATGAAGCTTATCATCTCGTGGAAAGAGTGGGAGGAAATTATGCTGAGAGAAGGTAGCAAACACAGAAGGACAAGAACAACATGAGTCCACTGAGGTAAGTTCAAACAACACAATGGCTATAGAGAAAAACAAACATAATGGCATAGTTTCTGGGATGAGGACCAGGTACTTTGGCAGGGCTCAGACCAAACCCATATGGCATCAAAAATAAAAAGAAGAAACAAAAATAAGTGCCGATAACAATGAGACTGAATGACATTTTTCCTTCTCTCATACCTTTAAGGCCCACAGTTGGAGGAGGGAACCAAAAAAAAAGATTGCATTGGGAGAGCAGGGCACGAATCCACCCATCCACCCATGGGAAGGGCATTGTCTATGACTCCACAGGAAAGGGAGAGAGAGAAAGACCTCCTTCTGATAGAGAGTGCCAATCCTTGCGGGTGATGTACCTGCACAGAGCAACTCATTAACAGAGATGACTGCAGGGCAGGCCCCAGAGTCATGATGTCCCCCTCTCTAGACAACAAGGATACAGAGAAGAGTACTGAAGATACAGTACGGTGATAGCAACTGGTCTGTCCTGTCCACATGGGTATAAACTAAGTGGCAGGCAAGGAGTGAGTGAGAGAGAGAGAAAGAGAGAGAGAGAGAGAGAGAGAGAGAGAGAGAGAGAGAGAGAGAGAGAGAGAGAGAAAGAAGAGAGAAAGACCCTTATTTTGGCACACCAATCCTTAAGGAAAACATTCCTGCTCTGAGCAGCTGCTTCACAGAGAGGATGGTAGGGCTAGCCCCAGCTCAAGACATGATGCCCACACCCTACACCACAGTGCTACAAAGGACAGCACTGAGGAGACAATTCTAGGAGTGCACCTTACCTGACTTCCCCACAGGTGGGCAAACCAAGAGAGGAGTCCAACGGATCACCAATGGGAGCAAAGCCACAAAGCCCCTGCGGAATCCCACAACTAGACTTCTAACATGGAGAGCAGTTCTTGGCACAACATCTGAACTGGTTGGGGGAGATTCACAAAGACCATCAGTTATACTTGGAACTATGTATATGTTTTGTTGTTGTTGTTGATGATGTCTATCTATATAAGATAGGCTGGATAAGCAATCCCAATGAGACAAGGAGGAAACCTAAAATCGACTGTGAGGAGGGGGTAGTGTTCCAGGTGGTGTTTGACCAATTATAATTTCTGAGAGGCAAATGATGGGTGAACATTTGCATAATGTTTGATTATTTTTCATGATTGGGTTTAGATTCACAAGGAAGACACTGATGTGATGTTAGCCATGTTTATTATATCCTACCATGACACGTGTGATGTCAGTTTGTCATAATATTGGATGACAATAAGGAAATCTTGGTTAAAGAGCTATCCACCAAACCTGTCCACTATAAAATTCCTATTTTTATTTTAGTCATTAATAAATAATTTGTAGATGGAGCTTTTGGAATAGTAATGTTTACATCTCTTTTTTAAAACTTCCCTAGTGAGTTTTAGCATTCATTGATGTCTCTCTACTCTTATTATTTCTTGTTAGGTTTCAATTTTACTACAAGCAAGAACTTTCCTTTCTTCTTCACTTAGCAAACTAATTATTCACTTTTGGCAGTGTAAGTATGTATTGATATGTTCTTTTGAAGCCTTTGATAATAGTCAGTAATGTGCTGTAGCCAGCACACATGAATGACAGCATTTACAAACATTCTTCCTAATGTATATTCACAAGTATTGGAGTGATAACTCAAAATTGTCCACATTGGGTGTATTTGCACTATCAAATTAGGAAAGGCTGCCAATTTGGGCTTTATTATTTTCTTTTTGTAATGTCAATTTATGAGTACATTGCATGTTGCAATACAGTATTATGTGAGTCATCCTTATCAATATTTATTTTGTTGGTGAAATTGAGACTTAACTAAAAAGCCCTCCACATGTTGTTTTCTGTCTTTTTGACATATAGCCATCATTCTTTGAGCATGTCCTAGGCTCCTCAGGAATATTTTGTAGTTTTCCTATATCAGTCATGAAATCATTCTGCATTAAAAAAAAGTTTAAAAATGATTTCTGCTTCATAGAGAATAAATCTTAGAAACAAGATTAGCTGCAAGGTATTTGTCAATGGCACCCATATTATTGATTCATTAATAGAGAGTTTAAGTGTCCAAGTATATGGATAATTTATGTCTACATCCATATTAAGCAGTCCTGGTGGCATTGTTGGTGAGCATTGGGCTATTAATCCAAAGCTTGTTATTCAAACCCACCAGCAATTCTAAGGGAGATAAATGAGACTACCTGTACCCCTAAAATCTGAAAGACTGACAACTCCTATGTAGGATTGGAGTTGGAATCAACTCAAAAGCAGTGGAGTTTGTTGTCGTTGTTGGTTTTATGATTATTAAAAAACAGTGAGTTTATTTTGATACCCATAGTTACAAACTTTAGAGGTATCAAAATAAACCAAGGAACCCTGGTGACAGAGTGGTTTGGGTGTGGTGCTAATTGAAAAAGGTTTTCTACTCCTGTAAAGAAGTACAAAGTGCTCACCTTCCCAACACAATCGCTGAAGACAAAATGGGTGCATAAGGAAATGTGGCAAAGAAAGCTGATGGTGCCCAGCTATCAAAAGATATAGTGTCTGGGGTCTAAAAGGCTTAAAGTTAAACAAGCAGCCATCTATCAGAGAAGCAACAGAGCCCACATGGAAGAAGCACACAGCCTGTGTAATCATGAGGTGTTGACAGGATTAGGTATCAGGCAGCAGAAGACCCAATATAAACAATCATATAGATGTGAACGGAGTCGGGGGTGGGGTGGAGTGGAAATCCAAAGCCCATCTATAGACAATCAGCATTCCCCTCACAGAAGGGTCACAGGAAGGGCCAAGCGAGCCAGGGTATTGTATAGCACCGATGAAGCATACAATATCATTCTAGTACTTTAGTGCTTCCCTCCCCCCACTATCATGACCTCTGCTAAACCACTCCAGCTAGACCAGAGCATGTACACTGGTACAGAAAAGGGCTTTCAGCACATGGAATCCAGGACAGATAAACCCTCCAGGAACAATCATGAGAGTAGCAATACCACGAGTGTAGGGGGAAGATGAGGGGAACAAGAAAAGGGGAACTAGTTGCAATAATCAGTGTATAAAGACTTCCTCACATCTACCCAGGGTGACAAACAACAGAAACATGAGTGAAGGGAGACAGCAGACAGGATAAGATATTAAAATATTAATAATTTATAATTTATCAAAGGTTCATGAGGGTGGGAAGGCATGGGAGGGAGGGGCAAATTGAGGAGCTGATACCAAAGATTAAAATAGAAAGAAATATTTTTAAAAGGATGATGGCAACATATGTACAAATGTGCTTGACACAATGGATGTTGGATTGTTATAAGAGCTGTAAGAGCCCCAAATATAATGACCTAAAAAAACAACAACTTACAAGTTGCAGTTCAAGAAACTCACAGGAGCAGTTCTACCCTGTCCTATGGGATTGCCATTAATTGGAATCTGTTTGACGGCAGTGAGTTTGTTTTTTTAATTACAAACTCATGCTATGAGGTAAAATTTATCCTTTCTCCTTTCAATGTTTACAACTTCCTTCCCGAACATGAGAAACCTAGTTCACATTATCCTGTTTTATTTACTCACATGCCCAAGATCAAGACCACACAAAGTAATTTCAGAATTTCAAAGTCCTCTTACTGGAAAAAAATCAACAATCCAGATGACTAAGCTATAAAAGCTATTTGTATTTCTTTGTTTTGAATAAAACTTATATGTAATATGATTTACAGACTAAATTAAAGAAAGGTGATGAGTTTTGACAAATATGAAAGTGTATAACTCTATAATGATGGAGGATATATGCATCTCTAAACCATTCCTGTATGTGCCCTTTAAATCAGTCTTCATTTTCAGACAATATAAGCAGTTTCTGATTTTTTTCAATACAATTAGTTTATTCTGATCCTGAAATGCAGCCATACAATAGGTGATATCCGTGTCCTGCTTCATTGACACATATCTGGGAGATTTATCCATGTTGCTGATTGTATCAGTTGATTGGTCAACTTTTTAATGCTGAGTAATACCCTTGTGATGAACTAAAATCTCTCAATATGGCTCCTCTAACCAGGTTTCTCTAACTACCACCGTACAATTAGGTGAAACTGTGAAAATAAGGTGTGTGAAACATCAACAGAGGCACTGGTGGGATTCAGCCAGTTCTCACTGGTTTGGCAGAACCTGTACCTAATTTTTTGTTGACTTTAGTGAACCGGTTGTTAATATGGTGCTTGTAATTAGGGTTCTGCCTAAGGTGGTTGGCTGGGCAGCTCCCCAATGAGGAAATCACAAATTTACCTTCCTCCCCGCTTTTTAACAACCATTTGGGCAACAGTATATTCTAAGCATCTATATAGAGTGTTCATTGTATCCATAGACATGAAAACTTTGATGGAACTATGCTTGTGATATTTATTTGTTTATTTATTGTGTAAAACTCACTCTGCTTTTGATAAAAATATTTCATGTTATTTTTCTTGTGCTTGGTACATCAGTAAACAATCAGAAAACATAAAGAGAAAGCATGCCAAACAACTATAAGCTTACAGCTTTGTGTTTTGCCCCCAAATCCCATGGGATGTTATGAGTGAACGATGCAATTCCTGGAAAATGTTCAAAGAGCTAAAAATATTGTCAGAGCAACTGCTGTAAGTTGAGCAGAAGCAGAAAGGAGTTTTTCAAAGATGAACATAACATGTTCAGAAAAGAGAAGTCGCCTAACTCTTTCTAATAAATCAAGAACAATGACCATTGTCTAAGGAGCCTACTCTTACAGTGAAAAGACAGTGAAGGACAAATCACACAGAGGATGATGCTCGGACAGAAGTGAAGAATATTGCTAGTGAGGACGGTAATCAATACGCAATGTGGAAATACCTTAAATAGCAGTTTGGGGTTATTGTCAGGTATTATTTAACATTTTCATTAATATTTTAAATCTATTTCTTATAATAATCTAGTTTTGTGCACCTCTTTTATTGTTCTATTTAAGTATTTGCTGTATGAAATAAAAAACTACCTTAATATTATCTTATTTTTAATACTTAAGCAGTCTTTAAGGGAGTGAGCTGGTTGTTAGATTATTTGCATCTCACTACTGAACAGAGGGTATTGGTTAGTTTAGTTGCCAGTCACCTGCCTGTAAGAACACTATCTCTGGAGCAGGAATAGAGAGAATTCCAAAATCCATCAAGGAATAAGCACCACCATTCTAGCATGTTCAAGATTCCTGCCTTAGTATCAAAAGATATAGAGTATGGTGTCTTAAAGGCTGGAAGTTAAACAAGTAGCCTTCTAGCAGGGAAACAAATAAGCCTACATGGAAGAAGCACACCAGCCTTATGTGCTCATGAGGTTTTGATGGGATCTGTTATCAAAAGATCCAAAATAAACGAGTATATTGATGTGAATGAAGGGGGTTGGAGTGGAGACCCAAAGCTCATCTTTAAACAATTGTATATCTTCCCACAGAAGGGTTATAAGGAAGGAATGATTCAACCAAGATGTAGTATAGCACCCATAAATCACATATCAATCCTCTAGTTCCTGCATCCTTCTCCCCACCCTCCCCAACTATCATAACCCAGTTCTACCTAACAAAACAGGCTAGACCAGAGAACACACCTTGGTACAGCCAAGAGCTCTCCACACATGGAATTCAGGACAGATAAATTCCTCAGGAACAGTAGTGGGAGTAGCAATATCATGAGGGGAAGGGGATATTTTGGGAAGGGTAAGGGGGAGAAAGGGGGAACCCATCACAAGGCTAGATATATAGCCCACCCCCAGAAGGAGATGAATAACAGAAATGTGGGTGAAGGGAGACAATGGACAGTATAAGATATGCAATCATAACAATAATATATAATTGATCAAGGAATCACAAGGATGGGAGGGGGAAGGAGGAGCTTATACCAAGGGCTCAAGTAGAAAATGTTTTGGAAATGATGATGGCAACATATGTACAAATATGCTTGATACAATTGATGTATGGAATGTTAAACAAGCTGAAAGACACTCCCAATCAAGTAGTTAATAAAAAAAAAAAGATTCCTGCCTTACATAGTTTAGACTGAGACCAGAGGTACCAGATGCTGCTGCTACATACAAGGTCCTGGGACAGAGCAAAGGTGCCCTGCCAAAGCAGAGCAGGGGGACTGTGCTGCTTAGACCCTGAGACAATGAGATGAATCAGCAGGTGGGCTTCCTGACCCATTGAAGTGAAGGTCAAGGCTGGCAGGCTGGGGAACAGAAAGAGAGACTTGGCTGCTGGGTGAGGAGTGGTATGGCTGTGGATCAGTGACGCTATGCTTAACGTTTTATTAGCCTGTCTTGTTTTAAATCCTTAAATTTCTTAATAACCCCCCTTCATCATCAGTATTGTTTGTGAATTTTATGTGACCATGGTGATGGATTCTGGAACCCAGCAGTGAAGTAGAGTATTAAGCAAGGAATGCTTAATGTCAGAATACAGTAAAGGAAGGTGGAGGGTAAACACATGCCTGAATTCTACCTTGTGGCAATTGGCCTGGGACTGATGTTGAAATGGATTGGAGGTCAGATGTGGCCTCCATGCTGTTTTCTCCATCCCTCTTAATGTGAATACCATACTTTGTTTTAAAATTTCCTTGTTGATTATCATGTGGATGACTAACAGTTTTCCATTATGAATACGGTTATATTATTCATTAACATTCTAATGTAAATCTTATTATGAGCATATAGTTTCAATTGATTATAGAAAAGATTAGAAATAGAATTGCAGGAATGTGGTGTTTGTGTACACACGCAGTGTTTGTACCATCACCTGTCTGTCAGTTTGTAGTTCTACAGTGGCTCATGTGTTGCAGTGATTCTGGTGTTTCAAGTGCCAACAGGGTCACCCAAAGTGACCAGATTGCAGTGGAGGTGCCAGACTAAAACCAGACTACAAAGAAGGATCATCTCTCCACTGTGGAGGAATTCGCTTCTGAAAACCTTATGCACAGCATCACAGTGTTGTCAGTTACTCAAGGCCTTGTGAATAGAAACAGAACATTGTCAGAAACGGTGCTAGAAGAAGAGTCCCTCGCATGAGAAAGCACTCAAAACAGGATAAGAGAAGAGCTATCTTCTCAAAGTAAATCTGATCCACTACACTGACAGGAATGGAGTAACATCTGTGACGTCAAAGCTACATTTGCTAATAGAACATGATTCAAGAGGAGTAGAAACAGCTTTTAAAGATGCTAATATTCAGAACTTGGAATGCACAAAGTAAGAATCTAGTAAATTGTAAGTCATTAGAAATAAAACAGAACACATAAAGATCAATAGCCTAGATGTTAGTGAGCTGAAATGGACTGGTGTTGACCATTTTACATCAGAAAATTATATGGTTTATTAGGCTGGCAATGGCATAACCCAGAGGAATGACATTAGATCCATCGTCAAAAAGACATTTAAGATATATCTTGAAGTATAAGGCTGTCTGTGATAATATTGCATCTATTTTCATTCAAAGAACTCCAATCAATACAAATAGTTTTTCATGTTTATGCACCAACCTTTAAAGCTAGTAATGAACGAGTGGAAGTATTCTACCAATCTCTTCAGTCTGAAATTGACCAAACATGCAATCAAGATGCATTGATTATTATTGGTGACTGACATACAGGAGCTCAGCACAAAGAGGAAGGAACAATAGTAGAAAATATATTCTTGGTAATAAAAAGGAAGCTAGAGATCACATGATAGAACTTTCCAAGACCGATGACTTCCTCATATCAAATACTCTTTTTCAACAAAACAAATGACAACTACACATGTGGATTTCTCCAACTGGAATACACAGAAATCAAACTGACTACATCTGTAGGAACAGACAATGGAGAAGTTCAATGTGAGCCGCTAAGTTAAGCCAGGGGCTGACTGTGGAACAAACCATCGATGGCTCTTAAGTAAGTTCAGGTGGAAGCTGAAGAAAATTAAAACAAATCCATGAGAGCCAAAATTTGGTCTTGAATATATCCCACCCGAATTTTGAGAACATCTCAAAAACCAAATGTGTTTCATTGAACACTAATGACAGAAGATCTGATGAGCTATAAGAGGGAGTCAAGAACACCATTCATTAAGAAAGCAAAAGGTCATTAAAATGTCAGGAATGAAAGAAAACATCGAAGTCGATGACAGACGAGGCTCTGAAACGTCCAGCCTCAAGTTGTGCTATTGAAAGATTCCGTGGATAAAACATCACGTGAGGCAAACAGCATCAAAAGAAGATGGAAAAATATACGCAGAATCAGTATACCAAAAATAACTAGTCGACACGCACATATTTCAAGTTAGCATATGAGCAAGAACCAATGATACTGAAGGAAGAAATTCAAGCTGCACTGAAGACTTAGCCAAAAACAAGGCTCCAGGAGTTTATGAAATACTGATGTTTCAACAAGCTGCTTAAGCACTAGAAACCATCACTTCTCCGTGTTAGGAAATTTGGAAGACAGCTATTTGATGAACTGACAGGAATAGATCCACATCTGTACCCATCCCAAAAATGGCGACTGTAAAGAATATGTAAAACTATCACAGTAAGTAAAATTTTGCTGAGGATTATTCAGCAACAGTTGCAACAGTAGATTGACCGGGAGTTTCCAGAATTCCAGGCTGGATTCAGAAGAGGATGTAGAACAAACGATATCATTGCTGATGTCACATGGATCTTGCCTGCAAGCTGAGAATAGGAGAAAAATGTTCACAAGGCACACAAATGTGTGGATCATGACACACTATAGATAGCTATGACAAAAAATCGAAATTCTAGAACACTTCATTGTGTTCAGGCACAACTTGCAAATGGATCAAGGTCAATGGTTCAAAACCAGTTGAAGCTGTTTTTATAATAATGAATAAAATCAAATCATTGTAGTTTTCACTGCAGACATTTCCGAGTTTGATGTCTTAACAAAGAGCATTTTCCCCATTAGGTTTTAATTTGATATATTTCACATTTATAAATAAGTTTTGATTGAAGTGATACACAGATATACAACCACTGATACATAGATATCTGACCAGTTGCTGTGGAATCTATTCTGACTCACAGTTTCTTGTGTGTGTTAGAGTAGAATTGTATTTTAGAGAGTTTTCAGTGGCTGTTTTTTTTTTCAAAGGCTTTTTTCCATGCCCCTCTGTGTGGACTTAACCTCCATGGTTTCCGTTAGTGTTGACTCAAACCCAAACTCAATGCCAAACTGCAAATCTTTATTGGACCAGAGAGCCTCAACTTTCTCCTGAAGAGAGGCTGGTGATTTTGAACTGCTGACCTTTCAAAGCCAGGATTTCTTTGCTCCCACTGAGAGACTATAAACACAAGGAAGAAGAAGAAAAAAGTAGAGGTATGTACACAAGCAAAGTTCTCATTAAATGATAAATCTCACCAATGTAAATACCACCCAGAACAAGAAACGATACTTCATATACAGCTCTCAATGTACACACTTGCATTCACTATCAACACAGTTTCAAAGATCAAGTCATCATCTATATTTATAATATAGTATTTATTATAATTATAATACATTACATGAGCATATACATTTTTCAAATAATGTAAGATGCATTCTGTTTGTTTGACTTCCTGTGATGAATAAAGTTTACAAGTCATCCAAGTTAGTGTGCATAATTATTTTATTAATTCTAAATGCTAGTTTTAAATGATTTTTCAATGCCATTTTAATAGAACACTAGAGGAAGTCTATTTATGAGCTATTAGTGAAATAAAAAAATTAACTATACAGATAAATTGAAAGTTCTCTTGCTTGACTTCCCGTTGACTTTGAATGTGATGATTTTGCTTTCTTTTGTAGGATATGTTGATTTTTTTATTTTTGTATTTTCATGGTAAAAAGCAAATAAATAGACTGAATAAATGCTGTCATTCCATGTCCTCTTGTGTTTCTTCATACAAAGGATAACCTTTCATGAATGGTCTTCAGAAAGTCCCTAATTTAAACTACTGGAAAGTCCTTATTGTCTGTGATTTATACCATGCCTATATTCAATACCCCAGCCAAACATTTAGAAATTGTAGAGTTCATTTTTGATAGAATTATCCACTTTTATTCAGTCCACACAATCTGTTGAAGGCTCGTCTCAACGGTACTTTAATCTCCTCTCATTTTGGGTGCTGCTACCCTTTTATGCCCTGTTTTCATTCTACCTGCTTGAGCTGGTTTCTCTGGGTCTTTTCACAGAGAAGACTCATTCGATTTCTAATTAGCGTCACATCATTCTCTGTAACCCCTCACCCCAAAGATTACGTTCCAGCTTCTTAGTGTGATTTTTTTGGAGTTTATTCTGTGACCATATTTTCTCTCAGTGGACATCAAAATAAACGACTTAGATTCATAAAACATATGATATTCAGCTTTGCCGTCTCTTTTCTTCATTGCTAAAATTCTGGATTTTTCATATTAATCATTCAAAACTCAAATATGTCTTGGCATAACCATTAGACACTTGTAATCATATCCATGCCCTCTCTGTTCCTAGAGACTTTTGCACATTTCTTATAAAACCTTAAATTTTATGAGTTTTTTTAAATTTTAGTTTTAATATTAATTTCTTTACATGGCCTTTTTATGCTGCTATTTATGCTATTGACTGCAAGCTTATCAGTTCAAAGCCACCAGCTGTTCTGTGGAAGAAATGCTGGACTTTCTACTCCCATAAAAAGTTATAGTCTCAGAAACTCACAGAAACAGCTCTATACTGTCCTGTAGGGTCACTACTGACAGGCATGGACGTGATGGTAGTCTTTTGTTATTGTTGCTATTTGGATTTTGGCATACTGATTCATTGTGTCACCAACAATTAGCATACTGTCTGAAATAGTGTAGACAAAAACTATAAATAGTTTAGTTGATAAAATTATGAACAATTTCATGATTCTGAATCGTATAAATGTATGATTCCCTCAGGGGAACAGAAAGCTGAATGTATACTCATACAGTAGACAACTAAGCTAACTTTTCTATATACTGAAAAAAGATGCTATTGTAGGGAATATTAAATATCTGATTCTACCAAGGTCTTTATTTTCTAAGAAATAAATGGAAATTTCTCAATGTAAATCCTAGATACAAGTCAAATGATCTTAGAGGACCGAGTCTACAAAAAGAAACAAAAAGCAAACCAAACATTAGGTTTTAGTTAAAGAATTTGAGTGCTTTTTAAAACCCACCAATATAATCAGATTTATTTTTATTTTTACAGAAATGTTTGCTCAGCTAATGCATTCCTAATCAAATAATGGGTGTCCCATGATGGAAATTTCAAATAAAGTTCTTAAGGCTGTCAAAAAGTAAATAAGCTAACTAGAATTGTATTTCTTTGTTTCCCAATGGACCTCATAAATGCTTGGAGGGGGACGTAGTGCACTTAGAAACGGGCCAGACAGACGCTCAAATGCAAATGCAGTCAGCCTTTTCTCGTCCTTCAATTCACCCCAGCCAATGGCTTCATACACATATTCTAATGTGTGAAATTTTTCTAAATTAGACAATACCTTCATGATCTGTTACATTTTCATTATTGGGTTTATTTTATACCAATTCCTTGCCCTACCTCCAAAAAGAGGTGAAATTAAATCAATTTACTCCTTTTTATTAAAACAGAAGTTTGTATGAGTTCCTCCTTATGTGGGTGTTTTATGGCTACTGACATCAATTTTCCCAACATTGGTGTTAATGAAAACGATTCATTTTCATTTACATAACAGAGAAGTGAAATTAACTATATGGGTTGATGTAACTATTAGATTATTTTGATGTCAATTCTGAAACTTTTTGACAAAATGCATTCTAATATTGTTATGTGTTCCCCCAAGGAAACTTATGCTCTTCTGGGTTAAGTTTTGTCACAAAGGATTGGAGAACATTTACCAAAACAATGCTTTTTGAGACTCAAATTTAGATGCTGTTAACTACAATTGATTACCAATGGAATTTTTAAAAATGAATTTACTTTTAATTTTGTAGTTCATAAGACATTAATAATTAAACCAATTCAATTCTAAAATTTTTGATTAAAATAGATCTAGGAGCCTTGGATCCAAATGGTAAAAGTTCAAATTGCTTGGATTGATTCTTGTTTAAAATATATCTCAATGGGAAAACTGAGATCAGCAGCCTACAAGTTCAAGTTCTATAATGTTGAAAATCTATTTTATTTGAAGAGAATTTGTTTCACATATTGTGAGACATGTTGAGAGAGATGAGATTGCTGTCCTGTGAGATCATGAAATACTAGGATAATCGACCACAGAAGAAAAAACATATACGTCACGTCACTTCATTAGGGGGCGATAATGTTCAATCTTGCTCTGAAGATGTTTAGTTGTAGCTCTTTGTTTCTCTGGTTTGAGAAGAAAACCCCTTATGGGGTTAAAGAGACCTCTGGATTTTAACATTAAAAAAAAATGAGGAAGGAAAGTTGCCTAAACATTCTTCATACTTACTTATTTTTATGTATATTTTCAAAATTCCAGGGAAAATACAATTCAAAAAGTCACTCCTGAGACTTAATAGACTTATTAAGGATAAGCAGTAATAAGAGCAAGCAATCATAATACTCATCTTAAGAATATAGCACCGATGAAGAATACAGCTTTCCTCCAGATCCTAAATGCTTCCTCCCCCTCCCCCCGCCCCAACTACCATGATCTGAATTCCACCTTGCAAGTCTGGATAGAGCAGAAGTTGTACACTGGTGCAGATAGGAGCTGGAGACACAGGGAATCCAGGGTGGACGATACCTTCAGGACCAGGGGTGTGAGGGGCGATACTCAAGGATATAAATGTGACCTCCTCACTGGGGAATGGACAACAGAAAAGGGGATGAAGGGAGACGCCGGATAGGGCAAGATATAACAAAATAATTTATAAATTTTCAAGGGCTCATGAGGGAGGGGGGAGCAGGGAGGGAGGGGGAAAAAGAGGACCTGATGCAAAGGGCTTAAGTGGAGAGCAAATGCTTTGAAAATGATTAGGGCAAAGCATGTACAGATGTGCTTTATACAATTGATGTATGTATATGTATGGATTGTTATAAGAGTTGTATGAGCCCCTAATAAAATGTTTAAAAAAGAAGAAAAAAGAATATAGTCTTAATATTCCAGTTATAGCTCTAAACACTTTCAGGATAATACAAACAAACAAAAATCGGACTGCCATTGCCGCAAGCCTACTCATAGAAACCTGATATTACCTAGCAGAACTGCTCCTTTGGGTTTCCAATACTGTAACTTTTTACAGGAATAAGAAGTCTCATCTTTCTCCCAAACATCGGCTGGTGGGTTCAAACTGCCAACCTTGTGGTTAGCAGCCCCACACATAACCCACTACATGCCAGGGCTCCAAGCTTTAGAATAAAAGTCAACATCAAACTGAAATAGTCGCTTTTGCTTTCTCTCTTCAATCCTGACACCAGTCATCCATGTATCACTTCTTTCTCTGGCCCCAGCCACTGGGAGCAAGGTCAGCTGTCCTAGGTTAAAGGGACTTCTTCCTTCAGATTTCTAAATAGGTAGACACTAGCCGAAAGTTTCACATCTCCAGGAACTTCCCTGACTTCTGATATGCTGGATCATCTATGGAGGGTCCTCTCCACCCTCACAGGATACCAACCACAAGTTGAAGAGTCCTCAGCCCCTGACTTCTGACTTGCTGGCCCCACTTTTTAGGTTGGGAAATTTGCTGACTCACGAAACTCACAGAAAGGTTTTTGCTTACTTCGGTTTTATTGCAAAGCGAACAAATCAGGCCTGTTTCTTTAAGGGGTTGTACACAATGAGAAGAGGGCCACGTCCAATTTTGTCTGATTACACAAGAGGGAAGGATCATTTAGCTATACATCTGCCCATGATTGATTCCTGTGAGGCAGAGGTCAGACTTGCCTCTACAATACATCCTTTTGTGCCCTGGGATGACCCGTTGTCCTACCCATTGTATTCTACTTTGTAATGGCCACACAGAACGGTGGACAATACTCAGGATTATAGACTTTAGCGCAGAGGTTAACAGGTTCTATTTCCCTATCAGATACGGTAGTTCTCTGGTCAAGGGGACTGCTTCTCACTGACCCTCTTGCTCCTAGCTGCTTGGCCCCTCTGTCCTGCTCAGCCAAGTGTTCCAAAACCCCCTTTGCACTGATTAATGCCCCCAAAATGTTCCATCTCTCTCTTGGAAGAGGACTTCGTGAAGTCACCTTCGGGAACTGTAGAGGGAAGCCCGTCACTCTGTCTCATGGTCTTCGTGCTGCCACCACTGCTGGCGCCACTTCTCCACGCAGGGATCTGGGGATCCAAAGGATGCTCTTAGTTCATGGCTCTTCCATCTTCTAGCCTGCCTCTGCTTCTGTTAGGACTCATTTTATACCTAGCAGATTGGCAAAACTCACCAACCCCCACGTTAGAGTCCTGTATACTTTATGTGCATGCTCCCATCAACTTCTCTTGTGGGAGTTACCAAAATCGTGTCTAGAAATGCGATATATTCAAAGTAATTCAACGGCAACACAGGTTGTACCACTTTCCCAAAAGGACATGCCCAGAGTTTTACAATATTCTTAGATACATTTACAGTATATGCAACTACACATATGAAAACCTGCACCGCTACATTTTTAGTGCATCCCCATCCACCTTCGCACAGTTGCTCAGCTTGCATGTTTAGCTATATATCTACTCATAGAAATCATTGATTACTATTGCTTACTTAATGCAAGATTGTGTATACAACAGTATTTCCTTTTGTTGTTTTTTGCTCCTGTGCACTTCCCAGTGGTTTCCTTTGTCGCTGGTCACGGGGCTGCGCATCTCTTATTGTATATTGCCTCTCCCTTGATGCCAGCTAAGGTGTATCTAGTCTTTAATGAGTGATTGACCTTCCTTTACTTCCCATCGCTGTTAACCATCAAAGATGGTGTAATTTTTTTTAATTAAAATTTCTTTCTTTATGTAGTTGTCTCACGCAGTATTTATCACTTTTGATTGATGTATTTCACTCATCGTCATGTACCCCAGATTCATGCACTTGATGAAATGCTTTTCAAATTCTATATTCTTTAATGTTGTGTGATTTTGTATTATGTATGCGTACTTTATTTTTCTGTTACCTCGATGACCAGCTCCTAGGTTGTTTCCATATTTTTCCTCTTGTGAATGATGCTGTGGTTAACATGCTCTATTTTTCTAGGATGTGTGCCTAACAGTGGGCTTGCTGGATCATATACTACATCTATTGCCAACTTTGTAAGGAAACACCATACAATTTTCTCCAGTGGGTGTGCCATTTTACAATCCCACTAGCAGTGTAAGTGCATTTCAACCCCTTTGTACTCACACCAGCAATTTTTTTTCTTAAGCATAGCTATAATTTCTAGGGGAAAGATGATATCTCACTGTTCTTTTATAGATACAAGGTTCTTAAAGAGATTGTCTCTCAGTAACTGAGAGCAAAGATCAACATTTTGTGGATATAGCTAAACTTCTGAACCACAAACCTTTTTTATATTTCATTATTATTGCAATTAATCTTACTGACTAATTTTCCAAGTAAGGAAATTGAAGCCTAGTTAGCTAGCAAGTTTCGAAGGCTACTTCTAGAAGCTAAAGGAGAGAAATTCTGAACTCAGGTCTGTTTTTCAGTGGCACTTGGTAAAAGATTGGTTCAAATGATTCAGGCAGTCACTTGTAGAAGGAGAAGTTTATGAACAAGTCTTTCTAGCATATTTTTCACAGACTTTTTTGAAACTGTAGGCTTCTTTCAAGGGACTCAGTGTGAAGGTAGTGGTGGATTGAGGTTAAGGTCCCTGTACCATCTATGTTTAAAACAATTAACCTCTTATAGGGGTTTAAGGAGCTCTGTTGGCAGTGACTTGGTGGACTAATAGTTAGGGTACTAACTGCAAGGTCAGAAGTTCTAACCTACCAACCATTCTGTGGGAGAAAGATGGCCTCCTATTCCCTTAAAGATTTGTTGCTAAGAGGTGGCTTAGAGTGGGTTCCAACTCATGGTGTCTGTGTTAGTCTGGGTAGACTAGAAAAACAAATCCAGAGACATTCATAAATGTATCAGGAAGAGCTTTATATGAAGAGTAACTGTATATTCAGAAAACATCACAGCCCAGTCCAGATCAAGTCCGTAAGTTCAACATTGCCCCATATGTTGATACTAGTCCATAAATTCCTCTTTAGACTCACGCAGGCATGCAATGATGCTGAATGCAGGAAGATCACAGGCCCGTGAGTGGAAAGTCTTGTGGATCCAGTGGTGGCAGAAGCATCTCAGTGCTGGCAGGGTCTCCTGTGGTGTCTCCAGTTCCAGGGTGCTAGCTCCATGAGCATAGCTCCATGTGGCTCGTCAGCAGGAAGATGAAACAGCAAGTGAGTGCGGGTCTGGCCTCCAGTGAGCTATTGATCTCCTTAGCACCTCCAAATGAGGTCATCAAGCTTCAACCTGATTTACAGGCTAATCTCCACTCTTAATAGTGTCAAATTGACACCAGATTATGTAACTACCGCAGCATCCCTATGTACAACAGGACAAAACACGACTCGGTTCTGTGATATCGTCGCAATTGTTCTTATGTTTCAGCCTATTGCTACAGCCACTGTGTCAATCTACCTCCCTGGAGCCCTTCCTTTTTCTCTGCTCCTCCACTTTATCAAGCATGATGTTCTTCTCAGGCACTGTTTCTCCTGACAGCTTGTCCAAAGTGAAATCTCTGAAAACCTATATTGAAAAAACCTCACTGCCGTCAAGTGAACTCAAACTCATTATGATCATACGGGACAAAATAGAATTGACACTAGAGAACAGGTTAGACTTGCTCCTGTTGGTTTCCTAGACTGGAACTCTTTCCAGGAGTAGAAAGTCTTGTCTTTCTGGCAGAGTGGTTGGTTTCAAACTGCTGACCTTGCAGACCACAGCCCAACTCCCAACCACTACACCTTAGGGATCCTCTTCAAAACCTATACTAGGTCCCTTTAAGACAGAATTGACTCAGTGGCAGCAGGTTTGGTTTGGAATGGAGGGTTAGTGGTACTTATTGTTATTCATTTAATTGGGCATGAGGTCTCCTTGAGTCTAGGGCCAACTCAAAGATAGCTAGCAATAACACTCGCTTTATCTCCATCTATCTGTAGTGTCATATATTTTCTAACCTAACTTGCAATTCCTTTTATCCTACTGGAACACGATGATTTCTACTTCTCATGTTTTTGAAATAAATGAGGAGTTATTTTTAAAATTTTTTGTTTATTTTAAAGATTGCAGCCATAATATTAAAAATACAAATACAGTAGGAAGTTTTGCTACTTATTTGATTTTGCCTTTTGTTCATGACACTTTAGAAGCCAATGGAGGATAAAATCTCCCCTTACCAACTCTCTGACACCGGAAGTCCTCCCCCCACATACATAAACTCTGTCTTATATGTTTTCTCTTCTTTCACCAAATGCATACTGAGTCACACTCAGTGAGTTCTGTGGGTCAATCTCAATATTTTTATATTTCATGAAATCACACTATTTAATTTACTCTCACTATAAGAAGCCCTGGTGGTGCAGTGAGTCATGTATTGAACTGCTAAACACAAGGTGAGTGAATCACACCCACCAACTGTTCAGAAAGATGAGGCAGTCTGTCCTGTAAATATGTATAGTCTCAGAAACCCTAGGGAGCAGCTCTGCTCCGTCATACACAGTTTGGTTTAATAGTATATTTCCTCGGCAATGTCACTATATAGAAACAGGACAAAAAACCGTAGCATTTTATCCACTTCTCAGAACTCTATAATACATTTTTATTTGTTTCCAAGATAATGTAAGCCATTAAAATCTATTCCTGCTATATTTTTAGGAAAAATATTTTTTTAATTTAAAAGATATTTTTATTGGGGACTCTTACAGCTCTTATAACAATCCATACATCAATTATATCAAGCACATTTGTACATGTGTTTCCATGGTTATTTTCTAAGCATTTACTTTCTATTAAGCCCTTCATATCAGGTCCTCTTTTCCCCCTCCCTCCCCCATTCACCCCTTCTTGACCCCCTGATAAATTATAAGTTATTATTATTTTCATATCTTATACTGACCACTGTTTCCCTTCCCCCACAGTTTCTGTTTTTTGTCGTTTTCTGTGTGTGTTTATCCATTATTGCAATTGGTTCCCTCTTTCTCCCCTCCCCTTGCCAACTTCCCCCTACCCTCCTGGTATTTGCTACTCCCATTCCTGTTCCTGGTTTCCGTGTGCTGTGAGCTCTTATTCTCTTATCTGTACCTGTGCACATGCTCCAGTCTAGCTCACAGTGAAAGGCCAGACTGGGATCATGATAGGGGGTATGTGCGAGGAAGCCTCAAGGAACCAGAGGAATATTTTGTGTTTCATCCATGCTACACTGCACCCTGGGTGACTCTTCCTGTCCTGTGATCCTTTTGTGAGGGGATGTCCCATTGTCTACAGATGGGTTTTTGGTCTGTGCTCCTCTAGTTCTCAACAATATGTTTTCACATTTGTTTGTTTTGGGTTTTCTGATGCCTGTTAGCCAATCCTGTCAACACCTTATAATCTCAAAGGCTTATGTATTTCTTCCATGTGAGCTTTATGACTTTCTCTTAGATGGCCACTTGTTTAACTTACAGCCTTTAAGATCCCAGACTCTATATATTTTGATAGCCGGGCACCATCCACTTTCTTCAGTACATTTACTTATACACCCATTTTGTCTTCAGTGATTGGGCTGGGAGAGTGAGCATCACAGAATGCCAGGTTGTTAGAACAAGATATATTTGCATTGAGAGAGGGCATGAGCAGAGGCCCAAAGTCCATCCACTACCTTAGTGTATTGCCATATATGTGTGCCATATGTATGTAGGCAAATAAATCTTTTATGAATTAATGTATCTATATATGCCCACACCTATGCTTATACTTGTATCCATAGCTCTGCTTCCCAGATCTTCCCTCTGTTTCCTTTTACCTTCCTCCTGCCCCACCATCACGCTTGCCCTACTTTTGGCTTTTAGTAATTCCTCTCAGCTAGATTGCTCTCTCCAACACTCCCCAGATCTCTACATCCTCCTTGTTGTTTATTTTAATTCCCTAGTTGTTCCCCTGTCTATGGTGTTGTTTGCTCACTGCTCCCTTCCCCTGCCTCCTTCTCCCCTAAGTCCCCCGGAACTATCAGTCCCATTGCGTTCCCCTCAAGCTTGCTTTCCATGCCTATCTGAAATAATTCAGCATACCAACTATAACAGAGACCAAACAAGAAGAAAAGATTGAATAAAAAGAAGGAAAAAAGATAATAATAACAACAACTATCAACTGCCCCTTGACCCCACCCCACCCCCCAAAAAAGCACATACATAATTTAGGACTATCTCCCCAATGGTCTTGGGGGAATTTCTACCCCTCCTAGCCTGAATTCTATTTGGAGGGCTCCTCGGGGGATTGACTTTGCTCCCATTGCTAATCTGTTATGTTCCTTCTTGGTTCGTCTGTCTGATTGGCTGTTCAGACTGAACTAACTCCCTGCCATGTGTCCCCAGAATTGTCCTCTGTTGTGGTATACTCCAGTGACGGGACATCATAGCTTGAACTCTTGTTGGCCCTACAGTCCTTAGCAGCGCCATGCAGGGACATCATCCTCCAGGACTCATGTGCCAATATGCAGTGTAGACCATCCCGCTCTTTTTCCTTCTTGGTTTGCTTCGGTGTGGGCATGGCATGCCGGCCACTCTCCCCAACATGCAGGTTTAGTGTTGACCTCTGTAGTTCATACTTCTAGGGAGGGTGACTGTTTGACAATGACTAGGGCTGGCCCTGTAACCCACTCTTTGCATGCATTGCTTCACGTGGTTACATTTCCCTCAAGGTTAATGTGTCGTGGTGGGGTCTGCATGCTCACTCCCAATTCTGTGGAAACCTAAATAATACTCTCCCCCGGGTGGGTTAGTACCCTACTCCTCCATGCCACCATCATCTCCCCTCCCTCCACCGCCCCCCCCCCCCTATCGTTCTCCCCTCCCTCCACACATTTCCTTTTCTTGTGTTGGAATAACATGTACCTCCTTGGGGTTTTTTTACCCTCACCCGACTGCCTATACCTCAACACATATAGTGTGAAATCAGTGACTTTTCTTCTATGTCAATGTGCTGATTATAGTTACCACCGGGGACTCATGTTGTACTTGTCCTTTTGCGATTGGCTAACCACTTTGCATAATTTCCTCCAACTGTTCCCATGATACGATGTGCTTCATGCGATCATCAGTGCTCTTTATTGATGTGTAGTCCTCCATTTTGTGTATGTGCCAGAGTTTCCTAATCCACTTGTCTATTGATGGAGATTAAGCTGTTTCCATTGATTTGTGATTGTAAATTGCGCCACAAGAAACATTGGAGCACAGATGACTGGTCGTGGTTTCTTTCTTACTTCTTCTGGCTATATGCCCAATAGAGGCATAGCTAAGTCATAAGGTAGCTTAATTTCCATTTGTTTAAAATATTGCCAAATCGCTTCCCACAGAGGCTGTAAATATCTGCAAGACCACCAGCAGTTAAGGGGACTTCCTATCTTGCCACATTCCCCTCCAGTATTTGCTGCTCTCTGATGATCTGTTTTGGACTATCCTCACAGAGCTTAGATGGTACCCCATGGTTATTTTTAATTGCATTTCTCTGACGGCTAATGATCAGGAGCATTTTATCATATGTTTATTGGCCATTCGGGTCTCCTCCCTAGTGAAACTTCTGTTCAGGTGTTTTGCCCACTTCCTCAGGGGCTAACTGTTTTCCATTTTGGCAGGCTAGGAGGGAATTGTAGATTTAGCAATAAGCCCTTTGTCTGTTGTGTCATTGCTAAAAATATTTTCCCAGTCTATGGAAACTCTTGTTACTCTCTTGGTGAAGTCTTTCAATGCACACAGGTGTTTTATCCTTAGTATATCCTGCTTGTCAATTTCAGGTTCGTGTGTGTGTGTGTGTGTGTGTGAGTGTGTGTGTGTGTGTGTGTGTGTGTGTGTGTGTGTGTATGCGCTTCCCTATTGAGGTTATCCTTTGTATTCCCTGAGCCAGAGTTTTATTCTTTCACTGATGGTCCTGACACTTTGAGTTTTTACTTCTAGGTCTGTGATCGTCCTTGAATTTGTTCTTGTGCATGGGGTGAGGTAAGCATCTTTGTTAAAGAGGGCATCCACCTCCTACTTGATGCTTTGGGGGCCCTTGATGAAAATCAGTTGCCTATATGCTGATCGTTTTATTTCTGGGGTTTTGTTCTGAGTATCTGTCATTATACCAGTATCATGCTGTTTTGACCATTGTGGCTATGTAGCAGCTATTAAAGTCAAGTAATTCAAGCTCTCCAACTTTGTCCTTCTTCATGAGGAGTTCTCTCCTAATTCTGGGCTTCTTTTCTCTCCATAGGAAATTGGTGGTCAATTTTTCCAATTCTTTGAAGGAGGTTGTTGATATTTGAATAGGGATGGCATTAAATTACATACTGCTTTGGGTGAGGTTGGCATCTTGACTATATTGTGTCTTCTTATCTAGGAGCATGGGCTATTCTTTCATTTGTGGAGGTATCTGGGTTTCCTTTAGTAGGGTCCTGTAGATTTTTCTTGTCTAAGTCTTTTGTAATTTTGGTTAAATATATCCCTAGATATTTCAATTGGTTCTTGGCTATTGTGAAAGGTACTGTCTTCCTGATCTCCTGATCCATGGTCATGTCCAATGTATACAGCAAACCACCAGACTTCTGTTTGTTCTTGTGTCCTACCACTCTTCCATTTTCCTCTATCACTGTCAGTTCCCCTGTTGTGGAGCTTTTGAGATTTTCAAAGTATAGAATCATATCATCTGCAAATAGCGATAGTTTCACCTCCTTCTCTCCAAGTTAGATACCTTTAATGTCCTTCTGCTGTCTTATGTTGTTGTTTAGGACCTCCAGTACAATGTTGAAAACAAGTAGGGACAAGGGACATCTTTGTCACTTTTTCAGTAGGATTGTTTTCATCTTTTCTCCATTGATCATGATGTTGGCTGTTGGCTTTTTATAGATAGCTTGTATTACCTCAAAGAATTTTTCTTCCATTCCTTCCTTCTTGAGTGTCATAATTAGCAATGGCTGTTGTTGGGCCAGTCAGGGTGCAGTATTGCACCAATGAAGCATATAGTTTTCCTCCAGTTTTTTAATGCTCCCCCCCCCCATCAAGACCCTAATTCTACCTTAGAAATCTGGCTAGACCAGAACATGTACATTGGTACAGATAAGAGCTGGAACACAGGGAATATAGGACAGATAAACTCCTTGGGACCAATATTGATAGTAGCCATACCAGGAGGGGAAGGAAAAGTTGGGGAGAATCAAAATCATCTACCTGTAACAACCTCCCAGGAGGATGGATAACATGTAATGGGTAATGGGAGACATCGGACAGTGTAAGACATGAAAAATAATAATAATTTATAAATTCTCAAGGGTTCATGAGGGAAGGGAGGGTGGGGGAAGGAGGGGGAAATCAGGAGCTGATATTAAGGGTTCAAGTAGAAAGAAAATGTTTTGAAAATGATATCAACAAATGTGTTTGACACTATGTATGTATGTATTGTGATAAGAGCTGTATGAGCCCCCAATAAAATGATTTTTTAAAAAGGAATGATTGTTGGATGTTGTCAAATGCTTTTTTTGTATCTATTGATCCTATTGTGTGAGTCTTACACTATTTTTTATCAATGTGATGTATAATATTGATGGATTTTCAATTGTTAAACCATCCGTGCATCCCTAGGATTAATCCCACCTGATCATGGTGGATGATACGTTTTATATACTTTTGTATTCTATTGCCCAATATTTTGTTTAGGATTTTTGCATCTATGTTCACAGAAATATCGGTCTGCCACTCTCTATTCCTGTGGCATCCTTGTCCTGTTTGAGTATTGGTAGTGACTTTATCTGTTGTCAATTTGAGACTGAAGAGTAAAGGTGTGGAGTTTAACCTGTCAATCAGGTTGTAGCTTGACTGTCTCATTTGGAGGTGCTAAGGAGATAAATAGCTTGCTGGAGGCAGCACACTCACTTATTCTCTCTGATACATTCCTGTTGAGAAGACATAAGGAGCTATGCTAGAGCACTGGAGCTGAAGGAGCCAAGTGGAAACTCCTGCTAGCACTAGGATGTTTCTACTGCCACTGAGTCCATGAGACTTTTCACCCATTAGCCTGTGATCTTCCTGAAGTCGGCATCATTGCATGTGTTACATGAGTCTTAAGAGGAATTCATTGATTGGTATCTTAAGCCTACTTGTCTCCAGACATTAAAATTGGATCATTTAGGACACATCTAAAAAGAAGGCTCTAAAAAAAAGATAAGTACTTCCCAGTGTCTTCAGTGCTAAGGACGTTGCCTAGGGGGCTGTTGACAGAATGAAGGGGAAAAAAGGAAGCCTTTCAATATTTGAATTAGTGGGGAAAAATCTGGACCCATGAAGAAAACTCCTCTCTAGGACAGAAACTTAAATTGAGCCTATGGACAGGCTGAAATGCTTACTAGCTGACCACCTGGATCCACTTCTTGAGTCGTAGTAGGACAAAAGCAGCAATAAAGAGATGGTTTGAGTCTGGCCACTGACACCCATGGAGCTAGTTCACAGGAACTAGAGGAGAACATTGGAGCTGGTTGACTTATCTGAAGTACATGGTGTAGCAAAAGGGGGCTAGGCTTGTTGAGAATTTATGACAAGCCCATGGTCTAAAGGTGAGGCAGACAATGGTCACCCTAGTGAAGCTAAGTGAGGCAGCCTACATTGAGTTAACCAGAACCCAACCAGATGAAGGGAAGATGTTGAGCCTGTGAACTGGTGCATATTGCTGCAGACTTCATGGATGGCCTGTCCTGATTTGACTTTGCTTATGGATGTGGACTTCACAAGGTTCCAACTAGAATTAAGGTTTCTCCCATCACAGAATATGGTTGTATCCTCAGAGCACTGGTGTGGTAGAGATGATTATGAGTGAAGGGGTGGAGTCTGGCTTGTCAATCAAGATATAACTTGTTTGTGTGGGCATGGCTTTCTCCTGAGAATTCTGGGAGCTCCTGTATTTCCTCCTTGGAGGCAGGAGACACTTCCCTTTCTTGGATTACTCCCTGAGACGCTCTACTGACAAGACACATGGCACTACGCTGATAGACCCCGTGCCCTGGGAACTGGAGAAGCTACTTGAAGAATCCTGCCAGCACTGAGATGCTTACACCACCCCTGAATCCAAAGACTTTCTGCCACTGGCCTGTGATTGTCCTGCATTTGGTGTCATTGCATGTGTTTCATGAGTCTGAAGAGCATTTTCTGGATAGGTTTCAGACATATGGGATAGTATTGGACTTATGGGGTTGGACCAACTAGGTTGGGATGCTTTCTTAATATACAATTACCCTTTATATAAAACTCTCTCTTATACATATATCAGTTTCTATGGATTTGTTTCTCCAGCCTACCTGTACTAACACAACCTGGTTTCTGTAAGTGGACAGTATAGAAATTGGATACCCAAAATGGGGCAGAAAAATGCATGAAGAAGCTGACTTACAAACTTTCATAGGTGGGGGAATATATTCATAGGAATATGTTCATAGGATTATGGTGTCAGTGTTTCTTAAGTGAAATGATTAGGCATAGAATATTGTTTGAGTCACTTATACAGTGTTATGTTTAAATGAGGGTGGCGCAGATTTATTTGCATGCACTTAAATTTTATCTTGTTAGGTACAGATATGATTGTATAACTGTTTGAAACTTACATATGGCTAAGTAGTTGTGTGAAAGTATCAAATTGACAAGAGGTGGTCTGTGGTAGTTACAGTACCTTGTCAATTTGAGACTGAAGAGTGGAGGTGTGGAGTTTAACCTGTCAATCAGGTCGCAGCCTGATGATCTCATTTGGAAGTGCTAAGGAGATAAATAGCTTGCTGGTGACAGTGCACACACTCACTCACTGTGGGACTTTCCTATAGATAAGACACATGGACCTATGCTAGAGCTTGGGAGCTGAAGGAGCCACATAGAGACCTCTGCCAGCAATAAGATGCTTCCACTGCCACTGGATACAGAAGACTTTCCCTCACTGGCCTGTGATCTTCCTGCATTCAGTGCCATTGCATGGGTTGCATGAGTGAGAAGAAGAATTTATAGATTGGTATCAGAAATATGAGCTAATATCAGACTTATGGATTTGATCTGGACTCGACTGATATGTTTTCTCATTATTTAAGAAAGCCTTTTATCTAAAGCCTTTTCTTAAACACATATGAATGTTTAGGAATTTTTTTCTCTAGTCAACCTGGACTAACATATGAATCAAACTTATACTGGCTTTGTAGAATGAGTTTGGGAGTTTGCCATCTTTTTCTGAGCTCTGGAATAATTTGTGGAACATTGGTGTCAGCTCTTTCCCAAATGCTTGCTGGAATTCTGTGATGCTGTCTAGTCTGGGAGTTTTTTTTTGTTGTAGCTTCTTGATAACCATACCTATTTATTCTTTTGCTATGGGTCTGTTGATATTCTTGACCTGTATTTGGTAAAAGCGGCGGAGGGATTGTTTTTCCAGGTATTTTCACATGTCTTACAGGTTACTGAATTTATTAGAATACAGACTTTCATAATACTTTGTGCTTGTCCTTTTAATCTCATTGGGGTCTATTGTGATTTCCCTGTTTCAGCCCTCATCCTGGCTATTGATGTTTGCTCCTTCCTTTCATTGGGTAGGCTAGTCAGTACTTTGTCGATTCTGTTGATCCTTTAACAAAACCAGCTTTTGTTGATTATTTGCATTGTTCTCTTGTCTTCCCACTCGTTTCTTATTATTTTTTATTTCTTTTATTATTATTTATTTCTTTTCTCTTGCTATTGAAGGATTTGTTCTGTTGACTCTTTTCTAGTTCTGGAGGATTTGTGATAGCGTGTCAGTCATATATCTCTCTTCATTTTTAATATATGCACTTATTGCTTTCAAGCTACCTTTGATAACTGCTTTTTCTGTATCCCATAGGTTTTGATACATTGTATTCTCATCTCATTATTTTTTAGAAACTTCCTAAACTCTTTCTATTCTGGGCCCGTTCCCATCCATGTTGCAGAAGATTGATAATCATCCTCCAATTGTTTGTCCTTATTTTACTAGTCATCCATTTATTGATCTCCAGCTTTATGGCATAGTGATCTGAGAGGGAAGTCTGAGTAATATCTATGTGCTTGCATTTATTCAGTCTTAACTGTGCCCCTGCATGTGTTCCATTTTTGAAAATGAGCCATGTGACCTTGAAAAGAATGTCAACTTTTTTTTGTATTTTGATGGAAAGTTCTATAAATGTCTATGAGGTCCAGTTGTCTTATTGTAGTGTTTAGCTCTGTTGCCTCCTTGTTGAGCTTCTTTCCCGGTGACGTCAAACTCACCTACTTGATTGTTGAATCTGATTTTTTTTTCATTTTTTGGATAGTTTGATGAATTTCACGGGTCTCTTATTAGGTATGTATACATTTATTACGCGCACTGGTTCCTGGTCTCCTGATTCTTTGAGCATTATATAGTGTCCCTCCTTGTTTCTTGTTATGCTTTTCACCTTGAGGTCAATTTAGCCAGAGATTAGGATTGCAACCCCTGTGCATTAGTTTGGGCTGACTAGATAAATTCATGGACACTCAGGTGTTTCAGAGAAAGCTTTATATCAAGAAGCAATTATGGAACAATAAAACATCCCTTCCCAGTCCAGATTAAGTCCATGTGTTCAATATTAGCCTTTAAGTCCAATATTCCCCTATGAATTCTTCTTGAGACTCACATGACACATGCAATGGCAGTGAATGCAGGATGATCACAAGCCCTTGCGTGGAAAGTCTTATGGATCCATGACAGTGGAAGCATATCAGCACTGGCGTGGGTCTTCATGTGGCTACTCCAGCTCTCTGAGTTTTGGCTTTACCAATGTAGCTCCATCAGGCTCATCCTCAGTAGTATCTCCCAGTAATTGTGTCCTGCCTCCAGAAAGCTATTTATCTCCTTAGTGTCTCCAATTGAAGTAATCAAGTTGCAACCTGATTGACAGGCTAAACCCTACCCCTTCACTTTTCAGTTTCAAATTGACAACAAATTTTTTAACTACCATACCTTTCTTTTTTGAGTTGCTGTTTGCCTGGTATATTTTCTGCCAGCCTTTTAATCTTAGTCTATTTTTGTCTGTGAGCTTAAAATGTGTTTCTTGCAGGCAACAGATTGAGCCAGTCTGCCAGTCTTTGTCTTTTAATGGATGAGTGGAGGCCATTGACATTCATAATTATTATCATGATTTGTTGATTCACTGTTGTTATCTCATACATTTTGTCTGGGGTGTTTTCCAAACTCCCTTCATATCAGTGTGCTGTGTTTGTGTGAAGGACTTCCTACTTGCCTCTTCTCCCCCTGAAGCCATGTTATCTTGGTAATTGTTATTGGTAGGTTGATTTCTGGGTGGAGTTGGGCTTATGGTGGTCTCCTTCTTGTGTTTGTGGATGTTGGTCTTCTGACCATAGAAAAGATTTTCTGCAGGGTTGGCTGTCTTATGGAGTACTCTTTGAACTTTTCTTTGTCCTGGAAATCTCTTATTTCACTGTCCATCTTAATAGATAGTTTAGCAAGATAGAGGATTCACAGGCTGGCATTTTTGTCTTTCAGCATTTGGAATATGTTACTCCACTCATTCCTCACTGTCCTGCCGGACCTGGTGAGGGATTAGTGGAGTTCAGGCAGATACAGTGAGCTTAAAGTGTTTCTGTGAGTTCTTGAATCACTTCATGGATAAAAATCTGAGGGGGAGGTCGGAATCAGACCCTAGGACACTGAATCTATTTTTAGCACCCAGCCTCATAGTATTGACTTCTGTACCTCTTGATTTTCTGGTCTGACAGCAGAAGAACCAAGCGGGTGATTCTACCTGGATGCCAATTGACTCACCCACTTCTCATAGTAAATTTAAAATGATTAATTTCTAGCCACCAAAGGCATCTTTTGGAATTCTATTATGAGAATATAAATGATGGTACCAAGACCTAAGCTTTATTATTCTTATTTTCCAATGGACAAAATTGCATACCTTTCCACTTGTAATAAATATGCTTGCCTTCATGTAACTGATGAGTTCTGATGGCATCTTTGTTACATAGGGGCCTCCTAACCACAATGTCATCTGTTTGAAACCACCAGACATTATGTGGGAGAAGGATTAGGCTTTTTCTCACGTGAAGGGTTGCAGTCTCTGAAACCCATAGGGACAGTTCTGCCATGTTCCACAGTGCTTCTATGAGTTGCACTCAACTCAACGGCAGCAAGCTATGATTAGGTAGCTAATTTACTTTTCCAAAATCCAAATTATCCTCCAATGGAGCTGTGAAAGAGAGTCCTAGCAATCTTCTTCCAGGAAGAATATAGCCAACAAAACTCTACACTTTAACAGGAAGGGTTGCTAATAGCCAATATTTACTGGATGGCAATGGGTTTGGTTTTGGTTTAGGAGAGTCAAAGAAATTCACAACTAAAAGAGTACTGAGCGGTCCATTAGAATATTTGTAGAATAAACCATATTTAATAAAAATGTGCCATGAGCTAAAATAGCAATATCTACATTTCAGGGAAGAACATATACAATAAGAGGTATATGAAAAACATAAATATCCAATGTTAAGGCACTGTAGGAAATGATTCTATATCACTATGGCAAATGATCAATGCAAGGAGGAAAAGGATGTAAGAATAGTTATCAAAGAGTAAATTCACATTATACATTCCAGTTAAGTTCTTCATCATAAACAAAGAAATCCAAATAGTTTACCCCCAACATGTTAACAGTTGGATTTGTAGTGGAGATCTCATTAGGATTATTCATCTCATCATGAATACTTAGCTTGTACAAGCTTGAAGCAAAATATTTAATTTCAAGATGAAATGAATTTAGTTTCTGTGATTTTTTTCTGCTAAGAACAACTGTTCACATATTTCACCTATTCCCTAAATTCCCCATGCCTGTTCTTAGAGAAATCTTCTCTCTGAATTCAATAATAATTGTGTTACTGAGAAACTCTATAATCTTTGTTTTATTATTTGAAAGTGTCAGTTAAATAATGTCAGCATGTTCCTACCTGGGACAATACAATCTGTATGCACTGTGCAAAAAGAACATCATGTACAGTACAGAAAGGATCACATGGAAATCCAAATGGTGAGGGTCATGTTCATTGACCTAGCAGCTATATGATATATGCATATATTTTAATCACTTAACTTGAGTGTGCTTTCATTTTTCACTTTTTTAAAAAAGGCATGTAACTCAGATTCGATGCTGTAGAATAACATTATCACTATTAGATGCTTTCACATCAACTTTAATGATCACCCCACTCATACAGTGAGGAAATACATTGTCTAGTTCAGTACCATCTCCATGATCCTTGGTATGTTTGAGTCCATCATTATGGCTACAATGTAGTGCCTTTTACAGTAGTGTGCTCATCTGCTAGCAAGATGTGTGCTGTGATGCATATGATCACATTGGCTAATTTTTCTTCCTTATTTGTTTTAGTCTGCACTCTCCACTGACACCTGGGCATCATCATTGGCCCGACTGGTATTTGTGAATCTTCCAGCATTGTAGCTGCATGCAGGGATAACACTATGACGAACTGTCATATAGCTGATTGTCTAAAACAATAACTTGACTTACAGACACACATATATGCAACAATAACACAAACTTGGTTTATACAAACAGGCCATCCTTTATACCTCAATGAATATTTTAAATAAAGGATTTTTAAATGACCATTGAAAGAAATTCTAATTTTCATTGGTAAACAATAGCTTCCCTTTTATAAATAAAAAAAAACAACAAAGAATATTGGATTGTTACTGACTCAGGGATCACTTCTCATCCTCCTGGCTGGCTTTGTCCTCCAGCTAATAAAAGAATGAGCTTTGAAGTGTTTCCACTCAAATGTACTTGCTGTTTTCTCTACCCAGTCCCCTCCATTGTTGTCCCTGAAACCTGGATGGAAACACTTGGTAATCCATGATTCTCCTGAAACTTCCATACATGGAAACCCTGTGAAGATTTCAGCTGGAAAAAGTACCTCTCAAAACAGAAATGCTTATCTGCCTTCAGTTTAGCCTCATTTCCCTCTTTGTCACCAGTTTAATAAAGAGTCAGACTTCAGAATAGTCCAAATAGAAGAATCTCTGCTCCGGAGGGTAATCTCAAAACACTCAAGGGGTTTTAGCTTAATATATTTTAGAAGGTTCTAGAGAGAGAATCTAGAGTTTGATTGTCCAAAAATCACACTCACTGCCCTTTGGTTAATTTTGACTCATAGCAAACCTACAGGACATAGTAGAAATACCCCTGTAGATTTCTGAGACTATACTTCTTTTACAGGGCAAGTAAGTCTCATCTTTCTCCCATGGGGTGGCTGGTGGTTTCAAACCATTAGCAACCCAATGCCTAACCCACTATGCCACCAGAGCTCTTGGAGATTGAATGAATGCATGTGGACTATATAGGTAAATACAGAATTCATTAGTATGACATCCTGCTCCTGTCTTCTGAGATGAAATTTCCAGGAAGCACACTGAAGGTTGTACTGCTGTAACTATTTGTGAATTAACTTCAGCAAATATTTATTTTCATGCAATATGAATAGGAACAATATTGCCCACTCATTTCCACAATTAGCTGGGTTACTTTTCTTTGGAATCTATTCCTGCGAATCAGAAAGCTGTCTTTCTGACATAAACCAGGGATTGCTGTCAGTGTTGCATCCATTTGTTGAAATATTTCAATTGGTATTTCCCATTGTGACTTCTGGAGAAAACTCCTTAAAATTGACCTAAAGCTATGACCACTCATGCAGTTATTTCAGACTTCTCATTCAAGTGAATCTATGGGCAAAGGCAGAAGTTACTAAACTATTTAGGGTAATTGATACAGACAATCATGAAGAATTAAGGTCTCTGATATAGAAGAGCAAAGAATACATCAGGAGAAGCAGAGCTTTGCTGAGTCATCTGGATGCTTTGCACCCAGTATTAACTGAATATGGGTAGCAATAGCAATTATTAGTTGGAACCACCAGCCACTGCAAGAGAGAAAGATGGGACTTTCTACTCCAGTAGTGAGTGGCAGTCTTGGAAACTGCAGGGACATTTCTACTCTGTCCTATAGGGCCACTGTGAGTTGGCATCGACTCAATGACAATGAGTTTGGCTTTGAGTTTTGGTTCATATCAATCACAACAACAACAAAGCACCCACTTGAACAGACATTAAGGTTAGCAGACAAGCAGCGTAAATCAGAAGAAAAATGAGTGAGGGTAGGGAAATCATTGGGTAGAGGAGGGAGAGGATATAGATATCATTTAGGACCTCAGGATCAATTGCACCATGAAGGGGGTGGGGCTGTAGTTAGTTCCTCTAATTGGTTAATGTTAAGTCTTATTTATGGATTTACAATTATATTTAATGGGAAGAATAAGAAAATCTGAGCTATATAAAAACAAAACAAAACAGGTTGCTTTGGACACTTTTGAGATTTTTTACCCTAGCCACTAGTGTGGAAACCAGTTTCCTATAGGTGTAATGGAGTTTATAGATTACTCATCTGTTAGTCTATTGTTTTCCGGTGACTTGATATTCCACTCTGACAATGGAAGTTAGGTCAACAGTATTTTAAATGCCAGCAGGATTATCCACACTGGACAGATTCCAGCTGAGCTTTCACAAACTAGGAGAACCTAGCAATTTACTTTTGAAAGCCAGTTAATAAAAATCTTACAGATTACATTAGATTATAGTTCAATATAATGCTAGAATTGGGGTTCAGAACTGTTTTTATCTCCTCTGCCTCCTGATTTCCTCAAAGCTGATGAAGTGAAACCAGAAAGAATTAGAATTTGTAAAATATGGGTGCCTATAATGAGAATTGTTAAAGACAAAAGTATGTGTTGACGCACTGCTAGCGACTTGCTCTGTAGCGTTGAGACAAGTTCCCTGATCAAAGATGGCAGCTAATCCAGGTACTTAGAATGTGTGTCCCTCTCTATAGTCCTGGTTATAATCCCTTCATACTGGGCCTGAAAGGGCTCACAATGTCTCTCCCTAGTTTCCTGTTCCAACCCATCGTTTTTCCCATTCTGAATATCATTCGAGGAGCATACATCTTCCAGTTCCCAGGCTTTATTTCATTGCCTATGACTGCACCAGGAAAATTGATTCAAAATCTCGCGTTCAAGTAAGCACCTCTTGTATAATTTTCCTACATAAACTTACTCATTGGAAAGCAATCAAAGATTTCATGTAAATCAATTACGAAGTGTTTATTTAGTTAGTTACTTAAAATTTAGCGTAAGGAAAAGCTACATTATTGTGCTTGTTTAAAAAAGCGGGGGGGGGGGAATACTACACTAGATTAACTAGCTTGTATTTCAGAATGGGAAATTCTTTGGCACGAGTCATAAATTTTCTCATTCTCTGAGATTTCCCTGTGTACTTTCTCAAGGTTCAGAATTTGGAAATCCAAATACATCAGGGACTAAATTATTTAGAAATTACCCTGAATACCAGATTAGTGAGATTTCCTAAAAATAACTGAGGTAATGTAATGTAGAAGGTAACTAATGACCTGTAAATGCAGGTTTTCTACAACTCTCCCTTTAGGGAGTCTTTAATGTGCCTAAAACGGCTTCTTTGGGAACTGGATGATTCAGAGAAATTGGTAATAGGAGATGATACAGTGATTTTGCCATTATGTTCTGACTTGAGCAACACATTCCACATTGTTTTAAATAAATAGATCCATAAATGCTTCAGCAATGTGTCAAGTAGCAATAATAACCCAGAAATCTGCACTCCTTATCAGACTTCATAAGCTTCCTTGTCAGAACTGCTTATTCAGAGACACAACATCATTTTTACCCTCTTTGTGCAGCATTAGACTCTGCTATCGCTCCAGTGTAAAACTTCTATTGCAAACTAAAGTTAATCAGGAGTTCTCTCTTCATTTCGACCTATTTCAATTGGTCTTTGTATAGCTAATCAAGCAATTTAGAGACTGAGTTGTCCTCACACATGCAATAGAAGAAAGGAGGTTAAGGAGCATTTGCTCTAAGGTGCAATGCTATCAAGAGGGAAAAGTGGAGCTCAAAAGCAAACTTGCCGTCAAGCCAATCCAACTCATGGTAAGCCAGTAGAACAGAGTGCAACCACTTGATAGAGGTTGAAAGGCTGTAAATCTTTGGAGAAAAGCAACTGCCACAGCTTCCATATGAATGTGAACATTAGATATCGAATAATGAATACTGAAGAGGAAAGCATGCATTTGATTTTTGTGGTAATGGAGAATAATATTGAAAATACCATGGATGGCCAAAAAACCAAACAAACCTATCTTGGAAGAAGTATGCCCAGAGTGTTCCGTAGAAGCATGCATGGTGAGACTTCATCTTACACACTTTAGATATATTGTCAGGAGAGACCAGCCCATGGGGAAGGGCATTCTGCTTGGTAAAGGGTAGGGGCAGCACAAAAGAGGAATGCCCTCAAATGATGGATTGACACAGTGGTTGCCACAATATGCTCAAGTGTACGAACCATAGGGAGGATGGCGCAGGATGGAGCAGGGCTTCGTTCTCTTGTGTGCAGGGTCATTATGGGTCAAAATCGACTAGTTGGCTTCTGACAACACAGCTTTCTCTTGGGGGACAGTTGACACATTCAAACCAGTATATATTCAGTAAGCCGTCGAATTCTTAAACTGGTGTGCCCCCTGGGCTGATAAAACTCAAAGAACATTTATTATTACTTTCTGAACTCTTTATTTCACATGTGTACAAAATGAAGCCAGTGTAATCTGAATGGACTTAACCCTAGGAAAGATTATGTTCCTCCTTTATGAGGGCTCTTTACCCTTCTGTATGCTGCCTACCCCCAAAAAAGCATTTGGAGGAACCAGGCCTGTTTTATGGCATATCCAGTTAAGCTAGAGCTGGGAATGCCTCTGGGTCATCTCCATCAGGAGCAGAAGCACTTGACTTGTCGGTCCTGCTGCCACGATTGGGATGCCCACCATTTGTATATTTGAAAGATCCCCAAATCAGAATTTTACTTCTATAAACAACCCTTTAACCCTTGCTTATTCTAATGAAACCAAAGGGTACTGGTTGGTATGGTGAGAGGGAAAAGAGTGTTTTAATATTTAGAACTCAGAAAGCAGACAGCTTTATAAACTTTGAACAGCAAGCAGCATTATCCATGAAATATAAACCAAAATATTCTACTGTTAAAAAAAAGCCTTTGGAAAAGTTACACTCTCGAGAGTGTAACTTTTCACAGGAGGGGAAAGCCTGTTTAACCTACTACTAAGCAGCCCAGCCCATCACCAGGGCTCCACAAGGATAGAGAGAAGTACTGTTATGGCTGGATAGGGCAGAGGCTGTACACTGGTACATATGAGGACTGGAGGTACAGGGAATCCAGGGTGGACGATACCTTCAGGACCAAGGGTGTGAGGGGCGATGCTGGGAGAGTGGAGGGTGAGTAGGTTGGAAAGGGGGAACTGATTACAAGGATACACATGTGACCTCTTCCCTGGGAGAGGGACAGCAGAGAATCGGGGAAGGGAGACTCCGGATAGGGCAAGATATGACAAAATAACGATGTATAAATTACCAAGGGCACATGAAGGAGGGGGGGAAGGGGAGGGAGGGGAAAAAAAAGAGGACCTGATGCAAAGGGCTTAAGTGGAGAGCAAATGCTTTGAGAATGATTGGGGTAGGGAATGTATGGATGTGCTTTATACAATTGATGTATGAATATGTATGGATTGTGATAAGAGTTGTATGAGTCCCTAATAAAATGTAAAAAAAGAAAAGAGGAGAAAAAAATGATTAGGGCAAAGACTGTACAGATGTGCTTTATACAATTGATGTATGTATATGTATGAACTGTGATAAGAGTTGTATGAGCCCCTAATAAATTGTTAAAAAAAAAAAGCCTTTGGAAACAAGTTGTAGGACCTCATTGTCAAGTCCTGGGACACACAATGCCATAATAGCAAGCACATTGATCTACCATGATTTACTGTAAAGCAGATGATAACCAAGTTGTTCTTTAAAACTTGGCCAGGCTGCCCCACATTTGTACTCATAACAATTGAACACTAATGAACCAGTGAAAAATGATAGGTACACTGAAGTCTCAATACCTTTTAGAATATCCTGGACTGAAAGAACAAGGACCCTTGGTGGTGTTGTGGGTAATGTGTTGGGCCATTTACCACGAGGTTAGCAGTTCAAACCCACCAGCTGCCTTGCCGAGAAAGATGAGGCCTTCGACTCCAGTAAAGATTTATAGATCTGGAGTCCCACAGGAGCAGTTCCCTGCTGTCCTGGCAGGTCCCGATGAGGCAGAATCGACTTGATGGCATTGACAAAATGAGAAGAGATAAATAACAATTATACCAAGTAATTTGATACTAATTGCTCATCACTGTCTTCTGTTCTTTTGTCATGTTGTGGTGGTCTACATCAGCCTCTGGTACTTTACAACCAGGGTCACTTCCAGTGGACAGATTTCAGAGGAGCTTCTAGACTAAAACACATGATAAAGAAAGGCCTGGAGATCTACTCCCCAAAATTAGTCTATGACAATCTGATATATTACAGTAGACCATTCTCCAACTGGCTTGCTTTGGATACATCATAAAAATAATCAATGGCTGGAAAAGGATATAATATTTGACAAAATCAAGACCAAAGGCAAGGGACAGTCTCAGATTAGTTGACCCAATATCCTCAACAATGGACTGGAAGGTATTTCTGACAGTGAGAAAGACGCAGAACTCAGCAAGGTTTCATCCAGTTGTACATAAACTTTCTATGACTCCAAGTGCACAGAATGGCAGGTTACAGCACAGTTTGCCAAAAACAAACAAAAGACCCACAAGCAACAACAACAAAAATAGTTATGGCATTTTATACTGACAAACATTTTAAGACACAGATATGAAAATACAAGCCCTCTTATATCATGAAATGGGTGAACAGCATTTGCAAGAAACACAAGGTGCCAAGGTATATCCCTATGGAGATAGTTCAAAGAAAATGATACAAAATTATATAGTTTGATGGAATGGAAAGAAGGCAGGCTTTAGAATTGAATGGGCTTGGAATGGGGACCCATTAGCAGTTATGTACACCAACTCCTATAACTTTTGAAACTTCAGTTGTAACATGCTAGTAAGTAGCGTCATAGTAAGTAGCAATCTGGTAACTGCCATGATTTCATGGAACCAAAAAATGTTCACTAGGAACATTAACTATTTTTCACTGAATGACAATTATGATCATTTTTAAATTACAAAAAATTTCAAGTCTTTCCAAGGAGCAGTATAAAATCTTCTATGAGTCTAGTATCTAGATTCAATTATTTAAAAATTCATGGTTATTCTTACTTGATTCATACCCATATCCATTTCCACATACCGCCTGACTCCTATAGTATTTGATGGAAAATACTAGACATTTTTTTTAGTTCTAAATATATCATTATGTATCACTTCACAAAATCTAAACTCACTGCCATTGAGTTAACACCATGTGGGTCTCCAAGGCTGTAACTATTTATGAGAGAAGAAAGACCAGTCTTTCTCCTGAGGAGCTGTTGGTAGATTTGAACTGCCAACCACGTGGATCCCAGCCATGCACATAACCACTATATTAGTATCATTAAATAGTAATAAAAATAATATAATGAATTATTATAATATCCCAATCTAATAATAATATGCTAATCAAATATCTATTCAATGTTCTAATTGTCTTGTGAATGTTATGTGTTTTGTTTCTTTGCTTGTTTCTACCTTGATTGAATCAGGATCCAAATAAAATTAGTTCATATATAATCACTGAGGTGATGCTGCTGCTGTTGAGAATAATAATGATCAGAGCAAGCAATAAGTAGTGTCATTCTAGAATATAAATAACCTCTATAAGTAAACTAGCCATTGCACAGAATTTTCCAAAAGTTTTCAGAATATAATAATGACTCACAGATAAGACTAAGTTTCTTCTCAATCTACTCACTTCAAAAGAATGATGAGTTTAATATGTGAGACAAAACCTTCCAACATAATATTTCTTCCACATTATCCCTAATTTCCTTTGTGCATAAATAGTACAGTGTCACAAAGATTGTAGAAGACCTGTGTGGGTGTAGTCTACATCCAGGAGAGCAACAAATTAGAGGTGGAATGGTTCAGGCAGAGTTAGGAGGTGGGGCAGAATTTGTTCTTGCTCTTATACCTTGGTGTCTGAAATCACTAACACCAAATGTTCTCTCTCAACATTGTGCTTAGCAGCAACTAAGTCCTTGCCACCAATATTATTTACAAAATCGTCTTCCCAGAGTCAAGAGATATGCTTACTCATAAAACCCAAGCAAGCAAGGATATAGTCTTTATCTTTGTCTTGGGTTTGGGGAGAAGAAAGTTACAGAGGACTAGTATCTGAAATTACAGCCCGAGTGGTAAAGAATTGGAAAATATGCAAGGTCATAAGCAGATATTCAATAAAGCTGGTAGTGGCTTTACCTTTATTTGACTTTCACCCACTTTCATCCAGCCAATTCCAACTTGTGGATTTTCTAACCATAGAATTTTCTAACCCATCAGTTTTTACAGGAGCAGATTGCCAGTTCTATCTTCAGGAATTTCCCAACTCTAACTTAGCAGTTGATTACTTCTCCACTGCTAACCATAAATTCAGCAGGCCAAACCCACAGTCAGCCCACAGGAGGAAGATGGACAGTTTGCTTTATAAAGTTTAACAGCTTTAGGAATACTTTGGGGCAGTTCTACAGGAGCAGATGGCCAGTTCTGTCTTCAGGAATTTCCCAACTCTAACTTAGCAGTTGATTACTTCTCCGACTTGGAATTGACTGGCTTTAATTTCAGATACTATTCCTCTGTAACTGTCTTCTCCCCTGAAGAAGTGCTGCTGTGTGCTATATGATCCCTATGAGTTTGAATCAACCTGATAGCAGCTGGTAAAGGTTTTTATATTTAAGTACATATTTTGCTTTGATTGATGAAGAGGTGCTGTGGGAGGACATAAAGAAGACACCAGTCTTCTTACATTCTAGATGTAATTGCCTCATAATGATGACTATGCCTATATTTGTTGAATGGCATTTTTCAAAGGGGGTTATAAAAGACTGAGCTAAAGAAGTGAAAATTAAAACAATTATAAAGTATGCCCTGTTTCTTCTTTATTATTCTAGAAATTAATCTGTAGGTGTTTTAAATAATTTATAATATATCATGGCTTTGAATGTAAGTTTCTGTCCAAAAATAGAGTTATATGTACCTAAATGTATTAAACTATCATGCAATTATGATCTAGTTCCACTGAAGTTGGCCCAGACCCAGTTGCATTACACTACATGTAAGAGGCAATTTAGGTCACTCAAGTAGTCAAATAAAGCCTAAAATGGATGGCTGTCTTATGTAATATTACAGAACTAAAATAAATAATATATTATACAACTTTTAAAAAATGGACTTGTTTTTTCATTAATTTATCACAGCACAATCATTCTCTCAAGTACTTAAAAGGCATTTTGGAGGGAAAGGAGGCTATGATTTAGAAATTTGAATAAAACTCTGTGAGAACATGTTTTTTTTGCCATTCTTTTCTATAAACGACTTCCTCGTACTTGACATTTAACTAATATTTTAGAATTAGTAAAACCATGATCTTTTAAAACAAATAAATTTCTAAGTTGACCCTCTCCTGGTGAAAGACATAAACAAGCATATCATTTAGCAAGGTTGAAACTGTTATGTATTCTATAAATACTTTTCTTAAGCAAGCAACCAAATCATGAAAAGATTGTATAGTTTATATTTTAAATTATATATTTATTTATTTATATTTTTATTATAAATCAGGAGAAGGTTCACAGAGTAGGTCATCAGTTTTACACTCAATAATTAATTCACTTTCCCCCCCCAAAATCATCCATTCCAGTCTCATTCTTCCTTCTTAAACCTCTGAAATTTGTCCTTGGTTAAATATTGTCCTTTTTGATCTTAAATGGCTGGCTATGCTAAAAGGAGATCAGGTCAGTCTCAGACCTGAAGAATGCCTAAGGGTCATGGTTTGGGGATTTTCACAGTTGTTATAACAGTCCTGGAGGCATAGTAGCTATGGGATACTAACCACAAGGTCAGCAGTTCGAAACCGCCAGCTGCTGTGAGTCAATGAGTAAAAGAAGTCTCAATCAGACTCCATTATTTTGAGTTTTATATACTACATTTCCCCCCATTCTATGCACGGCCTTTTCATGTTGATTCTTCTCAGAAAAGTTGGTAGTAGTAGCCAGGCATCACCTAGATCTTCTGGCCCGAGGGTTGTAGAGACTAATGCTTGAATGGCTCATTAGTCCAGAGGACTAATTGTTTCCATGTGTCTTTCTGTTTTCATCAGTCTTCTTTCGTCTGGACTGAAGACACTAACAATGGCATCTAAGATGACGACTCATGAGCTTTCATGACCCCAATCAATACTCACCAAATTAAGATGTAGAACATTTTCTTTGTGACCTGTTATCCAATTGACCTTGGTGTCCCACAAGATCAAGTTCCTACGTCCTGAGGTCACACATCTCTCAAAGTATTGGGTTGTATATAAGAAGTTTTCATACCTTTATGTTGTGTATGCTTTATTACATTCATGTCACTACAAGGGGGTTTTATAGTCAGTTTCATAGTCAGTGCTAACCAAAATTTTCAACTGTATAAAATCATACAAGTGAATCACCAATTGCCAACAGAGTTTTTTTGACTTATGGAGGCAAATATAAAAGGGGTACCCCTCAAAAACCAGAATTGTGCTGGGCAGAGAGGAACTTTCATAGTATGCATTTTCCCCACTAGGTGAGCATTGAGTAACTCACTCTGAGCTAGTGCATCTAGTGGTGTCTGCTGGGAAGGTTCTTTCTGGTCGCGGTGAATATTTTTGTGAAAGCAGGTTCAATGGAACCTCTTTGTTTGTTTGTTTGTTTTAATGGTCATTTTATTGGGGGCTCTTCCAGCTCTTATACCAAACTATACATCAATTGTGTCAAGCATATCTGTACATATGTTGCCATCATCATTTTCTAAACACTTACTTTCTATCTGAGCTCTTGGTATCAGATCCTCTTTTTTTCTTTCTCTCCCCCCTCCCACCCTCATGACTTCTTGATAAATTATAAAATATTATTATTTTCATATATTACACTGACTGCTGTCTCCCTTCACCCACACTTCTGCTGTTCATCACCCCTTGGGGTAAGGGTGGAGTGTGATTCATCTGTGTTAGGCCTGGTAGACTAGAGAAACAAATTTGTAGACACTCACACGTGTATAAGAAAAAGGTTTATATATAAGACCAATTGAATATTGAGAAAGCATCCCAGCCTGGTCCAGATCAAGTCCATAAGTCTGATATCAGCCCATATGTTTGATACCAATCTATAACCTCCTCTTCAGACTCATGAAACACATGCAATGACATCGAATGCAGGAAGATCACAGGCCAGTGGGTGGGAAGTTTGTGGATCCAGTGGCGTTGTAAGCATCTCAGTACTGGCAGGAGTCTCCATGTGGCTCATCTATGTCAGGGCACTAGTGTAGTTCTATGTGGCTTGTCAGCTGCTATGTCTCCCAGGGTGTGAACAGAGACAGAATATGTCTCCAAAGAGGAAAAAATACAGGCGTTCCAAGAATCCTCAGGAGAAGGTCATTCTCATACAGAGTCCTTATTGGCTATGACCCCACTAACAAACTAGATTCTACCCCTTTACTCTTAATCTTCTCAAGTCACAAATTGACCCCAGATTATATAACAACCACAGTATCAATCATTGCAATTGATGCCGCTTCCTCTCTTCCCCTCCCCTCCCCTTCGGGTATCACAACTACCATTTTTGTTTTCAATAATATGTTGGGTTTTTTTGTTATTGTTGTTTTGGGTCTTTTGATGCCTGCTGCCTGATTTTGTTGATAACTCATGATTGCACAGACTGGTGTGCTTCTTCCATGTGGGCTTGTTTCTTATCTAGTCGATGGCCACTTATTTAGCTTCACGTCTTTATGACCAGAGAGCTGCAACAATGACCTAGAGGAAGGCCAAGCAGACTTTAACAAATGTGAAAAAAAATGTAATAAGATCATCAGAGAAACTGAAGAAAACCTAAGAGCTATGTCTGATTCTATGAAGAGGAACAACATCAGAATAATTGTATTACTGGAGGAAGGCACAACAAAGAAGTCAGCTGAAAAAGTAGTTAGAGAATACTTGGAGGAAAAATCCCCTCGCTTAATGAATAAAACCAGGCAACCATTCAGGAGGCCGAAAGAACATCAGCTAGGCTGATTCCCATGAAGAAGTCACCAAGGCACATAATAGTTAACCGTCCAACTTTGAGGAAAAGAAGAAAATCATGAGAGCAGCTAGGGATAAAAAAGGTAGTCACATATAAAGGTTCACAAATAAGTATATTCTCTGACCTATCAGTGGGCACTATGAAGAAGAGGAGAGAGTAGAGAAACATATTCCCAAAACTAAGGGAACATAATGCAAACCCAAGAATATTATACCCAGTCAAATTATCTATCTAGATAGATGGAGAAATAAGAGTCGTCTCAGATAAGGGAAACCTCAAAGAATACGTTAAAAGAAAGCCAGCCCCACAAAAGATCCTTGCCTACCAAGTATGGGCAGAAGAACAGTACTCACAGAGCACAAATAAGAGATTTCCACATAGAACAACCCCACACAGAGGGCATCAATGAGAACACAGCCCCCTAGATAGCATTGGCTTAAGGGTGGAAAGAAGTCAAGAATGAACCACACACACACACACACACACACACAACACACTGATAAGAAAGGGAGGTAGAAAAACACACAACACAAAAGCTATAATATGTCATCACAAATTGCACAGATGGATGTAATAACCCTGATTATCAATGCGTTGAACTCAGGCATTAAAAGGCTAAGGCTATTCGAGTGACTTAGAAAACACAACCTGAAAATCTGCTGCCTACAGGAGACACATCTCAAGGTTACAGACAAAAAATAGGCAAGAATCAAAGGCTGGAGAAAAATATACCAGGCAAACACCAATTAAAAAAAAAAAAAGCAGGGGTTTCAAGCCTGCTCTCAGATAAAATTGACCTCAAAGTGCAAACAATAAAAAGAGATAAGGAGGGACACTATACAATGCTCAAGGGATCTGTAGACCAAGAAACACTAAGTATTTTAAATATATATTTCCTGAATGAGAGACCCACTGAATATGTCACTCACATGCTCCAGAAGATGAAAAAAGAAATCACAGGCTCAACAAGTATAGTAGGTGATTTCAATACACCCCTCTCTGAGAAAGTTAGATCACAGGGAAACAAACTCAACAAGAAGGCTACAGATCTAAACATTACAATTAGACAATTTGACCTGATAGATATTTACAGAGTTCTCCACCCAAATACAAAAATATTCACATTCTTCTCAACCCATATGGCACATATCTGAAGCTGGACCACATGCTGGGGCACAATTAGAAGATGCATAAATTTAAGCACATTGATACCATACAGACCTCTCTCTCTGACCACTGTGCAATAAGTCTGGAAATCAACAAAAGGTAGATGAAGAAAACAAGGGCAAACAATTGGAGGATGAAAAACTATTGTAAAAGGAGTGTTTACTGGCCGAGATCAGACATGAAATATCCTTAATGAACACCGATGCAAACATCCTTAACAAAATACTGACCAATAGAATACAAAAGTATATAAAACAAATAATTCACTATGACCAAGTGGGATTCATACAAGGAATGCATGGATGGTTCAACATACAAAAGACCATTAGTATCATTCACCACATTGACATGAAAAACTATAAGAAACAAGTGACAGTATCGATAGATGCAAAAAAAGCATTGGACAACTTCCAACACCAATTCCTATTTAAGACACTCAAGAACAGGAATGGAAGGAAAATTCCTCACTATAATACAAGCTATATATGAAAAACCAACAGCCAATGTGGTAGTCAATAAAGAAAAGGCAAAAAATATCCACCTGAATAAAGGGACCAGACAAGATTGGCCCTTGCCCCCACTCTTATTTAACATTGTACTGAAGGTTTTACCAGGTCTTTGCATCAGGCAAAGAAAAGACATCAAAGGTATTCTCCTGGGTAAGGGAAAGGGGAAATCATCATTATTTGCAGATTATATGATATTATATACATATGAAAAATCCCAAAAGCTCCACAAGGGAAGTACTGGAAACAATAGAGGAATATAGCAGAGTGGCAGGATAGAAGATCAACAAACAGAAATCTATTGGACAGCTATAAATATTAGACAAGTCCTCAGACGATTAGCCAAGTACAAATTGAAATATCTAGGAATATTCCTGACTAACAAAACCAAAAGATTTGTATGAGTCAATCTACAGAAAAATATTACAAGAAACCACGAGTGGTCTCAACAAATGGAAGAATATCCCATGCTCATGGATTGGAAGACTCAATATGGTAAAGATATCAGTTCTGCCCAAAGCACCATAGAAGTTTAATGCAAGCCGATACAATTATTATCATTTCTCTTCAAAGAATTGGAATTACTGATTACCAACTTCATATGGAGAAGAAAGAAACCCAGAATTAGCAGAGAACTTCTTAAGAAGAAGGAGCGTGGGAGGGCTTGCTTTATCTGACTTTAGCACATATTATAAAGCCACAGTGGTCAACACCACATAGCATTGGTCTAATGACAGCTACTCAGACCAATTGAAAAGAACTAAAAATCCAGAAATAAAATAATCAAAGTACAGATTAATCATCTTTAATTAGGGCCCCAAAATAGCAAATGGGAAGTGGATGCCCTCTTCAATAAGTGTTGCTAGAAAAATGGATATCTATCTTCAGAAAAATGAAGCAAGACCCTTACCTCACTCCATGCACAAGAATAAACTCAAGGTGGATCACCTTGAACTAAAACCCTCAAATATTAGGGCCATAAGTGAGGGAATTGCAACGAACCTGAGAACTTTGGTGCAGGGAATACAAAGGCTATCAGAAATAGGGAAGGACACAAACACAGAGGAGTCACATATTGACAAGCGGATATACTGAAGATAAATCACCTGTGTACATAAAAGGAATTCACCAAGAGAGAGTAATAAGAGAGACCACAGAGTTGGAAAACATCTTTATCAGTCACACACCAGACAAAGGCCTTATTACTAAAATCTACAATAATCTGTTAGTTTACAGTAAGAAAAAATAATCTAATTACTCACCTAGGAGGTGGGCAAAGGATCTGAACAGAAGTTTCACAAGGGCAGAAATCTGAATGTGCAATAAACATATGAGAACATGTTCATGATCGTTAGCCATATGGGAAATAGAAATTAAAACAACTATCAGATACCACCTAAAACCCTCAAAGACAGCCCAGTTCAAAAAATCAGAAAGCAACAAGTGTTGGAGGGGCTGTAGTGAGATAAGTATTATCATCCACTTCTGGTGGACCTGTAGGTGCATACAGTCACTGTGGAAATAGATTTGGTGATTTCTAAAACAGATAGAAATTGAGGTACCATACAACCCAGCAATCCCCCAACTGGGATTATACCCAGAAAAGGCAAGAAACAAACAAAAAAAATGTCCGACATCTGTGTTCCAGTCTTTATCACAGCAGAGTTCACAATTGCAAAGAGTGACCAGACCTCAACCCGGTGCTTCAAGACATAAATGCAACATACTGGCATGAAACAGGGAACCAATAGAGAGGTCTGAGGGGCCAGCCCCAATCCCAACTATGTGGCTAGCCTCCATTCCCCCAGAAGAATTCACTTCAGAGGACAGCACTGAAGCTACAGCACAGGGAGAGGGAAATGTCTGATCAGAGCACACGGGAGCAAATGAATGAGGAGGGAGAGCGAGTGAAGCATATCCTGGCCTACCAATCCCTGAGGATGATTTTCCTTCTCAGAGCAGCCAATGCATATAGAGATCCATAGGGCTGGCCCCACTATGAGACACGACATCACTTACTGACCCATAGTGCTACGGGGACAAGACTGGAGTCACAGTGTAGGATTTGTGCCCAATCTGACCCTACCCACCAAGGTGAAACACTAAGGGTGTGCAACAGAACAGCAAGGGGAGCAGAGCAATGAACTCCCTGAGGAATTACAAAAATAGACTTTGGGGCCAGGGCGTGGCACCACCTCAGAATCCACAAAAAAACACTCCTAAAGGTCAACAAAGAGACCTTGAACTATTTATAGGCTTTGCTTTTTTAGTCATTGGTTTCTGTTGTTGTTTTGTTTTCTTTTGTTGCTTTGGTTTGTTCTGTCTTGTTTTGTGCATATTATTATGTGCATGTCTCTCTAGATAAAATAGACGGGATAAATAATCTGTTGGAGAAAACAAAGGGACTGATGGTTCCATGGGGGCACAGGAGAGAGGGAGGTGAGGTAAAGGAAATAGGTGTTAATAAACCCAGGTACAAGGAAACAACAGTGATCAAAAATCAATGGAGAGGTGGGTGAAAGAGGCCTGGAAGGGCTTGGTCAAGGGTAATGTAACCAAGTGGGCGACATAACCAAGAGGAATTACTGAAACCCAAATGAAGGCTGAACATGATAGTGGGACAAAAGGAAAGTAAAAGGAAATAGAGGAAAGAACTAGGAGGCAAAGGGCATTTGTGAGGTTTAAATACAGGCTTGTACATATGTAAATATATTTACATATAGCGATGGGGAAATAGATCTATGTACATATATTTATAGGTTTAGTATTAGCAGATGGACATTGGGCCTCTACTCAGGTACTCCCTCAATGCAAGGACACTTTGTTCTAGCAACCTGGTATCCTATGATGCTCACCTTCTCTACAAAATCGCTGAAGACAAAGTGGGTGCGTAAGCAAATGTGCTGAAGAAAGCTGGTGGTGCCAGGCTGTCAAAACATATAGCGCCTGGGGTCTTAAAGGCTTAAAGATAAAGAAGCAGCCATATAGGATCAGAAGCAACAAAGTCCACATGTAAGAAGCACACCAGCCTGTGTGATCACGAGGTGTCGATAGGATCAGGTATCAGACATAAAAGACCCAGAACAAAATTCATAGCATTGAGAATGAGGGAGAGTGCAGAGTAGAGACCTAAAGTCCATATGTAGGCAGCTGGTCCTCACCTTACAGAAGGGTTGCAGGGAGGAGATGAGCCAGCCAGGGTGCAGCACAGCACCAATGAAACACACAATTTTCTTTTAGTTCTTTAATGCTTCCTCCCTCGCACTATCATGACCCGATTCTACCTTCAAATCTGGCTAGACCAGATGATGTACATGGGTACAGATAAGAGTTGGAAACACTGAAATCCAGGACAGATAAATCCCTCTGGATCAATAGTGGGTGTAGCCATACCAGGAGGGTAAGGAGAAGGTGGGGGAGATAGGGGAAACAATCAGAATGATCTAATTATAACTCCTTCCCAGGGGGATGGACAAAAGAAAAGTGGGTGAAGTTGTCAGTGTAAGACATGAAAAAATAATAATAATTTATAAATTATCAAGGGTTCATGTGGGAGGAAGTGTTGGGGGGGGAATGAGGAGCTGATACTAAGGGCTCAAGAAGAAAGAAAATGTTTTGAGAATGATGAGGGCAACAAATGTACAAATGTGCTCGACATAATGGATGGGTGTATGGAGTGTGATAAAAGTTCTACAAGCCCCCAATAAAATTATTTTTAAAATTCTATGTTAACAGCTATTTTCTTTAAATGATTTAAAGATAGAGCTACTTTGTTCTCTTAAATGGTTTATAATAAAATTTTTCTTATGTCATTGTTACATTTAATGTAAAATGTATCATATTATGCTATGGCATTTATAATTGAAGAAAAATCGTTTTCAGCAGATGGTGTGTTTGTCTGGGTACTTTAGAGAAATAAATCCACAGTAACTCATGTGTAAGAGAGAGTTTTATGTAAAGGGTAAGTGCACATCAAGAAAACATCCCAACCCAGTGCTGCCTAAGCCCTCAAGTCCAACATTGACCTATATGTCTGACACCAATCCACAAAGTCCTCCTCCATCTCACAAAACACACACAATGATGCCAACTGCAGGAGGAAAGCCAAATCAGTGTGCGTGTAAACATCTCAGCGCTGGCAGGGTTCTCCACACCGGTGCTCCAGCACCCAGGGCTGGATCAGGATAGGTCCACGTGGCTTCTCCTTGGAGATATCTTGCAGGAAGTGAGCCTTGCCAGTTGAAGCAGGGAACTGGCTCAGGCAACTGCACCCTGGTCTGACCATCGCAAAGCAAGAGACCAGAAAAAACTACCTCAGATGGAATATGAGTATGAGTATGTGTTTTTTTATTCATCTATGTTTGCCTAAATTTATTCTTTTAATGTTCTCGAGTGTTTTGATCTGTTGTTTAATTTATTTTTCTATTTTTTAAATAAAAATATTACCTTTTGTCATATTTCATCTATTCCACCATTACTCTCTTCTCCTTCTGAGATTCTACTGACATGTATTTTCAATCATTTGGTGTTTTCCACATCTCTTTGACTCTTGCTCTGATTTGTTGTTACTTGAACTGCCTAGCCTCAGTGTCCTCTAGCATTTAAATTCTTTTCAGCGAGAGATGTTTTGCTTGAAGGTTTTTCTTAGCTTTTCATTGTCAGCCTTATGTGTTTCCTTTGCACTTGCTCTTTACTCTTTTCTTTCTCCTGACCCTGCCCTAACAGTATTTGTTACTTAATGATGACTCACCTAGGGAAAAGAGGGTATCTATCTTATTGTGTGTAACACTTAGATTTATCCAGGCCCTACTTCTCTGAGCTAAAGAGTAGGGCCTGTTATTTCACTTCTCCAAGCTATATGTGATCTCTGATATCAATATATATTCCTGCCCCTTCTCAAAGGACAAAGAGTTTTTTTTGTTTGTTTTGTGTTTGCTTCTTCTTTATAATCTTCCCTTATGCAAGCAACGCCATTACTTAATTCTCTAAAAGATAGATTTTTCTACCTCTTTCGGGTAACTTATGTCTTATTGCTTAGAGGAGATAGGTAGGAGGTACTGGTGGGTGGGGTGGGGTTTCTCATCTTTCTTGTGATGCTTACTGTTAATCTCTTTCAGAATCAGATGACAGCGAAGGATTTCTTGAGCCCCTCACCCTGCCCCAATCTTGTTCATGAGCACCCAGTGAGATCCTTGGAGAAGATCCTGCTGAAAAACCAAGAATTAAGCACCCAAACCATTGTTATCAAGTGGACTCCCATTGAGTAGGACCCCTGATGTTCCAGACTAGGACTGCTCCATATGGTTTTCTTTACTGTCATCTTCATGGAGGCAAATTGCTAAGTCTTCCTTTTGTAATTCCTCCGGATGTGTTGAAAGCTCCACATTTCGCTTATTAATTAGATGCAAACCACTTGGGTATGACTCCCTCTTGAGTCAGTAGTTTCCAGATTGTCTATTTTTTTTTCACATTTAGCCTTTCAGCAAGTTATTGAAATATTTAACATTATTTTCTTGACTGACGTGCTGTTTGGCTTTATGCTCTGGGAAGCAAGTTTTATGTCTGTCTCTTCCCAGAGTCCCTTATCTTTCCTTATATTTTAGCTTAAAAACAGAATTTGGAGAATTTTATTTAAGGCTAGAACAACAACAAAATGATTACATGACTTTATAGTCAAATGTCAAATATATATCACTGATTAAAAGTGAAAGAGTAACCAAAAAGGAAAAGATCAAAAAAAGTTCAACTGACTGTGTATATATATAATTTAAATATATGAAGAAATTATACTCATTTCCTAAAGAATAGACATACCTTTTGGGAAAAATGATAACATGAATCGGTTGCTACTTCAAGTGTTAAATTGAATATCTTTAACATACATAACAATGATGGTTAACCAGATTTTGGCAAACTGGACGACAGCTGTTTTCCCTTTCCTGTCAATCAAAATAAAAGCTGTAGTGAATGAATAAATAGGAAGAGAAATCAAATAAGATAAGACAAAAGAATCATTTTACTGACAAATGCTGCTTACCTGTAGGTATGGCAGATAGCAAGTTTCACAACAGAACATACTTTTCTAAACAGAATTTCAATTTAAAAGAACCTTGCTGCTATTCAGGTACAGAAATTATGTTAAAAGTTCCTAAAAATTCTGACAATTGAAACACAATAATGACAGTTGCTATTGTAAGCAAACTACTTGAGCTATGTAAGAATATCTCAAAAACGTAAGTCAAAAGTGAACTGCAATTTATTACAGTTCCCTTCTCTCGGGGTTCCAGGATAAATGCTTTTTCAAGACCCGCATCCTGTCCACAGTATTTCTCATGAGCACCCTGTGAGGTCCAACATCATGAGCACGTGGGAGAGAGGAGAGAGAAAGCGATATATCGTTCTATTCCTCTGAGCAAGGAATTTACTCATACTGGTAAATTGCCTATTGGTAAAATCTTCATTTCACTATAGGTCAAAACAGAAGAAAGAAAATAGTGTTCCAAAAGGTCAGTGTGTCTGTCAGATGGCAGCACATTAAATTGTTTTGAGTATTTTTTCAAAGCTAACTATTCATAAAATGTTGACATATCATTACTGAAACTGTCAACAGACATGGATACTGGTATGATCACATGAAAATCTATTCTCTAGGAGACTAGAAATCACAAGACTACACTGAGAATTTCCCAAATACTAGAACTCAAGCAAGGAAATGTCTATATTTATTTAAATGTTTAAGTGTGTAGTAAGGGAATAGCTTAAAAATTAAAGATTCTAGAATATGACAGTCAATTATTCAAATAGGATCATACCAAATTAAAGAAACCTACTAATTAGTGTGGCATAATGTAGGAGAAAATACACATAATCAGAAACAGCCACATTCATTTAAAAATGTGTGTTCAGTTCACATAAACATCGACAGTATTAATCACAGTTCAAAGTAGTGATACACAAGTTGTTTTATATCTTCCAAATATAAAGCTTTATGTGATTTATTATACATATTACTGTGGAGTTGTTAATTTGTTCTTAGATATTCTTATAGCTATTTGATATGAACTGAGCAAAATTTATACAAATGTAAAATTCCCATTACACTCTAGACGTGATTGAAAAAAAGCCAACATCATTTAATTCAACAGTTTTGAGATATTTTTGTAAGTATCTTTATAATGTTTCTATATAATGAAAGATCATAATTAAAAATATATACTTACAATATTCTTCCAAATGGATACTATTCTCACCTTTAGTAGTTTGCCTGTCCATTTTCAAAATATTAATAAGAGCCAACCATTGTTTTAATAACTACTCTGTTACTTTCTCTATAGATGCTGAAAACTCTAACAAATCTCAACAAATGGCTCTGAAGGAAGAATTTAAAAATATCAATTGATGAACATGTATATGATTATAAGCACATGTGTGTATGTGCTCATGAAATTAAAAGATAATTTCATTTTCCCAAAAAATTTATGAAGAGAGAGAGAGAGAGAGCACTAGAGCGAGAGAAAGAGAGAAAGAGGGAGTGGGAGAGTTCTTGGTGCTGTTCTAAAGTGATGTTGCCATTGTTTACTGGAGAAGTGTCTTGTAGGAATACCTGTATTAATCAAATAAATATTTTCTCAATGAGAATTTCCTCACTGTCAAAATGGAAAATTATACATATTGAAAGAAGGAATTAGCCTCGTGGTATTTTACTGAAATTAAAACATTAGAATACACTCATGTATTTTAATACAGACCAATTGAGGGAATTAGTTCCATAGATTTGCAAATAGATTGTACATCTATAGCTAGACAAATGGACAAATGGATGAGGGCATGTGTATGTGTTTTAATATATTCATTCAAATGCATATACCATCCTATAGGTACATGCATTTAAATTAACAGATTGTAATGGTAGCCAGGCAACATGTAATTCTTTATTTTAGTTCACAGCCCTGCCCACTGAAAGAACTAGATACTACACCATACAGCAGCAATATGCATGCCTACCTCCCAGATGTTGATTTTTGGAGATATCTCTCCAGAAGAATAATACAGATATCTATCCCTGATATACTAAATATCAAGAATTTAACAATAAATATATGGTATTAAACTGCTTTGGTTACATCTCACAACCTTACTAATTTTTTTAATGTGGTAATTCTATCTCAACTTATTTGGCATTTCAAAGCGTTTAGAAATGTTTGGGGTTCCCTAATTTAAATCATAAAACCTTTTTCAGGATTTCTTTACGCCTCAGATTATACATGCTTAATTTATCACCATTTACTTCCAAATAATACTGTATTATTGAATCTAACTGTTGTGTCGTTGCTATCACACATTTTATCTCTACTTATGCTCCTGAGCTTTCATGTTGTTACTTTTTAGAATTTAACCAATTATCATCTCAATATGTAATGAATGATAAAAAGTTTATGTCACTCACATTTATCATTTTTGTCACTTTACCTTTCTTTGTGTATATCTAAACTTCCATTTTCTTTCTTTCTGAAGAAATTCCTTAAGTATTTCTTAGAGAACACAGTTTTTAGCAATTATTTGTCTTATCTTTTCTTTTCCAAAGTCTTCATTTTATCTTCAGTTTTAGAAGATACTTTTTCTGGGTAAAGTGGTTTAGATTGATGCTATTTTTCCTCCAACAATAAAGATGTCTCTCCAGTGCTTTTTAGTTTGTATAGTTTCAGACAAGGAAACTCCAGTTATTGCAAACTATGTTACTCTGCATACCACTTTTTAATTTTTAATGCTATTTTAACTTTTTTTCATTCCTTCTGTGGTTTCCAGTGATATGATTCATTGTACCTTGATTTCTTTTCGCTTATGTTTATCATACTTAGTGTTTATTGAACTTCCTTGAACTGAGACTTTGAAATTTTAATCAAATTTGGAACAATGTTGGTCAATACTTCCTAATTATTATTTTCCTGCCCCACATCTCTTCTATTCTGGCTCTCTACTGACATATATGGTAAATTTCCTGATAGGGTCATACAGATCATTCACGTTTGCTTATAGTCTTTCTTTATCCTGCCTGACTTCATTTGGGATAGATCTAATTGCTATGTCTTTTCTTCTGTATTGGTTTAATTTGTGTTAATAGCATGCAGTATTACTTTAATTTAAAATACTGCTATATCTGATATCTACAAGCTTCATTTAAATCATGCTTACATCTTCCATTTCTCTCCGCTATGTTAATTTTCTATTTTTTTCCAGCAGGATGAAGTATTTGTATTTCCTATTTGGATACCCTTGTCTGCAACATCCTCACTTCTGCGTCAATTCTGGCGGTGTTTCTATTGACTGATTTTCTCTGACTCATAGATCATCTATTTTTGCTTATTGTGCCCAGTAATTTCTCAGTGGGTGCTGGGCAATTTTTATTTTACATTGTTGGTCACTGGATTTTGTTTTACTAGATACGTGTCTAAGGTTCACTCTCTCAACAATTCTATTAGTTTCTATTAGTCTGTTTTGGTTGTTTGTTCTTAACAACCAAATTCTTTATTTTTGTGATTTTGCTTTACTTTATTCCCACCTACCTTCTTTTCTGTTTAGGATATTCTCTTGTGATTCTTATCAACGTGGTTGGTAGTGGCAGCCAGGCAACACCTAGTTCTTTGGGTCTCCGGGGAATGGAGGATGTGGGTCTCATAATTCATTAGTTAGTCCTAGAGTCTTTAATTATCTTCAGTCTTCTTTGCTCCAGATGAGGATAAATCAATATTTGTATCTTAGGTGGCCACTCACAAGTGTGAAGGCACCACACACTACTTACTGTAATAGAGCGTAGAACATTTTCTTTGCCAATTGACCTAGCTGTCGCCTGAGACTGTGGTCCTAAGTCTCCAAAGGTTGTGAAACCTTCTCTCAAGCTATTGAATTATGATTAAGACATTTTAGGTACTTTGCCACCTCAATACTCTGTCCATGCTTGGATATATTTCCTTACGGGTGTATTCCCATTCACCCTTGGATTAGTGTTGAACTATGAAAACACTTTTTAAAATGTACCTACAGTTCAATGTATTAGGCTGACTTTACACACTTGGGCCAGTGAAAACAAATGCCGTGCACCATCCTGTGCAAGGCTCACAAGCTACTTATTCTCCCATCATTGGGTAATTCTTTTCTGATCATCAGCCTGGTTTCTCCCACATGTGTGAAAGTCAGTCCTCAAAAACTCTTAGGGTCCCTATGAATGTAGCAGGTGGAGACGTCTCTGTGCACCTCTTTCCTTTCCAGAAAGTGGACTCTGCTTTCTTCATTTTCAACGATGAGGTTGTCACTTTAATCTAATGAAGATTGATTCCGTTAACTTTACTGACTCGGCTGTAGTCTTACCTCATCAGAATTTAAGGAGACCCTTGAGAAGCTTCCCTCTGGATAGGAAGTTGAAAGAGAGCACTTCGGTTGTTACTGTTTTTTTCCCTCTCGGGAATCACTGTCCTGTGCAGCCAGTTATGAACATGGAAAGGTATCATTGCAGCTACTTTGTTTATTTCGGCTTGCCATCGGAACAGACTTTTCCTTTGGACAGTATGGAATAATAATATCTGGATTTTCTCCCTTACAAGAAACATAAAAAGTCTGTACAAACACTATTGCTGTGTTGTTTTAGGTGTCATTGTGTTGGTTCCAACTCGTGAGGGCCCAATGTACAACAGGACAAAACGCTGCACTGTTCTGTGCCATCCTCACAATTTGTTGTTATGTTTAAGCCCATTGTTGAAGTTACTGCTCCCATCCATTTGTTGAGGACATTCCTAGTTTTTTCCGCCCTTTATTTTACCAAGGATGATGCCCTTCCTGGAGGATTAGTCTCTGCTGACCATATGTCCAAAGTACAGAAGAGAAGTCTCAACATTCTGGTCACTAAGGAGCACTCTCCTGCTGTATTTTTTTCCCAATACAGGTGTGTTTTGTTTGTTCTTTTGGCAGTTCGTTTTACTTGAAAGATTCTCCACCAGCACCATAATTCAAATGCATCCATGATTCTGTCTTCCTTGTTCAATGCGCAATTTTCCCATGCACAGGAGGCAATTGAAAATACAATGGCTTGGACCAGGTCTTCAAAGTAACCTCCTTACTTGTCAACAATTTAAAGAGGTCTTGTGCAGCAGCTTTATCCAAGGCAATGCATAGTTTTATCACTTGGTAGCTGATTAGGTGAGGATTGGTTGTGGATTAAAGAAGATAAAATCCTGGACACCTTCAAGCTTTTCTGCTTTTATCATGATGTTACCTATTAGTCTGGACGTGAAGATTTTAGTCTTCTTTATATTGAGTTGTAATCTTCCTAGAGCAAGTACTTTAAATTCTGCTCCCTTTCAGTAAGCAAGGCTGTGTCATCTGCATGTTATAAGTTGTTAATAAGCCATCTTCCAATCCTGACACTGCATTCTTCTTCATATATTCCACTTCTCTGATTCCTTTCCTTTGGGTTGCATTCAGATTTAATAAGTGTGATGAGAGAATACAACCCTGACACACATCTGTCTTGATTTTAATGTATGCATTATTCTCTTGTTCTGTTTGTACAAATGCACCTTGATTCACGTACAGGTTCCTTGTGTTCTGTAATTCCCCTTCATCTCAATGGTATCTGTAGTTTATTCAGGTCCACATAGTCTAATGTGTTTTCATAGTCAATGCAATACAAGCAAACATCATTCTGGGATTCTCTGTTTTCAGGAAATATCTATCTGACATCAGCGGGGACTTGTGATGTTCCATGGCTAGAAAGATGAAGTTCAACAGAGACATGCATCTGTGGCATCAATAGGCATAAAAGGTGCAGAACATATTGAGTGACATTTTAGATAGGGTGACAACAAAATAAATGTGTACCAAATTCCAGCGCTGCATTTCGGCAGAATTGCATTGTTTTTATCAAAGTAATGCTGCAGTTATACTAATAGATCATTTTAAGCACAACTTAACTGTACCAATATACCTACAAGGCTAAAACTCTTTGCTAAGTTACTTTTTTGTGCTCTGGTCAAAGTTGTCATCATTACACAATTCTAACGATGATTCGAATCATGTACTTTGTCTACATGTGTTAGTAGAAATTGCTCGTTTTTTCTTTATGTTTTTTAACCTGGTTTTTGTCTGTGTGTGTGTGTGTGTGTCTGTGCATGTGCATGTGTGTTACAGACCTTGCCAAATGTTCTCCTTCACAGCAAAAATACAATGATCAGTCATGTTTGTTGTCTGGTACCATGCATCCAGCTACAACTCTATGCCTAGCGTGGTACTGTGCCATCTTCCAAATTGTTCCCAATCCTGAGCCTATTGATGCACCCACTGTGCCAACCCATTTCGCGTAGAGTGTTCGTGTTTTTTCACTACCCTTATACTTAACCAAAATTTCAGCTATCAGGGAGAATACCTGGTAGGCACATAGTGCTTTCAGTGTCTCCGCTAGCATTTGCTGCTACATATAGGTAGACTGGTATGAGAACAATCGTATTATCTTGGCATTTTAAAAGTCCATTAAAGATGAAGTTTTATCTACGGATAAACTGTGACAGTAAAAACGTATATATACATACACCCACACATTTCTTCTCCTAATCAATTGTAGATGAAGTTGTTCTTTTCCTGAACCGACTATGTCAAGATGGGTAACAGATGTCAACGGAAGTGACAGGGCTTAGGATGATGCTTGTGAAATTAAAGGGCAGATATCAGTTTCAAGTGGCATGCTTTCTGTAATCTACAGTCTCTCTTTGTTTATCCTTCAGATCCAATCTATAAAGCAACTGCTCATCTATTTAGTCTTGGGTAGAGCATAGAAATGCACGTCGGATCTCAATTTAGTTTGTCGTTTGCTTTCTTGAAAGGAGATGTGATTTATGTTTATAATAAAGTATTTGAAATGTCATTTAATAGGAAAACAAATGGCAGTCGGATTCCCATGAGCAAGAAGGAAAAAAAGGAACTTTGAATTAGACATTTTTATCTTACCACAGTTTAAGTTACATATTTTCCTTCTAATTGTAAAAATTATCTCTCTTGATATATCTTTTCCATTATTTTTTTCAAAGAGAATTCATCAGCTGGGTTAATGATGACACACAATTTTAATATATGCATTAAACATTTAAGTTTTAATATGTTAACATGTCATACAATGTGAATAATAACAATGTTTTATATATGAAGCGAACACATATTTTATGTTAGAAATAGTTATAATTCCTGGAAAGTGACTTATATCCATAACAATTTCATTTAAATATTGCTTTTGCTCTCCATCTATCTTAAATGCAATTTTATAGTCCTTTTAAAAATTCATTTCAGTGTGACCTCTTTGAGGCTGCAACTTAGTGCCTTTAGCCTACATATTCAATTGCACTTGTACTTGCTCCTATTCAATTACGTTTCCACGTGCAGGCAGCAGGCAGCACCCAGATTTGGGCTGCATTTACCATTCTGAACCTCTCTGAGAATGACAACTTCAATTCAGCTCCTCTGCAAGAAGAAAATAGGGCAAAAAGGAATCTGTCACAATAAAAAGACAAATAACTCAATCCTAAAATGGGCCAAGGGCTTTAATAGGCATTTCACTGAAGAGTACGCTTAAATGGCTACCAAATACATGAAAAGATACTCAACATCATTAAACATTGAAAAACAAAACCAAAACCCCCAAAAGAAACAACTCACTGCTATCAAGTTGATTCCAGACTCATAGTGACTGCATGGGACAGAGTAGAATGCCCTTGTGGGCTTCCCAGATTGTAACACTTTACTGGAGTAGAAAGCCTCATTTTCCCCCATAGAGTTTCTGGTTGCTCGAACTTCTGCCCTGAAGTTAGCAGCCCAATGTGTAACCACTAAGCCACTTGAAAGATTCAAATTAAAACCATGATGATTTGAGTTCACTCCCACTGAGATGGCTAAGATAAGAAAAACAGAAGACAGCGAATGTTGGTGAGGATGAAGATGTGGGGAAATTGGAAAACTTATTCATTGATAATGGGAATCCAGAAGTGTACAGTTATTGTGGAGAACTGTATAACAGTACCTAAAAGTATCATAACCCTAGAAAAACTAAAAGTAGAGATATTATTGACACAGCAAGGTCATGCCTAGGTACATACCACATGAATTTGAAAGTAGAGATTCAAAAAGAGAATTACATGTCAATATTCATTAACTAAATGAATTAGCATTCATTAACAATATTCATTGAACTAAAAAGTTGAAACCACCTAAATGTACATCAATAAGTGAGTGGATAAACAAAATACGTAGACATATTCAATGGCATACTATTCAGCTAATAAGAGAAATGAAATCTTGATACATGTTTCAGTATGGGTGTGTTTTAAAGATATTATGCGGAGCAAAATAATCAAATGCAAATGAGCAAATATTGTGTGATGTATAGGGGCCAGAGTTTATTAATGGTCACTAGAAGTAGAATGGAGTAGGGGCAATGTGGGCTAACAGAGATGGAAGAATAACAATAACTAAGGGTAAGGTTGCATAGCCAATTTTTGTCATCTCTGTCAATAAATTCTTTGGCAGTAATATCATCCCCTGTTAATTTGTGAAGGGGTGGAGTCTAGCCTGTTAATAGAGCTATAGCCAATGAGACCTCCTTGTGGGCATGGCCTTCTCCTGAGAATTCTGGGAACTCCGGTTTTCCTCCCTGGAGGCAGGAGACTCTCTGCTTTGACATTCCTCTTGGCAAGCCACATGGAGCTACATTGATGCAGCCAGAGCCCTGGAACTGGAGGAGCCATGTGGAGACCCATACAAATGCTGTGCCACTGGATCCAAAAGACATTCCACAGTGGCTTGTCACCTTCCTGCATTCGATGTCATTGCATGTGAGTCTAAAAAGGAATTTATGGATTAGTGCCAATATTGGACTTAAAGACTTGATCTAGACTGGGATGGGATTTTTTCTTAATGTAAAATTGCTTTTTAATATAAAGTTTTCACTTACACACATATGAAAGTCTCTGAAATTTTCTCTAGTCAACCCAGACTAACACACATTGCACACCTGAAAAAAGTTTAATTGCCAAAAATTGTGTCATAGTTGTATTTGTAACAATGAAAAAAATAAGGGTCACCACTGAGACTGAATATGTATAATCAAATACCTGATGGATTTGGGTCCTTGGTCATGGTTTCATGGGACATACCAGTTAAGTGACCTAATTAAATGTCTAGTGTTTCAGTCCTACTGCCTAGTTTATTGTCTTAAAAGCTTGCAAGCAGCCATCCAAGACACACCAATTGGCCTCTATTGACCTGGAGCAAGAGAAGAAGAAAGATTCAGAAACAGGAGGTTATAGAACATGTGGCTAATTGCCTCCACAAGCAACTTTATCATTTGCTATGAGACCAGAAGAATTTTATGATGCCAATCTACCATTACTGCATAATTTGCTCAAAGATTCTATTGAAGAATCATGCTCAAAGGGGAAAAATCTGAACAGACTTTCAAATTCTTATGAATTCTAGACTTTCTGGAGTCATAGAGGATAGATGAATCCCTGAAACTATATTAGGAGATATTCTGTAAATTTTAACCTTAAATATCCTCTGAGGTCTTCTTAAAACTGAAAAGTATTTTAGTTGAACTTGTAAGAAAAGTCTGCTTTGAGCATCGTGTTCTTTAAGTAACTACCTACATCTACTTTACATTTACCGACTAGCTCAGTATTTGATAGTCCATGTTTATTACGATATTAAAACTTTTACTATTTTACATATTAATGATGAGCATCTAGCATTAATCAATGGCAAAGTATGTGAAGGGAGAACACTGGCTATTTTGGTTCAGGTTATGTGTCATCTGGGTATGGTCATAATTCACAGATTCCAATGTTATACGATGACATGTTTTGATAGTGATATAACAAAGTACATTCTCAGCAGTTTAGCAGTTATTTGATAATATCATTTGGAAGATACATAATGATGCATACTATCATTTTGAATTTCATTTTTGGTAATGATATAATTTGGTAGTTGGAACCTAACTATACCAATAAGTGAGGACTGTGTTTTTTTTTTAATAAATATTTTTATTGGGGCTCATACAACTCTTATCACAATCCATACATACATCAATTGAGCAAAGCTCCCTTATACATTTGTTGCCCTCGTCATTCTTTTTTTTTTTTTTCCTTTGAGGACTGTGTTTGATCAAGTTGACAAGAGCAACTTGAAAGGTTCAACAGGAACCTTAGGGGGCATTGAGTTTATGTTAATGAGGGAAAATATTCAGTAAAGAAGGGTGAGAATGGATGCACAACTTTAAGATACTAATCAATGTCCCTAAATTGTTCATGTAGAAAGTGTTAAATTGGTGTTTCCTTTGTCATATATATTTGCAACAACAACAAATAAATACATTAGAAGAAAAAAAAAGATCAAATCATTCAGATGTTAAATCTTATCAAGCATTCTGAGAATGTGTTCTTACCTTGCCCAAGAAGGGACATTAGAAACTTCTATTCTGGAAAGTTTCGATATGATCTCACATTGTTCAACAAAGAAAGAATTGTCTGAGTGAGCAATAATCTATAGTACTATAAAATAGAATCAGTGTCTCTCGTCTAAGAATTTTTAAAGCTATTGTAAACTATAGTTATTGCTTTTGTAAAACTTAGGGATCACAATGTTTTCATTTTGAGGGTGAGATGATAAACAAGAAAACATGAATACAAAATAAGCTCCAATTTTAAAAATGCAGATAATATTACAATAAGGCACCTATTATGAGCCACATTTAGGGGTAGCCAGCTATTGTTTTCTTTGTTGTTGTTGTTCATTTTAAATCATTTTATTGAAGGGATGTTACAACTCTTATCACAATCCAAATAGTGTCAAGCACATTTGTACATATGTTGCCATCATCATTTTCAAAATGTTTTTTTTTTCTACTTGAGCCCTTGATATCAGCTCATCTACCCTCCTCCCTCCCTCAGGAGCCCTGGATACTTTATAAATTATTATTTTTTCATGTCTTACACTGGCCGCTGTCTCCCTTCATCCATTTTTCTATTGTTTGTCCCACCGAGAGGTGGTTATATGTTGATCATTGTGATTGGTTTCCCCTTTCTCCCCCATCTTCCTCTTCCCCTCCTGGTATTGCTACTCTCATGACAGGTCCTGAGGGGTTTATCTGTCCTGGATTCTCTGTGTTGTGAGCTCTTATCTGTACCAGTGTACATTCTCTTGTCTAGCCAGATTTGTAAGGAAGAACTGAGGTCATGATAGTGGAGAGGAGGAAAAATTAAAGAACTAGAGGAAATCTGTATGTTTCATTGATGCACCCTGACTAGCTCATCTCTCCCCAGTGACCTTTCTGTGATTGGATATTCAATTGCCTACAGATAAGCTTTGGGTCTCCAGTCACCCTCCCCCTCATTCACATTGACATGATTTTTGTTCTGGGTCTTTGATGCCTGATACCTGATCCCATCTAAACCTCATGATCACACAGGCTAGTGTGTTTCTTCCATGTGGACCTTGTTACTTCCCTGTTCTTGAGTTGAGGGAGAACATGAGTAAAGGCCCAATGTCTGTCTGCTACCTTAATACTTAACATATAAATAAATATATGCACAAGTATCTATTTTTCTATCATTATATATAAATATGTTTACATATGTACATGCCTGTATTTAGACTTCTAGAAATGTCCTTTGCCACCTAATTCTTTCCTCTATTACCGTTTATTTTCCTCTTGTCCCATTATCATGTTCGAACTTCATTTGAGTTTCAGTAATTTCTCTTGGCTACATAGCCTTTGATCAAGCCCCACCAGAAATCCTATGCCCTCCTCATTATCAATATTAGATCACTTGTTGCTTCCTTGTCCCTTGGTTTGATGTCACCCTCCTTCCTTTCCCCCACCTTCCCCTTTCCCGTGTCCCCCTGCAAGCTTTGGTCCCGTTGTTTCCTCCTCCAGATTGTTTATCCTGCCTATCTTATCTAGATAGACATGCAAAAACAATAATAAGCACAAAAGCAGCACAAAACAACAAAAAACCAACAACAAAAAATAAAAGGCTATAAATAGTTCCAGATCTTTTGGCTGACCTTTATGAGAGTATTGTGGTCGAGTCTGATGGGGTGGCATTCCCTGGCCCCAAAGTCTACTTTTTGAATTTCTCAGAGACTTCATTGCCTTGCTTCCCTTGCTGTTCTGATGCACACATTCAGTGTTTCACCCGGGTGTGGCGAGGTAAAATTGAGCACAATTCCCACACTGTGTCTCCAGTGTTGTCCTCCATAGTGCTATGGGTCAATGAGTGACGTTGTGTCTCTTGGCGGTGGGGCCTGGCCCTTTGTCCTCTCTGTGCATTGGCTCCTCCATGCAGGAATATGCTTTTTAAAAACAGATTTGCTACTTCTTGGATCTTAATGCTAACTGTAACACCTTTGCAATAGAGTTTATCGCCCTTTGCCTGATATAGGACCATCTCAGCCAAAGTGAATCAGGTCATGTAACTGCATTTGAATAATTCTGCCTTTAAAAAGGGGGAAAACCCCCAAACTGGCTATATTTCAGAAAAATCATACCAAAAAAGTATTCCAGATAATACTGAGTCTGATTTCAATCTGGGATGTATTTATTTTTTAATTATTTTGGTAAAAGTATACAAAGTGGAAGATAAATATTTCAACTACTTTTGCAGTCACATTCTTTGAGTTGTGCTACCATACTTTCATCCTTTCCCACGTTGTTCTGCCGCCACTATATTAAACACACATCCCCACCACTTTCCACCCAACTTTCCAGTTGCTGTTGACAATTTTATGTCACATAGACAATTTTTAAGGGAGTACAATGCACAAAGTAAGCTAAAATTTTGGTTCAAAGATAACATCATGGGATAGTTTGGTTTTAGATTTAAATTTTAAAGACTGGCTTGTTATAATAGTGGTGTGGGCTCATTCAGTTTCCATATTCTGACACATTGAAGATGTGATTTTTTGCAAGAATTTGAGATGATTTCTAGAGTTTCTCCCCCTTTGATCAGTCTTCTTTTATAGACTTTATGATCAAGGCAATCAGTAATGGTAGGATGGCATCATCAATAGTTCTTCATAGGTTATGAAAGACTCAAGAAACTACAGAATCCTTTTGGCAGATTGCTTTGAAATGAACTATGTGATAGCTAGGTTTATTATGCCAACCTGATCAATGGGAACATGTGGGATTAATCAGGTTGCAGTTTGAATGGAGGGCAAAGAGATAAATGGCCCTGTAAGTCTGCCCCCTCTCTCCTGCACTCTGGTGATTGCAGTGTGCTGGAGCATGTCACTTTAGCTAGTTCTCTGCCTAAACCTGTGAGCAACACTCCCTGTGGTCCAAGTCAACCTGTGGACAATCCATGAAAGCTTTTTCTCTGGACTTGAAAATTCTGAAAAGAAACAAAATCGACTTTTCCCTATTAGAACTCACATTCCCTACAAAGATATATTTCATTATTAAAGTTCACTGACTTGGTATGCATATTGTTTTGCCCTACATGGGATTGTTTTAATTGTAATAGAGGGTAACGTTTCTAGCTAAAGAAAAGTCCTTATTTATAACACGCTATACATAGAGAGAATCTCAGGATATAAAATGTTCTGTTCTACTAGTAATTGCCCACTGTTCTACTTCTCCTATGTATCAGTAAGTCCCCATGGCTAATCTAGTTGCCCCTTGTTCCTTTATGCCTCTGGCTACTTTGGGCTGAGCAGTGCTTGGATAAATAGATTGGCTAAACCCTTAGGTTCAGACTTAAAACACTCATATTGCCTCTGGACTTTGTCAGGGTTAACTTCTTTCTGAGCGTATAAGTGCATTAGTCAACAATAAATTAATCTCATTTAATAATTCTTAAAAATTTACAAAGAGAAGGTGAACAAGCAGCCATCTAGCTCAGAAGCAACAAAGCCCACATGGAAGAAGCACAGCAGACTGTGCGATCATGAGGTGTCAAAGGGATCAGGTATAAGGCATCATCAAAAACAAACAAACAAAAACCTTACCATAGTGAAGGAAGGGGGATGTGCAGAGTGGAGACCCAAAGCCCATTTGTCGGCCACTGGAGATCTCCTTGCAGAGGGGTCTAGGGGAGGATATGAGTCAGTCAGGGTGCGACATAGCACCGATGAAGAATACAGCTTTCCTCCAGTTCCTAAATGCTTCCTCACCACCACCCCCAACTACCATGATCCGAATTCTACCTTGCAAGCCTGGATAGAGCAGAGGTTGTACACTGGTGCATATAGGAGCTGAAGGCACAGGGAATTCAGCGTAGATGATACCTTCAGGACCAGGGGTGTGAGGGGCGATACTGGGAGGGTACAGGGTGAGTGGGTTGGAAAGGGGCAACCAATTACAAGGATCTACATGTGACCTCCTCCCTGGGGGCTGGACAACAGAAATGGGGGTGAAGGGAGACGCCATATAGGGGAAGATCTGACAAAATAATAATCTATAAATTATCAAGGGCTCATGAGGGAGTGGGTAGTGGGGAGGGAGGGGAAAAAAGAGGACCTAATTGAAAGGGCTTAAGTGGAGAGCAAATGCTTTGAAAATGATGAGGGCAAAGAATGTACAGATGTGCTTTATACAATTGATGTATGTATATGTATGGATTGTGATAAGAGTTGTATGAGCCCCTAATTTTAAAAAAAGGGAAAAAAATTACAAAGAGGTGGTCTTTCCCTCCTTACAAATATCCTGTACTTTTCCATGGTTCATTCCATCAAGATGCATCTCAGATAATTTTACTTGAATTTTGTAAAGAGTGTTTAAAACAAACCTAGAAGTTATGCTACCTTCTGTTTGGTTCATCCATAAATGTACTCTTTGGTTCATCCATAAATGTACTCTTTGTTTATGATGAAACATTGATGTCTTCCACAATGACTATACAATCTAGACTGAGTCTAGAGATGCTGCATTTTAAAAAAAGGGTAAGTACCTAGACCAAAGATCTTTTATTTTCCCCTCCAAATTGTTATGTAATCCCTTGGCTAAAACACAAATCACTGTAATTTAGAAGGAAAATTACATTGAATTAGCTAAAAAAAAGTCAAGTATAAAAAGCCCCCAGAAAACAAAACTTCTACAGCAACAAATAACAATTAAAAACCATACCAGATTTTGGCAAATTAAGTATTAGAGAATAAAAGTGCATGGGACAAATGTTTCTTAAAATTGCACTCTGCTTTCAAAACTAAATAAAACATAAGTTTGCTGGAAATTCATTTGTTAGGATATTAAGCCCTTTTGACTAGTAATCACAAGTTTAATAAATTCTAAAATAAAAAATGATTTTATTTAAAGTATACATTGATTGTATACTTTACACATTGAGTCAGAGACACCATTTAGCTAAAATATGAGTCTCCTTCCTCTTTCTTTTGGTAAGGGTTGCTAGAAAAGCCTAAAATTGTATCAACTTCAAAGAATGCTCCCCAAATTGGATTCATTTATTTCAGCATTTTTTTTCCGGTTATAAACATTTTAACTGTTCCAGATGGAAAAACTTTCAGCCATGTATGATTTCTTAGTAGTCTTTATATTCGTTTGCTACTAATCCTCCATTGCACAATATTGGCTGTCTTTTGCTACATAGACTGAAATGTCACCTCCACCACTAGTTCTAACATAGAGAAGCATAAATCCTATGCATCATTGCATATTTCACCGCGCTGAGTATAATAATGTGAGGGCCCTAATATATATGACACCCATAGAAGCTATATTTGCTTTTACATAATTACTCTCTCTATTGAAATGTCAGGAAATTTTAATCATATTATAAAAGAGCTAGAGATCTGAAAGCACAATTTAAATTTAAGAGGGCAGTTTTCATAGAGCTAGAGATCTAAAAGCACAATCTAAATTTAAGAGGGCAGTTTTTAAAAGGGCAGACAATCTCATCTTTCTTTCACAAAAGGTTGTTGAGTTTGAACCATCGATACAGTGAATCTTAGCTCAGTGTCTAATCCACCATTTTGGCTCATGTCCACTGGGAGCCAAAAACAATTTCCTGAGTGGAGGTTTCTTGTTCGCATTTTAATGTGGTTAATTGGTGGAATGTTAGAGGTAGGGTGAGGACTTTGGGTGGGCTTCTTTGCTCAATTACTCTTAACTTTGTTGTACCAAGAAATTAACCAAATATCCCATTTGAGACCAGGAGGAATTATTTTGCTGAGGTGTTTTGTTCTTGAGATATATATATATATATATATATATATATATATATATATATATATATATATATATATATATATATATATATATATATATATTTACTTATACCTATTGGAGAAAGAAATTAGGCCAAATATATCCATTTATTTTTTTAAAAGATGTCCTTGCAATACAGGGCATCCAGAATAGATAAACCTTCAGGACCATTAAGGGGAGCAGGGATACTAGGAAGGTAAGTGTAGGGGGGGTGGGGGAGTAAGAGGGACTCAATCACAATGATTGACATATGGCCCCCATCTCAGACAGCAGTTAGTGTAAGACAGCGGGGGGAAAGAGTATAATTTATAAATGATCAAGGGGCCATGGGGGAAGGTGGAGGGGGGAGCGGTGAGGGAAGGGGGAATAAATGAGGCGCTGATGCCAGGGGATCAAGTAATGACATATGCACAAAAAGGTAATGACATATGCACATGTGTGTTTGACAACACGGATATATGATGTATGGATTGTGATAAGAGCTTTAAGAGCGCCCAATAAAATGAAATAAAAATATGTCCTTGGGATGTTTGAGTTTCTATGATTCAGGTGGACATTCGGTAATCTACAGCCACCATGTGGTTCAGAGTAAAACGGAAGCTTAGTGTCTCCAAGGTATACATCCTCACAGAAGCAAACTGGTATATCTTTCTCATAAGGAGGGGTGGTTGAGTTCAAACTTCTGATCTTTTGGTTAACAACTGACCATTTAACCACTGCAACAGGGGTATCCAATATCTAGGTTTGAATGTACCGCAGTGGGGAATTTGGTGCATGCTCCTTGGTTGGAAATATTCACACCTCAAGCACTACTCTTGACATCAAGAGTGTGCATATTTTCTTTTGGCGTAGCAATCAGCAACATCAAGATATTTTTTATGGATGAGTCCCTGGTTGGTGCAGCCCATTCAGTCTGGGATTATTCACCTAAAGGTTAATAAGTCAGACCTACATAGATGCATCTCTGAGGCCTGGTGATCTATAGCCGTGGAGACATTCCTACCCTGCACATTTAGATTTGTCATTAATCAAACAGACTCAATGGACACTAGTAATGACAACAGTACTTTTAATGGAATCAAAGATCTTTGGCTACAAAGGGTTTTCCCACACATTAAATGTTAAGCAAATATTGCCTCTTCCAGGGAATCAGCAAAACTGAAAAGACTGTGAATTATTTGTAGGCTAGGAAACATTTTTATTCTCCTATTGGGGTGTGTGTTAGGATGGTTTCTCTCAAGAAGCAAAATCGGCGATGTTTAGATGTGTATATAAAGGAAGAAATTATATTAAGAACATGGCTCATATCATTGTAGAAACAGGTAACTCCAGTCCAATTCAAATCCTTGGGTCAGATGTTAACCTGGAGGCTTTCCTGACGCGAGTAGTTGTCAAGGTTGATGAACTAGGAAGGCAAACCCATAAGCAGGAATACCACGGGCTGGTAGAGGCAGAGGACAGTGAACCCAAGGTAAGTAGGTCAGGCTCAAGGCTGCAGAGTCAAATAAATCTAAGGTTACCAGGCAACATGGAAGACTGCTGATAGATCCCAAACTTGTCAGGTGATATGGTTGGCCATTAGCTGAAATTCAAAGACACAGAGGTCAATGAGACTGATGCAGGATCCAGGCCAGTAAGATGAGAAACAGCCTCCCCACAATGCCAACTTATTTAGGAGTAGCCCACCTCCCCAAAGAAACTTCCTTCTAATTTCATCCAGGCTATGACCTGATCAAGGGGATAGAACTCCATCCTAGTCTTCCTGCAATACTTGGCTGCTCACAGTGAATCTCAGAATAAACTTGATCACATCATTGTAGATCACATGGTGGGGAGGCCTCCACTGCCAAAGTCCTAAGAAGCCTGACCCAGCTAAGTGGAAGCAACATCTCTTCTATTGCAGATGTTCTGCATACATGCCAACATTTTATTAATTGGAATTGAGCATCTAAAAAATTGTTTCTACTCAGGAAAAAAACTCAGTAAATGCTGTCCACCAAAACAATGACTTGAGCAAAATTGGATTAGGGGAACCCGGAGTGATTGAAGGCACCCAATCAGATATTTTCCTCAGTAGAAACAATAATCGATAAGATATTGGGTGCTGTCCACCAAAACAATGACTTGAGCAAAATTGGAAAAGTAAACATTAGGGGAACCTGGAAACTGATCAAAGGAACCCAATACCTTATCAGTATTTATCTAGGAAAATATTTGAAACCTAGATAAGGTTTAAAATATGTAAAAACAGTAGAAGTTTTATCCAAAGTTTGTGGAGTTTTATTCTGAAGTCAATCCCACTTTCCTCCACCTAGCTCCATTTGCTAGTAGTCTTACCAGGGTGGGAAGACCAAGAGAATTGGCAGTCACATACCATGCTATAAAAGTCTGCCGACATTTGAAAGTTAATATAAGTTATATTAACTTTGAGCTAATGTAAGCAATATTTGCTAATCCCAACACAATGAGAAAAGTAAAACTGGAAATCCACAAATATTTGGAAGTTGGACAATATGCTTTCAAATGAATGATCCATGAAATCTACAAAGACAACAAGAGAAAGAAGTTATCTTTAACTTAATGAAAACAAAAACACGACATGTAAAATTGTGTGGACTGCCACTAATGCAGTGCTTTCAAGGACTTATATAGCTTTAAACATCTATGTTAGAAGTCTAAACTTGCACTTTGGAAAATAGTAACAGAAGAGGTAACTACAGGGAAAACATGCAAAAAAGGGAGAGAATTTCATGTACATAAATCAGAAGAATCAATATGTTAAAGATGATATTCCTGCCCCTCCTAAATCCATCAACAACTTCTATTTAATCCTTAATGTCCATCCAGCAGTCTCTTTTATAGAAGTCTGCAAACAAGCCTTAAATTTATGTGCAAATACAAAGGATCCAGGATTACAAAAACAATTTTGAAAAAGAACAGGTTTGAAGCACTTATACTTTTCTATAAAAAAAACAAACAGCCCAAATTACTTTAATCAAGGCAATATGGTACTGGTGTAATTGAGAACATATAAATTAGCCATTGCTTTAGAGGTCCATTAATTTTCAAAAAAGAGGCCAATACAACTCAGTAGGGAAAAGGTTATTTTATTCTCTAAATGCTGTTGGGACAATTGGATATCTATTTAAAAAATAATTTGGTACTCTCATACCACAGATATACAAAAATAATCTCAAAATTAATTATAGACCTAAACGTAAGAGCTCAGCCTAGAAGTATGTTAGGGAAAAACAAAGAAGTAAACCTTGCTGACTTTGAGTGGAGCTCGTGCTCCTAAAATATGACATTAAAAGGGCAGTTGATCAAAGAAAATAAATAAGTCCCATGTTCATGAAAATACAGACTTATGCATTTTGAAAATCACAATTACGAAAGAGAAAAGCTAAGCAACAGATTGGGAGAAAGTGTTACAGATAATATAGCGGATAAAGCAATTAGTTGTACTTAGAAAAATTTATATTCTTATATTATCTATTTATTGTAATTTTTAAATATTTTTAATTATCTATTTCTATAGTTGTATTGCCCCTCTCTATATTTAGATCTATGTATTCTAACTCAAGAATACAGCAGCTGGATTTGAACATTGCAAATATTTCAATAGACATTTATCAAACATGGTATATAAATGTCTAATAACCCCCTCTAAAGACAACAACAACTGAAACCACTACCAACAAGTCAATTTCCATGCACGGCAACAGGACATAGGTTTTCTGATACTGTAATTCTATTCAGGATCCGTACTCCACAGAACAGCCATTGGGGTTGAGAGACAGATTTGCGGTTAGCTACCCAGTTCCAACACACGGCACCACCACAGCTCCTTACATGACTAATAAATAGATGGGAAGTCGTTCCACATCACTAGTCATGGGAGGAGATACAAATGAAAACTAGGAGATACCACTTTCCAAGAACTAGCATTGCTGTAAAGATTTCTTTTGCCATCACGGTATAAAGTGTACCTGGGCGATCTTTCATAGGCCTTTTTTAAAAAAAAAAACAACAACATTTTATTAGGGGCTCATAGAACTCATCACAATCCACACATACATCAATTGTATAAAGCACCACCGTACATTCTTTGCCCTCATCATTTACAAAGCATTTTCTCTCCACTTAAACCCTTTGTATCAGGTCCTCTTTTTTCCCTTCCCTCCCCTCTCCCCCCTCCCTCATGAGCCTTTGATAATTTATAGATTATTATTTTGTCATATCTTCCCCTATCTGGCGTCTCCTTTCACCCCCTTCTATGTTGTCTGTCCCCCAGGGAGGAGGTCACATGTAGATCCTTGTCATCGGTTCCCCCGTTCCAACCCACTCACCCTCTACTCTCCCAGTATCGCCCCTCACACCCCTGGTCCTGAAGGTATCATCCGCCGTGGATTCCCTGTGCCTCCAGCTCCTATATGCACCAGTGCACATCCTCTGCTCTATCCAGACTGGCAAGGTACATAAAGCAAAGACGCAATTACAGATGATTTAGATGAGAAAAAGCAATCATTTCTTGGTTTTAAAAATGAACTCCCAGCTAATATCACCTGAAGCCTGCAATCGCACTAACACAGTGTTCACAGAACTACTTACAAGTTTTGGTGGCTTCATGCTGAGAGGCTGACCCCAGTTCAAGGAGAGGAGCTTGGGAACTGCACTCTGTTTGCTTGGGGTGCCCACTGCCACTCTGCAGACTTTCTCTTGGACAAATGCAGAATGCTCAATTTACTTTTTTGTCCTTTGATGTCCAATTGCTAACCTCTCTTGTAGTTTTTTTTTTTGGTTCAGGGACAACAGGTACTAATGTAAATTTTACTGAAAGTGAAGTAATGTTGACGCAATGTCTCTAACTGGAGGGGGCGTCGGGGCTGTTGTGAAATTAGTTCTGTTTCTTTGAAAATTAGTTTGGCAGTTTTGGGAACAGTTATACATCATCTTATTGTAGGATCAAGCAATTTCATTTTCAGTTATTGGAAGAACTAGAAACCTATGACTACACAAAGTATAGCACAGATATGGGTAAATCAGTATTATGAATAGTATGACAGTACTGTCTACGGTTAAAATGCCCTTCAAATAGCGAGTGGACAAACATAGCAGTGCTTCAATATATAGACAATGGATTATTTTTCATCAATAAAATACAGGTACGCCACTGATTGGTACCACAATATGAAAATCCTAAACAGTAGTGTTACTGAAGATGATGCAGAAAAGCACATACTGTACAATTCCATTTATGGGGGAGCAGGAAGGGAGGGGATAAAAAAGAGGACCTGATGCAAAGGGTTTAAGTGGAGAGCAAATGCTTTGAAAATGATGAGGGCAAAGAATGTACAGATATGCTTTATACAATTGATGTATGTATATGTATGGATTGTGATAAGAGTTGTATGAGCCCCTAATAAAATGTTGTTTTTTTTTAATTTCCAAGAAAGTCAAAATCTGTAAAGACAAAAATCAGACTGTCTCTGGGGAAAGGTGTGGGAATAGGGACTATCCTCTAATGGGTATTAGCAATGTGTTTAGGTGATAGAAATGTTCTCCTATTGGACTATACACATGATGTATATTTTCTAAAACAAGTCAGTTGCACACGTAAAGTGGGCATGTTTATGGTATGAAAATTATGCCGTATTAAAACAAAAATAATTTATGCTCAAAATAATACAGATGTCCTTAAGTTTAACATTTTACTAGATAGTCTACACTAAAGTTCTTTTAAATTATGATGAGGGAAGGTAATCATATGATTTTATAACATAACTCCAAATAAATATTAAAAAAATAACATGCACATGCACGTTTTAAATATGTAACTATACATTTTCAAATATTTTTTGTTATAATGGATAGCTTAAGAATTATGCATAGAGAAAAATTTGTAATTGAATCAAACAATTGAATAAATTAATCCTTCCTCTCTGGGAATTTAAATGTACTTGAATAACATAAAACTCCACTTATCCAAAATGCTTTGAATATAAACATATTATTTGACCAAGTATTTAATCATTCCAATGATGGTTTTAATACTTATTATTAACAAGGAATCTCAGTTTGTGTAGTATTTACAAAATTTGCGTGTGGATTTTACACAATATAATTTAAGCATTTTATATTAAACAAAGCACGCTTTTAAAGTTTTAGAAAAATTTTTAGAGAAAGTCAAAATTATTTATAAGCATTTTCTTACTATGCAAACTACATTCTTATGCACTTTAAAACAAAAACTCAATTTAAATGACAATGTCATCACTAGAATATCCAGACTTAATCTCATGTACTTTGGGCATGTTATCAGGAGGGTAAGTCCATGGAAAAACAAATCAATCTTTAAAAATCTCAAGGGTCAGCCCAAAGGAGGAAGATCCTCAGGGAGATGGATTGACACGGTGGTTCTAACTATGGACTCAACCATTGCAATTGTCATGATGATTCAGGACCAGACACTGCTCCATTCTTGAGGAGACTTATTGAGAGTAAGAGTTGCCTGACCAAGGGAGGAATAACCCATAAAAGCCCGTGTGCAGAAAAGTCGGGTGCCTAGCACAACAGAAGGGGTAGCTTAACCTAAAGCCAATCTTGGCTATGAGTCCCAGCTAGAATTCTGCAATTATAAGGCGGGAACCTCAGTGGCATTTGGATAAGGAAGAGCTGACACAGGAATCTTTATCTTCGTTTCCTTTTTCCTCTTCGTTCGCTTTTCCTTCTCTTCTGCTACTATTATTGTAATTATCCTTATTGCAAATAACCACTTATTACTCAGTCATCATTCAACTCATGGCAACCCAATGGGTTTGGAGTCGAACTGTCCTCCTTAAGGTTATCGATGGCTGTGTTATTTCAGAGGTGGATCACCAGGCTTTGCTTCTGAGGCGTCTCTGAGTAGATTCGAACCACAAAACTTCTGCGTGGTGGCCAAGAGATTAATCATTTGCAATACCTGGGAGCTCCTTATTGGGAAATGCTAAAATTTATGAACACTGAACAGGGTTTTCAAGCACATACATTTTCTGTATTTTATCTCATCTGAAGTACTCAATGGTTCAACGAGATAAATATTTTTCTTCTGAGAGTTAGAGAATATAAACCAATTTTCCAAGGAAATTTTTTGAAGCAATTGCTTGAGGATACCCGTCTATTCCTGGAACTAGAAGCCCACTCTTGTCTCGTTCCATTAAGCTTAGAGTCTTAACCATTGCCGTGCCCTTCACTTCAAAGGTAAGTTAAGAGGGGAGGGTAACAGAGCAGTGGTGGGCGTGAAGCAATGATTTTCCTGATCGTAGACTTCTGACACAGGGGTAACACTTGACACTCCATCTGAACTGTTTGGGGATTACTCATAATTGGGACACACTGAATATCAAAAGGTATAAATGGGGGCATTGGATGGGAGGCATTGGACCGCTGGATCCCTGACTGCAGCAGTAACAGTGGGGATTTTTTAGGATGCTCACACTTTGGACAGGAATGCTGAAGGATCCAAATCAGTGGTGAGGAGGGTGTAGGAGGCCTGGTAGGGCGTGATCAAGGATAATGTAACTGAGTGGAATTACTGAACCCAAAATGAAGGCTGAGTATAATAGTGGGACAAGAGGAAAGTAAAATGAAATAGAAGAAAGAGCTAGGAGGCAAAGGTCATTTATAGAGGTCTAAAATAAGGCAAGTACATATGTAAGTATATTTATAAATGAGGATGGGGAAATAGATTTGTGTGCATATATTTATAGGTTTAGTATAAAGGGAGCAGATGGACATTGGGCCTCCACTCATCTACTCCCTCAATGCAAGAATACTTTGTTTTATTAAACTGGCATTCCATGATGCTCCCCTTCCCAACACTATTTCTGAAGACAAATCAGGTGCATAGCAAATGTGGTGAAGAAAGCTGATGGTGCCCAGTTTCAAAAGATATCGTGTCTGGTGTCTTAAAGACTTGAATTTAAACAAGTGGCCATGCAGCTCAGAAGCAACAAAGCCCACATGGAAGAAGCACACCAGCCTGTGTTATTACGAGGTACTGACGGGATCAGTTATCAGGCATCAAAGAATAAAAAATCATATCATTGTGAATGAGGGAGATTACGGAGTGGGGACCCAAAGCTCATCTGTAGATAACTGGACATTCCCTTACAGAAGGGTTGCGGGGAGATGAGCCAGTTAGGGTGCAATGTAGCAATTATGAAACATACAACTTTCCTCTAGTTCTTAAATGCCCCCCCACCCACTCATCCCCGACCCACCCACTATCATGATCCAAATTCTACCTTACAAATCTGGCTAGACCAGAGGATGATCACTGGTACAGCTAGGAATGGTAAACATAGAGAATCTAGGACGGATGATCCCTTCAGGACCAGTGGTGAGAGTGGCGATACTGGGAGCATGGAGAAAGGCTGGGGTAGAAAGAGAGAACCAATTACAGAATCTACATATAACCTCCTCCCTGGGGGATGGACTACAGGAAAGTGGGTGAAGGGAGATGTCAGACTGTGTAAGATATGACAAAAATAATTTTAAAATTATCAAGGGTTCATGAGGGATGGGGGATTGGGGAGGTAGGGGAGAAAATGAGGAGCTGATGTCAGGGGCTTACATGGAGAGCAAATGTTTTGAGAATGATGAGGGTAACAAATGTAGAAATGTGCTTTATACAATTGATATATGTATGGATTGTGATAAGAGTTGTATGAGCCCCCAATAAAATGATTTTTTAAAAAGGGGAGTGTATGTGTTATTATGTAAGCAGAACTGATATATGCAGACCAGAAAGAAAGGAGGACACAATTTATAACATGCCCTTCTCTCTAAATAACAGAGAGATATGCATCCACTCTGTTGTCAGGATCCCTGTATGTTTTGTTGGTGTTTTTCTATACAGATATACAGGGTAGGCAATCTTACAGAGACAGGGACTGGATGGAATGTTCCTGGTGGACATGGGAATGCAGAATGGGAGGTGTGGTACAGGGGAAGAGTAAAGTGTTCTAAAATTGATGGTGAAGAGGTTGTAGCTTTTCTGGTTGCTTTTGATCAATCGAATTGTATCTGAGAGGAATTTCTGAGAGGTGAATGATGGGTAAACACAATAGTGAGGTAGGAGGGAAAAACAAGGAAAGAATATATCTATGTTTATATATATAAACATATGTATATTTGTTTATATATGTATATATGCAAATGCAACAAGGAGACAGATGGGCTTTGGGCCTTTACTTAAATCTTACCTCAGTACAAGAAAGGATTGTTCTAATAATGTGGTGCTATATGATACTCATCTTCCTGACACCATCGCTGAAGACAAAATGGGTGCACAAGAAGTTAAGAAAGCTGATGATGGGTTAGAAGGGGGAACTGATTACAAGGATCAACATATATCCCCCTCCCTGGGACATGGACAACAGAAAAGTGGGTGAAGGGAGATATCGGACAGTGTAAGATATAACAAAATAATAATAATTTATAAATTATCAAGAGTTTATAAGGGAGGGGACAGCAGGGAGGGGGGAGAAAAAGGAGGAGCTGATACCAAGAGCTCAAGTATAGAGCAAATGCTTTGAGAATGATGATAGCAACAAATGTACAAATGTGCTTGACACAATGGACGGATGGATTATATAAGAGTTGTATAATCCCCCACTAAAATGATTAAAATTAAAAAAAGAAAGCTGATGGTTACTGGCTATTAAAAAATCCAGCATCTCTGGTCTTAAAGGCGTGTAGTTAAATGAACAGCCATGTAGCAGGGAAGCAACAAAGCCCACATAGAAGAAGCACACCAGCCTGTGCGAACTTGAGGTGCCAACAGGAAGAGGTATCAGGTCAAAACACAAGAAACCAAGTCAGTGTGAAGGGGTGGGAATGTAGTGGAGGCCCCAAACCCACTTGTAAAATCATCAGACAGTCCCTCTCGGAAGGGCCACAAGGAAGGAATGATAAATCCAGGGTGTGTTATGGCACTGATAAACCACATAACTATCCTCTACGTCTTTTATATTTCCTTCCCTTACCATCATGATTTTTGTTTCACTGCATTACATATGTACAATATGCATGTGTTCATTTGTATATTTAAGCTCATTCTGTACATGAAAATCGGGATAGATATCCGTTCTGATACAATAACAGTCATGAGGATGTGAAAAGAGAACTGGGGTGAGGGGAAGGGGGGAAAGGAAGCTGAGAGTGTTTTCGATTATATAATTCCACAGGATGGGATTGATTAGCAAAATTGTATGGTATTGGATGTATTGGATTGTGTAAGACATGACAAAAAAACCCAAAATGATTAAGGGTTCCTAGCGGGTATGGTGGGGAAGGGAGTAGACAAAGGGGAGCTGCTAACAAGGAGTTCAAGGAAAAAGAAAATGTTTTGAAAGGGATCTGGGTAGCAATTGTGCAACATTGTTTGAGGTGATTAAACCATGGAATGTTATGATATCTGTAATAGCTCCTAATGAAATGATTAAAATAAAAATAAATATGGTATTTTTGCATATGTAGATATAACGCATCAACATATAGCACATCTATATAAGTATATGTATATGCATATGTATGTGTAACACACATAACACACATACAAATAGCACATGAGGGGGGTTGAATATTTAGGAAAAACAGTGTAAAGTGGGCATTATTTGCCTAAAATAGGGAAAACTTCATCAAGAAAGGCATCATGGCAAGAGAGAGTGTCCTTTGCGTGCCATCAGGTGAGAGCTTCAAAGAGAATTTGGGGAGTTCACAAGGAGTCCTAGTAGTGCCAATGGCTAGGGGTTGCTAAATAAAAGTTGCTGGCTTGAAATCATTGCTCTTGCTCCTCAGAAGACATGGCGATTTATTCCTAGAATTATTACAGCCTAGAAAACCTATAGGGCCATTTGACTCTTCTCCATGGGGACTTTAGAGTCTAAATCAATATTATGGCACCTAACATCTACAACAAAGGAGTTGAAAAAAACCAAGTCACTGCCAAAGAGTCAATGGGGTCTCCTAGTGACCCTATAGGACAGGGTAGAACAGCCCCTGTGTGTTGCATATATCTTTTGTAGAGGTTCTAAGATTATATCCTTATGTACACAATTCTTTCCTCTTTTCCTATCTCTTAACTATGTTTGTCAATTACTTTTCTGAGTTAGGAAAAATCTTTTATATTTTGTTCTGTTTTAAAATATTTATTCTTAATTCTTATTGAGTAGGGATAGGAATTCTCAAGTAAATAATATTTCCAAGTGAGAGGAAGAGAGAGATTAAATATTAAGATCAGATATCCCCCAACCTATCAACCTATCAAGGTAGAAACTAGTACTCATTTCTGATCCTCATGAAGGTCTTTGTGATTTTTCAGAGAAGGAAAAAAATTATACAAAACACAGACATATGCTTTCCAGAAATGTACAAAACAAAAGGAACAAAAATAATTTCGCTGCTTGATTTGACTTGATAATGTAAACAGTGAAGTCTCTACACACTATATGTTTTCTAGAAAGAACATGTTTCTAAAAAGAATTTTCAGTCGTTTCTTAACAATCGGCATCTTGTCAGGAAAGCTCATCATGGCTTTTTCTGTGCATGCTGTTTGTTGTTGCACTGTTGTTTCATACTGCTAAAATCTGCTTTTTGCTTAAAAAAATTAAAACTAAATAGATGCCTTCAGAATAATAAAATTAAAACAGGCTATTTTCTTAAATATGCATTCCTGTTATAATGAAAATTCCATAAGTGAGTGGCTGTAATAAGCAGAAAGGCATTTTATCACAATGTGACAGTTATGTAATCTGGTGTCAATTTGGGTCTAGAGAGGACTAAGTGTGAAAGCGTGGCATCTAATCCGTCAATCAGGCCATAGCCAATGAGGTCGTGGTGTGGTTATGGCCTTATCCTGAGAATTCTGGGAAATCTGATATTTCCTCCTTGGAGGCAGGAGACACCACACTCTTAGCCACTCCCTGGGAGAGACTGCAGTTAATAAGACACATGGAACTACACTGCTGCCCTGTACTGGAGAAGCCACATGGACCTACCCTCATGCAGCCCTGGGTGTTGGAGAAGCAACATGGAGATCCCTGCCAGTGCTGAGAAGCCTGCAACACCACTGGATCCAAAGACTTTCTACCGACTGGCCTGTGATCATCCTGCATTCTGTGCCATTGCACGTGTTTTGTGAGTCTGAAGAGGACTTTATAGATTGGTATTGGACATATGGGTTAATAATGAACTTATGGGTTTGGACTGGACTGGGTGGGGATGTTTTCATAATGTACAACTACCCTTTAATATGAAACTCTTTCTTATACACATATGTGTTTCTATAGCTTTGTTTCTCTAGTCTACTCGGACAGACACACACAGTTTAAAATCTCTTAACTCCAAATTCTGCGTTTTGATTCGATGGGAAGTATTTATTTATCTATTGTCTTAGGAGAAAGAAGTTTGTCTCTTTTCAGCTTCTGTTACTGGGTTCCTTGGTAATTTTTGTGTGACCTGGCATCTATTTTATCTGATTTGTGTTTGTTTGCTCTATGGCCAAACTACTTCTTTTGTAAAGCACAAAAAAATGGTTGGCTTAAACCCACCACAAATTGATATGGCCTTATTAACATAAGATAAAAACCCATTTCCTGGCCTTATTAACATAAGATAAAACCCCATTTCCTGATGGGATTTAATTCACATGCTATTGTGTGTGCAAATGGGACTTAGAGTGGCCCTATGGGATAGAGTAGAACAACCCAGTAGGGCTACTTCCCACCAAGTGTCCATCAGTTTGTTGTTCTGTAGTAGTTTGTGTGTTGTTGTGATGCTGAAACCTATGTCACTGGTGTTTCAAATGCCAGCCAGGTCATTCAAAGTGAACCTGGTTCAACAGAGCTTCCAGACTAAGAACACACAACTAAGAGGGACTTGGCTTCCCTCTCCAAAGGAAGGAGCTGCTGACAACTTTATCATCGCTTTGAAACAATGTCAGATACTGAAGACCTAAAGAATAGAAGCAGCACATTGTCAGAGATGGTACCAGAAGATAGGCCCAGATCCCTTGGCTCGCATGGCACTTGAATTGTGACTGAGGAGGACTTAAATGTCTGGTGACATAAGTGTGGTAAAACCAATGGCAATGAAACTTTTCCGATTTTCATTTGCTGATGGGGCATGCATGACACAAGGTATGGAGAAAGAGCTGAAAAATCTGCTAATGATCAGAACTTGGAATGTGCCAACTATGAATCTAGGAAAATTGGAAGGCATCAAAAATTAAGTGGAATGCATAAAGATTGATGTCCGGAGCCTTAATGAGCTGAACTGGACTGGTCTTGGCCATTCTGAATCAGAATTTGATATGATTTGCTATGGTAGGAATAACACAATCAAGAGGAATGGGATGTCATTCATTGTCAAAAAGGACATTGCAAAATCTATGATGAAGTAGAATGCTACTTGTGATAGAATTATATCTATCTGCTTCAAGGAAATCCAATAAATAAAACTATTATTCCAATTTATGAACCAGCCACTAAAGCCTGTGTTGCAGAAATTGAAGAAATCGACTAATTTTTTTTGTCTGATATTGGTCGTGTAATCAAGATTTATTGATAATTATTGGTGGTTAGAATTAAAAAGTTAGAAACAAAGAGGAAGTAATGGCAGTTGGAAAATATGGTATTGACAGAAACTAAGCTGGAGATCTCATCAGAGAAGCTAGAGTATAAGAAGAAGAAAGTAGTATTAAGATTGAAGGAAGGCTTATTTATGATACTCAGAGATGCTGGGTTATGTGAAGAAGAGTTTGGATCAGGATCGGAGGAAGGCTTATTGACAATGAGGAGGATTTGAGACACTTGCTGATGAAGATCAAGGATTACAACTTTCAGTATGGATTACAACTCAATGTAAAGAAGACAAAAATCCTCACACGTGGATCAATTGTGAGAAAAGGAAAAAAAGTTTGAAGTTGTCAAGGATTTTGTCTTATTTGGTGCACAATCAATGGTCACGGAGGCAGCAATCAAGAGATCAAAGAATATTGCATTAGGTAAGTCTGCTTCACAAGGCTCTTTAGAGTATTGAAAAACAAGAATGTTGCTTTGAAGACTGAGGAGTGCCTGACCCAAGCCTTGGTATTTTTGATCATCTCATATCCATAATTGGATATTGGTTATGGAAGACCAAAGAAGAATCAATGTATCTGAATTATGGTGCTGGAGAAAAATATTTAAAGTACCATCGACTGCTAAACGGACAAATGGTCTGTTTGGAAGAAATTTGGCCAGAGTGCTCCTTAGAGGCAAGGGAGGCAAGACTTCATTTTACATATTTTGGGCATATTGTCAGGAGAAACCAGTACCTCGAGAAGGACATCATGATTGGTAAAGTGGAGGGGCAGCAAAAAAGAAGAGGTCCCGAATGAGATGGATTTACATCTTAGCTGTAACATTATGTGTTCAGATATAGTATCAAGTATAAGGATGGTGAATGTGTTAGTCTGGGTACTTTCAAGAAACAAGTTCACAGAAACTCATGTATAAGAGACAGTTTTATATAAAGGGTGAGGTGCACATCAAGGAAGCATCCCAACCCAGTGCCACCCAAGCCCACAAGCCCAACATTAACCTATATGTTGGACACCAATCCACAAAGTCCTCCTCCATCTCACAAAACACACATTATGATAATGACTGCAGGAGGAAAGCTGTATCAGTGAATGTGTAAGCATCTCAGCGTTGACAGGGGTCTCCACACGGCTGCTCCAGCACCCCAGGGCTGCATTGGGGTAGGTCCATGTGGCTTCTCCTCCAGGATGTCTTGCAGGAAGTGAGCCTTGCAAGCTGAAGCAGGGAACTGGCTAAGGCAATTGCACCCTGATGTGACCATCACAAAGTAAGAGACCCTAGAACTAGAAAGGCCAGGCTCACTGAGCCATTTATCTCTCTGCCTTCAATTAATCCCATGTGTGTTTTTCGGCCTGGTTGGCACAATAAACTAACTAACTCAGTGAAGGACTGTACTGTGTTTTGTTGTGTTGTGCATAGGGTCATAACTGAATCTATGGCACTTATACACAAGAACAACACTGGCTTGCTTCAGCTGAAATCTTCAGGGAGCATATTACCAGGTCTTCTCTTCCAGCTAGTTGACTTAAACTGCCAACAGCACTTTATCATTTTTCCACCCAGTTTCCTTTATCCAAGTAGGATTTCTAACACATATTTTGGGTGGACACAAATCAACACATAACAGATGTTAATAGTTATGCAACAGCAATGGGAATGGAGAAGAAATGTCTCAATAATAACTCAACATTTCTGGCTTATATAATAGGTTAAATGAGGTGTCATTGTTTTAGTTTGCCTTTTTGGGGGGTAGGGGGTGTGGTAAAAACGGAAAAGCTAAAGAAGAGTTCTGATCATGTAATTTAAGGAAATGTCCAGAAGGCAGTGCTCTACAGAGGTCTAAAAATGAGAGCATATCTGGCTAAAGTTGTACATGTATAAGTCATCTATAAATAATATCTTAGAGTTCAAGTCACAGACATGCCTAAGATTAATAAACAGAAAGCACAGAGCAAGAAGAGAGTTCCTAGGATCAGCTGTAGAAGAATGTGTGCCTGAATGGGGCATAGTGAATGAGCAGTGATAAAAAGCCAGACCTAAAACACAGAGAGAATCAAACCCACTGCCTTCAAATTGATTCCAATTAGTAAGACTCTCTAGGGCAGGGTAGAACTGTTCCATAGTTTCTAAGAGTCTAATCACAACGGTGACTTCCAGTGATCTGGTGGGCCAGTTAGACTTGAGGAAGCAAGGTCGGCTCAGAAAATTATTGAGACTGATTCTGAGACCTAAATAATAGGATCTTGATGGATATTTTTTAAGTATACAAGATGGGGGCTTATTATGAAATTTTTAAAAATTTGAAAATTCCACATATGTACAGTGCTTTATACAATTGATGTATGTATATGTATGGATTGTGATAAGAGTTGTATGATCCCCTAGTAAAATGTTAGAAAAGAAAGAATTTACAGTTCAGGAGTGGGGAGCGGGGAAGTAGGAGTTAAAAATGAGCTGATACCAGGGGCTTATGTGGAGAGCAAATGTTTTGAGAATGATGAGGGTAACAAATGTACAAATGTGCTTTATATAATTGATGTATGTATGGATTGTGATAAGAGTTGTATGAGCCCCTAATAAAATGATTTTTAAAAATTTGAAAATTCCATTAGTGAGAAAAAGGTCATGAAATTGTGCTAAGTAATTTTCCTCACATCAAAACAATGTATCTGCTCATTCTTCCAGGTTAGCAAGGGCTGTCTTATAAGGCTTTCATTGGGAACCTTATCCCTTCCACCCTACATTCTAGATCATGCCCCCTTCAGGCTTCATTTTTGTTCCTTAAGCTCAAAGAACATGTAAATGGTACATTATCTGAGTCTTTTGAGGATGCTCAAAGCTTGTTTTAACATAGTACAAATTAAAGAGCTTGGAATTCTTTGGGAAAGGGTTCTCACTCAACTCAGCGACTCATATCAACCCCCTATGGGTTTCTGAAACTGTAACTGCTTACTAAAGTAGAAACCCCAGTCTTCTTCCCTCAGGCTGCTGGTGGTTTCGAACTGCCAACAATGCGGCTTGCAGCCCAAAGCAAACAACTATGCTATCAGGGCTCCTGTTTGGGAAAGTGTTAGATAGAGGAAAACAGTATGTTCAAAAGTATATAAACCTACATGGAAGATAGGTTGAAAACCTTATCTTCACCTTTTAGTATTTTTGTTGAAAAGTTTTTACAATTTTGTGACATCATTTTCTAAGACTTACTGAAAACGTATGACTTCTGAGATTTAAAAAGGTATTAAAATAACAGTACAAATATAGAAATTAGCCTTAGGTATGAGGAATGGCTCTTTAAGAATATTAACAAGAAGGAAATATAGTTATAAAAACTTGTTCATTGATGACTATTATATTAGTTTATAGTGATCTATATATATTCATGTTTGCAACAAATAGTGAACATCACTATTGATATTTTCTACGCAAAGCCCTTGAAGTTAAAATGACTCATTCAATAAACACCACACTCCTAAGTAACGAGGATTCAGGAATGCTACAAGAGCAGATAGAAAGCCTCTCTCTTCCAAATACTAGGTTGAAATAAAGTAAAAATCTATAAAATTAGAAAACATTAACAATTCTCCATCTGTGGTGATCTTATTAAGTATAATTCGATTGTCATTTTTTCTTAAAGGATTAGTTTTAAAGAAGCCTGAAATGGGTAACAGAAGTACAAATTTACAGTGAATTTGCAATCGTGTCACACATGGGGAATGAGGCTCAAGACATTCATGTATTCATAGAAAATTGGGACATAGGTGGGTAAGCAGAGCAGTTTAATTAGCCTGATCCTCTAGGTAGGAATAAATGGTCTATTTGTGTGGGGTTAACGAACTCTTCCAGGGCACCAAGTAGAACCATGGCACCTGCAAAGGACTCATTGACCTCACCAGAATGAGCAGTGTTTCTATCCCAGAGCCCTTTATTTACCAAGCTTTACACTCTGCAGGAGGGGGCCGCATGTTTATGAGAGATCCGCTTCCCATAGGTAAAGGAAGTGCTTTCATGGGTTTATGCCTTGAGACACATAACAACATGAAAATGGCTAGTAGAATTATTTTCCTTCTTACTCATATGTAAAGTCATGTTGTATAGCTCTGTTTCTTTTTGTCACTGTAGTGCATACAAAATAGTACTCATTTATTATACTATATTACATTTTTTATTAATCCGTATTAAAATATTTTTGATCAAGTAAAGATGAAATAGTAGCTGAAGATTTTGTTTTTCTGCAGTGAAGCATAGCAGCAATACTTAGGCTGTCACACCATTCCTAGTAATTGTACAGAAAATTCACACTTTTGAGTACTTACGGTATGCTGCACAAATATTACTCTGGACTATTAAGAGATTAAGACAAGAACAACAAAAGACATACATGAATGCCTCTTCATTTTCATTAACTGTCATAGTACCAGGAATTGGTTTGATTTGATTTTTCCTCATTACTTTCTAGAGTGGCGGTCTCAACCTGTGAGTCGAGACCCCTTTTGGGGTCAAATGATCCTTTCACAGGGGTTGCCCGGTTCATAACAGTAGCAAAATTACAGTTATGATGTAGCAACAAAAATAATTTTATGGTTGGGGGGTCAGCACAACATAAGGATATGTATTAAAAGGTTGCAGCATTAGGAAGGTTGAGAACCACTGTGCAAAGCTAAGTCAAGAGAGAAATGAGGAAAAGAGAAAAATGCTCCATTATGATTTTTCTTCTCCTTTTTATTTAAATGTTATATTGGGGGTTCATACAACTCTGATCACAATCAATAAATACATACATTGTTTCAAGCACATTTGTACATTTGTTGCCATCATCATTCTCAAAATATTTGCCTTCTGTCTGAACCTTTGGCATCACCTCCTCATTTTTCCCTCCCTCTCCACTCGCCATTCCCTGATGAACCCTTGATAATTTATAAATTATTATAATTTTGTCATATCTTACACTGTCCAGTGTCTCCCTTCACCCTCTTTTCAGTTGTCCATCCCTCAGGGAGGAGGTTATATGTAGATCCTTGTAATCTGTTTCCCCGTTCCACCCCACCCTTCCTCCACCCTCTCAGTATCGCCACTCGCACCACTGGTCCTGAAGGGATCATCTGTCCTGGATTCCCTGTGTTTCAACTTCCTATCTGCACCAGTGCGCATCCTCTGGTCTAGCTAGATTTGTAAGGTAGAATTGGGATCATGATAGTGGGAGGGGGGAGGAAGCATTTAGGAACTAGAGGAAAGTTGTATGTTTCATCATTGCTATACTGCACCCTGACTGGCTCATCTCCTCCCCATGACCCTTCTGTAAGGGGATGTCCAGTTGTCTACAGATGGGTCTTGGGTAGCCAATCTGAACTCCCCCGCATTCATAATGATTTGATTTTTTTTTGTTCTTTGATGCCTGATCACTGATCCCATCAGCACCTCGTGATCACACAGGCTGGTTTGCTTCTTCCATGTGGGCTTTGCTGCTTCTGAGCTAGATGGCCACTTGTTTACTTTCAAGCCTTTAAGACCCCAGACACTATACCTTTTGATAGCTGGGCACCATCAACTTTCTTCATCACATTTGCTTATTCACCCATTTGTCTTTAGTGATCGTGTTGGGAAGGTGAGCATCATGGAATGCCAGTGTAATAGAACAAAGTATTTTTGCATTGAGGGAGTACTTGAGTGGAGGTCCAATGTGCATCTGCTACCTTTATACTAAACCTATAAATATATGTACATAGATCTATTTCCCCATCCTCTTATATAAATATATTTACATAGTTACATGCCTTTATTTGGACCTCTATAAGTGTCCTTTGTCTCCTAGCTATTTCCTCTATTTCCCTTTACTTTCCTCTCATCCCACTATCATGCTCAGCCTTCATTTGGGTTTCAGTAATTCCTCTCAGTTACATTACACTTGATCACGCCCAACCAGGCCTCCTACAACCACATCACCACCGATTTGGATCACTTGTTGTTCCCTTGTCCTTGATTTGTTAACACCACTTCTATTCCCCCTACCTCCCCCTCTCCCATGTCCCCCTGAACTGTCGGTCCCTTTGTTTTCTCTTCCAGTTTGTTCATCCAGCCTATCTTATTTAGACATACCTGAGGAGATAATAATATGCACAAAAACAAGACAGAGCAAAACAAAGCAACAAAAGAAAACAAAACCACCACCACAACAAAAAGCCAATGACAAAACAACAACAAATAAAAGCCTGTAGTTAGTTCAAGGTCTATTTGTTGGCCTTTAGGGGTGTTTTCTGGTTGAGTCTGATAGGGTGCCAAGTCGTGGCCCCAAAGTCTAATTTTTTGATTCCCTGGGGACTTCATTGCTCTGCTCCCCTTGCTGTTGCACGCCCTTAGTTTTACCCTTGGTGTGGTGGAATCTGATCCCTCACTGACCCATAACCCTACAGGGTCCAACACTGCAGTCCCAGAGTTATTTCTTCTTAATTGATTTGACACTTTTATACATAGATTTATTGAGTTTCTGAGTATCGTGTGAGCAGAGATACTGACTGCCTTTGTTTGAGACGGTCTTATAGCATTAACCTCCTTGGCCGAGATCAATAAGGGCTGCCTCCAGTGCACAGAGCACATATGCTAAAAGCTCACACTCCCTGAGGTTGACGTTCCTCAACTGTGACACAAAACCCACATATGTGCAAGATCTACAAGTGCCCTTCACGTCATTCCTATGGTTTGGGGAGGACCACGACAGGGTGACACAAACATGATGTTGATGCTGTTTATTGTGCTCCATGTCTTCTGCCAGCATCCGTGACAACTGTAGGATGCTCACTTGTTAGTTTGCAAATGGGGGTGGGGGTAGGGGGATCTTCACAGTTCTTATCCCTTAGGGGTAAACTATCTTTATATAAATATATATTTGTGGTTACATAGCTACAATATATAACTATAGTTATATAATTGGAGTATATAACTATAGCTCTCTAGTCATACTATATAATTTGAGGTTGTTGTTGTTTTCCCTCTCAAATGACAGGCATATGAACAATTTGACCTTACAGACAAGGTTAGCAGCAGACCAAAGATGGTCCTGGTCCTTCCAGTGCTCCATACGAGTATATCTTCAAACTTTCATCATGTCTGAGGCCACCATTAGGATGGTTTAGAAATAGGAATTCTTAAAAAGGAAACACTATACATTTGATCGTAACTGCTATCGGGTCAGCTAAGATCCATGGCGAATCCATATGTAACCAAAATAAAAGATTGTCCCCTGCTTTGCCATCTTCAGGACTGTGATTATGTTTGAACTCAGTGTTGCAGCTACCGTGTAGTTCCATCCTTTCTAGAAGCTCACCGTTCACCACCATGATAGGTACTTTTTATTAGGAACCATAACGATTTGTTTTTCTCCTCTTGAGAAGTTGATCACCACCTTCTCATCACTGTCTACCTTAGCCTTGAATCTCTTTTGAAATGTACGGTGATAGGTGACCTGTTTGGTAGTTGAAACACTGGTGACACAGCATCTTAGCAATGTGCAGCTACCACATTGAGATAAACTAAGAGATGGGCATTGGAGATTGATATTTATTATTGTGTTACACGTTTGACATCAATCATTTGGATTCTGATTTGAAATTAACTTAATGATCTACTATATTGGTCAGCATCACCATATATAAATATATAGAATTATTAATGATATGTATTCTGCCTTTCCTTTTTATCTTTTGTTATATGCTATTTAGACTTTCATACCTTTTTATTATTTATAAAATTTCATTTATTATTGTAAAAATACTTGTTATTTTATTTGTAAAATTATTTTGTATTTTTCTCCAAAACATAGAAATATACATATACATATGAAATAAAAATAATTTTACTGGGGGCTCATACAATGCTTATCAGAATCCATCCATCCATTCTTTGTGTTGAGCACAATTGTACATGTGTTGCCACCATCATTCTTAAAACATTTGCTGTCTACTTGAGTCCTTGGTATCAGCTCCTCATTTTACCCTCTCCTTCCCTGCTCCCCCCGCCCTCATGATACAAATCCGGCTAGACCAGAGGATGTACACTGGTACAGAGAGGAGTGCACCTTGAGCACTGAGACATGATCTCATCTGTGGAGAATAACATTTTAGATGTTTTGTTCACAATAGTTACTGTTTTGTTGTAAATGACTGGTTGTTAGTTGTGGGAAAAGCCTTTAGATTTCTCTATTATTTCTATAAGGTGTTCTTATTTCCTTCATTTTTACAGATATACTGTGATAAAACACAATCTTGATCTCAAATCAGAAAAACTCAACTCAGATCTTCAAATTGCCATTTAGAAGTTTCTAGTCAATTCTTTTACCCAATCTATGGTTTTAGTTCAATTGCAAAATGCAACTAGCACATGCTCAACACACCGGATCATTCAAGCATTAACAAAATCTAACACAACTCGACATTTTTTTCTACTATTCTAAAAAAATGGAAGCAGCCTGCATTTCTTTAACTAAACTTTCATGTCATCAGAGAAAATAGGAACATTGTTCTTCACTTTACAATAAAGACAGCAAATGTGTGTACATATTTGAAAGATAACTTCTATCATTTTGCTGTTTTACAGACACTACCTGAGGAAGAATAAATAAAGAAACATGACTAAATAATTTTGTTCACATCAATTATTCATCTTCCTCAATTCAGCATCATGTTTTCACTGTTAAGTATCATCCAGTTGGTTCCAACTCTTAGCAAATCTTAGTACAAGAAAGAAGCATTGCCTGGTCTTTCCCCATCCTCACAATCTTATTGTGTCCAAGTTCATTGTATCAATCCATCTCTTTCAAGTCCTTTCTTTTATTCACGGACCCTCTCATTTATGAGTTCCTTTCCTAGTGAGAGTTGCCTTTGGATAGCATGTCCAAGGTCGAGAGATGAAATGGCACCATCCTCTCTCAGAAGCACTCTGGTTGTACCCAAGGACCATGCCCAAACCACAGCCATCAAGATGATTCTCCCTCAAAGCAAACCTATATAGGGTTTGATTTTGGACACCAACCTGTCACTACCAGAGGTCCTGAGGATCAGAGCAGTGAATAATTGGGAATAATTAGCTTAGTTGAATGCCCTTGTAACCTAATATAGATATATCTGCCTATTTGTATTAGTATTTATTTCTACATAACCTATTGCCACTAATAGGCTTACAATAGCACAGATTTTTTATCTCATGGTTTCCATGGGTCAGAAGTCTGAGTAGAATTTAGATAGGTCCTCTAAAACCACTGACCGACACATATTTTGTTGCCTCCAATGTTGGGCTTGCTTGTGGGTATATTTGATCTGCTTATTTCAAAATTAGCACTAATTTTTCCCTCTCTCATTTGCCAAACAGGATGCCCTCCAGTTATTTTTTGAACATGTGCCATACGCCACTCTTCCCTCAACACACCCATAAAACATTGGGATATGTCCATGTTTATTAGCAAACCTGAGAGAGAGAGGAAGTAGTTTGGTGACATAGTGGTTAGTAGTTGGGAAATTTAAAACCATCATCCCTTCCAAGGAAAAAGGACAGGGCTTTCCACTCCAGTCAAGGATACAGTCTCAGAAACTCACACAAGTAATTCTACTCTGTCCGATAAGGTTTCTATGAGTTGGCTTTGACTAGATAGCAGTGAGATGTGTGTGTGTGTGTGTGTGTGTGTGTGTTCTGCTAACTATTTAGGTCAAATTTTACTTCATATGATGTACTTTGATTCAAAGATACATTTGCACAATGCACCTTACTTGAACTTGGAATTTTCTCCAAGTATCATTTCACTTTTATTAGGAACTGCATAGCAGGCAGTACCGATTTGTTATTTTCAAATGGCACCAACATAGGAGTTATTGTACAATAAATATGGAACTGTGATGGCAAGTGGTTATGCGTTTGACTACTAACCGCAAGGTCAGTTTTTTGGGGTTTTTTTTCTTGAGCCCTCCAGCTGCTCTGAAAGAAAACGATTGGATTTTCTACTCCTCTAAAGACTTACAGCTTCCAAAAGAGGAAAAGTTCCACTCTGTTCTATAGAGTCACAACAAATTGTAATTGACTGACTGGTTTTGTGCAATAAAGAGAGTTGAGAAGCAGCAAGCCCTCATGGAAGAAGCACACCAGCTGGGGCGATCAGGAGGTATCATTGGGACCGAGTAACAGGCATCAGAAACCAATAACAAGCAAACAAAAAAAAACACATATTGTTGAGAATGAGAGGGTTCTGAGCAGTGACTCAAAGCCCATCTGTGTCATCCCAATGGGACATCCTCCCACAGAGGGGTCATAGGGAAGGGATGAGTCAAAGAGGGCACAGTAAAGCACCAAGGAAACACACAATATTCCTCTGGTTCCTTGCGCTTCCTCACCTCTCACTATCATGACTCCAGTGCTGCCTCTCACTTCGGACTAGACTGGAGTTTGTACACAGGTACAGATAAGAGGTCTCAATACACGGAAATCCAAAATGGAAATGGGAATAATGAGACCAGAAAGGAAGGGGAAGCTTAGGGTGGGAGGGGAAGAAAGGGGATCCGATCCTAATAACGGACACATAAACACACATACACACACACACCCTTCAGGGGGATGAACAACAGAAACCATGAGGGAAGGGAGACAGCGGTTGGTGCAAGATATGAAAACAGCAGTAATTTATAATTTATCAAGGGGTCACAAGGCAGGGGAAGGGGGAAAAGATACCAAGGGTTAATACCAAAGGCTGAATGTAAAGCAAATGTCTAGAAAAGAATGATGGCAACATATCTACAAATATGCTTGATATGATTAATGTATGGATTGTTATGAGTGATGAGTCCCCAGTAAGATGATCTTTTAATTAAAAAAACAACTGAATTTTTAAAAAGGGGGGTTTTCAAATGTCTTAAAACACAAAATGGGGCTGTCAGAGTTTAAACTCCCCTATTAAAATTACAATGTTCCAATTTTGTTATAAGATGAAACAACTTCTACACCTGTGCACAAAAACTTCAAGGAAAAGGTAGAGTTATTTTATTTAAAACGTTAGAGTCAATGTCAACTCTGAAACATTTACCATGAGTTATCCACTGACTTCTATATTCAAATGTGTTCTGAAATGTTTAATGCATAAATTGAAGAACAAAAATTAGATCTTCAAAATATTTATGAAAATCACTGTGAAGTGATTTTTGACACTGTAAATTGTTGTCCTCACACTTTCCATATACATTCCTTTTTTGTTTTCTTTCTAATTTTCCCACTCCTCTCAAACTGGGCAGTACCCAACTTGTAGACTCTGTATGCATTGCATAGCTTCCCATATCAAAAAGGAAAACATGCTGCCATCTAATAGATTCTAACTTATAGGGATCCTATGGGATAGAGAACAACTGCTCCTTTGGGTTTCCAAGTTTTTAAATCTTAAAGTCAACAGAGTGTTTGGTGGGTCTGAATCATTGACTTCATAATTGGCAGCTTAGTGAGTAATCAGCTAGCCACCAAGGATTCATATTCAGCTTTACTTGGTAGTCTTTTAATACCAATTATTTTTCAATTATTTTGTCACTTTGTTTCAGATCCTGGAATTTTGTGCATCTAAATTCTTCTCATATTTAAAACTAGGATGACAATGGATAACTATAATAATGAGGGATAACTTAATAGCTGAAAATATAGTAGAACATCCCATCTAATCAGCTAGAGCTGATGAGGGTCTATCTAATGCAACTTTTAGAATCAGCAACCAAATAACCCCCAGGAATTGGCTTAAAATCCAAGACAACGAGCAAAAAAAAATGTTGTTGGGTTGTATAATCAAGCTGCTATCAAGGGGCCAGTGGAGAGTGTGATCTCACCTGGAATCCAAAATCCTCTTCAAAGTCCACTGGTTGTTGGTAGATTTCATTTCCCTTCGGCTGTAGATCTGAGACCTTCATTTGCTGGTGGTATTTTATGTCAGTCAGGAGACATCTCAGCTCCTGGTGGCCAGTCACCTAATGGAGCCCTGCAGGTCTCTCACAATATGGTAGCTCACGTCTTGGAAGTCAGGAAGAGAACCTCTCTCCAGTCTTATATGTATAAGAAGGATTCTCATGTAACATAACATCTTCATGGAGTAATTACCCCACTGTGGCTACAATCCATGCTTCATCCTCCAGGGAATGAAATTCCAGGAAGTCGTCTTGCAGTTCTATCACACTTGGAACCTCTTGATCACATTGCGTTGTCATTTATACAGCTAGTATGACCCTAACATGCTCAGCCCTTTCAAAGTTGCAACAAAGCGGGATGACATTCCAGATTTTCAAGGCACATCAAAACCTTCTTGCCACAGGGAAGAACAATTCAAAACCTTAATTTACAAAAGCCTACTCTGAAATATAATTTCCTCTAGTCGGGGAACGATTCTCTCTCTATTTCAATTTAGCTGTGTTTTATATCAATTAGAAAAGGGTGCTCCTAGCCAGCATACTCAGCCTTCAGCAGTGTTCACTCACCTCCATAACTGAGCATGTGAGTGCACATCACACTGCAAACACAGAGTTTAGGGTCTGCACGTGGAGCCAGAGCAACTAGCTGTGCCTCTTACCAGTAGGTGGTCAGCCTACACCACTACATATTTATGAACCATGGGTGATTTAAATGTAAATATGGAATTATTATTGCTTCCCAGCCTAAGAGATTGTTTAAACAACAATAGAAAAACTCTACTGCAATCAAGTCGATGGCAACTCATATTGATCCTACAGAAAAGGGTAAAAATTGCCCGGTGAGTTTCTGAGATTATAACAGTTTACAGGAGTAGAAAGCCCTGCCTTTCTCCTGAGGAGTGACTGGTAATTTTACCCTACTGATCTTTTGGATCCTAGCCCAAGGTGTATACACTATGGCAACAGGCCTTCTGAAGGATCATTTTAGGGACTAAGTAAAACAAAACATCACAATGATTCAATTGTTGGTAGTGTTGTCACCTTGACCCTGTAAGCAACAATATTTTATATTGTTGAACATGAGTCATCTCCACAAGATATGCTGGAGGTCTGACCATTATAAGCCACAGGGTTTTCATTGGGTAACTTTTATAAATTGGAGGGTTAGTGAAAAGTATTGCTACTAAGTTGTCAGTTAGCAGTGCATACATTTATTACAAAGAAAGCTGTTTAACATCTCCCTTCAATCAGTAGATGGCTGCTGACAAGTTTTCTGTAATAATACATGCCTTAGTCTGGGTAGACTAGAGAAACAAACCCATAGATACTCAAATGTGTATAAGAAAGAACTTTATATACACGAGCAATTGAATATTGAGAAAACATCCCAGTCCAGTCCAGATGAAGTCCATAAGTCTAATATTAGCTGATATGTCCAATACCAATTTATAAATTCCTCTTCAGACTCATGGAACACATGTAATGATGCCAAATGCAGGAAGATCACAGGCCAGTGGGTGGAAAGTCTTGTGGATCCAATGGCAGTGGAAACATCTCAGTGCTGACAGGGGTCTCCACATGGCTCCTTTAGGTCCCAGGCTCTAGTGTAGCTCCATGTGTCTTATTCACAGGAATGTATTGCAAGAAGTGAGTGTGTGTTCCGTCTCCAGCAAGCTATTTGTCTCTGTAGCACCTCCAAATGAGGTCATCAAGCTGCAACCTGATTGACAGGCTAAACCACCCCTTCACTCCTCAGTCTCAAATTGAAAACAGACAATGTAGCTACCATAATACACCAGCCCTAGTCTTGTCAGAGTGATTTCAAACAAAATAATGGCTTTTAGAAGGGATCTGCCGAGCCAATGAAATTCAAGGCAGAGGGATCCGCCCATAAGATTCTGGTTCCTATTTCTCAACTTAAAAAGAACAACCACCAGGGCTTATTATGAAGAAATTTTAAGAAAATTGAAACTTGTATTATTAAGAAAAAGGCCAAGAAATTTGCAACAAGAGTGCACCCCCCCATTCTGACACTGTACTCATTCTTGAAGGGCAGCAAGGATTGTCCTAAGAGAATTTTATTGGGAAACCTTACCCAATCCACCTTACAGTCCTAATCTTGTCCCTTCAGACCAGTTTGGGTTCCCCAAACTAAACACTCTTTAAAAGGGACATTATTTGAGTCTGGCGGATGACTGAACTGCCAAGTTATGTGGAGCAATGTTATCAGTCACCATAGTATAATGAACCACATGAGACTGTGATTTTGTAGGCCATGGACGCTTATCATCAGCAGTGCCATAGGTTTCAATACAAGAGTAGCATTCTGTTTTTCAGAAATCTCTTATTTTCTGGGAATGTTGGTAAATAGCTCTGTTGAAAGTATCATGTGGGCTTCTTATTGCATCATCAGAAGTCATCCATAAAGATTTAGGATCTTAATTCAGAAGGAAATATTTTCCAGGAAATGAGGAGAAAATCTTCTGTCTCTTGAGTTTTGTTTTGCTTATTTTTTTAAATAAGAAAATCCAACCAAAGTCTAATTTTGGTATTCCCTGGGGACTTCGTTACTCTGTTCCTCTTGTTGTTCTGTTCCAGCCCTTAGGGTTTTGTTTCAGTGTGGTGGGATCAGATCGGGCAGAATTCCCACATCCAACTTTCCTCTAGTTCCTAAATGCCACCCCCCTACCCCTACCCCCACCCACTATCATGATCCCCATTCTACCTTACAAATCTGACCAGACCAGGGGAGGTACACTGGTACAGGTTGGAACTGGAAACACAGGGAATCTCAGGGTGGATGATGTTTTTAGGACCAGTGGTGAGGGTGGTGATGCCAGAAGGGTGGGGTGGACAGGGGGAACTGATTACAAGGATCTACATATAACCACCTCCCTGGGGGACAGACAACAGAAAAGTGGGTAAAGAGAGACATCAGACAATGTAAGATATGACAAAATAATAATTTATAAATTTTCAAGGGTTTATGAAGGAGAGGGCATGGGGAGGGAGGGGGAAAATGAGGAGCTGATGCCAGAGGCTTACAAGGAGAGCAAATGTTTTGAGAATGCTCAGGGCAATGAATGTACAAATGTACCTTACACAATTGATGTATGTATGGATTGTGATAAGAGTTGTATGTGCCCCTAATAAAATGATAAAAAAGAAAATACAACCCTTCAAACGATTGTTTTGTAATTAAAAAACCACCCTTATATTGAATGAGAGTCTAATGAATAATTTAAAAAAATTATTTAGGAAGCATTTAAGAACTAGAGAAAAGTTGTTTCATCATTGCTACATCGCACCCTAACTAGCTTGTCTCATCCCCAAAACCCTTCAGTAAGGGGATGCCCAGTGGCCTACAAATGGACTTTGGGTCTCCACTCTGCACTCACCCCCACCATTCACAATTATATGATTTTTTGTTATGATGATGCCTTTTTGATACCTCATCCCTTCGACACCTCATGATTGCACAGGATGGTGTGCTTCTTCCATGTGGGCTTTGTTGCTGCTGAACTAGATGGCTGCTTGTTTACCTTCAAGACTTTAAGACTCCAGATACTATATCTTTTGAGAGCCAGGCACCATCAGCTTTCTTCACTATATTTGCTTATGCACCCACTTTGTCTTCAGCGATTGTGTCGCGAAGGTGAGTTTCATAGAATGCCAATTTAATAGAACAAAGTATTGTTTCATTGAGGGAGTACTTGAGTGGAGGCCCAATGTCCTTCTGCTACCTTTATACTAAACCTATAAATATATGCACATAGATCTATTTCCCCATCCTCATATAGAAATATATTTACATATGTACATGCATTTATTTAGACCTCTATAAATGCCCTTTGCCTCCTAGCATTTTCCTCTATTTCCTTTGAATTTCCTCTTGTCCAACTATCATGCTCAGTCCCCACCTGGGTTTCAGCAATTCCTCTTGGTGGCATGACTGTTGATCACGCCATACCAGGCCTCGCACACCCACCTCACCACCAATTTGGATCACTTGTTGTTCCCTTGTCCCTGGATTTGTTAACACCACCACCTTTACCCCCCACTCTCCCTCTCCCATTTCCCCTAAGAACAGTTGGTCCCATTGTTTTCTCCTTCAGATTGCTCATCCAGCCTATCTTATTTAGACAGACCTGTGGAGATAATAACATGCACAAAAACAAGACAGAACAAAAGCAAGCAACAATATACAACACAACAACAACAAAACAAAACAAAATACAACATGAAAGAAAAGCTTGTAGTTGGTTTAAGGACTGCGTGTTGGCCTTTAGGAGTGTTTTCCAGTCCAGTCTGTTGCGGCATCAAGCCCTAGCCCCAAAGTCCCTGGTTCCTTTGCTGTTCTGTTGCACCCCTGGAGTGTTTTGCCTTGGTGTGGTGGGATCAGATCAGGAGCAATTCCCACACTGTGTCTCCAGTGTTGTCCCCTGCAGGGCTATGGGTCAGTGAAGGACGTCATGTCTCATAGTGGGGCTGGCCATGTTATCCTATCTGGCTACTCTGAGTGGGAACATCGCCCTCAAGGCCTGGAAGGGCCGGCCCCAATCCAAACTACGTCGACACCTGCCCCTCCCCCAGAAGAATTTATTTCAGAGGATGCCACTGAATCAGCAGCTCCAGAAGAGGGACATATCTGATCGGAGCACACGGGAGCAGATGAAGGGGGAGAAGGAGAGAGTGGAGCACATCCTGGCCCACCAGGCCTTCAGGATGATGTTCTCGCTCAGAGCAGCCAATCCAATGAATAATTTAAATGATACTGCACTCTATGATTTCATATGCTCTAAAGAATGGAATCATATTTTCTTGTCTTTAAACTTCTTGGTTTTTCTTCTTAGAATCATAAAGCTTTCCTTAGCTAAAGGTGTGGCATGTGTGAATGAAACATCTTTCACAATATCTTAATGGTGGAACTTTACAACTGTGTTCATTGTTGTCAAGTAATGACAGGTCTGACAGTCATAGAAATACAATTGCCGAGTTGACCTGGAGGACTACGGCTTTTACTGGTATAAAGGAGATTTCAGAATTCCATTACACTGATACCATAATTGTGGCTGTTCACATTTTCAGAGAAAAATAGTAATTGCACAAAGTTGAATGCATTTCTAACTCAGTTTTATAAATATGCCGTGCATTTTGCAGCCCTGTTGTCACACAGTGGGTTACATGTTGGACTCCACCACGTGTTCCATGGGAGCAAAATGTGATGGTTTGTTACAACTTCTGAATAGTCACAGCTTCAGACACCCAAAGGGATAATCCTACCCTATCTTATATTGCCACTGTGACTTGAAATCCACCTGATATCTGTTTTTGTTGTTTGGTTTTGGTGCAGATGATTTAGACCACTTGTTAATTTTGTGTTTTTCTTTCAAGATATGTATGCTTGCTAAACACTTATCAGGGACAGGAAGATTGAGAGAACTGTGAAAATTTCCAGCTCTTGGAACTCAATAATTAGTTCATGACCCTTATCCTGACTCCCAAGATGATGCCTGGTAGAGATAGATACCCGGCAAAATAAATAAGGCTTTCCTATAGTGATAGCTAAGGAATCTTCATGGTACTCTTGGATTAAGCATTGGCCTGGAACTTTATAGGTATTAGCTCAAATACACCAGCAACACTGTAGAAGGAAGATGTGATGTCCTGTTTCCATAAACTTTTATCATCTAGGAAACTCCACTTGAGGTTTCTTTGAATCAGAATCAACTCAATAGCAATGGGCTTGGGTTGGTTTTCTTATATCTATAATTGATCTCTAAATCAACAGAATACTTTGAAAATTAAAGACCTGAATATAACAGTATGCAAAGAAAATAAATTATAATTTGGAAAAGTGAAAAGAAGTACAATTAACAAAGCATCAGCTATTGCCTTTTTGGATCGATTTTTAAGGAATGTTCTTCTAATGTTTTCTGAAATGAAAGTTTAAAAGTCAGTACTGATAATATTTTCTGGTTTGAGAATATGTTTAAAGTCATATCACTGCAAATGACATTGAACGCCTTAAAAGAACAATGATTTGTTCGTTTTACCCTTATGGTATCTTCCTAATTATAAAGAAGGCAAGGGAAAGGGCAGAGAGCCTGGACAGGGTTGAGGTAGCAGCCTTCAATGCCCTGGTGGACCAGAAGATATTCTTTCTGCATCAGGAAGATGCGAAGTCTAAGTGATCCCTCACTGGTTGGGAGCAAACAACATGAGGTTATGGAAAGATCTGTAAAAGTCAGGAGAGTAAGCAAAAGGCATTGAAAAGTCATTTGTTAGGATGTGCTAATCCATGGACAAGTCTCTTCTTCAGTAAGACCACTCAGTGAATGTTAGAACTGGTTTGCATGGGAAAGAGAGACTCCCCAGGAATCTCATCTTCTCTCTTGTTCTATTGATGAGAACTAATCACGTCTACTTACAAGTGAGGAGAGGAAATTAATATTATTGGGCAATCAGTTGACCAAGAAGAAAGGGAAAAAGACACTGAGCAAAAGGCTAAATCATTGTATCGCTCATACAACTCTGATCACAATCCATACATCCATCCATTGTGTCAAGCACATTTGTACATCCATTGCCATCATCATTCTCAAAACATTTGCCCTCTACTTAAGCCCTTGGTAACAGCTCCTCATTTTCTCCGTCCCTCCCTCATGAACACTTGATAACTTCAAACCATTATTATTTTGTCATATCTTGTCCTGTCCAACATCTCCCTTCACCCACTTTTCTTTTGTCCATCCCTCAGGGAGGAGGTTATATGTACATCTTTGTAATTGGTTCTCCCTTATACTTTCAATGACTATATTAAGATCTTAAGGCATATTTGTGGATTATTCATGTTATATTCTCTACTTTGTTAGAACTTCTACGGTGTCTGGTTCCTGTCTGATTGAGACATTTTAGGCTTCAATTCTAAGCTGTACTCTCCTTTCTAATTTACCTTTTTTCTCAGTCCCATTTTCTTTTTATTGGTGAGCATTGTGTGTAAGTGAACTCAAATATTTTCTGAGCTATTATGGTTTCAAATATATCATATATACATGTGATAGTGTTAAAATACATTTTTGAAAATTGTGATGAGTCAACAGTTTTGTTAAATATAATGATAAAAATGAAAAAATTCAAACCCACTGTCATAGATTCTGAGTCATCAAAAATTCACTGGACTTTTCCAGAATATACAAGGCTCTGTGTAAATCACTGGGAGTTAGAATGACAATATTAGTCAGTTTGAACTATTACTGGGTTTTATGGCAATCACTTCTGATTGGATTATCTGATTTATTCCCCTGAAAACATCTTGAGAAGTAGGCATTATGATGAGCATCTTCAGTTTTTAAATAAATAACAAAAGTCTTAGTAAGGTTAAGCAATACGCTCAAGGTCACAGAAATAATAAGAGTTCTAAAAAATTAGAATTCAAACCCAAGTTAATCTGTGCTCTAAACAATTATGCCTCACCTAGCTTCCGATGCTTATTGTAAGTAATGAGTGAGTCTAATAGGCTACTAGTAATTGAAACACACAAATATCAGCAAATTATTGATAAGTCTAGCATCACCGCTTTATAATTTGCTATAACTCTACTTCACATGGGTATAGAGTTACCTATTACAGTGGTGATATGTGATCTTACTTGTATCGCACTTGGGTAGGTAGATACCTGCCATTGAGCTGACTTGCGATGACCTTACATGGAGCAGAACAAATCTTCCCAGTCCTGTGTCATCCTTATGATCACCTGGAGGTTGGAGTCCATTGGAGGCTGTAGTGTGGATCCTTCTTATCCAAGGACTACTTCTCCCTTGTTGGCCCTCGTCTCTACTAAACAGGATCACTTCCTTGACCATGTGTTCCTTCCTAATAGCATATCCAAAACATATGAGTCAGACAATGTTCTATTTCGATCCATAAGACTTCCACTGACACATTTTCAGAAGTATCTTAACAAGACTTGAATCCTAGTCTGTCTCGGCCTGAAAGCTATGTTAAACACATGTCTGCCATGGGTGAGCCTGCTGATATTACAAATACTGGTGACATGCTTTCCAGCAACAGGGAACCCCAAACTAACAGGGAGTGGTGGTTGTAATACTTACAAAACTACATTTCTTTTATTGCCTAAGGATACCTGGCGTTACAGTGGCTGAGCACTGAACTGTTAACTGAAAGGCTGCCTGCTTGAACTTTCCACCCACTTGACAAGAAAAAAAGATGTGAGAGTCTGCTTTTATGAAAATTCATAGCTCTGGGGACACTCTGGGTGGTTTTATTGGGCCCTATCTGGCAACTATGAGCTTTGGTTTGGGTTTAATGTGTTGCGTGTAATAGCAACCAAAGTATCCATTAACCTGAGTAGACCACTAACTCAGTAGAATTCGTTGTATTGAAGCTCGGTGTGACTCAGTTAAAGAGGGGAATGCTGGAAAATCACAACAATGCCACAGTTGTGGCCCATCGCTGAAAGTTTTTCTCCCAAAGCGTTCATCTGTGTGCATGAAGAATCAGGACAAGGTTAAATGTGTAGATGTGCTGGTGTGCTTTCATAGATAATTTTTACAGCTTTTTTTTTCATTTTACAGGAAAACTGCACAGGTCGACTAGGGTTCTTACATACTGCTCTCATTACACTATTAATTTCATAATAGCTTCCCCTATTATGAAAATATTGCATTCATGTGGGATATTTGTTACAACTGGTCAACCCATATTGATACCTTATTAGTCATTGAAAACTACCATTTTCATGTTTACATTGAGGAAGCCCTGAGGGCCTGCACAATGGTTAAACACTTGAATGCTAATCAGAAAGGTCAATGGTTTGAACTCCACAGGCCCCCTGTGGCAATGCGTTTCTATAAAGATTACAGCCTGGGAAATCTTGTGGGACAGTTCTACTAAGTCCTATAGGGTCACTCTGAATCAAACCTGATGCAGTGAAAATGGGTTTGGGTATTTTTGTTTTTCACACTCTTAGAATCATATACAATAGCTTCATTGTCCTGAACATATCCCATGTCACATTTATTTATTCCTCCCACTAATTACACGAAACCTAGACACTACTGAAATTTTGTACCTTACGCAATTTTACTTTTTTTAAAAGTGTCATATGTTTGGAATTTGCCTTGAAATTTGTTGGGATTTTATTTTGTTTTGTGTTAGTGGCTATGGTGGCTGACCAGATGGCACCTAACAATGACAAATATTTTTATAATTATAGGATGTAAAACTTTTTCCAACAGGCTTCTTTAATACAGTTCTAACCACTAAATGTTCCACCATGGTTTTTAAAATTTTTTTTGTTTGTTTGCTTTGTATATTTTTTCTCACTGAAATTCTATGACAAGGATATACTAAAATTTGCTTATTCATGCATAAACTTTAGAATGGCTTGGTTGCTTCTAAAAATGACACTTATGGATAGTCATAATAAATATTCACGTGCAGGTTTTCTGTTTTTTAATTTAATTTTTTGTAGACACAGTTTTCAAAGTCATTTGAGTCACTATCTTAGAATATGCTTGCTAGATCATAGAGTACGACTATGCTCATCCTTGTTCTATGAGAAACTGCTCACTAAGTGACAGTGCGCATTTAATTGAAACTAGCAATAAGGAGAATTTCTGTTTTGTAAAATTGGGGCTTGTCAATGTTTTGGATTTTAGCCAACCTCATAGGTGTACAAACACAAACTTCGTTTGATTTGCAATCTACTAAGGATGTAGTGAAGAGACTGGTCGTCATTCCATGTGTTTCCCTGTCATCTGGATATTTTTTATTTGGTTTATTCAGAGATTGAGCCCATTTTATATTAGGTTGCTGATTTCTTATTGCTCAGGGTTTTTGTTTGTTTAATGATCCATAGGGTTTTTGTATATGTATTTAGTGCTCCCTGTCATCCAAATTAATGTGTCTACACTCTACCTAAGGATTTTTCCTGCCATACTCAGCGATAAGAAGTCAACTTGCAATATAAAATAAGTATATGGAAAGACAATCAACATCTTCATCAATATATTAGTGAATTCAAATTAAACAAAGAGGTATGACTATACACCTATAAGAATGGCTAGAATCCAAAACACTAACCCACACCAAGAAAAGATCGAAAAATATTTCTGTTAGTATTAAAACCCTTTCTTGGCATTTTATAATAGTAGTCTCAATTTATTGTCTAATTTTAAGAGTGATTTGGACATTTTAGTACAAACCTATATGAGATAAATATTTTGAAAATCAGTTTGCTCATCTTTTGGCTTTCATTTTTATTTTCTTAGCATTGTTTTCCACAGAGCAAAAGATTTTAGTATTAAAAAGTATGACATCAATTTTTCTTTTACAGATCGTGTTTTTGGTGTTGTAGCGGAAAGCTCATTGCCAAACCCAAGGTCACCTAGATTTTCTCTATGTTAAGGTCTAGGAGTTTTATAGTTCTATAGCTTACATTTAGGTCAATAATCCATTTTTATTTAGTTTTTCTGAGAATTCCAAAATCTATGTGGCATTAATTATGTTCTTGATGTTGTATGTCCTTTACCTTTATCCATTATTTCCCTTACCTCTAACAGAAATTCAGCGATCTGAAGCAGGAGAGAGAGAAGACTCTTTACTCCCATAGATTTACAAGTCAGGGGTAGTTCTAGCTTGTCTTACAGGATCATTATGAGATGAAGTCAACTTGGCAGAAGGGAATTTTAAAAAGGAATGTGCAGGTGTTTTGTACACTGTTCTTGCATCCTGCAACATTGTAATGCCTTAGAATTCCATATCAACTCTGAGCAAATGCACTTTATATCATTATAATATTTGATAATTTCCTTAACTTAGCTTATTGCTCCAGGACATCCAATATGATATGGGACATGAATGGTGACAGAGGATACTCTCATTTTTAATCTTAGAAGGAAAGTATCTAGTTTCTCATTAAATATTATATGTTTTAGGTATATACATATGTATAATATACATATATAATCAAGTTGAGAAAGTGTACCTCTATTCCTAACTTTCTCCGTCTATAATTTTTCTTCTTTAGCATGTTGAGATGATAAATTACATTTATTAATAAATGTTGAACCAGCATTACATACTTAGCCATAAACTCCATATTACATGGTATACAATATGCTTGTACACTGTTGAATTTGCTAATATTTTGTCAAATATTTTGGCATTTATCTTTATGCAAGAAAGCAGTCTGATATGTATGGATTGTGATAAGAGTTGTATGAGCCCCTAATAAAATGTTTAAAAAAAAGAAAGCAGTCTGAAGTTTTTTTATAAGGTCTTTTCTACAGACTTTTTTATTAACATCAAGGGGCTGTAGCTGTGCTTTGAGTTAAGCGCTGGGTTTAATCAAGGTGTTAGTTCAAACCCACTGGCTGTGCAACGGAAGAAAGGTGAGGCTGTCTGCTCCCATAACCATTTAGTCTCAGAAGCCCTAAAGGGCTACTATGAGTTACAATTGATTTGATGGTAGTGAGTTTGGTTTGGTTTTTGTATTAGGTTCTCTCTGGATTTAAAAAACAATTTAAGAATTGTCCCCTTTGCTTTAATTTTCTGAGATTGAAGAAAATTTATATTATTTATTCTTTACAGGTTTCAAAGACTTCATTTGTGAAATTATTCGGGCATGTTGATTTGTTTTGGAAGGTTAGATATTATTGATTCATTTGTAAGATATATACCTGTTCAGATTATTTATCTTTCTGTGAATCCTGGCAAATTGAGTTTTCCAAGGAATGTATCCATGTCATGTAAATGATTATATTTGGGGGCATATAATTATTCATAATCATGTTTCTATTACTTTTTAATGTACTTTTTAATGTTCATAGGATCAGCAACAATGACTTCTCTTACATATCTGGTAATAGTAATCGTGACCATTTCTCTTCACTTACCATCTAGACTGGCTACAGGTGTATGAATTTTATCAATATTACACCGACCCTCCTATTATCTTTGGTTCTGATGATTTTCTAAAACTTTTTTGCTATTTTAAATTTTACTGATTTCCATTCTAACTTTTGTTATTAATTTTTTGGATTTGGGATTTGATTTGCTGTTCTTTTTCTTGTTTCTAATGTGGGGATTTACTTATTGACTTCAGTTTTCTTAAAAAAATATGTACGTTTAATAGGGTAAGTTCTCCTCTGGTGTTGCTACATCTCACAACTTTTATTTCTGCATTTCATTCCTCTCTATTCTTGTATTTCATTTCCTTTGAGCTTTCTTGTTTGATCCATGTTCTTGGAAAAGGTGTTATTTAACTTCCAGATATTTTGCTGTTGATTTCTAGGTTAATTCTATTGGGGTCTGAGCTCATGTTTTGTGCAGTTTCTATTTTTAAATTTTGGTAATATGTATTTTATGACCCAGGATGTAAAATACCATTGTGAATGTTCCATGTGGGTTTTAGAATAAGTATATTCTGCAAGTATTGGATGAACTATTCTACAAATGTCAATTGGATCCAGTTGATTGATGGTCTTTTTCTTTACAACTATATCCTTACTGATTTTGCCAGCTAGATCTATCAATAACTGATAAAGAGGAATTGAAATCTCCAACACAAATAGTGAGTCCATCTATATTTCCCAACAGTTTTATCATGTTTGTCAAAAGTATTGTGATACTCTGTTGTTAGGTGCATACACAATGGCATTTGTTATATAATTTTGAATTGCTGCCTTTATCACTATAGCTATACTTTTCCTTACACGTAAGGTTATTTGTACTTTTACAGTGGTAGACTTGATTGATTAGAATGATTAGAATCCATTTCCTTACCTGTCAAATATTCACTAATCAGCAGGGATTTTTTAATAAAGGTATTGTACAAACTTTGACATGTATCATGAGCATTAAAGACCATGAATAAATGAAAAAGGCAATTTTCATATGCATCTTTATTTAATCCTCAGCTGAGCACTGCATATGGGATATTTCAATATTTCAACATGACTTGAAATATGTTAGAACTATCATTTCTTAATTACTTTTCCTGAAAGCAAACACTTTATGGTAAATAAGCAATGGGGTCTAGAGAATTTTTTTTTAGAAAGAATTAAGGAGAGGGTGTGGAATTAGTGCAATGACAATAAAGTGGAAAGGCCCAGAAAATGAACGTATCGTCATACCAAAGTGTTAGTGTGTTTTCATTAGTGTGTTACAGAATGGATGCCGTGAGTGGTGGTAGGGAGAAGGGCTGTTATTGGGCTTTAGTTTTTTGTTGCTGAGTAAGTGAAAAGAAATGGAAAGTGAGTTCTTCCAATTTCATACTGTTAACAATATGGTTACTTACATGCCCTACAGAGAATTCCTGAAGGCACTAACCAGTCACAAATCAGTACACATCAGCATTTTGCATAAAAGAAAAACATTCCATCTGACTCAAGCAACAGTGAAATCAATACAGAAACATTTCCATAGAAGTCCTGCAGGTTTTTTATGCATTTACAGCTAGTCTATCGTTCAGAAAATGATTCTGACTGTTTAATAAATCACCATGATATTCACAATCCCTAAGCTTCCATGATTTTCTTTTTCATTGCTTGGAGGACACCCTGCAGATTTTAAGTTTCTTCTTCCTCCCTTACTGTTTCCAATCTTATTAGCTGGTTGATCTCTCTGCTGTTTCTCTCTCTCTCTCTCTCTCTCTCTCTCTCTCTCTCTCTCTCTCTCTCTCTCTCTCTGCATGTATGTGTTTGAATGCAGGGTTTAAATTCATACCTAACAGTCTTTCTATTACAGCCGCCTCCAAAGCCTGCACTATGCCATAAAAATAACATATGGCCAGATCTGAAGCCAAAATGCTGCTCTCTGGCAAATCCTACCTCCACTTGTCAAAATTATTATGCTCACTAACAAAACTGCATTTGATTTTATTTACCATTGCATGTTTCAACTATACATATAAACCAAAGAATTGCTTCAGATAGCCCAACATTTCTAATTTTAATAAAATACATTTCTTACATATATGCATAGTAAATAATGATAAAGCTTAGATAACTTTACATTTCTAGAATATTACTCAGGTTATTTCCAGAAAATTACTTAAGTTTTCTAGAATATTACTTAAAAATCTCTTGCCCCAGACATCATGTTTTGAATTGGAGGTGATTCTTTTAAACCAATTTGAACTTTTAAATATACAATGTGATTGGCTCACTTGTAATAAAGATATTACAGTTAGATAAGGAGCAGTAAATAGGTTCTTCCTAAGACCTTAACAAATACTAAATCATCAGGCTTGATAAGCATGAGTCTTTCAAATTTTAGGTTCCATTGCCATGAAGTCTCCAATCTCTGTTAGAATGCTAGTCATCTTGGGTTTGTATTCTTGTTGTGAGGTCCTATCTAATTGTTTCAGACTCATAGAGATCCTATGTTCAACAGGAAAAAAAAAAAAAGACCCAGCACCATGCTCAAAGTATTTCCTATGTTTGGATCCAATTTCTGTTTGGATCCAATTTCATAGCCTCTGTGTTAATCCATCTCTTTGAAAGTCTTCCACTTTTCACTGGCCCTCTACTTTACCAAGCAGGCCCTTTCAAGGGAGACCGGTCCTTCTTGACGATATTTCCAAAGACACAAGACAGATTTACTATACTCACTTCTAAAGAGCATTCTAGAGGAGCTACTTTCAATTTACCTTGAGTCATATTTTTACATTTCGTATTATGATTGTTAATTGGCATTTTTAGCTGATTCTCCTTATTTTGAATCAAGTCACATCAGCAAATAAAAGTCCCCCAAACTACAGTATGTTCCATCCAAAGACCCAAGTTTGGCCTGTCTCTGAGGTAGCAGGGCTTTCTCCAGTTATCTTTGGGAATGCCTTCCACCTGAAGGACTCACCCTCTGGCACTGTCTCTGACAATGGTCTGTTGTTTTTCATAAGGCTTTCAGGAGCTTGTATTTTTGGTTGGTTTGTTGGTTTTCCCCAGAAGAAATCACCAGGTTCTCCTTCCTCGTCTGTGCTAGTCTTGAAGTTTTGGCAAAGTCTGTCAGCCATGGATGTAGCCTGTTGATAAATGCAATGTTAGTAGCACGTCTATCAGGATTTCTGCACCATTTATCTACCCTGGCACAACCCATTGAGAGACAAGTGGCTTATATCAAATACATGTATTTAATTTTCCTCTTGTACCTCAGTTTCCTCACCTTCTGTTTTGGGAGAAAGACTGGGCTTTCTACTCTTCTGAATAGTTACAGTCTCAGAAACCTAAAGGGGGTCACTATGAGTCAGTATTGCTTCCATGACAAGTTTTGTTCCTCAACTGTAAATTGAAGACTATTATTGTTACTAGGATTTCTTTAGATTATAAAGTCACTCAAAATTCTATTAGAATTTCCTGAATTGTGACTAAGCATTGACTAGTTCCTTAATTAGTACTTTTTAAGTTAAAATTGACACTTGAGAAATGTATACTGAATGTTACAAAGGGGAAATAAATCAAGTTTAGATAATATTAAATATCTAAAACTTCATATTGGTTTTAAAAAAAGAATCAAGTGGGTCCATAAGGAAACACTTTCAATCACCACCACTATATCTGACCACCCTCTTTTCAATGCCTGGATTCTATGCCACTTTCTTCTTTAAAAATTTCCATGGTACACCCTCATCCTTTTCCCACAATAAGGCTCCAGACTTTATACATTTATATCCCATATAATTTACTACATTTTTGTACTTCATTCATTTTTTCTCATATTTCTTAAAAATATAACCCAGAAGAAAAAGAATCAGTCTGCAATTATTTTTTCTTAACATAATATATATATAAAGTAGCTACCCAGGTGTCCAGGTGTTAGGCAATGAGATTATTCCCTGGAACAAGACATTATGCTTGGCCCCTGTGTCATGAAATGTTGTGATTTACTAATAAACATTCAGTATTGAGTAATTCACTTAGACAATTCTTCAAAGTGAAAGTCCAGTATTAGTAAAAGCATTAGGTAGGAAAGATTGGAGGGGTGCTGATAGATGTTAAAAACTATAGTGTTAGAAATTGTAGTTGCAATGATTACCTTCTGGTGCTGGCTATGATGTGAATCCCAGAGAAACCACTTACTAGCTGAGTGGAATGACCAGAAGAGTTACATCTCTGTGTCTCACCTGCAAATAGGCAGTAAATACTCTGTCGAGAACTTGCATTTCCAAGACAAATAAACAATTATCATGAAATTTGTGGGAGAAAAGAAAGAGAAACAGGTTATGCTAGGCAGACTAATATATTCCAGAATATTCTTTTAAGTCAGTAAAATTATACCAGTACTCTCTAATAGAAATTTGATGTCAACCCAATATTTAATCTGAAATTTACTGGTAATCACAATTAAAAATTAAATAGAAATTTCAAGGTAAAAATAATTTAATGATGTATTTTATTTAAGAATAAAGATGTATTTAAGATGTATTTTATATACAGAATATGATCATTAAAACTTGTAATCATATCAAATGTAAATATACACGATTTCACAGCATAAATATTTAAATATTAAATATGAGCCCTTTAGGTTAGAAGACCCTAAAAATATGACACTCAAAATAAAACAGCTGCCTTTTCAAAGGCGAACCCACCATAATGACCTAGATGGAGAAAAACCTGCAGGAGTAAAGCCCTCAGGACCTTCATTTGTTGATGGAGCATGACTCAAAATAAGAAGAAACAGCTGCAAATACCCATTAGCAATTGGAATTTGGAAAGGACAAATTATGAATCTAGGAAAATCGGAAGTTGTTGAAAATGAAAGACAAGGAATAAAGATAAATAATCTAGCTGCTAGTGATTGACAATGGTTTGGTATTGGCAGTTTTGTGCCAGAAAATCATACGGTTTAATATGCTTAGAATGATAGATTTAAGAGGTAGTACATTGAATTCATTGTCAAAAAGTTTTTTTCAAAATCTATCTTGAAGTACAATGCTTCCTGTGATAGGATTATATCTATCCACTTTCAATAAAAGCCAATCAAAACAACTATTATTCAAAATTATGCACCAACCACAAAACCAGTAATGAAGAAATTGAACAATTCTATGAACATCTTTAGTCAGAAATTGATAACACATTTGATCAAAATTCATTGGAAATTATTGGAGATTGGAGTGCAAAATTTGGAAACAAAGAGGAGGAACAGTAGTTGATAAATATGACCTGGATGAGAGAACAGCTGGAGGTCTCATGATATAATTTGAAAGTCTATTTTTTTTCAAGAACACAAGCAGCAACAATACAACTGGACTTTTCCAGAAAGAATACACAGAAATCTAATTGAAAATGCCTTGAGAAAAGACAATGGAGCCACACAATATCCCAAATTAAAATGAAGCCAAAACTGAGTGTGGAATAGATCATCAATTGCTCATATTTAAGTTCAAATAGAAGCAGAGTTTAAAATAAGTCCACAAGAGCCATGATACACCCTTGAGTATAACCCACGTGAATTTCAAGAACATCTCAAGAACAGATTTAATGCATTCGACATTAATGACAGAAGACCTGATGAGCTGTGGGATGACATCAAGAACATGATATATGAAGAAAGAAAACGGTTATTTGAAAGAGAGAGAGAGAAAAAGAAAAGATCAAAGTGGATGTCAGAAGGGAATCTGAAACTGACTGTTAATTGTACCCTTCTGAAAGCACATGAAAAAAAAAGATGAAGCCAAAAAGCTGAATAGAAAATATCAAGTGTAAGATAAGATATAATAATTATTTATAAACTACTAAGGGACCAGGGGGAAGTGGGGAGGGAGGGGAAGGGGAGAAAGGGGAAACCAAGCTGATTCCAGGAACCCAAGTGGAAGGTGAATTTTAAGAATGACGAGTGCAACGAATACATAAGGGTGCTTTGCTCAATTGATGTATGTACGGATTGTGATAAGAGTTGTATGAGCCCCAATAAAAAGATTTATTAATAAAAAAAGAAAATGTCAAGGAGCAGCTCAAGAAAACAAAGTAAAATATTATAATGAAATTTGGAAAGACCTACAATTAGAAATCCAAAATGAAAGAATACACTCAGATAACTTAAACTAAAAAAAAAACAACGAAGAAAATAATTCAAGCTTCTGTTGAAATATTGAAAGAGTCTATGGGTAAAAGTTCAAGCAATGCAGGTAGCAGCCAAATAAATGGAATGACTACACAGAAGTAGTCCTTCTAAAAGGACGCAGAGTTAGTCTACCAAGAAGAACTAGTGGATATTCAACCATTTCAAGAAGTAGCACATGATCTGCGACCACTGATACTGAAGGAAGATGTTCAAGCTACATTGAAAGCATTAGCCAAAACCAATGATCCAGGAATTGATGCAATATCAGTTGAAACATTTCAATTAGCTGATAAAGCACTGGAAGCACTCACTCTCTGTGGCAAGAAATTTGGAAGACAGCTGTATACTCAATTGACTAGAAGAGATCTATATCTGTGCCTACTCAAAAGAAAGGTGATCCTATACAATGAACAAATTGTGGAAGAATGTCATTGATATTCCATGCAAGTAAAAATGTGCAGAAGACCATTCAACAAGGTAGAAGCCATACATTGTTAGGGAGCTGCCATAGCTTGAGGCTGCTTTGAGTAGAAGACTTGCAAAAAGGGATATCATTGCTGATGTGCATCTTTGCTCAAAGCAAAGAATACCAGAAATATGTTTACTTGTGCTTTATTGACTATGCCATGCATTTGAGTGTGTGGATCATAACAAACTATGAATAGTGTTGATAAGAGTGGGAATCCCAGAACACTTGAGTGTGCACCTGTGGAACCTGTACCCGGGTCAAGAGGCAGTTGTGCAACCAGAACAAGGGAGTACTACATGATTTAAAATCAGGAAAGGTGTGCATCAGTCTGGAAATTTTCATCATACTTATTCAATCTGTATGCTGAGCAAATAATTAGAGAAGCTGATTTATATGAAGAAGAATGTAGTGTCAGGACTGGAAGAAGTCTCATTAACAACCTGTGATATGCAAATGATTCAATCTTACTTGCTGAGACTGAGGAAGACTTGAAACACTTGCTGATGTAGATAAAAGATCACAACCTTTGTATGGATTTCAACTCAATGTAAAGAACAAAAACTATAAGAACTCGACCAACAGGTAACATCAGAATAGAAAAGTCTGAAATAGTCAAGGATTTTATCTTGGTTGGATTCAAATTCAATATTCAAATCAAGAGATCAAAGCAAGCTGTTTGCTTTGGGTAAATAGGCTGCACAAGTATTAAAAAGCAAGGATGTTACTTTGATGATTAAAGTGCATGGAATTCAAGCAACAGTACATTCAATTGCCTCATATGCATATGAAAGTTGGACATTGAATTAGGAAGATCATTGAAAAGTTGATGCGTTTGAATTATGGTGCTACTGAAGAATATTGAAAGTATCAAGCATTGCCAAAAGAGCAAAATCTGTCTTGGAAGAAGTATAGCCAAAGTAAGGAACAAATTTCAATAGCAAGGCTGAGGGATGAAAAAGGGGACATTACAATGGACTTTAAAATGAAATCCAAAGGATAATTACACAGTACTATGAAGGCCTGTACTCTGATGAATTCAACAACTTAGAAGACATGGATAAATATTTAGAAAAACAATCCCTCCCTAGACTATCCCAGATAGACATCAAGAACCTCAACAGACCCATAGCAATAGAAGAAATAGAAAAGGTTATCAAGGAATTACCAACAAAAAAATCCCCTGGCCCAGATGAGTGCATAGGAGAATTCTACCAAGCATTCAGGGGAGAACTGACACCAATCATGCACAAACTCTTCGAAAACATAGAAGAAGATGGAAAACTCTCAAACTCTTTCTATGAAGCTAGTATAACTCTGATACCTAAAGCAGGCAAGGATCCCACAAGAATTGAGAACTACAGAACAATGTCCCTAATGAACATTGATGCAAAAATCCTTCACAAAATACTGGCTAATAGAATACAAAAGCATATGAAAAAATTCGCCATGACCAAGTGGAATTCATACCAGGGATTCAGGGATGGTTCAGCATATGAAAGACCATTAGTATTATTTGCCACATGATGGGAAAAATGATAAGAAACACATGATAATGTTGATAGAAAAAATATTCGACAGCATCCAACACCCATTCATGTTTAAGACACTCAAGAAGATAGGAATGGAAGGGAAATTCCTCAATATTACATGAGGTATATATGAAAAATCAACAGCCAACATGGTAATCAATGGAGACAAGATGAAAATAATTCCATTGAAAAAGGGTATCAGACAAGGATACCCCTTGTCCCCACTCCTACCTATTTAACATTGTACCAGAGGTACTAGCTAACAACATAAGACAAACAAAAGACATCCCTAGACATTTGTTTGGGGAAGGAAGAGGTGAAACTATCATTATTCACAGGTGATATGATTTTATATATTGAAAATCCTGAAAACTCCACCAGTGAAATGTTAGAAGCAATAGAGGAATACGGCAGCGTGACAGGATACAAGATCAAGAAACAGAAATCTATCAGACTGCTATATACATCAGACCAGATTTCAGAAGAGGCAATTAAAAAGGTAGTACCAAGTACAAATTGAAATATCTAGGGATATACCTGACTTAAAAAAAAGAATTGTACAAGTAAAATGACAGAACACTATCACAAGAAACCAAGAGTGACCTCAACAAATGGAAGAATATCTCAGGCTCATGAATAGGAAGACTCAATATAGTAAAGATGTCAGTTCTGCCCAAGGTATTGTATAAATGTAATGCTATCCCAATATGAATGCCATCATCCTTCTTCAAGGAAATAGAAAAATTGAATACTAACTTGATATGGAGATGGAAGAAGCCCAGAATTAGCAGGGAACTCCTCAAGGACAAAGTGGCAGGGCTTGCTCTACCTGACTTTAGCACATATTATATGGTCACAGTGGTCGAAAGAGTTTGGTACTGGTATAATGACAGATATTCACACCAATAGAAAAGAGCTGAAAACCCACAAAAAAAAAAACATCAGCGTAAAGACAACTGATTTTTGATAAGGGCCCCAAAAATATCAAAAGGGAAGCAGATGCCCTCTTCAATAAATGGTGCTGGATAAAATGGATATCTACCTGCAAAAAAAATGAAGCAAGATCCTTGCCTCACTCCATACACAAGAATAAACTCAAGGTGGATCACAGTCCTTGAGCTAAAGCCCCAAACAATTAGGGCCATTTATGATAGAATGGGGTCCAACCTGAGAACCTTGGCAGAGGGAATACATAGGCTATTGGAAATAGGGAAAGATACAAATACAAAGGAGTCACAAATTGACAAGTGGGATATACTGACGATAAATCACGTGTGCACATCAAAAGAACTAACCAAGAGAGTAATAAGAGAGCCCACAGAATGGGAAAACATCTTTATCAATGACACATCAGACAAAGGCCTTATTACTTAAATCTATAATACTTTGTAAGCGTACAATAAGAAAAATACTAACTGCCTACAAGGAGGTGGGCAAAGGACCTAAACAGAAGCTTCACAGAGTCTGAAATCTGAATGGCCAATAAACATATGAGAAAATGTTCCCGATAATTAGCCATAAGAGAAATGCAAATTAAAACAGCTAACACCTTCAAAGTTAGCCCAGTTCAAAAAATCAGAAAGTAACAAGTGTTGGAGGGGCTGTGGAGAGATAGGAATTCTCATCCCTTACTGATTGACCTGTAGGTATGTATGTACAGCCATTATAGACATCAATTAGGCAATAATTAAAAGAGATGGTGATTGAGCTACCATACAATCCAGCGATCCTCCTATTGGGCATATACCCAAAATTGGCAAGAAACAAACCATGGCCAGGCCTCTGTGCTCCAATGTTCATTGTGGCGCAGTTCACAATTGCAAGGAGTTGGAAACAACCTAAATTTCCATCAATAGATGAATGGATACAAAACCGTGGTACATACATACAATGGAGTACTACACGTCCCTAAAAAGCAGCGATGAAAGCATGAAGCACATTGCCATATAGGAAGAAATGGAAGAAATCATGCTAAGTGAAGTAAGTCAAGCACTAAAGGATAAGTACAACATGAGTCCACTGAGGTAAATTTTTTTAAAAGACCAACCAAATGTGGCATATGGGAAAAGTACTATATACATACATCACTGGGGTGATGTGTGAGTGTGAGTACTTTAGAAAAACAAATCCACAGAAACTCATATGTATAAGAGAGAGTTTTATATAAAGGGTATGCATCAAGAAAACATCCCAACCCAGGGCTTCCCAAGCCCACAAGTCTAACATTAACCCATATGTCTGATACCAATCCACAAAGTCCTCCTCCATCTCACAAAACAGATGCAATGATGCCGACTACAGGAGGAAAGCTGAATCAGTGAATGTGTAAGCATCTCAGTCCAGGCAGGGGTCTCCACGTGGCTGCTCCACCCAGGGTTGCATCAGGGTAGGTCCATGTGGCTTCTCCTCAGAGATGTCTTGCAGGAAGTGAGCCTTGCCAGCTGAAGCAGGGAACTGGCTAAGGCAGCTGCACCCTGGTCTGATCATCGCAAAACAAGAGCTAACCAATATCTCTACACCTTTCAATTAGCTCACATGTGTTTATTGGTCAGGTTGGCATAATAAACTGTAACTCAGGTGAGGTCCAGCAACTATGACAGATGCCATACTCAATCCAGAGATATATTTGGCATCCAACTAAATAAGATGGGGGAAAAAAGAGGGAGAGAAAAAAAGACATGGGTATGTGGGAGCAGGGCACTAACCCACTCAAGCAGAGGTTATGGCTTATATCTCCACATGAGAGGGAGAGAAACCAGGCTTCAACCTGTTGCTCCAAGACAGGAACGTGACATACTGACATGTACCATGGAGCTAATAGAGAGGTCTGCAGGGCTAGTCTCAATCCCAACTATGTGAACCCCCCCTATAAGATGCACTTCAGGACAGCACTGGGACTACAGCTTGGGGAGAGAAGCACATTTAATTAGACCTCATGGAAGAGATGAAAAGGGACGGAGAGGGAAGAGATGACATCCTGGCCCAAGTCCCGAGGACGATGTTCCTGCTCAGAACAGACAACACATGGGGAGATCCATGGGACCGGCCCTACCACAGGACATGGCATCCCTCATTGAACCATGGCGTTGCGGGGACAGCACTAGAGACACAGTGCAGAAATAGTGCACAGTCTGGTCCCATCATGCTCGGGAGAGGCACTGAGGGCATGCAGCAGAGCAGCAAGGGGAGGAGAGTGGTGAAACCCACAGGGCGTCACAAAAATAGACTTTGGAGACAGAGTGTGGCACCCCATCAGACTCCACTGGAAAACACTGTAAAGGCCAACAAACAGACCTTGAACTATTTATTGGCTTTTTCATTTTGGTCAGTGGCTTTCTTTTTGTTATTGTTATTTTCTTTTTGTTTTTGGTTGTTGCTGTTTTGTTGGTTTTGACTTCCTTTGTTGTTCTATTTGGCTTTGCCAGGTTTGGGCACTTATTAATGTAGCTGCATGTCTATCTAGATAAGATAGGCAGGATAAATAATTCGGAAATGAAAAGAATGGGGATATGGGAAAAGGGGAAGTGGAAGAAAGAAAGAGCAAGGGACGGACCAACCCAGGGTCAAGGGAACAACAAGTGAAATATAGTCAATGGAAGGAGGGTCATAGGATGCCTAGTGGGGCTTAATCAGGGGCAATGTAGCAGTGAGGAATTACTAAACCTGAATAAAGGCTGAACATGATGGTGGGGCAAGAGGAATGTAACAGGAAATAGAGGAAAGGACCAGGAGGCAAAGGACATTTATATAGGCCTAAATACGAGAATGCACATATGTAAATACATATATAATGAGAGAAGAAAAGAACTATGTACTAAGGTTGCAGATGGACATTGGGCCTCAACTCAAGTACTTCCTCAACACAAGAACACTTTGTTCTAGTAATCTGACATTCTGTGATGCTCACCTTCCCAACATGATTGTTGTAGACAAAATGGGTGCATAAGCAAATGTGGTGAAGAAAACTGATGGTGCCAACTATCAAAAGGTATAGCATCTAGGGTCTTAAAGTCTTGAAGATAAACAAGCGGTCATCTAGCTCAGAAGCAACGAACCCACATGGAAGAAGCACACCAGCCTGTGTGATCACGAGGTGTCGATGGGATCAGGTATCAGGCATCTAAGACCCAGAACAAAGCTATACCCAAGGTGAGTGGGGATGGGAGGGGCATGAAGTGGGGACTCAATTGGACATCCCCTCACCGAGGGGTCACAGGGAAGAGATGAGCCAGTCAGGGTGCAATATAGCACCAATGAAGCACACAACTTTCCTCTAGTTCTTTGGTACTTCCTTCACCCCATTATCATGACCTCAATTCTACCTTACAAATCGGATTAGACCAGAGCATGCACACTGCTACAGATAAGAGCCCTCAACATGGGGAATCCACAATGGATAAAACCTCAGGTCCAACAATGAAAGTAGAGACACCAGTAGGATTAAGGGATGGTGGTGGTGGTGGTGGGCAGGGATAAATGGATTATAAGGATCAATAATAAATTACAGAAAAGGGGGACAAATAATGGAAAAGTGGGTGGGGAGCAACAGAGGACAATTTAAAATATGGAAATAATAATCTATAACTTATCAAGAGTTCATAAGGGAGGGTGGTGGGAAGGAGGTAGAAGAAATGGGTAGCTGGTATCAGGGCCTCAAGTGGGAAGAGAATGCTTTGAAAATGATGATGGCGGCACGTATCAAACACTGGATGAATGTATGGATTGTAATAAGAGATGTAAGAGTTCCCAAGAAAAGTATTTTTTTTTAAATTAGAAGAATAGCCAAAATTCTCGTAGGTTGGTGAGACTTCTCATACACTTTCCACATTGTATCAGGAGAGTCCAGTCCCTAGATAAGTACATAATGTGTGGTAAAGTATAAGGGCAGAAAAAGAGGATCCTTGACTCAGCACAGGTACAGTGAACCCTTTCTGAAATTTGATGCATGAGATTGAGAGACTGGCACGTAACCAGGCACAGTAGTTTTCAACTCAGTCGATTAAGAGATTTTTTGCAATGCGTGCACATCATCTTTGTTTTCTGAAGGGGAGATTGCATTTCTAGCAATCCTTCACTACATAAGTTTCTTCATTTTGATTAACATTCTGGTTCAGCGTTTTAAAATTTCAGATTCATTACAGTTTCACTTTGTCAGCCACAAGCTCGTCTGATGCCCTGGGCAGACGACATTGTACAAGAGAGAATGACATTTCTATTTGTAAGAAGAGAAGAGTGGAAGCAGAGAACTACAATAGTCTTCCAACCTGAGTGCTTTATCTTGGAAATCTTCGCCCTCTTGGTTGCAGGTTCTGTGTCCAATTAATTTTATCTTTACTCATGTTCTTCCTGTACCTTCTTTTACTCAGGAAAATCCTTCTCTGTTCTAATTTCCATCTTGGGAATGTAGGTTTAGTCCGATAATAAAGCTACTGGAAATGCTGCTATTTCAACATAGGTGTATTCCTTTCTAGTGTCTCCGTAGCAAAATGCCACAAAGTGGATAGCTTAAAACAACAGCATCTGTTGCACCACACTTCTGGAAGTTGCAAGTCCAATACCAAGATACCAGCAGGATCATTCTCTCTGTGAAGGATTCTCTCTGTCCTTAGCTTTACCTAGATGTGGGTGATCTCTAGTAATTCTTGGGGTTTGTTGCCTTGTAGATTTGATATTGCAATCTCAGCCTTTTGCTTTCATACTAGTCCTGTGTGTATCTCTGTGTACTTTCTTATAAGGACAACACTCTTATTGGATTAAGAATTTAACATACTCCCGGATGATCTCATCCGAACTTCAAAGGGATAGCTTCAAAGACACAATTTCTAATTAAATCCTCTGCATGAATAAAGCCTTCTCATATTTTCATCACGCAACCACTGTTTATATCTGTCCTCAAAACTCACAGCACTGGTCTAAGCAACCCAAACCTTCTGCTGCCACATTGCTGCAGATACATGCCAGCCCCATGCATTACCCAGTAGAGTTGTCCCATAAGGTTTTCTTGGCAGTGATCTTTAAAGAAGAATATTTCGAGTTCTTTTTAAATGAGGCCTCTGGGTGGGACTAGTTCCACAAAAATCCTCGGTGCCCCCAAAAGGATTTACTTATTATGACAAACTCTCTGCCATCAAGTCCCTTCTGACTGGACTTGGTTTAAATTGGTGAACATAGAGAGAAGCTAGGTGTTTATTATATGGACTTGCATATCAATTTGAAAAGAGTTGAGCAGTATATTTTAATGTAAAGAAATGAAGTATTCTTGAATGTCATTCTACTAGATAACCATAAAACCACTGGGTCCCTGAGATTAGAAGCCTAGCTATCTGAGATCTCTCTGTGATTTTGAACATTTGACCTTATCTATCACATGATGGGAGGAGCTTACCATTTCTGAAATGAAACTTCAGTTCTACCACTGTATACACAAAAATGTAGATATCAGACATCTGGAGTATTGCTAAATTTTTATACGACAAATCTAGTAGGTTTATTTTAAATAGAATATTTCTAAATTCAAGGAAAGCTGGTTTCTATCTGCTGGTTTACTAAACTAATGTACGAGGTGGTACTCCGCCCCCCCCCCTCCAAAATCGGAAAAATATCCAGTGAGAGGAGCTTTTGTAGTATGCATTTTTCCCATTGGTTGAGCATTTTTGGTGATGGCTGATTTAAGAGAATAGTGTGTGGCTGTGAACTTTTGTTTCCTGCTCTGGATAATTGCCACAGAAACTGGGAAAAACTCACGTGTATGAGTGGCTTTCTCATTCATAAAAGGTGAAATGGCAATTGATGACAAATCCCATCTGCATGCCCATCAACGTTCTGAATGGATGAAAATACTGACTTGTGCATTTGGATTTCATTCCACCAGGTCAGATTTTTAATCAAGTTTTCTATCTGATAAAATTAAGCAACAGTGTTTGACAAAAAAAAAAAAAAAGCTGATTTGTGGCCAATGGGGGACTGGTTTTGCCACCATGACAATGTACCTGCTCACACAGCCATCATAATGCTCCTCTCTGGGGACAAAACACAGGATGCTGCTCCTGTTCCACACACCTTACTCACCTGATCTCTCTCTGTGCTACTTCTTTTTGTTTCCATGAATGAAGAGGGACATGAAAGGGCAGCAAGAAGAGGTGAAAAACAAAGGAAGGAGATGTTGCCAGCAATCTAAACAGGTGAGCTTGAAAAAAATGTTTTCAAGAACGAAATTGCAGAATTGACAAAGTTTAAAGTATAATGGAGAACACTTTGAAGGTGATCAGGTTGGTTTGTTAAAAAAAAAATTAAATGCATAGGTTTGAAAAAAATTCCCGTTTTTTGGGGGGTACCCCGCACATACATATATATCAGCATATAATATATATCTGACCATAATTTTTATACAATTATTATAACAGCTTGGAACAATTGTGCTAATTCATAATCTTGCATTTTTTTCCATAAAATTTTCATCTTTATCAACTGCATGATCTAAAATAGACAATCTAACATAATTACAATAATACAAAATTGGTTGCTTAAAATATGCATGTAAGAGCCTAAGCCAGGAGTTTGATAGTAAAAATTAGGTATGTGATGAGTCAAGTACTAATATGAGGTTCTAGATCAGAAGTTCTCAACCTGTGGTTCATGAACGACCCTTTCACAGAGGTCACCTAAGACCAGAGGAAAACACATGTTTCTGATGATCTTAAGAACCGAGACACTGCTCCTCTATCCATCTCCAGGCAGGTCTTCCCACATGCAGATATGCCCACATAAAAATACCTGGCATGATGACATCATCGCACCAACCCCATACAAACACAGGTTTATGTGACATGGTTGGTGCCATAATGTACTTATATGGACCAGTCACATTTGTGGAGAGAGCAGCTACTGTGCAGAAAGCAGCTACTGTGTAGAAAGCAACAGTATTGGAGGTAAAAAGACAATTCATGAATTATAATGACTGGATAAATGTAAAATCATGTACTGTAAAATCATCAACTACTGCAAAAGAAATCACAATCCATTGGAACTTAATCTGGATGCTGATCCATCTTTTTATATTCAGCTGCGGTTGATGTGAATACCCCCTTGTGATATTAAAAGGTATGTAAAAAAAACCACACTGAGAATAGTAGATCATAGGAAACTTTAATAAACTGTATTAACTGGACTATACCATGTATCATATTTTGTATTATTAAAGCTATTGTTATATATTATTTTCATTAGCAAACCATCCCATGACAATGGATCGTGTAAAGAATGATAAGAAAATATAGTGAGGATTTTTTACAGTATAGTTTTACCTCAATAATTACAGTAGGAATTGCGAAACCACAATGGGTTGTTTGTTGTGAACTTCTATCAGCCAAATCTATGAAACCACACAAACTAAGATGCCATTTTGGTAGCAAGCATCTGATCTTTGCCGGCAACTATTTTAGAAGAAAATCTGATGGACTCAAGAAAGCCAGGCTAGACACTGGTGGCAAGTACCAAAAACAAAACATAGCAGCCATTGAAGCTTCATATTTTTTGGCACTCAGACTCACCAGAGCTATGAAACCTCACTCCATTGCTGAGGATTTATTGTTGTCAGCAGACAAAGACATTGTTCAAGTTATGATTGGAGATGATTTATTATGAAATTGAGTGTGATTCCTTATCTAACGACACTGTCTACAGAAGAATAGATGACATGACCAGGTAATCTAGGAACTGATATTCTTGATCAGGTAATCTAGGAACTTATTAACAGCGATGCAGTGAGTACTGATTTCTCAAAAAAGCCAGTTACAAAATTTGGGATCAAGTGTTTGCAGTCATATTCTGTTCTGTCTGAGACTATGTTGTGCCTTCTTCCATTCTCAGCAACATATCTTTGTGAAACAGGGCTTTCCAACTTGTTGGTTTTCCAGTCTAAATACAGAAGTAGATTTGTGGAAGATGATCTTCATTGTGCTGTTGCAAAGACTTCCCTGAGAATTTCTAATCTGGTGATGAAGAACCTACCATATATACTCGAATATAAGCCGACCAGACTATAAGCCGAGGTACATAATTATTACCTAGGAAACCAGAAAAACTGATTGACGCGAGTATAAGCCTAGGGTGGAAAATGCAGAAGCTACTGGTGAGTTTCAATAATCAAAACAAATGAAAATAAAATTACTAAAAATTGAGACATCAGTGGGGTAATGTATTTAAATATTTATTTTAAATAAATAACATAAATAAAAGGACACCAAGTCATTTAACATTAGTAAACCAGCACAGTAAGTGAAAAATAGGTTCAACAAAAACGATAAGGTATCAACAATGATACCTGAAGACTACTATTCCCTGAGCTCAATCAGCAACCAAGCTAAAATGTAAAGAGTTAAAATCCTTCAAAACTGGGTTCCTCATCATCATCTGTATCCCAATGCAGAGCTTCAGCTGGTGTGAGGTCATCATAGACACTGTCCTCACTGAGATTGCCGTCATCACCATCACTGCTGTCATTTTCATACAAAGCGCAGTCTTCACTGTCATCCATAGCATTACTAATACTACATTTCTGGAAGGCACATCTCACCATGTCTTCTGGAATGTCTTCCCATGCATCTTGAACCCACTTTGCTATTAACTCTATGTCAGGCTTCATGAGATTTCCTCCTTTTGTTAGTCGGGCTTGACCAGATGACATCCATTCATGTTACATCCTTCTGACACAGTCTTTAAAAGGTTTATTCAAAGATACATCCAGAGGCTGCAGTACAGATATGAGCCCACCTGGAATAACGGCTAAAGTACCGTAACTTTACTAGATTTTGGCAATTTTTTAATGTCATCTGATAGCTGGGCTGTGAACATATCCTAAACAAGTAATGATGGCTTTTTCCTCAAGGCTGCTCCTGGACTTCAGTTCCAAATTTCTTCCAGCCATTCTTTTGTTCCATCTTCATCCATCCAGCCTTTAACATGTGCATGCACAGTAATTCTTGGTGGGAAATTGATCTTTATAGGCAAGGTCTTTCTTTTAAAAATAATGACGGAACGCAGCTTAGTGCCATTAGCCAAACACGATTGAACAACTGTAAAGTGTTTGTTTTTTTTCACTTCCTGTGGTTTTGAGAAAAATGTTTTTTTTTCTCCTAAACTTGCCACAGTTCTGTTGTTTGGAAGATCAAAAGTAATGACAGTTTTACCCATATCCCCAATATCTGCCAGGTCATAATTACAAATCCTTCTTTGTTTCATAATACATGATTGGAATGACACAATGTTTTCTTCAAGGTCTTGTGGCAATTTCTGGGAAATCGTTGTTCTTTGTCTCAAACATAGTAGGCCAAACCTATTCATGAAGCGGGTACACCATCCTGCTGATGCAACAAATTATTCAATGCCTGGTGCTTTATATTTGTCATCCTTAGCCATTTGTAGAGCACGTATGCGGATTCCTATGCGTGTTATGCAGTACCATTTTGACGACACTTCATAACCCATTTATGCAATTCCCTCTCTAGAGCTCCATACAAAGACATTAAACCACGACGATCATTTTTAACGGAATCTGTTCCAAGTCAGCCTTCATTTTCAGCCACTTCCTCCCTTGCTTTTGTCAGCACAGAATTCCCTACTTGCAATGCTGTTATTGCTCTCCTCTGCTCTTGACACAACCTTCATTTTGAAACCAGCCTCATGTGACTTGCGTTTTTATTTTGGTTCAAGAGTATCCATTTCTAATAGGATAAAAAAAAACAAGACTTTGAAAAAGAACTTTCATGGTAATCCCCCGCCCCCCACGACGTGTTATCCGGGAGGAGCAGGGGAGTCCATGTGGGTGGGGGATGCAGGATATGAATTAACACAGAGACCAGAGGGGAGAGACAGAGGGTAGCCACAGACACATCCTTACCAGTTCAGTTCAGCTGTTGGCGTAAGTGAATCACTATGGGTGCTTCTGCGAATTGGAGCTGTCCACATCATAGGACGGCTCTGATTAGTTAGATGTGAGTAAACAAACATTCAAAGCCCTGCAGTGTCAGTGGGGCTTTGAATGAAGAGCGGAGAAATGGAAATGACCTGTGAGATAATGGGTGCTCGTCCTGTTACCTTGGGGGGCTCCAGCAAAATGTTACACCTCACTGGGGTACCACTGACCCCAGCTAATACATGAGTATATACGGTAACTCAACCATCCCACTGATGTTGGTTTTTTACGCATACTGTCGCAAATTGTAGCAATGTAGTGTACTGTTGTTATTTTAAGACTGCTACCCATGCTACGCCATGCTTCAAGACAAAATTTCATTTATGTGTGATTAGAAATAGGTACTTCACAATTATATAATTACCTGTTGTTTTAATTATTGTGTTCAATTTGTAACAATGAAAATGCATCCTGCATATCAGATATTTACATTATGATTCATAACAGTAGGAAAATTACAGTCATGAAGTAGCAACGAAAATAATTTTTTGGTTGGGAGGTCACCACAATATGAGGAACTGTGTTAAAGGGTCATGGCATTAGGAAGGTTGAGAACCACTCTTCTAGATATAGAGATGTGTTCACTAATAAGACATAAAACTTCAAAATTAGACCAACATTGTACTTTGTAAACTGAGTAACACCAGTTAAAACCAAAATCGAAGACTTTGAACAAACATTTAGATGTTTGAAGTTTGGTGACATGATATGAGTAATCACCAAAGGTAGTTATATTGATACTTATGTAAATTATCTATGTTTTGTGTGTGTTGTTTACTTTTTTAATATCGTGTTTTCAGTGAAGTGAAATAATCTTTGATGTTTTATAAGATTTTCCTGCTTTATAAGTGCAGAAAGTTTTAGAGAGATTTTAAAATTAGGTATCACTTAATGTAAAAAATAACTTGTTGGGAATAATTAGGATGACAAATGGCAATATTTCTTATAAAGTTTTATCAGTAGCAACCCCCAAAATTAGAAATATGGAGAGCAATGTGTTTTATTTTTAAAAAGAAATAATTATGATTTTATTCTTAGACATTTTTCTGCATTAAAAATAAGTTAATCTAAATATTCATACAAAATTTTGACCAATAGAGTATAATTATCTATTAAATATCACAAAGCTGTGTGAAAATCATGTAATAGAGTTCATGAAACATGGGTTTTCTTTTTGGAAACATGAGTTCTTGAAATAGAAATTTCCAGGTTGCAATTAGCGATCTGATAAATTCTTGATGTTTGTCTTTGACTATACTTAATTTCTCTACAAATCAGTTTTCTGATTACAAAATAATTTACTGCTTATGGATTTGTCAAGATCATGTATCTCTGTGTCGAATTAAGTCATGGCATATTGTAGGCCTTCAAGAGTGGACATCTTCAAATTAGGGTTCTTAGGCGCCCTCAACTTGTGATGGCTTCCGTCACAAGGGACAAATGCTTTGGCAGCTCTGTGATCAGTTGAAAATTGAATCCTTGTGGTTTTCACTGGCTAATTTTCAGAAGGAAATCACCAGGCCTTTCTTCCAGTCTTATCTACAATGGAAACTCTGCTGAACTTTGTCCAGCATCATTGCAACATGCAAATCTCCAGTGACCAATGAAGAGTTACTGCCCATGAATTCATTGACCAGGAGTCCACCCTGGGTCCACCGTATGGAATATCAGGATTCTATCCCTGACCCATCAATGCCATTGTCTTTACATTATTGTCGTTCAGTGCTGTTGAGTTGGTTCCCCTTTGCAGTGACTCTATCCACAGCAGAAGGGAACTGCCCAATCCTGCACCCACCTCACAGTTGTTCTGCTTGAGTCCATTGTCATAGCCACCATGTCAATCTACCTCATGGAAGGGACTACTCTTTTCCTCTAACTTTAATTTATCAATCATCATATCCCTTTTCAGATACTATTATCGCCTGGCATGTCCAAATATATGAGATTAATTCTTACTGTCTTTGCTTCTAAGGAGCATTCTGGTCATACTAAGATAGATACTTTTTTTTTTATATCTGGGACTTTCTATATTCTTTACCAATACCATAATTTAAATGCACAATTCTTATGTGCTCTTCCTTATTCGTGGTTCCAGGGTTCACATGTATATGAGGCAATTGAAGTTTCCATGACTAGGGTCCCGTGTGCCTTAGCCTTCAAAGAGAACACATTAAAGAGGTCTGTACAACATATTTGCCCAAATGTCATTTCATTCCTTGACTGCTTACACTTAAGACTGCTCTATTCATCAAGGTGAATGCACCCCAACCTAGTAATGTCTTACAATTTTTGCAATATTTGGCAGTCCTGGTTCATGTTAAATATTTAAAACGTTTCTGTACCTAGGCTCAGTGTGATCTGTGCCATCTTACCCCTTTCTTGAATGCCTTAAATCCCCCATTTTCATATGGCTTTTGTCCAGGTGCTGTTTCATTTAACTAGTAAGAGTTTCAGTAGTGCAACTGAGTACTTTGGTCCAATTAATGTGCACCGTGGCTTACAAACCACTCAGTGATGGTGTTTTTAGGGTGCTGTGGGTGCCAAATATCGTTAAAGGGATATATTTTATGGGTGCTGACACAGTCACATTGCTTTGAAAATTATTCCATACTTCTATAAATGAAATCCAGAATAGGTTAGATTAGAATGATTCCTGAAATTCCCTGATGGCAAACTGATATCTTATTACAATTAAGTCACTGTGCCAGAGGTTGGCAACTAAAGTCCCCTAGTTATCCCATAATTGTTTAGTAATGAGCATACCATCTCCAAGAACCTCTGATTATCTGCTCAGTAGACATGGGTCTCATCCCTTATTTTATTTGCAAATAGAACGTGTGTGGTGGAAGCAGGAAAAACACAAGCTACCGTGGGGTGCCAACTCTCGTTGGGTGAGAACTCTGTGCAATGAGGCAGGATGCTATCCATTTGGTCTTGCCCCCTCTATTAAGCATGCCAGGTTAAAGGGCAGTGATCTCTAGGAACTTGAGAACAAAATACATTTATTTGTTCACCCCCCCTCCCCCGCCCGGACTGATGTGATAATCACACAATTCAGGATAATAAAGGTTAATCTATTTCATCAATATGTTCATGATTTTATTTGTGCTTCTGTGCTTTATTATTTTAAGTGTCTATTGATAGAACCTGAAATGGGGGCATATTTTGATCACTGTGTCCTTTTGCCAAGGAATATGCTTTTGAAGAGCATATGTTTCCATTAAATGAGAGAAAGTTTCTATTTGAGAGACAATTATTTCTTGCTGTTTGTTAAGTTGGAAAGTCCAGGGCCACACTTGTTTCAATGCCCTTGTTTTCCTTTTTTGATTATGGTAAATATTTGAAAAGCTCCAGAAAGAAAAAAGAAAGATTTCTATTTAAATCATATCGTTAAATTTGTTCTTGAGCAATGTGAAACTGTAATCTGGCAATAGTCCAAAGTCAGCAATTTGCATAAACCTGATAAAAATAAAACTGTTTTGAGGTTCCTCTTCTGATAGGGGCTCCTTTGTGTCCCTGCTGGCGTACGTCTCCAGATGTAGCTCTCGGTACACCTCAATTTCCATTTGCAGCACTGTTCTGAAGTTTTGGTAATGCCTCCCCCACAAAAAATTCATAAAATACCTTGGTAATGTAGAAATGTTATCTTCATAATTCTCTATGAAGAGAGAGTCGTTCTCCTCATGGAGAACAAGAAAAAGGATCACTGCTCTTTTTAAATCAAATTAGTTAGCGCAGATCAGGGAAGTGGGGCTCAGTAATAAATAGGATTTTAATTCCTAAGGTTGCACATTTGTATTCTGATTATGGATAGTGGTCTCAAAATAAATTAGGAAAACCCCTCAATGTCACATGTAAATATTTAAAATAATTAAGTCACAAGTTCCTTTTATTTTGAAAACGCAAGGCCTGACAGTCCATTGAAGAAAAATGACTGAAACACTGCATTTCTTTTAAAACAATTTCATGGCTTTAATCCAAACTCAGTAGTTTAATTTTGACTGTCAATAGTATTTCCTATATGCATTAAAAAGGTAATGGTAGCTTTTGGAGGACAGAAGAGGTGATGCGAGGGGATACCTTTTTCCTATTTTGTAAATCTAAAAGCCAGCAAAATAAAAGACTGAAATATTACAGGGAGGCCATGAAAACATGCTACTTTATTAAACATATAAATGACTTTCCTATTTACTTTGACTTCTACACAGCTCCTACATATATCATGCAAATATATATGTACCAGAGAACCCTTTAAGAATATATCAGAACCGGAGGATTTTTACCTCAGCTATTAGAAAAAAAAAATAAACACCTTGCCTTTATTCAGGAAACTGTATTAACCCTGTCAGAATTAGCCTGTGGTATAGTTTTCTACAGAGATTTTCTACAGCTATAAAGAATGGATAGATCACCCATGTAACTTCTACAATAAAGGTCAGAAGAAAAATAAAGTGATAACCCAATGCCACCCGGTCAAATCAGACTCACAGACTCTGTGGGACCGAGCGGGGCTGCCTCATTGGGGTTTCCAGTACTGTAAATCTTTAACAACGCACACTGCCCTATCTTTGTTTCACGGAGCATTTTGTGGGGTCAAGATTCTAACGTCTAGGTTAGCAGCCACGTGCTTAATCACTGTGTCAAAAAAATAATACCTTCCACTATATAATAATACCTTCCACCATATCTACCCACCCCACCCCCACCAAAAAAAAAAAAAAGCCCCTGTGCTCTGAAGCTGAGCGAGCCATCCACACCCACCTCCCCAGCATCGTCACACCTAAGGGACAGAAGAAATGCTGCACAACACAATATTTTTAGGGAATTATTTCATAAAGGAAGCAATTTTATTTCTAACCGTATTCAAAAGACGACCATTCGCTTGATTTTAAACATGCTAGCGATTCCTCTTGAGATCAAAGGCGCTGAGGCTTCTCTGGCTGAGGCAGGAACTGAGCTAACTGTCCTGTTTGCAAAGTGAGAACCAACGTTTACCTTCTCACTTACAAAGTGAGATAGTGATCCAGTTCCTCCCGGATACGTTGTTACCCTTCTGGCCCACTATACAGATGGGCAGAGGGAGTAGGTTGAAAGAACAACAAAAACTCACTGCTATGGATTTGGTTCTGCTTCATAGTGACCCCAGGCTTTAAACTGTCCCATAAGAGGATAAATTTTAATGGAAACAGGTTGGCACATCTTTCTCCCTTAGAGTGGCTGGTGGGGGTCTCTTATCCCAAGTGTTATAACCCATGCTTCTGCATTGAAATGAGTTCGTTAAATTATTTTCATTAAAATGAATATAATGTATTAAGTTTAGGGTGTGTGATTTTTTTTACTGAGATCTATTTTCCCCAAAGATCCTCCTGAAAATGTGCATAAATTATATTGTAACCCACCCTACCCTTCTTTTCCCAGCCCCTTCTTCGGATAGGATCACAAAGGGCCCAATTTAGGAAAAGTTACTCGGATGTGCTCCTTCCTGGTTTTGACTCTCTCGAAAAGAGAGATGACAAATGTATCAGTAAAGACAAACTACTGTAATCAGCAACGTTGGAAGCTGACACACTTAGAGAGTCCCGTTTGCCAAAAATAGGATTTCATTTGTACTGTCATTTTTTATTCCCTTGAACCAGTTTCACCAATGCGAACGTAAATGCCCATTTTGGGCTTGCGAGATTGGGGAACACAGTGTTTCAATAGGTGGCGCTTCAACACAGCCCACCTGCTCTCAGACTTTCATAGATTTTTGAACTTTCTGGTACTGGTGATACAAGGAAGAGACCTGGCCCATTTTGCTAACGTTGCAGCTAGAGCGCCATCTCTAGCTGCAACGACCCCCAAAATAAAAATAAAAATCAGCCTTCGCATACTGAAATAGCATTCAACCAAGCACTAAACTCCTATTATAGATCCGTGGTAATTTTTAAAACACACACACACACACACACAGATACAGACTCCACTTCTGAAATTTAGAATCATAGAAGCTAAACTTAAAAGACCCACGCATGCTATTTTGATCATTTAAGCTTCATGTTTACTGATGGGCTCATTGCTTTCTATCATGTTTGCATGCATGCACATCACTTTATTTCCCCTTATACCAGTTTGCAATGTTTTCGCAGCATCCGCACTTAGTAAGAGATAGACATTGCTTCTGTTAAATAAATGTGTGACTTTTAGGAAATGAATGATGTGAAAATGCCAGTGCTCTTTTTCTCCGCACTAAGGCTTCCTCCCATGTCTCTAAATTGACATAAGGCAGGATGATTAAGTGGACAATAAGCCATGTATCATTGCCAAAGCGGGATAGCGAGGCCTGCGGTGAGACATACGATGTGGACTTCACTTCACCAAGAAAACCCCTTATGGACCATTGACCTGAAGAGATCTGCAAACCGCTTCCCCAGAGAAGATCAGAGAGAACAGGACACTTTAGTAATAAGTCGCCACTCATTTCTGAACCGATTAGAAAGTGACAACCATTTAATTTTTTTCTCTGATTTGGTGACAGACATGCAGGGCGCCGAGTACCATCTCAGGCATGTTAAGCTTTTGTGAAAATCTTCTAACTGTGAAAGAATTAGAACATGCCATCCAATAATAAGTAAATTCTAGAAAGATGACAACTGCTTCTCTTTCGTTTTGTTGTGGGCTTTCGTATTTAAATCAAAAATAGATTTTAAGGTTATCTTCAAAATATAAAATAATTTCCATAGCTATTGCTTAACACACCGTGTTGCAATAGAACATAATTTATATGTGAAATAATGACATTTATAGTCAGCATGAAAATAAACCACTTCGATCAATAAAATTAAAGAATTAAGTGATTTTTTTTCTCTTGTGGTTCATCTATTGTTTACTCCATCATTCATATAAGTCCTTTGAAAAATTAAAAGAAGGCTATATGTTGTGTTTTACTTTCAGAGAGTAAAGCATGATAACATAAATTATGTTGCCTCTTGGTAACATTTCATTTTTAAGTAAAAAGTGATTTAAATGTTGAATATAATTTTTTTTTCATGACAAAGGCTAATAGGCAAAAAACCATGGATAATCAATGTCAGCTGTGCTATTTTCCCCGTCCACATTTCCGGCTGGTGGAATTTTTACAGATTTTAAAGAAATAAACTCAAATTCAATTAGAAAATGACCATTCCCTCCAAGCCACGGTACGCATCTTTGCTGTGTGGTACCTTCTTTCTCTGTGAAACATATTTTCTTATACATTAGTACAGAAATTTCCATAGGCACATGCACTGTGTAGGAATATATATGTATATAATATTCATACTCTTTCTCTATTTTTGTGTACTTTTAACTAACTTCCCTGTGAAGAAGTAACTCCCACAAATCTCATATTTTGGGGGGATTAGAATATATTGATACCCCTTGCATCACTGACATTTTTAAAATAGCCTTTAGGTTAAATTTTATAAAATACAAACAAAATAAAGAAGGAATAATTGTTACTATCAGCCCAGCTGTTCGTTATCCTTCTAAGTGACCATCTTTGGCATTCCCTCTTTGCTTCCAGCTTCGTCCAATTTTTTCCCCCCACTCTATTTTATTTGAAGGAAAAATAAGGTTAAAAGGTAACTTGAGGAGTGTACTATTCTTTTTATTCCTAGAGTTTCATTGCCACAAAATGCCAACATAAAAGATAGTCTTTCATCAGGCCTTGGCCGCTGCTGCCGCCCTCCGTCCTGGCATCTGTCAGCGAAAAGCGCTCCAATCTGGGTCCCCTGCTGAGCAGAGCTATGGCCGCCTCCCCCCAATAAAGGGCCACCCTGCTCCAGAGCCCAAACACAGGGCCATCTGATGCTAGTCTGGCCTAATGAAAGTCCAGCATGGGGCTAAATGAGTTTCCACCACTGCTGGGTGAGGGGCTAATGATGAAACAGCTCCCTGGGCTCTCTGCTGCTGTTGGTATGTTTGTCGGGGCATATGGCTGTTGGCTGCATGCCGCACTTGGGAGATTTCCTCCTGGATTTAGCCTTGGAGGACCTGCCTTCTGGCTTTCTCTCTTCCTCTGCTCAGTCTCTGCTTGTCCCGTCTTCCCTGTGCTCTGCTGGTCTCTCCCTATGCTGGCATATCAAGATTTTGCTTCGCAGTGTATTGGGGAGCGTTATATGTTTCCCTACAGGTGGAAGGCACAGAAATCTAGGAGAGAATGCCGTGGACAAACAATTGGAGCAGCGCAGAGAAAAGGGCTCTATCACTGAAGCCAAGCCACGTTGAGTTTGAAACTTAAATAGCGGTGCTAAACTGAAGAGTCGTCTTTGAACTTGTGCTCTCTCCCTGCACCCACACCCTGCCTTCATCCTTTCTACTCCTCTCTGATTTATGCCCAGCCCCTCCCCCCACATGCATTTAGTCATGATAAATAGGCCATGTCAGAATGTTTTACATCATCAACCTTTTAAACTATAGTCGATTTAAAGTTAGAGCTTAATAAAATGTTGCTTTATTCTCTACCCGTATCCTTAAAAGATCTAAAGAAAAGGACGTGTTTTAGCAGCTTCTTATCGGTCTGTACAGCCAACAGACAAGTTTGGTTTGTATCGATGTGCTTTTGTTTGATGCACTTCCATTTGCCTCAGAATTAGAAATGCTCTCATAACGGGCCCTATATAACATTTAATGCGGCATTCTAAGTCCTAGCAACTTTTCAGAAGTTTGATTTGTACTCCTGTATATCTGGTTGAATGTAAATAACATACTATTGCTTCCATTTTCATGTTCCCCAAACCTAACTCTCTAAAAATAAAAGTTCTTAGACCTATATTGCCTGCTTTTAAATTGCACGTGCTTATGAAATTGCAGATGGATAAAATATGCCACAGAGTGGCAGGAGTGCTCATGAAATACGAGTAGAAGAGGTCCGTTATCTTTTACATACGGGAATCTCAGTGGTGTAGCCGTTAGTTAGTTGTTAGATATCAGGTCAGCAATTCGAAACCACCAGCCACTCTGCAGCAGAAAAACGAGGCTTTCAACTTCCATCAAGGGTGACATTGCTAACCAGGGCCATTGTACCCTGTCCTCTAGGGTCTCTGTGAGTCGGAATTGACTTGATTGACAGCGGTTTGGTTTGGGGTTTCTCCTTTACCTACGAAAGCCATGTGTCTAAGAGCAACAGGTTAGCCTGAAGTTCCCACAGCTTAGCTACTTTGATTCTTCAGGTCACTCAGTTTCCTTGGCTACGGCACCTCATTCTCTTCCAATTAATGTCATTCAATTTGGTTTCTATCAGAAACGTCATGGATACGGATACAATGTGAAAGCATCGGTATAGTTGAAAAGAGACTATATATATATATATATATCCCATTCTAATCTAAATATAAAGGATCCTTTCATGAACTTGCTCCAAGAAATTCCGAATGAAATTCCTAAGAAATCACATGTTTCTTCTTGAATGAATCCATGGGGTTCCACGTGAGCACCAGGTGTTCCCCATGGCAGCCACGCGGTCAGTGATACCATCTAAATGAGGTTGCTCTCGTATAAGTGGTGCGGTGCCGAAATGCCATCACGTTCCACATGCCTTGTGCCCCATTTTAATTTATTCCCATGACAAAACTCCATTAATATAATTTTGGAACAAAGTGAAAATGATACGAATTTTCTGTGTCATGGAAAAAACTTAAGCCTGCTTTCTCCTGGAGGAAACAGTAATTTATAAAAGTAAAGAAAATGCAGTGTCTACGTGACGAATTTACTCCTTGGTGCCAACATCACTTGCAAAGCTTTTTCAAGTCTTTGTATTTTAAACGCCTAAAATGTGCTTTCTTTTCTGTGTTTTAAAATATTACTTGGTGTACTGTTTACACATTTTTAAAAAGTGTATCTTTTTTTTTCCCAAAGAAAGTCATTAGAAATTTGTATAGGCTTGCTATGAGCCAACGAGAAAGGCATCTCGTATTAGCATTGACAGTAATCTATAACTGTGAGATTTCCTACCTGGAGATGAAAATGTCAGGTGACATGAAGGGTTAAAAGAATAAAGAATGATGGGTCAAGATGCCCGCCTTATTATAGCTATTCTGTCACCTCATAGAAACATGATCCTCTCCATTCAAATTATAATCACAGCCAGAATTTATTGAGCCCATGATGTGGTAGGTGCTGTTGTTTCTCCCCCATGATCTCATGTAATCATCACAGCCACTCAGCGAAGTATGCAGCACTATTCTCATCTTAAACATAGAGTCATCGAAGCAACATTTAGAAACGTGTCCAAACTGGCAGGACAGCAAAGGGCAGAGCAGAATTTCAAACCCTCGGATTTTCAAATCTTTTAAATGCATTACTATCCTCTCTTAGAATACTCGCCATCTCTCCGAAGGTCAGTTTTGGTCAAGAATAGCTTAGAGTTTGGGCAAGAAACTCACTCGTTTTTAACTGCAGCCTTCAGAGTCTGAACCTGCTGTGTTTTGCAAATACAACCTTCTCAACATCCTCCATCAATCTGTCAGTTTGACATATTTTCATGGCTTGCATTGGGATGTTGGGAGTTATATCATGGATATTCCAAATGCCGGTAGAGTTAGCTATGGAGGACAAGCTTCAGAGGGGCAGTCACAGCCAGGCAAACTAGACAGCAAGCTCTGAGGATCTCCTTCTTACACTGGCCAATGAAACCTGTGAATCGTAACAAAGTGCTCTATGTTGATTGCTGGCAGATGAGTCTCTGAGGTTGAAATGTGGGACCATATCGTGTATACCAATTATCATGAAGAGTGCCCAGAAAAGGCCTTCTAAAAAATCGCACATGGACTCACAGAGAGTGGAACCAACCCAACTAACAACAAGGGCATTCCTAACTGAATTGTGCTATCCTTATGGATGGAATATCCAAATCCCAGCACAGGATTGAGCAGTTTTCTGGGGAAAAGATCAGCAATAAACTACTAAATCACTGACAAGTTGATAGGCCTAACATTAGTATTAAATAAACCTAACATATTTGAGATCTTGTAAAGCACTGCTAATTTTAAAGTCCCTAACATTTTACACTATGGCTACTCTAGGGTGTGGTGAAATTAACAATAAGGAAACTAAAAAGTAAAAGTTAAAAAATAGTGCTTCCTGTTCATTTATACCAGTTCCTCCTAAGTGAACCATCTTCCAAAAGGTTCATTTAATAGCAAAAACGGTCCTACCTACAGCTGCAGATTAATTCAAATTTTAAAGGAGACACAATTTCTTATAGTGAAAGTTGGTTTTCCATGCCTCCTTCCTAATTATCTATTGTCTCAAACATCCTTATGATGCAAATATTATTATCTAGACATCTGCACAGCTCTTATATATTTCATGCAAATATATATTTACCTGAAAAACCTTTAAGAATGTATCCAAAGGATTTTTACCTCAGTTATTTGGATAGTCAGTTTTTGTTTCTCTAAATTTGGAAGCATGATTTCTTGATAGCTTATGGAACTATATCTGTGTTGTTTGGGGAATTGGTATTTTAAACTGTGTTTTGATATACAAAATGAAGATTTAATATTGTGGTTTTATATTTCTTTTAAACTGACAAAAGAACAAAAACAATAAGCAAGTTAATACATTTTGAGTAGTCCCAGTCCATATAAATGTCAATAATTAGGCAACCAGATCTTACCGGAAATGAGTTCATTTAACAGAAAATCAACATGAATTGACACAAAACAATTTTAGAATCTATTTATTTAGCTTGAGTAAATGATTCACACTTTCTGTTTTAGATCTGCAGAAATGTGAATATTAATATGACTGGTGACAGTATAACAGATTTGTAATGTGTTTTACAATAATCATATATTTGATAATATAATCTATGTCATGTGCTCTACATTGGACAAATATAAAAGTGTATTCATCAGTGAAATTCTGACAGTTAAGTCAGCATTTCAAGACACATTTAGCACTAAGGTTTCAGATAAGGGAGTATGGGCCTGGATTCTTTAAGAACAGTAAGTTACACAAAGCATTCTCCCTAAAAGCTCACTGCCTGCCAGTCAATGCTGACTCACAGAGACTCCTGTGGAGACTGTAGCTATTGAAACGGATAGAAAACCCAAACTTTCTCCTGCTGGTGGTATCGAACTGCAGCCCGATGCATCACCACTCCCCAGCGAGGCTCCTACACCTCACGCTACTATGTAAGTGAAATAAAATCAATATCCAAGTGACTTGGCAAATTCTTTTGGAAGTAGATATTATATATAATATAAATGATAGCACATACAGTATTATATTGAGTCTGGAATGCAATTTTATAAATGTGAATTTTATATTGAAAATTGTATATTGTGGCTATTGGGTGACACAGAGCCAATTGTTTACTCCTAACGAACCCATGTGACAGTAACATTGTCCCATCGGATTTTCTCGGCTATTATCCTCGTAGGGCCAGATCACTAGACCTTTCTCCCACAGAGCCATTGGGGGGATTTTAACTGCCAATCTTGGATAGCAGTTGATTTGTGCCACAAAAGCCCTGATACAAAATATAATATGTATAATATTCATCTGGATTCAAACCATATATGTAATATAATCTGTCATATGTTAGGTTACCAGATGCTTTTTGTGGGCGCTTGTTTCTCAGCAAGGAAAGCACTTCACCCAGTCGAAGCATGATGGTAAGTGAAAGTCCGCTTTGATGTGTGAAAGCATAGTTTTAATAGGAAGTTCTCATAGACAAAAAGGGACATCCCCAGAAAGTGTGGAGAGACACATGGTTATTAAACTCTTGGTCTTTTCAATGCTTCCTCGCTGATTGAACTCTCCCCACATCCACTCAGAAGATGTGTTTGTAGCCTCTTGAGTAGGTGTTATCAGGTGTGTGTGTGTGTGTGTGTGTGTGTGTGTGTGTGTGTGTGTGTGAGAGAGAGAGAGAGAGACAGACAGACAGACATAACTGGTCCCTATTGCATGTGCCCAGGCTTTGAGTGGGTGTGCAAAAGTGTGTGGGTGTGATGTAACTGGTCCTTCTGGCCCATTTTCATGCTTTGAGTAGGTGTGCAGAAGTGTGCGTGCGATGTTACTGGTTCTTACTGCACATGTCTAATGTTTGCTAACATTAAATATTCAAGTATTAAGTTATAATTTAGGCAATAAATATGGCATTTAACAGTTGGGATTCATTGATTTTCAATTTTTCTGATTATAGTAGATCCCTTCTGATCCTACAGCAATCTTATCGCCTATAATATTTACTTAATATATAAACAAATTGGTGAAAAATAAATTTAAAATACACACATATAAATTTAAGCTATGTTTGTTTTTAACATTTCAATGGCTGATTCACTCAAGTTTTCCCTTCACTTAGAACTTTTTAAAACACACAATTTGGATGAAAATGCATTACATGTTTTAAAGTCCATGCGATTTAGACTTATTTAAAAACTAGGGAATTATTGATGAAACACAACATATAGAAATATATAAAATTATCATATTTTGGATTGCAATATGAACCAAATATTTAATGCAATGTAGTTTCTGAAGGAACAAAATCTTATTGTAGGTATATGCTTACACAAAAAATATCATTTTTGGAAGTATATTTATTTACCAGTTATAAATTTGGTCCTATTAATTTTGGATTGACAGCAATTAGTGATATAAATAACTCATACTAATATTATTCTGAATTAACTGTGCAGCCTACAATTCTAATGACACAACCCTACCCATTGTTTCAAGGCAAGTGAGAACAGGCAAAACCGACTGCCAAGCAAGTTTCAAAACCATAGACATCACATAAAGGTATTTTGGAACACACCTTGGTTATTGTGAATTCTATCTAATGATGATACCTTTTAACTCTATATTTTGTATACATATTTTTCTATAATAGCTCCCACAGATTGCATTGTTTTCTATTTTAACTATCTTCTTGAAGCATAAGTTGGCTTCTGTCTAGCCAAGTGGAAAAATTTCACTTTTTGACAGATTTCTGAATACTGATCACTGTGTAAAGCACAGCGAATTTACCAGTGGGCTGCCAACAGAGTGGGAACCTACCAGCCCCTCAAATGGAAAAAAAAAAGGATGAGTTAGTCAGTTACTGTCATGATTTACAGCTTTGAAAATCCAAGGGAACCATTCTATCCTGTCCTCTAGGGTTTGCTACAAGTCAGAATTGACTCGAAAGCAATGGATTTTAATTGCAAGTTATTTTTCTTCCCATTGAGAACTTTAAGAAAGTTCCAAAGAGTGTTTTGCTTTCAGTTTTTCAAGTCGCCTTTTCTGTTATTGACTGTATGCTACACAGGTATTACCTCAAAATTCACTTCTAAATTCTTTTCTGTAAATGTTAGGGTCCCTTAATTTTAAAGTTGCACAGATTATGTTATGTGGCATGATGTTTTTTCTTTCAGTTAAGAATGTCAAAGCATTTACAAATATTAGCAATTTCTACATTCCTAGTCATAAATCAGGAACCCTGGTATAATAGTGATTCCATGTTGGACTCTGATCCAAAACATCAGTAGTTCGAAACCACCAGCCTCTCTATGGTAGAAAGATCAGGTTTTCTATTCTTGATAAGAGTTATAGTCAAGGAAACTCACAGGGGCAGTTCTACCCTGTCCTGTAGGGTTGCTGAGTTGGTGTGACCTGATGCAGTGAGTTAGTGAGAATCATAAAACACAACACTCTTGATCATGTAAGTATCTTATCTGCTGCTTACTAATTGAGTAATTTGATCATCAACACTTCTTAATTGGTGATATAGACCATGAATAACTAAGATTTTATTCCACCCACTCAGAAATCCGTTCATTATTTTCTTTGTAGTCCACACATTAATATCATTTGGGGCATTGGGCTTTATAGCTTCAAGTGGAATGTAAACATATTTCTGTAATGCTGACCTCACACACTGTGTGGGTAGTTGTGACGTTGCACTCAAATCCAGGTTAGCACAGCCATATCACATTTCCACGGTGGAAGTTTACCTATCCAACATAGTTCCCAAATGGATAGTAAATGAACAGAGTGGTCTTATCCAAAATCATGAATGTGTTTACTTCTTGTCAATATGCAGGTATTGCTACAAAACATAGACACTAATAGAGAGTAATTATCATTTATAAGACAGTTTACTCATTAGTTTATATATGAAAGATCTATAAGCTAGATACTGTAGCCCCAAACCACAACTGTGAAAACTAAAAAAGAAGTTTGCAAGTGATTCTTAGGGAGGCTGCATACGTAGATAGATATGTAGATAGATTAACCATCAAGAGGATGATGCAGGACTAGGCAATTATTTGTTCTGTTACACAAACAGTCACTATGAGTCAGAGCCAATTGCATGACAACCAACAATAAAAAGCATTCTCATGGTGATAGAGTTGTACTTCAGGTGAGATCAAAGTATTCATGAACAGCTTCCAGAATTTAATAATAAGCAATTAGATAGAAAATATGGAGCAATCTATGTTTCAAAAATTCTTTCCTGTTCTCATAGAGATTCATTTTAATATTCATTCTAACAGAGGCAAGATGGAGTTTATTCTGTCCAGTCCATTGTCCTTCTGCCTTTTTTGTTAGTGCCAATCAGCTGTATCTTCCTTCTTAAATTCTCTGGGAATTTTAATAAATAACAAGAAATATTTAGCATAGAAAGATTTACATAGAAAATTAGATTTGAATTGAAATCATTTCTTAATTAAATTGTATGTCTTTCATAAAGTTCACACGGGAGGAGCTAATTTGACCTCCGGATTTTAAAACACTAGTTTCCCCAATTTCTGTCACATGCTTTCACATTTCAAGGATGATTGAGCTGATATAGAGGACAAAAAATGTAATGTTGTGAAGCAAACCCACTCAAAAGTCTCCAATGTATTGGAAGGCAGACCTGTGTAAATACCCCATGTCTTCAAGGTTTCTGCTTTGCTATAGAGACCTGTTTTGCACATTAATTTCTATCTAGTAGGAGTTTTGTCCAAATATGAAAGTGGCATCAAAACGGTTTCTCTGTGATTCCAACCCAGGGACAAATTTCTGATTCAAAACATGAGATTTTAGATCTTTGGCTAACCCTAGAAGGTTGCTTCTTGTTACGTTAAAATAAATGAAAATTGACTTTATGAGCACTATAAAATGCTAATATGATTTGTTTAGGATAAACAGACAAAACCAAAAAATTTGTTTTGGGGAATGTGAGAACTGGCTCATATCACAGGTGGAGTTCCAGTGAGCTTAATAATGAAAAACCTTTTAAGGTAATTTTAGTTTGTTTAAAAACAAACAAAGGAAACTGAATCAAGTTATCTCTAAGATATATTTCTAAAAAGCACATTTGCCCCCTCATTTTGAATTCTATTTCTACTTTCTTCCATTTGCATGCTTACTGAGAGGGGCTGCTGATTTTGTCTGCTTCATAGCTTCTCTTTATCACTAAAACAAAGCAGCCAATAATCTTTATGAATTCAGTGAAAACACATCTGAAAGGAAAGAGCTTTCCCAAAATGCTGAAAGAAGCCTGTATGAAAAGTGTCATGATTTTGTTTAAATTTTAAATGGGGAACATCAATGTTTGTAGCATTTCAATGCCTCCTAAGTTGATTGTTCCACTCTGTAGTCAAATATGTTTTAGATTCTATAGCTCCTTTCATAGAATCAACTGCAGTCAGACACTATATAACATAACTACATAACATCCACCAATGCAATGGCTAATCCATGATCCCAACCTGGTGAAACCTATTCTAATAGAATTTTGAGGTAGGTGCAATAGTTCATAATCATAAACTGGCTGAGTTTTGCTACAAGCATCAAAACATTATTATAGTTTTATTCTTATTATTATGTTGAAGATATAGTAGTTTATCTGGAAGTGTTTCTTTAATGTGTTATCCATATAAAATATACTCCCATAGAAAGGTACACTGTAGTCCTGGTGGTTCACTAGTTATTAATGGGGCTATGATCCACACGGTCAGTTACTCAAAACCACCAGCAGCTTCAAGGGAGGAAGACTGGGCTTTCTACTCCCATAAACAGTTACAGCATCATAACCCACAGAGTCACTACGTGTCAGAATTGATTCCATTAGGGGGGTACCCCCCCAAACATATTTTTTTCAAAGCTATGAATTTAAAATTTATTACAAGGCAAACTTATCACCTTCAAAGTACTCTCCATTACATTTAATACATATGTCAAATCTGCCCACAGAAATATTCCCGCAGAATATTTCTTAATATAGTGCCAGGTGATGAACCTCCTAGAATGGAACAAATTCTACCCCACTGGTTCTCAACCTTCATGATGCCACAACCCTTTCATACAGTTCCTCATGTGGTGGTGACCCCAACCATAAAATTATTTTCGTTGATGCTTCATAACTGTAATTTTGCTACTGTAATGAATCATAATGTAAATATCGGATATGCAGCATGTATTGTCATTGTTACAAATTGAATATAGTTAATTAAAGCATAGTGATTAATCACAAAAACAATATATAATTGTATATTGTGATATATTTATTTCTAATTACAAATAAATGAAATTTTGTCTTGAAGCATGGTGTATGAGCATCCAGATTAAGTTCCCATGGTACATTTCTTTTTGTTGCAGTAGTTGATGATTTTATAGAACACAGTTTACATGTACCCAGCAATTATAATTAATGAAGTGTCATTTTACCCCCAATGCTGCTGCTTTCAACACAGTAGCTGCTTTTAACAGAGTAGCTGCTTTCAACAGAGCAGCTGCTCTATACACAGTAGCTGCTCTCTACACATGTGTGATTGGTCTGCATATGTACATTATGGCACCAACCCTGTTACGTACACTTATATTTGTATGGGGTGTATGTGATGAGGGTGGCATGATGTCATCACATAGGGTACTCTTATGTGGGTGTATGTGAAGGTGGCTGGATCTACCTGAAGATGGAAAGAGAAGTGGTGTCTCATTTCCTAAGACTATTGGAATCCCAAAGGGGTTGCGACCCACAGGTTGAGAACTGCTGCTCTGCTACATATTTAACAAGGCACCCAGATGAGTTCACATTCATGATGATTGCTCTGGACCTGACATCACTTGTTTGTTACCTTATATGGGGTCAACATGAGCCACAGGCAACTCGAGGACAACTAACAACAATGGATCATATGTGCTCTACCTTCATTTACAGTATTCTTTTCAGTCTGTGCCCAGTTTTCTCCTAATCCCTAAAAATTTACTCCAGCAGAAGATACCATTGAGAGGCATTTCTATGCCAGGCATGTGGTAAGTACGCTGTTTGCAACATTGCATAAATTCTCATAACTCAATCAATTATGGCCTCCATTTTGAATAGGTTGAAGTTCTGAGAGAGTGCTAATTTATCATTTCCAACTTGTCATGTTTAAGAAGGGAGAGATCCAATTTTACATGAAGTAAGACTGATATCACAGATTACTCTTTAGCTCGACTCATCTTTGTAAACTGAAACTCTAAAAAGAAGAGAGGTGGAATTAAGTTTGAGAAAGTAAGCGTTATATCTACAATTTAGAACAAAATTAGACTACCAAATTCTGAAGTCTTCTTCTTAAAAATGTAATTAATGTCAAAACCTATTTGTGAACCTTACTCATTTAGGAGTATGCCTACAAAATAGCAAATCAATATTTCTCAAACTAAAATTTATGTCACTCATTCAAAACATCTAACAAGCATCCAACAAATGGTCAATACAGGCACTGGTGATATGTACATGAAAACACAGGTGAAAACTGCTTTCAATGAGTCTTGCATAAGTAATTAATCAAGTGATCAAAATGACTTCAAATTGTAGAATAAAGAAAATATGAGAAAAAAACAAATGAAATTAGCAGAGTGATGTGATGGGACACAATGTATCCCCATTTTGATACAGTGGAAGATAGCCTTCTACCATCAGAAATTGTGAAAGCAGACAATATACATTGAATAATTTATATCTAATATCTATATACTTTTGCAACCCCTGTTTATTTCAACAGGAAATTATGCTTTGAATTGGTGTCTAAATTTCGGATTAAAATATCTGATTTAGAACATAGACTAAGCTAAGGACCTCTGCATTTATTGCTGTTCTTTCATATCATGTTGTTAGTACTAGTGGTGGCACCATAGGTTAGGAATCGGGCTCCTAACTGCAAGGCTGGCCATCAGTTACTTTATAAGAAAAATACAAGGTTGACTGCTTTCATAAAGATTCATAGTCTCCACAGGAAAAGAGGGACCAGACTTCAACCTGGTGCTCCAAGATGTGAATGCAACATACAGGCATGAAGCAGGGAACCAATAGAGAGGTTTGAGGGGCTGGCCCCAATCCTAACTATGTGAACAGCCCCCTGCCCTGCATAAGAAGTCACTTCGGAGGACAGCACTGAAGCGACAACTCAGGGAGAGGGATATGTCTGATCAGAGCTCACAGTAGCAAAGAAGGGGGAGGAAGAGAGAGTGGAGCACGTCCTGGCCCACCAAGACCCGAGGAAAATATTTCTGCTCAAAACAGCCAATGTACAGATAGGTCCATAGGGCTAGCTCCACTATGAGACATGACATCCCTCACTGACTCATAGTGCCACAGGGGACAACACAAGAGACACACTGTGGGCATCGTGCAAAATCTGACTCCAGCACACAGAGGCAAAACACTAAGGGCGTGCAACAGAACAGCAAAGGGAGCAGAGCAACAAAGTCCTCAGAAAATACCAAAAATAGACTTTGGAGCCAGGGCATGGCACCCCTCAGACTCCACCAGAAAAAACTCCTAAAGGTCAACAAACCTATCTTGAACTATTTATAGGCTTTTCTTCTTTTTGTCTTTTGTTTTTGTTGTTGTTTTGTTTTGGTGCTTTGTTTTGCTCTGTCTTATTTTTGTGCAAATTATGATCTTTACAGGTCTTTCTAGATAAGATCGGTGGGATAAACAATCTGGAGGAAAAAAACAATGGGGCCCACGATTCCAGGGGGAAATGGGAGAGCGGGGGGGGGGGGGGAAGGAAGTGAGTGTTAACAAACCCAGGGACAAGGGACCAACAAGTGATCCAAAATTGATGGCGAGGAGGTTGTAGGAGGCCTGATAGGGCTTGATCAAGGGTAATGTAACCGAGAGGAATTATTGAAACCCAAATGAAGGCTGAACATGATAGTGGGACGAGAGGAAGGCAAAAGGAAATGGAGGAAAGAAATAGGAGGCAAAGGACATTTACAGAGGGAATCCAGGTCAAGCCCCTTATGACCAATAATGAGAGTAGCGATACCAGGAGTAGAAGGGGAAGGTGGGAGGAGAAAGGGGAAACTGATCACAAGGATCTACATATAACCCCCTCTATGGGGGATGGTCAAAAGAACAGTGGGTGAAGGGAGACATTTGTCAGTGTAAGACATGAAAAAAATAGTAGTAATTTATAAATTATCAAGGGTTTATGAAGGACGGGGAGTGGGGAGGGAGGGGAAAAATGAGGAGTTGATACCAAGGGCTTAAGTAGAGAGAAAATGTTTTGTGACCTGTGATGGCAACAAATGTACAAATGTGCTTGACACAATAGATAGATGTATGGATTGTGATAAGAGTTGTATGGGCCCCAGTATAATTATTTTAAATAAAAAGAAGATTTACAGTCTCAGGAACCCTAGGGTTACTAAGAATCAAAATAGACTCATTGGCACTGGATCTTTGGGATTGTCTTAGTCAAATTGTCAAATTTAATGCTGAGGTATGTTTCTTAGTTTCATATGTAATATTTCCAGCCCCCAAAGACAAAAAAAGATAAATGTGTAAAAATACTACTAATGAAAAGTCATAATCGTGAAAACTAAATCAAAAATGAGGCATTTGACTTACAACTGAACCAATTTATGAGAGTAATCAGAAGCTCAAAAAACGCACTACCATCAATCAATCGTGGCCCATGGAGACACTGTAGGACAAGGTAGACCCCTCTGCTAGGTTCTGAAAATGACTTTGTAGAGAAGTAGAAAACTCCATCTTTCTCGCATGGAGCACCTGGTGCTTTCAAATTGCTGATCCTGCGATGAACATCCCAGAGCATCACTATGCCACCGGAGCTCCCTCATCATCAGAAAAGCACATTGTTATGGTGGAGACGACTTGAACTGAAATTCCTCCTCAAATGTTTGAACAAAACTCACTGTTCAGGAAGATGGGCATTACTGATCTTGGTTCTAACGACTTCTACGCCTCTGTAGTCTCAGGGAAAATCATTCGAGAAGGGAACTGTGCGTCTTCACTTATTATGAAAGCTACATCCTTCACTCTTCTGTGAAGACCTTTTAGAGACGAGAGCGAAAATAAATTTAATCTTCCAGTTATGAGATGTTCATATCTAAATCCAACCAATTCTTAAAAAAAATATTCTTCTGGTCTCATCTACTCGTGGAGTTTCTGCACATATGCGTAGGGGTGTAGTTCTTAAAAGAATGAAATTATATAGTATAAAAGTACATGCAGTTATATATGCCTTGGATCATGAGGACTTAGTTCTTATTGCCTTGCTAGTACAAACCACTTAAAATGCCTTTCATACATAAATGGCCCTTCTGCTGATGGGGTTACTCGACATGTAAGGTTACCATCTGTGCCATTAAATGAAGATGATAAATAATAAAGAAAAGATCCATGGGCCTGGCATCGCAGGGTGTTGTCATTATTGCCCTTGCTTAGCACGAAGATGCATCCACGCCCTCAGTGGCATCACCGCTGTCGGACTGACTGTGGGAGAGTTGGTGATTACATTTTCCTACAAGAACAGCTGCATGGGCATTTTCTTTTCCACCAGATCATCACTGTGGATCCCATTTAGCCCCTGACTGTGATTACTTGCAGCTGGGGTGCATTTGCAACAGCATTTTTATACCGTGTACAAGATCAGAGCAAACAAACTACTTTGACTACAGTATTCTCCAATTACATTAATTTCATCCACTGATGTCTTTATTTCCTTCCTTTCCAATTTAGCTATGTAATGTGAAAATTGGCCCTATTTTTGTGCCTATTATGATGCTCTTAATCCTCTCTTTTCTTCCCACATGGTGCTAGTTGCATAAGAAGACTTCACAAACAAACTCTTATAATTGGAATGAGAGGATTTTCCTTTTTGTGGAAGAAACCCAAAATGAATTCTCTAGTTAACTTTCCAAACTTAGCAGTGCAGAGAATATATGAAAGGGCTTCAAGAAGTTCATGGGAAATTTCCTTTATGCTTCAATTTGATTTTTCCATAAACTTTATGAAATGTGCAAATATTACAAACGTCTACTAGGAAAGCATATAGCACTTTACATCACCTATGTCGCCTAAACTTTTATAATCATTCCACCTTTTAGAGCAGAATCAGTCATTTGATCTGCCAGAATGGACAGGGTTATCAAAGGAGTCGTGGAAAGTTAATGCTGACTGAAGGCTTAAATGAGAAAATAGTTCAACATTAAAATGATAAGAAAGATAGAAAGAGAAAGAGCATATTAAAAGACTATCCCCAAAGGAAATAAACTAAATATGCTGTCATTTGTAGGCATAAGAAGAGAACAATCGATCACTGATTGTCCAATGATATGTAATTGGGACATAAAGAGTATCTCTTACGAAGGAAACAGGAAAATGTCCTTCCGGAAAAACTAATGTCTGAAAAAAGGATTAAATAGAGAACTCATTCGACAAGAAATAAGTAATAAATATATAAACATATCTGTTACAATACTTACCATACTATTTGTTATCTATTTAATTGGGAACTAGTATCCTGGAGGAGAATTTAAAATATTCAACCTTACAAGACCTCTCCCATGACTTCAGAGGTTTCTTGAGTTTGGAACAAGTTTCTGAATCTAAACTATCATTTAATAATTACAGCACTATGTAAGTGTGCCTGATCTGACAATATTGTTAAGTTTTGTCTAGTCAGTACTGAGTTATATGGACTGGATGTACAACAAAATAAAGCACGACCTGGCCATGAACTAGCCCTATAATTACCATTATTGCTACGCTTCAGCCTGTTGTGACTGCTGCGTCAATCCATCTTGTCAAGGGGCTGCCTCTTCTTTTGCTGACCTTCTAGTTTATCAGAGGAGCCCTGGAGGTGTACTGGTTACCCAATGGACTTTGAGCCACAAGGTTATCAGTTCGAACCACCAGCCACGGCACTGGAGAAGGAGGGGGTTTTCTACTCTCACAAATCCCATGAAGAGCCTCAGAAACTGACAGAGGGATTGCTTTGAGTTGCCATCTGCTTGATGGCAGCCAATTTGGTTTTTTGTTTGTTTTCTGCTTTACCAAACCTGGTCCCCTTTTCCAGCCACTGGTCCCTTATGGTAACAGATCCAGAATCAGGGAGAGAAAGTTCCTAGAGAGCATTCTTAGGGAGCACTCTGTCTGTCCTTCTTCAACCCAAGAATTGTTTGTTCCTCGGACAGTCCACAGAACTTCTAACATTCATTGGCAACACCATAATTCCAATCCATCAATCCTCCATCTTCAGTCTTCTCCATTCATTAGCCAACTTTCACGAGCACATCTTCCTTCTCAAAGCTACACCCTTACTTTTTTCACACTTTAAAAAGGCCTCACAGTTAATGCCATTTTCCTATGTGTCGTCAAGAACGAAGAGAACAGCTCGATAATATGGGCATTTTGTTCTGAGTCTGAAAAACTCTGAACAAAATGGAGGAACAAAGGTTGGTAGCAGAAGGCACTCTGAATGGAGAGTTGGAAGAGGCCAGCGGAGTCTTCGCTCTCCCACGCGTTCTTTCTCATCCCTTTATAATTCTCAGATTGGATCGTTGTCATTCATCAAATGTGACCTCAGCAATCTGCTTGAGCATTCTCCTGTTCCTATTTCATAGCCAAGAGATTTTGTCTACTCACATAGAAGGTGATAAGGGAAAAGGCTTTTGTATCCAGCTTTGAGTGATTCCAGGGTGAAACTTTGGATATTTTTAATAATTGTGCATCTCAATGAAAAATAGATATTGGCTCAAATATTTTCCCTTGCTTCATCAATTCAAAAAATTGATGAAAATTGGAGCTCCTAGAATTGTAAGGATTGAATTATGTAGTAATAAACAATGTTAAGAGTTCTTTAGCATTCGCTCTCCACTTCCCCTGCTGAATTGTAGCTAGATGAATGAATTATCTGGGCTGTAGGTTTCAGGTAAGCAGGAATCACATTCTAACTTTGTTTCTTTCTTTGTGTTTTTTAAAGCATTTTATTAGGGGCTCATACAATTTTATCACAATCCATACATATACATACAAAGCACATCTGTACATTCTTTGCCCTAATCATTCTCAAAGCATTTGCTCTCCACTTAAGCCCTTTGCATGAGGTCCTCTTTTTATCCCCTCCCTCTCTGCTCCCCCCGCCCTCGTGAGCCCTTGATAATTTATAGATTATTATTTTGTCATATCTTGCCCTGTCCGGCGTCTCCCTTCACCCCCTTCTCTGTTGTCCGTCCCCCAGGGAGGAGGTCACACGTAGATCCTTGTAATCAGTTCCCTCTTTCCAACCCACTCACCCTGTACCCTCCCAGTATCACCCCTCACACCCCTAGTCCTGAAGGGATCATCCACACTGGATTCCCTGTGCCTCCAGCTCCTATATGCACCAGTGTACAACCTCTGCTCTATCCAGACTTGCAAGGTAGACTTCGGATCATGGTAGTTGGGGGGAAGGAAGCATCCAGGACTGGGGGACAGCTGTATTCTTCATCGGTGCTACATCGCACCCTGACTGACTCATTTTCTTCTCAACATTGTCCTTGGAAGAAAAGTTTCATCTCTCTGAGATTCACTTTCTGTATTGCTGAAAGAATCCACGGTATGAACATGCACGTGGGGGCATCTCTCCCACTGCCAATGAGTTGATGCTGACTCAGTGACTCTAGAGGATGGGGGAGAACTGCCCCTTTGAGTTTCTAAGTCTGTAACTGTTTACTGGAGTACTAAAACCCCAGCTTTCTCCCACAGAGTGGCTGGTGGTTTTGAACTGCCCACTTTGTGGTTCAAAGCCCAACATATAGCTACTATGCCATGAGGGGTCCACAAGGATGCAGAGCGGTAATAAAAATCAGGGGAAAACTCCTGCTACTTAATGATGATCAGGATGTGCACAAATATCCCAGCTACAAATGACCCTCTGTCTTTACTGCAATCTGAAAGCATTTATCATATCTGGTTATAAATACCTGGATTGTATTTGTGAAAGCAATTGCATTGTTATTATTTTACTACTGCAGCTGCTCTGGTTATTCTTATTGAAAGTCACTATTGGCATGTTAATAGAAGTAGGAAGCCGCCTGACAAGAAAAAAGTCCTCAAATAAAGTTTCTGGAACTTGGATTCTAGCCTATCCCTGCCCAAGGATTCGCTGCAAGGGGTTGAGTGTCAACATTCGAAAGGATTTATGTATACCTACGAAATTAGATTTCACCACCCCCCCCAGTGTGTCATATTTTTGTGTTCAAAAGTATATTGCTCAATGGTTTCAAATATGATCACGTTAAAAGAAAGTATTGTTTTTCATCTTAACCTCTTTTTTCTTCTTCCTTTTATTTCTCCTTGTTTTTCATTGTACTCTATATTCCTGAGAAATTTGGTTTGTGAGGCTTCATAGATAATAACTTTAGATAAATGTAGTTCTTTATTATCTTTTGGTTTTAATTTCCTCAGCCATCTATGAATTGACTTTTCAGTAGGGATAACTATGTCTATATATCCATATAAATATGGATACAAAATGTCTACAATATGGATAACTATGCATGATCAGTAATGTAATGGAAAGGTAAATATTGAAAGATGAGAGTATGTAAATAGTAAGAAAAGAAAAACATAAAACACTAGCTCAGTAGGTGGGGGATAAGGAGTTCAAAATGCAGAAAATACTTGGAGAATGATTTTGGTAGCAATTTGTACAATATTGCTTGATGTGAATAGTATGTGGTCTTCATTAGCGCATAATAAAATGGTTTGAAGGAAAAGAAAGAAGAAAGAAATTGCTTACAATAAAGAGTTTTAACAATTTACACACAAAATCAATTTTCTACTTGGCTACCTTATTAAAGAAACATTTCTTATCTTTATCTTTCTTTATGCATAAAGGAATAAAAACTTATATCAGCTCTAAAATCCTGTGAGGACTTGCCATAAGTTTAATTCTCAGCTAGAAATCTAAAGCCAAGTGTGATTGTTATTATGACATCTTTTTCAAAGCTTTCAGATGATGATTGATCACTTCATGTGAGTGTGTGTGTGTGTTTAACGAGCTGTGACATTTGCATATCATAAATTAAAAGAACAGCAATTACAGTTTGCAATTAAGACTGTCTTTGATTTGCTTTAGGGTTCTATTATGTGCATTCACATATACACAATCCACATTTAAAATTCAAGATCAATATCAGAACTATTGCCAAACATTTGACTTACCCCACCTAGCTTCAGCCTTTATTCTTGTCTGGATTCCAACTCTGTCAGATCCACACTCAAACACTGGGGTTCCCATTGATGCTCTACATGTATTACTCTTTGTATTGAAGTTTGAAAATTCACTTTAATTTTTTGTAAAGCAAGTTTATACTAAACAGCCGATACCCTGTTTCCCCAAAAGTAAGACATACTCCGAAAATAAGACCTACTGACAGTTTTGCCTCTCGGTGAAATATAAGACATCCCCCCAAAATAAGACATAGTGCATATTTGAGAGCAAAAATTAATATTAGACACTGTCTTAGTTTTAGGGAAACAGGGGACATTACTTCCACAGGAGACATTACTTCCATATTCTTTGATATATTTCTATTAAAAGAATTCCACATATCAAATCAAATAATCATATAGTTAGCCTCTTGGCTTGGAACTTACTATAAATGCAGTCATGGTTATACTCATCAAACATAGCCCTCAGCGTCTGTCTTTTCTAATGTATCCTAAACGAGGCAGTGCAAACCCCACACAGAGGAGGAAAAAAGGATTAGACTTAGAACACCGGGTTAAGGGATCCCATCCCATTCCAGCTGCAGGAGAAATCTTGGGACTTTTGCTTAGTGCTCTGTAAATTCATTCATTCTGAGGTGAGATCATCTCTAAATCATTTTCTATCCTAGAACTTTTGTTTGTACTGATATGATTCATGTTGACACATTTGATCTCTTTTCTTATACTATCTCAAAACCTGTGCATTGCCTAGAAAACACATCCACTTACACGAGATTTTTACCTTACACATTATACCCAAAAAGTTTCCTTCTGAATTTTGCCAAGGTATGCCCTATTCACACACGGTGCCACCATGAGTTGAAATGGGCAGCTTACAAGGGGAATAGCATATCTGCTTTCAAATAGATAAAAGGCAATGTTTTCCAAGGTTAGTTCAGGGTGAAAGAGTGATCCATCTCTTAGGCAATCTAGGTGACCTGAGATTGAATAAAGTCATATGACCTCAGCAAAACTAATTAACTGTATGAACTCTAGTCTTTTCATTCATAACTGGTTATGCTATGACTTATGTATATGTATATAAATGAAGTACAATGTTTGTGCAAAATATGTGTGTATTACCAATTTAAATATATGTGTTTATACAAACTTCTATAATTTATACTAGAGTTTTAAGCTCATGAAAATATCTTCCAGATCAGATAAATCCTTAGATCATGAAGATCAAGATAAGATAGAAATAAAGTACCAGGAGACCGTCTAGAAAGAGGAGCAATCATGTAACACTTTCATAGATTGTGCCTTGTGAATACCGCTTGATTGTGATGCGAAAAGAGGTGATGAGATGGAAGAAGAGCTCATGTGAACATGATTTAAAAGTAACTAAAATTTTGTCTGCTTAAGATTACATTTGGATGCTGGCATGGATTACATTTTGTGTCTCTTCTACAATGTAAAGTTCTATGACTTATTTTTTTTTTTAAAGGAACTTAATCGTTAAGTTTAGAACACCAAGTCCAATATTTTCAGTTTTGCAAAACTTAGTTCAAAGAAAATTAGCAGACTTCCATAAAAGGCTTAAGTGATTTCTTAGAAATCAAATAACACTTGAACAAGTTCTGTTTGATGACTTCAGTATAAATGAATCTGAAACATATGGATTACATTTCTCATGAAGTACAATGAAAGGGAAATAGTGTTTGGAAAAATCTTCTTTTGGGCTTCTTGAAACAAAAGTCTTTGGGAAAATTGTTCAAGATGTTTTAATGACCCCAAAATGTACTTGCATTTAAGCTTGCCTGCTATAAGCAATTTGAAGCCTTTAATTTCTTTTTCTATTGTCTTTGGACAAAATTCAATTCAATTTTCTGCATGCTGTGGACTGTCTCTACTACACTGTTTAACTGATACTATTTGGTTGAGTATGTTTGCATTTTTACACATTTGGAAAAATGGTTAAATAGTTTGAGCTGTTAAGTATTTCTTATTAACACTTGAGTTTTAGGAAAATGCATATTTTTACATACCTTTTAAGGGTAACTTCTTAAGATCCAATTGGAATGGAAAGTTCATACAAACAGCTTACAAACAACTTTCCAAGGGATGGGCAATATTTGATATGTGTGTCTTTGGCTTGAGCATTTAATACATAGATTAAGGGGATTCAGAAATAAAATGGGAAAATCAGAAATAAAACTGGGAAGTATCTGCATGTTAAATTAGAAATAATGTGAGTGTTAAAATGCACCATGAAGCGTAGAATTAGATCTTCAAGTTCAAGTTTCTGTAAATTGTCAAAACTTTAATTCATGTGTAAAGATGATTTACTTACTTTGTGGGGGTGGTTAGTTTATTCCCTAGAAATGTAGAATTTTTCTCGTCTACACTAATTGTCATAAATTTCAAAAAGAGTTTTTGGACTTTCTTTCTAATGAAAATTCTTCATACACTATACATGCCATATTTTGGACAGAACCAAAACAAACTCCCTATTATTGAGTAAATGTCAACTTAAAAGGAGCCAATAGGATAAGGTAAAACTAGGGCTTCCAACAGACGGGTGTGTAAGCAAATGTGGTGAAGAAAGCTGATGGTGCCCGGCTATCAAAAAGATATAGCATCTGGGGTCTTAAAGGCTTGAAGGCAAATAATTGGCCATCTAGCTCAGAAGCAACAAAGCCCACAGAGAAGAAGCACACGGCCTAAGCGAATACAAGGTGTTGAATGGACCATGTAGCAGATACAAAGGAACAAAAACAATCATTGTGTGATCACCTTCCTCACATAATCGCTGAAGACGAAAGTGTGCATAAGCAAGTGTGGTGAAGAAGGCTGATGGTGCCCGGCTACTGAGACATATAGCGTCTGGGGACTTAAAGGCTTGAAAGCAAACAAGCGGCCATCTAGCCCAGAAGCAACCGAGCCCGCACGGAAGCAGCACACCAACATAGGTGACCATGAAGGACAGAGGAGACCAGGTCTCCAACAACAAAGGTGGGGTGGTGGTGAGAATCACATCACCGTGAAAGAGGGGGAGTGCATGATGGGGACCCAATGCCCACCTGTAGACAGCTGGACACTCCTTCCAGAGGGGTAGTGAGGAGGAGATGGGTCACTCGGGGTTCAGTGTAGCAACAATGAAACTCAAAACCTTCCTCTAGTTCCTGAACGCTTCCTCCCCTCCCAATCATCATGACCCCAATTCTACCTTGCCTTGCGGACCTGGTTATACCAGAGGATGCACAGCGGTGCAGTGGGGATCTGGAGACACAGGGAATCTAGGACAGACGAACCCCTCAACACCAGCGGTGGGAGTGGGGACACCAGGAGGGAAGGGCGTGTAGAAAGGGAGAACCGATCTCGGAGATCTATGTGTAACTTCCTCTCTGGGAGATGGGCAATGGGGAGGCGGGTGAGGGGAGACGCCGGGGAGTGTAAGATAAGATATAATAATTATTTATAAACTATCAAGGGACCAGGGGTGGGATCGGGGAGGGAGGGGGATGGGGGAAAAAAAGGGAAACCGAGCTGATTCCAGGAACCCAAGTGGAAGGTGAATTATGAGAGTGACGAGTGCAACGAATGTATAAGGGTGCTTTGCTCAATTGATGTATGTACAGGTTGTGATAAGAGCCTTATGAGCCCCAATAAAAATATTTTTAAAAAATAAATAAATAAAAATTAAACAAACAAAAAACTAGGGCTTCCAAAGCTGCAAATCTTTAAGGGAGTTAAAAAAATTATAATCTTTCTTTTTCAGAGTGGCTGGTGATTTTGAACTGCTGACCTAGCAATTACCTATTCAACCCGTAAGTACTACACTACCAGGGCTCCTGATTTTTGGACAGTGACATAGTTAATGTTTATTGTGTCTTAAATAATTACCTGACCGATAAACACTTGGGATTAATTGAAGGGTGGAGAGATAAATGGCTCAGTGAGTCTTGCCTTTCTAGTTCGTGAGTCTTTTGCTCTTTGATGGTCCAACCAGGGTGCAGCTGCCTTAGCCAGTTTCCTGCTTCAGCTGACAATGCTCACTTCCTGCGAGAAATCGCTGAGGAGAAGCCACATGGACCAACCCTGACACAACCCTGGGTGCTGAAGCAGCCACGTGGAGAACCCTGCCAGCACTGAGATACTTACACGCTCACTGATTCAGCTTTCCTCCTGTAGTCGGTGTCATTGCATGTGTTTTGTGAGATGGAGGAGGACTTTGTAGATTCGTGTCAGACCTCTGGGCTAATGTTGGACTTACGGGCTTGGGCAGCACTTGGGTGGGATGCTTTCTTAATGTACACTTACCCTTTATATAAAACTCTCTCTTATATACATATGAGTTTCTGTGTATTTGTTTCTATAATCTACCCAGACTAACACAAATTTAATACCAAACAAATGTTATTAAGAGTCTCTGGGGAGTGCAATTAATAATGCACAAGTTTGTTAACCAAAATGTTGGAAGTTTGACATCACCCAGAAGTTTCTTGGAAAAAAGTTTATATCTAGTTCAACAAAAAATCCACAAAACTTTCATTGAAACTACTACCAAGCACAATTCTACTCTCATGTATATGGAGTTGCCTTTTTGACAGGACAGTGTATTCGGTCACAACTGGTATTTGCTGTTTTTAAAAAGATAGCTCTATGCATGGCTAAATATTTTGAAGTGGAAAAGGATATGAATTTTTAAACAGCTGGCATCCAAAAACTTGTCATTTGTAGTTTAGGTCATAAGGGTTTGGTATTAGCAGTCTAGGGAGCAATGTAGACTGGGCTTCTACTAGGCATGCTGAGGACATAAAAGTGTGGGGTTATTTGGTTTGTGCATAATCTGAAGCCCTCAGCTCCCTACACTGTCACAGACATTTGTGATGGAATCCCTCACTGCATTCAATGGTTGCAAGCAAGAAAATGATTTCCAACACACATTGACTAAAGATAGGCTATTATATTGTCTTTGATCCTGAGTATTTTCATGTGCACGTATATCTTTCTTTGCCCAGTATCATCCACCTTTCAAAAGAATAAATTAATTTAACAAGTAAACATGTATATATTTGCCTACACATATACATACACACAGTTGTGAGGATTTTGATTTTATTTAGATTGACTTATAGTCCATATCAAAGGCTGCAATCCTTTATCTTCATCAGCAAGTACTTCAATTCCTTCTCATTTTCAATAAGCAATGCTGTATCATCTGCATACTGCAGCTTATTAATATTCCCTCTTCCAATCCTAATGCTGCATAAAAATCATAAAAATCTTCTTCATAAAAATCAGATTCTCTGATTATTTGCTTGGCATACATATTGAATATGTATGGTGAATGACTAGACCCCTGATGTACACATTTTCTGATTTTAAAGCATGCAATATTCCTTTGTTCAATTCAAAACTCTATTTCCTGTTCCGCGTAGTTTCCAAATGAGCATAATGAAGCATTCCAGAATTTCCGTTCTTCTCAAGGCTATCCATAGTTTGTTATCATCTACACAAGGAATATCTTGATGGAATCAGGAAAACATCTTTCTGGTATTGTCTGATTTCAGCCAAGATTCATCTACAGCAGCAATGATGTCCCCTGTTCTATATCCTCTCCTGAATCTGGTCTGTAATTCACTCATTCTATTGTGTCACCTTTCATTGAAATGAGTACAACTGTGACTCTCTTCTAGTCAGCTGGACAAGCAGCTGTTCAAAATTTTTGGTATACAGTAAGTGCTTTCAATGCTTCATCAGATTGTTGAAACATTTCAACTGATACTGCATCAAGTCTTGGAACCGAATTTTGGTTAACGCTTTCAGTGCAAGCTTGACTTTCTTCCTCCAATATCCTTTGTTCTTGCTTGTCTTCTGAAATGCTTGAATGTCAACTAGGTCTTTTTGGTGCAGTGACTCTTTGTAGTCTTCCCATCTTCTTTTGACGCTTCCTGCACCAGCCAATATTTCGCCCATTGAATCTGTCAATATTATAACTTGAACTTTTAAAAATTATTTATCAACAGTTTTATTGGCATATAGTTCACATATTGTGCAACTCAATAGTTCACTCATATTAAGAAGCATTGTACAATCATCACCAAAATCAATTTTAGAATATTTTCTTCTTTCTTGTACTCATGGTTAGTAGCCCCATTTCCCCACAGCCTCAGCTGTCACACCCCCAAGAAGCCATTCCTCCAGTGACTCTCTCTATAGATTTAGCTATCCTGGACTTCATATACAGAAAAACATACAAACAAAAAAACCCAACAAGAATATCAAAGTAAAATCAAACAAACCCAAATCACTGCCATCCAATCTGTGCTGAGTGCGCTCTTCTTTTCGGGTTTTCTAACTACCAGTCTTTGCATATTTTATGATAATACCTTACTTAGTCTTTTGTAGCTGTCTTTTGAAATTTTCAAGTTAGCTCTTTTACTTCCCCCTTTTTTCAATTTGCCTTCCATGCTCTACTACTGAGAGCAAATTTCAGGTTCTCTTTGGACATTCACTTGATCTTTTCTATTTTCCTGTCTTTGTGATCCCCTTTGCTTTCTTTACACCTGTTCTACTTAATGTCATCGGCAGCTCTTCCTCAGTCATATTTTGAGTCACTTCTGACCTTAGGGGATGACCTTTCGGCACTTCGTCTGCTCATGTTCTGCTGACATCCATGAGGTTTTCAGTATCTGACAATGTTCTGATGCTAACAATAGGGCTTTCAGTGGCTGATACTCAGTGGGCAAACTATTTCTTTTTTGTAGCATGAAATGAACAAAACCCATTCATGTTGGGTGACCATGCTGGCACTTGAAGTACCAGTGACAAAGTTTCCAGTACCACTGTAACACAAGCCATCACACTGACAGTCGTGTTGTGGGATATGCACTGTCAATGTTGCAAAAAGAAAATGAAGTCCTTGTTCTCCTTTATGATAAGAGCGGGAACAGATTAGCTGTAACAGCAAGGTAGACTGACAACTATGACCGTGACAGGAGGAGGATATAGGAATAAGCATTCAAGAAAGACCTAAATTTGGTGAATCTGAAAAGATGAGTAACTACCCACCAAATAAAGACAAACAGGGCACATTTGATAAAAATATCAGTTTGGACAAAGGCACAGCAGCAAAACACCACATAATCTGAGACATTCCATGTACTTCAGCAGAGCTGGAACACAAATTTCAAAAAATGAAAATTTTGCCTATAACATTATGTTGCTAAAAATATGGGTCATTTTTCTGTTTAATGTATGATTCATTCTCTTTCTTCTCCTGAATCTATTCAGGGAAAAACAACCCATCTCCTGGGATAGATTGTCTTTCGTGTGTTTGTTTTCTAGGAGGCAATAGCAGAAGACTGGAGAGAGGAGAAGTCTGGGCATTTCGCTCTTTTTTTTGCTTTGCTTTTAATGTGCACTGTCTCTAATACGACCAGCTCCTCTTGGGTCTCCAGCTTCCACTTGGCAGTCCTTCTCTTCATGAACCCAGCTGATTCTGGGAAGCCATTCCTCTGAATATTGCTCCCCATGCAACGCTCTGATTTCTGGGTTCTAGGAAGACCACAGCTTCCTATTATCCTTACAGGCCTAAGGGTTGCACCTTCCTCTTGCTGTTGCCGGTCTGTGAGTCATCCCACTATCCCACATTTTAGTTGTGATACTATCTTTATAAATCCAAATATTATATATTTTTGCTTTTAGCACACGGTGACTTCTGATTTCTTAACAAAGGCATGCACTTATAGCCATGCTATTTACAATTATTTATATTTAATAATGTATTATAGGAGTATCTTTTATAGTTGATGGAAATGAATTATAATATTGACTAAGTTCAATTCTCTGCAGCTGCTAGCTAAATAAAAAGAAAAAAATCATTTAAAAATTACTCCAAAAAAAGTATTCATGGAATTTTGTTAGTCTTGTGAATGAAGGTTTCATTTGAGGAAACATACAAGCATGTCTGCAATTATTTTGGAAGTCATTTTTGATACTACCATTAGAGAAGTGAATGGGATGCCTTGTAGCCTAGACTCAATAATAGATCATGGTTAAAAGTAGCTTGCCGATAACTGAGGTAAACAATTCAATATAATCTGCACTACCAAAGAGTATACCCAAGGGTTGAAATACTACCTGGTGTCACTATGTCAACACCTATTTCAGTGTGTTCATCCAAAGCTAGCCCAAGTTGGCATGTCACATCTGATATCCCATTGTTATTCTACCAAAGCAAAATACCAACACTGAACATATTTGATTTAGGTACTGTGAGTTATACATAGCAAGCAACTGTGTCTTTCTGAAGGATAAAAGCAATAAGAAAATAACTCATTGTTATTGAGTCAATTTTGAGCTGTGGCAACCCTGGAGGAGAAAGTAGAACTTCCCTATAGAATTTTGAGAGAGTAGATCTTTATGGAGTCAGACTACCATAGTTTTAAATAACTGAGATGCTGGTGGGTTCAAATGGTTGCCCTTTGAATTAGAAGTCAAATGATTAACCACTGCAGTATCGGGACTACTTAAGAGTTGATAAGGCCATCATCCAGTTGTCCTTGTTGCTTTTCAAATGGCTGCCCAATCTTTCATAGATATTTCTGTTTTTTAACATAAAAGTTGACTTTCTGATAGATATCAGATTCTGGAATGATTTTTTAAAAACCTCTTCAGGAATGAATTCGTGTAATCCTACATTAGCCAATTGGTGTAGACCTGTACCGTACCCTAAAAATTATTTATGTAGCATCTGTTATCAAGTAAAATGTCCTGGAGGCATAGTGGCTTAATGGCTTAATTGTTGAGCTACTAACACAAAGTCAATGGTTCAAAATTATCAGCAGCTCACAGGAGAAAAATGAAGCTCTATAATGTTGACTATCATGGTAATCCATGATTGATTGAGAAGTTCTATGCTGTCCTATAGGGCTGCTTTGAGTCAAAACAGACTCCATGTCAATGGATTTGGGCCTCTCATTAAAGTATTAACGTACTGAGGTAGTTTCTGAAGGGACTTCTAAATAGCAAGGAACTAATAGCATGCCCATATTCTTACTGCATTGAAAAGTAAAACAAAAGCACGGAATTTTATTTCTAAGTGAATTTTCTCACTGTTAGAAGTTAAGCTGCGAGGACTTCTGGGAAGATGATGCCCGTGTAGAATCACCCACTTTCTGCTCCTGTTGTGAGACAGGAAAAACAAGAGGTGAGGAGGCCAACCTCAGGAAAACAGGTGCTACACCTAGAAGATCAGTATCCTAGGGTCCTTGGTTCAGACTTCCACTTCTGATTTTCATCCATTGAGTGCTCTGAAAGTGAAGTGCGTTAACTTCACTGTGCCTGATGTTGGGCTTTCCCCGTCCTCTACCAGGACTAGAGGGACAGCATCCACACTGCCGCATTGACTCACAAGAGGGGTGTAATATCCCCAGAAAGACTATTTCCTGAGAGAAGGTCATAATGTCATGCACCCAGAGAGCCTGAGAACTTCCCTCATCTCGTCCCTCCCTGTGTGTCCTTTCACTGGCTTTACAGTACCAGGATCAGATGGATGGAATCAGACAAGCTCCCCCTCTTCACCCTAGTTCCACAACCCATCAGCGTGTGTTAATAGCCCAAGATAGACTGTCTCCTAAGAGTAGATCCTGGTCCCACATCCCATGGAGAGCTTGGACAACTTGCCAAAAAGCTTCCCTCCCACTATGCCCATCCAGTGGTGTTTCCCCTCCCCTGGCAGGATCAGAGTGAAGAGACTGTCAGCCACCTCCACTCCTTCCTAGTTTCATAACCACACTCAAGTAGCCAATATTATTGAGTTGTGCAGAAAACCACAATAAAAGGGCCTCTCCCTAAAAAAACATACAGTGTCAACAAGCGACTCTGGTATACCTAATGTACCCCTCAACTACTCTAACCATCAGAATCTCAAGACAGCATCCACCAACCAAAATAAAGACACTCCTTTACTATTTATTACACAAATAGTATGAGATGAGTGACTAATGTAGAATTACATTTAGTCACACTGAATGTAAATTGATTGAATGTGCCTATAGAAAGACAAAGAATAGCAGATTCAATTAGATAAAAAGATCCATCAATCTGCTGCCTTCAAGAGACACATCCTAAGCTCACACAAACAGACTGAGAATCAAAGGTTAGCAGAAAATCTACCAAACTGATAGCAACAACAAGAGTGGGGCAGGGGCAATATTAATCTCTGAAAAAATAGGCAATATATATATTTGACAAAAGTACACAATATATCAAAAGAGAAGAATGAACATTACATAGTACTCAAGGGATAAATAGACCAAGAACCCACAACCATAATAAATATATATGTGCCCAATGATAGACCCTTGGAATTCTTCACCTCAAAGAGATGAGAAGAGAAATACCTAGTTCAATAATTATATTAGGTGATTTTAATGTACCTCTCCCAAAGAAAGATAGATCAACAGGTAAGAAGCGCAATAAATGTATTAGTTTGGGTAGACTAGAGAAACAAATTCATAAACATGCATATGTGTATAAGAGAGAGTTTTATATAAAGGGTAAGTGTTCTTAAAGAAAGCACCCCAACCCAGTCCAAGCCCATAAGTCCAATATTAGCCCATCTGTCTGATACCAATCTATAAAGTCCTCTTCAGACTCATGAAAGACATGCAATGATTCCAAATGTAGGACGATAACCTGCCAGTGGATAGAAAGTCTTTGGATCCAGTGGTGGCGTTGTAAGCGTCTCAGTGCTGGCAGGGGTCTCTACATCGCTTCTTCAACTTTCAGGACTGAATCAGGGTAGGTCCTTGTGGTTTCTCCTCAGGGATGTCTCTCAGGGAGTCAGCATATATGTCGAGAAATGTCTCCTGCCTCCAAAGAGGAAAATACAGGAGTTCCCAGATTTCTCACGAGAAGGCCATGCCCACACAAAGGCCTCATTGGTTATATCTTGATTGACAGACCAGACTCCACCACTTCACTTTTAATGCTCTGAAATTGACACCAGATTATGTCACCAACATAATAAAGAAACAGAAGAACTGAACAAAACAATTGGTCAATTTGGCTTCATAGATATTTATAGAGCTATCCAATCATCAGTCAAAAATACACATTCTTCTCCAATGTTCATGGCTCATATTCAAAAATAGACCACATGCTGGGACATAAAGCAAGCTTGAGAAAATGCAAACACACAGAGATCACTGAATCCATCTTCCCTGACCACAGTGCCATTAAGTTGAGATCAAGAATAGAAGGAAAAGAAAACAAAGACAATCACTTGGAGACTCAAAAACACACATCTCAAAAAAAATTGGATCATAGCCCAAATAAGAAAGGAATTTAGGAAGTTTCTAGAAACTAATGAGAATGATAATACAACGTACAAAAACCTATGGGATGCATCAAAAAGCATTTCTTAGTGGTCACTTTATTGCAATGCAAATGCAGATGAAAAAAGAGAGAATCGTCATCAGCACCTTAACACAGCACCTCCAAAAATTAGAACAGAGTCACCTTGAGCATAATCCTCCCAAAAGCAAAAGAAATAATAATAATAAATGAGCCAAAATAAATGAACTGGAAAACAGAAAAAAAAACCATGGGGAAAATTAACCAAACAAGTTGGTTCTTTGAAAGGATTAACAAAATCAACAAATTCTAGCAAACTTAACAAAGGATAAGAAGGAGCAGATGTCAATATGAAAAAATAGGGATGACACGGGAAATTGCAACAGACCCTAATGAAATAAAATGATTAATAACACAGTACTATAAAAGACTCTATGCTAACAAATTCTATACTTTGGAGGACATGGGAAAATACCTAGAGAAACAAACTTCCTAAATTAGCACATATTGACATTAAGAACATGAACAGACCCATAGCAAGGAAAATAAAAAATAGAAAAGGTCATAAAGATACTCCCAACTAAGAAAAGCTCTGGCCCAGATGACTTCCTTAAGAAAATTCTACTAATTCTTCAGATAAAAGCTGATACCAATCTTCCACAAAGTCTTCCAGAATATAGAAAGCACAGCATACTCCCAAGCTCATTGTATAAGGCCAGAACCAGGCAAAGACCCAACTACAGACTGATATCTCTCATGTATAGAAACACAAAAACTCTCAACAAAATTCTGGCCAATGGAATCCAACAACATATTCAAAAAAAATAATACATCATGACCACATGGGATTCATACAAGGAATGCAGGAATAGTTCAACATTCTAAAAACAATTCATGCAAAGCAGCACATAAATAAGAAAAGGGATAAGAACCTTATAATTATATAAATTTATGCAGAAAAAGCATTTGATAACACCAAACACCCATTCCTAGAGAAAGTTCTCAAGTAGATAGAATTGGAAGGAAAAATTCTCAATGCAATTAAAGCCACATGTGATAACCCAATAGCCAATGTTTCACTAAATGGAGCAAAACTGAAAACATTTCTACTGAATAAGGGAACTCAACACGGATAACCCCTTATCTCCTTCTCTTAGTCAACACTGTGCTAGAAGTCCTAACCAGACCCACAAGGCAATGGCAAGAGATCAAGAGAGTATAAGAGGGTAAAGAAGAAATGAAATGATCGCGATTTGCAGATAATAGGATTTGATATTCTGAAAATCCCAAGGTGTCCACGAGAGGATGACGAGAAACAATAGAGGAGTTTAATAGTATAACAGGATACAAGAATAATAAGCAGAAAACAATTGGGTCCCTGTATTCCAGTGACAGAAACACCAAAAAAGATATTAAGGAATCAACAGCATTCACAATAACCACGTAGAAGGTGATATACCTAAGAATAAATCTAACAACAACAACAAGAAAAAAAAGACCTGTACAAAGAAAACTACAGAATATTACCACAGGAAACCAAAAGGGATCTAGACAAATGGAAGATTATCCCATGTTCATGGATTGGAAGACTCAATATTGGGAAAACGCCAATATTACCTATAGCAATCTATAAATACAATGCAATACCTGTCCAAATTCCAGCATCGCTCTTTAGTGAAATGGAAAAACGAATCACTTACTTAATATGAAAAGGGAAGATGTCCAGGATAGCCAAAGAACTCCTCAAAAAGAAGAAGAAAGTGTATGGTCTGGCACAACCTGACCTCCAAACCTACTATACACACATAGCTGTCAAAACAGCCTGGTGCTGGTGTAATGATAAATACGCAAACAAAGGGATCAGGACAGACAACCCTGAAGTGAAAACATCCACGCACAGACAACTGATTTTTTACAAAGGCCCCACAAGCTTTCATTGGGAAGCAAATGACCTCTTCAATAAATGGTACTGGAAAAATTGGATATCCACCTACAGAAGAAAGAAACAAGACCCCATGCACAAAAACAAATTCAAGGTGGATCAAAGACTTGAATGTGAAACACAAAGCCCTCAAGATCATTGATGAGAAAATTGAGACAAATTTAAATGCCCAAGTGCAGGTAATCCATGGCTGTCAGGGATAACAAAGGAAACACACTCCGTGGAAGACAAAATCGATGAGTGGGACCTATTAAAAATAAAACACTTGTGTACATCGAAAGATTTTATTGAAAGAGTTAATAAAAGGAGCCCACAGATTAGAAAAAGATATTTAGTAATAACACAACAAACATGGACTAATTACTAAAATCTACAGAAAAGGACAACTATAATATGAGTCTACTGCTGCACAAATGAACAACAAAAGGGGGCACAGCCTGAGACTTGTGGGGCACCCAGTCTATTGACTGGGGGCTGGAGGGGGAAGGGTAGACAGCCTGGTAGAGCACCTGACCTGTGCCAATGAACCATACGTCATCCTCCCAAGTAAATATTTCTAAGGTCACGAGCCAGAGGGCACCTCAGATGAGGTCACAATGTCAGGGGGAAGGACAGTGTTTAAAGAGAGGCTCACATGTAAATCTGATGAGGTCCCCCGGACAGGCAGTCAGCCCTATCAGAGAGATGGGGATACGGATGGGAAGAACACATCTGGGCGAACACAAAGGACTATCTGTTGGTAGGAAAAGAAAGAGCACTGACTTCATGGTGTGGGGAAGAATGACTGGAAATGCTGGGGGGACAGCAGAAGGGAAGAGCCCTTGGTGGTATGCACTTGATGGACTACATTGACCTGGCCTCTGAAAGCCTCCTGGGGACCCAGGCCCAGCACTGAGGTGTGCTGGGGCACTGAATTCTGGAAGGTGCAGCATATTCCAGGAGGCTACACCAGTGTGATTCCAGGCAGGAACTTTAGTAGATGAAGTAGACCCTACCTCTGACACACCTAGATCTTGAGGGCTTATGCCAGAGAACACTCGGTGTCTGAAGAGGCAGAGGAAAGCTGCACCGTGGTTGGTGAGCTCTTGTTGTGTTATGGTATGCATTATTCTAGCAAACGGGGTTGGCTTTTCTATTTCATATGGCTTTGTTTGCTCCCATTAGAGTGCATATCAGAGCTGCAATGTCCTTGGAGTTCACTCTCTTGAAGTGAGGACATACGTTGTTTTGTTTTTCAATAAATGAAGCCCTGGATTGATGAACCTATACGGATAGCGAGTAGAATATGGGGTGATTCAGTGGTGCTGGCTGGAGGAAGGGGAGACTATATTAAGGAGTCCAAAAAAGATAAGGAATGTTTGGAAACCGATTGTTGTACCAAATATACAATTCTGCTGGACTTAATTGAACTATGGAATGATATGATATGTGTATTGATTCCCAATTAACTTTTTTTTATAAAAAGAAAAGCTATAGAATCAGATAGGGAATTGTAGCATCTGATGTACTTACCTATTTAATTAAAGCACCTGGGACCATTGACCTCCAATTCCTGTACAGAAGCAGAAACTTTCTCAGGAAGAGCAGAGAAGACTGTCAATCTGAGCCCCAAGAGGAAAATCAGTTCATACTCCCTGGAACAAAATAAGTATGGATTGCAGAAAGACCCAGGTTTGTACTAAATTGAATCCCCCATGCTCGGAAGTAATCATCAAAAGTAAAGGAAAAGCATTCACTACTGAGTATGACAGAAAGTCTACATAGTTAAAGATACCAGACAATATACCGATATCAAATGGGATATATCATATGCAAATTAAAGATGGACAATAAGTAAGATAAAAAGAATGGAATGCACATGAATTGTGATGTTGGTGGGGAATATTAAATGCACTATGGGCTGTGAGAAACACAAACAAATATGCCTTAGAAGAAGTATTGTCGCAATGCTCCTTAGAAAGACTTCATCCCATGTACTTGGGATATGTTATCAGACATGTCTCATGTACTTTGGATAGGTCACCAGAAAGGAGCATCCCTAGAGAGGAAATAAAAAGCATGGTTAGCAACACAGAAAGTTAATATAAAAGACGCAGACGCACAAAAAAGGTGGATTCACACTGTAGCTATAATAATGGGTTCAAATACTGCAGCCATTGAGAGGGGGGTGCAGGACCCAGCAGTGTTGGATGTAGAGTTACTTTGAGTCCAAACCAGCTATACAGCGCCTAACAAAACCAGTGACAAGAATCCTGGGTGCGATAAACACTGCAACACATGACTACTAATGTAAAGGCTGGCAGTTCAAAATTAACCAGAAGCGCATTGGCAGAAAGACCAGGCCATCTATCTCTAAACATAGCCTTGAACATTTAGTGGAGAGCGATTCTACTCTGCAACACCTGGCATCACAACAATCTGAAACCAACTAGATGACAATACTTTTTGTTTTTATTCAATGTATTGATGGTGGTTTTTCATGTTTTCTTATGTTGTCGTTAGGTGTCGTGTTGGTTTTGATCCACAGTGACCTTATGTACAACAGTACAAAACGGTACCTGATCCTGCGCCATCCTCACAATTGTTCCTATGCTAGATTCCATTGTTGTAGCCACTGTGTCCATCCATCTGCATGAGAGCCTTCTTCTCTTTCATTGTCTCTCTACTTTTACAAACCATGATGTCCCTTTCCAGGGTCTGTTTGCTCCTGAACATGTTCAAATAATGTAAAGTGCAGTCTCGTGGCCGTTGCCTCTAGTGAGCACTCTGGCAGATTTGCTTATCCTTTCAAAAGTTCACTGTACTTTCAATAGTCTACATGATCAATCCAAGTCAAATGCATTGATTCTTCCTCAGTCTTCCTTATTCAAGTCCAATTTGCACATGCACAGGAAGCAAATGAAAATACTTGGGTAAGGGGCACCATAGTCCTCAAGTAACCTCATGGATTTTCAACACTCTAAAGTCTTGTGCAGCAGATTTACCCAATGCAATGCATTGCTTGATCTCTTGACTGCTGTTTTCATGAGCATTGATTTTGCATCCAGATAAGACAAAATCCTTGACTACTTCTATCATTTCTCCATTTAGCATGGTGTTACCTATTGATCCAATTGTGAGGATTTGGCTTTCCTTACATTGAGTCGTAATCCATAATGACAGCTGCAATTCTCGATCTTCAGTAGCAAGTGCTTCAAGTCCTCCTCACTCTCAGCAAGCAATTTGTGTCATCTAATTAGACCAAGTTTTAAAGAAGCCTTCCTCTAATCACGATGCCATAGTCTTCTTCATATAATTCAGTTTCTCTAATTATTTGCTCTGTATATAGATTAAATGAATATAGTGAGAGTCTACAACACTGATGACACCTCCCCTGTTTTTGAACCATGAAGTATGCACTTGCTCAGTTTGCACAATTGCCGTAGAGTCGATGCTGATTCATAGTAATTCTTTATGAAAATAGAAAGTCCCATCTTTCTTCTGCGGAGCAGCGAGTGGTTTTGAACTGCTGACCTTTCAGATCACACCCCAAGTGGTAACCACCATGCAACCAGGGGTCCTCTGAACGTCCAGCAAGTCCCTGGCATTGTACTGCAGCAAGTGTTATTGGATTCTCTTCAGCAAAATTTTATTTGTACATGATATCAATGATATTGTTCTGTAATTTGAGAATTCTGTTAAGCCATCTTTCTTTGGAATGGATATAAACACGGATCTCTTCCAGTCAGTAGCTATCTTTCAATTTTTTTTCTTTTGCCATCGATGAGTAAGTGTATCCAGTACTTCATCAGCTTGTTGAAACATTTCAATTGGTATTCAACGAATTCTTGGAGACTTGTCTCCAGCTAATTTTCAGTGCAGCTGGTCTTTCTTCCTTTGGTACCATTGACTTGCTCATGTGCCACCTCTTGAAATGATGGAAAGTTGACTAATTCTTTTTGGTAGAGTGACTGTATATATATTTTTCATCTTTTCTGATGCTTCTTGCATCATTCAATGTTTTGCCCTTAGAATCTTTCGATATTGCAACTTGAGGCTGGAATTTTTTTCTTTCATTATTTCTGTTTCAGATACGCTGAGTGTTTATTTGTGGTTTTCTAACTCTGGATCTCTGCATATTTCATTATATTTTACTTTGTGTTCTCTAGTTGTCATTTGAAGTTTTCGGTTCAGCTCCTTTATGTCATTATTTCTTCCTAGTCTGTGATTAAGAGAAGGTTTCAGTCTCCTCTGAAAGTCACATTGATCTTTTCTTTCTTTCTTTTGTTTTCAGTTACCTTTTGCTAGCAGATCTTCTCTCACTAGTGTTGAATGCAGCAAATCTGTTCTTGACATGTTCTTGAAATTCAGGTGGGATAGCTTCACGGTCTTATGCATTTTCTTAGTACCTGTTTAGAGATATAGAATTTGAGGCACACCTAAAGTAGGTGTTAAAGTTCACAAATTTACTTTACAATGATTAATGATATATATTGACTCCCCAAAAGACATACATTACTTCTGGTTTGATTTTTTAGTGAAAAACAAAGAGATCATTCCTGGGAATGGAGGACAGTTAAGATGCTTATAACTGAAGTGACAGTACTTCTGTGAAGGAGGATCATTTTTCAGAAATGTATGGCAATTTAAAAGCCTATTGCAAATTTAGCACAGTAAGTATATCAATTTGACCTGACAGGAGCATTGAATATCAGATTAATAGAAAGGTACACTTTCGGTTTTCATTTGAGTGATATTTATATAGGATTGTGAATGCAGAGAAGGAACTGTGTTTTACCTCATGGAGTGTTTATAATCTGTAAAAGTTTCCCTAGTGGAGACATATCATTAACCTAGAAATATTCTGGTATATGATGAGACTGACATAAATAAGCAAAAAATGGTAGAATTGAACACGGCAATTAATGGTTAAATTATCAAATAGAAGCCTGGGGATAAAGTAAAATGTGGAATACAGAATTTTAGCATTTGAAGATATATATGGACTGATGCATAGGCTTTCCCCAAAGTATAAGAAAGACAAAAATATTTATATGTCAAGTATTTTAGAATACTGAACAGTTTAAATTAAAAAAATAGATCTCCCTATAAGTGCTTGGTGCAAATCCAACCATCAACTTAGGGAAAAGAAGTTACTGTAGAGACAAAATGATCCGCAAAGATAACGATTTCAAATAGACATTTCATTAGTGAAAATAGATGCCAGAAGATTATGGGATAATATATTATAATATTAAGAAAAATGACTATCACTCTATAAATAGGTCTATTCTGCAAATCTAAGTGTGAAATAAAAATGTTTTCAGAATCAGTAAGACTAAGATCTTTTTAAAGAAATCATTTTATTAGGAGCTAATGCGGGGATCATGCCATTCCTTAGGTCAATAATCTCCAGCAGTGTCGAACAATTACAACGACCAGATCTTTTCCTACTGCAAGAATAGTAACAGGTGCACTTTTAATACAGTACGCCTGGAAAACTAGAAAAACTTGTGAGTTTTGACCTTGACGATATTTTGATAAATTAAACCTTATGATATTTTGAAATCCATGAAAAACAACATTAAAATGTTGGTTACTATTACTCATTGGGAACATGTTTAATGTAAATGAATCGCTTCTAAGATTTATATTTTATACTATAAAATATAAGTACACTTAGGCCGTGTGCTTCTTCTCTGTGGGCTTTGTTGCTTCTGAGCTAGATGGCAGCTTATTTGCCTTCAAGCCTTTAAGACCCCAGACGCTATATCTTTTTTTGATAGCCGGGCACCATCAGCTTTCTTCACCACATTTGCTTACACACACGGCTGTCTTCAGTGATCATGTCGGCAAGATGGGTATCCTGCAATGGCTGCTTAGCAGGGCGAGGTGCTATTGTATTGGGGGATTATGCATGAGGAGGCCCAATGTCCATCTGCTACCCTACTACTGAACCTATAAATATATGCATATAAATCTATTGCCCCCATAAACATAAATATATTTACATATGTACATGTCTGTATTTAGGCTTCTCTGTATGCACTTTGCCTCCTACTCCTTTCCTCTATTTCCTTTTGCTTTCCTCCCGACCCATTACCATGTTTGGCCTTCATTCTGGATTCAGTAATTCCTCTCAGTTACCTTGCTCTTGGTCACTCCCTTCCAGTCACAAGGTGTTGAATGGACCATGTAGCAGATACAAAGGAACAAAAGCAATCATTGTGTGATCACCTTCCTCACATAATGGCTGAAGACGAAAGTGTGCATAAGCAAGTGTGGTGAAGAAGGCGGATGGTGCCCGGCTACTGAGAGATATAGCGTCTGGGGACTTAAAGGCTTGAAAGCAAACAAGCGGCCATCTAGCCCAGAAGCAACTGAGCCCACACGGAAACAGCACACCAACATAGGTGACCATGAAGGACAGAGGAGACCAGGTCTCCAACATCAAAGGTGGGGTGGTGGTGAGAATCACATCACCGTGAAAGAGGGGGAGTGCATGATGGGGACCCAATGCCCACCTGTAGAGAGCTGAACACCCCTTCCATGAGGAGGAGATGGGCCACACAGGGTTCAGTGTAACAACAATGAAACTCAAAACCTTCCTCTAGTTCCTGAACGCTTCCTCCCCTCCCAATCATCATGACCCCAATCCTACCTTGCCTTGCGGACCTGGTTGTACCAGAGGATGTACAGCGGTGCAATGGGAATCTGGAGGCACAGGGAATCTAGGACAGACGAACCCTTCAACACCAGCGGTGGGAGAGGCGACACCAGGAGGGAAGGGCATGTAGAAAGAGAGAGCCGATCTCGGAGAGAGCAGCAGAAGCAAACCTCTGGCTTTTCAGGGGCCCCGTTGGGAGGCGTGGTTGACAATACTGGTCAGCCCCATTGGCTGAATCAAAGGACTTGGTCCAGATAGGTCAATCCAGGTGGAATGCCCACCTAGGTGTACCACCCTTTCCTGATGGAACTCAAACCCAAAAGCACTCTGAGGCAGGGTGGGCAGGGGGATTGAGGGCAGTAAGGGTGGTGCCGGATAGGCCAATTGCACACAGTGTGGGCTGGCACTCATAGGCCGTAGCGGCGAAGATAGCTATTCAGGGGACCTGGCCATAGACCATTCACCCACTCCATTCGCTAGCAGCAGCACCAAGTCTGTTGCGAGCAGTGAGGGTGGCACTGGGCAGGCTGGTCCTGCGCAGGCAGACTGGTGTACATGGCCCGCGGTGGGGTAGGGAGTAGCTCAAGAGACTTGTGTCCAGAGATTGATAGAGGATACACAGTTGGTAAATTGCTGGAGAATGTTTATTCTCTAGGTGTAGGAAGCAGGTTCTAGAGATGGTGGTAGTAGGAGTGCATAAATACATATTAAATCTACCAAGGTCTCTTATTGACCCTGTTGATTGTGAAAAGGAGAGTACAGACATTTAATTATTTGTGTTTATAACAGAAAGCCCATTTTTAGTAGGTTTCTGCACAACTCCGGGATCTCCTCTCCTTATGTACAATAGTCAATAGATATTGGCTATCGTGGGTACGGTCAGGAGGTGGTCTACCCATGGGGTCAGTTCAGAGGCCATCTTGCCAGGTGCAGGAAGGCCTCAAAGTAAGCCTAATAGTCCTGTAGTGGGTAAAGTTGACTTGTGTTTTGTTTCTCAAAAACTAATTAATGCGAATAGATTTATCAACTCTCTGGAGCTAGCTATACCATGAGGTCAAGTTGTGTCTATGTCTCCCTGGGGGCTGACTCTCTCCCTAGAAACTTCAACGTTCCTTGGTGAGTTGAAGAGGTTGTGTGTTGCTGACATGAAAGAACAGGTTCCAGAGGTATTGTGGTCGGGGTACAGGCAGAGTACAGTGAATCCACCAAGGTCTCCTGTCAACGCTGTGTATTATATAGGGACAGTGTTTGGTGATATGATGTTTTACTGCCTGTGTCTTATAGAGTGTAAGTTTCAGGCCATGGGCATGACTCGGTGTCTGGTATGGCTGCGAGAGGTGTATTCTTGTGACTTAGTTAATTATTTTGAGAGAATGTCATGAATCTGGTCAGAGGGGATGGGGATGGTGGAGGTGGCCAAGTAGGGGTGGGGCGATGGAGGTCTATTTCTGTCCACTACCTAAGAACCCTAAGCAGATGGAGTGTAGCAATATCTTACTCTGCAGGCTGATGTCTTATTTGGAAAATTTGTGCTCCTGACTTGCTATTGTGTGGTCTTTGAAGTCTTTTAAAGATTCATTGTCAGGGTCTATCTGGTCAAACCTGTTTATGATTCAGGCAGAGTACTGTAAAGCCTGGTGAATTTGCCTGCTTTGTTATGTTAAAGATTTGTTAGTGAACCAAGTGGGTGGTGGCTTTGATTTGAAGTTATGCAAAGGAACACAGCCTCAGAATGACTTCTCTTTTTTAAAAAAAAAAAGTTTTTTTTTTTAAGGAGTTTGCAGAGTCTCCTCTTATCAGGACTGGGCTGAGATGTACCCTCAGGAAAGGGGGATTAGATTGGAAGAGTAGGTTTGGGGCTCACTGGGTCTGAGTTCCCAGACTGTCCTACTGCCTCACTTGCAGCCCTGTAGGCTATGATCTGGTGATCTGCAATCTGCTGTGGGTGAATTGCCCAAGGGCTCTCTGATTGTGGTAAATTAGTGTCTCATTATCTTTCATAACCCATGCTGGCAGGCTGAGTGTGAAGCTTGTGAGAAGGGGCTGATGTGGTTACTCTGTTCCTGGGTAGGAAGGGGAGGTGCAAAGCTCACGAATGCAGGAGCATAGAGTGGAGCCCAGTGGGGATCACCAGAGTGAGCTCTTATGGCTAGCTTTCATAGTCTCTCTGAGGCCTGGGAATATGATGACCACATTTAGACAGCATTCTGGGTGAAAGTACAGGACTCTGGCAGGTCCAGAATTTGGACACAGCAAGGGGTAGCAGACGCTGTCCCTCTGGACCTGTTGTGGGATGTGGAAAGCAAGCAGGCAGTTGTGGTGAATTTAAAGCATCCAGAGAGCCCACAAGCCACTCTGTGGGCAAAAATTGTAGGTGGAGGTCTGAACTACAGGCCCTAGGACACTGGGATTCTATTTCTAGTGTCCAGCCTCCCAATATTGTCCTCCTTACCTCTTCCATTTCCTTTCTAACAACAAGAGCCTCAGGCAGGTGATTCTACCTGGACACCATCGTGAGACTCCTTTCTAGGGTTTGGTTTTATAACACGTGAAAATGTGATGAAAAACTGAATTAAAGTAAATCTTCTAAGAAGAAACTAGGTAAAGCAGAGGTGGTGTCTTTTCCTACCGCACCCTCCCGACCCCCCGCTCAAGTGCTTTGGATAAATTCAACCTCAATGCTATCCAACAAGAATAAGCATAACTAAAATTTTCACAGAGGAGCACTAAGCCCTTTTTCCTGAAAGTTTCAATTTAGTAACAAATAATAAATGCAAATAAAAGAATATAGATAATCTATTAGTTTATAGTAGGTTGTAACTAAATTTTTACTTTCTGGTTTTTGTTTGTAGTTCATTTACAACTGCTTTTGCCAAGTGGGAATGTTGTACACATTCTTTTTTCTTTCATGTAACTCCCTATGAGTGCTCCATATTTTTCTCTGCTTCGACTAACCATGTCTGAGCAGGACAGCTGACCTTCAAGAGTAAATACGATTAAAGCTGAACAAATCAGGTAATTGCAATACAAGCATGTCTTGACAAGGCATCTCTGGGCAAGATTACAGCTCTGTACCCACACTGCCCATTCAATTATAGTAATTGGAAATGTGGAAACTAATGGCTTTACCTAAAACTTAAAGGTGCCAATATTCTAATTTCTACCTAAAAAGATTAGCAAGAAAAGACAAAAATCAACCCTTTCATGCAGACATGCCGCTATTTAAGAAAGGAATGACCGTCGTAATTTTAACGAAGTTTTATGTCATTTTCCAGCTTCTTTATTCAGATTCAGATTTATTTGTGGGTTACTTTATATTTTCCTAGTATAATCTATGACTTTGCCTATTATTCCAGTGCAGTTTGTGAAGATATAAATACACATTCCGTGCTTTGGATCAATAGCAAACTGTTAGTAAATCTATTGCTAGTATGAAAGAGGTAACAGAGAAAACCAAACTCACTCTTATTTTATTTTTCAGAGAAAAACTATTTATTAGTAAACAAACCAATTAAAATAGTTTTTATTAGCATTTTAATTTGCTATACTTTGCATAGTACTTTCACCATTTTAATTGTTCTCCCTCTGCGTGAAAGTGCAATATGGTGTATTTTTATGTAACAGAAATGTTATTATAAGATTTTTGTAGCTTGGTCAGCACTAAAAAAAAAACAAACACATCATTTAATTCCTTTGATCTAAAACCAATATTTTGTTGTTGTAACTGAGGAGAAAAAATAGTCTTCATTTTGTTTCAATTCTACTAGTACAGCTTTACACGACTTAAAGCCATTGCAAACTCCTAAATATTCACCCCAATCTAGTGCACATTCCCTCCTGTGGATGTTTGATTCAAAATGAAATGCACCAATATGAGATTATGGAAAAGGACATTATGAACTTTATTTTATCATCATAAATATAACGTAGGTGAACTTTCAAGTTTATAAGTGAGCTATCTCAAGATTAACTTTTTATCAGACTAAAGTGATCATTAAAGATAGAGTAGTTCTAAACAAAGCCCACATGGAAGTAGCACACCAGCCCGTGTGATCATGAAGTGTCGATCGGATCAGGTCGCAGGCATCAAAGACCCCAAGCAAACAATCATAATGTGAATGAGGGGCGGGGAGGGAGTGTGGAGCGCAGGCCGAAAGCCAATCTAAGCAATTGGACATTCACTTACAGAAGGGTGGTGAGGAGAAGATGGGCCAGTCAGGGTGAAGTGTAGCACCAATGAAACATAAAACTTTCCTTTGGTTCTTTAATGCTTCCGCCCCCTCCCCCCCCCCATCCCCGACTATCATACCCCGAATTCTACCTTACAAATCTGGCTAGACGAGAGCATGTACATGGGTACAGATAAGAGTGGGAAACACAGGGAATATAGGACAGGTATATCCCTCAGGACCAATAATGAGAGTGGCCATACCATGAGGGTAAGGGTAAGGTGGGGGGAGAAAGTGGGTACATTACATTGATGTACCTATAACTCCCTCCCAGGGGGATGGACAAAAGACAAGGGAGTGGGGGGAGACATTGGACCGTACAAGACATGAAAAAATAATTATAATTTGTAAATTATCAAGGGTTCATGAGAGAGGGAGGAGGAGGGAGGGGAAAATGAGAGCTAATACTGAGGACTCAAAGAGAAAGAAAATGCTTTGAAAACTGATAGCAACATATGGAAAAAATGTGCCTGAGATAATGAATGTATGTATGGATTGTGATTAGAGTTGTATGAGCCCCCAATAAAATGATTTTTTTTAATTTAAAAAAATGTAGCTCTGCCCTGCCTTGTAGGGTTGCTCTGAGTCAGAAATGACTTGATGACAATGTATGAATGAATGCATAAATGATTGAATGAATGAAAATGGTCATTATAATACTCTGGAATTTTTTTCTGGAGAATATATAAGATACTGATAAGGCCTCAATCTTTACATATTGTGTTAGTCTATGTTGACTGGAGAAACAATTCATAGACACTCATATGTGTATAAGAAAGAGCTTTATGTACAAGAACAATTGAATATTGAGAAAACATCTCAGTCCAGTCCAGATCAAGTCCATAAGTACGAAATCAGCCCATATGTTCGATACCAATCTATAAAGTCCTCTTCAGACTTATGAAGCACAAGCAATGATGCCGAATGCAGGAAGATCACAGGCCAGTGGGTGGGAAGTCTTCTGGATCCAGTGGCACTGCAAGCATCTCAGTGTAGGCAGGGCTCTCCATGTGGCTCCTCCAGCTCAGGGCACTTGTCCAGCTCCCTGTGTCTTTCAGTTGTAATGTCTCCCAGGGAGCCTGTGATTGTCCCACCTGAAGTGAGCTATTTATCTCCTTTGTGCCACTAAATGGGGTCATCAAGCTGCCACCTGGTTGACAGGCTAAACTCCACCCTTTCACTCTTCATCTTCAAATTGACAACAGATTATGTGACTGCCATATGCATGTTCTATGCCAGTAGTTCTGGGCTTGGCTATCCTTCTAAAGGTAGATACAGTCTCATCTCTTAAGTAAGTACTTCTATCTTAAGGCTGCCACTATTAGGTTGGGGCTTCTGCTCTGCTGATGAGCCTTGCTTCTGGAGTAAGACAACCGTTGCACAGGCTCTCCCAAGCCTCTGCTGCTGAGTCCTTCTTGGTATCTGCCGCAAGCTCACACCATACTCTCCGGGCCCATGTGTTTTGTTTTGCTTTTTCCCTGCCAAACTACCTGGGTCAGCACTGCTGGAAGACCTACATGGCTCCGATGATACCGTTCAGGGGCCATGCTCAGGCCATACTCATGACCTCCCATGATACTGTTCAGGGGCCATACACATGGATAGGGAAATATGATAACTCTTTATTAGCAGGGGAAGTTCTGCTCTGAGTTGCTCCAACAGATAGCTCCTGCACAGAGGCACCCAGCTCTCTCTCCTGGGTCTAGTAGTTGATTGATGAAAACATCCCAGATCAAAGGAAATGCTTCATACAGGCTCTGATTGCTGGGAATAAGATTTCCACTGAATCAGTGCAGGATTGGCCCTTATATAAACCTGCTAGTGTAGCTAAACCAGCCAAATCAGCAAACCTCGTTGGACCCCAAGGTGCTCAGTGAGTAGAATGATAAGCCACTGTTTGAATAGTGATTTTATCAATTTTCCATAAATTTGAACTTTCAAAAGTGTTGTTTTAGCTTAACATCATATTGTGGAATTTATTAGACTGTATATAGTACATGTACCCATCTTCTAGTTAGTGTTTTAATTCATTTCCTTTCTCATATATTTATTTATCAGTCCATCAGAGTTTTATTTTAATACATTATAAATTTTAGATCTTAAAGGATCATAAAAATGGATAGAGTAGAAGTAATATACAAAGTATATCATCTATACTAATCCATAGTTGAAACTCATTCTTTTGAATTAAAAGGAAAAGAAATTTTCAACGGGTATTCAAGCTTCTAGGACATAGCTCAAACGCATTTTGTGCCAAACCCAGAAGAAGGATGTTTCCTATACCAGATTTCCCATTGAAGTTTCCACATGGAGACTTCTTACATAGAGGATAACAACCCATTCCTCCAGCCCATCGATTAATTTCCATAACTGCATCTCCATCCCCATGACTCTCTTCTTCTCCTAACTCTTCCTATTACTCAGGGAAGCATTTGCATGTGAAAAGTTTCACCACTCATAAATGTAAAAATAATTATCCCACCTTGGTCTTTTCTATTGAATAATGTAGGCAATGGTTTGATGACCTTTGTTTTGCCTACTGTGCAGACATAAATTACTTTTATAGAATTTTCAAATTTTGAAAGAAATTGAACTTTCAAAAGTGTTGTTTTACCTTAAAATGCTATAATTTAAATATTCTATTTATATCAGAGGAATCAAGTGAGAAATGGACATTTTCCCATTCCACACTTAAATCATTGCCTCAGCATAAACATTCTTACCTCAGGAGATTAAGATCCTTCCATAAAAGAGTTTTGTCTACATATGTATGCATTGCATATTTTAATAATCATAAAAGAATCCAGGACTTTGAAAATAATAGAAAGGTCCAACAATTCTTTCAAATTACCAGTTTGATTATTAAATAGATTGGATACACTTGGATACATCAATAAAATTCATATTACTTGTGGGATATTAAAAAATCCCTTGTTTTCACTTAAATAGAAAATACTAACCTTTTTTCAAATATCAACTTAAATGTGGTATAAATATTCAGGGTGGTTAAAACTGTTATGTGTTCAGCTATAATTAAAAAGTTTGGCAGTTTGAATCCACGAGAAGCACTTTAGAAGAAAGTCCTAGTGATCTATTACCAAAAATCAGCTGGATTGGTTTGGTTTGAATAAGTATTCTAAATTACTAGTGTTTTCTTCTGGTTATTAGTTTAAGAAAAATTTAAAAAGTAAATATAAATTTAAAGCGATTTTCTACCGTCAAAACTTCTGTTCCTATCTACAGCTTATTTGTTTGTTGTCTAGTCATTTACAGTTTGACATCCTTTTAAAATTTAATTTTCAAAATGTAGACCATTGCAGGTTGTAATACTTGATTATCAGTGCAGAAACATGTAGTATAGGTTTTTTATGTAAAATAGCTGTTTTATGACAGACACAGAAGTAGTTCTCTTATATGCACTTCAATGTTCCAATGATCATTTCTAAATATAAATGGTTGACTTGAAAATGCCGTGCTTTTATTTTGTCATCTTAGAAATGTAATGGAATAATTATTCAGAACATGTCTTAATCCCTCAAAGTAACAGAAAGCACTTTCTTTATAAACCCTAAAATGTTCCTGTAAGGTAGGCAAATGATGCGCAATAGTAATTTTATTTTTTATTGGAGATATCAAGACACTAGTATAGGCCAGGTAATTATGTAAACAAATTAATTAGTTCTAGCAGAATCAATTGAGAGCCAATTTCTATCATCAGAACATTGTTCCAGTATTTCCATATAGCGCCGTAAAGTAGATCTGTCCTATCACTTTGACAGTAATTTCCAAGAAAAGCATCACCATCTTTGATAATAAAAGCACATCTGTTTTCAGCCTACTTCATAGCATTGGGCGAATCTGAAAAGAAACAAAAATCTAAATAAGCAATAAAGAAAAGATGGTTGAATCACAAGTGATGAGAAAGGATGACTCACAGAAAGAAGAAAGCGGTGATAAAAATGACCACTGGAGTTCGTTAATCCTATTCAAAGCACATTACCGTGGATTTCAACGGCACAAGTTTGTTTTATTCCACTCTCTTATTGTATGTACGTTAGTGAACATGTCTGAAGAAAGAAAGCACAATATCTATTCCCCTATACCATAAACCATCTGACCTTGCCCCTGGGACAGCTACAATAAGTTCACAGCAGGGTCTAAAAGGACATGGATGGCGACAACAGTCACAGGGATTTTAGCAGGAGAGGGTGGCAGCCGACCCCTATTTCTAAGCTGCGAAGTCTGTATTCCCCCAGACGTCACAACCTTCCCAGGATGACAAATGGAATGGAACGGCCATTTCCAGGAACAGTGGCGTTGATGCGCAATCTGATTTTCAGACCCCTCCATTCCGGAATAACGTAGGAGGTGGCCAAGACTGGGGCAGCATGCAGAAAAGAGAAGTCCTCTAACTTGCCTACGACGTTGATCTATTTGGTGCTGCCACCGACTTCGTACTCTAATTTTGTCATGGTATAGGTTCGGATATTGGTCAATAGCAGCATCTCTAACTGCATTCTTTTGACACAATTTCCTTGGGAAATAACGCTTATTGATTTTCATGGAGCATTCACTTAGCTTGGTTCAGTGCAATTGAAACTTCATTGTTAATGAAATTTTTGGAATTCTACTCTGATCCATATGCTCAATAAATCTAAGGAGTCAGTGCATGTGTAGCTATTAATCTGCCTTACAATTTCACATAAATCCTAACTTGAGGCATTAATCTCCGGAAAATATTTTAGGCTTGACATATACCAATGACAATTTATTTAAGTTTCAAATTGTCATTTCACTTACTATGTTTTATAGTTTTTAAGATATGTAACTTTTGGAAGTTTATAAAATGCTGCTTGTCTCATCTGAGGTGTATTGAACTGTTGCAAGGTTTGGTGATTACAGGTTGGCATTGTCAGTGTGCATGCTAGCGCGTGTCATATCATACGGAAAAAGGAATGCTAATATTTACTAAGGAAACCTGGTGAGTCATCATGGGTTAAATATTAGGCTGCTAACTGGAAGCAGGGCATTTCAAACCTACCAGAGATTCTGTAGGACAAAGATGCAGCAGTTTACATCTAAAAAGAGTTACTGCCTTGGAAAAACCATGGGATTATTTTGTGCAACACTTGACAGTCGTGGGTGGGTAGAGTAATAGGTAAGCTTACGTAAATGTTCATGGTTCTAACTCACCAACAGCTCCATGGGTTAAAAAAAAAAGTCTGATGACAACCCATAAAATTACAGCCTAAGAGGCATTGTGGGAAGTTCTACTCTGTCCTACTTAGTTGCTACGAGTCAAAACCAACTCAGCCGCACACAGCCACTATAGGACATGATTGAGAGAACCTGATCAAAGTATGTGAGCTAACCTCCTATAAGTCTTTAGCTGGGATGTTTAGTATTATCAAGGAATTTATGGCATATACAGCTTGACTGTACTGACCAAAGAGCCATTTACTATTCCTTTCTTAGTATTTTGAAATGAAGTCCGCCACATGTAGAAAGAAGTGTTTTTCTACATTTTCTGAAAAAAATACTGGTTTTTAAGCTCTGAGACATATGTGCACATATGCCATGGCATTAGCACATTGCAGAGGGGAAAAGATTTAGTTCTGCCTTCTTTTACTTAACTTTCCCTTTACAATTGTACCTGCTTTCAGAATATGTTTTCCTAAGTATATTTAGTTCATTTATATGAAAGAAGGAAGCCATAATGCTTTACCAGATTATCCTAATACACTGGAACGTTTAAAACGTTGTTTCAAATGAGATTTGTATTCCACAAAGACCTATTTAAAAAACAGACAGGAATTCTCTCCAGTGAAAGGCTAAGGTGATTCCTGAAGCAGTTGACTTGTAAATTCAAGGATTTATGGATTGTCCCCTCCCATCTCTCCCGCATTAAAATCATAGTATTTTATTTTGATTTGTGTTTAGAGCTTAGTTCAACTACCTCAATTCTCTTATGATATAGGAGGATGGGGAGATTTAATTTTAGAAAGTAGAATTGCTCAAGATCTTATGGGCACTTTGATTATCTTTGTTTAGGAAGCTGGTTATATATAGAATTCAAGTGCTCTACAAATGTAGGTAAATGATTTAGTGCTTTCCAAAGAGGGTGGAAATGCCCCTCCCCCACACTGGAGTGGTGGTGCATTGGAATGATCCACTGGGGCTACAAAAGAAGTTATCTACAATTTATCCTGGATTATGGCCTATAGTACATTTTTTTTTACTTTCTCAGGGCTGTGTTCTGTTTCACACAACATTCTCTACTTTACTACCTAGATTGTAAAATTCAATGCAATTGTCACACAATGTTTCTGATGAAAGAACCCACTATTAGGCACATGAACAGGTTGCAAGACAGAGAGAAATGCTGAGGATACAATTGTCCAATCAAGATATGTTACAAAGTTCTTTCAGAACTAGTTAATAAGTCCCCAAATGGCATGCCACTCTGCTGCAAGAATCAATCCAAAGGCATTCAGCTCAAGCTCAATGGGTTAGTTAACCTATCTCTGAAGCAAGTGTTCAGAACATCCCCCTCCAGTAAGCCACCACAGTAGGTACTCTGCTCCACCTCTGTGAGTCACCAAGCCCGGCTCCCCAGGTAAGTGTTCAGAAGTATCTCATGCCACAAAACAGCCACCTGCCCCTAAACACTCATCTATACTTCCTGTGTATGCTGGGTATCCCAGCACCCAGTCTTCTCCTATGGTTCTGCTCCTGTTACTGAGTTCACAGTTGCCTTCAGGATCAAGAAGGTTCTCAGGATCACAGGGATCTCAGTGTCCAGAGGATGAGTGCAACTCTGGGCTCTTGCTGGTAGTTAGATTTCCCTCCCTCCTGTTTTTCAGAGGGCATACTTTAAATCCAGGGCAAGGGCAATGTCAGTGACTCCTGTTAACAGTTATTCACTGGTGAATCCTATCAATGTCTTCTCCGACCTTCTGACTCAGACCCATGATGGAAAAATATTATTTGGCGGGCATTACAGCATTTTTCCATAGAAGAGCTACAATAATTCTACCCCTGCTACTGCAGGGGTGTTGAATTGTGATATATATATATATATATTTTGAAGAGGCAGTATGCCAAATGAGTTTGGGAACTTATGATCCAAATGTTAACCAATTTTACTTTTTCTTTTTTTTCACAATTATGGTAGTTTATTAGGGAAGTTAATAGGTTACCACAAGGCAGGATCAGTCAACAGCAAAGATATAGTCATTGGCCCACAAGAACACCTCTCTTCAGCCTGCAACCAAGTTGCTCTTTCTCTGGTCCTCAGCCTCTCGGCGACGTGCTCCCTTGACCTCAGCTTCCATAGCCCCAGAAAACCAATTGTTGCCATGTTTCAAAGCCTGATAGTCCTGGTGATGCTACTCTTGCTCTGTCCTATAGTCTCCTTGCCACAGTTTTTGATGCCTCTGGTCTCAGCCTCTACCACTTCAGACAGAGATCTGGAACATGCACGTCGATGATCCTGAGCTTTCTCTCTCTCCTCCTTTTATTTTATTTTTGTAAACATTTTATTTGGGACTCATACAACTCTTATCACAATCCATACATATATCAATTGAATAAAGCACATCTGTACATTCTTTGCCCTCGTCATTTTCAAAGCATTTGCTCTCCACTTAAGCCCTTTGCATCAAGTCCTCTTTTTTCACCTCCCCCCCCACTCCCCGCTCCCTCATGAGCCCTTGATAATTCATAAATTATTATTTTGTCATATCTTTCCCTGTCCGGCGTCTCCCTTCCCCCACTTTTCTGTTTTATGTCCCCCAGGGAGGAAGTCACATGTAGACCCTTGTAATCCATTCCCTCTTTCCAACCCACTCACCCTCTACTCTCCCAGTATTGCCCTTCACACCCCCGTCCTGAAGGTATCATCCGCCCTGGATTACCTGTGCCTATATTTATAGGTTTAGTATTAAGGTGGCAGAAGAACATTGGGCCTCTACTCAAGCACTCCCTCAATGCATGAATACTTTCTTCTATTAAATTGGCGTTCTATGATGCTCACCCTCCCAACACAACCGCTGAAGCCAAAGCGGGTGAACAAGCAAATGTGGTGAAGAAAGCTGATGGTGCCTGACTATCAAAAGAGATAATCTCTGGGGTCTTAAAGGATGGAAGATAAACAAACAGCCATCTAGCTCAGAAGCAACAAAGCCCACATGGAAGAACACACCAGCCTATGTGATCACATGGTTCCGAAGGGATCAGTTATCAGGCATCAAAGAACAAAAAATCATATCATTGTGTGCACACCTCCATGATACAATCGCTGAGGACAAATGGGTGAATAAGCAAATGTGGCGAAGAAAGCTGATGGTGCCCTGCTATCAAAAGAGATAGTGTCTGGGGTCTTAAAGGCTTAAAGGTGAACAAGTGGCCATCTAGCTCAGAAGCAACAAAGTTCACATGGAAGAAGCACACCAGCGTTTGCAATCACGATGTGTCGAAGGGACCAGGTATAAGGCATCATCAGAAAAAAAAATCTTACCATAGTGAATGAAGGGGGAAGTGCAGAGTGGAGACCCAAAGCCCATTTGTCGGTCACTGGAGATGCCCTTGAAGAGGGGTCTAGAAGAGGAGATGAGTCAGTCAGAGTGCAATGTAGCACCGATGAAGAATACAGCTTTCCTCCAGTTCCTAATTTATTATTTTAATTGCTCCTTTAAATTTTTTTAGTTTGTTTCAAAATGATAGTCCTTAAATGTTTGATTGAATTTATTAGTGAAAGTATATCTAATAAGTCCTTCATAAGATTAATTTATTATTTTAATGTTTACAGGATCTATAGTGATAATCTCTTTCCTTCCTGATATTGGTAAATTGTGCCTTCTATTTTTATTTCTTAAAACTCTGCTAATAGTTTATCAATTTTATTCCTTTTTAAGAACACTTTTGACTTTTTCAGATTTCTCTCTCATTTATTCTGTTTTGTGAGGTCTGTGTTTATTTTTATTACACATATTATTTAATTAAGATTTAATTAGTTCTCTTTTTTTTCTTATGTCTTAAGAAGAGACTTAAGTACTGCTATTAAGTTCATTCTGACTCATAATGACCTTAAAAGTTAGAGTCGACCTGCTCCTTTGAATTTCCAAAGCTGTAAATCTTTACAGGAACATGAAGTTTTCCTTAGAGGTAGATACTGATGAGGTTGAAGTGCTGGCTATGCAGTTAGCAGCCCAAAACATAATCCATTATGCCAACAGGGCTTCTAAGGTGATACCTTAGGCTGTGAATATTATATTATTTCTTTTAATTACAAGAATTTTAAAGCTATAAATTTTCTTCTAAGCAATGCTTGTTGTCACCTATAAAGTTTGCTATGCTGTATTTTAATGGTGTTCAGCTAATAAATTCTAATTTCCTTCAGATTTCAATTGAACAATGGATTATAGAAAATGGCCATTCAGTTTGCACATGTCTTTTGTTCTAGTTATCTTATTGTTAATGTATAATTTAATTTCATTATATCAGAAAATACATAAGCCCTCTGCGATTTCGGTTATTTAAAACATACCTAAACTGGTATTATGGTCCAAGGAGACCAAAGAATAAGGATTGGATGAAGGTTTCTTAAGAATTTTTTATATGCAGGTGACAAAACCTTGCTTGCTGAACGTGAGGAGGATTCGAAGCATTTGCTGATGAAGATCAAGGATTGCAACTCAATGTAAACACCCAAATCCTCAAAACAATGGTTAACACTGTGATAAACAGCACCAAGATTGCATTTATCAAGAATGACTCCTCTTGCTTCTATTCAAATCAATTCTTATGGGATTAGCAGTCATCATATGAAGGAATGCATTTCATTGGGTAAATCTGCAGCCGAAGGCTTTGATAAAGTGTTTACAAGTAAGGACGTCACCTGGAGAACTAAGGTACCCCTGACTCAAGCCATGATACTTTCAATCACCTGGGGATTTTCAAAGTTGGACATTGAGCAAGGAAGACAGAAGAATAATCCATACATTTGAATTATCGTGGTGGATAGAACCATTGAAAGTGTGATGTACAGCCAAAAAAACAATCTGTCTTGGAAGAAGTATAGCCAGAATCCTCCATAGAATCAAGGATAGCAAAACCTCATTGTAGGTCCTTTAGGCATATTGTCAGGAGAGACCAGTCCCGGGAAAAGGACACCCTGCTCAGAAAAGTAAAGGGGTAGTGATACAGAAGAAAACTAGTAATAAGATGGATTGACACAGTGGCTGAAACCATAAACTCGAGTTTAACAAGAACAGTGAGGAAAATGCAGCATTGGGCAGTATTTGTCGTGTTGTAGATGATGGAGTTACTATGAGTCAGAACTGACCGGATGGTACCTAATAACAACCACTACTATCACAAGAGCATGTGTAATAAAGACACAGGAAATTTCAGGATCTCAATAGCTCTTCTGAACCTGAAACTCTATCTAAGGTTTGTTTGATAGGAAGTCACACTGTTCTAAATAGGGAATTTGGGGCTAATTGAAATCATAGATTCACTTATTTAATGTCATTTTGCAAATATTTTTGACTAGAAACTATGTTCCAGATATTAGAAATACATAAGTACAATAAATTTTGGGAAGTTCCTACCCTCAATTTCAGCAGAAAGATGGTGTCATCTATATATCTCAGGTTCCTAATAAGACTTCCTCCAATCCGGGTACCACATGATTCTTCATATAACCAACTTTTCTGATGTTGCTCAGCAGACAGTTTGAAAAAGTATGGTGAGAGAATACAACCCTGATCCACACCTTTTCTGATTTTAAATTATTCAGCATTCTTTCATTCTGTTTGCACAGTAGCCTCTTGATCTGTGTACATGTTCTGAACGAGCACAATTAAGTGTCCTGCATTTCCTATTGTTCTCAAGGTTATCCATAGTTTGTGATGAGCCACACCGTCAAATGCTTTGGCCCATTCAACAAAACGCAAGGAAGCATCCTTCTTGTAGTCTCTGCTTTCTCCCAAGATCCATCTGACATCAGCAATGATATACCTTGTTCCAAATCTTCTGGTTCTGGCCTGAACCTCTGGCAGCTCCCTGTCAATGTACTACGGCAACCATTGTTGTATGATATTCTCCTACCCGCTGCTTATTCTCTGGAGCATTGCTGACTGCTCCGTCTTCCAGTAACTTCGACAATTTGCTTTGGTACAACGCTTCATCATTGCAACAGCTCTCTAGGAGTATTACAGCTCTTCGGTGCAGCAGTGGGAAGAAGCTCAGCTCTTAATAGAAAGGTGGGTAGTTTGATTCCAACAGCAACAGCTGGGAAGAGAAAAATGTGGCCGTCTCTTTTTGTAATTTTTTATTCAGCCTTTGACCCTGTCTGGGTCAGCTCTACTCTGTCCTTCATGGTCACTATGAGTCCGATTTGGCTTGGGTGTGGGTTTGGTTTGGATTAGTAATAGGTTTGGTTTGGGCAAGTCATGTTACAGCTTCTTGCCTTGTGTGAGCATCCTTAGTGCAGGCTCTCTTTGTTCCAAGGGAAGTGTATGCCCTTCAGGCTTTCTTTCTCCAGAAAGCCCCTCAGCCTGTTTACCAGCTCTTTATAGAGAGCAGTGGTTCTCAACCTGTGGGTCATGACCCCTTTGAGAGGTCAAATGACCCTTTCACAGGGGTCGCCTAACACCATCAGAAAGCACATATTTCAACAACAACAAAAAAGAAAACACATATTTCTCTTGGTCTTAGAAACCGAGACACCGCTCCTCTGTCCGTCTCCACGTGGGTCTGCCACACACAGACCCACATCCAAGTACCCGGCAGGAAGACTGTTACCCATGATACACCATGCTTCAAGGCAAAATTTCCTTTATTTGTATTTAGAAAGACATATTTCACAATATATAATTACACATTGTTTTTGTGATTAATCACTATGCTTTAATTATGCTCAATGTGCAGCAATGAAAACAATCCTGCATAACCAAGATTTACATTGTGATTCAGAACAGGAGCAAAATTACAGTTATGAAGTATCAGCGAAAATAATGTGATGTTTGGGGGTCACCACCACATGAGGAACTGTTGAAAGGGTCGCAGCATTAGGGGCCACTGATTTAGAGGATCTTTTTGTCAACGTTAAGTGGGGTGTCTTTAGGCAGACTGGAGCCCAACCAATATCCCTAGTTGGATCAAAGCCCAAGCAATCCTCAGTTACCCAGGAGATGCCTATCAACTCAAAGCCTTGTCAGTTATCAGGCCATGCCAGACAAAGGAATAATCCATCAAGTTGTTTACAGCATACCCAGGAAATGTCCATCAACTCGGGAAATCTCTTCCCAAGTTTTCTTTTCCACAAAGTCATGTAAACCCGTTACACCACAACGGTTCTTTATCTGAAAACCAAAATATATTGGAATAAAAGTTCCTCTTATGCAAAAAATGAAATAAAAGATGATTATCCAGAGGCACGTGACTACAGGAAGGTAGGCTGTAAGTGACACAACCTTGGGCAAAAAAACAGATATTCTCTACCAAGGATGTTGGCAAAGATCATTCTGTGTGAAAATTATAAAAGATTAATGCTTAGGCAAAAAAGTAAGCAAAACTATTTTGTTCTTTCAGTTACATCACAATAGGCCTATCTATAAAACATCATGTGTAAATAATTTCAAAATAAAACAATAGATTTTCATGTATACTTTAAGTGAGTCTTTGACTATTGGAAGACATTAATATTTATGTTCCTACCAAAAAGTATTGTAATTTTGCAAAATAGGTTACACTCTAGATATAAAGAAAAACAAAACCCAAAAGCGAAAATATTAATTTTGTATGTGGAAACATGAAAATGCTAGTCAGAAACCCCATAAAATTGAGTATGATTAAATGGTATGTGCTTTTGAAAGCAAATTTAGCTATCTTCTTAGTTAATGTTAACATTTTCCTAGATTTTCAGCAAGGATTTCAATAAGCCAGTCACAATAGATGTGATAATTCGTTTATTTTTAACAATTGCAACAACATACAATTCACATTATCTATCATGTATTTCAATAGTTTAATCACACTCATGAGTGTCGTTCAGCCGTCATGACAATTTCGATATATTTCTTCATCATTATTCAAATCATTATTCAAATGATGATTCAAACAATAAGGACTAGAAGATCCTTATTGTTAGTGTTGAGTGCCAAATGGCCAATTCCAACTCACGGCAGCTCCTCTGAACAAGAGAGTCAAATACTGCTACGCTAGGTCCTGGACCGTCCACACAATAATTATTGGGCTTGACCCTCAGTAGCCACCACCTTGTCCTTCCATCTCCTTCAGGCTCTTCCTCTTTAGTATTGACCTTTAACTTTACCAGGTTTGATGTCTTTTTCTAGGGACTGTCTCTTCTGATAACATGTCCAAAGTATGTGAGATAGTCTCACCAAGCTCACTTCTCAGGAACATTCGGACCCTATGTCTTCCAAGATAAATGTGCTTGCTCTTTTTCCAGCCAAAGTACTTTCAATGTTCTTCACCAACATCATAATTTCAATGCATGGATTCTCCGGCAGACTTCCTTATTCATTGTCCAACTTTCACAACTAGAGTACTGTACAAGGTTATGAGTTTCCATCACTCATAAATGATACTCATATGTTTGTATTCATTAAAATAGGGAAGCCTATAACTTTCAGCTGAATAGCCCTCTTTATGAGATTTTCTCCACTTTGTTCAACTTAAGCTTCACCCAAGATGGGTTATTACTAGGTTTATAACTGAGCAGTGATTCCTACACAGGGTATTTTTTAATTAAGACATTTAAAGAGTCACGGCCCTATTCCTCTATTTTTATAATGTGAGATGTTTTGTGAAAGAAAATATGTACTATCTGCCTTACATTATACTTTTAGTATGTTCCAGGAATATTTGTTGAGTTGAATATATATAGATATATGAGTTGAATATATATATATATATATATATATATATATATATATATATATATATATATATATATATATAGAGAGAGAGAGAGAGAGAGAGAGAGAGAGAGAGAGAGAGAGAGAGAGAGAGTTGAAATGTTCAAATTTTTAAAATTCTATGCTTCCTTCTGGTCCTGACAATTAAATCTAAATATGTACTGCTAGACATATAAAATTCAAAAAGAGCTTAAAAATCAAAGTGGAGATAATTACAGTATAAAATTGATTCAGATCTCACTTGGGACAGGACCAACCTGGGTAGTGTTTTATTCAGTTATGCTAACAATAACTTTTACAAATCTAGAATAAGACCATGTGTTGAGACGAAAGTAATAATTATAAAATATTATGCAGGAGAGGAATCATAAGTGCCTATATTTATTATTTTTCTAATATAGGCAAGGATACTTTAGTAATTATGACATTGTATTTTTAATACAGTATGGGTAGATCCAGAGTGTTCCTGTTAGCCCAAATTAGTTCCAAGTCCCAGTTTGAATACAAGTCATCTGGGAATTTTATTTAGCTATACACAGGAAGAAGAAATGGGAATGGTGAGTTTGTATCTGTCCAAAACATGTACACAATTGAAATTTCAAAGAATAGTAATATACTGCACCGATTTTGTTGGCTACAGAAATGGCTTTCCTTAACAGTTTATATACACTTCAAGAAAATTAGGATAGAGGAGTACATAGAAGACTGTTGATATGAGCGTGCATTTTTTGTACACATTAGATCAGAGATGGGTCTGGCTTACTCTTTTAAGGTCAATGGCACTGAAGTGTTGGCGGCACGTGTTGGGCCGATAAGGTCCACAAGGCCAGCAGTTCACCTCTGCTAGGACATGGTAGAAATATGAGACTCTGCTTCTTTCAAGGTTTATAGTCTTAGAAGCTCTAGGTAGGATGAATGGTCGTTAGGAGTGGGACCTGGCTCCCTGGATGTGACTTGCTGCTAGCGTCAGCTAACTGCAAGATCTGTGATTCATCCACATGTGACCTCCTCCCTGGGAGAGGCACGGCAGAGAAGAGCGGGAAGGGAGACTCTGGATAGGGCAAGATATGACAAAATAGCAATCTATAAATTATCAAGGGCTCATGAGGGAGGGGGGAGCGGGGAGGGAGGGGGAAAAAAAAGAGGACCTGATGCAAAGGGCTTAAGTGGAGAGCAAATGCTTTGAGAATGATTGGGGCAGGGAATGTATGGATATGCTTTATACAATTGATGTATGTATATGTATGGATTGTGATAAGAGTTGAATGAGTCCCTAATAAAATGTAAAAAAAAAAAGAGGAGGAAAAAAAGAAAATGATTAGGGCAAAGAATGTACAGATGTGCTTTATACAATTGATGTATGTATCTGTATGGACTGTGATAAGAGTTGTATGAGCCCCTAATAAATTGTTTTTAAAAAAAAGAGAGGAAAAAAAAAAGATCTGTGATTCCCACCGATGAGAGTGGGTTTACTTATGGTTTTTAAAAATATGCTATAATCTGAATTTATTTTGTCTTTTTCAAATTTTGCAATGCTTCTAAGACCATTTGGACATATTGTTTTATGGTCACTTTCAAATAGATCTTTAAATTTGCTTTCTTGGCCTCAAAATATATATCCATTTAAAAATTATGTAGATATTGCTATTTTTTCCACAATGAATTAACATCAGTTAACATTACCACCAATTATCATATGTTTATTTCCTCAAAATAGCCTACAGAAAGCAACATGCAGTTTTTTCAAATAGTTTATTTTTCAATTTTCATGGAAACTGATTATTTTAGCATTTTTAACAGGTTTATTAACCAATAATATCTTCTTATGAATGGCTACAACTCACCACCTGCTCCACAGGGAAAGATGAACCAAACGCACCCACAAAGACTGACAGCCTCAGAGGAAACCCTAGGAAACAGCTCTTCTCTGTCCATTTAATTTGTTACGAGTTAGAATCTCCTCAATGGCAGTGGATTTACCCAGAACACAGACACATTTTCTGCCAACAGAAAGAAAATAGGAAAAGTCATTTGATGCTATATTCATAAGATTGGAAAAAAACTGATTAGTGAAATAAGTTGGGATTGACTTGATGGTTATGTGTTTGGTTTGGAGTTCATAGTAACTGTATCAATGAAAATAACTAGGTGCTGGAAAATAAACCACTCAGTTGGAGAAATAGAAATGCAAAATAGTCTTTACTACAAATGGAACTATTTTTAATATAATAAAAGTGTTTTAAGTTACTTATGAAAGTAAGTTCCCCAAATCTCCTTATTCTACACTGTCCTCATGCCCATTTAAACATAATTCATCAAGCCACAAAAGCACACACTTAGGTAAGTAGTATTTGTTAACAAGGCTACCACATTCCAATCACAAAGAAGGGAAATATGGATAAATTCCTAATTATTTCTGCAGCATGCTGCTTAACCTAAAGTTACTCTCTGTCCCAGGCATTCACTTGTGCTTTAAATCTAAGGTCATTGCTAGAGTACAATCTCTTTTATTTAAAGTATCTTCTGAATTTAAGCGTGGTCGTTTATGAATAAACTCATCTTGATGGGTTTTTATTAAATACTTGTCAGCAAATCATGTCTTTCCTGGTAAGATTACTTCCATTTAATTAGGTTATTCTTTAAAAAAAATAAGCAGATAAAATTAAGCCAGAGATTTCCTTTTTTCTCCAGAAAGAAGAAACAGTAGTTTTGCCAGCGAGTATCTGTAGTGCGTGCTGTTGAGGGTGGCAACCTCCGATCCCAGGTACAAGTGTGGGTTTGGCTGATAACACGCAGCCCTTCCCATTCGCCAGGGCCAGCTTCGCTCTTCATACCTCTCCCCTTCCTGGAACAGACCTTCTTAGTACCAGGCTCGGTTAGAACATTCCCATCGTCTCTTACATTGAGATCGACTGTGGGATGAACTATGGTTTCAGAGATGCTCCTGAGATCTGTCTGAAGCCATTCTCCAGGTGAAGCTGTCTGCTTGCCACCCTTCTCTCTGCACACCATTCTGCTACTCGGAGTCTCCCTTTCCTGTGACCCAGAGCCTAAGAAATCACAAAGCCACTGCATGAGCACCAGGAGAGGCTACTCTAAGTTCTTGTAAATAAACCTACACATGCCTTTTCTGTGGTCCTTTTAACGTTTGCATTGCATTCATGTATGTAACTCAAACCCAATTCAAACTCACTGCTATCCAGTCAATGCTAACGCCCAGGGAACCCCCCCCGGGGGGGGGGGGTTCTGAGTCTGCACAGGTGAGTGGAATAGAAAGCAAAGTCCTTCTCCCAAACAACTGCAGCACGTGGGAATGGCAGCCCAACACGTTAGCAAGCATAACATAGTCAGTTGCTGAAATGCCTCTTCTTTGAATACCCGTTCTTCGAACTTAGTTGCTCTCTGTGTGAATCCCAACCCGTGAAAGAGTCACATGGAAGAGTATCAACCCATGACAAAAACATCAGCTGAGCTCCAACCAACAGGCAGCACTCACACCCACAAGCACGCACCATCTGGGTGTTCAAGTCCAGGCGAGCCTCTAGGCAGCATCACAGGCAACAGGCATTCCACACAGCTAAGCCCAGTCACCCAAGGATTCATAAAAACTGTTCAAGATGGTCACTGTTTTAAGCTGTGAGTTGTTACCAAACAATAGATAACGGAAGACGAATTCAAATGAAGAAGTTGAAGTCGTACAGTTCTTTTCCGTCAGCTGTGGTTCAGTTTAGAGCATTGTTCCTCCTTCTCCTTACATTATAGTCTCCTAATCGCCACACTGTGTGCACTCCAATTTCTATGCTCACAGCACAATGTCCCTTTGCCATTATTGTTTATCCGTTAGTACAGTCAGTCATGGCTGTGTCTTTCGGCACATTTTCACAGTTAGTTTCTAAAACTTAAAATTACTTTATATTATTTTCATTTACAGTATGTCTGCCTATCTCTTGAAAGCAAGTAATATATAGTATACTGAGAGCAATGTGATGTGGTTTTCTATTAAAGTTCCTTGGGAACTTTCTGTTGTATTATGGGCTGGATCAGCTTTACCTCAGAAATGTTGGTCAGGTCCTTATGTTTGGTAAACAGATTTGTTCTAATAAACACATGTATAACTTGTGTATTGATCTAGAATTAATAAATTTGTGTTGGTGTCTATATGCAAAAATGTATATACAAATGTGCATGATTTAAAAAACTAATCAGAGGTAAGTAGAAACTCTTTTATTATTTCTCTGAAATCAAATCTGCGATATCTAAATATATTTATTTTTCACATTTGGGGAGTGAACATAGGCTGAAAAAATCTGATAACTGCAACTCATGGCCAGCCCACACGTTAAATAATGAACAATAAATAATCGCAGTTAAATTGTACTACATGCATTAACTTGCTCCAAATGCACCAGCCTGCTCAGGAACAAAGACTGCACTGTGAGAGCTTTTCTAGAACAGGAGTTGACGTAGTAAACAAGTCTTTAGACATATTTCCCACCCCGACCCCCACCCGCCCCCAGACAAAGCTTTTCTTGCCACATTATCTTGTCAACTCGTATGAGGTTTAGATGGATCAATACTTATATAGGTAACTTCTAAAGAACACCTGGCCCTCCAGGAGGTGACATGTTAATTAAATAGATAGCATTCTTTTTCCAAATGTGTAATTGCTGAGAGTTTTGTGCCTTTTTTTTTTTTTTTGCAGATTCCTTCAGCACCATTTTAGTACTTTTGTGAGGTGGAGGGCGAATGCCAGCCAAGAAACCTGATAAAATGCAATCATTTAAAAACTGTTACTAGTGACATTTGGGCTGAAGGGGGAGGAGGCAGGATGCAAATGCTTTCTTTGATCTCATTGGGCCTTTCTGCATTCCTGGCTCACTGCAAAAAGATGATGAATACATCAGAGTGTTAAAACAGATATTTCGTAACTTAATTTGCTTTTGGAAAAACACAATGAAGGCCCTTATCTAATAACTAAATCAGTCTCATGTAGGTGATTTCCTAAGCCGAAATACCAGATGTGACTAGTTACAGGTCCCAGGGCAGGAGCCTTCAAGAATCAATAACCATGAGAAATTCTGCTTTAGTCTCACCAGAAAAAGTTTACTGTCTCTCTCTGTAAAAGTAGGTCAGACAAGAGTCTCCACAGTTCATTAAGTTATTGATGAAAAATCACCATTGCAGCAGGCATGTAGAAATTTTATAAGTAATATGTTACCATTGGGTCTTTGTCTACTTGTTCTCATTTTTATTTGCAATCTTATTTTAAATACAGAAATAATTTATTTCAAATAAAATATGAATCCATTATTAATGGGGGAAGTAACTTATCTGCTTATCCACATAAAGTAACTTATCCATATGAAATATACTTATCCATATATAATATCCATATAGAATACTTTATTTCTGTTTGTTGTGAAGTTGCTATTATCATTTTTTGTTCCACCCCAAACCTTGGGTCACAAATAATGAAAATATAAAAGAAAAGAAAAAAATATACCTAGCCACATGCTTTCCAGCACAAAGGATATTGGTCACTTTAGTTTATTTGTTCTGGTAATTAATACTTCAATTTAGCTATTAGGATTACATTTCAAATCTTTGTCCACTTATTTTCATCAATACTTACATATTTTAGAAATTCAGAGTTAATTTTATTCTAGATAAAATATGTAAAATAATTATTGTAAAGAGAGAAATTCATCTTTTTACTTTCATATGCATGTAAACAATATATAAAGTGCTTATCATTTGTGCTTTGCTTACATATAATAGAAAAAAATCATGAAGTATAGAAGTAATAGAACATATCATCTTTGCACTTATATGCAGTGTTTACAGGTATTTATGTACTAATAAATTTATCATATTTAAGTGTAGTGTAACACTACATTTATAGGCATTTGATAATATGCCTCAATCCCTAATCTAAACACATATATTCCTCATATCAAATTACATAACTTTATATAGTTTAGAGTTATTTTTACTATTTCTCATCACAGATAAATTTATAATCACAGAAAACAAGTATCTTTTAAACATTTTAAGTCTATTTGTAGAAAACATGGCTTTTGTTGTTAAAATAAGAAAATTTTGAGTCCGTATTAAAGGAGAACTGTTAGATCTCTCTGGGGATAGATATACTTTGGTCCTTGACTCCACACGATCAAGAATTCCCACTGAAGCCTGGTTTGCGATCCAAGTGAATTTTGTGAGAGTCAGAAGAAGTTTCAGGTTTACACAGTCACCTACAGGGCCCCTCACCCCATGCAGCCTCCCTAGAAGCTGCTTGGAAAGTCAGGAGGTCTGTTCCGGGCTCCTGCCTTTTCAATTATTCCGTGGGGAGGCATGGTGGAATGACCCTGGTCATTGGCTGAATTAAAATTACCTGGCCTAGGTGGACTAATCCAGGTGCAGCATCCACCCAGGTGTACCTCCTCTTCCTGGCTGGAAATGAGCCTCTGAGCATGCATAATGGATGTCCCAACCCCTAAGCTAGACTACCTAACAGAACTATATAACTTTGAAACTTAAATAATAATGTGATCTTAAAAATAGAAATTTCATTTGGATTCATTTGATTGTGGTTAGTGATCATCAAACATCAAAGATTTATGTGATATGAATGGAAACTAGATAATGAGGCACCAAAGTCTTTGGGGCAGGAACAAAGAAAAAGCAACAAACCAAAGAACAAAATACTTGATAACTTAGATTGAGATAAAAACGATGCTTTAGGTTCATTGGCCATGTTGTTTGAATTTGAGCCTTCGTGGCTTAACAAATTTCATAATGTATTTGATTGTTTTCTGTCAGTGTTTCTTTTATAATATTTATATTTTTAGGAAAGCATCGCATTTTACATGTGAAACTAATGCATTAAAATAGCATCGTTTTATACTACTTGAAGTCTAATGAGGTGTAGCTTTGGATAGACAATGCCCTCAATAAATCTCATGTTAAAATTATTATTATCATGGGAATAAGAATAAAACTATTATTCACCTATAGTTACACAAAAGAGTATAGGATTTAAAGCCAATACTAATGTTGAACCACTTTGTTAGTTTTTCATCTATAATAAAAACAAAAGCCCAAATTGGCTATCAAAATATACAGCAAGTACATGTTCTAAAATGTTGTTTTTATATTCTTTCTTGCTGAATATTTCCATTACCCATTCTTTTTCATAGAAAGTAAATTATATTTTATCCTCCTTTTTATTGCTAAATTTTAATTCTAATCTCAGAAATTCAAAGTTATTCAGTGGGTATTTGTCATTTTTCTTTTCCTACATATACTACATATAAAACAGGAAGCTATAAACTAGCTTTATGATAAAGCAATTAATTTGAGTTGAAACATTTTATAGGAAAGCAAATAAAAGTTTTACTAGATACAGAAAATAAAATATAGATTTTTCATTTTTGAAAATGTTAAAAACAATTAGTTAACTACAAGTAGTACCAATTTATGGGTTTTTTTGTGTAAGTGTGTTTTGGGGCAAGACATTAGCAGCTACTGGTTAAGAATCAAATGTGTTCTGGGGAGAATCCTAAATTATATAATCCCCCTACCCTGAATTTATGAACTGCATTTTCCTGTGGTTAGTGCTTTTATCTCTTCTAATGATGAAGGGAAAGATTGAAGAAAGATACTTTTCTATTAGAAATATTATTCACTCTCTGACTGTGGTGCTACTGAGTAAACGTTGAGCTGCCAGACTCCATGCCAGTCGTTCAAATTTAACAGGAAACTCTGAAGGAGGAAGAAGTAGTCTTCTGCTCCCATCAAGACTTACACTTTGAGATACCCAATTATAGGTTTGTTATGGCGGTGGAGCCCTGGTGTCACAGTCAGTTGTACACTAGGCTGATAACCTTAGAGTCAAAAGTTCGAACTGTAGGGTCAAAAGTTCGAAACCACTTGCTATTTTATGGGAGGTCACTCATTCTATGTTAGAATCCACTAGACACTAATAAATTTGGTTTTGAATTTTGTATGGCAACGGGTTTGGTTTTCGATTGGAGAGCTAGTTACAAGTATTGCAAATTTGTTTGTGGATCTGTTTTCCAAAACAACTAGCAAATGCTAAGTTGACAAAAGGTCATGTTTGGTAAGGCAGAGGTCAGCACTAACAAGGGAAACCCTTCATAAGAAGGATTTATACAATCTCCACAGCAAAGACTTAAATGGGCCATGGATCATGAGGATGATTCAAAGACAGATAAAACGTTGGTCTAATTTACATTACATCCCCATGAGTTGGAGACATTTGTAGCGCAACAGGACAAAGAATGCCTCATACTACGGATAATTCAAATATTGCGGAATTCTCAATTATAGATAGGAAGATCAAGAAACACTCTCCTCCCCTAATCTTACCCTAGAATTTAGAGATCTAGTCAACTAGATTATAGGATTGTCGTTTTGGTTTGGTTTGGTTTGGTTTGATTTTCCCGCACAAAGCAAAACAAACTCACTACCATCAAGTTGATGCCTCTTTATAGTGACCCTATAGAAAGCGTAGAACGGCTTCAAAGTGTTTTCCAAATCTGTAAATCTTAATGCGGGCAGATAGCATATTTTTTCTCTAGCAAAGCAGATGGTGGATTTGAACTACCAGCCTCGTCGTTGTTGCTATTGTTTTTAGGAGCTATCAAGTGGGTTCTGATGCATGGAGGCCTTAGGTAGAACAGAATATGCTGAGCATGTCTTCTTTTGCTTTCTCATTCTAGGACTTTGCACATTTCATTATAACTATTTATTTTGTCTTCCTCAGCTGCCCTTTGAAATTTCTTATTCCGCTCTTTGACTTCACCGTTTCTTCCAAATGCTTTAGCTCCTCTATGATTAAAAGCAAGCTTCAGCGTCTCTTCTGCCATCCACTTTGATCTTTTCTTTCTTCTCTCTCTTTTTAATGACCTTTTGCTTTCTTCATGAATGAAGTTCTTGATATCCTACAACAGCTCATCCGGTTTTCTGTCATTATGGTTTAATTCATCAAACCCGTGAGTGAGATGTTCTTGAATTTAAAGTGGTATAGACTCAGGGTTATATTTTTCTTCTAATTGACTCATTTGATTAAGTTTTATTCTGAACTCATATATAAGCAATTGATAGTTTGTCCACAGTCAGCCTCTGGCCTGGTTTTAGCTGCTCAAATTGAACTTCTCCATCATCTCCTCCCACAGATGTATTCAATTTGCTTTGATTTTTGCATTCCATCTGGAGAAGTCTATGTGTATAAGTGTCTTTGGTATTGTTAAAAATAATTTGCTATTCTAATAATCAGTAACAATTATTAAAGCATCGTGACTTCATGTTTCAGCAATTTCAGACAGAAATCTTTGGTAGAATTCTTCAATTGTTTCATCACTAGCTTTTGTGGTTGGTTCATAGATTTCAATAATAGTTGTATTGATAAGATTTATTTTCAGGTGGATAGATATAGTCCTATCACAGACAGTGCTGTACTTCATGATGGATGTTTGCAATGTCCTTTTTGACAATGAATGCCACCATGTTATTCTTCTTGATTGTGTTCTTCCTGGCATATGATTTTCTGAATCAAAATGGCCTATACCAGACCACTGCAGCTCACTAATACCTAGGATATTGATCTGTATGCATTACGTTTCATTTTTACCACTTCCAATTTTCCTAGATTCATACATAGCACATTCCAAGTTCCTCTCATCAGCAGATATTTGCAGCTGTTTTTCCTTACCTTAAGTTGTGATTCATTAGCAATAAAGATCCCGAAGGCTTTCCTCCCACAGACTTTACTATACTTAGGTCACCATGGTCTACTTCACTCTGAGAATTCAGCTACTCCTCAGTCACATTTTGAGAGTACCCTCCAACCCAATGAGCTATCCGCTGGCACTACTTCTGACAACGTTCTGCCTGCACTCATTAGGCCCTCAGTATCTGACTATGTTTCAAAGCTGTGCATAAGGTTGATAGTGGCTCCTTCCTCTGTCATGGGGAGCTTAGTCCTTATTTGTTGTTTGTTTTCAGTCTAGAAGATCTGCTGAAATCCATTCCATTTGAGTCACCCTGCTGGTGTTTGAAATAGCATTGACATGGCATCCAGCATCATCATATGTGATAGCTTCCACCTAAGTCGCCACAGTAAGACAAAATGACAGACAAGTGGCAGAATCTTGTAGTTAGCAGCCCAATACTTAACCTACTTGAGCATGGCCTTGGAATTATCTCTTACCACATTCCTACCATCCTCTATATTCCAATAAGAGAATGCAACTTACATAAAGGAAATTTTAAAAGTGTAGTATTTAGACATTATGTCAACCAGACACTCCTGGATTGGGGTGGAGTCACCCTAACAATCATGTGGCAGCTTGATGACACGTCTTTGGAGTGTGGTCTCTTGTAGGAGAGTAAGAGACTGAGAATTGCCAATCAACCTTCCTCCTTGCTGGGACTTCACTAGGACTCTACCCAGCCTGTAATCTCTCTGCCCCCTGCTTTATCTTTCAGGGTCATCAGCCTGCAGCTTCTTGATTCGGAAGAGCATTCAGCTTGCACTGAATCCATGAACTTGAGTTGGATTTGGCTGGGGTGCCTTGTCCATGTAAAGTTGCTTCTTACTATAAAGCCATTTCTTGAACGTAGATGAGTGACACTGTTTGTTTGTTTGTTTTCTCTGGACAACCTGGCCTAACAGGAAAAGAAATACAAGAAGATCAGAGAATCAAATTAAAATAGTTCAATCTAATCTAGCCAGCCTACAATAGTAAGCATAGTAGGAAACAAGCAAACACAGAAACACAAAGTTCAGAAAGTTGAGGCCCTGCAAGGATCTGGTTTTATGAGCAGTCCGGTGGATCTGCTTGCCAGGGATCAAGTTTGGAGGCATACATTTCTTTGCTCACATTGATGGCTTAACTAATTTTTTAGGTTGGTGATGAGATCTGAAGACAGCAGAAAGGGTTAGTGAGGGGAGCACCGATTTCCAGTGCAAACCTAGGAAAAGGCCCTCAGTGAAATCTCCTGGACTGCTAAATACGGTGCGGAAAACTGTCCTTCACCACTGTCCTGAGCTTGACCTGAGCCTCTAGTGCCAAAGTCAGTGTGAAAAATACATGCCAGACAGAAAAGAAAGACAGCAGTGAGTAGTTGGAGATAGTTGAAGACAGAATTTATTTTGTACGCACCCCGAAACAGAAAAGAGATTTGTCAACACAATGTCAACTAAGAAACTATTATCAACAGGTAAATGGACAGAAATATACACAGGAAAATCATAATCAATCCTATTAATGAATCAAAATGCAAAGAATTGTTTATCCTACTCGCCTGCACTTGCCTACACATGTAAACCTATGTGTATGTGGGTGTGTGCATGTGTGAATATAACTCATACAACGCCTACTGTTGGCAAAAATCTGGAGAAATAATTGGTTTAAAAGCTATGTTCACCAATGGCTATGTTACTATGCACTCTCTCTTTCATTTTTTCCCCTACATACATACTACGTCTGCCTATCACTATTGCATTACTATCAGCACTTCTTCTAATCTGTAACAAGCCAAAGGGAAAACGATTCAATTTAGACCATCAATTGGCCACCTGCCATAGCACCTCTCTATAAGCAGCCTTGGCCTTGGCAGCGGTATCTGCTCCAAACACACCTATTAGAAAAATGTGCCATGTCTTAAAAATATAAAGTCTTAAATATCTGAATATTTTTGAACTAGCATTTATAGTTTAATACATTTTCTGTGTTCAAAACATTTAATGAGCATAAATAATTATCATGAGTTTAATCAAAATACTTTTTCCATATAAATGTCAAGAGGAATGCAATATTTTGCATTCCTTTAATACAGTTGATGGTGTGTGGATTCCAACTTTTTAGGAACTTCAAGTATTATTGTAGAATTGTTTCATCGAGTTATCAGAATTGTAATCTTTATATCAGTCAACTGTTAAGTCTTTCTCCCAAGGAGGTGCTTGGTGACTTGAAAATGCCAAATTTTCAGTTAACAATCAAGTATTTAACCTGTGTCTCACAAGGACGAATTTAGTGCAATACTATTTAGTAATTAAAAATAAATTTGGGTCTGTATTAAACTATTAGTAATGCTAACAGAGAAGAAGAATGTAGTATCAGCATTGGATGAAAGCTTATTAGCGAACTACACTATGAAGATGACACAACTATACTTGCTAAAGGAGAGAACTTGAAGTACTTGATAACATTCTAGGGTTTCAGTCATAATTATGGATTGCTATGCATGGCAAAGAAAATATGAATCCTCACAAGAGGACAAGTAGGTAACAAAAGAATAAACACAGACAATATTGAAGTTATCAAGGATTTCCTCTTGATTGGATCCTCAATCAATGTTCAAGGGAGCAGCAGTCAAGGGATCACGCATGTTGCCTACTCATTGGGTAAATCCATTGCACAAAACATCTCTAAAGTATTGAAAAGGAAGGTTGTTACTTTGAGGACTACAGTGTGGGCTGACCTAAGCCACCGTATTTTTGATAGCTTTATATGCATGTGAATGTTGGGCATTGACTAAGGAAGACAGGAGAAGAGTCAATATGTTTGAATTATGGTGCTGGTGAATGAACATGCCGTGGGCTGACAAAAGAAGAAAGAAACCTCTTTTGGAATAAGTACCATCAAAATGCTTTTGAGAGGCAAGGATGGTGAAACTTGACTTTACATACTTTGGACGTGTCAGGATAGACCAGTCCCTAGAGATGAAAATCATGTTTGGTAAAGGATCAAATCACCAAAAAAGAGTAAGTCCTTCAACAATGTGGATGGACACAGTGGCTGTCTCAATGGATTCAAGCATAAAAATAATTATGACTCCGGAGGATGGCACAGGACCAGGCAGTGTTTCGTTCTGATGTTTATGGTGCTGTTATGAGTTGGAACTGACTTGCAGACATCTAACAACAAAGATAAATGAAAACATTTGAATTAGGAAGTTGAAAATGAATACTGGAAGTACCCTGGACTGCCAAAAGAACAAACAGATCTGTCTTGGAAGAAGTAAGTGAGATTGTTCTTTAAAGGCAGGCATGAGGAGATTTCAACTCACAGAGTTTGACTCGTTATTAGGAGAGGCCAGTCCCTAAAGAAGGATATTGTGCTTGGGAAAGGGAGGGACGTCAACGATGGTATGGCGCAGTGGGTACCACAAAGGGCTCAACAACAGGAACAGTCATCAGGATAGCACAGGATTAGGTGTTTCCTCCCATTGTACATAAGGTCGCTATCAGTCATGACTGACTCGATAGTATCTATCAACAAAAAGAACAATGTTTGCATTTCATTATTATAATTGTGTTTTTTTTCTCCTTGCACTTTATATGGAGACTTAAAATACTGAGCAATAACCTTGCATTGATAAAAAGTAATTTAGATTTTTTAATGAAGTAAACAGAAAACAATAAGAAATAGCCACCTTTATTACTGGAAAACAGTTCATTGTTCTAGTACGTTAAAATAATTTTAAGTGGTAGATGAAAATATTAACAATAAATACAAAATAGGACAATGTGCTAACTGGAAATACTGAAGAGTAACACATATGGGAGCAAGTTAGCAATAATAATTGATGATGCTGTGTGAATTATACTCATAAAGGCTAGTGAAAACATTGATTTGTCCTTTTCTAGAAGATAATTAGTCAATAAGTATCAGGGACCTTGAAAGAGTTTAACTTCTTTATCATCCCATACTTCTATTTGTAGGAATCTATCCTAATAGAATAAAACAGGACACAGATAAAGATTATTCACAGAGACATCTATTTCAATATTATTTTTTATGCCCAAACTTGGAAACAAAAATTATCTAACATAATTTGATTTGTTAAATAAATGGTAGTCAATCTGTGTGCCAGACATTTAAGTAACCCTTTGAATTATGTGTTCAAAGAAGAAATGCCACTGTCTAACCTTGCTAAAGAAGAGAAAAGCAAAATTTATTTTTAATGTAGATATTTCTGAAATATATGTGTAAATATATTTAATACATTTTCCCTGCCAAAGAAGAAAAGAAGCATAATCAGTTTACACATTCATTTTATTTTGGGTTGATTCCATTCATTTTAATGTCATTTTTATTTCTTAATATTTCTTTGGAAGAAAACTTCTCCTAAGGACCTTAACCAAGATTACAATTGTCTTATACAAAATAGAGTTGTCTAAGGACCTTAGAAAATATAGAATTATAGCTTTCCCCCACTTTCTGTAATTATAAAACATTTCCTATCAATTGTAGCCACAGCCCGTCTATCATTGCCTTCTTATTTTTTTCACAAAATGACAGAGAAATGTCTTGTGCACACTTTTCTAAAAGATAAGCATTACAAACTCACCTTCCAAATCAGGAAAGATGCTTCTTAAGGTATATTTTTGCTATTGCTGTGAGTTGCTGCCGAATCAGTACTGACTCTTGGCAATCTTCTCTGCAGCAAAATTAAACACAGCTCAGTCCAGCAGTATCTTAGCACTACCATTGCTGTGTTTGATTTCATTGTTTCAGTTATTGTTTTCATCCATGTCCTTGAGGATTCCCCCCTTTTTTGTTGGCGTTATACTTTAATAGACCTGATATCATTTTCTAGTGACATTAAGATTAGTATTTCTAATTTTAGTCTTCTAAGAGCAGTCTTTCTAATCCAAAGTAAGCTAGTTTCCCCATATTTTCTTCTAAAGAACCTCTGGTTATAATTTTCAAAGATCACTTAATAGTTGCCCGGGGAGTTCATGGATCAAGAGACAGTTGTGTAAACAGAGCAAGAGACTACTGCATGGTTTAAAATCAAGAAGGGTGTGCATCTAGGTTGCATATTCTCAGCACATGTATTCAATCTGTATACTGAGCAGATCATCAGAAAATCGGGTTTATATGAAGTAGGATGTGGCCTCAGGATTGGAGAAAGGTCCATTAGCAACCTGAGATATGTGAAGGGCCTAATATGTCTTACAGAAAGTGAGTGGGACTTGAAACTCTTGTTGATGAAACTTAAGGATCGCAGCAAAGAAGACTAAATTCCTTACAACTGTGCCGAGCATGATCAATGGAGAAAAGATTGAGGTTGTCAAGGATTTTCTCTGACTTGGATCTACAATCAATACTGATGGAAGCGGCAGTCATGAGTTCAAAAGACACAACCCATTGCGTAAATCGGTTGGACAAGATCCCTTTAAATAGTTGAAAAACAAAGACATTACTTTGAGGACTGACGTGTGCCTGACAGAATCCATGGTATTTTCAAATGCCTCATCAGCATGTGAGAGTTGGGCGTTGAATACGAAAGACCAAAGTAAAATTGATGCCTTTGAATTACAGTGCTAGAAAAGAATATTAAATACATCACGGACTGCCAAAAGAACAAACGAATCCGCTTTGGAAGAAGTACAGCCAGAATGTTTCTTAGAATCAAGCATGGTGAGACTCTGTGTCATGAACTTTGGACATGTTTCAGGAGACAACCAGTCCCTGGGGAAGAACATCATGCTTTTCAATTGGAAAGCATCTCAAAGGAGGAATGTCCTTGGCAAGATGGATTGCCACAGTGACTGCAATGGTGGGCCCAAACACAACAACACCCTGAGATTGGCTTGGCGCCAGACAGTATTTTGCTGTACATGGTGGAACTGTGAATCAGAACCAACTCAATGATACCTAACAACTGCAGCCATAAGACAGTGTGAGATTGTAATGACTCCACTTAGCTTTGAGCTCTTCAATTCCAGATACTAGGCATACTTTCGTTGCAGGGCTTAAAGCACTACTCCTAGTGTACATTGCTGCTGTTAGCTGCTGTCACACTTCTCATGACTTGTGATGATCCTATGCAAAATCAGATTGGAACTTTTTTGATTGACTGTATTTTCATTGGCTGATTTTCAGAAGTAGATTATAAGGCCTTTCTTCCTGTAATGTCTTAGTTGTGTTGAAATCTGTTCGGCTTCATAACACAGACAATCCTTCACTAACCAATGTCTGGTTGCTAGCCAAGAGATATGTTATCAGATAATTGAACCCAGACTTTCTGTGCATAAGACAAGAAGAATTCTACTACTGAGCCACCACTACCATCTGACACAGATAAAATAAAAACAAACAACAAAACCCACTACCATCAAGTTAATTTCTCCCATGGAGTAGCTGTGCTTTGAACTTCAAACCTTGCAGGTCACAGCCGCTTACTGTCAGCAGTATGAGAGGTCATATCTTACCTCCTCTGGCTTTCCTATGACTACAAGGCAGAAATCAGACATGCCTTCAACCTCCATCCTTCTTTATCCTGTTCTGACATCAACTACTTCTCTTAGGACATGCTATGTCTAGACAATGTTTCTTTGCAATGACCACAAAACTCAATATTTACAATTAAGGGACTTATTAGGAGATTAACTGTCTACCGCAAATCAGGATCAGAAACAGTACATATACAATCATCGGTTCACAGTAATACAACGTCTCAGCCAGCAGCTAAATAACTTCCTGTTCCTCACACTTGCAACCATGCGGTCCCTTGTACTTGCCTCTATGAATCAGGAAGTCCACCTGTTGCTCTGACATAGAGTACCATAGTTTGGGGCCAAATGAGGAAAAGATACCCCAGAGTCTTGGTGTTGTTCCTCTGAATCATCATGCCATAGGCTCTGGTGCATCTGGTCTCGGCCATCATCTTTTCAGACCAAACTAAAATCAAGACCAAACTCACTGCCATGGATTATTGAACTGTCCCTGTGAGTTTCTGTGTCTGTAACTCTTTATGGGAATTAAAGAAGGCTGGTGTTTGACCTTGTAGTTAGCAGCCCACTGCACTACCAGACCCTATATCACTTAAATTGTAGATTTCACAAAAGCGATTCTGGTGGTCTTAGAATTTCTCTTGGTGTCCAACTATATGCTGTTAGAGACAGAGGAATTACATTGATGGAGAGGGATGGTGTTCATCTTTAAAAGCCCATACCTTCAAGGGAACAAAGTATGCGAGTGACTTGGTTTCCACCCTCTACTAAAGTTGAGACTTAATCCTACCTTAATCCTGTCTATTAGTATAGTGGAGAACTCCCTCAAAGCGAGATTATGACCACAACTGTAGAGTCCGGAATGACAATACATTACATACGGAATTATATCTAGAAGGGCCATATTGTTTGACCACAGTGCAGGAGCCCAAAGCCTACTCCATGGTGTCACCAAGGGGACGCCCAAATTATTGAAGAATACTTTTTAAATGTTCATATTTTCACTGGAGGATTAAAACAATAAGAAGTATTTGGGCATTTGTCTTGATTCATAGTTTATCTATTCAGAACCATGTCCTGAAAGACAAATGAGGCACAACAAAGAGAAAGAAATGCTTTGAAAGAGGTCACGCATGTCGTTCTAAGCCCTTCCTAAGATTTTCCTGGGATTTGTTAGGACACTTTTTCTTTTACATGACAGAAACCACGAATTAACTTACTTTAAGAATTTTTAATGTATCACTGAAAGTATGCTCCAGGTTTGGAAAATGCCCATCTTATGTGAGAAATAAGAATAGAAGCTGTAGTTAAAAAAGCAACCACCAAGCATGGAAGCAGCAAAGCCCACATGGAAGAAGCACGCCAGCCTGTGTGGTCACGAGGTGTTGATGGGAAGAGGTATCAGAGGTTCAAAAAATTGCAACCAAATTGATATGAAGGAGAGTAGATTCGGAGCAGACCCAAAGTCCCTTTTGGAAGGACCTCATTGAACGGAGGATAAATCCAGGGTGTGGTGTGGCACTGAAGAGCCACATAATGATCTTCTAGTTCTTTAAGATGGCCTCCCCTTACTCTTAAGGCCCTCATGGACATTCAAGATCACTTAGTACATGGTAGTCTAGTTAGATGGCTCCTCAGAGACAGGGACAAGAGTAAGGGTTTCCTGAGGGCATGGGACTTGAGGGAGGGTGAATGGGGCGGGGGGGAGTTGATAGCATTGATGATTGTATAACCCCACCTGGTAGGATTGAAAACAAGAACTGTATGAGCAGGGACAGGATATATTGGAAGGAGTAAGATACATCAATAAAATATTATTGAATTAAAAAATAATAGAAACTATACTTTAATAAAAAGTATAATTATGGTATCTTATGTCTTTGTTAATTTCAACAATCTAGAGCCTGTATTTTTATTGAAATTTTAACTACAGAGGACAATGTAAATATTCAATGTACTTTTATTTTCATTGTTGGTTTCTTTATTACCTCTGTTCCATTTTTAAAAATAATTCTTTCTGGATCAAAAAAAGCCGTGGTACATACATTGCAATGAGGTATTACACCTCCCTAAAAAGCAGCAAAGGACGCATGAAGCACTTTGCCGAATGGGAAGAACTGGAATAAATCATGCTAAATGATGTAAGGCAAGCACAAAAGGACAAGTACAACATGAGTCTACTGAGGTAAGCTTAAAAAAATGGGGCATAGGGAAAAGGTACTATAGGCATATCTTCCTGGAGTGAGGTCCAACTACTATGGCAGGGGCCAAACCCAATCCAGGGACACATATGGCAACCAGCTAAATAGAAGGGGAAAAATAAGAGAATAAAACAAAACAGTAGGTAGGGGTGGGGAGCAGTGTACTAACCCACCCAAGGGGAGAGCATTGTTTATATCTCCACAAGAGAGGGAAAGAGAGACCAGGCTTCAACCTGATGCACCAGGACGTGACTACAACTCACTGGCATGTACCAGGGAACCAATAGAGAGATCTGTGGGGCCGACCCAAATCCCAACTATGTAGACACTCACCCCCCATCCCCACCTCCTCTGGAGAATGCACTTCAGAGGACAACACTGGGCTTCAGCTTGGGGAGAGGGGCACACTGTTTAGAGCACACAGGAGAAGCGAAAAGGAATGGAGGGGGAGGAGAGGACATCCTGGCCCACCAAGCACCGAGAACGATATTCCTGCTCAGAGCAGACAATGCTCAGAGAGGACGGCTTCCCTCCCTAAACCATAGCACTGCTAGGGACAACCCTGGGGCCACAGTGCAGGAATTGCGCACAATCTGCTGGTGTAAATCATTAAGGTCATGCAAAAGTGATGAAATCCTCAAGGAATACCAAAGATAGACTTTGGAGACAGAGTGTGGCACCCCATCAGGTTCAACTGGAAAACACTTGTAAAAGTGAACACACAGACCTTGAACTATTTATAGGCTTTTCCATTTTTGTCAGCGGCTGTCTTTTTGTTGTTGCTGTTATTCTTGACTTCCTTTGTTGTTTTGTTTGGCTTTGCCTAGTTTTTGTGCCTATTATGTCTCTGCATGTCTATCTAGATAAGAGAGGTGGGATAAACAATTCGGAGATGAAAAGAACAGGACAAGTGGTTCCGGGGAGATATGGGAGAAGGGGAAGCGGGTCAAGGAAGGATGGCAGGGAGGGAACCAACCCAGGGACAAGGGAAAAACAAGTGAACTGAAACCAATGGAGAGAAGGCCTTAGGATGCCTAGTGGGGCTTAATCAAGGGCAATGTAGTGGCGAGGAATTACTAAACCTGAAGGAAGGCTGAACATGATGGTGGGACAAGAGGGAAGTAAAAAGGAAACAGAGGAAAGAATCAGGAGGTAAAGGACATTTATAGAGGTATAAATACAGGCATGTACATATGTAAATACATATATAATAAGAAGGAATCGAACTGTGTACTCCTATCCACATAAAAAGTAAGGTTGCAGATGGACATTGGGTCTCGACTCAAGTACTCCCTCAACACAAGGACACTGTGTTCTAGTAATCTGGCATTCTGTGAGGCTCACCTTCCTGACACGATCCCTGAGGATAAAACGGGTGCATAAGCAAATGTGCAGAAAGCTGACGGTGTCCAGTTATCAAAAGATATAGCATCTGGGGTCTTAAAGGCTTGAAGATAAACAAGTGACGGTGTAGCTGAGGAGCAACAAAGCCCACATGGAAGAAGCACACCAGCCTGTGTGATCACGAGGTGTCGATGGGATCAGGTATCAGGCATCTAAGACCTAGAACATAATCATACCCAAGGTGAATGAAGGGGGGGTGTATGGAGTGGAGACCCAATGCCCATCTATAGACAATTGGACATCCCTCACAGAGGGGTCACAGGGAAGAGATGAGCCAGTCAGGGTGCAGTATAGCACCGATGAAACACACAACTTTCCTCTAGTTCTTTGGTGCTTCCTTCCCCTACTACCATGACCTTAATTCTACCATATATGCTACAGATAAGAGCCTGTAACACAGGGGATCCAGGATAGATAAACCCCTCAGGGCCAACAATGAGAATAGAGATACCAGGAGGATTAGGGAAGGGTGGGGGAAACGGCCGGGGGGGGGGGGGCGGGAATTGATCACAAGGGTCAAACAATAACCCCCTCCCAGGTGGACACACAACAGAAAAGTAGATGAAGGGTGACAGAAGTTGATGCAAAATATGAAAATAATAATCTATAACTTATCAAGGGTTCCTGAGGGATGGTGGGTGGGGGATGGAAGGGAAATAAATGGGAAGCTGATATCAGGGCCTCAAATGGGAAGAGAATGCTTTGAAAATGATGATGGGAGCCTATGTGCAAATGTGATTAACACAATGGATGAATGGATTGTGATAAGAGATGTAAGAACCCCCAATAAAGTATTTAATTATATATATATATATATATATCAGACTTACAGACTTTACCTGGACTGTGCTGGGCTGTTTTCTTAATGTACAATTGTTCTTTTATATAAAACTCTTTCTTGTACAAAAAAAATAAAATTCTTTCAGGTATTTGTGCCTTTTTAGCTAATGGTCATTTAGTATGATATTAAAATATACAAATGTAAAACATATCTCACATTCAACTAGCATGTTACATATTTTTGTCTTTTGTTCCTTGTACATTTCAGTTACTTGAATGATATTTCCAGAATGCAAAAAGAACTCAAACCCTAAATTGTTTCAGTTTCTGGAAAATTTACAACATTTGGTATTAAAACATAAGGAAACATTTGTCCACTCATCTAATGACTATCAGTCTGCCCAGCAGTGTTTCCCTTTTTGATAATTAACCTTTTAATAATACTTACATTTTGTTCTTACCTATCATAGTGCTTTTATGTGTACTATCCTATAATTTATAGTCTTCTGTAAATTCTTTCAGGCCATTTTTTCCTCCTCTGATCTGTCTCTGAGCTAATCTGCTCTTTGTCTAAGTATGTGATTCATCTGCTTTCTAAATCCTTTGTAGGCTTTCACTGTGACTTAGGAAATATTACAGTTTATGTACTGTGACCTAAGGTGTACATAAGCACCTTAATTCAAAGACTGAGTCAGGATAAACAGGATAACCATAAGTTGTTCACCAGTTTGGTTAAGGGTTGTAAGTATCTAAATGTTGATTGAAAGCCATATATAATTTAAAAATCCATGTTTGATATTGATTTTGGATATTTGAAAAATGTTTCTCAAGCAAAATATTGATAATAATTTGTTAGAACTATAATTAAGTCCCTATGCAAATATGACTCTAATTACTATTTCAGGACGAAAACTGAACTTTCAAAACCACTAATAAAAATCTCTTTGCTTACATTTTGAAATATTAATCTTTGCTCCCTGTCGTTTCTCTTTCCCTAATAATTATATTATTTTTGAAACGGGGGAGGGGGTAAAGGGAATAGGATGGGGAGTTGAACACATTTAGAAAAGCCTGTGTTTTCTTAGCCCTCTGCTCTGGGCCTATAGTCTTTGAAGTTTATTTCAGTGGTCTCTTACCAGTGCAAAAGTTGGGGCTCTGTTCAATAACCACCTGCGCTATGGAAAGCTAATCCATTAGGGTCCAGCAACTCTAAGAAGGTGCCATGCAGCCTGGGGCAACTTCTTGAGTTTCAGTTGTAGCAGCTGCTGGAAGATGAATTTGGGATGGTCCCTGTTAGAGAAATTAGAAATCAGGAAGTAAACAGAGATGCCTTTCATCTGACCTGAGACAAGAGGGTGGGGTATGGGGGGAATTCCTCTGCTAATCACTTTACGGGTCATTCCTCCCAGAAGTGTTTCAGTGTCTGGTGCTCCTAATTGTTAGGGGGCGCATTTGAGAAAGAGAAAGGAGGAAATTTATAGAAATCATAAACTTGAACCTGTCCAGTTTTTGCCTTCTCAAAAAGCCCCGTGATGTTGCTTTCCTCTGTGTGAGCCGTGCCCTTGCACCGAAGAAGATATTAAAGCCAAACCTCTCCGAGCAGAAAAACCTCCCTATACGTTTTAAGGTCACCTGCTTTTTATAAAAGCAGCTTACTTAATTTTGATCGTTATACTGAATTTCATTACTTTCAACAACTCCAGGAAAGTTCTCATTGCTGAGTTCTTGTTGGCTCACCATCTTTGTGAGTTCATTTTCAAAATTTCAGTCAGGGAGAGAAACTGCCCTGACTCCTAACTGAGAAAAATGTGAGTTGCCTATATGCAAGTAGCTGTTGTTAATTTATGATCATGAGGTTTAAGAAAGGGTAGCGGGGAAATTGAAAGCTGCATGGACTTACTTGCTATAAAGGAAGAAAGAGAAGAAACCCCCATGAATTCAGGCAGTAGAATCTCCAACTTTCATACCAAGTAAATGTTTGCTTTTGCACGATGGGTGACTATTTATTTTCAGAACTGAGATTCAGCACCGATTTGAATAACACAAACATTAAGATTTTTTCACATAAAACATACGAAAAATATTTTCTCTATAAAAATATTCCCCTAAATGTAACTGTAGGAACTTCTGGGAAGTCATAAAGAGAGCCAAGTTTTAAAAAATTGGAAATGCAGTTTTCTAGTAATATATTTCTAAGGATATATGCACTTAGTTCTATATTGCAATTTTAAATACATACTGCAGTGAGAAATGATTAGACGGCACCCTGGTGAAACTGCTATAATGAAGGTTTGAGAAGCCAAGTGAAACATTTAGATGATATTCCTGGTACTCTGTGCATCACCTCAAAGGATAAAGAATGAAATTAAATGCTGTTACAAAACAAACCCAAAACAACAACAACAACAAAAAACAGAAACAAACAAAAACAGTACTCAAAGAAAGGTACCACCTGGCCACTTGACTTTGAAGAAAACACACACAGGCGAAGAGAAGCCAATGTCACAGTGTAAACAAATGCAGAAGGAAGCAAGATGAGCAGAGCAAGAACTAGATCAATGGAAGGAAACTGCAGGAAATCAGGTGAGAACTCTGAAAGCACAGCTGATCCCAGAACAAGGAGGGAGTAGTTTTCAGCACATGCTCAGGGGTGCATTGATCCACATCACTGAATGGCCGCCAGAGAATTGTGCCCTTTCCACTGGTGACAACTTCTGGGTGACAACTTTCTTGGTGCCCCCCATCTTCTGGGTGACCAGAATAAAACCCTACTCCCTACAAGACCTTAGCCAGAAATGCCCTCTTTTCTGTCCATGCCCCGTCCTTTTCACTCACATTAGTTCCCCTGTCTGCTCTCCACTGGTTTCCAGGAGAAACCATAGATCATGACCTTTGCTTTGTCACTATATTTTTCTTTTTTCTCTCTTTTTGTTCAATCTCCCTTTTCTTTTCTCTCTCCCACTTATCATCTTATTTTTATTTATTTCACTATTTCCTTTTTAATATATCTGTTAGGAAATAAGCTCTGTGTACCAACTAGTCACATACGCAACATACCTGTCACCTATCATCCAACCTTACAGGTGAATATCACTCTATTCTGCACCACTATATCAATAGCGACAGACAGTGGACAACACTGGCTCTACTCATCTTCATGGCCAACAGACAGAGACACGTGCCCACACTCTCACCTATTAGCCCACCTCCCAAGAGACAGGTGATTAGCATACAAGTGCTGCCAAACTGGCAACCAAAAGGAGCTGTCCTGCCCACTCACCTAGATATATTAAAAGATAGCAGCAACCAACAAAAAAAGTAAATACAGGAGTATATCTTTAACAGAATTGTAAAGAGAAATACACACATTCACAATATAGTAGGATGCTTTATTATACAATTTTCCATGACGAACATGTAACTAGAAAGAAATTTATCAAAGATAAAGATACAAAGATAACACAATTAACCAACTTGACCTAATGGATTACTCCACTTGATGGCAGACCAACATACATTCTTTTCTAGCACCTATGGAATGTTCTCTGGAGTGGACAAGATGTTAGTTCACAATTTAAACCTCAATAAATTTAAAAACATCAAAATACTAAAAAGAATCTTCTGAGGACACAATACTATAAAATTAGAAATCAAAATAGAAAGATCAAGGGGTAAAAGTCAAATATATGAAAACTGAAAAATGCACTGCTTGCACACTGCTGGGTAAGGCAATAAATAAAGAGTAAAATGTCCATTGAGGCAGATGGGAATGAATCCACAGCTTAGCAAAACTTTTGGGATACAGGAAGTTCAATACTCAAATGTCAATCTATAGCAATAAATGGATTGCTATATCAAGAAAAGGAAACAAAAAATCCAAACAAACCCAGAATCAATACTTTAACCCAATATCTAACATGTTTTGTTTGTATTTTTGGGTTTCTTTTTTCTCTTTGTGTCTACCGTATTTTTTAAGGAGCAGAATAATTACAAATAAATAAATTACAGTCACCAAAAGATAGGAAATAATATGATTAGAGCTGAAGTAATTGAAAAAACAATAGAAAAACTCAATAAGGCTAGAAGTTGGTTGTTCTGCAAGATTACTAAGATTAACAAAGGAAAAAAAGATAAGATAAAATACTCTAAATAAAAAATGAAATGAGTGACATCACAATAGAACTAATTGAAATAAAAATGCATAATAATAGAACATTATTAAGAAATATACTTCAACAAATTTATAGAAGCACATGACTACCTAACTGACAAAGATTGAGGTGGAAAATTTGAATAAACTCATAAAGTCAACACAAACAAAAAGTTAACTCTCAACAACACAAAAGAGATCTGGAACAGATAGCTTAACTGGAGAATTTTATGAAACATGCAGATAAAAACTGGCACCAATTTTACTTACACTATTTTAAAACATTAAAAAATTAGATAAATAACCCATGTGATTCACCGCATTTGCAAAACAAATGAAAAATATTACACGATCATATCATTCAATGCAAAATCCAGCACCCATCCTGATAAAATCAAACAGGAATACAAGATGAATCCTTCAACATAATTTAGGGCACATGTACAAATAAGACGGCAAAAATACTACTGCAAGAAACTGAAAGAGACATGAATGGAAGAAATAGCATATTCATGAATAAGAAGACTTACCAATGTGATCATGTCAATCCGAGTGGAGTAATTCACTAGGTCAAGTTGGTTAAGCGTGTTATTTTTGTACCCTTATCCAGTTTCCATCACCCATATTTATAGAGATGGACAAAAGTATAAATAACATTATGTGGAAAAGAAAGTGACCTCAGGTAAGCAAAGCACTATTGAATAAGTAAAAAAAGTAGGATATTCCACACTTTCTGATTTTAAACCCAACTTTGTAGCCATAGTAGGTAAAAAACGTGGTACAGATATAATTGACACATAAATCAATCTAACAGATTTGAGAATCCAAAAGTAGATCAAATCACTTATAGACAACGGACCTTGTCAAAGGGTTGGAATCCATTAGTGGGAAAGAAACAATGACTTTAACAGATGGTGCTGCTAAAACTGGATATTCATCTGTATAAAAACGAAGTAGGATCCATATTTCATGGCATGTACAAAAAAATCAAGCTGTATCAAGGATTTAAATATAAAAATTTAAACCTATAAAGACAATAAAAGAAAAATGAAAAGTTTACAGACCCTAATTTATGGCATCCAGAGTCTAACAAAATTACCCCCAAATGCACCCAAAAGCAGAGAATAAGCCAAATAATTAGGCCCTCTCAAAATATAAATAGAAAGAGATTAATATAAATTTAAATATGAACATGAATCTAGATTGAGATGTAAATAAATATAAAGAGAATCTAAAGGCTTAGGAAAATGTTGGCCATGACATATTTAACAAAGTACTAATATCTATAATTTTTAGAAAGCTTGAACATGTCAACAATAAAAGATTACCAAAATTCAATGAAAAATTAGTAGAGAATCTGAAAGTCCAAGAAGACAACCATGTGTCCAAGAAACACATGAAGAAATGCTCAAGATTACAGTCCTGGTCATTGAGTTGATGATGACTCAGAGAGGTCCTATATGGTATCGTAGAACTCTCCCTGAGAGTTCCCAAGACCATCTCATATGAGAGTAGAAAGCCTCATTTTTTTCTCAAGGAGCAGCTGATAGTTTTGAACACCTGACTTTGCAGTTATCAGCCCTACGTATAACCACTGCGCCACTAGGGCTCCTTTAGAGAGATGGAAATAGAAAGAACAATGAACTATCCATTCAGATTAACATGAATAGCAAAGTTCAAAAGCACAAGAAACAAGAACTGTTGATGAGGATGCAGAGAGGTTAGAAATGTCATTCAATGCCAGTGAGACTATAACACAGTACAACTCCTATGGGAAACGTTATGTGCTGTATTAAGAAGCTGTTTCAGAACTTCCCTTTCCAGGAACAAAGCTTAAATCCCATGTCTAGGAGTATAAAGAAATAAAAGCCTTGAAACAAATAGATATATGTACACTGATGTTCATAACAACACTGTCAACTGTTGCAAGAAGACAGAGATAACTTTAGTGCCCATCAATGGATGAAAGGATAACAAACTCTTGAGCGTAAATACAATGTAGCAACTCTTCACATTAAGAATAACACTGAGTTCCAGAGACATCTCATACCTGGATGAAACTGGAGTACATTACATTAAGTAAAAGAAGTCAATAGCACAATGATAAATACTGAGCAGGACAAATATTATAAAAAGTCAAGAAAAATCTTGAACACACAAAGAACTATTCATGGGTGTTTACTTGCAATGAAAGGGAAGGAGAAGGGAAAACCACTCACAAGATAACAGTCATGTATTAATTCGAGTGGAAGAAATGACAATATATATATTAAGGAGGGACAGTACAATATTACTAAGATAAAAGAAGACAATCAAGATGTGTGTGAGTGGCAAACCAGGTAAAGATTATCACACACACAAACCTGAAATAACTAACAATAAACAATGCATGAGTGGGTGCATTGGAATGGGTAACACACACACACACACACACACACACACGAGGGGGTACCTTCCCCAAACAGATTTTTTTGTCAAAGTTAAGAAACCACCTTCTCACCTTCAAAATATTCTCCATGACATTTAACCCATTTGTCAAATCTGCATACATTTTCAAACTCATCTGTTTGGATGGCTGACAGCACCTCCCTAATTGTTTTCTTCACCTCTTCTGTGTCACCAAATCGCTGTCCTTTCATGTCCCTCTTCATGTATAGAAACAAAAAGATATCACAATGACTGAGTTCAGGAGACTAAGCAAGAGAAGCATGCTTGGTTTTGCCAAAAACTGGCACATTGAGATAAATGTGTGAACAGGTGGATTGTCCTGGCAAAACCAGTACCCCATCTGCCACAAACCAGCCCCCTTTTTTGGTTGCATACTCTCACATAATTTTTCCAGCATCTCTAAACAGAAAGCCTGCTTAACAGTCTAACCTGGTGGAATGAACTCCAAATGCACTACCCCCCTCACCTCAACAACAAAAAAATCAAATTTGCATTATTTTGATCTTTGATTTAACTTGATGACCTTGTTGGGGGGGGGTGTGAGGTGACCATGTCATCTTCCACTGACTTGATTGATGTTTACTTTCTGGGTCAGGAGAATAGCACCATGTGTCATGCCCAGTAATGACCTTGGAAAAACTCTGGGTTGCTTTGGAGCCGTTCTTTCAAAGCACAACATGTTTCTAGTTGATGCTCTTTTTCCTTGTCAGTCAGAACCTGAGGCACAAATTTCATAATGACCCTTCTCATTCCCAAATCTTTGGTTGAGATTTGCAGAAGCAAGCTCCAAGATAGTCCAGATAACTCCCCCATCTCTTCAATGGTCCGTCGTTAAGTCTTTCATCAAAGGTCCATGAATTTTGTCGACAATTTTGCCTGTTCAGGAAGATGCTGCATGAGGTTTGTCCAGAATGGGGTTTGTCATCAATGGACAGTTTGCCTCTTTTGAAAAGAGAAAACCACTTATACACTTGTGAATTTGTCATAGTGCTGTCCTTGTAAGCTGTGTTCAACATCACAACAGTTCCTGTGGCATTTTGCCCAAGCAGGAAACAAAAATTCATAGCTACATCCTGTTCTCCTAAATCGGCCATGACAAAAAACAAGGTTTGAGTAAAATTTCTTTTGCGAAAAAAAAAAAATCACTGTGAACAGAGAGAACCTTCCCAGGGGATGCCACTGAATGCAGTAACTCAGCGAGCTGCTTGATGCTCACTAAGGCGGGAGAAATGTGTGCTTAGAAATATGTATGGATTGTTATAAGAGGTGTACAAGCCCCAAATAAAATTATTGTTTTTAAAAAAGAAAAGAAAAATAAATCTCTGCCCAGTGGAACTTTTTTCCATTTTTATAATACTCCCTCCTGTATATGTGTATCTATTTAGCAAAGGGATTGTTCTACACACTTATTTGTAAATGCCGTGGATACATCTATGCATATAGTAGAACAAACAAGTGACAAAGTTATGAAAATGTAGTCATGACCAAACATTTTGAGGGATTAAGTCACTGGACTTTGGGGTTTAAGACCCCAGTTACAGGGGACAGCTTAGTCAACTGGAAAAACATAGGTGACCAAGAAAACGTTCTAAATCCTAATGCGGTTTGTAGTATTTGGGGTCTAAGAGCTAGGAAATGAGTTCGTTTCAGCTGTCCATCTCTTCTCATCAGGAAGAATAAAGAGTGAAAAATATAAAAGGCTCAAGGAAACATTTCGTCCAAAGGATTAAGGTACCACATGGACCACTGAGACTAACAGAACATCCAGAGGGTGCCCATTTACAACTACCGACTGTTCTGACACAGAGCATGGAGATTCTAGACACAGTGGGAGAAAATATGGAACAAAATTCAGAATAAAGAAAAGACCAGGCTTACTGATGTAATCGACAATGGTGAACCCTCTGAGACCTTAACCCTTACACACCTTCCAAACCTGGAAGTGAACCCATCCCCAGGGAGCACTTTGAAGTCAAACAATCAACAATCCTTAGAGTGAAAAATCGTGGAATGTACTCCTCAGGATATCTAACCACGTAAGAAAAAACATCCATACTTTCCCCAAAACAAAGACCAGAAAGCAGGAAGGAAGCAGAAATGGATATAGTGACTCTAGAAAGCAAGCAGAAGTATTTTAATACATTGAGGGAACTATAACTAAGTTAATGAAACAAAATATTTATAAGTATATTTATAAATAGTTGAATGAAAAACAAATTTGATCTGTAAATGTCATGCAAACTACAAGGAAAAGAGAAAATTTAGAATGATATATAATTCAACCAACAACATATAGTAAACTAAAGTAAGTATATAAAATAAGTATAGCTTTCCTTGCTGAAAGCAAGGAGGACTTGAAGCCCTTGCTGATGATGATTAGGGACATCTACTTAATTACAGATTACAATTCAATAGAAAAAAAACCCAAAATTTCCACAAGTGGACAAATAGGTAACATCATGATAAATGGAGAAAAGATCAAAGTTGTCCAGGATTTAATGTTACTTGAATCCACAGTCAATCCTCAGGGAAGCTTCCGTCCAGAAATCAAACAACATTGACAAATCTGCTGTTCAAAACTTCTTTAAAGTGTGAAAGGGCAAAATGTCACTTTTTCTTGACCAAAAATCATGACAGTTTCGGTCAAGATTGTATGCTTGACCAAAAACAATGGCAGTTTTCAATCTTGTCATAGGAAGGTGCAGGTTATACAAGGAAGGTGGCAGAAAAATGAATGCTTTTGAATCATGATGTTGGTGAAGAATATTGAAAGTTCTGCTGACTGCCATAAAAAAGGTAAAGAAATAAAAATCAAATATATATCAGAAGATTTGGAGCCAGAATGCTCCTTAGAAAAGAGGATGGCAAGGTACCATCTCGTGTATGTCCTACATGTTATCAGGGAGACCAAACATCAGGACAAATGGAATAACAGCAGAGATGGATGGATACAGGGGGTCTAACATTATGATTTCTTTGAGGATGACTCAGGAATGGGCACTGTTTCCTTCTGTTGTGCAAATGAGTCGCCATGAATTAGAACTGAGTCGATGGCATCCAACAATATGTTATATATATATATATATATATATATATATATATATATATATATATATATATATATATATATACACACACACACACACACATACACAAATACAGATAGGCCAAAGCTATGGGAAGATTTCGACACCTCATATTAAGTAATCCTTAACTGTCACAAATGTCTATTTCTAATAGCAATGTAGTCTCAGGCTTCATTATTCAGAATCAGCATCATGAAAGATTCTGTGCTGCCTTGGTTAGGAATTGTGTTTTCTGTTAAAAAACAAAACAACTCAGAAAGTAAACTCTTACTTGCTAGGTCAGTGATGCTCAACCTTCCTAATTCCAAGTCCCCTTAATACAGTTCCTCATGTTGTAGTGATCGCGCCCCCCCCCCCCGCCCCACCAACTATAAATTATTTTCGTTGCTACCTCATAACTGTAATTTTGCTACTGGTATGAATCGGGCGATCCCTGTGAAAGGATCCTTCAACCCCTAAAGGAGTCACACCCACAGGTTGAGAACCACTGTGCTGGGCAATTGTCATTTGCAAACTAAAACAGAAATTTAACAATGTGTCAGAATATCTATTTCAAAAGACAAATGAACAATCTCATAAACTAGAGATGAAGTACATAATCCCTTGTAAGGCTAGAGGTCCTTCAAGTAATTGATCCTGCCCTCTTTCAGCATCCATGTCTTATCGACTGATACTAAGTAATTTAAACTGTTAACTACATGAAACACCATATCTTCCGGGAAATGTCAAACACTCGTGTTAATCCTGACTCCTTCTCGAGTTAGTGTCAGGATTTATATCTGGTCTTGAAGAGCCCCTCTTCTGACCTGCCCTCAGGTTAAGCGATGCCCTTAAGCACTGACTCTTGATTATTCTTTTATGGGTCCAGTGAAGTGTGGCAAGTTCATGTTGTCTTATATCTTCCCATGATATCTTATTTCTAGAATCCTTTCCTTTAGACTTTAGAAGTCTTCTCAGACTCGATGTCTCTCACCGCATTCACAGATCATTACCAGAACACCTCAAACTTCTGAATTTCCTCCAGCACAACCAGATTCACAGTGCAACTTCAGGTCTCATTCACTAACGCATTATCTTCTCTGTGATGCTTTCATATTCTGCACTTGACTCTTCATGCAGAACTTCTCTGAGAGGCTAATAGACTTCCCAGAATATTGTGAAGAAAGTTGATGGCTAAATCTAGAATTTTTGCCTTCCCACTCCTTAAACAAATGGTGCCCACCTGAGACCAGGAATTCATTTGGTTTTGGATCTTCTAGATCTGGCTCTTTTAAACTCATTTCTATAAGTTGGTGAGCTTCAGTGGTGTTTTCTTTTAGTACATGCAAAAGTTTCTCTAATTTCATGATCTTATTCCTCTTTTTTTATCTTCTTCCTCTTAATGCTTATAATAAACTTATTGTTCAAATCAATAAGTTTCTATATTCAGATATAAATAGAGGAAAGGTGGTGAAATTAGAACATTTTGTTGTCTTTGAACAATTCCGGGCTTTAATACTAACATTTTATTAAAGGTTTTCTATATGTATTTCCCACCTCAAAGCTCAGCATCAATCAATAGGACTAGGGTTGTGAGACCGTTAAAGTTTAGTATGTCAACCTGGTCGATAAACACATGTGGGGTCAATTGAAGGGCAGAGGGATAAATAGCTTGGGGAGCCTCGCCTTTCTAATCCTCGGGTCTCTTGATTTCTGATGGTTGGACCAGGGTGCAGCTGCCTTAGCCAGTTCCCTGCTTCAGCTGGCAAAGCTCACTTCCTGCAAGACATCCCCAAGGAGAAGCCACATGGACCCACCCCGATGCAGCCCTAGGAGCTGGAGCAGTCCTGTGGAGACCTCTGCCAGCGCTTACAGGCTTACAGGTGAGATGCTTACAGGATCACTGATTTGGCTTTCCTCCTACAGTGGGCATCATTGTGCGTGTTTTGTGAGATGGAGGAGGACTTTGTGGATTGGTGTCGGACATATGGGTTAATATTAGACTGGTGGATTTGAGCAGCACTGGGTTGGGATGTTTTGTTGATGCGCACTTACCCTTTATATAAAACTCTCTCTTATGCATATGATTTCCTGTGGATTTGTTTCTCTAATGTACCCAGACTCACACAGTTTGTGCTTATGCTCCTTCTGAAGCAAGAACAGTTAATTGGGAGGAGGAACGTGATGACCCCGTGGTCATAAGTGCCATCATAATGCTCCCTTATAAGGAGACATCTGAGCAGTCGCCTGCCTGGTGAGAAAACTAGAGACTCACTCAGGGGACCAAATGAACTTGTGAATGAACTCAAATGCTATCATGTGAAAGAAGACTAGGAGGGGTACAATTGTTAAAAGACATTTTTTATTTTATATAATCCAAGTGTGTTCAGAAACTTTAGAGTTAGGAGCATATTTGATGTGTTTAAAATGCCTTTCAGATTTCCACACACAACAGGTATACTACAATTAGGGTTATCATTTTTGTGTGATCCACATAAGATACATAGCTTTTAACCATAATCCTAAACTTTTAAGGCATCCTTGAATATTGATTCTTTAGCATATTAATTATTCTTCTCATGTATACATGTATTGACCTTTGTTATCATTGTCTTCAAGTTAATGAATCATATCATTAATATTTACACAATGTCTAAAGACTATTTTGACATCTAAAAGATATTCAGACATTTTAAAAAGATGATTATTATTATGAAAATGTTTTAGTATTAATAATATGTCAGAGAACTTGAACACAAGGATACTAAATTTTATTTGCATTTTGATTAAATTTTAAATATATTTTCATTTATGATATTTTGGTCATTTTTTCTCTGTCAATAAGTGTCTACTGATATAGTTCCTTTAAAAGTAAGATGATGCAGTATTTCTTTGGTTATATATATTTTATTATGGCAACCTCCAAGTTTAACTGAAGTACATGAGCTAACACATACATATATACACATATGAACATACTCACATATACACACATAGCAGGGATATACATTCATGGTAACAGAAAAAATATGTATCACAAGAATAACCAAAATAGTCACTTTGTAGTTGTGATGCAGGACTTTTTATTTATTTTCTTCTTTTGCTTAATTGTATTTAATATTCCTTTGAAGCTGAAGTATTGGTACGGGATAACAAAAGTTACAGCTTATATCTAATATGAATGCATATTTTGAGGTGATTAATGGGAAAACTCCACTCTCTTCTATTCTAATTTCCATGAGATGAATGGACATATTTGATAAGATCAGATAAAAGAAAAGGGTACACTGGACCTCTTCCATTATATTGGATAAGCTAGGATAAGAAGGAGCTCTCGATAACAAAGAAGGCATATGATCCTTACAAAACCTGATTTCTCAAGGAAACCCCATCTCTTATAAAATGCCATTAAGTTCTCATACAAGGAATGCATATGGCCTGGTGCTTTTGACAGTTACTTAATAATTTTTAGGAGAGAACTAATCTATCTATAAAAAATGAGCCCCTCCATTATAACTGGACTCTAAAAATATTCATCTAATTGGGAGAAACTAGGGACTATATTTCAAGAGGTGGGGATGTATATATATGTTTATTTAAGATTACCAAGTCCAAATATACATTCTTTTATATTGCTAGATTTCTTCCTGGTTGAAATTAAATCTGGTGTCAGTATTATTAGCATTTAATAATGAATGAATATTGTTATTTTATTCTGAGAAATATTATGCATTCACTTTAACACAGAAACATTTATTCTCTTTGATTATGACGGTGCTCATCAATTTTTCATTTCTTTCATAAGTGATCATGATAAGGATAATGAAGTTGAGATGGGCAATTCATCAATTTCTGATGAAGATTTGTTGAAGAATTCTATTATTCCAGAAGCTCCCTCTCATTTATCCAGGGTAACACTGATATTAATCCTGTTTCTTGCTTTAAATTTTCTTCCTCTTTTTAGAGACTGATAAATGAGATAATGTACTTTAAAGTGCTCCGTAAACTCTGAAGTGCTACAGAAGTGTAAGGTGTTATTATTTAAAATTATGATGTATGCTTGGCATTTAGAATAGTGCTTTTTGGTTAATAATGCTGTCTCCTTCTCGATTGCTGGGAGGATCAACAGAAATGGCTCATTGATTGGTAAATTAATGCTGCCGTCTCCCTTTTCTATAGGTTTCTGAGATGATCATTCTTCCTGCCTCAGAGATTCCATGTAATTCAAAAGGCAGAGGAACATGACTTTTTAACATTTCATGACTTTACTCTGCGAGATAAAATGATGCTACTTCTCGATGTGCTTCTAGACCAGATTCTATTCAATTCCTCTTTTAATCCTTTTGACAGTTATGGGCGCTGAAATGCTCTATACAATCTCATCACTGAAGGAAAATTTATCTTATGATTCTTCACAGTATTTTGAGTTTCACTTGATATTTTTCTTTTTAGAAAAAACTGAATATAGTATTAGAAATAAATAGATTTTTTCTCTTGAACGTAATATCCACCCCCTACTCTGAAATGTGCTTCTCAGTGATGCCTTTGGATATTGCAAAGTTATTCAGTTGGTAAACTTCAGATGGATCCCATGGAATCACCAACAAAATTAATTCATTGCTACTTTCATTTTAAAAGTTTGTTTTAGCATCCTCATTTCTTTGCGATAGCTGTGTTCAAGGAGCATATTATATCACACGTGTGCTGTGAACTGTTCACAAATGTGTCAGTAATGGTAAACACTGTGGGAAAGGGATCAGGGTAAGTCAACTCAATATTTATTTTCTTGTGATAACATTTGTCAGTGAGAGGACCAAGTGGAACAGGAATTGGAGTGTAAGACAATTCAATGAGTCTGCTGTAAACAAGACATTTTAGTTTATCAAAAGTCACAGAGTTTTCGTTTAAGGAAAATGTGGTGGTTATGCAAAAGTCTGATATTTACCATAAATTGTTGAAATGTTCTTCTGGAGTATAACAGAACAAATTCAAGGCAGAAATTCTTGTAGGAAAACATTACAGTTCTAAAAAAAATGAGCGATCCAAATAGAGGGTTTGTTTAATCCTGTTGCTTGATAATATAATTGGGGATTGGTTTTGCTTAAACGTTGTTTTGAGTTTTTATTTTACTTCAGGTGTACTAATTTGCCAACATTTGAAAGTATGCCGCATCCCGTGAAAGCCTGACGATTATTGGTCCGTAACACTGGTGATGGTTGTATTCCACTTATGGTGAGCTCATTTACAGCCTAGCACATTTTTGTCCAGTCCCGCACCACGTCCAGGGTTCATTTTGGGATTTCCCTTTTTCTGATCCATTTCCTCTGGCTGATTTTCAGAAATAGATGACCAGATATTTATTTACTCCCTTTTCGTCGTAGTCTGAAGTTCCTGCTGAAACCTATTCCGCTTCACAGCCAGACTCCACTGACGGACTAGTGGTGGCTTCATCTTTGCGGACAATTGAACTCCTGTCTCCCAAGTGGAAGATGGGACTGCTTCCTCTGTGAGATTAGCAAATATTAATATCAAGTATGAAAATGGAAACTAAAGAACCTGGAATTTAATTGCCTTATTTAATAGTACACTAATGCAATTCCAAATGTAAATGGTTTAGTCAGTGTATTGGGATTTCTACTTCCTACTAGGAAATTATTTCAAAACTTGAAAGTCAAAGCTCACCAACATCTTTGCTTATTTTCCTTATGTGTTTTAACAGTTGTTGTCAAGAATATTTCATTCATTCTGAAGGACTATGCACTGGGCATACATTAAATTGTCAGTTCAGAAAGAAAAGAACTTGAACGTTTGTGAAATTGGAAGAAAGTTTATCCTCTAATGAGGATGGAGGAGGAATGATGGTGATATGGGACACAAATGCTTTGAAATATGGTGAGAGAAGGGAGGGTGTGCACAAGATACAGATAAAGTTGAAGACAACTAACTATGCACTACGGTAGAACTCAGTTGTGTGGGTTCAGCTGAAATTTTAAACTACAGTTGCATTGGCACTAATAGATCATGATTATGTAAGGTCCAAAAAAACCAAACCAAACTCACTGCCATCAAGTCAATTCTGATTGACTCCTAGCGACCCTGTCGGGCAGGGCAGAACTGCCTCTGTGGGTTTCCAAGACTGTAACTTTTTGGGGGGTGTAGAGTGATGGAGCACTCAGCGCATGGCTCCACCGATGAGCTTCCCTCCACCCTACAAGACTGTAACTTTTTATGAGTATAGAAAGCCCCATCTTTCTCCCGCAGAGCTGCTAGTTGTTTCGAACTGTTGACCCTGCAGTTAGCAGCCCAATTCGTGAGTTCTATGCCACCAGCCTCTGATGATGCAACGCAAGTAAATTTCTGAAGACCTCCATCTCAAAATCGTAGTGGCCTCCTACAATACAGATACGTCTCCTTCATGCAGCTTCCAATGCAGTTACTCCAGAATGGTTGAAATCCATCCTCATATCCCATCAGTGACTTGAGATCTTTCCTTCTTTCACTCTCTAATCCATTAGGGCCTCAAGATCTTTTGCAGAATACATTGCGCCCAACAGGTGGGGAAAGAAAATGAGCATGAAAAATCGTAAGACTTCTCAATATTTCCACTTATAAAAGGCACACTGGTTCCATTCCCTTGGTCAAAATTCGGTGATATGACCACATGTTGATGCAACAGAAAGGCTAGAAAATATAGAATTTGGCAGAAAAGCTGGCTAGTGGCACCAGATCTATACTATGAAGATTGATAATCAATATTTGTAGAGTTGTAGGCACTGCTGTCTCAGCAAATATCTATGATACTTCTTCAATATCAGCAGGTGAAGAGTGAAAATTGTGACCAGTGGATTTCATTTTATCAGTTTTCTTTCCAGAAAAGAATGGTGAAACAATCAAACAGAAAATCATGAAAACAAAAATAGGATAATTATTTGTATGCATATGAAGCTGACATTTAAAAATGAACATGTGGGATTAATTTTTTGCATCCACTTGAGAAAAAACAAACAACACAACACAAGCTACCAGTCAACTATCGGTCCCGAATTGATTGAATATGCATTTCCACCTATCCATTTAGATAGAAATATTCAAAAACGAATCATTCAATCTGAATGCTTGGAATGTCATCTTCGCCATTCTCTTTTCTCTTGCAAGAATAGAGCTTTGTACCTTGAAGAAGTTTCCTTTTAAGATATTGCTTTCAGTTTGAAGATAAACAAGCGGCCATCTAGCTGAAAGCAACTAAGCCCACGTGGAAGAAGCACAGCAACCTGTGTGATCACGAGCTGTCTATGGGTTCAGGTGTCAGACATCAAAGACCCAGAACAAAAAACTATCTCAATGTCAAGTGGGGGAGAGTGGAGAGACCCAAAGCCCATCTGTAGACAGTTGGACAGGGTCACAAGGCAGAGACAAGCCAGTCAGGGTGCAGCATAGAACTGATGAAACAGACTACTCTCCTCTAATTATTTATAGCTTCTCCCCCACCCACAACTATCACAACCTCAATTTTACCTTAAAACTCCAACTAGATCAGCACATGTACACTGGTACAGACAAGCGCTTGAAACACAGGGAATCCGGGACAGTTAACCCCTCAGGACCAATAATGAGAGCAGCGATACCAGGTGGGTAAGGGGAAGGTGATGGGGAGAAAGAGGGAAGTGATCACGGTGATCAACACATAACTCCTTCTCAGGGGATGAACAATAGAAAGGTGGGTGAAAGGAGAAAGCAGTCAGTATAAGAGATGAAAAAAAATTAAGGGCTCATGAGGGTGGGAGGGTGGGAGAGGGGGAGAAATGAGCTGATACCAAAGGCTCAAGTAGAAAGAAAATGTTTTAAACATGATGATGGCAACGCGCCAAATGATGAAAATGTGCTTGACACCATGGATGTATATATGGATTGTGATAAGAGATGTAAGGACTCCGAATAAAATGAGTAAAAACAACAACAACAAAAAGACTTGGGAAAAAAAGAAAGATTTGGCTTTCAGTGTGAAGATTTGAAGGCTTAAGGGGATATTTCTTAGAGGTATGTAAAAATTATTCATAAGCAGATATTGTCTAGTTTTTATGAACCTCAAAAAAGCCAATACACTTATTTATATGTTAGATTATTCCACAGCCCTGATGTGGCATAATTCACATAAATTAGATCTGATCTAAGTGTACGGTTCTTAGCACACATATAGAGTTGCCCAACCTTCGCAGCCTGCATTTTTAGACCATGTTTCCATCACCCCTCAAACTTCCTTTACTCCCTTCTACAATGAATCTCATCATCCAACCCATACCACTGCCGCTCTGAATCTATTTACTGTCCCTTTAGTTTGCCTTTTTTTCTAGACAATGTATCAATGGAATCATGCAGCATTCCAGATGTGCATACGTTTATGAATGTTTTATCTTCATAATGTATTGATGCTTTTATCAATCATTTTCTTAGGGGCTCATACAACTCTTATCACAATCCATACATACATCCATTGTGTCCAGCACATTTGTACATATGTTGCCACCATTATTCTCAAAACACCTGCTTTCTACTTGAGCTCTTGGTATCAGCTCCTCATTTTTTCCCCTCACTCCCCACTCTCCCCTCCCCCTGAACCCTTGATAATTTATAAATTATTATTATTTGGTCATACCTTACACCCTCCAATGTCTCCCCTCACCCACTTCTCTTGCTGTCAGTCCCCCAGGGAGGAGGTTATATATAGACCTTGTAATCCGTTCCCCCTTTCTCCCTCACCTTCCCTCCACCCTCCCCAAACCTGATGGTGTCCGCTATCAAATGATATAGCATTTGGGGTCTTAAAAGCATGAAGATAAACAGGCGGCCATCTAACTAAGAAACAGCAAAGTCCACATGGAAGAATCACGCCAGCCTACCCCAAAAGAACGCTGAAGACAAAGTGGGTGCATAAGCAAATGCGGTGAAGAAAGCTGACGGAGCCCGGCTGTCAAAAGATATAGAATCTGGGGTGCCATAGACTGAAAGATAAACAAGGGGCCATCTAACTGAGAAATAACAAAGCCCACATGGAAGAAGCACACCAGCCTGTGAGATCACAAGGCATAGAAGGGACCAGGTATCAGGTATCAGAGACCAAAGAGATTATATATATAATAGCATTGTGAATGAAGGGGAGTGCTCAGTGGGGACCCAGGGTCTATCAGTGGGAAATTGGACATCCCCTTGCAGAATGTCTAGAGGGAGGAGATGAGCCAGTCAGGGTGCAGTGTAGTAACGATGAAATATACAATTTTCCTCTAGTTCTTGAATGCTCCCCTCCCCCCACCATCGTGATCCCAATTCTACCTTACATATCTGGCTAGAATAGTGGATATTCACTGGCACAGAATAGAGGATGTTCACTGGCACAAATAGGAACGGGAAATACAGAGAATCCAGGACAGATGATCCCCTCAGGACCAGTGCTGAGAGTGGCGATATCATTATTAAGGGTTTGTCTCTAGTGATATTCTAATCCGAAAGGATATTTTTCTAGGTTGTAATTAGATTACTAAGAGTCTATTCACATAGAAGCTCCAACTTTCTACAACTACTACTTGCATGGCACACATGTCTATTTTCCATCCTTTGATACATGTTTTGGTTAATGGATCCTGTGGCACTTAGCTGCTAAATGAAAGTTGGTGGCTCAAAGTCTTTTAGTGGCTCTGCAGGAGTAAGACCTGGCGAATTCTTCCATGAAGACAGAGCCCCAAATCTCTCTCAAGGTGTTCTCCTACGTTACAGAGAACAGTTGAGCCCCACTGTTGATGGCCCCCAACAGCAAGAGCAAAAACAATCTCAATGTGTCTCCTGTCGACAGGGGGATCTTGCTTTTTTATGCAGTCTGATAATCTGTGATGCTTTCTGTTCATGTTGACACCGACTCATAGCAACCCCACTGTGTGTTTCCAATACTGCAACCGGTGACATGAGTACAAAGCCCTGTCTTTCTTCCGCAGAGTGGCTAGTGGTTTTGACCTATCGACCATGAGACTCAGCCCAATGCGTAATCTACACTACTCCACCAGGGCTGCAGCTTCAGCAAACATAGTGAGTGTTTAATTTCAGTCATTTTAACTTTAACCCCTAGAGTGGCCATTTGATTCTTTGTCGCTGTTTTTGTTTATTTTACTGTGATCCCTAGTTATTGAGCCATTATCATCATAATTACATTTATTTAAGCACAGTGCCTTTAATTATTTGAAAATACCTATTTACATATATAATTTTTTTGTCCTTTGGCTTTGAAAATGTTGTGTCCTAATAACAACATTTTGTTCTTTCTGAGGCAGTTTCTACTGATTTTTTTTCACCCTGTGAATCACACTTTCCTGTAACTTTTAGTTGAAAACATTAAAATTTTAGATAATTTATTGCAATAATTCCGGATTATGATTATTTTTCTTTGTGGTTATGTTTTTATTTCGTTCTCTGATTTGATGCTGTGCCTAGAATTAACCCTTGTGGCTGCTCTCCCTCTCTGTGTGTGGCTTCTGCCTCTAAGTTTTTCTTTTCATTTTAAATTTCCGTTTTCCCTTTTGATCCTGACCTTGTAAGGACCACACGTGTTCCTTTACACTTTCATGATTACTCACTCCACTGGCCAGATACCGAGTTCAAGTCTCCAAGCCAACTAGGCTTTTATCCTGTCCCGATGAATCTGCAGGTGGTTTGGGCTGTACATTCGCCTCGGCGGGATCATCCTGGACTTCTTGGCAGCCAGACATGGGCAATCTTACTCAATCTTTAGCGGATTCTCTCAGTTCCTGGATTCCTTTGTCACACGGATGGCTCATTGGCATCCTCAAGCAGGGCTATGACTTCATTCTCTCCATCTCCCACTATCCCGCCCCACCCCCTTTAAAATACATTTGTTACTTTTACTGTTAATGTCACTGGGTGGAGGGATTTTGCTCTCTGCTAAATCAAACTAGACTGCTTCCTTGATGAGACTGTTCATTTTTATACCCATGCTCCCATAGCAGCACTTGAACACCAATTAACATGTAGCACAAGAAGATTGGGGCAGCACCAATCAAGCAAGGGACAGATTCCGCTTACATGGAGTTCAAGCATTTTCTTTCTTTTTAAATTTTTTTGCTTGGAACACAGCTGCAAAAGGTTTATTTATTTTTTCCTTTAAAAAATCGTTTTATTAGGGGCTCTTACAATTCCCATCACCATCCATACACACATCAATTGTGCAAAGCACATCCGTAAACTCACTGCCCTCATCATTCTCAAAACACACTGCTCTCCACTTAAATCTCTGGCATCAGGTCCTAATTTTCCCCCTTCCTCCCTCCCTATTCCCCGCTCCCTCATGAGCTCAAGCATTTTCTTATGAAGAAATCCTTGTTGGTTCATTATTTACCTTTGGTTATTTTTCTAGAGCTTAAAAGTGGCAGTTTGTGACAGAGCTCACCGTTTCTGAGGTGTTTCGGGAGGAGGGGGATAAGAGCACCTCCACTCTCCCCGATTTTATTCACATTTTAAGGAGTATGGCCTTAGCCTTTTCTATGGAAGGAAGATGAGTGACTGTGTCTGCTAGCTTAGGACAACCAGTAAAACCCATTCTACACCTGACTTCATTCCCTCTCGGCTAGCTGTTACGTGGTAGCACAGTTTGCTTGGCCGATAAGTCAATATTTAAAGCAATAGCACTCTCGTGCTATGAAGAATACAGCTCTGATTTTCTGTCCACCGACAATGGCTGGAAGAACACAGGTCTGGACTTGGTTCATATTTAAGTCAACCCACCATTCATTTAAAAAGTGCTTCTTAAACTTTCATCTCTGTTTGGTTTGGGTGTTTAGTCTTCTCTTTTTTAATTCTTTCCTTTCGTTGTTCTCCAGAGGAACTTCATTGCATACACATTCAGCTGTTCACTGCAAGGTTAGCAGTTCGAAACTAGCAGTTTCTCCACAGGAGAAAGATGATGCCTTTTACTCCATAAAGAGTTACAGTTCTCAGAAACCTCAACGGGGTAGTTCTAACCTGTCTGATAAGGTCACTATGCGCCAGATTTGACTCAATGGCAGTGAGTTTGCATTTCCTTGAAGCGGTGTGTGTGTGTGGAGAGGGGGTGGAACTGGTTCTCACTGTTTGTCCAGTAGTGACAAGCAAGGTAAGCTAGGTTGTAGTGTCCTGTTAGTTTACTGAAGACTGAAGATACTTACTATGTATGAGAGGACTTATTTTGAAAAAGTCCCGTAGTGTTCCTGCTGTAGCAATATTCCTTTGGTTAAAAGGAATTCATCTCCGGATGGGGGGAATTCCAGAATGCTAAGACTAGTATTTTAGAACTTTGAAGGTACGTAATAAGAAAAATATTATCAGACACTAAATTCCAGACCAAATTTCTTAACAGGCGGAGTTAGAAGGGGAGATATATGCTTTGAAAAAAGACTATGAATAGATAAAGGGAAAAGGTTTGGTGGCGTTTGCATTGGATTGCATAAGCCTCAAAAGACAAAGCCGTTTCACAGGAGTTGTTTGGACACTGCATTTGTCCTTGGAGAGAGTGAAAGTGGTGCAAAGGTTATTAAACCTGGCTGCGAAGCAGAAGGTTGTAATTTCAAGCCTACCCAGGGGTGTCAGAAGAGAGTCATGGTGATCTCCTTCCAAGATTCAGCCTCTGGGCACCTAGCAGAGCCCAATTCTACTCTGACACATATGGGGTCATCATGAGGTGGAACAGATTCAAGGACAGCTGAGTCCACAACCTCGGTCCTTCTAGTAACTGGGAGTTGGGCTTTTGAGAAGCAGAAGACTGATGACAAGAGAACCAATATCTTCTGAAGCTCTTTTAAATGGAGGGGGAGGCAGCATTGTGTGAAGAAACAGAAGGTATAGAGGTGTCTGCTGGCTGATGGAGGCCTCCGAGGACCCTGTTGGACATGATGGAGCAGAGGAACGCTGGCAGAGTAGAGTGGGCAGAAGCCTGCAAACAAAAATTTAACCCAAGGGTCAGCCATTTGAAAATGAAGGTTAAAAAACAAACAAACAACGAAACCTCTCCTCCCAAACAAAGGCAAAATTCACCAGGGAAAAAAGGGGAGGGATGGTGCATAGTTCCCTAAGTATTAGGTGTCCGCGTAAGGTGATCGGAAGAGAACAACAATCCATCATTGACTGCAATTATGTCACCAGCCACACAACCTTATTGGAAGAAGTCAATCACTGTTGGGGAGTTTTAAAATATCCAATGCGACCAATAAAATTTGCTTTCACATTTTGATGTACGTTGCTAATGTGCGTTGCCCAAATGTATACCTGGAGAGACTTTTTTCTCAGGTGATGTCTGCTCCCACCTGTTCATCACTATATTATAGCCCTAGGACATATGTGCGGAGTCAGCCTATCGGCACTAAAAGGGAGCTAAGGAATAGTGCAAATGCTTCTGAGAAAACAAACACGAAGGGTGCCTTTATCAGAAGGCACAGATGTTAACTTATCAGATGCAAGGAAAGGAAACTTGTTAATTGGATCCTGTTCTCTCTCTGTCAGTTTCATTTAAGGGGACGTTTAAACACTACACAGCTGGAATTATTTGGAAGTTCTTTTTAAACAAGAAGGCATAAACCCAAACTGATTTTGAGTACTCCTGCATCTAATTTCTCTTTCTTACTTGGCTCACCTGCGAGGATGTTCGTAGTTCTGCGGTAAACCGTGAAGCAAACAGAGAAAGTTCCCCAGAGATCTGAAGGCTTAAATCATGAACACTCAGAATAAGAATTGTTGGCTGCTCAGTCCTCAGACGGTCTCAGAGAGACACCGTGTATGTCTAGTCTCACTTCACTTTGCCACTGATTTAAAAAGAACTCTTAAGAGTTTAGAGGTGAACGTAACTTTAGATATGATTTAGTCCAACACATTCATTTTACCAGCTAGAAAGTTGGTGTACAGGGAGATGATACGCCCTGATGAAAATCTTAAAGGGAGATTCATGAAAGGCCCTGAGTAGCACCAAGCATCCTTTAATCTCACATTCGTCCAGCTTTCAACATATCAGCGTGCCTCTCACTCAAATCATGGGAGATTAAGATATATTCCTCTTTTCCATTTCATTTTACATATGGCTTTCATTGCTTGAAAAGTTCCCTGGGAAACACAATTTTAGATTTTTATTTTATCCAAATTTTATAGTGCCTAAAACAGTAAAAAAACAAAAAACAAAAAAACCTCCTTAAGGCCAAAGATTGGTGTGTTTTTAAAAATCATTTTATTGGGGCTCATACAACTGTTATCACAATCCACACATACATCAATTGTGTAAAGCACATTTGTACATTCATTGCCCTCATCATTCTCAAAACATTTGCTCTCCACTTAAGCCCCTGGCATCAGCTCCTCATTTTTCTTTTCTTTTTTCTCCCTCCCTTCCCACTCTTCCCTCCCTCATGAACCCTTGATAATTTATAAGTGATGATTTTATCATATCATACACTGCCTGACATCTCCCTTCACCCACTTTTCTGTTGTCTATGCCGCAGGGAGGAGGTTGTATGTAGATCCTTATAATCCATTCCCCCTTTCTATCCCACCTTCCCTCCACCGTCCTGGTATCACCACTCTCACCACTGGTCCTGAGGGGTTCATCTGCCCTGGATTCCCTGTGTTTCCAGTTCCTATCTGCACCACTGTGCATCCTCTGGTCTAACCAGATTTGTAAGGTAGAATTGGGATCATGATAGGTGGGGCGTGGGGGAGGAAGCATTTAAGAACTAGAGGAAAGTTGCGTGTTTCATCAATGCTGCCACCATGTGTGATCACGAGGGGTCAAAAGGACTAGGTATCAAGCACCAAAGATTGGCTTTTAAAGAAAAGTATTACACAATTCTGCATGTGGAACAAGTGCATTTTGTGTATTTCTATTTCCTGCTTTGGGCGTGGTGGTGGGAAAAAGCAATCAATTACACCAGGCAAGTGTTTCTGGGTGAACATAAAGAAGCTGCCCTACTGTCTCTTTGCTTCATCATTGGCCAATTTCCTTCACACGTTGTGTTATGGTATTTTCCCAAATCAAGTCATGGACGGTTACCACAACCCTTTAACTCATATTGCATAGTCAATGTGCTGAGAAATCATGCAGGTGTATTTACTGAGTCAGTTTAATCCTGGTAGGCAGTTTTCAAAATTGTTTTCTGGACTTCCTACGATATATTTTACATCGTCTTTCGGGTATCTTTGACGTGCGCATCCCAAATGAAAGGCAATTCCATGAAAGGCATGTCAACCCCCGCGCACTGCAGAGTAGCCGGTCAGCATCAGGTGTTACCTCTATCCCGGGATGCATCCTCTCCAGGACTCATGTTTATTTGGTGGTTTAAAAACTTACCATTCACCATATTGATAGTGATGGATTTATACTTTGGGTGATAAGGCTAATTCCTTATTCCTGATTTAATCTCATTTTTAATTTATTTTAACCTTTTTAAACGCTATTATTTCAGGTAAAACTAGGGCCTTCTTGAAAGCGTGCACGTGGGGAAGAATTTTATAAGCATAAGTGAATATTTCTAGCTTGAAAAATATTTATAGCATCAATACAAGACATGGAGAAATCTTCTCCCACCACTTTAAAGATTCAGTGTGTTAATAAATAGCAAGCAGCAAAAAGTCAGATAGAATATAAGAAGTAAAAACCATCTTTCATAACTTCAATGATGATCCACAGAGGAGTCACAAAAATAGCTATTGCTCATATCCCTGGGTACCTAAGTGTATAGTTTGTCCCATTCAGGGGGAAATTAACCTGGAAATTAAAAAAAGAAACAAACGAAACAGAAACAACACTATTAACCAGGCCCGAAAGCAACCAAGTCCAATGTGGAGAAATTGACTTCACAATGCAGGTTTTGGGTTGCACCTTAAAACACTCCAGTACATCAGTGAACTCGTGATTAGCAATCAGTGGCCGTCAGAGTGACCCCACATCAGAGTAGAATTGCTCTCTAGAGGGTACTCAGTGACTGGTGTTCAGAAGTCAATCACCAGCCCTGTTTTCTGAAGCCCTACGATTTGACTTTAACCTTCAATATTTTGTTTCACGCCTGAGAACATTAACCATTTGCATCCCCAAGGTCTCCAAAGATCCCTCTGAAGCCAGTCTGACCTTGACACACATGGGGTTGCCCGGAGTTGAAATCAACTGAAAAGCAACTAACTGTTTGGTTTTATTTTTCAAGTTAGTATTTTTGCTATGTTTTAGGTGAAAGTTTACATAGCAAATTAAGTTCCCCTTCAACCATTTCATATAAGTGGTTCTGTGCCGTTGGCTGTAATTTTGGTAATAAGTCAGAATTCATGATTAACATTCTGTTTGTTTTACTTCCAATGATCTCCCTTCCCTTCCACTCCTAGCCTTCTCATGATGCTCTGGGCTTGACTTTTGATCTCGTTATAGTTCATTGTTGAAACGGGGCACTTGGCTCACGAGTGATCTGTAAAAAGGGCATAGTACGAGGCCGTCTCAGCTCCTCTGATGAGACAAGGGGAAAGAAGAGGACCATGACTATTAGCCACGCAGGGTTGAGTTCTGTGAGTGGAAGTCAGGCCTGCCTCCACCTCCCCAAAGTTTTACCAGTTCTGACACCAGCCATGCCTACAAGTCACTGTCTTCTTCTCTGCTAGGTTTTTGTTGTTGTTGCAATGACTCACAACATTTAGAGGCAACTTTCACCATTATGGAGTTTAATAGGGAATGATCATGCTACAATCTGGGTTCAAGAATGCGCCGGATAAAGTCCTTCCATCAGAACAGCCTCTTCACAATCATTTCCATGGGCACATCTCTCTGTGACCCTAGGTCTCTAAGCCGCATGGCCCATTGGCCTCTATTTTGTTCTGGCAAGTATTGCTATGTGCTTTTAGTCCTGCTGATAAACACCCAGAGTCACCCAACTTAGCCAGCATGCCTTGGCCAGAATATGCTCAGCTCTAGATCCATCGGTCAACACAACCATCTTACCAAGCGTCCTCGGTGAGTTTTCCTCAGGGGCGTGGCCTACTCCCTTTATAAGTGGGATCTGTATAGAGCTTGTTTGCTTTTCTGTTGGGTTTGGATCCTGAATCTGCTTTGAAAATGTCTGATTTTTGGACTTGCACTTCAGCTGAATGCACTGAAGGTCTTGCACTAATGACCAGTTGAATGCATTGAAGGTCTTGACAACTATCAGCAGCCTGCCATCAAACCTGCCAACCTCTGCAGCCATAAGCTGGTCATCAGTCAATGGGTTTCACTGTGAACGAGTACAGCCCAAATGCATTTGCAAAGCCTGTTACGCATGCACAAATTATCATCTCAGTAGTTGGCGGGGCATCAAAGATTTTCCTTGCAAGTTTAGACAGCATAGAGGAATTACTTGGATGTGTGATGTGTAACATTGCAGCAGGGCATGTGTGTGAAGACCCTAGGATTTGGCAGAAGTAAAGATGACACCTGTGGGGATGTGAATGGTGCTGCTGATGAGGGGACCTGTCTATCTGACTAGTCAAGGGTTGAAGTGCAAGAAGCATTCTCTCGGGTCTTTAGGCTCAGTGCTGTAGTGTGTGCTCACTGCCTGTCTCGAGGCGGTTGGGAGGAGATGCACAGGTCAGTATTTTCTGGAGAGTGGTGTGGGTAAATGCTTGGCTCATCACTAGGTGAGTAGGATGATGACAGGGGTATCTTGCACATGCAGTAACTGAACTGTCAGTAAGAGCATACCCTGCCAATCACCTGGCAGACAAGGGAGTCCAGGCATGAGCAGAGCATAGATAAGCCGATCGTCTCAAGTGTGGCAATTCAGTAGAACATGCACAGCACACATTGCCAGGCAGCTGGGGCGGTGTGAGGTTGAGCAGGGTGGGGGCAAACCTCTCTAGTCACATGTCTACTGGTGCAGGCGTACCAACTGTGGATTGCCCATTCGAGGCATGAGGGGAACACACAGCTGAGCAGAGGTAGGGGAGCAAGGAGTGTCTCAGAAATCTGGACCTGGCCTTCACCTAGTGAGGAAGGGATCTGTCCAGAATCATACTGGATGGTGGGATCTCCAGCTGCCGTTCCTAGGTTCCTCTACTTTGGGAGCTATGCTCACCCAAATGATCAAGGACACTGTTGGCGGATAGTTCTGCCTCTATCCTCTTCCCCGCTCCTTGCTTTATGGTTTCTTGGGTCACTAGAGGGTGTAGTTGTTACATCTGGGGCTGTAATTCTCAGGGTCAAGAGTGGGAATGGCTGCAGCTCAATTGGAGAAAGACTAGGCTTTGTAATCCTGTAAGTAGTTGTGCTCTCAGAAGCTCCCAGAGGTCACTATGAGTCAGCGTTGACTTGATGGCAGTGAGTTCGGTTTGGGGTTTGGTACGCTAGGCCTCTCCTTTGCACAGATTCTGTTTTCTGTTAGGGATCTCCTGAAGAGGTCTTCCGGTGCTTCTCTCCCAGGAGAGCTGCCCACTTTGTCTCAAGGTCACCCTGCGGCAGTGTCTGACTGGCAAGTGCCTAGAATCCATGGGTCTCCTTGGTTGTTGCTTTCAGCTGATCTTCTTCAGTTCAGTCTAGCTCTTCATGCTTCTGCTTGCTCTTCAGGGATCCCAGATGGGCCATCTGTATCTGTGTCGCTTGAGTTCTCAGTTCTTCGCTGCAAGGGCACAGGGGAGTGGATCGAATCAAGTCACCACCTTGGGCCATCTCATAGCTGTTTGTGGGCCAGAGAGGGACAGTGAGAACAGAAAGACCTGGAAAATGTTCATAAGGGCAAACTCTTGGAACTGAATTGTTTGTGGCATTTATGGCAATTGAATTGGGGATCTACAGTATGCAGTTCACTGCTTCCCTAGATGATGTTTTTACATATCCTTATGAATATGTAATTCTTAGTTTGATTTACTAATAATTCTAAGGTATGTTTCACTTGTCCTGTAGATTTTTAAATATGCGTTACCTACATAATGAGAAAACTCAATAAGGATGCTGAATTGGGTTTGCATTTCCATGGCAGCTCTCTTGATGGTAGGTGACCAAGTGGCAGGAGACCAGAATATATATGCAAAGCAGGCAATAATGGCTTAAGGTAAACTCAGTCATTTTTATTTCGATGTTCAAAGCATATATTATGGAGCTGGTTCTTCTTAAAACACGTGTGCTACCAGCTAGTCCTTCTTCAAACACCTTAAAAACAAGTAATCAGGTATTTCAAGTAAACACATATGGATTTATGTGCAACTAAAAAAAACTAAAGCTGAAAGGCTCGCAGGGAGTAGATGAGTCAGTCAGGGTGCCATATAGCACCGATGAGACATACAACTTTCCTCTAGTTCTTTAATGCCTCCTCCTCCCACTATCATGACCGTAAATCTACCTTACAAATCTGGCTAGACCAGAAAATGCACACTGGTACAGATAGGAGCTGGAGACACAGGGAATCCAGGACAGATGAACCCTTCAGGACCATTAAGGAGAGTAGTCATACCAGGAGGGTAAGGGAAAAGTGGAGGAAGAAAGGGGGAACCAATCACAATGATCTACCTCTAGTCCCCTCTCCGGGGAATGGACAACAGAAAAGTGGATGAAGGGAGACATCGGTCAGTATAAGATATGAAAAATAATAATAATTTACAAATTATCAAGGGTTCATGAGGGAGGGGGGCTGGGAGAAGGAGGAGAAAATGAGGAGCTGATACCAAGGGCTCAAGTAGAAAGAAATGTTTTGAAAATGATGATGGCAACAAATGTACCAATACGCTTGGCACAATGGATGAATGGATGGATTGTGATAAGAGTTGTACGAGTCCCTAATAGAATGATTTATTTTAAAAAAAAAAGAAAGTATCACGGGGCTTGGTTCAGGCACATTTTAGCTATCAAAGGGATATCTTTGCTCTTTAACACTTGACACAAGACTTGCCCGATGCAATACCACTTTTGAACTCTTGGTGGCTGCTTTGATTGTGGATCCAAGTGAAATGAAATCTTACACACACACACACACACACACACACACACGCGCGCGCGCGCACGAGCGCTAAAGCTGAGTATCACAGAAAGGATTTACCATGAACACCAACTAGACCCTCACTGTGGGCCATTCCAGGAATTTACAGAAAAGGAAAGGGGCCTGGCACACCACGAGGGTCTTGGGAAAGGTGTGCTTTTTCTCAAATGAGATCTGCAGAAGAAGGTGAAGGAGGATCAGAGAGAGCTCCTTGAAGCAGGTGATTTATCTTACAAACTGGATTTCAATTAGTGAATTAGTGTCAACGCTGCTGAAGTGAGGGCCCAATTGTTAGGGTAGCTAGGGTGGGAAATGATTTCAAACATGCCCCAAGCTGATGGCAGGTGCCCCTGCCCTTCATCAGTCCTGCTAGGGAAGAGGTAGAGCAGGGTGGTAAATAGAGCTCCTCCAGGAGGTTTGCAGCTGGGTCCTAATGCTCCACGTGCACCTCCCCCACTCCAGCCCCTCCCTGGATCATCCTTCTATGGCCTCTCACTGCTCTCCCTGGGTGAGTATAGAATTCAGTGCTTTATCGACTCTGAATGAACGGCGATAAGCAGGAGCAACAAAAACAACATCAAAAGAAATTACACCACCATCAAACGATCTCATAATATCATTAGTGACCTAAATGAAAGCAAGATAATTGCCCAGCAGACAACAAACAGCCATGAAGAATACTAATAATGCTAAAAGCATGTTCCAGAATTCTGCCACGAGTAAGCCTCCGAATGGCCCTGAGATGTGTATCAAAATGAACTGACAAAGTGTTCCCACATGTTCACAAAAATAAAGCAAAACCAACAAAACACACCTATATATATATACACAGGTCTTTCTTGTTAGGGTCATATAAACAGAAATGGGAGTTTGAAAGCTCTTCTGAATTATATGCAAGTCACATTATCATACCACATCTGAAAAATGCTAAATTAAATGGAGCTAATATGAGAGACCAAAATAGGATTGCCATAGAAGTATGTGCAAGTCAGTGGCATATTGGTAGTAATTGGCTTAATTTCCTGTGATAAATGGATTGTCACTCACTTCAAGTTTTGGGGTCCTCTATTCCAATTCTAGCAATCATGCTTTGCCCTAGCAATTTATTCTATATCTAATATTGAAATGATTTTTGTACAACTTTTCTTGATATGTTACATGCTATTGAATTAAATGATATGTGGATTATGTACCAATAAAACCATTCACTATTTATTATTGTAAGTTAAATAACAGTGACAAACCCAAGTTTCTTTCCTTATCCTAGAGGGTAGCGCCCCCCCTTCCTCCTCCTCCCCCCACCAAACAGAATTAAGCTGCATGGAGCGGAGCTTTCATGGTATGTGTTTTTCATGCTAGGTGAGCTATAAACAACTCGTTCTGAGATAGTGTCACCGGAGAAGGTTCTATCTGGTCGCAATGAATTTCTTCGTAAAAGCATTTTCACTCAAACTTCATTTTTTTTGTGATGGCTGATATAAGAGGACGGCATCTGCCTGTGAAATTTTGTTTCCTGCTCCGGAAAAATGACGCAGAAACTCTGGCGATGGTGAACACAGATTACAAGGACAGCGCTATAGGAAACACTCAAGTGTCCAAGTAGTTTCTTGCTTCAAAGAAAGTGAAATGTCAATTGGTGATGTTCTGTGAATCCATCAACTTCCCAAATGGATAAAAATGTTGACTTGTAATGCATTTGGAGTTCTTTACTCCAGGTCAGACTGTTAATCACATTTTCTATTTAGAGGTTCTTAAAAGATTGCATAACAGTGTGCAACAAGGCCTGATTTGTGCCAGATGAGGCACTGGTTTTGCCACCAAGACAATGCACCTGCTTATGCATCCATCTCAGCACACCACTTTTGGGGAAAAAACCAGCATGCCTCTCTTGTTCCACGAGCCTTACTCACCTGACCTCATTCCATGTGACCTCTTTTTGTTTCCACAAATGAAAAGACAGTGATTTGATGATGTATAAGAGGTAACGAACAAATGAGGGAGGTGCTGTCAGTCATCCAAATATATGAGTTTCAAAACGGTTTCCAAGACATCTGAAGACCCCAAATAAATAATCATATCAATGTCAATGAAGGGGGTCAGAGTGGAGACACAAAGTCCACCTGTAGACTATTGGACATTCCTCCCACCAGGGTCTCAAGGAAGGGAGGAGCTAGCCAGGGTGCAGTGTAGCACTGATGAAACACACACAATCCTCTAGTTCTTTAATGTTTCCTCCTGCTGCACCCCTCCTCCACTATCATAAGCCCAGTTTTAACTTACAAATGTGGCTAGACCAGAACATGTACACTGGTACAGATAAGAGCTATCAACACACAGAATCCAGGACAAATACCCCCTCCCCCCAACCAGGAACAATAATGGGGGTAGTGATACCATGAGGGTAGAGGGAAGGTGAGGGGAGAAAGGGGGAATGATCAATGTATGACATCCTCTCTCCTGGGATGAACAACAGAAACGTGGGTGAAGGGATGGTGTAAGAATTTACTTCAGAGGGCAGCACTGAAGCTACAACTCAGGAAGTAGGACATGTCTCCTCAGAGCACATAGGAGCAAATGAAGGGGAAGGAAGAGAGAGTGGAGCACATCCTGGCCCACCATGCCTTGAGGACCAACCATATCCCTGCTCAGAGCAGCCAATTCACAAAGAAAACCATATGGCCAGCCCCACTATGAGACATGACATCACTCACAGACCCATAGCTTTTCTTTCATTGTGTTATTGGTTGTTGTTGTTTTTTCTTTTGTTACTTTATTTTGCTCTGTCTTGTTTTTTGTGGGCATTATTATCTCTGCAGGTCTATTTAGGTAAAATAGGTGGGATTAAACAATCTAGAGGAGAAAACAATGGGACCCATGGTTCCAGGGAGACATGGGAGAGGAGGAGGCAGGGGAAAGGAAGTGGTTGTTAACAAACCAGGGACATGGGAACAATAAATGATGTAAAATCGATGACAAGGAGGGTGTCAAAGGACAGGTAGGGCGTGATCAAGGGCCATGTAACCGAGAGGAATTACTGAACCCCAAATGAAGGCTGAACATGATGGTGGGACAAGAGGAAAGTAAACGGAAATAGAGGAAAGAACTAGGAGGCAAAGGGCATTTATAGAGGTCTAAGTACAGGCATGTACATATGTAAATATATTTATATATGACGATGGGGAAGTAGATCTAAGTGCATATATGTATCGGTGTCCCATGCCAAAGCAAACTATCACCCAGAACCATTACCTGGCTTTACCCCATGGGCTTCAGGCACTGAAGTGGGTTGCACAGTGGGGGGGGGGGGAGAGTTAGCATTTTTATAAGTTGTACCACAAAGAAACACAACAAGTCATAGCACCTAAAGTTTATAATCACTGCTCTTGTTACTACATCACATTTCTTCATTTCTAGCTCACTTTGGCGGAGAGTACTGGGATTCATCCCGATCGACTGAGCAGTGTCACACAATGAGGGATAGCTATCTTCAACGCAATTCCTAGGGCCTTGGATAGAGTACATGTCTCCTGAATGCTGCATCCCACCAAGTGGATGAACAAATAAAGTCCTTTGAAATGAGCAACCAGATCGGTGGTTCTCAATCTCAGACAATTCTCACCCACCACCATCCCTCCTGGACATTGGGAAAATCCTAGTTTTCACACCTTCGGAGAGAGCTGCCATAGGAATCTAGTGGGCAAAGACCAGAGATCCTGCTAAATGTATTACAACACATAGGAGAATCCTGGAACAAAGGGTTAGCTAGCCCAAAATATCAAGATTGAAGTGGAAATGCCCTGAGAAAATTTCAAGACTCTCACATTATTTCTAACTTAAAAAATAATATATTCTTAATTAACCTTCATATTTACTTTGAATGCCTTTTTGTCTAAATGACATAATAAAGTCCGCGGTCATAAGGAATGAAGTTCATTAAAACATGGTAACAATTTGTTCTATTTGCCTCTCTTTGGTAACTTGAAATCACTTGGGCAGGATTTAGGTCTTTTATAAGAAAATGAAAGGGACATAGTTTTAGCCAGCAGTTTTCAGGCTTTAGGAGACATCAGGGTCAGTCAGAGGCACTGGTGAAACACCGCTATTGGTTTTACACCCAAAGTTTCTGAGACAAGAGTCCTGGGCTACGGTGTGAACATTTGCCTTTCTAACAAGTCTTCAGATGTTGCTGAGGCTGACCTGGGACCACACTATGAGAATCACTATATTAAAATCAATTTAAATAGTAGGTTGAATATTGTTTAAACATTGACTCTATTTTTAATGCAAATGATAAGTACCATTTGCCAATTTAACATGTTTTTTACATGACATCGAATTTGTCAACCATGTGCAGCTTTAATGAGCATCAGTTACCACATTTCCATCATCATAGACATTTGATGTTGATGAAAATGTGTAAGTAAGTCAAACTGCTATTTAAATGAGAACAGAAATCCCTATTCTTTGCTTAGTGGGACACTTGTCTATGAAGCATATGTTAATCTAGTGTGCTGGCAATGCCCTAGGAGTCTAGAAATGTCATTCTTTCATGACACTATTCCTCTGTACTCTCTAACCATTTTTTGGTGTCTAAATTGTGTAACTATTGATCCAAGGAGAGATTAGATATTTAGACAACTTCCAGTCTGACATTAACAGGATTAACGAGGAGAGCAGCAACTATGCTGTTTCTATTTATTACTTTTGAAATTAGATTTGCATGCGACTGATGCCTGCTCCCAGCGCTGCATTTATGAAAGAGCGAAGGTAGGACATACATGAAGGTAGACTGATGACAAGCTTCTACCTAAGCACCGTTCCCCCCTCTTTTGCTTTTAACATGTGTTTGCCTGCTCTCAATCAGATGACAACCAGGAAAACTGGAACAGCCAATACTTACTCTGACTGGAAAAATCTAGTCCCAAAGAGCAGAGCTGGTTTTGATTATATCTAGTACTCAAGCTGTGTACCATATGACGCGCCTTAATAGTTCAGAACATGGTAATCTGCACATTGGAAAGTTTCATTCTGAAGCTTGTAGGATCCATTCATTGACTTGGACAAGAAGTTGTAGTTCATCACTTAATTTTTGTCTTTCTGTTTCATATTACTGCTCCTTAGGATAATGGGGCAGTTGTTAAACAATCGGGGAATATTCGTTTCTAGGTTTAGTTGTAAGATGGTGGTAAAAGCAATATTGTAATGCTGCTGAGTTGAGCTAGATCACAGTGGAGTGTGTTGAGATGGAGTTCAAAGTCCAGCTGCAATTAACTTTGCATTCCAAAAGACAGAAAATGAAATGCCCTTGTATTTTGCGCAGTTTATAGGCATTTAAGTCTATTTATATACCTACAATGCATGGACCTTCTATTCTTTGAACGGAGAGGGCATGGAGTTAATAGCTGGGTGCTAATTTTTAGGTCCAGGGAAATGGCTGTCTGCTTTGTGCGAAGCACTTTCAAACTTATGTAAGCACTTTCCTAATAGTTATGCCCTGCGGCTGCGCCACAGTAGCTGTTTCAAAGGTATGGACATATCACTAGCATTACACGTCCCTCCTCCACCACATACACACATGCATGCACATGCATATACCAGGATATGATAAAATATATAGCCAGGACTACAAATGGTTACTTATTCTGAAACCGCTAATTCAAGTTGTACTCTGCAGCATTATTCCAAGTATGCGTTCATTGTATATTTTCTTATATGGTGTATGTGCTCTGAATGTTGTATACTGTGTTCCATTTGTGACCACAGAAATTCACATGGACAAATATGTCTTATCTATGCTGACATATTCATTGGATCTTAATGCTTTAAAAAATAATTTTATTAGGGGCTCATACAACTCTTATCATAATCCACAATACATCAATTGTGTAAAGCACATTTGTACATTCATTGCCCCCAAATTCTCAAAATATTTGCTCTCTACTTAAGCCTGTGGCATCAGGTCCTCATTTTCCCCCTTCCTCTCCACTGCCCCCTCCCTCATGAACCCTTGATAATTTATAAATTATTATTTTGTCATATCTTGCCTTGTCCGACATCTCCCTTCACCCACTTTTCTGTTCTCCGTCCCCCAGGGAGGAGGTCACACGTAGATACTTGTAATTGGGTCCCCCTTTCCAACCCACCTTCCTTCTACATTCCCAGTATCGCCACTCACACCACTGGTCCTGAAGGGATCATCCGCCCTAGATTCCCTGTTTCTGGTTCTGATCTGTACCAGTGTCCATCCTCTGGTCTAGCCATACTTGTAAGGGAGAATTGGGATCATGATAGTGGGGGGGAGGAGGAAGCATTTAGGAAGTAGGGGAAAGTTGTAATTTTTCATCGTTGCTACATTGCACCCTGACTGGTTCTTCTCCTCCGCGAAACCCTTCTGCAAGGGGATGTCCAGTGGCCTACAAATGGGCTTTGGGTCTCCTCTCTGCCCTACTCCCCTCACTATGGCAAGATTTTTTTTTGTTCTGAAGATGCCTGATACCTCATCCCTTCAACACCTTGTGATCCCACAGGCTGGTGTACTTCTTTCTTGTGGGCTTTGTTGCTTCTGAGCTAGATGGCTGCTTGTTTATCTTCAAGCCTTTAAGAACCCAGATGCTATATTTTTTTATAGCTGGGAACCATCAGCTTTCTTCACCACATTTACTTATGCACCCATTTGTCTTCAGCAATCATATCATGAAGGTGAGCGCAGAATGATATGGTTTTTTGTACTTTGATGCCTGATAACTGTCCCTTTGGCAACTCGTGATCTCACAGGTTGGTGTTCTTCTTCCATGTGGGCTTTGTTGCTTCTAAGCTGTGTGGTAGTTTGTTTACCTTCAAGCCTTTAAGACCCCAGATGTTATATCTTTTGATAGTCAGGCTATCAGCTTTCTTCACCACATTTGCTTATTCACCCGTTTTGTCTTCAGTAGTTGCGTTGGGAAGGTGAGCATCATAGAACGTCAGTTTAATAGAAGAAAGTATTCTTTCATTGAGAGAGTACTTGAGTGAAGGCCCAATGTCCTTCTGCTACCTCAACACTAAGCCTATAAATATATGCACATAGATCTATTTCCCCCTCCTCATATATAAATATATTTTGATATATATACATGTTTTTATCTAGACCACTATAAATGCCCTTTGCCTCCTAGCTCTTTCCTCTATTTTCCTTGACTCTTGTCCCACTATCATGCTCAGTCTCCACCAGGGATCTTAATGTTTTAAACAATAGATTTTTTAAATAACATACTGGTTGGTGTTCTAAGTGACTATGTGAACCACAAATGGAACAACAGATCAGATCAGATCCCATATAAGGGATTCCAGCATTTTTTTTTAATTCCAAGAGGTACATAAAGAAATGTATTTTAAACACTTTAATAGTCTATAAATGTGCACAATATGAGAAAGCATTGAATTTAAGATATTCTTTGAAAAAAGTGGAAATCTTCTGAGAGTTTGTAAAATCCAAGCTGGAAATTATCCACTAGGATCATACTTTAATGCATATATTAAAATAAAATTAAAATGTCCCTTTTCTATTAACTCTGTGCCAACACGAGTATTTACCACCAGAGGAAGAAGGAAGGTCAGAAACAGGAGGAGAAGAAGTTTTAGTCACATGGGGTAAGGTAAATGCCTCCATCAATGACTGCTGACTCTGCCATTAGACCCCAATAACTGAATTGTGCCCACCTACCATTACTCAGTATTTTGAGCAAAGCTTCAATCTATGAAAATTGATCAACATCAGATAGAAAACAGAATCTTATTTAAAATCCGCATGGTCTGAAGAGTTTATGGAGCCATGGAAGATGTCTGGTCCTTGAAATGGTTTCCTTGAAGTAACTTCTGAATTCTTCTTAAAAGCAAACAAGTTCATATAACTATTAAAAACCGTGTGCCTTTAGTAGTGTGCTTTTGAAAATACCTACATGGCACTGAATTGCCACAGCACCTTAAAAAACTAAATGGGAACCTCGGGTAGCAGCTAATTTATTAATGAGAGAAGAAGAACTCAGAAAAGGAGTTTGGGGACGGCTGCACACAATATTCAGAGTGGAATCCATGTCAATAAGTTGTATATGTAGAAAGCATTGAATGGGTATAAGAACGAGTGTAAGATAATACCACTGTCGATATTATTACAGTGAATGATTATACACACATTTTGCAGGAATACTATTAGAAGGAGTTTATAAACAATCTTATTTTATGCCCCATCATATCGTAGAAAGAAGACCCTATGGGGAAACAATATTGTTTGTTAAAAACCACACCAAATCTTCAAGTACATCAAAACCAGATCACAGACTATTTAAGGAATTTCAAGAATATTTTTATTCTATCGAAATAAAAAAGAAATGCATCTTAACACTAATAGTCAATAAAATTACACTACATGAGAAAATGTTTAACTTATAATATTCTTTGAAATAAGTTGAAATCTTCTGGGATTTAGAAAACAGTCTGGAAATGATTCCACTAAGAAAATACTTTAACACCATTTAAATATAGAAATACAATAACACTTTTATTTTGTATTTAGTCTGTGTCAAAATCTTCATTGGTTTCTGTAATATATTCACTTGTGCTTTCAAACTCATAGAGTCTAATGGATGAACATTATTTTTTAAATCTTTTTATTAGGGGCTCATACACCTCCCATCACAATCCATACATGCATCAATTGTGTAAAGCACATTTGTACATTCATTGCCCTCATCATTCTCAAAACACTTGCTCTCCACTTAAGCCCCTTGCACCAGGTCCTCACTTTTCCCCTCTCTCCCCACTACCCCCTCCCTCATGAATCCTTGATAATTTATAAATTATTATTTTGTCATATCTTTCCCTGTCCAACATCTCCCTCCACCCACTTTTCTTTTGTTCATCCCCCAGGGAGGAGGTCACATGTAGATCATTGAAATCAGTTCCCCCTTTTCAACCCACCCGCCCTGTGCCCTCCTAGTATTGCCACTGACACCACTGGTCCTGAGGGGATCATCCGCCTGGATTCCCTGTGTTTCTGATTCCCATCTGTGCCAGTGTCCATCCTCTGGTCTAGCCAGACTTGCAAGGTAGAATTGGGATCATGATAGTGTGTGTGTGTGGGGGGGCGGACTAGAGAAAAGTTGTATTTTTCATCGTTGCTGCATCTCACCCTGACTGGATCATCTCCTCCCTGAGACCCTTCTGTAAGGGAATATCCAGCGGCCTACAAATGGGTTCTGGGTCTCCACTCCACACTTTCCCCCCCCCCCCATTCACTATTGTAAGATTTTTTGTTCTGATGATGACTGATAACTGATCCCTTCAACACCTTGTGATTCTACAGGCTGGTGTGATTCTCCTATGTGGGCTTTGTTGCTTCTGAGCTAGATGGCTACTTGTTTACCGTCACGCCTTTAAGACCCCAGATGCTATATCTTTTGATAGCTGGGCACCATCAGCTTTCTTCACCACATTTGCTTATGCACCCATTTGTCTTCAGTGATTATATCATGGAGGTGAGCACACAATGATAAGATTTTTTGTTCTTTGATGCCTGATAACTGATCCCTTCAACACCTCGTGATCACACAGGCTGGTATGATTCTTCCATGTGGGTTTGTTGCTTCTGAGCTAGATGGCCGCTTGTTTACCTTCAAGCCTTTAAGACCCCAGACGCTGCATCTTTTGATAGTCAGGCACCATCAGCTTTCTTCACCACATTTGCTTATTCACCTGCTTTGTTTTTAGTGGTTGTGTCGGTTGTGCACATCATAGAATGTCAATTTAATAGAAGAAAGTATTCTTGCATTGAGGGGGTACTTGAGTAGAGGCCCAATGTCCTTCTGGTACCTTAATAGTAAACCTATAAATATATGCACATAGATCGATTTCCCCAGCCTCATACACAAATATATTTGTATATACACATGTCTTTATCTAGACCTCTATAAATGCCCTTTGCCTCCCAGCTTTCCTCTCTTTCCTTTGACTTTCCTCCTGTCCAGTAACTTGCTCAGTCTCCACCCGGATTTCAGCAATTTCTCTTGCTTACATTAACCTTGATCATGCCCTTCCAGTCCTCCCACACCCTCCTCACCGCCAATTTGGATCACTTGTTGTTCCCTTGTCCATGGGTTTGTTAACACCACTTCCTTTCACCCCACACCCCTTTCTCCCATGTCCCCCGGGAATTGTCGATCCCCTTGTTTTCTCCTCCAGATTGTGAATGAACATTCTTATCATCGCCTTTATCAATCTATTTAGATGATTGCCTTCTGAAAACAGACGGCATGCTGTTGTTAATGGGAAAAACAAAAACGTTAAACTAGAAAGAATATGTTTATTTGATCTTAGCATACAGTTTTTGAGGAGATAAAATAGGCTTAACTTGGTTTTGAGCATCAGCCTTTAGCTACAAAAATGCCTTGCTTTTTGTGCAACCTATTTCTTGTTAAATAAAATTTTTTTAAAAACCTCAAATCATTTGATTGGTCTGCAATTTGTAGTGTCGTCTTGGTTTGTGGGTCTCTCAGATGTTGAAAGTTGTGCCACTACTATTTAAAATACCAGCAGTTATTTCCATGGGCACAGGTTTCAGTGGAGCTTCCAGATAAAGATAAGCTAAGGAGAAATGCCTGAGGTTCCCTTCTGAAAATCAACCAGTGAAAACCTTATAGATCGTGATTGAGCATTGTGTGACGTGCTTGCTCTGGGGCTGCCTTCTCTCCTTCACGCACTGCCATTGAATCAATACTGACTCACAGTGACATAATGACCTTGTAGGACAGAGTACACCTGCCCCTGTGGCTTTCCCAGATTGCAATGCTTTACTGGAGTAGTGAGCCTCATCTTTCTCCCAAGGAGTGGCTGATGGGTTTGAACTGCTGATCTTGCAGTTATCAGCCTTAAGCATCCCCCACTATGCCACCATGGCTCCTGGACCTGTCATCAGGAAGAATCCATTACCGAAGGAGGATATTGTGTTTGGGGAAATAAAGGGCCAGCTAGGGCAAAGGAGACCGTCAGTGAAATGCGCTGGCACACTGGCTATAACACAGGGAGCAGACATGCCAGTTTTTAACGGGATGATGCAACATGAGATCAACCAGGGGTCAAAATTGACTCTGTGACACGTAACAAGGTTTTATGAATGAGTGGTACCATCGGAAGAATCAACACTGGTGTTTACGTACCAATTTTGACACCCACAATTAAATAGGGGCTTACATCTAAGATACATGGTGAGACACATTCCTAACCACACGGTTGGCACTTTGAACCCACATAGGGGGGCTGCTGATGAGAAGTTTGGTTGTCTGCTTCTGTGAGGGTTAGATACGGAGTTCATCTCTACCACATAACACGAAGGGTCACCACACATTGGAAAAGACTCTTTGATAAAGTGTTTGCTTTGGGCTTCATGGTCTCCCGAGGGAAGAAGACATCTTCCAGTTATGTGTGGAAAATGTTGCTGCTCCACTTTTCATCCTAAGAGAAAAGTTAGCATGTTTCTCCTCAGTGGTTTGCCACCATGAAAGAGGGAGTCAGGCACACACGAGGCATCCGTCAGAACAAGACCATACAAGAACACAGTAAGCATAGCAAAGATTTAATAAACAAAGTACTCTTACATCGTGAAGCAGACCACCTCATGATTTTGTGGAAGCCGAAACGTCTAGGGGCACAACATTAGAATTTATAGGGACCAGGTGGTGGGAATCTTATTGGCTCACTCCCTATCCTCCTTGGTGTTGGGAACTGACATGATGGGGGGAGTGGATCATGTGAGACTACTTGGGATGAGTTAACCAGACCTCTGGCTGACTGACACTTCCAGCAGATCTCAGAGAGTACATAATCCACTGTTATAAAGTATGTTCCATCGTAATCCACTGGCCATCAGGACAGTTCCATTTTACATGCCGCTCAGACTTACAGTCCTGTCTCTTGTCTACAGCGGCTGCTCAGTCATGCATAACCTACTATCGATTAACATTATTCTAGTAAAGAGAACTTAGATATATCCTTTTAAATTGCCAGCATAGTTCAGTTCCATGAGCAATTTTATAATTCAGCCCATAGACTAAAATATCTGTAACTAAATATAGAACACTGAAAGCAGAAAACCTCTTGTGTGTTTCTGGCACATTGATTGCAAGGAGGAAAACAAGTCAACGTATGTTATATATAACATGGACCTACGTCTGAAGTGAGAAAAGGCTTCACAGTGGTAGGAGAGAATAACTATATCTTTGATATCTTTGATATCTTTGATAGGATCCCTAATGAAAGCATGAGGACATGGTCTTGTGCTTTGCCGTATGTCATGGCAAAAGTTGATTTTCCCTAAAGTTCCTTAGACTGGGGTTTAAAAATTCCTTGTGTGCTCCATGATTATAATCTTGTAATTTCTTGGACCAAACCTCACTAATCTCTTGATTCTATATATTTTCGCTACCCTGTTGCCCCCAAAATTAAGACAATGACTTAAGTTAATTTTTGCTCCCAGAGGTGTGCTAGGTCTTATTTTCGGGGGATGTCTTATTTTTACACGAAGAAGAATACAATACACATTCATTGTTTATTGTTTTTATTAAAAGAGACCTCGCACTCCTGTCTGCTCTGGCTGCACTGTGGCCAACAGTGGGCTGAGCAGTGGCGCCCACCACCATGGTCGAGGGTTCAGAGTTACAGTAGTTTGGGAGGGGCTTATTTTCAGGGAGGTCTTATTTTCAGAGGGATGCTTTATATTTCAGCGCGAGGCAAACTGTGAGTAGGTCTTATTTTCAGGAGATGTCTTACTTTCGGGGGGAAACAGGGTATTATTCCATACCTATAAACTTCTTGACTTCATGAAATCCTCTAAATTGATACAGAAGGAAATGACTCATAATGATTTAAAGGGCACAGTCTCCCAAGAGTAACAGAAACATGGGTGAAGGGAGACAGTAGATGGTGTAATATATGAAAGTAATAGTTTATAATTTATCGATGGTTCATGAGGGTGAGAGGGTGGGGTGGGGAGGAACAGGAGCTGATATCAAGGGCTCAAGTAGAAAGAAAATATTTTTGAAAAGGATGATGGCAACATATGTACAAACGTGCTTGATACTATGGATGTGTGGGTTGTTATAAGAGCCATATGAGCCCCCAATAAAATGATTTATTAAAAAAAGAGAGAAAGATTCATAGCTAGACACATTGTGTCACAATAGTGTGTGCTTGCATGTGTATGTAGATACACACCCTTCTCCTCACCCAGCCTTCTCTTCACCCCAAAGAAAAGACACAGAACATTTATTTTAGTCTTTGTCTTTATTCAAACTACATCTATGAAGAAGAAATTATCTCATCTACAATATACATTACTACCCACAGTGGGGCAGAAAATTTGGGGAATGATTTTCTAATTAAATGAGGAGTATCAATACTTTAATAGCAAGCATGAAAGCAAACTGAAGTCATATTTATCTATGAGCCTTTGAAAAGTTATAAGCTGAACTATTGGCACTCTCTTTGGTATACATTTTTATTGTCTTCTACATGCACATTCTGCCGTTGTTGTTCTCCAAAATTCCTTTGAGATGAACAAATGGTCCACATGCTGGAAAGGTAAATGGATTGTGTGCACCGATGAGATTATGGCTGTTAATTTACTGAATTGCATCTACATAAAATGAGGGATGTCAATTTACAGGGGAAACATTGCATGTGTTTTTAATGTGAGTGGAATGCGGTTCCTCTTCATCATGGGGAAATAATTGCTCAGAATATAATGGCTATAAGAATGCCCCTTTTCTTGTGACTCCACACCTGACCTTCAGTATACACTGACACATCACCGGTCATCTGCATTTTGGGTCTGACTCTATTACCTGAGCTTAAATGAACCTGTCTCTTAAATCTATACCAAACTCAGGGGAGACCTGAAATATCTCAGTAGCGTTTTATCCAAGTGAGCTTCGCTACTCCAGAAATTAGTAAAACGCAAATGATTGCACTTGGAAAATTGCACACATTTTGTTTAATTGTGCATAAATGAACCTAGAGGGAGCATAACTCTGTAATTTCGAGTTGAGAATAGAGGTGAGCAGGTTTCTAGGCATTTGACTAATACTGTGCACATGCTAGCGCACACATTATCTCTATCATTATGGAGCCATAACACAGTCCTGATTGCATCGACCGTTTCATTAGTTGCTGTATCAGAAACTTTCAAAATCGGAGGACATTTCTAAATGTGGACCTTAGTTAACCTTTCAGTGCAAGTCAAACAAGTCTAAAAGGTAGTAGGAAATGAGAAGCCACTATTTGCTGTTGCATTCTTAAATAGAGAAGTTGTTTTACCATGAAATTCTACTTACAGTTCCTCATCAACTTCTTGGTGGAGGCTGTTTATTTCCTCAGAGACATAACAGTAAACCATACACACTGGTTGAGCTACGTAAAATGGTGCCAAGCACACGAGAATGATATGCTCACAGTAGGAATTTGATAAATAGTGGATATTTGGAAAAGAAATTGGCAATTGTCCTTGAAGCAAATAGTCACACATTTGATTTTCTGTTCAGTTTCATAATTTCTAACTTCTAAGCAGTTTAAGCAAGTGAGCAGATCAAGGAACAGTTTATGAAAATAACCTCCTTATTTTGGGCAGAGAGAAAAATTTCTACCCTGGAATATAGATTGATTCTCTAATTATTAAAAAACATAACAAAAACAAACTACTACCACAAAGTGGATTCTAATTCATAGTTATCCCATGGAGCAATCAAACCATCTACTTTGCAAATGGATCCACAGAGTCACCAGGCTATGGAATTGGGTAGAGTTAAATATCAGCAGCAGCTTCAGTAATTGGACTCTGAATCAGGATAACTTTATGCACAACAGGAGGAAGTCATGCCTAGTGCTTTATCATGTTTGAGCCCAGGATTGTAGTGATTATGCCAATTCATCTCACAGGGAGACTGGAAGTTGATCTTTTCTGATGGCCTGTCCAAAGCAAGTAAGTCACATGATGTTCTGTTGCACTCCACTGGACAATCTTCTGTCCTGATCCTTACAGTTTTATGTGTTTACATTTTAAGTACTTTTCTTGGGGGCTCTTATATCTGGTCACAATCCATACACTCATCCATTGTGTGAAGCATGTTTGTACATATGCTGCTATCATCATTTTCAAAGCAATTTCTTTCTACTTGAGCCCTTGATATCAGCTCCTCATTTTACCCCTCTCTCACCGACCTGCCTTCCCTCATGAACCCTTGATAAGTTATAGATTATTATTTTCATATCTTACATCGTCCTCTGTTGCCTTTTACCCACTTTTCTGTTGTTCATTCTCCTGGGAGGGGGTTATATGTTGATCCTTGTGATTAATTCCTCCTTTCTCACCAGTATCTTCTCCTTATCTGCCCGGTATCTCTATTCCCATTATTGGGCCAGAGAGGTTTACATATCCTGGATTCCCTGTGTTGCTGCCTCTTATCTGTAGTAGTATGCATGTTCCGGTCTAATCCAATTTGTGTGGTAGAATTGAGGGCAATTCTACCTTAGTGGGGGCAAAGAAGCATTAAAGAACTAGACGAAACTTGTGTGTTTCATCGGTGCTATACTGCACCCTGACTGGCTCATCTCTTCCTTGTGAGCCCTCTGTGAGTGGATGTCCAATTTTCTACAGATGGGCTTTGGGTCTCCAGTCCATGAACCCCCACCACCCATTCACATTGGGTATGATTTTGTTCTGGGTCTTAGATGCCTGATACCTGATCCGATCGATACCTCATGATCACACAGGCTGGTGCGCTTCTCCTAAGTGAGTTTTGTTGATTCTCAGGTAGATGGCCACTTATTTATCTTCAAGCCTTTAAGACGTCAGATGCTATATCTTTTGATAGCCTGGCACCATCAGCTTTCTTCACCGCATTTGCTTATGCACCCATTTTGTCTTCAGCGATCGTGTTGGGAAGGTGAGCATCACAGAATGCCAGATTATGAGAACAAAGTGTTCTTGCATTGAAAGAGTACTTGAGTTCAGGCCCAATTCTCATCTGCAATCTTAATTCTTAACATATTGCTATAATAAACCAATAGATATATTCCCATATTGTTATGTATAAACATATTTACATATATACATGCCTATATTTTATTTGGGTAAATTTCAGATGCAGATTCTGTCCTTGCATCTAAGTCTGTGTCATTCTAGAAGTTCTGCTGAAAACTGTCCACCATGAATTACCCTATTAAACATATGAATTACTGGCAATACACTTTCCAGATTCACAGTCACATACAAGCCACCATAGTATCACAAACTGGAAGGTGGTAGTCTTAATTAGATGACACACTGAAATTGTTTCAAACGGCATTGAAATAATGCTTTCTGCAGTATGCATGTTTGCATTCCCAATAATTCTAAGAAATGATATATGAAATTGAAAATTGTGAGAAATTTCAACATTGGATTAGATTAAACAGAGGAACCAGTGAATCTGAGATACACTAGTTCATTGTATGTAAGACATATTTGTGTGTGTCACGCTTCCTGTTTGTCTCTTTTGGTCCTGAGGATTGCTTCTCAAATAACCTGCCTGCAACTCTTGTAAATATTTATGTCAGCCTCCCCTTTTTCACAAGGTATCTTAGTTTTCTAACGTTATTATTGTTAGGTGTAACTGAATCACATAGCAACCCTATGTACAACAGAAAGAAACAGGCACCGGTCCTGTGCTAGTCTCACGGTCATTCTTACGCCCAAGTACGTAGATGAAGCTGTTATGTTTCTGGGACAGTGGTCCCCAGTTCTTGATTCTCAACACTGAAAGAATTCCCTGGGCAGAAGCACTTCTGTAATCCAAGTAATTTTCATAACCATAAGGGAAGTTTCAGGTGATACAGTCTCAGATCGTACACCCAAGCTCTGTGTAAGAAGCATGGTGGGGTTAGAGGGAAAGCTGACCACTAAAAATGGCTGCTTCAGGGTCGCATGAAAAACCACATGGAAGGTAGAATTCGGATCATGGTAGTTGGCGGGAAGAAGCATCCAGGATCTGGGGGAAAGCTGTGTTCTTCATTGGTACTACATGGCACCCTGATTGACCCATCTTCTCCCCTAAACCCCTCTGTGAGGGATCTCCAGTGGCCGACAAATGAGCCTTGGGTCTCCACTCTGCACTTCCCCCTTCTTTCACTAAGGCACAGGGAATCCAGGGTGGATGATACCTTCAGGACCAGGGGTGTGAGGGGCGATGCTGGGTGAGTGGAGGATGAGTGGGTTGGAAAGGGGGAACTGATTACAAGGATCCACATGTGACCTCCTCCCTGGGAGATGGACAGCAGAGAAGTGGGGGAAGGGAGACTCTGGATAGGGAAAGATATGACAAAATAACAATCTGTGGATTATCAAGGGCTCATGAGGGAGGGGGGAGCGGGGAGAGAGGGAAAAAGAAAGAGGACCTGATGCAAAGGGCTTAAGTGGGGAGCAAATGCTTTGAAAATGATTAGGGCAAAGAATGTATGGATGTGCTTCATACAATTGATGTATGTATATGTATGGATTGTGATAAGAGTTGTATGAGCCCCTAATAAAATGTAAAAAAAATGATGAGGGCAATGAATGTACAGATGTGCTTTACACAATTGATGTATGTATGTATTGTGATAAGAATTGTATGAGCCCCTAATAAAACGTTTAAAAAAGAAAAGACACGTGGAAAAATGGCCATTAAGAGGAGCCCCAGAAACAAAGGGAAAAAAGAGAGGGCGGGTCCTGAAAGGGCAAGTGTTTGCATAGCGCACATATGGGAGAGATCCCTGCCTTCCAACCTGAAAGAGAGAAAGTGGCCTGCCCTCAGTCTCTGCAATGTATTCTCTCCTGTCCCCTCTTCAGGGACTGGGGAGAGGGTGCATTGTTGAGGGTATTGGTCCATCTTAGTGGCTGAGTTCAGGTGCACCTGTGATGTGATGTCACTGATGCCTAGTGTGTGTGCCCAAGTTGACCTTCACCTGTGTCTAGGTGACCTTGTTTTGAGCATTCCCAGCTTTGAATTCACCCCATAGCTGCCTAAGGTGTGCCTGATTGCTTTCCAATCCCTCTGTGTGGCATGGCCAGCGAATTTTTGTTGAGTATAGGCATTTGGTGGAGACAACTCTATCTATCTCTAATGTTCCTACCTATCAAAGCCACTGTGTCTGTCCATCTTGCGCAATGCCTTCCTCGTTTTCACTGCTCTACTAATTTATCGAGGATGATGTCTTTATCCAGGGACTGGTCTCTCCTAAACTATATCTGTGCTTCTTCTAAGTCATATTAGTTTGTTCTCTTGGCAGTCCTATTGGAATACAATTATTACAAGTGGGTGATTTTACTGTGGCATGGAACAAGTTCTCAAGACCAACAACTTCTCTCGCACAAACATCTTTTTTCAACAACACAAAGGTAACTAACTGCATGGACTTGTTCAGATGGAATACACAGATAGCCAAAGGTGGTCTTGGACATAACAAAAATGGTCAGGATGGCACAGGACTCGACTGCGATTTCCTTCTGTTCTACATAAGGTCTCGATGAGTCAGAACAGACTCGGTGACCCCTAACAACAACAGCTACAATAGGAGGACCGGATATATTTTGCAAAAACACCCTTATTTCCAGACAGTATCACATCTGCATGTACAAGGTCCTGGATAATTGCTAGGACACCATTCAATCCATAAAAGGGGGAAGGGGTAGGATGCAAACATGTTATATCCATACCTCTACCTCATAGGCACTATTTTATTATCTATAAAACACTTATGAAGGAGATACCAACAATATCTCTATAGAAAAGAAACTTAAACTTATTGTGTTCACCAGGCTTATACCCTTAATTTAAAGCAGAATGTTTTGATAAAGATGAAACTCTTACTTCAATAATCTTGAATTTGGTTGCATTCCTTTTGATCCAGTGATCTAGCCTTCATTTGTAAATATGCAATGTGTGGCCAGTAGATGTCAAACATTTTAAGAGGTAGGAGTATACAAAAATGTGCCAAATTTAAGCCAGCTCCAGGCATCAAAAACAAAAAAACATATCATTGTGTGCTCACCTCCCCGATATGATTGCTGAAGTCAAATGGGTGCATAAGCAAATGTGGTGAAGAAAGATGATGGAGCCCGGCTATCAAAAGACATAGCATCTGGGGTCTTAAAGGCTTGAAGATACGCAAGCAGCCATCTAGCTCAGAATCAACAAAGCCCATGTAGAAGAAGCACACCAGCCTATGTGATCACAAGATGTCAAACGGATCAGGTATCGGGCAGCAAAGAACAAAAAAACATATCATTGTAAATTAGGGGGTGTGTGGCGTGGGGACCCAAAGCCACTATAGGCAACTGGACATCCCCTTACCAAAGGATCACAGGGAGGAGACGAGCCAGTCAGGGTGGAGTGTAGCAATGATGAAACATACAACTTTCCTTTAGTTCCTAAATGCTTACCCCCCTCCTCCACCCACTGCCATGATCCCAATTCTACCTTACAAATCTGGCTAGACAAGAGGATGTACACTGGTACATATAGGAACTGGAAACACTGGGAATCCAGGACAGATGATCCCTTCAAGACCAGTGGTGAGAGTGGCGATACTAGGAAGCTGGCATGGAAAGGCTGAACCGATTAAAAGGATCTACATATAACCTCGTCCCTGGGGGATGGACAACAGAAAAGTGGGTGAAGGGAGACTTCGGAGAGTGTAAGATATGACAAAATAATAATTTATAAATTATCTAGGGTTCATGAAGGAGGGGGGATGGGGAAGGAGGGGGAAAATGAGGAGCTGATGCCAGGGGCTTAAGTAGAGAGCATATGTTTTGAGAATGATGAGGGCAATGAATGTAAAAATGTGCTTGACACAACTGATACATGTATGGATTGTGATGAGTTGTATAAGCCCCCAATAAATGATTAAAAAACAAAAAGTAAACAAAACAAAAATTTAAGCAATCTCTGCTTTCTTGTTGCTGATATGCCATTAATTGGAGAAAGACACTAAAATTACAAGTATAAATTAATATACTTGCAATCCATGATAAGGGAAATGTCAGATGCTGTGGGTGATTCATTCAACATTTTCAACATGTCTTTCTCCTGTGACTTCCTAAACTGCAAATACCGTACAGCTGGTATTTATGTCTGAGACTCATCACAAGTAATATCATTGAAGTGATGTAGATTCTATAAGTCTTGGATTCTGAACTTAGTAAGTGCAAGAAAGATGGTACATGATGCATATGTGTTAGTTCAGGTGGACTAGAGAAACAAATTAATAGACAATCGTGTGTATAAGAAAGAGCTTTATATAAAAGAGTAATTGTATATTAAGAAAACATCCCAGCCCAGTCCAAACCAAGTCCGTAAGTCTGATATTAGCCCATATGTCTAATACCAGTCTGTACATTCTTCTTCAGACTCATGCAGCACATGCAATGATGCCCAGTGCAGGAAGATCACAGGTCAGTGAGTGGAAAGTCTTGTGGAACCAGTGGTTGTGGAAGCATCTTAGTGCTGGCGTGGGTCTCCATGTGGCTCCTCCAGCTCCAAGGCGCTGGCTGCCATCACTGTAGTCCCATGTGTCATGTCAACAGGAATGTCTTGCAGGGAGAGTCTATCTAACCTCCAGTGAGCTATTTATTTCCTTCATGCCTCCAAATGAAGTCATCAAGCTGCGACCCAATTGACAGGCTAGATTCCACCCCTTTGCAAGTTGACAGTAGATGATGTAACTGCTACAACATATAGTTTGTAATAGTGAATTCATCATAGAACTGATAGATTTAGTGCACACTTCAGATTCATCAGACATCTGGCTGCTCTCTGACTGTGCCAGATCAGTACATCCTATGGCTGCCTCTTAATTTTTCCATTGGTAGTGTGCATTCATGGAACCCACCAAAATGTGACTTACATTGCACTTAATTTAAGTCACTAAATATATACTCAATATGGTGCTTCTGGGTAAAAATTGGATGTTAGGAAAATAAGTTGAGTTTCAAGATGAATGATCTTGTCTTTGCAGGCTTTGTGGGCAAACTCTAATAATTAAAGATTTAAAAATAAATAATTGAAAATTAAAGATTAGGTCTAGTAATTAAAGATTAAGATTAAATAAAAATTAAGTATTAAAAATGAAGCTCAAGTACTCTGACCAAAGCAGAGCCAGAGAGAAATGATTGGTTTCTGGAAGCTTCTGATCACCTCCCTTTTGCCTCCAGCCTAAGTCCTTCATGGCCATGTTCCTATTGAAAACAAACATCAAGAAAGTTTTGGCATACTTAGTATGGTTGAGCTTCATCCTTGCACTTACATTTCCAACACTAATCATGTATGTCAACCATTACACCATCTTTCCTAGTAAGCCCTGGAGAATATTGACTCCAGTCTTAGGAAAACCTCTGACTGCTTACATGCCTTATTGCTTGTGATGATGCCCTATTTCCTTCCCTGCCAGTCAGTGCTTCTAGGACATCTGATACGACTCAACCTACGGAAAGTTTAGATTGGATTATTCTTCCTCCCTGCTGCCTAGTGCTGTATAACATCCCCTTAGAGTCTGAGTGTTATCAGGTCTGCATAGCCTCAGGAGGTAACAGAGTAGAGTTGCTCCTGTAGCTACTGTCCTGTCAAGGGCTATTTAGGTTTCTACTCTGTGATTCCATCAGGTTAATTTGCCTTCATGGCCTGTCAGTCTCTGCATCACCGGGTGCCATCTCATTTATGACATGGACTCATGAAAGATAACTTAGAGGCAGTTGTCTGCATCTGTCCAGTCTGCTTCTAAGGAACTTTAGGAACATAGTTTCTGTGTGCTCTGAGGTCATTTATGTCCTCAATGATCAATCACATTTATTTTAAGTTGAAGAAGCAACTGTTAAGATGGCATTTTATTCACATTTCATCATAGTTGCTCAGTCGTTCCTTAAGGAAGTGATTTTTGTTTGCTTGTTTTGCATTGTTTATTTTATTTTATTGAGGCTATTATTCTATTTACAGCATATATATATAAATATATACATTGTGCCAAGCACTTCTGTACCTATGTTGTCATTATCTTTTCAAACATTTTCTTGCTACTTGAGCCCTTGATATCAGCTCCTTACTTGTCATTTTTTCTAATGGAGTTGTGGAGACATTATGAAAGAAATAGGGTAGAAGATGAATATCCTTCTACAAATATTTTATATCATCATCTATATGAATTTAGGTATTGACCAAACCCTTTCCCATGCAGTATCTAATGGGTTACCCCAGTGATATTAAAAAAAAAAAGTTGCTGTAGCATTGGCTTCAACTCTCAACCCTTGATGACCCATGTGTGGACTTGAACCTCTGAACTTTCAGAGATTCATGTAGAACATACAGCCACTGATATAAGTGGGGCTTCTGATCTGCTTCTAGAAAGTGGGAATTCTGAAAGATTAAATGACTAGCACCCAGTCCTTACAGCAAGTGGAGACTGGAAAGGTGATCCTGAAGACTTTCAGCCTCCATCATTTGTATAGTTTTAGACTACTCCAGATGTTCTTAATGGACTACCTTATGCACAACATCTAAACACAAGTGAGGAAATTGAGTGATTCACATCTATACATTCTCAGGTTACATTGGTCTGTCAAGATAATTGAATTTTGAGTATTCAGAACTATCTGGTAATGTTCATGATCGATGACAGTGAGCAGGTTCATATTATCAGCTTCGATGAAAGTATGGCTTTAAATTCTAGAGCTTTTCAGTAAAACAATGCTAAATTTAAACATCAGATTTAAATATTACTCTGTTATATTTTGATTATGCTTGTTTATATTGGGATGTATCTCAAAGGTGTATCCATTGGGACTCACCCTCTTGAAGCTGTGTTATTTGTTTCATGTTTTCAGTAAACAAAACACAGGAATGTTTAGCCCATAGGGAAAGAAAATATAACAAGGGTTTAAGGGGTAGGGGGATATATAGGAGTGGAACATAAAAGAAAGATAATGTCACGAAATCCAGGAAGGAAAAGTATGTTTGGAGACGCATTATGGAAACAATTGTACAGTAGTTATGTTTGAATGATATGACATATGTATTAACTCCCAAGTTACAGAAAATGAAAAACAAAATAAACCAAAACATAGATCCAAGGATGGGTTTGGGGCTTGCACTAAATCCTAGCTCCACCTTAAGAACAATAAGTTCTTTTGTCATGGCCCTGTTCGATACTCACCTTCATGAAATAATCACTGAAGCTAAGGGTGCTTCAGCAAAGTGTGGCGAAGAAAGCAGACGGTGCCAGTTTATCAATCAGAATACTCTCTGGGGTTTTAAAGGCTTGCATTCAAACAAACAGCCCACTAAGTCCATACAGAAGCACACCAACTTGTGTGATCCAAAGATGACAATTACGACGTTTGAATATGGCGATTGAAAAGAATCAGAGCTAAAATGATGAACACCCAATTTGTGGAGGGCTGTAGGGGAGAGAGGGAAACCCAAACCCATCTGTACAATATTTAATCAGACTGAGCCACTGGAAGATCTGCTCTAGCCACAGGCAAGAGTCTCAAACAGCATTACTGTCAGACAAAGACCATTGTAATATTGATTATGTTTGATCAAATTGTATACTTGGCCAATTGACCTCCCCACAGACAGGACCTGAACTTGTTTTGGGTGCAAGTATCTCTTACTTGTTCCATGACAGAAATTTCTTCCTTGGCTTTTTGAATGTTAATGGGGGGTCCTTTCCTTCTTACACATTCTTCGCATTTTTGTCTTTATAATGCTATGATTTTAACCTTACCACCTTAGTGTGATTTTGTTTCTAACTGTTTTCTGGAAGATTGGGTGCATAACAATGATACTAAGTGACACAAGGGGAGTACAGGGGTGGGGTGGGGGGATGTCTGGAGTGAAGGGGAAGGCAGTGGGGGCAGCAGTAGAATAGATGGTGGGCTCTAAAATTGATGTGGCCTTTTTGGTTCAATTCTCCGCAATATGATTGACCATTCGAACTATTGATTCATATTACATGGAAATTAGGCTCCAATAAAACTTTTGGGAAAAACTATTCTGTGCAAATAAAAAATTAAGATGCTATTTATGTAGTTATTGCTTAATAATACTAGCTAAAGTGATCATTTCATTGGGGCTCGTACAACTCTTATCACAATCCACACATCCATCCATTGTGTCAAACACATTTGGACATTTGTTGCCATCATCATTTTCAGAACATTTTCTTTCTACTTGAGCCCTTGGTATCCACTCCTTGCTTGTCCCCTCCCTCCCTAACATTTCCTCCCTTATGTATCCTTGATAATTTATAAATTATTATTATTTTTATGTCTTACACTCACCAATATTTCCCTTTATCCACTTTTCTGTTGTCTGTCCCCCAGGGAGGGGATATATAGAGATCATTGTGATTGGTTCCCCCTTTCTCCTCCTACCTATCCCTTACCCTCCTAGTATCACTAATCTCAATATTGGTCCTGAGGCGTTTATCTGTCCTGGATTCCCTGTGTTTCCACAACCTCTGGTCTAGCCAGATTTGTAAAGTAGAATTGGGATCATGATAGTGTGTGTGTGTGTGTGTGGGGGGGCATTTAAGAACTGGAGGAAAGTTGTATGTTTCATCAGTGCTATACTGCAGCCTTACTGGCTCATCTCCTTCTTGCGACCCTTCTGTAAGGGGATGCCCAGTTGCCTACAGATGGGCTTTGGATCTCCACTATGCACTCCCCCTCATTCACAATGATATGATTTTTTGTTCTTTGATTCCTGATACCTAAACCTATCGACACCTTGTGATCACAAATGCTGGTGTGCTTCTTCCATGTGGGCTTTGTTGCTTCTCAGCTAGATGGCAGCTTGTTTTTCTTCAAGCCTAGAAGACCTTAGATGCTATAGCTTTTGATAGCCGGGAACCATCAGCTTTCATCACCACATGTGCTTATACACCTGCTTTGTCTTCAGGGATCATGTCAGGAAAGTGAGCATCTGGAATTCCAGGTTAATAGAACAAAGTGTTCTTGCATTGAGGGAGTACTTGAGTAGAGGCCCAATGTCCATCTGCTACCTTAATATTCAATCTATGAAGATATGTACATAGATATTATACATATATTATATATAAATTATAGATATATGAACATATATTATATAAAATATATTGATATATGTACATGCCTGTATGTAGACCTCTATAAATGCCCTTTGCCTCCTAGTTATTTTCTCCATTTCCTTTTACTTTCCTCTTGTCCCACTATCCTGCTTAGCCTTCATTTGGGTTTCAGAAATTCCTCTCTTGATCAAGCCTTACTAGGCCTCCTATACCCTCCTTGCCAACAATTTTAGATTACTTGTTGTGATTTTATGTTAAGGTGTTTGATTTAGTTATGGTTTATCATACTCTGTTTCTATCCAATCTCTTCTACTGAGGCATGGGTGGGAAGATAATAGATGCACCCAATAGTTTCATAAAGAAGAAACAGATCCTTCCTCTTAGCAATTCCTTCATGATTGATCAGGTGGTTGCTTTATTAACCTTCATTTATTAATAAGTAAAATATGGGTGAGCTAACAGGTAGGTTAGTAAACCCCTGATTCACTTCTTGATTGAGCTGGGAAACGTGTTTACTTAATCACTTTGTGGTTTCTGAGAATAGCTTTTACAATTTGCTTTAAGTTTTTATTGAAGTAACAGACTGATATAGACTAGGTCCTATGTCCCTTAATAACATCTCATTACAAGAATATTGATGCTTGATAGTAGGAAAGGACCCTGATATTGATTGACTTATGATCCCCCAAACATAACTTCAAGTCCTACACCCTATCTGTGAATGTTATACGTTTGGAAACAAGGTCATTAACCATAGTATCCATTAACATGACGTTATGACCAGAGAAAGCCTAATTCAATATGAACAGTGTCTTTAATAACGAGAAGACACACAGAAAGGCAGACAGAGGAAAGACAACTGTTTAATGAAGCACACAAAGAAACGCCAGGCTACCAGAATCTGAAAGAGCGAGATAAGAAAGAATCCATGCCTCTGAACTTCATCAAGAACAGTTCACTGCCAATGCATTGAATTGGAACCCATTGGACTGTACAATGGTGAGACGGTGAGCTTCTTTATTCCAAATACCCAGGATGTGACAGCTTTTAAAACTGTATCAGGAACCTGATCTACCACTTGACTGTCAGTTTGTCCTACTGTGGCCCCTTGTGTGCTGCTATGATGCTGACAATTATGTCACCAGAATTTCAAATGTCAGCAAGCTTACCCATAAAGAACAGATTTCAGCAGAGCTTCCAAAATAAGAAGAGACTGCAAAGAAGGAGTAGGCTGTCGAATTCAGAGGAATTTTAAATGGAAAACCTTATCGACAGACAAAAAAATAATCACCAGAGTCTGAAAATTTCATGAAAAGAAGCAGAATTTGTCCAAGATAATGACACTTCAATATGACTGAGGCATAGTTGCCTTCTCAAAGTAGAGTTGGCCGTCATTATGTGAACAGAGCAAAGCCTATGAAATTAAAGCCTTCAGGACATTCAGTTGGTGATGGGGCACAAATGAATCACAATTAAAATAAACAGAAACATCAATTAATAATTGGAAACCGGAATGTACAAAGTATGAATTTAGGGAAGTTTGAAGTTATAAAAAGTCAAATGTTGTTAGATGCTGTGCAGTCAGTCCACACCCCATAGCACCCTCATGCACAAAGCACCACCCAGTCCTGCGCCTTCCTCAGAATTGTTCCTAAGCCTGACCCATTATTGCAGCCAGTGTGCCAATCCATCTCCTGGGGAGACTACTTCTCTTTTGCTGCCCCTCCGCTTTATCAAACATGATGCTTGATGAAGGGGGTTAGTTACTCCTGGAAACATTTCCAAAGTATGTATGACATAGTCTTACCATCCTTGCCTCTAAGAAGCACTTAGCCATACTTCTTCCAAGATAGATTTCATAGTCCTTGTAGCAACCCATAATACTTTCAGTATTATTTTCCAGCACCAAAATTCAAATCCATCCATTTTCTTCTGTTTTCCTTATTCATTGTCCATCTTTCACAAGCATATGAAATAATCGATAATACCCTGGGTTGGATCAGGTACACTTTAGTCCTTAAAACAAGACCCTTATTTTCGATCATCTAAAGAGGTCTTGTGTGGCAGATGTAGCCAATGAGATGTTTATTTTGATCTATTGGCTGCTGCTTCTACAAGTATAGATTGTGGATCCAAGTAAGGTAAAAGTCATGGAAATTTCAATCTGTTCTCTATTTTTCATGATGCTACCTACCGGTTCAGTTGTGAGGATTTGGTCGTAATGTGAGTTGTAATCCCAACTGAAGGTTGCTATCTTTTATCTTCATCAGTCAATGTCTCAGGTCTTCCTCACTTTCACCAGGCAAAGTTGTGTCATTTGCATATTGCAGGCTGTTAGTAAGCCTTCTACCAATTCTAATGCCACATTTTTCTTCATATCCTTCAGCTTCTCCGTTTGCTCAGCATACAGACTGAATAAGTATGGTGAGAGGATACAGCCCTGATGCATGCTTTCCTGATCTTAAATCATGCAACATTCCCTTATTCTGTGACTGCAGTTTCATCTTGATCCACATACAGATTTTATATAAGCACAAATGGATTACCAAGGTCCTCCATAGTTTGTTCTGATCCACAGAGTCTAATTCCTTGGTATATTCAATAAAACGCAAAGGAGTATCTTTCTGATATTATCTGCTTTGAGCCAAGATACATGTGACATCAGCAATTATATTCCTTGTTCCATGTCTTCTGAATCAGACCTGACCCTCTACTTGGACCATTGTTGGGGAAAAAAATGTACTGGTATAGATATCAGTGATATTTTCCTAAAGTTTGAGCATTCTGTTGGATCACCCTTCTTTGGAATGAGTACAAATATGGATTCCTCCCTGTCCCCTTGCTAAGGAGCTATCTTCCAAATTTTCTGGCACGCACAAGTGAGTGTTTCCAGTGCTCCATCAACTTGTTGCAACATTTCAATTGCTATTCCACCAACTTGGAACCTTATTCAAATCAAGTCATCATGGTTGACTCTGCTCTGAGAAATCAGCTCTTCCTCAGTCACATTAAAGTGCATGAGCCCTGGTGGCATAGTGGTTACCTGTTGGATTGTGATCCCATTGGTAGGCACCTCAGCTATTGAAGGCCATTAAGACTCAGCCTTGAAACGGCTGAGAAGTCTCAGGACCTATGTGTCAGTGTTTGCTGATTTCTTCTGTGATTTTATGTATTGAACAGACTGTGAAGGACAAGAAAGTATGCAAGGTCTGGGAAAAACAGGTGGTTTAATTTTCTCAAGGATGTCTGGCTTGGCAGAAGATCGAGTTGCTATGTGTATCAAATATGCTTGCTTAACAATGAGATAATTAACCCCGGGTTGTTTCTGCATGGATATGAGGAGTGTGTAGAATAAACTCAGGTGCTTCAGTCCATCTGACTGTTGCCCTCCCAATACTTTCTGTCTCTCTTTTTTCCCTTAATCCTCACTCCCCCTTTCAGGACTGTTCGACTTGTTGGCTGGCTCTGACACTCAGCACTTCCTCGGGAGATAGAATGCACTTTCGTCTCCCCTACAGTCTTAGAAAGCATCAGGGGTGGTTAGGAGTCAGAAATGACTCATGGCAGGGAGTAAGGACCTAAGGTGCCCCTCCTCCAGTACTATGTCAAACAATGTTCTGCTTTCATTCATTAGGCTTTCAATATCTGACAATGTGTGAAGCTAGATATAAGGTTTTGAAAGGCTCCTTCCTCTAAAGTGAGGAGTTGAGTGCTTCTTAATTGCTCGTTCTTAGTCGGGAAGTGTGATACCTGCCTGGTCACTTTGAGTGTCCCCAATGTCATTGGAAATACTGTTGACATAGCTTCCAGCATCACAGCACCATACAAGTCACTGCAGTATGAAAAGCAGACAGACCAGTGGTGGGTGTATATTAGATGACAACTATAAAGTATAGAACACACAAATAGGTCCTGTGCTTCTAAAGAAATGCCTTGCTTATAATAACAAGTCAAGATATCCTATTCTCTCATTGAACCATCTTCAGTTCTTCCTTTCATTTTAAAGGAGAATATTATATCCTGTATTAACCTGATGTCTTCAGCTAAACAAGTAGTTCATTTCTGTCAGGGAATTAAATGATGTAAATAGTTTAACCTCCTGTCTGAGTAACCTTATTCTCTGGAAATTCATGAGTACAGAAAAATTATATTGTGATTTCTCTCTCTCTCTTTTGACATTTTAATATTATCGTTAATTGTCTATAATTTCTTCTTGTTAATTCTTCTATAGGTTAAGCTATACTGGGTACTCAGCTATTTTATTGCCAAAAATAAAGATAATCCCAATAAAAAATGTCTAATGTTTATTGAACCTTATGAATTGGTACTGGGCTATTAAATACAGATAATACATTATACATCAATTGTGTAAAGCACATTTGTACATTCGTTGCCCTCATCATTCTCAAAACATTTGGAATATGATACTTCTAACAATGCAGGTAATAAAAACCATGTTCAAAGAGGTTAAAACTTTCCCTGGTTTTACCTGGAGTGACAAAATTGGGTTTTAAAAATTATATCACATCCCTCCTACAGCAGATAGCAAAACTCTATGTAGTAAAGTGTCTATCAACAAATTGTGAGCATAAAATATCTATATATTATTTCATTCATTTTATTAATATCTAAAATTAATTTTATATGTTATCATTTAAAGCAAACTTTCTAAAGTATCATTTAATATTGTTCATTTCACCAAATCTGAGTAGCTTATTGATTTGGAATGCACCACCTAACTAATGGGAAACTTGCTGGCATCCCTTGCATATTAAATTACGTCACATTTATAAAAGACAAGAGACTACCATTTAAGACACAATTTTCATGTTAAAAACAAACCAAGCATTGTCATATGTCAGAATAAAATTGCTCACTAATTATAAGCCCAAGAAACCTGTACCTTTGCTGATGTCACTCTATAACCCTTACTATATTATAATGGCAATGTACAAAGAGTGACGTTTTACTGGAATTTCCATTATTAAGGCAATTTAGAGTTTGTGCTACATGCTATATTTATGCATGATATCATGGCCCTGAAAATACATTACTCAGAGGAGTCAATGAAAGAAAATATATTTCTGAAGTATGTTTTTGAAAGGACCACAAAGCTTCAGAGCCAGGAATGCATTTTTAAAAATGGGTTTTAAAAAAAGCATAGGAGTTTGACCTTAGAAATGAGAGGAGCATTGGCAAACACTGAGGGGTGTTGGAATAAACTGGAGAGGTAGGAAAAGTAGAGAGTTGGATTATCTACGTTTGGATTAACACCACTTAAAAGCCTTATCATTTTATCTAAATCGATCACTTAGTACCTGGCATTCCTTGAGAACTGTTATCTCTTAACACTGGCATCCTGAACAGAGGGCAATGATTGCTTGTCTGAATTGGGGGTCCCTGCGATTTGAAATTTCTGGCAAGAATAGAGAAGTGAAAAGCAATTGTAGCAGACAGGATTGCCTCATTTTAATGCCTCTTATTATTTTTTTTATACGTGATGTTGTGTCCTTGAAACTGAGAGCAATGAACACATACGAGAAAATTATGTCTATTCTTCTCTCTACATGGACATACGAAGGGCTGCTATTAAGTGGGTTATGACTCATAGTGATCCTATAACATGGAGTAGAACTGGCTCACAGGGTTTGCAATGCTGCAACCCTAACAGAAACAGACTGCCAGTCTTTCTTCCCCAGAGTGGTTGATGACTGCCAAACTTTGATGATCTGGGTCCCCAAGGAGCCCATTGTGTTCCTCAGACTCCTTTGAAATGGATATGTAACATCTAAATGATAACATTGCTTTTCAAAAGACAGAAATGCCATTGAAATATATTCATTTGGTGGTTGTACATATTAGTTCTGCCCAAATACTTTAAATAAATCGTTGACTCTACTGAAGGTCACAAGATGTCAACACATTTGACAGCTGGAAATTGGAGTTCATCAGAGGCACCTTGGAAGAAAAGCTTGGTGATCCATTAGCTAAACATCACCCATTGAAACTATATAGCACTATTCTACTCTGACTCACACTAGTTGATATCTATTACTCGGCACCTGGTTTTGTTTTATTGCCCGTTTAGCAATCATTCTTAGTGCAAAAACAATAGGATACTTTTGTGGCTATTTCTCCATATCAAATGAAAATATCTGGTCTCTGGTGAAACATCCTGAAAACAATTCACAAATTAGTGGATTTTTTAAAATCAAAATTGCACCTTCACTTTGATTCACTCAACCCGACTGCCATCAAGTAAATTCCAAATAATAGTAAGTGTGCAGGCCAGAGTAGAACTGCTCAAAGATGGCAAGTCTTCCTGGAAGCGGAATGCCTTAGTCTGTCTTACAGACAGGCCATTCTTACTGCCAGATGTGCACTGAGTAGTCCAATGCTGTGGTGGCAGCAGGAGGATTCCAGTTGGATGCAGTCATGTAAAATTGTAGCGGTCATTCTCTGAAGATCTTCATTTGTAGCTTGCTGTTGTGAACTTTCTGCTACATGCAATATTTTAGTAACATTGAGGAAATAAGTTTGAGATATTTTTAAAAGTGTAAATGTGAATTCTCTAAACGTAAGTGAAGGTTGATCCCTCTTAAAATGCCTATTGATAGTGGTTTATTAAGGAATGTTTCAACCTCTCCTTTCTTAGAATTATTTGCCAAAGAGATAAATAATGGATGCACCACTTTCTTTTCACCAATATCAAGCAAATAAACAATATAAAAACTTCTCCCTATCAGTAATTGTTATCGTATGATGTTAGCAACATTGAAAGCAGGAAAGTGGGTAAAGGGAAATGTGGGGCAGAGCAAGATATGACAAAATAATAATTTATATATTATTAAGGGTTCATGAGGGAGAGGGGAATGGGGATGGAGGGAAAAAATGAGGACCTGATGCCAGGGGCTTCGGTGGAGAGCAAATGTTTTGAGAATGATGAGGGCAACGAATGTACAAATGTGCTTTACACAATTGATGTATGGATGGATTGTGAAAGGAGTTGTGTGAGCCCCTAATAAAATGATTTTTTTAAAAATTTGTATGAATGAATACAACTGCCTAGACATTATTTCACATAATGATGAATCATCTACTTCATTGCTGAGAGAGAAAGAACCCATACTTGAGATGGAATAGAGGACCGTGCCTGGAGACAAGAAGGTGGGGTGGGCTGATATGAAACTTGGTTCACTTTGGAAGAGTTGCAGAATCGGAGAGAGGATTTATCTTTTAATTAACACACTTTTTAATAGTCAAAAGTTTTGGAATTTGTCAATAGTTGGTGTTTAGAGTAATAATTATCCCTAAGGGAAGTCTGGATACACTTCATATGTTGCTATCAAAGAAAAACCCACCAAATTACATTTTAGCATTCTGGGAGTGGTTTATTTGGTGTGCCTACACCAACTGGAGTAAATCGCTGTCATGTCCTCATTTACAGCTGAGGAAACCAAGGCACGGAAAGACTTCTGGGCCAGAGGTTTTGTTGTCAGCTGAAGGAACTACCAAATCCTGAACGCAAATCTACGGCCTTCATGCTTTTTGCTTACTTAATGCTATTTTTAACGGTAGTAGCCACAAAAAAGTTTGTGGCTGTAGTTACAATGGTGTTGGCTCAGACTCTGGGGGCCCCCATGAAAATTGGAACAAACTTCTTCCCATTCCTGCCCCAGCTTCTTCATCATTGGTATTTTCCAACCCTCTGTTTTGGTCATTGTGCCTTTTCACCCCATTGATAGCTTCCTCCCCTTTGCTGTTTATCAACTTTAGCATCGTGATGTTATTCTCCACCAACTGATCCCTCTCTGTGAGGTAGCCAATGGAAAGCCAACATGTCGGACACTGTTCTGAAAACCATAGGGGGTGTGTTTATTTTCAGAATAGGTCTAATTTCAGGGGGTTAAAGAGAATCAAGATCAGCACAAAGTTAATTCGTAGAAGATGGAAGACCTCCCTCTGCCCTCTCAACTTTCTCTCCTCCAGCAGCAGTCCCTCTCATGGCACCATCTACTTCTCTCCTGGATTTGACCATTCCTTTTGACAATGGCACTGAACTCACAGACCATATTTACCTTTAAGTGGCTTATTTAGGAAACAACAGGGCATACTTCAGAATCAGGATAAATGGGCTCCCAAGAGGAGAAGGCATCTGTTCTTCAAGGAAAGACAATTCTCTCAGCAACAATGGTCTTATTACCCTGTTTCCCCGAAAATAAGACAGTGTCTTATATTAAATACTGCTCCCAAAAATGTGCTAGGTCTTATTTTCAAGGGATGTCTTATTTTTCCACCAAGAAGAATATGGTGCACATTTATTGTTGAAACAAAAAAGGAAATTTATTACCTGTCTACGGTACGGTAGTTGTTGTCATCACAAATCAGCATAACCTGACAAATTGTGAATCCTACAGCATCAAGAATTTCTTGTTACCACCATGATTTCCATGTACAACAATCTATAGTACATTTACGCATTTATTCAATGACAGTCATCGCATCATCTTCCGGAACATCATCACAACATCCAAAACTTTGTTTTCGGGGAATGCCTTATGTTTCAACGAGAGGCAAAACTGTAAGTAGGTCTTATTTTGGGGGATGTCTTACATTTGGGGAAACAGTTTAGCAAGCAGGCGTGTCCCTCAGCCCCATAAGCGCCCTCTCAGGCTGCTCAGGGAAGTCCTCTTCTCATCCTCAGCTAGGCATCTCCGCTGCTGATATCCTTGATATCTGCTTCTCTACTGCAAGCTCACCCACCTGACAGCCAATAGGAGAGTTTTATTCAGTTCTCTTAACTGCCTCCCTTCTGAGAGGGTAATATAGACTCTGCCAAGGGGACCACTTCAAAGCCTGTCACCACTTGCTTTGCCACAGGGTCGCTTCTAGACATGTCACAGTCTTCCTTGTTATAGTTCTGTGACACAGCTCTTTCTCTATACATATCTTCTCTCTCCCCCCCCCTCTCTCTCCCTCTCTCTTTCCTTCTTCTCTCCTCTAGCATTTTTCCCCTCTCTTTGGTCCTTGTTCTAAAACTCCAGTGGGGCTGGCTGAATATATATGTGTGTGAACACGTATAGACCAACCCTTGTAAATTGTGTACAGTCAGACAGTTATAGACCAGACTGAGCCTGGGGCCAAAGCAAAAGTATCAAACCACCATATTTTTTACAGTTTATCCAGGAAATGTCAGTGAAACTATATAAAAGTAACCTACCTTTGTAGTAAAAACAACTGGGGCAAAGACCTAGGGGAAAGTTTTCTCAGGCCATTCCAAATTACCAAGGCAAAATACTACATAAAACTCATGTCACAACAGGTTTTCCTTGGTTAATTTTTTTGTAATAGATCCTCAGACCATCTTCATCTTGAAGCATTTTTGAAAGCCACACACCATTATGAATGCCACTATGAAATACCAGTCGCATAGCTCCCAGTACCTGACCACATTTTGACAAACTGAGGTGTAATAAATAGCATAGGTCAAAGGTGTTTTAATATAAACTGAAAAATAAATAGCAAGTGTATTAGAAAACGACAAAGGCATGGAAAACGTCACTCTATTGCGATAACTTTTTGACTTATCCTAGCAATATCCAAGCGAGAATTTTTTTAAACCCCCAGTCCTAGAAAAGAAATTCGATTTGAAATATAATCGTGTTAGAAATGCATCTAACGAAAGCAAAACAAAAATTCTGACACTATTCTTCAAAGATCAATGATATATGATGAAGGTGTTCCTAAGAAAAGTTGAAAATCTTTGAACAGGATATTGAGACATTCTTTCACCTCTGTTTTGATAAAAGTGCTAATAGGAGAGAAGTCATAAGCCAATGTGATTGGGAGGTAAATCTATTCTGGGAGACTTCATGAAGAAACAATTAACGTTTCCCAAATCTGCTCTGATTCTTAGATTCCCATGTCAAAACTCAGTTGGGCTATTAGAGATTTGCAAAAGCAATACTGGAAAATGGAATTCTTGGGTTATGCAAATGAAATGAGTAATAAAATTGGCTGCTAAAAATAGTTTTAGATATTTGTCCAGCCAGAGCTGCCTCCAACGGTAGAATTGGTGATCCATTCTTGAAAAAACTCAGCCACTTACTACCCCATGGCGCACCGTGCTACGATGGCATACATGCTGTCACAGTTGGAGTTGACTTCATAGTCAATGGTTGCTTGTTACAAGAAAGAAAGACTTAATCAACACCCTCAAGAACCCACAAAATGCCCAGGGGAGAAATTACTAATCCTCTAGTTAGGACCATGAAGAAATGCTAGCTTTAATTATCTCAGGCCCAGAGAGCAGAAGTCTTTAGATCTCCTGCATTTTTCCTATGCCTTCCCATCTTCATCCTTTCCGCTGTAAGGAGAAAGGTCACCTCTTGCTGAAGAGGGACAAGACAAAGGCAGAGACATAGTAGGACTCCACACAGCCTTTCCCACAGCCAACCCTTACCTGCGGAAGGTCTCATACAATTTTATAGAAACCAGGTTGGTACCAGGCATGCTTACTTTCCATGTTTATTGTTTAATGATTCCATAAAACCAACCTTGACTTAAAAAAGGACAAAAGCCATTTATGTGCTGCAGTCTTCATCCAGGGCAGGTAAAGAATGTTACTGCTAAATTAAATTTTAAAAGAATGTAGGAGATGAAATACATTTTGATTATCAGAAAGAGAGAATGTGTGTGTGTTCTATTTTTCACTACAGGGTTCTTTTCAAGGGTGTATTGTTGATTCAATGAAAATACTTGTTAATGTCTTTATAGTGCAAACTCTAATGTCAAAATTAAAGTGTAATATTCCTTAAATATTTTTTATTTATGGTGTTTATATATTGAAATCAACTGAAGTTTTGGTGGGAAATTCTGAGATCATTAAGATTTTTGAGGGGGAGGGGTACAATTAAGGGATAGAGATTTTCTATGCAAATTACAACACCATGAAAGTATGACCTCAGACGCCAGGAGATCTTTAGATTGTTTTAAGAAGTCCACCAGATCAAAGATGCCTTCCAGAAGCATTATTTCCCTTTTTAATTCTCATGCTCTTTTGTATAAAAACTGGAGCTTCCCACCGGTCACATGATATGATGATGTGATCTCCCCCTACCAGCTCATATGAAATCTGCATGAATGTTGTGCTCTCAGAATTCCTTCCATTTAGTATTTAATATGGAATGGAGCCACCAGAATACAGTTAAAGAGAATGTTGTCACATTATGAAACGTAGCCAATATTATAGAGCAGTATAAGCAGCACTAACCAAAGGGGAACCAAATTCACCATGGATGTTTTCCCTGAAGATATGCTCTTTAACCATTTAAATATGGTGAATCTTGTTAAATATAACCCCAAAGCCCCTTGTCACTGTGTTCTGACCTATGCTACAATCTTTTAAAAAAAATTTGGGGGGGTATCTCCTCCCAATGCTTTGACAGTTAAACGTGAGACTAATTGGCACTTAATGACAGTGAGGTACTTCCTTTCCAATATCTTATTAGGTGCGGTTCTATAGCTAAAAAGAAAAAAAAACCCAAAAGACTCATATAGCAATCCTACAGGGCAGAGTAGGATTGCTCATTTGGGTTTCTGACTGTAAAGATTTTCATGGAAAAAAGACCGCCTCATGTCTCTCCTATGGAACAGCTGGTGGGTTTGAACCACTGACCTTGCAGTTAGTGGCCCAATGTTACACCACAATGCCATGATCAAAGATGCTTTCCAGAAGCAGTATTTCCCTTTTTAATTCTCATGCTCTTTTGTATAAAAACGAGCTTCCCACAGGTCACATGATATGATGATGTGATCTCCCCCTACCAGCTCATATAAAACCTGCCTGAATGTTGTGCTTTCAGAATTCCTTACTTTTAGTATTTAATATGGAATGGAGCCACCGGAATACAGTTAAAGAGAAGTACTTCACAGTCAAGTAAAAGGCAAAATGTAGGAAGCAAGGTAACCAAGCCGCGACAGCAATAGTGACAAAACACAACAAGAGAACAAAAACAAAACTTCTCCTCCAAATGTGATAATTTAGTAGTTATTCTTCAAAAGTAAAAAGCTCAGTGAGAACAGGAAATATATTTGTGTCTAAAATACTCTTGAACCTTTCCTCAAATACCTTTATTAGGAGACTAGTCAAAAGGGATACTTAAAAAGAGAGAGAAATAAACAATGCACATGCAAATGTAGTTGTTAATAGTATATATCTCCTTCATTATTCAAAATTATAGTGTCCTCTGAAATCCTTCATAGATAGAAATGGGATAAAGTAGAGAAGCAATTGCCATTAATTTATATGGAAAATAATTTTGAGAATCCTCAGACCCCAAATTAACTTACCTAATCATTCCAAATATCACATGAAACCTAAAATTACGCTAGCAGGCCATGTGTTCAGACACTGTTCAACGATAAAGCACCTTGATGCTCAGTGTAGTCAACTGGAGGACGTTGTAGACTCTACTCTGGGCACTGCCTCTTCCCAAGGTCAGTAAAAACGCCATCCAAAAGCAAGTGCTTTTAAAAAGTCCAATGGGCATAAAACACACTTTTCAAAAGTATTGGAACTCTGCTGTTATTATCTCTTGTCCCGTAGAAATTCTGTGCCCATTAAAATGTGAAAGAGAGCAACTGCTTTCTAAATACCCTGCTCTTTAAAAAATAAATAAATCTAATCACCTCAGAAGATTTACTGCTTTATTTTTCTAATATAAGTAAGTATGTTCTAAAGGACACCCTGCCTTTTACCTGCAAATTGTTTTTACATTGCAAACATTTTTATTTTTTAAATTGTATTTAATATTAATAAATTCTATTTCAGTTTTACCTGTCTTTGTCATACATCGGTTGCTATTTGGTTCCTCAAAATCTCATAAAACTCATCTTCAAGATCGCCTTTTTTAACGAGCCACCCTTGTCCAGGACGCATTAATCTCAGATCTGCCCATTCTTCTGGTTACACCACTTTAACCTCCATTATGGACGAATGCCAAACATTTCATGCCTGAAATTTCTGTTATTCCCTTTAGGGCCATCTTTGGAACTCATTCATTCTGCCTTCCTCTCAATTTCAGATATCCTGAACATTGAGTTGAAATCCCTTGCAGTCCCTAAGAAATGTGCAGATTACAGCAATACCTGAAAGTCCAGGCATCAGGTTCAAGATAAAATATCTGGTTTGTGTTTCATCCGAAGCACCTCAAAAGCAAGTCCTGGGAACAGTGTCCACAACTGTCAGACACTGACAAGCCATACTGTGCTCTGGTGACTGGTTTAATGACATGTCCCTTCTTATCTGTATCAAAACATACTGCACAATGAGTTTTGGGCTGCAAAAGCGGGTTTAGTCCTGCACCGGTCTTTGAGTGTTTGTCCACTAGTTAAACAAACACAAACACAAGTGCAGTTACCTGCAAATTTTAACGGAAACCTGTGGGTAACTATGTTTGGCTAGATTCATGGGATTAAAAGAGTCTATGGTGCTGAAGCGAGTGTGAAGCACATGGACAATTTCTTCTCACTCCCATCAAAAACGGAAAATGCTTAGAGTCTAAAATGATTAAATATATTAAACCATCGTGGGAACTTATAGTATTTAACGGATTCTCATTACACAACCATAACCACCGGCTTTTTGAGCTACCTTTGTTCTGACTTTGAGACTTCATCATTTTTTGAAAATGAAAATTCAGTATTTCATTTTTTAAAATTTAATTTTGTTTTGTTTAAGTTTAATTATTCCTCAGAGGTGATATATATATATATATATATGAGTCCATTTGTGAGCACAACACTCAGCATTTGTTTATATAACAATGTGGATGATGACACATAGCAACCCCACCTGACAGGGTAGAACTGCCCCCGGGCATTTCGGAGACTATAACTCATTATGGGAGTAGAAAGGCTCATTAGTCCCCCTTAAAGAAGCTGAGGGTTTCAGCCTAATTTTTAAGTCTCCAAATTTGACACGTTTTTTTCCTCTTAGCACTTGAAAGATCATTTATAATTTCACATTGTTAGTACTAAAAAGACAATCAAATTTTGTGTTCTATTATAGATTACTGATTTCCCTGAGTATTAATTATGCAAATTGAATAGAGACGAGTCCTGATTAGTTTTCTTGTTAGGCCTGAATCTGAGGCCTTTCATCACGACTGGAAACGTCTTAGCTCTAGTCTTTTGTGATATCCTCTCTCCTTCAGTCTCCCTTTCATTCTCCCATCTCAGAGACATTTTGAGGCCCTACACTCTACAGTCATGATCTATTTAAAGTTCACCAGTTCTCTCTTGGGCTGTGTTCTCTCTGTTCTTTACTCAATCTATTCAATTGTAATGTTTCTATCTCTCATTTACGGTCAAAATGAGGTTTCATATTCAGTTAGTCCTAATTGTGCTTTTAAAAATTACAACTTTGCATTCTTATAATAAATTAATGCAAAGTATATAATGCTCAGTGCTTCAAATTTCTCTATTTGAAATCTTTATGCATCAAGTTCCGTTGTTTATCAGTGGTCTCTTTCTTAACGTACCCTTTTGAATTCAATATTTTATTATTTCTTTCCCTCTGTAGAGGTTATAGAAGCTATGATAGTACAAAAATCAAGCATTTTGTAATTAGTCAAGTAGGTGGCAGTTTGAAACTAGCCAGTGTACCCACAATGAAAAGGCCTGGCAATCAGCTTTCATACAGATTACAGCAAAAAAAAAACCTTAGGAAGTTTCATTCCGTCATATATGGTCATAATGAGGCAGAGTTTATTTGACAGCAGGAATTTTGATTATAGAAAATTAAGAAAAATAATTTATTAAACATGTAATAAATACAAATTTGTAAAATTATTTTAAAAATAATAATTTATAATATGTTTGTGAAATAAAATATATGTGTATAATCCCATTTATATTTCATGACTCCCTTGCATTGATTTAGGGGTTTTCCAACTATAATAAATTATATTAATAAGTATTTTTAGGTATTGTTTCTCTCTTTAGGGATAATAACACAGCAGCAACAAACCTCGCCCCCCAAATTCCATCAATCAGTTTTATCCTGTAGCCTGCTAAAGAAGAAAAATTGACTTAGCATAGACCATTTGCTCTTATCACTGTTTATCACATGACTCATGAACATCTGTAAATATACTGAAGTCCATGGATTGTGCAAATGGACTATGCACTCAGCTAACCAGAAGAATGAGGTACTTCTAAGATATCAGCCATTGAAAACCCTATGGATCATTTTAACCCATATGGGCTATCATGAGTTGGACTGCATTTGATGGTAATGTTTTTGTTTGTTAAAATAAATATGCCTCTTTTATATTAAATATAAACAAGATGACAGATACCTGAAAATCTGAAAATCACCATTAAAATGAAAAAATAAAGTGGTAATTTTTCTCCCTTGACCAGAAGATTGACTTGTAAGAGTTATTTCTTCTCACCTCTGAGATGTCACCATCCTCTTTAATTTATATATTTCCCCCTTGCTCCATTTTACCCTTCAGAAACCATCAAGGACTTGACCCATCTAACTGGATAAACACATGCACCAGGCTCCTGGAGGCCGAAAGCTTTATGGAATGAGAAATTGATTTCCACCTGTTGGTCAGCACGTGCCTACAGTGTGTTCTTGAACTAAAGAAAGGAGGAGGGCAATTCCCATTGAAGCGCAAGAATGTTTCCATCCATTGATAATTTAGGTAGACGACTTTTCCAGAGCTGTTCTACCTTCAACTGGAACACATTTCTTATAATAACCGGCTACTGAACCTTGCACAGATTCTAAGAAGGAAAAATAATATCCACAAATCAACAAAGGAATGCCCTAGAATCACTCTAATTAAGAAATCATTTTTGTGACATGCCGTAATATACCACACTCGGTGATTACATAATCATAGGTAAGGGCCATAAATTGTTAGTGAAAACAGGGTAAGGTGTGCGCCACAGGTGTTTCAGTAATTGGGGTGCATTTAGGATTATACTGTGTTTAATGGGTCTTGTACCCACATTTCCACCCGTATGAGGTGGTGATCTAATCGTGTTGCTTCAGTCTAAGTTTCAGACATATATTAACTCTCGTTTAATAAGGCTCGTCACGCTTAAAATATCCTGTAATCCTGCCCTCCTCCTGGCTCTGCTCTTGATTAGTTGTAGGAGGGAAGATAAATCACCTGACCTTAGAATGTCCACATTTCCTTGTGTAAAACAGCTCAGTATTACTAAAGAGTTTTGCAGATTCTGAGATCTAAAAGTTTAATCCTCCTCCAACCATATGAAAATTTGAAATGTGCAGGTCAATATTTCACTGTAAGAAAAATGACTGGTCAGTTGAGATATGGATCAAATGGATCGCTAGCAAATGTAAAGTGAATTAAAGAAGTAGAACTAATTTGATTCCATTACTGTCATATCAATTGAATTCTAAAAATCTCTCAATGACAGCTGTTCTACTAGAAATCAAATGCCAAAAAATAATCAAGGTATAACGTTGCATGGCATTATATCTTACAACCCTTTTATCCTACATTATCAACTTCAAATATAGAATCCATCTGATTTACTAAATGTTTTAACTTGACTTGGATGTCAATTTACATAGGTCGTGCTGATATGATATAAAATAACAGAGCAGTGGTCCCTGTTCTGATTCCAACTAACGACAACCCCATATATGTAAGAGGAGAATACAATTGTGTTCCAAAGTGTCCTCAAGACTAACATATCATGGTGGAATTGAACCACCATTCTTTTGGTTAGCAGTCATGTGGCTCACCATTTCTATCACCCAGGGATGTCACTATGTAAACAGAATGCTCACAATCACACACAAAAAGAAGAAACTAATCATCTCACAAGGTAGTTTTTCACAAATCACTATATTCTACTTGGAGTTTCTTGTGAATTAAAAATTAAGAACTTAAAGTAGTTACACGATTCCAACTTCAAAGAAAGGTAAGATTAGCACTTTTTAAATTAAAACAATGTTTTGTTACGCTGCTGAGGGTTTATTGATTTTTTGTGAGAATATTTTCTATGATAGATGAAGGTAAATTGAAAAGTAATGCTCTTAGGTTTCTAGATCATCCAAGGATAAATTTGTGTCAAACAAAACATCTTGAGACATGTCCCTGTAATCAGTGAATGTTTGTAGACAAGTTATCTCGGTAATACACTTGTCTTAGATTAGTTGGGGTGCCTTCAAAGAGAAGATCCAAGAAAAAAGACTAGCTACCCTGTTTCCCCGAAAAGAAGACAGTGTCTTATATTAATTTTTCCTCCCAAAGATGTGCTAGGTCTTATTTTCAGGGGATGTCTTATTTTTCCATGAAGAAGAATACAGTACACATTTATTGTTTATTATTTAATTAAAAGAGACCTCGCACTTCCTGTCTGCTCCGGCTGCGCCGCGGCCAACAGTGAGCTGCATGGTGGAGTCTGCTGCTACGGTCGAGTCCAGAGTTATGGTAGGTTCGGGGGGGGCTTATTTTGGGAGAGGTCTTATTTTCGGGGAATGCCTTATATTTCAGCGAGAGGCAAAACTTTGAGTAGGTCTTATTTTGGGGGGTGTCTTACTTTCGGGGAAACAGGGCAGCTACCCAAAAGGATCTGCTGAAGGCACAGAGGTCAGCTCAGAAGTGCTGGAGACTGTCTTTCGCAGATCCCAAGGTTGCAGTCTTGATTGATATTCTCAAAGGACACCGAATGATCTCAAGGCTTATTAGGAAAAAAAAACAACTTAGAAGATAGAAAACTGCATTGACGAGACGAGATCCGAAAATCAGGCCAAATCATTTATTTTTTAATCACTGCAATTCACCTGTTCATTGTTCAAGGGTCACTGGGCTTGCTGTTTGAGGACAGCATTGAGGAATCTTCACCATCCCCCTGAGAGCCCTGTTCCTGCCCCTTCTGACTTCCTTTCACTTCCCAAACTCAGAGGGCACTGAAAAGGACCACAATTTGGGTCAAAACTGTAGTTTGATGTCGTTTAAATTCCATAATGGAGAGTTCTCCATGGATGAATTAGAGAGATGGAATCACTCTTTTAGAAGTATCTAGACCTAGATGGAGACTATGCTGAGATATAATATTTTACATTTTTATATTATATTTAATACAAGTGTTCCATGATTTATTTAGTTACATTCCTTTTTCTCTTGGACAACATAATTTAAATTCCTATTTTGAAGTAAATTTCAAAACTGGCCCTGATTTTTCACTTCTTCCTAAATTCATATCCTTTTTCATGTCCCCTAGGACCCCTTTGTTCTAACTCTGACCTCAGCCAGGTGCCGTTCTTTTGTCACTAAGCTTAGCAAACATTATGCCTAAAGAGAATTGAAAAGCATTGAAATAATTGGACTTGCTCTTTCTTGAGCTCCTGCCATTACCATGAGGGCATGCCCTGCCCAGCTTACTGGTGGATGAGAGAGAGAGACATGAGGAGCTGGCCAAATTGCCGCCATTTCATCAGCCAGACTCTCTGAAATGAGCCAACATCCTGGCCAATCTTGGATGTATGCATGAGGACTGCCAAGTTCAGTGGAGCGGTCTAGCAAATCACCCTAAGCTATCAATGCCCATTTTTGTGTGCCATTGAGATTTTGTTGTTGGATGATTTTGCAACAAGAGATATCTGACAATCTATATGACATGCTCTTTTATTTTCCATAAACATGGTCACAGGGCTTGATTTTGAAATTTATAATTACACCTCAGATCTCAATATTTCCTTTTTACAATCAATAAGAGTCATAATAAGCAGAGCTCGATTTTACTTCTCAATCTGTGAATATGGCTTTTGCAGGTTTATGTATACAGCAACCAGCGATCATTCAACAAAATCCTAAGATCCTGACTACAATGGGAAGCCGGTTTACGTTCCTCCTCTTTTATTCTATTCCAATGCCCAGACGGATATTGCTTTGTAATTCCAAACCGAGACTCACTTTCAACGCTCATCTCTCAGTGTTTTGTGCAGTGGTAATTTGCGTGTTGCTATGCTGGTGGAGCCCTGGTGGCATATGGTTATGCGCCAGGTTGCAATCCGCACACGGTCGCCGGTTGAAAGCACAGTAGTTCCGCGGGAGAAAGACTGGACTTTGTACTCCTGTAAACAGCTACAGTTTCAGAAACCCACCGTGGGGCACGATGAGTCAGAATTGACACGATGGCAGTGAGTTTGTTTGTTTTATGATGCTCAAAGCTATGCCACAGGTATTTCAAATACCCGTAGGTCACTTAGCGAGGACAGGTTTCAGCAGAGCTCCCAGACTAAGATAAACTAGGAAGGCTTAATGTTCTACTTCTGAAAAGTACTGAGCCAAACCCTGATGGATAATAACAGAGTATTGTACAACATACATACAGGCGGTGAGGGTGGATGAGTCACATAGGTTGTAAGACACTCATAGTGGACACAACAATAGACACCAACAATTAGGAAGGCAATTTTGGATTTGCTGATATATGAATCCATAGCACCTAGAATGACAATGAAGTTTGCCTTTAGGAGCTGGAAATTAATCTATTGTTGTCACTTAGGTGAGTTAAATTCATACAGGGTCTTTGAGAGAGAGAATTGGTAGATCAATCTACCACACTCTTCCTCATACGGGATGAGATGAATGATGAGGACCAATGGCCAATGATGGGGCTTTAATTTAAAAAAATCTGCTACTAACCTGGTATCTTTCAGAACACAATTCTGTCTAATAACTATATTTAAGGAAAATTGGGAGTCACCTAATAGAAATAATATAAAGAGAGTTGTGTCTTTGGGACGTAGGTTAAAATTAAGTAATTTCCATAATTTGTCATATCATGCACAATCATCACCACAATCAATTTCAGAATACATTCTTCTCACACTCATTGCTAGCATCTCATTTCTCCCCATCCTCCCCTGCCATGCCCCTGTCTAGTTACCATCTTTATAGATCTACCTATCCTCATATACACCTCACACACATAAATTCATACAGAAAAACCCACAATCAGACAGAGCAAATGAAAATATAATAATAATGAGAAACATTAATCAAAGAGAAAACAGAAAATATTTAAAAACTGTAACAACTTTAAAGGGGGTCAAGATGGAGATCCAATGACAGGATATTACATTCTCACTTAGCAATATCTGCCATACTAGACCTTACAATGTATGACTGAATGATAGCAAGGCTGTCCACCTGCACAGACTATGGTCAGAAGGGATTCACCAGAGACTTAATCCATGTGGGAACCCTGAAAATGACTTCCAGTCATCCATGTTATTGTTGTTAGGTGTCATCAACTTGACTTCAACCCACAGTGACCGCCCAGTCCTGTGCCATCCTCACGATTGTTCCTATATCTGAACCCATTGTTGCAGCCACTAGGTCAATCCATCTCATTGAGGGCCTTTCTCTTTTCCACTAGCACGCTACTTTACCAACAACGATGTCCTTGTCCAGAGACTGACAACATGCCCAAAGTCTTTAAGACAAAGTCTAGCCATGCTTGCCTCAAAAATGCATTCTGGCCCTACTTCTTCCAAGATAGATTTGTCTGTCTTTTGGATCGTCCCTAGTTTTTTACATCATTCTTCCTTCCCTGACAGCACAATTCAAATGCATTGATTCTTCTACTTCGGCCTTGTTTGTTTTTTCTCAAACTTTGATATTCATAGGAGGCAATGGAAAATGCAATGACCTGGTTCAGGGACACCATAGTTATCAAAGTAACACCCTGCTTTTCAATACTATAAAAAAGTCTCATGCCAAACACAACTCTTCTTCTGATATCTCTACTGCTGCCTCCATGAGCATTGATCCATGCAAGACTTCATACCAAAAAAAAAAAATCATTACCATCAAGTCGATGCTGACTCATAATGACCCTCTGTGGGTTTCTGAGACTGTAACCATTTACAGGAGCAACAAGCCCAGTCTATCTCTGGAGACACTGCTGGTCGTTTCATTCTGCGTAGCCTTCCGGAAACTCACTGTACACAAGGCAAGCTCTGATACCATTCCATCCTTGCGTCTTGAGTCGATTTCTTCAAGTAGACATGAAGGGAAGGTTGTACAGAATTTTTCTTTTTTTCATACTAAATCGCCTTGTACTAGCTGAGGCTTTTGGTAAATATATGACACACTTTTATAAGGCACCCTGTCTTCGATCTTGCTTCTCAAATTTGCCATTACAACTGCAATGAGATAATATATTTCTGCCAATTTTTTTTGTCGAACACTTTTTTTCCAGTTCTGTCTTGTCTTCTTGCTCAAATGTTATCATGTGATGCTCTAATTCCATAAGATCTTCATTGGTTAATTCTTCATCATGGGAGCCTAGTAACTCTACAGCATCATTGCAGGGGCAATGAATTATGTAATGTGGCTCCTCTAGCCAAGTCTCTCCCTCCCACCAAAGACCTTTCTCTTCCTGGGTCTGGTAAGCAGGTGAAGGGAGATACTGATAGCATTCATGAGTAATCTTGAAAAGGATTTCCTAGAGCGAAAATGTGTAAAATGAGCTCCCGGAGAAACAAAAGGTGAAGAGTTCATTACCAGCAAGATCCAGGGGTGGAGCATGTCCTCTGGACCAAAGACCTCTGCAAAGTGAACCTACTGGATCCAGAAGACAGCTATGAGTTCATAAGGGCAGTGACAGAACCAACAGTCAGTGCATGGAACAGAGTAATGAACTTCCCAACCCACTGAGCAAGGAGAGTTGAGTCTTTCTATATAGGAGGCTGCCTTGCAGAATTGTGTTCCTTTGGACACTTAACTGGGGAAGTTGGGCTTCCTGGCCCATGGAAGGGGAGCTGAGTGCCTATAAGCTGAGTCTTACTGGCGAGGGTGCCTCTGGGTACTTAATTAAGGAAACTAAGTTTGCTGACCCATGAGTTGAAGCTGAATGCGTAGGGTTGAGACTTACTGAGATATAGCATCCCCTTCGGAAATTCAGTAGCAGATCTGAAATAACTTTTTAACATGTCCTGATAGTTCTTTATAAAGAGCCAACTTGAATATTTCTCACTGGCATTACATTTTTTAACTTTCATAATAATCCTTTCATCATGAATTTTGTCTGTCAGTTCAGCCATTGGGTTGGACATTAGAACCCAGAGAGGTAAAGCAGACAACATCAAGCAAAGCAATATAATCCTCTTCACTGATGTGTACAGCTTTTTTAAATAACTGACTTTTCCAATGGCCAGTGGCGTTTCATCTCTTTCAAATCATTTTATCATTTTCAAACATGGTTGTTTCCCTCTTCTTAGATGCATCACTAGCACCCGCATAAGAATTCTTCTTTGGAATATTGTTACAAAGGTAAATAAAATGAAATAAAATGAAATTTTCATCCAAAATCCAGAGTTCTACACTCAATAGAGTACTAACAGTAACCATATTCTGCTTTACAAGACAGATGAGAGTTTCCTTCTTCAATCCTATGAGACAGCTGAAGTTGCAGACGATATTCATGAGTGTCACAAACAAGGTGTGGAAACAATTGCATTTCACTCACATTCATTCAAATACGGTAGGTTTTCTTGCAGTCCTAGTTGTCCATGAGCCTGACATTCTTAACCTGGGGGAGGAACTTATACACTTGCATCCGTTGGGATGGGCACTTCCATTGGTTTCCTTAATGTTCCTTTCTCCTTCCTTTATTTAGAGAAACTTGACGTTTTTGTATTAGGAATGCCTAGCTTCCTGCCAGAATCCCTGCAATTCGTGGTGGCCATGTGACTCAATTCAGTCAAATACAAGTGGACATGATACAGGCAGCATTTATTTCTCTTTCTGTGTTTTCCATCTGAGAGGCAGAATCATTGAGACATCATTGTTGCCATTGTCCTCCCTCTTCTTCCTATTTAGGACGCAGCCACCACGCCTCAGATGGAGCGATGATATGATGAGCACAAGCCGACATCATACATTAAAAACGATGGATGGGGAAGTTAAAATGAGACTGTAATCGCTGAAGTCTTCCATCTCATTCATTGGATTCGCAATGATGAGCGGCACTGAGAGACTGGCTGACCATTTTGACTTCTAGTGATGTCCAACATATTAATCATGTACTCTATGTTCCTTAGATGGCTTCATTGACGTACTTTCTGTTCCTTAGATTCACTTTCTTCTCCTCCTCTTTTGGGTATGCACCTACTTGACTCTTTCCTCCTAGTGAAGGGGAAGCAATAGAAGGGTATCATCTGATGAATACAGTGGGCTGGAAAGAAAAGACCGAGGTGAAGACCCTCTAGAATAGAGAATTTCCTCAAAACAATGACGAGCCTAAGAAGAAAATAAAATCATGTCACTTTAGCAATCTGACCACACTTTTCTCTTGTGGAAAATGAATATCAGTAAGTATGTTGTTTGGAAGAACGATCAAATATGATTCCCCAAATTGAAGGACATGTATATTTTCTAGTACTGGATACGAGTTGGACTGCGATCCACATGGTCGGCAGTTGGAACCCCCAGCAGCTCCCTGGAGAATGACTGGACTTTCTATTCCCACCAATAGTTACAGTTTCAGAAACCACAGGGGGTCGCTATGAGTCAGCATTGACACAACAGAAGTGAGTTTCAAGCATTATAGTACTGAAAATAGGGAGACCTGGTAATGTAGAGGTTACGTGTTGGCCTGCTAACTGCAAGTTCAGCAGTTTGAAACCATAAGCCCATCTCAGGAGCAGATGAGGCTTTCTACGCAGATAAAGAGTTAGTCTTGGAAACTCACAGGGGACGTTCTAACCTGACCCATAGAGTTCAGATGAGTCAGAATGGACTCAATGGCAGTAAGTTTGATTTTTCGGTTTCTAGTATTAGAGATGCAAGTCAGCTTAGATGTCCTTAATATTAATTGGAAAAAGGGTTCCTATTGGCCTTTTCAGTGCTCTGGTCTCAGAGAAAAGGAGGGATAGAAACACAAAGCAAAACACAGTCACATAAAAAACTTACATCTTCCCCAAGGGTGTGAGGGGCGATGCTGAGAGAGTGGAGGGTGAGTGGGTTGGAAAGGGGGAACTGATTACAAGGAGGCAGAGAAGCGGGGGAAGGGAGACTCCGGATAGGGCAAGATATGACAAAATAACGATGTATGAATTACCAAGGGCACATGAGGGAGGGGGTAGTGGGGAGGGAGGAGAAAAAAAAGAGGACCTGATGCAAAGGGCTTAAGTGGAGAGCAAATGCTTTGAGAATGATTGGGGCAGGGAATGTATGGATGTGCTTTATACAATTGATGTATGTATATGTATGGACTGTGATAAGAGTTGTTTGAGCCCCTAATAAATTGTTTTATAAAAAAATTTACATCTTCAAAATGAGTATCTTGTTTGTCTTGAAAAGTTAGTTAATTTCATATCTAGAGTCATGCTTATGATTTGCATTTTAATATTAAAAATCATAATGTGGCACTATTATGGATGTCTTTAAAACGGTGAAATGTGTATTAGCAAGGCTGGTATTTTGGACCCTGAGGTCCAGGGCTGAAATTCAACCAGGGCTGCTTTGTGTGGGGGTGCACTGTGCACCTTTGTAGGGTGTTGGTTAACAGTCTCTCATTTTCTTTTCCGAAGAGTGAGCTATGGGTGACCCGAGAGCCTTTCCTTGTTTTTCTGGTAACATAAGAGGAAGATGGATGGAAGAGGTATGGGAGACAGAGATCGGTTTCAGGCCTAGTGCCTTTTCAGTCAAAGACCCTCTCTAAGATGTCAATGTCCTTGTGGTCTTTCAGACAACCTAAAGTTTCTGAGCCTGGGACAAATGCCGGTGGCATTTGACACCAAAATGACTGTCAGTAAAAAATGTATACACTGTCTCAGTAAAAATGTGCTATTTTGTGTTAATATATCCCTGTAGTTAATTATAATATAACCACAAAAATATTTTTTTAAAATCCTAGCTTACATGTATCAATACACCTACCACGCTAAACTCATTCCATGCTAATTTACTTTTGGAGCATTCTAATGTACTTGGGTAAGATCTGTCATTATTACACAATGACAATGACACTCTAGAGCAAATGGTTTCATACATACTTTCTACAAGCACCTGTTTCTGCTTTTGTTGCTGCTTGTGTTTTTTATAGTCTCTGAATGTGTCACATCTGGTATTTTAGCTACAATACTGTGGTAAGTAGTATTTCTAAATCCATATCAATACTTTTTTGAAAATGAAATGGTAGTTAAAGGGAAAGAAGGAACTCTTTCAGCTACTAAAAATGTAGACATGAATAATTCAATGATTTCAATTTCGGTTGACTTGCAATTCAATTTAAGAATGTATTTCAACGTAGAAATGTTATATACATTTTTGTTTCATTTATAGAAGCTAATAAATATTATATTTAAGAAATTTAGAAGTATTTTATTCTATATTACTCTATGGTTAAAACTGACAATCAATTTTTTGAGGATGTAGATGGGTGCTGTGGGGGAGCACATAAAGGAGGTGACACCGTGGACTGCTACCATTGTTAGCACCAACTTTAGTGATGGCACGGGCAAATAAGTTAAATTTTAGTTAGCCTTTATTCTAATTCTTTATCTCATTTTATTTTTAGCCCATTTATATGTATACTTAATTAGTAATTGTATATGGAATGGATAAGCATTCTTATAAAATGCTTTATTCTTTATAAAATTAGGAATTGTCAAAAACAAAGAAATTTACAAATATAATTTTTCTTTGGGTCTATTTACCAAATAATGGGGAAAAGTTTACTTTAAAGAAAGTGAGTCTATATGTTTATAGTATCAAATCTATGTTTACAGTATTAAATCATTTTAATAATTCTAATGGGTTTTATGTATGTGTGTATGGAAATAATCACATAACTCATGAAATATGTTTACAAATATATGCAATAGGGATATGTTTCTGTATGAGGCTTCCAAACTAAGTGCTCAATATACTTGCAACAGGTAGTAGGGGAAACATGCTTACGTCTCTCACTTTTCATAACAATTCATATAAGAAAAGAAATATAGCTATACTAGGCTGATCTGAATGGTTTTAAATATTTGAATATAAGGATCAGCTGATTTGTTTTTCCAATATGTGGTAGGAAAATCCATGTTTCAATTAATGGAACGATACAGTGGATTTTTATGAGTTCAGATGCTACCATTGGCATATAAGCCATTCTATATTTCCTCAAAAGGATAGTTTCCATTTTACTTTCCTTTTTACCCTTTTTGTCTTCTCTGGTCTCCGTTCAGCTTCCTCTTTTACTTTTAAATGCATAAGTAAGGTTAAATTTCTTGGATACTGATTATAAGGGTAAAATAGCTATATCAGTTACCAAAAAATTAAACCCACTGCCATCAGATTCATTTCAAGTAACCCTATAGGACCGGGTAGAAATTCCTATTAGGATGTATATCTTTATGGGAGCAGAAATCCTCATTACTAATAAACATATATCATATATTTGCATTAATAAATGCACATTTTCATCTATAAAAATAACACAAAACTGACCAAAACTGAGGGCTTAATGAAATTTCAACGTTACAATTTAAATTGCATATAGAATACTTTTATTTTTCTATGGCTTAATCCTTTCTTTATGCTAAGAAATCTGTAGAGACAAATCTGAATAGCAATATCAAATAAATGTTGCCTCAGGTATTTAAATATATTAGCATATAATTCGAAAGTAACAAGAAAAAAAATAAAACTAGAACTAGACTTAGTATAATGTTATAGAAGTTTGGGTGCTAGAAGTGGTCTGCCTCCCAGGTTAACTGGGAACATAGAAATGAGAAGTTTAAAATCACTACCTTCCAAACTGTGACTGTAGTGTAGACCCAATTGTGCCAGGAGTGGGATTCTCTTTCCTTTCTGTTGAGTCTCTTTCCTTTCTTTCTTCCTCCCTCCAGATTCCATTCCTTTCTTCCTTCATTTCTTTTTCCCCTCAGTCTTTCTTTACTCATTTTAGTTAGCAGACAACACTGAGAATGCAGGGGAGGTATGTGCAAAAGTTTCTTCTATGGTATAGAAACCCTGATGTCATTGCCACACATGTTGGACTACTTCTGGTGCAGCATCTTTTCCTTAGATTCAACCACACCTAAAGTATAACACTATACAGCAACATATAGATGTTTCCGTCTGAGAAAAGATATTCTGAAAGCCTGTGATTGACTAAAAATGTAAGAGCATGAGGAAAAATAATTGTAATCACAATGGAAGAGATGAGTTTGACAGAGCCTCATTATTACTAAAACTCCATGGCCTAGATTAAAATATACTCAATCATTAAGTGGAACCCAAGCATTTAATTGGTGAGGTAGTTAGTTTATTGTGCCAGCCTGGCCAATAAACACATGTGGGATTAATTGAAGGGCAGAGGGATAAATGGCTCAGTGAGCCTCGCCTTTCCAGTTCTCGGGTCTCTTGCTTTGTGATGGTCAGACCAGTGTGCAGCTGCCTTAGCCAGTTCCCTGCTTCAGCCAGCAAGGCTCACTTCCTGCAAGACATCCCTGAGGAGAAGCCACATGGAACTACCCTGGTGCAGCCCTCGGTGCTGGAGCAGCCATGTGGAGACCTCTGCCAGCGCCAAGATGCTTACACGTTCACTGACCTGGCTTTCCTCCTGCAGTCGGCATCATTGCATTTGTTTTCTGAGATGGAGGACTTTATGGATTGGTGTTGGACACATGGCTTTATGGGTTCGTGTTGGAATTTGGGGCTTGGGCAGCACTGGGTTGGGATGTTTTCTTGACGTGCACTTACCCTTTATATAAAACTCTCTCTTACACACGAGTTTCTGTGGATTTGGGTTCTCTAAAGTACCCAAACTAACACAACTGGGAATAAGATGAGGCTTTTACTATAGTTTTGGAAACCCACAAGTGCAGTTATATCTAGACTTGCAGGTCTCTATGAGGCTGAATTGGCTCAATGGCAGTGAAGTTGTTTTGTGTGTTATTGTTGATTGTTTCTTTGTTTTAGATGCATTTATTGCACACATATAAGGAAATGATCAACTCTACATAATGCTTAAGGCATTTTGCAGACACATCCAAAGTACAACTATTCAGATTTAGAAATTTTGCAAGATTTCCCATGAGATCCAAGCAGACTGTCTTCATGATGAGTCTATAACTTGCTAGTTATATCAATTCAGAACAGCTAACAAAGCAAGTTCTTATTGCATTTTGCCACGATTAAATGATATCTCTAAATGAAAAATAAAACAAAAAGGACACTGAGATGTGCATAGAAAAGATAAGCTGTTCTAATTAGTATTTGATATGTGATAAAGAATTTTATTTTAAAATATCAGTTTTATAACTTTCATGAAAACTATAAATATCTATTTTAATCTCTCTCTGTTCACATGAATTCTAATGATTGGAAAATAATTGTTTTAATATGGCATTTATGAGTAGAACTATCTTAATTAAGTTGCAATATTGAAGGAGTCTATGGGCAAAATATTAAATGATGCAGTAAGCATCGAAATAAGATGGAAAGAATACTCAGTCAATCTTCCATAAAGCACTAGTCGATATTCCACCATTTCAGGAGGTACCATATAAGCAAGAATCAATTGTGCTGAAGAAGAATTTCAAGCTGCACTGAAAGTATTAGATAAGAGCATGCCACCAACAATGAATAGGATACCAGTTGAAATGTTTCAGCAAGGTGATGAATGGAAGTGTTCATTCATCTAGGTCAGGACACTTGGAAGAATGTTACTTGGCCAACTGACTCAAAGAAATCCTTATTTGTACCCATTCTAAAGAAAATCGACCCAACAGAGTTATAGAACAGTATCATTGATATCGCATGAGAATAATTTTTTGCTAAAGATCTTCTAACAATGGTTGCAGAAGTACATTGATGGGGAGCTTCCAGGGATACTGGCCGGAAGAGGACAAAAAGGACATGAAACAAGGATATCATTGCTGATGTCAGATGGATCTTGACTGAATGCAAAAGATAGCAGATAAGTTCAACTGTCTTTTTTTTACATCATTTTATTGGGGGCTGATACAACTTTTCTCACAATTCATACATCCATCCATTGTGTCAAGACATTTGTACATTTGTTGCCATCATCATTCTCAAAACATTTGCTTTCTACTTGAGCCCTTGATATCAGTTCCTTGTTTTTCCCTCTCCCTCCTCACTCCCCCGCAGTATCTTTTTTCCCTCTGCCCCTTTTGCGTTTCTTTTTTTTTTTTAATATATAAACTTGCCTCAACAGACTCATGTTGACTTGTCTTTTTGTGCTTGGCTTACTCCATTTAGCATAATTTCCTCCAATTTTTCTCATGTGGCGCTATACTTCATGCGTTCATCACTGCTTTTTAGTGATGCATAGTACTCCATTGTATGTATGTACCACAGTTTTTTAATCCATTCGTCTGTTGATGGAAATTTGGGTTGTTTCCGTCTCCTTGCAATTGTGAACTGTGCCACTATGAACATTGGAGCACAGATGCCTGGCTGTGGTTTGTTTCTTGCCTCTTCTGGGTATATGTCCATTAGGGGGATTGCTTGGTCATATGGTAGCTCAATTTCCATCTGTTTTAGAAATCGCCAAATCGATTTCCATAGTGGTTGTACCTACCTACAGGTCCACCAGCAGTGGATAAGAGTTCCTATCTCACCACAGCCCATCCAACACTTGTTGCTTTCTGATTTTTTTGAATTGGGCTATCTTTGAGGATGTTTGGTGGTATATCATAATTGTTTTTATTTGAATTTCTCTTATGACTAATGATCAGGAACATTTTCTCATATGTTTTTTGGCCATTCAGATTTCAGACTCTGTGAAACTTCTGTTCAGGGCCTTTGCCCTTATCCTCAGTGGGCTGTTAGTTTTTCTCTTATTGTAAGCTTGTGAAGTATTGTAAATTTTAGTAATAAGGCCTTTGTCTGATGTGTCATTGCTAAGGATGTTTTCCCAGTTGGTGGCCTCTCTTATTACTCTCTTGACATATTCAACTATATGCCTCATAATAAACTGTAGAAGTCCTTGAGAAGAATGAGAATTATAGAACACTTCATTGTGCTCAGGTGGAAATTGTAGATGGATCAAGAGACAGTTGTGCAAATGGGGCAAGAGAAAACTGCATGGGTTAAAATTGGGAAAGGTATGTGACATGTTGTACCCATGCACCTAATTTATTCAATTTGCATGCTGAGCAAATCATCAGAGAACTCTATTACATGAAGAGGAATGTGGCCTCTGGATTAGAGAAGGCTAATTAATATCCTGCACTGTGCAGATCACACAACTCTGCTTATTGAAAGTGAGGAGGTCTTGAAGCACTTGCTTATGCAGATCAAGGATTACAGGCTTCAGCCTGAATTACAAATGAATATAAGGAAGAACGAAATCCTCACGACTGCACCAATAGGTTAGGTCATGATATATGGAGACAAGGTTGAAGTTGTTAGTGTTTTGTCTTGCTTGAATTCATAATCAATGCTCGTGGAAGCAGCAGTCAAGAGATCAAAAGACTCATTGCCCTGGGTAAATTTGCAGCACAAGATCTCTTTAGAGTATTGAAAGGCAAGGATATTACTTTGGGGACTAATGTGAACCTGAACCAAGCTATACTATTTTCAGTTGCATCTCATGAATGTGAAAGTTGGACATGGAATAAAGAAGACCATGGAAGAAAATGATGCATTTGCATTCTGGTGCTGGAGAAGAATATTGAAAGTATCATGAACTGCTAAGAGGAAAAACCAACCTAACTTGAAAGAAGTATAGCCAGAGTGCTCCTTAGAAGCAAGGATGGTGAAATTTCATCTTACACACTTGGGACAACTGATATCAAGTTGTCGGAAGAGACCAGTACCTGGAGAAGGATGTCGTGTTTGGTAAATTAGAGGGGCAGTGATGGAGAAGGCTCTCAGGGAGAAGGATTGCATCTCTTGGCTGAAACAGTGGACTTCAGCAGAAGAATAACTGAGGATGACATGGGACTGGGCAGTGTGTCCTTCTGTTTTGCCTAATATTGATATGGGTTGCAAATGACATGGTGGCACCCAACAGCAACCGGCTTAGTGAAATATTGCGAACAAATGGGCAGTATGCATAGTGCATGATTATCATGCATCATGAGATCAGTAAGCATATAAAAGTGCCTTAGTCCATTTACCAATTTTTCATCCTATTTTCATGGCTTTCAGTGTGAAAAACTGCCGCATATTGGCAGGCAGAGGTTTCCATCCCAGGGTTGCTGAGAAGGACAAGGAAATGTAATGTCAGACAAAGAAGGGGAGCAGTTCATCTAATAATTTTGGGCAGACCTCCCCACCGATCCCTTTGGATGATTGTGCCTAACCCATGTAATGTCAACGGCGTGTTTTCCACTTGATTTGGGTAGGTAATGACGGTCTACTTTGGGTTCTTCCTGTTGCTAGGTCAGGGTTCAATAATCATTGTATTTGTGGCATTTCTCTATGAATTGGGGGAACACAAGACCCCTAATACTGTGCTGTTCGTATAATCTTGGGACCTCAAAGTAGCCCATCTTCTTTTGAATGTCCCTTAGAACTCTCTTTTCTGAATCCTTCTGAATCTTTTTTAGAGTTTATCCTTGTGCTCAGTTGGGGCTAATTCACTGACATCAAATCAACTCCCACTAATAGTGATGCTACAAAGCAAAGTAGATCTGCCCCTGTGGATTTTTGAGGCTGTAAACATTTATAGGAACATACAGCCTTATCTTTCTCTTGGACGACCTGGTAGGATTGAACGGCTGACCTTAACCCACCACTCTGAAGAAGCAGAGAAAAAAATATGAAGCTATACCATAGTGTCCCTTACCAGAATTTTATACTAAGAAAATGAGCTGGAGAAATTATCTAGAAGTTCTAAGAAAGTAGGATGCTTAAAGTGAAATTTTAATAAACTTTCAATACTATATAGCATGGGACCCCAATAACTAAAAGAGGGAGAAAGGACATGAAAGAATATGGGAAAGATACCAATCAGAATAATCATGTCAGTAGTGTCCACCTAAGAAAATATCGTTGATGGAGCTCATAGTACATACTAGAAACTCTGCTAATCGTCTTTTATTCATTCTTTGACCTCTAGCACACACACCATAGATAGCAAAAATATCTAACCTAACCAAATCAAATATAATCTAACATAAATAGAATTTCATTTAAAACGTGAAAACATAAAGGCTCAGAAAGCTAATCAATTTGTCAATGTGAAGTCCTTTTAAGGGTTTAAGAGTACAGAGGATGTACTTGAAACCTGAGACAATAAGCCAAGAAGTCAGACAATGTTCATAGAAGGACTTTAGTCGCAGGGATGAAATAAAGTGCCTAAACTTGAAGTCCCATCCTATAGATTGTGCCAAATTATTGGGTTTTGAGGCAATATGGTGTAGTGGTTAAGCATTGGGCTGCTCGCCATAAGGTCAAGAGTTCAAAACCACCAGCAGCTCCATGGGAGAAAGATGAGACTTTCTATTGCTGTAAAGAGTAACAGTCTTGGAACCGTTAGGGGGTAGCACAAACGTGTCCTACAAGGGCATCAGGAATCAGAATTAACTCTGTGGCAGGGAGTTTGGTGTTCTTACAGTAGCATATTGTAGTTCTGTTGTTTAAAAGGAGTTTGAGTCTCATTTCAACAGGCACAATTGATCTACTTTGAGTTGGCATCACTAATAACATACTCCACTCAGTGGTGGAAATAAAATTCCTTTAATAGGCAAGCATCCACATTGGTTAGGACTGGTCAGCCTCCAAATACTAAAAGTGCCAACTTGGCCAACACTGACTGACACAACAAATAACATTTTGTAGCATGGAATGATTTAGATTAAAACTCTAAATTTCATTTTTAATATAACATCTTATGAAATACAATATCAAATAATGTGTTAGTCTGGGGACCTTAGAGAAACAAGTCCACAGAAACTCATGCATAAGAGAGTTTTATATAAAGGTTAAGTGCACTTCAAGAAAACTTCCCAATCCAGTGCTAACCAATCCCACAAGTCCAACATTTCACATTAACTCATATGTCCAAAACCAATCCATAATTTCCTCCTTCATTTCACAAAACATATACAATGATGCCAACTGCAGGAGGAGAGACAAGTCAGTGAATGTATAAACATCTAGCACTGGCAGGGGTCTTCACACGGCTGCTCCAGCACCCAGAGCTGCATCAGGGTAGGTGCATGTGGTTCCTCCTCAGGGATGTCTTGCAGGAAATGAGCCTTGCCAGCTAAAGCAAGGAACTGGCTAAGGCAGCTGCACCCTGGTCCGACTGTCAGAAAGCAAGATGCCTGAGAACTAGAAAGGTGAGTCTCACCAAGCCATTTATCCCTCCACCCTTCAATAAACCCCACATGTGTTTATCGGCTAGGTTGGCACAATAAAGTAACTCAAATAATATCAATAACACTTCATTTTAAATATCATGAGCTTTTAGATCGTCAGTTTACAGAAAATACAAGCTGAGCCCGTGTTCTGAAGGAAAAAAAAGCAAACACAATTTCAGAACTTTGACTTTTCATTCATAAAATCACATCACATATATAGGTTATTATTTATTATCTAAAGAGAAAACATTGGTATTGAGATCAGAAAAGAATCAAAAAGTGCATTTAAAACGAGCTTTTCCAAGACTGCATTTTCATCATGAAAATCTATTAGGACTCTGCAAATGTACAGATTTCACAGTTCTTTTTATTTTGTGAAATAGAAAATGATGACCATTTTGTGTAATTTATTGTACAGGTTTAATAGGATTGCACTCTTGCCAAGTACTGTAGTAACAAATAAATGCAATAGAAAATTGCTGACACAATAGAAAACTGCTAGTTCAACATAAATGCTTTCTGTAAATAAATCGAGTGTAATTTCCCTATACATTTTGACTCCTGCTTCCAGCCCTGCTCACAGCAGAACAGTCGCACGGTCTTGGCAAGGTTTCATCACTCTACCTTTTCTGAGCATCTGCAACACAGCAGTGCCAGCTGGTTGGCTAACATGCTTGCCAAATTCACCAATGGAGACTCAGATTCAATGCGGACTCTGGATTTGGGGAACTTCCTCAAAGCTACTGGTTTGTCAACTGTCAGAAAAGGACTATGGAATTTGGAGTCGACGTCACATGAACTTGTGGCACGGTGAGTAGTTTTCAGCTCAGCATCTTTATTTTTTTTTGTATTAGAGTTTAAAAAAGAAATGCTGTCTTTCTTAAAAAATGGTCCAGCCAGGAAAGTGAGGTTAAGCTCCAAATATGATGACAAGTAAATAATATTTTAATTGCATGTTTCTCTCCTTACATTCTAGTCACTGCCATGAGCTAGACTCAGGGAAAGTGCAGGTAGTCATAGAAAACAACAACTAAAGCAGACATGTGTTTCTATTTATTGAGACATCCATCGATTGGATACCTAAGCTGCAGATCTTCTAGGTGGTTTTTCAAAAGTGTCATTTTAAGAATTGAATGTTGAGAAAAGTCATGTTCTGTTGTAAAAGTTTAGTAGAAATTATCTTAGTGGAAAAATGCATTTCTTTAAAAATCAAGCAGAAAATGCAAAACAATGGCATTCACTTATTTCCTCAATCTCAATAAATGTGTTGACTGCTTAGATACAAAGGTATCTGATTACTGATATAAGGGGCCTTGCCCCTAAAGGAGATGGGCTTTACAGGAGATGTGAAAAATTATGAACAAATAATTGTAATGCAAGAGATTAGGCATTCTTGGATTAAATAAAATATATAGGTAAAATGTAGTCTCAGCTCCCTAACTCTGCTAGGAGAGAAATAGGGGACAAACAGGACATATTGGGAAAGGAAACCCTAATGGAAAACAATGAAGCAAGAGAGAGCCAAGTTCAAAAACTGAAAGATTTATTAATTAGAAGAGTAAAGGTAAAGACCTTTGTCAGAGAACAATGGTAGTGTTAGCATATCTATAGCTTGGAGAATTGGGGAGAAGGACAGGGATATAAAGTATAGTCTAGGACCTATTGTGCTGATGCAGATAGACATGATGAATGGAAAACAGAAAAAAACGATAGTGACCTTGAGCAGAAGAAAGTCAAAGGAAGTTACATTCATGATGGAGTTAAAGAAGAGGGATACATAAACTCTTACTCCCAGAGACTGGTTTGTATGACCAACCACATGTAGGTTATCTACAGATGGAGAATGTTGGATAATATGAGAGAAACCAGATTCTGGAGGATCTGATGAAATCCTGGGTTATCATTGAGAGTCATAGAGACAGAGATGTCTGAGGTACAAGTCATGTTCAGAATTTCCATTACCAATAATATATTTCACAAGGATCTACACGTAACCTCCTCCCTGGGGGACGGACAACAGAAATGTGGGTGAAGGGAGATGTCGGACAGGGAAAGCTATGACAAAATAATAATTATAAATTATCAAGGGTTCATGAGGGAGTCGGTAGCGGGGAGGGAGGGGAAAATGAGGAGCTGATAGCAGGTTCTTAAGTGAGGTGCAAATGTTTTGAAAATGATGAGGGCAATGAATGTACAAATGTACTTTACACAATTGTTATATGTATGGATTGTGATGAGTTGTATGAGCCCCTAATAAAATGATTGGAAAAAAATCTCACTGTCAGTTTGTGGAAATCCTTAAGGCAGAGTAGAACTGCTCCATAGGGTTTCTTAGGCTTTTCATCTTTATAGTTTAAAATCAGGAAAGGAGTGTATTGTGTCCTTTCACTCTACTTATTCAATCTTTATATTGAGCAATTAATCATACCACCTGGATTATATGAAGAATAATTCAACATCAGGATTGGAGGAAGGCTTATTAACAACCTACGATATACATGGGACCTTGGCAAATAACTAGAAGGCTTATGACACAGCCTGACTTGCAGAAAGTGAGGAGGAATTGACTCACTTGCTGATGAAGGTCAAGGAATGGGGCATTCAGTATGGGTTACAACTCTGTGTAAAAACAAACAAACAAACAAGGTCATTACCGCTGGATCAATGGGCCACATCTTGAAAATCAGAAATTATTGAAGTTGTGAAGGATTTTGTCTTTCATGTATCCATGATTAATGGTCATGAGGCAGAAGAAGAGAGCAAAGGATGCATTGTATTGGGAAAATGTGCTGCACAAGACCTCTTTAGTGTGTCGGAAAGCTAGTATTTTACTTTGTAGACTAAGGTGCACCTGACCGAAACCATATTTTCAATTGCTGTGAAAGTTGGATGTGTGTGATCCTTGGATGTTGAGTAAGGACTTCTGAAGAAAAATATCTGCATTCTAATTATAAAATGCATTTTAAAATATCTGCATTTTAATTATAGTGCTGGAAAAGCCATGGGCTGCTAACAGAACAAACACATATGTCTTAGAAGAAATACAGCCAGGGTAGTGACAAAGTCGCATGTACTTTGGCCAGGTTTCCAGGATGGACCAGTCTCTGGGGAAGCACATCATGCTTGGTAAATTAAAGGTGCAGCAAACAGAGAGGAAGGTCTTTGATAAGAGAGCTTGACAAAGTGGCTGCAAAAATGGGCTCAAACATAACCATATAATGCAGGCCACACAGGACCCATCAATGTTTCATTCTGTTGTATATGGGGTCACTATGAATTCCAATGAACTAGATGATGCCTAAAAAGCAACCACATTTTAAAAAAATGATAATCTGTTTTTAATATAAATAATGCTGAATTTCATTTTTGTTTTAATCCATTGCTCCCTCTTCTGGGCTTTTTACATTTCCTTATTTTCTTAAAGTCATTTAATTGGGTGCTCATACAACTTTTATGGAAGCAGCCAGCCACATCTTTCTTTAATCAAGTGGCTAGTGAGTTCGAATCTCCCACCATTAGATTATCAACTGATTAAGTACTGAACCACCAAGGTTCCCCTTCCCAGGAAAAATACTTGGAAGGAAAGCTGCTCCCCAAAGACTATCTCAGAGGATGAGCTATGTTTCAAGGTTGTCCACTTCAGCTGTGAAATCCCTATTTGAATTCCATTCTCTGACCTTCCTCAGAACTTGCCTTCTGGGATATCAGAGCAATGATATTTTTTTTCAAAAAAAAAGTCTTATTATTCATAAATCCTAGGAATAAACACATAAAGAGAAAAGAGGCCGTATCCGCAGAAGAAGAAAAAAACCAGAAAGAAAACTATGAAAAACAAAGAGGACATATAGCCATTACTGTCCCTGAACCACTACGGAATAATTCGTTGTTGTTGGGGGACACCCCGTCAGTCTGACCCTATGTACCACAGACTGAAACTCTGCCTTGTCTTGTGCAATCCTTATAATTGTCTGTATGTCTGAACCTATTTTTGCAGCCACTGTGCTGATTCATCTTGCCAAGGGGTTTCCTATTTTTCTCTGCTATTCCGCATTACTCAAGGTGATGTTCTTTTCAAGGTCCTGGTGTCTCTCCTGACATGAGATGAGATCTCGACATCCTGACCTCCAAGGAGCATTCCTCCAAGTCAGAACTATTTGTTCTTTTGGTCATCCTTGGTACTTGCAATATGTTGTACCAACACCATAATTAAAAAGCATAGATTCTCCTTTGGTCTTCCTTATTCAATGTCCAACTTTGACATCCATATGAAGTGATAGAAAATACCATGGCGTGGGGCAATTCCTCTAGGTCTTAAGAATAGCTAGGAGAGAACAATCCCTAGAAAGGACATCAAACTTGGTAAAATGGAGAGGCAGCAAAAAATGAGAAAGACCCTTTTGACAGATGGATTGACCCCGCGGCTGCAACAGTGGTCTCAGGCCTAAGGACAATTGTGAGGATGGAGCAGAATGAGATGGGTTTCATTCTGTTCAAGTTCCTATGACTTGGAACCCACTCTCATACCGCCAGACAATAACAGCAGCATGCAAGTGTGTTCAAGGCATTTCGACATGTCCGTCTAGTGCTCCAGATATGGAATTAATCTTCTCCAGGAATTCTGTGTAAAATGGGCACCAGAGATGGGCACCTAGTGATTCTTAAAATGTTTGAGAGTATGGAATTATATCATTATATTAAAAATGGCATTACCATTATCAAATTTTTCTGCATGTGTATCTTTACTTTTCCCCCTTTTTTTCAATTGAATTCTATGTACATATTGTTCTTAGATACTATTAGGTAGTTACAAATATCCATTTTAATTCGATAAGTAAATATGTCTTTAATGCACACCACCACCCTTTATGTTGCTATCTCTATAATCATTGTGATTGTCTTATGCCTGCTTTCTAGAGGATTCCTAAACAAAGGTTGTGGTAGCTACCCAATCTGGTGTCAATTTGTAACTTGAGAGGATTAAGAGTAAAGAGGTGGAGTCTAGTCTGTCGATCAGATAATAACCAATCAGATAATAGCCAATGAGGCCTCTGTGTGAGCATGGCTTTCTCCTGAGAATTCTGGGAAATCTGTTTTTTCCTCATTGGAGGAACAGAGAGACACATTCTCTCTCTGCTCACTTCCTGACACAACACTCTACTGATAAGAACTGACAAGACACATGGCACTAAGCTGATAGAGTCCTGTCCTGGAGCTGGAGACCCCTGTGAGCGCTGAGAAGCTTACAACGCCACTGGATCTAAATAATTTCTACTCACTGGCCTGTGATTGTCCTGCATTGAGCATCATTGTTTGTGTTTCATGAGTCTGAAGAGGACTTTATAGATTGTTATCAGACATACAGGTAAATATCAGACTCATGGGCTTGGACTGGGCTGGGTAGGTAACTCAGCTGCATATTAGTCTCTTCATTTACATATCCTTTTTTGGGGTGGGGTGGTTAACATAATCATATTCAATTTTCTTTTCCATAAACTGATTTTGTTAGAAAATCTAATATTCTAAATTTCTTTATCTTATGAATGCACACCCATAAGATATTTGTCTTCAATCACTATTGATGCTACTAATCTAATCATTAGAACTAAGTTCAGTTCTGGTCATTCTTAATTTATTCTCTCATGTATGCATTATGCCATTTCAACATGCAGTTTCAACTATTTTCCTGTTCGGGAAAGATATTTGACATTGTGGTTTTTATAATCATTTTGATGTCCAGTGCTGGTGTAATTCTGCTAGGGACTTCATGTAAATGGATGTTGGAATCTTCATTGTCAAGTGTATATATGTGTCACTCTCTCTCTTTTGAAGACCTCTAATTTTCACCTCCCTCTATTGATTTGAATGTTTTCTCTTCTTTTCTTTCAAGGCATTTTCTATTGAATTTGTTCACTATTGTGTTATTCGAACTTAGTCTTTATTTCTGAAATTGGTTTTTAAAATTTTATTTCTAATTCCTGCAGCAGTTCTGCCATTTTATTGCTGAATAATTTCCAATTCTGATTGACATTACATTATATCTTATTTCATTAAAAAAATATTCAGCTTTGTGTGTGTGTTAATTTTTTTAATTAATAATAGTAATCCTCTATTTCATAAACATTTCTTTGTGAAAAACTTGCATAGTCTATTTAATCTATCTTTCCTTAAAATAATATTTTATTGGATTGATGTTGAAATGTTCATTGTATACGAAATTAACTTTCTCAGCATTCCAGAGGAGAGTTTCATTTAGGACAACCTTCCTAACTTTGAAATTTTCAGGAGACATCTAGAACTCTGTCTTCTCTCGCCTTATGAAAAGCATCAGGCATCGTTCAGAGTTCTTTTGAGCCTATCTTCCTTCCCCCTTGTTCCACCCCACTGCACGTACAGAGTTTTACCTGAATCTTCCTTTTTCTATTTCTCTTGCCCTCGTCCCACTAGTTTTTTTTTTTGTTTGTTTGTTTTGTTTTTGTCATCAACTGCTCCTCATTGTGGAACTTCTGCTTGGGAAAGTCATCCCTACTCCAACCAGAGCAACTATTTTGGATTTTTCTAGAGACCCTCTGTATTCATCCACCATTGGGGTGTGCACCCCTTGGTATGCCTTACTTGCTCTCACAGTGGTTCACTGCAATTCTCTTCAAGATATTTTAGTTATTTTTGAATTACCCTTGTTGTTATTGTGTGATGAGTCTGCCTTATGTTATAATAAACTATGGCTATAGAAAGAAACAGCTCAGTCATGAGCCCCCTTCACAATGGTTGGTAAGTTTGATCCCATTAGTATAGCCCTGCGTATTCTCTATTGTGATCCTTAGAGTTTCTATTGTCTAATTTTTGGAAGGAGATCTCCAGGCATTTCTTCCTACTCCATCTTATACTGGAAGCTCCCATAAATCCTCCCTCCTTGGGGGTGACCCTGTTGACACGGGAATGACCGTGTCCCAGGTTCTAGCATCATCTGCACCTGCAATTTCTGTAACACCACAAACTGACGAACCGGTGGTGGTTTTAAATCCGTATGTCCATTTTAACGTGTTCCTGGGTTTCTCTTACATGTACATTGAAAACACATCGATTTTTTTTTTTAGCTGCCTATGCTTCATCAGCACCCATTTGTGCTCTCGTGCTTGTGGGAAATTGACATTACAAAATCAAAGGAGATTACTTATCAGAAGTCCATGGAAATGAAAAATACAAGAAAAGCTTTAATGATGTCTTCCCATAAAAGTACCTATCCCTAAAGTTTTGCCCAAATCCATAAAGCCATTTTTAATGAAGTATTTAACTTTTAAATCAAGTGCTCTTTGCCATGTCACATTGGAACATGTAGAGTTGGCAGAAATTCTTCATCACTTTTTCTTGGTTATCACATGTGATACAGATTTAGGTTATCACACATTTAGCAGATCCATCAAATGATATACACTCTGTTTCCATAATAATGCACAAAGGTCATGACTATTCACAACTCTTTAAGTCAACATACATTCTCACTAAATTTACTGAATCATTAATGATTATATTCGCAACATAAATACTTACATTTGTATTGAAAACATATCTTTAAAATACGTTTTCCTTTCACAAAATGCCTGTGTTAACCTGCCTGATAATACTGGGTGTTATTGCCACTTGCTAATACTGGGTGCAGGGTGGTAGCAGAGTTGCCATATGACAGATTACTACATATATGCTATCTTTTGCCTAGTAACATGTGTATATCATGGATCTTATATGAAAAAGTTTTGGAGTGTGGTAAATCATAAAGCTTACTAAATCATGATCTTGTGTACCTGATAAGAATTGCTAAAATCAGTTTAATGCAAGTCCCTGCCATTCATCTGTGTGAAGCTGTTGGCATCATGCTGGAACCAAAGATTACATAAATCTGGCTGTGGCATGCATCGGGGGGTGGAGAAGAGAATGAAGAGGTGACAGCTATATGGAAATTATGCCAGGACTCCTCTGGAACATAGCATATACTGAAACCAGTTGCTATGGAATCCGTTCTAACTCATGGCAACCCAATAGGTGTCAGCATAGAACTGGGTTCTGTAACGTTTTTAAGGGCTGATTAAAAAAAATCATTTCATTGGGGGCTCGTACAATTCTTATCACAATCCACACATATATCCATTGTGTCAAGCACATGTGTTCATTTGTTGCCATCATCATTCTCAAAACACTTGCCTTCCACTTGAGCCTTTAATATCAGCTGCTTATTTCCCCTTCCCTCCACACTCCTCCCTATCTCATGAACCCTTCATCATTCCTAAATTGTTATTATTTTGTCATATGTTACACTGTACAACGTCTCCCCCACCCTCTTCTCTGCTGTCCATCCCTCAGGGAGGAGGCTATACGTAGATTCTTATAATCAGCTTGCCCTTTCTATTCCACCGTCCCTCCACGCTCCAGGGATCGCCACTCTCACCACTGGTCCTGGAGGAGTCATCTGTCTTGGATTCCCTGTGTTTCCAGTTCCTTTCTGTACCAATGTACTTCTTGTGGTCTAGCCAGATTTGTAAGGTAGAATTGGGATCATGCTAGTGGGGGGGGGGAGGAAGTATTTAAGAACTAGAAGAAAGTTATATATTTCTTCATTGCTACCCTGCATCTCGACTTGCTCATCTCCTCCCCACAACCCTTCAGTAAGGGGGTGTCCACTTCACTGTTAAGGGCTGATTGTAAGACAGTAGATCTCCATGTCTATCTTCCGTGTCACTTCGGAGTGGACGATAACAGTCAATCTATACCAACTACTTAATCACTGATGTCAATAAAAACCACCTCACTGAACTCAAGTAGCCACCAACCCACAGCCACCTTGGGGTGGACAGAGCAGTAGTATCCCCGTGAGTTTCCAAGCCTGTAAGTCTTTATTGGCTTCGAAAGCACCATCTTTTTCCAGAGGAGTGGCTGCTGGTTCTGAACTCTGATCTTGCAGTTAGCAACCCAACGCGTAACTCCTGTGCCACCAGACCTCCTTATAGCAGGCCTCCTTATATGCCACTTAATTCCTATTTTCCACTACCTCTAGGCAAAACCTCAGAATCTTTCCTAATACAATGCTTTAGGCAGAAACTTCCGATCAGCGCTCGTGGGACACTAAGCAATATGGGACAAAGCACATATGTTGTGAGAGGCTTGTTCTCTTGCTAACTCGTGCAGGTGTGGTCCGTCCTACCTGGATAAGTCATCTGCAGCGGCAGACCTCAGTTACCTGGCACCTGCAGGCCTGGGAAGCAACCCAGGTACTGTCATCCATCACTGTGAAAAATCCCTTGAATGACAAACGCCAAGCCAGTGTTGACCCTGTTGGGGTCCAGACATGTAACATGTCTGTTAACTTTCCCTATCACTCTGCTTCTGCAGACTGTTCTCTCTCTCTCTCTTTCTCTCTCTCAATCTCTCCCTCTCCCTCTCCCTCTCTCTTTCTCTCTCATCCTCTTCTCTCCCTCTCTTCTTTCCTTCTTTCTTTCTTTCCCTGATGTATTCATCACCAGACTGCAGACACCTAGTTAATCCATTTAGAACCTATCAGCTCTGTTCATCGGCTCATAAACCTATTACCTTCGAGGCGCAGTGCTGAGGGACACAGGTGCCAGACCAGTGCACAAAACCCAATTGAGTTATGTAGCAGGCAGTGAGGGGCTCCTAATCATGATTCTGACTGCATGGGGAATTGCCCGTGTTATGTGGTAGCAGCCACTTTATTAAATATCGATTTAAATCACGGCCTTTAATCAAATCTGATAGAAGACCTCTTTCACCTTCGCCCCTCCTCTGCTCCTCCTCACCCCCTCCTTTTCCAATCAGACCGGCTGGTGACATCGGAGCTGGAATAGTTAGCAAGTAGTTCACCAGAAAACCCTGTTCAGCAGTAATGAGGCATTTGTGATAATCGAGTGATGAAATGTAAATGGGCAGTAATGAGCACAATTACATCCACGAGGGAACCATCAACAGTGGCTTCTTTCCTTACAGATAGATGGGTTCTCTCCCCTGTCATTGCCCGCTGCTGCCTTCGCAGGAAACCTGGAAGCCATGCGCAGGGCAGGGGAAAAGGTTTGAGTCCCTCCTGGAAACAGGAGCGGTGAGTGCAATGTGGTGCTGCCAGCGCCAGTCATTCCGAACCTGGACCCTCAGTCTTGACATTCATCTGCGGATCTCCCACTTTGGTCCCTGGCCTCTCCTTGTCCTTGGGGAAACCATAACTTGATTTACAGCAGTGTTTGTAGGCTGCCTAGTCGTGCTAACGAGCTGGAGTTGAACCTTAGCCTGTGTGTTCCGTGACAACCTGGCTATGTGCTTAGGGACTGTCGGGAATTTAGGAGGAAGGAAAGCCAAGAAATGGGATCCGTGCCAGGAACCAGAAGTACCACCGCGGCTGGTGTCTCCGCAGTCAAGGAGCTAGCAGAGAGAAAGACACTGATGTTTTCAGAAAACGGGCTGGCTCAGCATATCCCATGACTGCAAGCGGGCACAGCGTGACAGGAGGGCTGTAGAACAGAACCGAAATGGTCTACCAGTGGCAGGCTGAAACTCAGAGTAAGAAAACGCTTTGTGATTTTAAAAACAAATGGAGATAAAATCAAGTCTGCTTTCACATAAAAAACAATTTCATTAAAATCTTGTCAGCACACGGATGAAATGCACTGGTTCACTAGTGTGATTATACATGCATGCCTTTTTATATATATAATTAGAGTTTTCTGTCTAATATATATATTTTTTAAAGATGTATATAAATATATATCTTAAAAAGATATATGTATCTATATCTTAAAGATCTTAAAGAGAAATATATATAGAGAGATATCTTTAAAATAGCTTTACTAAGTAAATGGAGTAAGGTGAAATCTTTTTTATAAGGGTAAGGGATCAGAGTTAGCAATATGAAAACATAATTTAATGAATATTGATCAACTAAATGCTCATTAATATTAATTTTCATTCTACGTTCCTAAACACACATAGATAATATTTCCAAGATTTTACGATCACTTTTCTTATTATTACAACTTCCCTTTCTGTTCTAGTTTGTTACTTGGAACTTTGTACGATTGAATATCTATTTAGGCAAAGATGGAAGGTAATAATGCCAACTGCTGTCATTAGATTTATATATTAACTTGGTATGATCACCGGTTAATATGAAAAATGCTTCTGTGGTTTAAAATCCATTTTATCAAAGCAAACTGGAAATGTTTAGCAATTTAATTTTTCAAATATTTACTTCAGCCATAGAGAGGGGAACCACTAAGGAATTAAAATCAACAACGAGGGAGATGTATAGAAACTGGCGGTATTGGAACAACAGCAATTTAGCTGAGCGGAATTACTAAGAGGTGGAATAAGGGCAAGCGGGCATGATGGTGGGTCAGGAGGAAGGTAAAAGGAAACAGAGGAAAGATAAAGTAAAGCTACCCTGTTTCTCCAAAAGTAAGACATCCCCCCCAAAATTAAATCTATTTATACTTTTGCCTCTCACTGAAATATAAGGCACCCCTGAAAATAAGACCTCCCAGAAAATAAGGTCCAAGAAACTACCATAACTCTGGACTGTAGCAGTGGGCACAGCCATGCAGCTCACTGTTGGCCGCAGCACAGCCAGAGCAGACAGGAAGTGCGAGGTCTCTTTTAATAAAACAATAAATGTGTACTGTATTCTTCTCCATGAAAAAAATAAGACATCCCCTGAAAATAAGACCTACTGCATCTTTGAGAGCAAAAATTAATATAAGACACTGTCTTATTTTTGGGGAAACAGGGCATGCATAGAGGTATAAACATAAGTGTGTACATATGTAAATACATCAATTCATAAAATTGGAGGTATTGGCATATGTACAGATATTTATATGGCAAAACACTGAGGTAGTGGATGGACTTCAGACCTTGCTCAATGCAAGAGCACTTTGTTCTAACAAACTGGCATCCTGTGATGCTCACCCTTCCAGCACACTCATTTTGTGCTGGATGTACCCATTGTGTACCCACTTTGCAGACAAAATGGGTACATAAGCAAATGTGGTGAGGAAAGCAGATGGTGCACAGCTATCAAAAGATATAGCATCTGGGGTCTTAAAGGCTTGAAGTTAAACAAGCGGCCATCTAGCAGAGAAGCAACAAGTGCACATGGAAGAAGCACATCAGCCTGTGTGATCATGAAGTGCTCATGGGATTGGGTAAAAGGCATTAGAAGACCCCAAACAAACAAGCAAACACAAACCTATATTGTCGAGAACAAGGGGGATCAGAGCAGAGGCCCAAAACCGATTATCGGCAATAGGACATCCCCTCACAAAAGGGTCACAAGGAAGGGATGAGTCTGCCAGGGGTCAGTATTGCATCAATGAAACACAATATTCCTCTGGTTCCTTGAGGCTTCCTCACCCCCCACTATCATGACCCCAGTCTTGCCTTTCACTGTGGGCTAGACAGAATTACATACAGAGGTACTTCTATAAGAGATAAGAGCTCACAACACGCAGAATCCAGGAACAGAAATGGGAGTAGTGATACCAGAAAGGTAGAGGGAAGGTGGGGAGATGAAGGGTGAAAGGGGGAACCGATCTCAATAATTGACACATAGCCACCATCACCACTCCCTCAGTGGGATGAGAATCAGAAACTGTGGGTGAAGGCAAGCAGCAATTGGTGTAAGATATGAAAATTAAAATAATTTTTCATTTATCAAGGGGTCACAATGGTGGGGGGAGATATAAAGAGGAGCTGATACCAAGGGCTCAATAGAAGTAAATATTTAGAAAATAATGATGGCAACAGATGTACAAACATTCTTGATACAATTGATGCATGGGTTGTTGTAAGAACCTCCAATAAAAAGGAACTTTTAATAAAAATATTTATTTATTTTGGGGGGACTATTTTTCTTGGGATGCTTTTTAAAACATACTTAATTTGTGGAAAGCAATAATTCATTGTAGGTTTCACCTTCATATTCCCTTATGTCCTTGAGAAATTTGGCAACACGGTTCATTCAACAAATTTGATGAATTAGCTTTTGACGAAATAGTCGTATTTGTTTATCACTCACTCAACAAACAGCCTTTTGATAAACTGACTTGATGAATTGTCTTTCAAAAATTCGAATGCTCTTAAAAAGCCAAAGTTCTGGCTGCAAAATGCCAAGGTGACCTAATGTTTAAAATTAAAAAAGAAAAACTTAAATTCTCTGCGTAATTCAGTACAAAAAGGCAATGTCCCAGGTCCTGACCCTGGTTCACTAGAAAATCCTTCACTATGCAACCAAATTATATATACCTGAATCTCACTGAGATTGAGATTATCTAAAGAATAACCATTTTAAGAACCAGCAACATTTGGTATAAAACATCTCTTATATGAATAAACTCACCTATTCCAGCAGCTTTACTGCCTTCACTTCTGCAACGTATTGATTCTGGGCCGATCTCTGGATAGCATAAATCTTTTGCTCTAGGTTACTAACTTAAATATTGCTAGTTCAAACCCACTGAGAAGCTCCACAGCCATTTGTGTCTGTAAAGATAGAGCCAAGAGAATCCTACTGAGTTCAGTTCAACTCTGCCGCCCATGGAGTTGCCGTGAGCGGGAACTGACGGTGCAGCAGAGACTAACTAACAGTGATCCTGCAACTCAGTCCTTTGTTTACCGGCTTCTTCATCACTGAACCTGTCATTGCGATCTCATTCTTGATCAAGTAAGTACGCATCCCTTCCTCCAAAAAGTCCTCAGCGTGCCCACAACGTGATTATTGGTTCATCTTTGCAGGATCAGTTGTTTCATGTGTTTGTTTTTTTGGTTGTTCCTTTCTATTCTATTGTTTTCTTTAGTGTATTATTCATACTGTGATCCTTGGCAACAGAGCATCAATATTTTCAGATTTTGCTTATCTGTACAAGAAGCAGCTCACTACTTGGAGCATAGTATTTCTCAAGCAAAATAGTTTCTCAATAAAGGTTTATTAACTAGAAACGGGAAGGTATTTACTCATCTTCTCGATTTCATACGCGTTGAAGCATAAACCTGGCGAGAGATTAGCCATGCAATGTGTTAACTTCATGTTTTTATTTGTTATCTTCCACCTCCTAAAAAAAAAGAAAGAAAAAAGCAGATTATGTCCACTAAATTGAAGGGTTTTTTTTTTTTAATGAGGCTATGTGTTAATAGATCCTTGAAAGAAAATCCTTTCTTCCAACTCATCGCAACCTAGCGAGTAGAACTGCCCCCTGACCCTTTATGGGAGCAGAAAGCCTCCATTTTCTCCTGAGGAGCCATTGGTGGTTTCAAACTATTAACCTTTGGATTATGACATCTAATTGGTTTCACTGAGCATCTGACATCAGCTTAACTCGGATTCTCTTGCTTAACTGAACACCAAAACAAAGGCAAAACCTACTCACAGCAACCCAGGGAGCAGAACTGCCCCTCCGACTCTTTACTGGAGTAGAAAGCCTCATGTTTCTCCCAAGAAGCAGCTGGTGGTTTCAAACTGCTAACTTTTTGATCAACGGTAAAAAATGTTTCACTTGAGCTATTTCTTTCCAAAGCAGTTTGTATTTATAGAGGACATAAAGAGTACATAAGACCACCAACAAAAGGCCACAGAATGGAATTCAGACGCAATGTGATCCCATAAGGGAGAGAAGGAGTCATCGCATAAGGTTTCCCAGGCTGCATCTTTAGGGTAGCAAACTGCCACACCTTATCCATTGAGGTAGCTGATGGGATCCAACTGCCTGCTGTCTGGTTAGGAGCATATGCCAGCCAGGTCCTTCTCAACCATGCACGGAGGGACACTCTAAGGAAGCAGACCTACTTATGAGAATAAGCTGGTTTTGAACACTATGGGTCTATGTATCTGAATTTTCAATTTCATGATAATAAATCTAATTAGATGTGTTCATTGAAAAAGATCAACTGTTGTTGTCTTTTTAGGCAGGGTTTCTCGATGACACACACTGAGCCTGGTTTAAAAGACCATGATAGATGTCACTGTAACTCAAATGATCCTTACCCACAATTCATTCCGGTCCAGAAGGCTTCAAGGTATCAGTTTTTAAACTATTTCTTTTGTTCATTTTCCATGACACTTTCTCCATTCCATTTAGCATTATGCTCCACTAGTGTCTAGCTGCTCCACGAAGGGGAAAAAAGAAAAACAAGACATAAGCCAGTCAAATATATTACTTTTGGTGGGCAAGTAGAGATACATTTTAAGAAGGGTAGCAGAATTAAATGGAAAATTGGAAATTCTACTTTTCAGACATCCTACATTTTTGTGCCGGTTCTGCTCCACGTAACACTGCAGTACGTCCAATTTCAAATGCACACATATTGTTTTGTCATTATTTTCATGCACTGCTTTGTAAAAGCTGTCAGCAGCAAGCCTGAAGGCCATACTTATGACACCACCTAAAAAATAAGAAGAAGCTCATTTGAGTCCCCTGGAAATAACATTGGTCTATTGTATGCGGCACAAATAAACACTTTATTTCACTTTTAACCTATTGCAAAACCCGTCCTGCAGTTATTCATGGATATGGTTAGAGGAGGTTATTTTCCCCTGACCAAAAAAATGGCCTATATCCCCCTGTTTAGCAAAATCTGGAACACAGATCATTATAGTGCTTTTGGCAGCTAATTTGAACACCAGTGACTCAACTCTGAGAAGAATCTTTGTTCTGCCCTAAAAGAAGCTCAGAGTTTTCAGACTCCAGTAATTGAAAAATCCCCAAACACTCACTCACAGAGGAGATACACATTACTGCAGGAATAGTCTACAAATTGTAAAGTATTCAATTTACATCCCTAGCACCTCAGGGCAGTGCTGAAGAATTTATATCTTTGCGAACCTTTGAACTAACAAAAGATAACATTTCACAGTCAAGTCTACTTGGATAAAAGTTTTTAACTCTCTTTTTTCATTTTATAAAAGAATTACTTGCTTCACTTGCGAATCTGGTAAGAGTTTATTCTATTTAGCCAGATCTACCCCCATGAAAAAGGCGGGCCAGGAGGGAGAGAAGAAGAAGAAGAAATGAACTGAAGAAGGGAAGATAGAAATGTATTTTATTTGGGTAAGGAGAAAGATGTCTAGATTTATAAGTTCATTATCACTGCTATTATATTCATGTTTGCTATTACAGTTCTTGCTTTTGCAGTAACAAGCCACGATAACAGGTTTTTGTGTTTCAAATTTGAGAAAACACGCATAAAGAAGTAGATTTTGTTTCTTTCCACTTTTAGTTCATTTTTTAAGGAGAGAAATGTATTGTTTGTACACCGAGATGGGGCAAGGCTTGGAATCAATACAGCAAGCATGTGAACCCTACAGAGTTTCACATGGCTAAGAGGAAGCGGTGACCCTCAAACAGAAGAGCCCCATGACCTCAGAAAACACAAAGCCCAGAATTCCAGATTCGGTAAAGATTTGCTGCTTGAGAGCTGGACTCTGGACGTGGAGCCATGCCCCAGTGCCAACCCCACACCAACGCTGTCAGCCCTGCACCCAGAAATGTGGTCGCAGGGACAATGACCAGGAAACACTGCTGGTCTAGAATTCCTGCTTGGCACTCTGGGACAGGAACGTGCTGTAGGAAGCCTGTTTACATGGGCTCCCTGGTCTATTCCATGGCAAGGCTGACCGTGGGCCAAGAGCAGACCAGAGCTGAAGGAATGAGCAGGGCATTGGTGGCCTGCAAGGGAACATAAAGGAAGGAGAAAGGAAAGGGGGGAGGAGATCATGAAAAAGCACAGGGATGGTCTTCCCGAAAAATTCACTGGATGCATACTTTGGTAATGAACAATCTTATACGTGTTATTAAGATTTTTCAGAATACTTTTATTGAAGTGCGAAAATCTGGAGGTGCCAAGAGCACAATTCTTTCTCCAAAATTTCAGATTATTAAGGAAAAAATTTCCTGCGCATTAATGATCATGTGTACAGCCCGCAGCTTGAAATGAATCGTTGAGTTTATATCTATAGATAGCTATGGATCTATAGCTCTAGATCTAGATATTATAAATATATATAGTGTTATTTTCTGAGGAGCCCTGGTGGTGTCATCTTACAAGTTGGGCAGCGATGATTTGCATGTTCTGAGGTTCAAAGTCACTCGCAGCTCTGCACACTTTCTACTGCACAGTTACACTCTTGGGACCACACAGGGGTTCACTGTGAGTCAGCATTGACTCGGTGGCAGTACTATTTTCCAGCTCTTGTAAATATAGTGTAAAATATGTGCGATGGATTACATTGGACCTATATATATATATTTTTTTTAGATGCAGAATGATCTTACTCTGCTGCTTCCTCCTACCTTTTGATGAAAGATGATTTCTTCTAGAATAATTACTGATCTTCTGGCATCTGTAGCTCAGGCCAATGTTAGCATTTAGAATGAAAACGTTTAAAAAGCAAAGAAAAACTCCCTTATAAGACCCTTTCACAATTTTAATTAGCTTATGCATTACCAGGACTATGGCGGAAATAATGAAAAAAAATTTAAGTGCGATAATTTTTTAAGCTTCTCTCTCTCTCTTTTAATAGGCTAAAAATTGATAAATGTTTCTGTTAACTAATAACCTAGGAATAACAATCTCATAAAACTGGTTTATTCAGCCAAGAAAATTAGGCAATCCATCATGACTGATTTGCTCACATTCCCCCTGCAAGTAAGTGAGATGGAAACTTTAAAACCAATAAGATAATGCACTTTACAAATTCAACTGAGAGAGATGGATAAACTAAGATGCCAGTGGCATCAGTTACCCAAAAAAATAAATAAATAAATATATAAAATAATAATAAGGAAAGAAAAGAAAAATCTCTTGTGTTTCCAAGTACTGGAGCAGATTTTCAGATCCCAATTTGCTGCCAGCCTGACTGCCTCTAGCCCTCGCCTCTTGTTTTTCACACCAAATCATCAGATCTTAAATCAGAACAAGCTCATCATATCATAGTAGAAAGGCCAACAGGGGATAAAGGACGCCAGATGTTATATGAGTTTTCTTTGAGGCTCTCATTTCAGCCTTCTGCACTCCCCATGCTGCTTTTTACTTGTCAGAAACGAAAATGTGCCTTGATAGATAACAATCCTATTTTCTTCACTGGCTGGGCTTAGAGAATATCATTAAGTATTGATATCTGGGGTGCTTAACTAGGGAATACAGTCACAGCAGTTGCAAAATTGGGGTTCTGTTGCATTATTTTACAAGCCAAGATTGCGAAACGCTCCGCATTAATTTTGTTTTCCTCGGGACAGGAAAAAAATAATCACAGAGCTTTCGTTGCAAGAGATGAAAGGAAAGGGGCTTTCTGCATGTCCGTAGCTGTGTTTCAAGTTCCATCTGGTCTCAATCCCAGTCAAGCAGCCAAAGTAACCCTGGGAAGTTGTGAGGTTCGGTAATTTTGAAATGAAACTGTGGTCCCAGGCTGCCAAAGCAAATTATTAAAATGTGCTATACTTTGAGAGCTTAGCATGTCTACACCTTTGGCTTTAGTAATTGAAAAAAAGAAGGAGTCTTCCATAAATGATAAAGAGGCAAAATGGAACATCTTGATGCGCCTAAGAGAGTGGGCAAGGTCAGCCACTGGCCACGTATGAGTTGACGTAATTTACTGTGAAACCTGGGAGAGCAGGGACCCAGCAGGAAGGACTGCTTTGTTTTTCTGAAACTCACAAGTTGTCTACCTTTGACAGTGTGAAATTGTCACTTTACTATAGCGCATTTTACTGGAAAAGACACGAGGGATTTTTTGTTTGTTTCTCTGACAGATTTCTGCCTGACACAGGTTTCAGCTTCTATCGGTTTTATACTTTTAAAAAGAGAATACAAACTCGCTGGCATTGAGTCACTGCCGTAGAGACCATCGGAGACAAGCTGCAACAGACGCTGTGGGCTTCTGAGACTCTGACTCTTGACAGGAGTAGAAACTATCTTCTGTCTCCCACAGAGAAGCTGGTGGTTTTGAACTACTGACCTCCGGTAAACAGTCTAATGTGTAGCCTGGGTGTTCCAATTCAGCAGTCTAGTGCACCCTGCCCTGTAATATTTCTTTTTAAAAGATTTTTAAAAAACATTTTATTAGGGGCTCATACAACTCTTATCACAATCCATACATATACATACATCAATTGTATAAAGCACATCTGCACATTCCCTGTCCCAATCGTTCTCAAAGCATTTGCTCTCCACTTAAGCCCTTTGCATCAGGTCCTCTTCCCCCCCCCCTCCCTCCCCGCTCCCCCCTCCCTCATGTGCCCTTGGTAATTTATACATTGTTATTTTGTCATATCTTGCCCTATCCGGAGCCTCCCTTCCCCCCTTCTCTGCTGTCCCTCTCCCAGGGAGGAGGTCACATGTGGATCCCTGTAATCAGTTCCCCATTTCCAACCCACTCACCCTCCACTCTCCCAGCCTCGCCCCTCACACCCTTGGTCCTGAAGGTATCATCCACCCTGGATTCCCTGTGCCTCCAGCCCCTATATGCACCAGTGTACAACCTCTGCCCTATCCAGTCCTGCAAGGTAGAATTTGGATCATGGTAGTTGGGGGGACAGAATGTATAGAGTAACAAAATGATGAGTTTATGAACAAAATTATCATACTTATAGTCCAGGTAATACGCTCCATCTGAGAAGCCAAATGATAAATAATAAATTGGAATAGAATAAGTGCTTTTCCATGGTAATCTTAGGTAAGGTCATTGTTGCTGCTGTCAGTTGCCATAGATCTGTTAGCTACTGGCCCTTGAACACCACAGAATCAGTGCCATGCACACCTGAAAGGAATGTCGCGTACTCTTGGCCCATCCCATCAGTGGGTTGTAGATGAGTAGGGCTTATTGAGTGATTTTTAAAATTAGATCACCAGATGGTTTTTTTTTTCTCTGTAGTCTGGAAGCTCTACTGAAACCTCTTCAGAACCATACTCAAGTCTCCATTGACCCATGGGTGGTGGCTGCACATGAGGTGCACTAGCTCGGAATCGAACCTGAATCGCGTTCACGGAGGATGAGAATTCTATCACGGAACCATCACCTTCCTTACAGGTGGTATTTTGTACCATCAAGCTGATTCACATTCATGTAACCCCACATGACAAAGTAGAACTGAGCAGAAAGCCCCATGGGGCTTCCTAGGCTGTAATCTTTTTCTCTCTCTCTTTTTCAAAATTATTAGTTGGGATTATATATATATATATTTCCAAATTTCAATCACTTCAAGTAGGATATGCCATTGCTACCACAATCAGTTTCCAAACACTCTTTTTCTTCATGGACTTCTGGATAGCATCTCTCCTTACCCCACCTCTACATCTGTACTCCCTTCACCCCAAGACCCTTATTCTACTTGCTGTACCTCTGGGGTCATCAATCCTAGGTTTCATATACCGAAAATCAGAAAAACCTGTCACACAGCTTCAAGGTTCCACACAGCTCCATTGACATAACACCGCTAAGATAGACTCTAATATGAACAAACAAAAAAAACTACAGAAAAATTTGGAAACCAGATCAGGTTAAGCCTGCATCATCGTGGGAGGAATCTACTGACACTTCTAACAGTTTAATCAGACTTATGGCTTTCATCCTCTATACTCCTCCCTCCCAAACATGCTGTTTAGTTGCCACTTACCTCCCATCCCTCAGTTTTAGATCGGGGGAGTTCTCTGGAGGCATATTTCCTGAGTAGTTCCTCAAATGAATCTTGGGCTCCTACTGTCACCATGACCTTCTGCACACCAGATTATCCCAATTTTGCCTCTGATACTGGTTCCTCCCTTGACTTGGGGTTTATATGAATTCCAATCCTTCTATGACTGATGATGGTGTGCCTCTTCCATGTGGACTTAGGTGACATCTCACTTAGATGGCTGCTTGTTTCGAGACAAGCCTTGAAGACCATAGACACTATTTTATCTGATAGCCGGGCACCATCTAAATCCTTTGCCACGTTTTGCTATAGCACCCACATCTTCTGTGTTCCCTTCCTGAGGGCGAGTTTCAAGCAGAGCCATGATGTTATACCTAAATGTTCTTAAGTTAGAGTTAGGAATTAATGCGAGCCGAAAACCCATTCCTGGATCTATGCTTTTTTCCCCCTGGGATATATATCATATCATTCCATAGTCCAATCACATCAAATAGAATTGCACAATTGCTTCCATAATCAGTCTCAAAATATGTTTTTCTTTCCTGGACATCTTGACATTATCTCCCTCTTATCTCTCCCACCCCTGTAGATATCCCTTCCCCTGAAACTCTTGTTCAATTTCCTTCCCTACAGGCTCAATGTCCTAGGGTTTCGTTTGCCAAAAAAACAGAGAAACAAATAACACAGCTCCAAGAGGGTGACCCCCAGTGGCAACATACCTCTGAGACACACCCTAATATGAACAAACATAAGCAGAGTCAAACAGAATGACCATCATAGGATTCCCAGAATAATGCATATCTTAATATCGCATAAAGGACGTTGATGTCCGAAGACCTTGTTTGTTCACCAAACAACAGTACCCCACTCTTGCTACAGCTGTCTCCTCCTTCCTCAGACACCATGTGTTTTATGGCTTAAGTCCTCAGGTTACAAGCATGTCTGGGGGTACATTCCAGTTCACCCAGTGGAGTTCCTGTATGGGGTATCACTAATGAAGCCTCTGGTGCATGGTGTGTACCCCAACAATCCAGGATTCATTGTCCCAGCATTCCTTGCCCGGTCCTGGGTTAAAGGGATACCCCCAGAAACCCTAGTTCAATTCCAGCTGCATGCCACTAAAGAGACTCACCGCCAAATGTCCCCAAGAGCATCCTCAGACTCTCCTCCCCCCACCTGGATGTCAGCTCTCCCTCCCTTCCACTCAACAGACATGCACCTGTGTTTCCCCAAACATGACATTTCCCTTTCCCTTCTCTTGTGTTTTCCCTCTCTTCAGTAGTCTCCATCCCTCTGATAGGGCCACCTCCCTCTCCCAGGGACCTCACACCGGATCCTCATGACTACCCCTAAGCAAACAGCATCCTCCCCTCCTCCGTCCATTTGATCTCGCCATCCAAGTGACCTACACTATATTTACCTGTGTAGTATGATGCGTGCTTCATTGGGACTGGCCTGGCGCTTTTCCGGGCTGTCTGGTCTTAAGTCAGGAGACTGGACGCCCTGCAAACTTGACCTTGTGTCCATTCTGCTGGTTTTTCCTACCACAGTGTTCTTAAACCATGTTTGTCCTTCTGTGCTTGAGTAAGTTCACTCAGCATAATGTCTTCCAGATCCCTCCATGATTTTCTTGGAGATCCCTCCAAGTGCTTCTTGGTCTTGTTGTTTTTTAGGGATGTGCAGAATTCCAGTGGTTGTATGCACCAGAGTTTTCTTTTACCCTTCTTCTGTTGATGGCAACTTAGGCTTTTCCAACTTCTGGCTGTGGTGAACTGGGGTGCAATGAGCATGGGGGAGCCAACATCTGTTTGTGGTCTGTTTCTTTTTTACTTTGAGAATATGCCTAGGATTGTTGGATTACAGAAGAGTCCAATTGCCATCTGTTTTAGGTGTTGCCATGTTGCCTAGGCTGTAATAGTTAGGGAACAGATCAGCAGGTCTGTTCTCTCCTGGAATCACTAGTTGGATTTGAATCACGGGCCTTTAGGTTAGCGGACAAAGCTTAGCCATCGCACCGGAAGAGCGCTTCCCATATTAATTGAGGTGGAGAAAACTCTTGAATTATGGGGAAATACTGCTGGTGACTCAGCAACAGTCTCCAACTAGTGGCAATCCTTACTTCTGGTTCTCAGGGGAATGTTTGAAAATATTTGGAGCCATTTTTCCTTGTCACACTGGGGAGGGAGATTGCTGCAGGCATCTCATGGACAGATGACAGAGCTGCTGCCAAGCATTATACGAGACACAGGCGGGTCACCCCCAACAACTGTCTAGTCCTAAGTGTCCGTAGTAGTGAGGGTGAAAAGTCCGGATCCACAGAACAAAAGTGAGAAAACGTACATGAATTTGAGCGTTAGATTATTAGAAGAATGGGACCTCCATTTAAGAAAAACAAAACAAAACTGAGAATGGAAGTAATAGTGGAGTCTTACCATATGACTCATGGAGGTGAAATACGGTTGAACCCGAAGAACTTTCAGGACCTTTTTCCAAGCTTATATCACTGGCTAGAAATTATTAAAAATTATGTGATAATAATAAACTGTATGATATGAAGATACCCAGATGCTCTGATTATACCCTGCAATAGGCCGTGAGCCAGATACTATGAAATGGTACGTGGTGGCTACTAGGTAAATGCTCATTTAATGAACAAAACAATAATTATTTTTTAGTTTGCTCCCATGTGGTCTAGGCAGCCCTGACCCTCTCCCCATGCTGTATGTTCAGTGCTCTGAAAACTAAAAGAATGAGAGAGAGAGAGAGAGAGAGAGAGAGAGAGAGAGAGAGAGAGAGAGCACTGCATCCTGGCCCACCAAGACCAAGTACAACATTCTTGCTCAGAGCAGCCAATGCACAGAAAGGACAGTAGAGTCAGCCCCACTATGAGACATGACATCCCCTCACTGACTCATAGTGTTACAGGGGACAGCAAGGATGCAGTGTGAGACTTGTGCCCGGTCACACACACACACACACACACACACACACACACACACACACACACACAAAATCAAAGCAACAAAGTCCCCGATGATCAGAAAATAGAGTTCACACTCCAGGGGCAGGGCTTAGAACCTGATCAGACTGGATCAGAAAATATTCATGAGCGTCAACAGAGACAGGCCTGGAACTATTTATAGGTGTTTTTGTTTGCTTGTTATTTCCATGTCTATCTATATAAGATAGGCAGGACAAACAATCCCAAGGAGAAAACAAGGGACTGACTGTGCCTGGGGGGATCTGAGAAAGGGGAGCTGGGAGAAAGGAAGCAGGGAGCTAGCAAACCCAGGGACAAGGGAACAGCGAGTGATATAAAATCAATGGAGAGCAGGGCGTAGAGTGCCTGGTGTGGTAGGATCAATTGCAATGTACCTGAGAGGAATTACTGAGAGTGGAAAGAAGATCAAACATGATAGTCTGACAGGAGGAAAGTAAAAGAAAACAGATCACTGAAGACAAAATGGGTGCATACGCTAATGTGACTAAGAAAGCTGATGGTGGCTGGCTATTTCAAGATATAGCATCTCGGGTCTTGAAGGCTTGAAGTTAAACAAGTGGCCATCTAGCAGGGAAGTAACAAAGCCCACATGGAGGAAGGACACCAGCCTTTGTGATCATGAGGTGTCAACGAGATTAGGAGTAGCGATAACATGAGGGGGAAGGGGAGGTGGGGGGAGAACTGAGAGAAAGAAGGAACTTATCAAAATAATCAATGTAAAACCCTCCACCCCCGGGGGAGGATGAATAACAGAAACATAGGTGAAGGGAGACGGTGGTGTAAGATATGAAAATAATAATAATTTATAATTTATCAATGGTCACAGGAGTGGGAAGGATGGGGAGGGAGAAGTTGGGGAAAGAGGAGCTGACACCAAGGGTTCAAGTAGAAAAACAATGCTTTGAAAATGATGATGGTGCCTGGCTATCAAAAGATATAGCGTCTGGGGTCTTAAAGGCTTGAAGAAAGCCAAGCAGCCATCTAGCTCAGAAGCAACAAAACTCACAAGGAAGAAGCACACCAACCTGTGTGATCACAAGGTATCGATGGGATCAGGTATCAGGCAACAAAGACTCAGGAAAAAAATCATGTCATTGTAAATGATGGACGGTGTGTGGAGTGGAGACCCAAAGCCCATGTGTAGACAACTGGATATCCCCTTACAGAAGGGTCATAGGAGAAGAAGTCAGTCAGGGTGCAATATAGCAATGATCAAACACAACTTTCCTCTAGTCTTTAATGCTTCCTCCCCCCTCCCACTATCATGAACCCAATTCTACCTTACAAATCGGGCTAGACCAGAGGATGAACACTGGTATAGATAAGAACTGGAAACACGGGAAATCCAGCACAGATAAACCCCTCAGGACCAATAATGAGAGTAGTGATATCAGGTGGGTGGTAAAGGGAAGGTGAGGGAGAAAAGGTGAACCAATCACAAATATCTACATATGACCCCCTCCCTGGGGGATGGACAACAGAAAAGTGAGTGAGGGGATACATCAGACAGGTAAGAAATGACAAAATAATAATAATTTATAAATTATCAAGTGTTCATGAGGGCATTGGGGTGGAGAGGGGGGGGGATGGGGAGCCGATGCCAAGGGCTCAAGTAGAAAGCAAATGTTTTTGAGAATGATGAGGGCAACAAATGTACAAATGTGCTTGACACAATGGATGGATGGGTGGATGGATGGATGGATGGATGGATGGATGGATGGATGGATGGATGGATGGATGGATGGTGACAATCATTGTAAGAGTTCCCAATGAAATCATTTAAGAAAGAAAGGAAAAAAGAAAATGATGATGGCAATATATGTGCAAATGTGCTGATGTACGGATTGTTATAAGAGCTGTAAGATCCCCTAATAAAATGATTTGTTTTCTGAAAAAAGAATGATCCTCTTTAATTGGATCAACAAACAATGAGCTCACTAGCTGGATGTCCACACTTGGAAAGGTTTACTGGCTCTTCTCAGTCAGTAAACCCAGCAGGAGTGGTTTAATGGCAAATACCTAATGGATTTTGACTAAGAGGCAGGTGCAGACCTCACAGTTCCTGAAATATACAGAAGCAGTTCACTTACCCATCCAATCTTTGCTATCAAATAGATGGTTGATGCACCTAAAGATGCGACCACTTTATGATGTGTGCGTACCGATAGCATATCCAAAATCACTTGCTAACAAAAAATAGATTCATATCTTGTGCCCTGTCTTCTTTACATGTTATTTTCAAAGACTATCGGGCAGGGATAACATCAAAACCCGGCATGATTAATAGTCAACCGATCAACTTATCAACAGATAAAACTAATAATTGGATGGCAACCAGTGACCTCTGGTCAGATGATTTGTGTGGCTCTGCATCAAGAGAATCTAAGGCCTGTATGTATGGGTAAGGAGGCTATGTTTCAACTGGTGAAGGCTGGCAAGAAGCTTACAAGCCATATTTAGATAGACAAAATTCAAGGCCTGGGGGTTTAAGAAACACAGGTTTCTCAGTGTTTAAGCAGAAGCTGGTGGGCAAACGTTTCGGTGATATCAGAACTCATCATCCTAAAATAGAATTCAGGGAAAATTAAATGGATTTTAAAAAATCAGTTAACATAATGTATTACTTATTAAATTCTTCCATGGAGCAAATAGAAGACTAATTTCTCTGGAGCCATTCATGCCCCCAAAAGTTATAATTAAAGACACAAATTGAATGATTTTAATAATGATGAACGTTCACCTTTTTAGTGCTTAGGTATGGTAATATAATAGTCACAGAAGGAATCCATCTTCCATATTCATTTCACTTGTTCTCTTGAGATTTATAAGGGCATTTTCTCTTATGTATTTATTTATGGACAGTAAAAGATGAGACGCTGGGTGGCTGGCTTTTGTGGTTGTGATTTTTTATTTAACGATACTGCTCGCAAAAGGTACAGTGAAATGTTGACACGTGAAAGGATTTCTGAATTTCCCAGAGTGTCAATCTTCTGAAGGCTTACTTCCATGCCTCTTTGCAGTGGCACAGAGCCCGGCCGAGAACAAGAATCTACAGGGGCGTTGGCACCCTGCCTCTTTTCTTTTCCCGTGTGCAGAACACAATTAGTGATTATTGACGCATATGCTGGAAGCACTCATGAAAAATAACTGAAATTAAAAATATTCCTTTTTAAAAAACATTTTATTAGGGGCTCATACAACTCTGATCACAATCCATACAAAAAATATTCTTAAAAGACTGGGGCAAAAATGCAATATTAGAGTTGCCTGAAAAAATAAGGGTAGTCTGCAAGCTGGTTGGCCAGGATGTTTGTATCTTTGGATCGTTCAGGGAAATCCTATTATGGCTTGCGCCACAGAGACATCCCTGGTGCACACGATAGAGGCAGTTCATAAAACACGCCACATTTTTAGCCAGAAAATAGGGCAACCTAATGCTTTCTGCAACCTAGTCGGCTGTGTTACACCCCAGATGCCTTCAACAGAACATGCTCTCATTGCAGCAGGCAATACTTGGTATCAATGAAACCCGAGTTTTAGATATATGTACAGACCACTCTTACCTCCAAGACAAAAAGATACTGTTTTTGCAGTTTCCATTATCTTCAAAAGCGATTTCTGAAACAAAGAGGTGCCGTAGCTAAACACAGGTGCAGGTACTCAGAGAACTCTTATGTATTTCCTCGTTTTTTGTTTTTTTTGTTTGTTTTCCCCTTTTCTCTTCCATCCCTTTCTCTGTGGCATGATTGATCAATTCTCCAAGTGTCATTACAAAAGGCTTTGAATAAAAAAAATTTTTTTAAAGGCTTTGAATATCAGTGTCAGCTATGTAAGTAATCTGCCCCGCCCCAATTGGATGGCAAATCAGATATGTGTTTCTATAGTACCCTCTCCTGGGTAGAGTAGAGGGGATCTAGGCATCCTTGACACTTAAGGAGGGTAATTTCTCAAAGGGATGGCCACATGCCAAATTCTAAAAAACTATATACGCTTATTATTAGGGAGGCTGCATACCCCATTTGGCCATTTTCCACGTAAGCAAAATAAAATAAATGTTTTTCTGTTGATATCACAACGATTAAAATATAATAAGTTAATGAGATTACAATAGCTGATGGTGAACAAGACCAATTGTGTTAATTGGAGACTCCTGCATGGCAATTTCAGCTGCTGCTGAGTTTTGAAATATAATCAGTTTTACTAATTCTATCTGATTTCTTAATGAAGCTTGCCCTGAGCAATTGTTCTACGTGTTCTTTAGCAAACAGTGTGTGTCATAACTGTTGACATTAATCTTGATTACTTTAGTTAAAATAAATAGCTATACCAGGGTGGCTTTCAGAAAATACATCATCCTAGATGTAATGCTGGAAAGCTAAGGGCGTTGCATTTTGTTTTGCCCCCACCCCCCTTTGTTGAACTGAGTTTTATTTGCTGAACTCTAACCATGAAGATTCACCCTTTCGGGTTACCAGATCGTCCCTCTACTTTTGGGGCATTAAAAAAAACTTGGTGACAATTTGTGTTTTGTGACTGTCCTCTGATAAGGAAGAATGGTGATAAGGACAGTCAACATTTCAAGGAGAAGGTAACTAATGCAAAACATATCTGGCGCATGATAGCAAAAACTACTTTACCCCACCCCCACCCCCCTAAAAAAAAAGCTGTACAATTGCTTAAGTAGATTTGTGCCCAGGGCAAAGTCTTGTGTGGGCAGCATAGAGACCATACCATCAATGCCAACCACTAATACTAATGGCTGAGACTGAAAGATAGAAAGCATTGAAGTTATTTATACAGTGGATAAATATACATTGGATGGCTCCTCTGAGCTCTTTGAAGGCATTGGAACACTGCCGCCCATACAGCCCATTATAAAGGACTAGAAATGCCAAGAGAAGGTGACGTTTGGAGGAAGCAAATACGCCCTTCACACAAGCTAAAGCAACATCTTCCATCCTTTCTCTTTCTCCAGCCACAGTCTTTCAACATCTACAACGAGTAGTGTAAGTGTAGATTATTCAGTGCCTATGAGCAAAGATTAAATGAACTTTTATAAGAAAAAGTGAAGTAATAGAATGAAAGCTTTTGGAATCCTAACCAGCATCTAACATGAGACAAAGCATATTAAACATCATGAAACAGACATTTAAAAATATATCAAATGATTATACAACAAAGGTGTTGTACCACTTCCCACCAACATTTCAAGTGAGCGACACATTTAACTCACATTTTTAGGGAATTGAAGTGCTGGTGGAGGTAGGTGCATAAACTTTACAAATTGTAAATGAACAACTTCCTGTATTTTAGTGATTGACAGAGAGATGGAGGCCATAAGAATTAATTCTGAGTCATGGTGACTGTACGCACAACAGAACAAATGCTTGTATAGCTCACACTCACAATTGATGGCACATTCATCTTTGGGGCGACTGTGCCCATCAATCTATTTCATTGAGACTTTTTATTCATTTTGTTATCATTTTCTTTCATGGGTCTTATATTTTAAAGGTCTGTCTAACAATCTAACTCATTGCACATTAATTTGAATAAGTATGTTCAATTACCAGAGCCTATGGCTACACTGAATCTCATCTATCATGAATCATTTGACTAAGGTTTACTCCCATTTCCCACCACTTCTTAACATCACACCAAGGGGTACAACATTTTCCTATGAGTTGATTTTAGAACAAAACTAGGTGTTCAAACCATGTAACATAAATGATTAAGTTTATTTTAAATTAGAAAGAACTATATTCTTTTGGATTCTAAAACAGATTTTTTAAAAGGTGGCATTCATTTCCTGGTTCAGACAATTTTAAAATAGCTAATGACAAGCACACATGATTAGAAGGCCAGATGCATTGTGTGTTTGTCAATTACCAGTGGCTTGGATGTTTCATTGTTTGCCTTTGGTTCAGGATGCTTCCTGAACTATATATCACTGTTGTGAAGATAAGATTAGAATTATTGGCCTCTTTGAGATAGAAACTAGTCAAAGATGTCAGCCATTTTACTAAAGAAGTGAGCTCGTTTGTTTATTGTGCCAACCTGGCTGATAAACACATGTGGGATTAATTGAAGGGTGGAAGAATAAATGGCTTGGTAAGCCTCCTCTTTCTAGTTCTTGGGTCTCTTGCTTTGTGATGGTCACACCAGGGTGCAGCTGCCTTAACAGTTCCAGCTTCAGTTTGCAAGGCTGACTTCCTGCAAGACATCCCTGAGGAGAAGCCACATGGACCTACCCCGATGCAGCCCTGGGTGCTAGAGCAGCCACATGGAGACCCCTGCCAGCGCTGAGATGCTTACACGTTCACTGACTCAGCTTTCCTTCTGCAGTCGGCATCTTTGCCTCTGTTTTGTGAGATGGAGGAGGACTTTGTGGCTTGGTTTGGGACAATTGGGTTAACGGGTTAATGTTGAACTTGTGGGCTTGGGCAGCGCTGGGTTGGGATATTTTCTTGATGTGCACTTAACATTTATATAAAACTCTCTCTTATACATGGGTTGCTGTGGATTTGTTTCTCTAAAGTACCCAACTAATACAAGAAGCATTTAATAATGCCAAATGATGACATGCAGAACCCTATATTTTTTGCATGTGAATCTGGAAATATTCAACCCAAGTGTCTGAATTCGGACTGTAGAACCTGTAAGGCTCTTATCACCTGAGTCTTTGCTGACAGAGCATAGTATATTCCTCAGAAAAAGAAGTGTTATGACCTCTTTATCTTACCACCCACAGGTTAAAATTAAACAGCTTCAACTTTATGGCTCTCATCTCATTCAGAAAACAAAAGAATGTTATAATACTTACAGAATTATGTCCAATATTCAGTAATACTTTTTCTAAGTAAAGAAAGTCTTACCGGATGGTTGGGAGAATTGGAAGAAAGCCTCCTGCTTCCTTCTGTTACACTACTATAGTTTCCCTTCTGAATTAGGTCTACTATTTTAGGAGTAAGTAATAATTAGTTGACAGAAGTAGAATGATTCCATCTACTTCCCATTGTAAAGCACTTTCATTATTGTTGGTATCAGAAGAAAAACCATATAAAAATTATTTTCTAAAGCCATCCTTTGTAGACAAAGTTTTGGGGCTACAGCTTACTTATTCGTGTAGTAGAATAAGAATACCTGATTTGGGAGATCAGTGTGAAGACTAACCTAGATGGTCTATAAAGGATTTCTTCTAAGCACCTAGTATATACTTACACACACACAGAAGCATGCGCACAATGATCACATTTCCTTAAGATCTGCTTAAGTGTGTTATAATCATGGTTTCCAAAAATATCCTGGCAGCCGTATTAATTATTATTTGTTATTGTTTCACCTTGCAAGCTAGGCAATGAACAATTCTCATTTTAATATCTGCTTACTTTAGAAATACTTTCATAAGAGGGTAGTAAGTGATAAAGTCGCCGCTAGCGTGTTGATTCGGACTCATAGGAAACCTATATGACAGGAAAGAACTGCCCCTGTGCGCTTCTAAGACTATAATTATTCACAGCTGTAGAAAGCCTCATCTTTTTCCCACAGAATGGCTGATGGCTTTGAACTTGATGGTTTCAACTGACCTTGTGGTTAGCTATAATATGTAAGAGCTTTAAGCAATTTTGAACATATCCCCAAATATGTTGTTCAGCTTACTTAAAACTTCTGAATTTGTATTTTAATTTCTGGATTGTATATCTTTAAACATCAGTTTTCTTCCTTAAATTCAGCCCGATACATGACATATTTTTACAATTTGTTCAGGAGTCTGAGTCTGTCATAGGGTCAGACACTTGAATTATTAGATGCCTGTCAAAAATTCTATGCATTCATTCACAAGCTATACACCGTTCTGTTATAGCTCAATCATTACAGATAACATATTCTATTGCTTAAAAGTATTAGTTTGTGACTTTTTCCAAATAAGTAAAAAATAAGAACAAAACTCTGCTTGGATGGCCACTTTATTTCAAGAATGCTCACCCAGAGATGTATCTCACTCAATTTATTCAAATAATATGATTGTTATTTATGTTTTCATTAAAATCAGACATATATTTAATATTTTATACATATTTTTGACACAGGGTGTCATTCCATGTTCATTTTTTTATGGAGGGTTATTGCCTACTGCTGGTGAACTGCTCCCAATGTTGCTACAAGCTTCCAACTCCAATGCTGGGCTCCTTCTTTTATGTCTTATCTCTTAAGTTATGTCATCCAGGCTGAAAACTTCACTGTGTGCTTATTGAATAGAAAATTATATTGAATACATAGAGGTAAAACAAAATAAAGAATCTGTCAGACATTCATGTGAAAATATTTTGCAAGGAATTGGAAACCACCTAAATTTTCATTGATAGACGAGTGGATTAGAAGATTCTGGAAGACACACAATGGAGTACTACACATCACTAAAAAGCACCAATGATCACATGAAGCACATCGTTTCATGGGAAGAGTTGGAGGAAATCATGCTAAGTGAAGTCAGCCAATCGCAAAAGGACAAGTACAACATGAGTCCACTAAGACACGTGCAATCAGCACAGTAGGTATAGAAGATAATCCACTTATCTCACAATCAATGGGTTGAAGTGCAAGCAATTGGGTGGGGGAAAGGGCAAACCCAAGGAAGTACATGCCATTTCAACACGCAATAAAAGAGAAAGGTGAGTGAGGGAGCAAAGGGAAAGAACAAAGAGGAGGAGGATGGCCACTGGGGAGTAGGACCCTAATCCACCAAGGTGGAGGGGATTGTTTGCATCGCCACAGACATGGGAGTGTGAGCGCAGACCCCACCACGTAGCACCATGAACGGAGCCACGGAGGCACAGAGACGACTCTGGGGCCCAAAACAGCTGGAGACTTACGATGTCCCTTCACCAGAGCATACAGTGACAGAGGACAATACTGGGGACACACAGTGGGGAGTGAGGTGAGTCTGACCCTCCACGATGAGGCAAACCAAGGAGGGAACATAACAGAGCAGCAACACAAGCAAAGAAAATCCACAAAGCCCCCAAGGAGCTTCCAAAAGAGACTTCAAGATAGGAGTTCAGTTCCCAGAAACCCATAGTCCTGGTGAGGAGATAGTCATAAAAATCAGCGGGCAAAGTAGCTTTTAGTTATTTGCTTTTATTTTTTTACTTGATGTCCTTTCAAATAGACATGTTCTTAAAGTATTTTTCTTCGATTTAAAATGTGTGTGTACGTGTGCATGTATATATATATATATATATTTTTTTTTAAATCATATTAACTTTACCAAGTGAAACCAAGCCATACTGTTTTTGAGCCAATTAAGAAAATCACAGTGATTAAAGTGTAGCGTTTTGGGGTGGTGAAAGCAGATGAAATGACTTAGTATATTCTAGACTACTGAACGAAAACCATTTTAAGAACTGAGTTGAAAGTTGTAGCATGGGCTGAAAAGCAAGAAGGAAAACAGGATGATTGGTAATAGGTTTTTGTGTTTTGTTTTGTTTTAAAAGAGGGGAAAAGAGAGTAGTTTTGTGTTAAAGTAGAATGTCTGGTTGTGCCAGAATGTGAACGATAGTAAAGCTCAACTTGAGGGGATGTAGTAAGTTGTAGAAGGTTTGAGGGGAAGTGAACTTTATTTGCCTTGGTTTTCAAGACCAGCAAATACTACGTATGGAAAGAAGCGATGAGGTGTTGTGAAATCTTTACAGAGTAGATCAGTGGTGGTGGACTTATTCACAGGATAATGAAAAGGGCTGGTGAACCTCTTCACTGCAGAATGCTATCTGACTGATAATACTTTGTGTTAAAAAAGGAGGGAGAATCATAGTCTGTAAAAAGGGGTAAACAGGGTGGACCCCAAACCCTGTGTCATGGCAGGTTTATAATGCCGATCAGTTCAAGTAAATGTTGACCATTATGTGAAATATATTTGGCCAGTGAAAATGAAAATTGGAAACGATTGTAAATAGATCACTCCAAATGATTTCTCTGTATAAATGAATTATGCAATTAAAAAAACAAAAAAAAAAACCAAAAAAAATCAGTGGGCAGATCTGGAATTGTGTATGCTTTTATGGGGTTGTTTTTGCTGGGGTTTTTCCTTTCTCTTTTTCTTTGACCTTTTGTTTTCTTTTTGTTTTGTCTCTGTTACTGTTGTTTTGCCTACCTGCATAAAATAGGCATGGGAAGCAAGCCCAAGGAGAAGGCAACAGACTGATGGTTCTGGAGAGATTTGAGGGGAGGAGGAGGTAGGTGAAGAGCAAACAATGCCATAGACAGGAGAGCAACTAGGGAATTAAAATCAACAACAAGGAGGATGTAGAGATCCTGGTGGTGTTGGAGCAATAGCAATTTAACTGAGAGGAATTACTAAGAGGCAGAAGAAGGTCACAAGGAAGGGATGAGTCAATCAGGGTTCAGTATAGCATCGATGAAACACAATATTCCTCTGCTTTTTTGAGGCTTCCTTATTCCCCACTATCATGACCTCAGTCCTGCCTTTCAGTTCTGGATACACCGGAGCATGTGCACTGGTACAGATAAGAGCTCGCAACAGATATAATCCAAGTTATATAAACCTTTCAGGTACAGAAATGATAGTATCAGTACCAGCAGGGGAAGGGGAAGGTGAGGGAAGGAAGGGAGAAAGGGGGAACCAGTCAGAAGGATGGATGCATTAACCTGCTGTGGCAGTTATGTAATCTGTTGACAATTTGAAAGGATTATAAGTGAAGGGTGGAGTCTAGCTTGTCAATCATTGTATAGCCAATGAAGCCTCTGTGTGGGCATGGCCTTCCCCTGAGCATTCTGGGAATTCCTGTATTTCCTCCTTGGAGGCAGGAGAAACTCTCTTCTCTGCTCACTCCCTGAAAGATGCTCTACTGACTAGACACATGGCACTACATTGATAGATCCTGTGCCCTGGGAATTGGAGAAGCCACATGGAGACCCCTGCCAATGCTGAGATGCTTATAATGCCACTGGATCACGAGACTTCTCACCCACTGGCATGTGATCTTCCTGTGTTCAGCATCATTGCATGTGTTTCCTGAGTCTGAATAGGAATTTATAGATTGGTATTGGACATATAGGCTAATATTAGACTTATTGACTTGATCTGGATTGGGCTGGGATATCTTCTCAATATTCAATTGCCTTTGTAGATACTCTTTCTTATACACATAGGAGTATATATATATATATATATATATATATATATATATATATATATATATATACATATACATATACATATATATATATATATGAATTTGTTACAGTAATCTACCAGGACCAACCCCACCCCACCCCCCCACACACACCACCACCACCACTGGAGGGGGAAAATGCGTGAAGGGAGATATGATAATAATAACAATAATAGTAATTACAATTTATCAAGGGGTCATGATGGTGGGGGAAGGAGAGAAGAAAGAGGAGCTGATACCAAAGACTCAAACAGAAAGTAAATGTTTAGAAAATGATGATGGCAACATATACACAAATATGCTTAATGCAATTGTTGTATGGTTTGTTATAAGAGCTGTAAGAGCCCCCAATAAAATGATCTTTAAAAAAAGAGATGTGATCATCATATTCTATTGTCTTTCCTATTCACTATTGGTTCTAAGGTATAATCAATTGATTGGGCCCAAAAACACCTGATGACAGGAGAACGCATGATTGAGGGGAGCTCTTAGCGTTTCTTTAAATACAAAAGGAAGCTGTCCGTGACAATAATATCATAAAGTGACTAAAACACAGTAAAGATGGCCTTGGCCATCTTGACACTCTTCTCCAAAGCTGTCATCTCCAAATGCTCAATAAGATGCATCTTTCCTTAACTTTCTTTTCTGTTATTCAGCTCTTGGTGTAGTTCATTTTGGCTGGATAGTGAAAGTTACTGTCTCACAGACCCCAGGATCCCACATATGTCAAATTTCTTGAACACTGAAGATGGAAAAGCATGAAGCAGCAAGCTGTTTTTTTCTTGATTTCTTGTTCTTATATTGTAAGCATTGTATCAGCTCAGGTAAGTGAATGAATAGCAGTGTCTACCACATTGTTGAAAATAATCTGGATTACAGGAAGAAAAAAAAGTTTAGAAATCTACTCAACAGCACCCTTCCAAAAATGGAATGTCCAGAAGACTTCAGCCTGAGTCTCTCCTGGCTACATTGTAGAAGTCCTATAAAGGGAAGTTTAAAATACTACTGTTAATCTCCCTTCAGCACCTTGCTTTTTGAAATTCTGGTCTATTTTAAAGCCAATTGCTGTTGAAATTCAAAACTAAAATGAGCAAGCAAAGCTTCTCAAACAAAGCAACACCACTTAGTTTTGTGAGGATGGAAGCTATTTTTAAAACAAAGTTCAGACTTTAATGCATGCTGGAGAACCTCTTGTGCATTTGTATAAAATATCCATAATGCATCAGTCTAGAGTAAGCATATGTTGATAAAATAAAAGAAGCAGAGAGTGTAGAAAATGGTCACAGAAATTAGTTATAGCACTTGAAATGAATCAAATAGGAGTTGACAGGTGTTCAAGGGAGACAGGAAAAGAGTTGAAGAGATAAGGCTATATCTTTACAGACTTTGCTATATTAGAAACATATGTCTAGGAAGAAAGGAACTATATGCACAACTCAGAAAGGTAGTAGAAGCAGGATTGCACATAGCTATTAAATCCAAAAGACTAGAAAAGGTTTTTTTTGGTTTTGTCTTTAATTTAAAATAACATATTGCATATATTTTAAGATGTATGGTTAAAAAAGTACTTGGGTGGTGAAAATGATTAATACACTTGGATGCTAACTTAACCGTTGGAAATGTAAGAAAACTCAGCCATTGAGAACCCAATGGAGCATCGATCTACTCTGACCCAATAAAGTCACCAGGAATCACAGGTGATATGATTGTCAGATTATTTTTTTTATGGCTAAGAAAATATCTTTGCATAGGGTGATTAGAATATCATTTGAGGCTTATTGGTAAAAACTGCACTAACTTGAATCATTGTAAACAATGCATAGCTAGGTTATGTTTGCCACCATAGAGTAAAAATACATGAGAGTGGCAAAATAAACATAATAAAGTAATGACTAAATAAAATGAGAATGACAAAAAAAACTGAGTCAGAACCCACCTGGTATGATTCAGTTTCACAAAGTCAAGTGAGAACACCCTGCAAGTAAACATCTCTATCACCCCAACTCCTTCTTATCCAAGGTCTAGACAACATGACTACCTATGGATGCTCGAAGACAAATGACAAATCCACAGAATTATCCATAAATACTCGTTTTTTAGTGTATGTGATAATAAGGCAGAGGAATCAAATATAATTCTGCATTCTTTCTGAAATGCTAGGTCCTCCTTTCCACATCTTCTCCAAAGCCTACTAGAGTGCAGATCTACAAGTCCACACTTGCTCCTGTGTTCATGTCAGAATGTATATAGTTCAAAAATTATACCCAATAGTCTTCTATTTGCATGGGTTAAGACTAGTGGTGGGATTCAGCCAGTTTAGATTAGTTTAGCAGAATTTATACATAATATTTTGATGAGTTCAGAGAACCAGATTTTAAAATATTATTTGTAATAAGAACTCTACGTGAAAGTTCAAATGTGGAAATCACAAATTTACATTCTATACTCTTTTTAAATATTCTCCAGTACATCAACATATTCTAAGTGCCCATAGTAATGTTCATTCCATCCATAGATATAAAAATTAGATGAAACTATGCTTCTGATATTTATTCACTTCATAAAACTTGTTAAACTTTTGATAAAATACTGTGTGGATCATAACAAACCGTGGATACTCTTGAAATGAATGGGATTTCAAGAGCGCATCATTGTGCTCATTAGGAACTTGCATGGGGCATTTTTGCAACCTAAACAAGCAAATAGTTCATGGTTTAAAACCAGAAAAGGTGTGTGTGCATCAGGGTTGTATCCTCTCGCCATACTTATTCAATCTGTATGCCGAGTAAATCATCAGAGAAGCTGGATAATATGAAGAAGACTATGGCATCAAGATTGGAAGTAGGTTATTACCAACCTGTGACATGCAGATGACACAACCTGGCTTGCTGAACGTGAGGGTGTGAAGCACTTGCTGATGAAGAGCAAGGATTGCAGTCTTCAGTATGGATTACAACTCGGTATCAAGGACAAAACCCTCTTACTAGACCAATAGAGAACATCATGATCAATGGAGAAAGTGCTGAAGTTGTCCAGGATCTTGCATCCACAGTCAATGCTCATGCAAGCAGCAGTCAAGAGATCAAAAGGCTCATTGCATTAGGTAAATATGCTGGGCAAGAACTTTTTGAGTATTGAAATGCAAGGATCGTACCTTGAGGACTAAGATGTGCATGACCCAAGCCATGGTATAGTCACTTGCCTCAGATGCATGTGGAAGTTGGATGTTGAATAAGGATAACTGAAGAAGAATCAATACATTTTCATTGTGGTGCTGGAGAAGAAGATTGAAAGTACCATAAACAAGCAAATCTGTCATAGAGAGAGTACAAGTCATATTCCTTAGAGTGGTGGTTTCTCAACCTTCCTAATGCCGTGACCCTGTAATTCAGTTCCTCATATTATGGTGACCCACCAACCATGAAGTTATTTTCATTGCTACTTCATAACTGTAATTTGGCTACTGGTATGAATTGGGCAAGCCCTATGAAAGGGTCCTTCGGTCCCCAAGGGGGTCGTGACCCACAGGTTGAAAACTGCTGCCTTAGAGTAAAGGATGGCAAGACTTCATCTTAAATATTTTCAACATATTGGCAGAGGAGACCAGGACCAGGGAAAGGACACCATGTTTGGTATAGAGGAGAGGCAATGAAAAAGAGGAAGGACCTTAACAAGGCGGATGGACACAATGGCTACAACAACGGAGTCGGGCATAGACACAATGGTGAGGATGGCACAAGACTGTACCATGTTTCATTCTACTGTGCAAGTGTCTCAATGGCACTTAACGATGACAACAAGATACACTATCAGAGACTCACAGGGCCAGTTGTACTCCGTCCTAGAGAGTCTCTGTGAGCCAGCATTGACTCAACAGCAATGAGTTTGTGTGTGTAATATCAACAGAAACTGTTAGGAATTAAAGAAAATAGTTTGAAGGCACAGAAATATCTCATGCTGGATTGACAATAAACGCATTCCTATCAACCCTACAGAGAGGTTTTGAGGCTATACAATTTTAAACCTCTGTTTTCTCCCCCAAAGTTGCCAGGGGTGTGAACTAGCACGATGCTTATCCCACAGTGTCACAAGGGTTCTTTAGATTCATAATCACAAAATATTTTAAATATTAAATAACGATAATATAGAACATCTTGAATACTAGATAGGAAGGGAGACCTGAATAAATGGAGTACAGGATCAAGTTTCTCTATTAAAGGGTTTGATTTTTTTTTTAAGTAATTTTTTCTCCCAACTCAAAGGTCACTTTAATTAAAGTCTACTTACAGCTCTATAAAATTGTTTCATTATTTGAATATATTTCTTCTTTTTACTAATCTAGTGCTTGAGACTTTGTTTTTCATATATATATTTATTTTTCATATATGTATGCATATTAGCTTTCATTTTAAATTCAGGGGATGTTTATAGAGTAGATCAGTTTCTATTAGGAAATTCACATGCTTTTGTTTCATGCCCTTGACTACAATTCTCACAATGTGATATCACTTAGTCCACTTCCCTATGTTTCCTATTTCCATCCCCCTGCTTTTCTAATCATTCTAAACTTTGTCTTTAGATAAATGCTGTCTTTTGGGAACAAAGCTTCATTTTTCTGAAGTATATATCCTCTGGCATTATCACTCCCCTTATCAAACTCAAATCGACATCAAGTCAATTCTGACTCATAGCAAATGGACAGGCTGTGGATTCCTGAGACATTTTATAGAAGTGGAAAGCCTAGTCTTTCTATTTGGCTGAAAATTGAACCATGGGAGTGACTTCATTTCTAGACCTAAATAGTGACTAAAGGAACTCTGGGTTCCACTAGACTCTGTCTGACCAATTCCCTTGAGCCAGTAACTCCTTCTCTCAAGGTTATGTCGAAGAAGTAGGACTGTGTATACAATATTTACCTTGTTAACTTTCACTTTGAAAATCTCCTGAGTGTCTTCCTTTGCCCCCATATTTTTTTGCGGACCTCCTTCTTGTATGTTGCCTAACCCTTCTCCCAAGGTCAACGTGTATATAGCTATTGCCCTCCCTATTTTTCTCACCCTATATAACAACCAAAGAATGTTTCTTTACTTGATATTTTATAAAAAGGGTCTCATGGTAATTGTTCATTTGTAATTTATTTCACTCAGCATAATAAGCTCGGGTTCATAAATTTATATCTGTTATGAGCTGTTTTACCAATTCATCATTATTCTTTGCTGTTTTACCAATTCATCATTATTCTTTAATGTTATATAGTATTCCTCTGCATATATATACTATAGTTTATCCATTTTTTTACTGATGGGCAGTTAATGTATTTCTCTCTTTTTTTCATTGTGAATAATGCTATGATGATCATGGGTGCATATATTTATTGATGTCATTGCTCTTATTTCTCTGGTATATACCAGGTAGAAGTATTGCTGGCTGATATTGCATTCCAATTTCCAAATTTTTAAGAAAGCATACCATTTCCCACAATGACCACACCTTTTTACAGTATCATTACCAATTGTTTGAAGGTTGCAGCCTCTCCACACCCTCAATGGCATTTGCAATTTCCTAGTTATGGTCTGGGTTTTTTTTTAACTTTCTTATTAATGTTGGGGTGAGATGCTATCTCATAATTATTTCGATTTTCATCTAATAGCTAATGATCTTAAGTACTTTTTATATATTTGTTGGTTGCCTGAATACCTTCTTTGGTGAAATATCTGTTCCTGTCTTTTCCCCATTTTTAATTGTTTAATTTGTTTTTCTGTTGTTGAGGTGTTCAGACTTATATAAATTTTAAAGATCAGTCCTTTGTCTGATATGTCATTGCCAATTTTTCCCAAACTACAAGTTTGATTTTTTATGCTTTGGGTTAAATATTTTGATGTACAAAAGTGTCTAACTTTTAAGAGGTTCCCATCATCTACCGCATTTCCCCAAAAGTAAGACAACCCTCAAAAATAAGACCTACTTACCGTTTTGCCTCTTGCTGAAATATAAGGCATCCCCCGAAAATAAGACCTCACCAAAAATAAGCCCACCAAAGCTACCGTAACTCTGGACCATAGCAGCAGGTGCTGCCGCACAGCTCACTGTTGGCCGCAGTGCAGCAAGAGCAGACAGGAAGTAAGAGGTCTCTTTTAATAAAACAATAAATGTGTATCGTATTCTTTATGGAAAAATAAGACATCCCCTGAAAATAAGACCTAGCACATCTTTGGGAGCAAAAATATATAAGACACCGTCTTATTTTCAGGGAAACAGGGTAGCTTTCTTCTGCTCTCTGCAGAGACTATCTCTTTCCCATTTAATGTATTACAGATCTTTGTCAAAGACCAGCGGTCCATAGGTAAACTGATTTATTTCTGGATTTAAAATACTGTTCTATTGGTCTCTGTGTTTAAAGTTGTTTACATGTGAGGTTGTTTAGACTACCATGGCTGTGTAGTTGGAGTAAGAGGCCTCCTCCTTTGTTCTACTTTACTAGTGTTTTCCTTATGTGGAGTCTTTTTCTTGACTATGTAAATTTGTGATTAGTTTTTTCCCATCTCTTTTTAGAGTAATATTGAAATGTAGATCAGATTCATTCATACTGTAGATCCCTTGGTGTAGCATTGATATTTTCACAATATTTAGTCTTCCTATCCATGAGCCTGGAACATTCATCCATTTGTAGCTCTCTTGGTTTCTTTCTTTCTTTAACAGCATTTCCCCCCTCATACCGTTTTATCACAAGCTAGTCCTGAGGCCATACCATGCCATAATTCAAGCACATCAAGTAGTATTGTAAAATTGAAACCAAAATCAGTTTCAAAACATTTTCTTCTTTCTTGAACTCCTTGATATCAAATCCCCTATATGCCCCCTAAACACCCCCTATCTCCAGGAACCTTTATTTTAGTTGTTATCTCTATAGAATCATCCATATTGGGTTTCATATCCTGAAAAACATATAATGAGGATTCAAGAAGGTTACCAACAATGACAAAATACAATAGAGATAAACCCCAATATAAAAAAGCAGGAAAAATTAAAAATCAGACCACACCCAAGTCGTCAGATGTATCATTTTAATCTACTGGAGTCATCTCTCCAACACATTGTCTAATAATGAGGTTATTCCTATCCCTCATTATGCTTAGAGGTAAATCAACGGAGACTTATTTCTTGTGTGGATACTGCAAATGTACTTTGGGCTTCCAATGTCATCCAGTCTGCACACCGTTATATCACAATTTAAACTCTGATGCCATTGTTTCCTTCAGATTTGGATTGTAAAATTTAAAATCCTTTGATCTCCAATGTTGATGTGCTTTTTCCATGTGGGGGTGGCTTAGCTGATGTCTCACTTAGATGGCTGCTTGTTTGGAAACAAGCCTTTAAGACTAAAGATGCTCTTCTTTCTGATAGCCAGACATCATCTAGTTTGTTCACTAAAATTCTGTGTTTTCTTCATGAGGGAGATTATCAATGTTGTAACAACTAATTGTTCTTAGATTGGAGCTAGGATTAAGTGTGAGCCCCACATCCTTTCTTGAAGATACATTTTTTTTCCTTCTGTGTCTTCTGTGTTTTCTCTCTGATTCATTTTAGACACACCTTTGTTGCATTGTGTTAGAGAATCTTATAATAATCTCCCTGGAGCATAACCTTCTGTTTATGATTTTATTTATTGGCCCATGGCACGAAGCTTAAAACACTGCTGAGAGCAGGAGATTGACGTAGTATAAGCCAACTACATATGGCAATACCTGGATTATTCACTTATATAGAAGGAATCCTTACGTGACTGGACAGTATTTTCACAAACAATGGAAATCAGTGGTCAGGCAAATTTTATCATAATATTCCCTGACAAAGTGATTACAAGTTGCCAGAAGAATGCATATGTTAATACAGCAAGTAGGGCATTGAAACAATGTTAACTGACTACCTATGCAGTTCAATGCTCCTTATATAGCTGTCTTCTGCTTCTTCGCACACCATGTAATTTCAGCCTTAAATCCTCAGTTTACCGTGCTTTTTAGGTAGAATCCAGTTCACCTTGTGGGATATCCACTTTGTACCCCTCTGGTATGACTTTGGTTTTTTAATTTCTTGTAGTGGTCTTTTTTAGTATTTACATAGGGCTTTCATTTCTCTGTTCAGATGTATTCCTAAATATTTTATCTATTATGTGGCTTGGTGTTTTTTTAGTAATTTCTTTTTCAGACTTTTCTTTGGTAGTGGCCAGGAACCCTACATATTATGTATGTTGATGTTATTCCCTGTCACAAGGATAAACATTTAATTAATTCCAATCATTTTCTTGGGGAGCCTTTGAGATTTTCTCAAATGCATAGGATTATATCATATGAGAAGAAAGACAATTTTACATATTCCTTGTCAATTTTGATGCCTTTAATTTCTTTCTTTTTCTTTGTCTAATGGTGCTAAGACTTCCAGCAAATATTAATAAACAGTGATGATTAGAAGAATCCTTGTGTCATTTTCCTTTATAAGAAATATTTTCAATTTCTCTCCTTTGGGAGTAATGTTGTCTGGTAATTTTGTATGAGCATTTCATTATGGTGAAGAATTTTCATTCTATTCCCATTTTGTTTAGTGGTTATATCAGAAATGGGTATTTTATTTCATCAAATATGATCATGTGTTTCTTTGTCCATATTTAAATTTATCTGGCCATTTGAATTGGTAGTTTTTTTTTCTAAATTTAACTCATTCTTGCATAATTAGCATGAATCTCATTGGGCTGTGACATAGTGCTTTTTCAAAATGTTGCTGACTGCATTGGTATAATTTGGTTAACAACTTTTACATCTATGTTGATGAAGGAGATTGGTCTTTAACTTTCAGTTTTAGTGATATACTTGCCTGATTTTGATATCAGGGTTATGTTTGCTTCTTAAAATAAATTTAGGAGTGTTCCATCATTTTTCTACACCCTACAATAATTAGAGTATATTTGGGTTTATCTCTTCTCTGCCTATATGATAGAATTAGAGGAACCAACTAGGCCCAGTATTATTTTACTTTTGTTGGGAGACTTTTAATGACTGATTGATTTCTTCTTTTCCTAGCGTTCTGTTTAAATTGTCTACTTCCCTCTGTGTTAGTTAAGGAAATAGTGTCTTTTTAGAAATTTGTCCAATTCTAGATTTTTACATTTGTTGAAATGCAGTTCTTCATAGAATTTGGTTATTATACAATTTTACTCAATTGATTCTGTTGTGATGTTGACCATTCCATTTCTTTATTAATATTATTTCCATCTTCTACTTCCTTTCTTTTTAAAATTTTCAGTGACTTATCTACTTTATTAATTCTTTCAAAGAACCAACATCTAGTCTTCTTGATTGTTTCTACTGTTTTTCTGTTTTCTGTTGTCATTTATTTTTGTTCTAATGTTTTTTTTTTCTTCTGATAAATGTAGACTTGCTTCCTGTTTGTTTTATAATTGCTGGAGATATTGGATTAAGTATTTGGATTCTTTCTTCCCTTGTGACATGTGTTTTTATTGTTTATAAATTGCCTCTGAGCTCTGCATATGCTCTATCTGAAAGATTCTAGTGTGTTGTTTTCATTCTTGTTTGTTCAAGGAATTTTTTATTAAATATTTAATTGTATTTTATTAACCAGTGATTTTTAAGCAGTACATTATTCAGTCTCCTTGTCATTGATTTTTCCCTTCATTTTCCCTTTTTTGTTCTCTAATTTTATAGCGCTATGATATGACAAGCCATTCCAATGGATTAATTTCAACCTTTCAAATTTATTAAGCCTTGCTTTGTGGCTTAATATATGATCTGTTCTGGAAAACATTCCCTGTTCACTGGAAAATAATGCATGTTATGATATTAGGAGGTGGAGTGTCTGCAGGGACGGTGGCTTATCTAATGTGACTCTTCTTACCAGTTTCTAACTCCTAAAAAATGATCTCTTCCCTCTTGGCTTTGGATAAGAACTGGGAAATGACACTGGTAGGATTCATTTGTGAATGTGAAGAGAATTCATTGGACTAAAATCCTATTGAGTATAAAATGAATACTTTGAGAAGCAGGAGACGGGATTTTACTACCAGCAAGAGCCAGTAGTGAAATTTCTTGCACAGTAAACCCTCTTTATCCAGAAGACAGCTATGATATCAGAGGAGCAGCAGTAGAATTCCGAGCCAGAGCATGAAACACATTTGCCCATGGCACAAGTAGAATTGAGGAATTTTTGTCAGGAGACTGGCTTGTGGAGTGGGGTGCTTCCTGGCTCTTAACTGAGGGGTTTTGAATAACTAATTCTAGAAAGTGAAGCTGATTATATTCAGGCTGAAGCTTATTGTAGTGGCATGCCTTAGACACTGAACCTCAGAACTGCTTCACTGATCTATCTGCTGAATGTCTTGGAGTTAAGGTTTAAAGTGGTGTGGCATGCCTTCTGGGCTTGTGTTGGCAGTCCTGAAATAATTTTTTAACATGCCCTGATAAACAACTACCGTGTTTCTCCGAAAGTAAGACATCCTCCCAAAATAAGACCTACTTACAGTTTTGCCTCTCATTGAAATATAAGGCATCCCCTCGAAAATAAGATATCCCTGAAAATAAGCACCCCCACCCCTGCCAAGCTACCGTAACTCTAGACTCTGGACCATAGAGGCCGGGAACCTCTGCACAGCTCACTGTTGGCCTCAGCACAGCCGGAGGAGACAGGAAGTGCGAGGTCTCTTAATAAAACCATAAACAATAAATGTGTACTGTATTCTTCTTCATGGAAAAATAAGACATCCCCTGAAAATAAGACCTAGCACATCTTTGGGTGCAAAAATTAATATAACACACTTTCTTATTTTCAGGGAAACAGGGTTTATGCTACATGTAATTATACGCAATGATGAATTTTTTTATGTGATTTAGCTGGGTATATTCTTGTGGTGCTGCTGGTTTCTTTGTTCCACCTAATTTTCTGGGCTGATTTCATTTTGGTTCTAAATTTTCTTGTCATTTTTCTCATTGCTGTTTCTTAGTGTTTACAAGATCTTTATGATTTTCTCTGTTTATTTTGATAAGGGTTGTTTATCATCTTTGTGGCTACCCTGTAATTTATTACGTCCCTCCCAAGTTTAAAAGAATCTGTTCTATTTTGAAATTGACTTAACTTCCTGTTTATGTACAAGTTCTATACCTACACTGTCTGGTCAATTCTTTCTTTTGTAATTGTCTTCATCTACAAATCGGTATCTCTGGTTCCTTGTTTTAGGTCATATAGTACTTTCCATACTTCTCTATCTGGGTTGACTCAAAGATGAGTATCATTCGTTCTCTTTTGTTGATAAACTTTCATTTTTCCCAAACTGCTTTACAGATTATTTTCTTTGTCGTTGGTTTTTAAATTTTGAATATATGTCTTGGTCAATTTTTTAAATATCTCTCCTGCTTTGGGGTTTGTAAATTTCTTCTCATCCTTTGTGATATTAGGGAAGATTGCTTCCAGGAACACTTCAACAATTTTCTGGGTTTTATTTCCATGTTTTTCTTTTCTGTCTCTTTCTTTCCTAAAATTTGGATCATATAAAAATTATCTTTCTTGTAGAAGTTTTGCTAACACTTAAGCTTTCTTCAATTTTTTTTCCTGATTACTCCTCTGGGATATTAATATTTAAAGATTTACCTTCAAATTCACTAGTTTGTTAATCATTGATTCAATTCTAATTCTTTGGCCTTTCAATGTGTTCTCTTCGTGAAAACTGAAAGTGTCTATTGGGTGAGCCAATATGGCGGTAGTATTTTGCTATTTAATTGATAACTATATAGTGGTATGTTCTTAGGCAAGTGTCTCCTGGTGGGTGAGATAGAGAATGAACTGTCTGTGCAGTTCTGTTCCTTGTTCAGGCAGCAGTGTTGAGAATGGGCTTGGCTGCAACAATGGGCTGAATCTTGGAACAATCGTGAGAATGGTGTGGCACTGGGTAATGTTTCATTCTGTTGTACGTGGACTTGCTATGGGTTGGCCCTGATTTAATGACACCTAACAACAACCTTCTACCATCTTTTTCCATCTCCGTTCTCTCTTCCTTCCTCTTCCCACTGTTAATTTATTTTTATAAACATTTATGTATTATGTATAAGAGGATGACCTAAATCTGAGATGTGTTCTGTAGCCTGGAATAAGAGAAAAATCTAAATGATTAATAATCCTTTTCAAAATAATATAAGCAAATGAAAACGTAATAACAGTTCATAACAATTATGGCAATAAACATATCCAAAATATGTATCATAAGAGTAATTCATTAAAAAGGAGGAAGAGTTCAGTGTTGGAAGTGTCAAAGGTAGTGACTAGTTGGGCCATGAGAGCAGGCAGAGGACACAGGATGCATGCCAAGGAGTGGAAAGAATGTATACAATGACATAGAAGCAAAGGTGTTATCATAAATCTAAATTCTGCCATTGTAAGATTACCAGAAAATAGTGATATTTTAAACTATATTTTAAACAAATTATAATATTGTTCCTTCTGAAACAAAGCAGCATAATAGGCAAATTTTGCTGTCGAAGACTGGACTGAAATGTTGCTCACATGGACCAAAAGTGTATCTTTTGTTTAGAAATTTATACATCAGTGTAAAATATATAAAATGGACACGGTTCTATGGCTATTCTTGCTTAGGTGAACAATAGCGCAAAATTGTGACTTACTGAAACCCGCAGATCCTTAAAATGTATACTTACTTCAGTTTAAAAACAGTGTAAATACTTCATAATGTAAATTTATAATATGAAACATGTTGATGTATATTATTATCCCTCAAACATATTTTCTGTACATATACATAAAGAGGGAAACTCAATATTTCTTATTTATAAAAAAGCACAAATATACAACAGTATCCTCATTTATCAACAAGGTGAAGTTTGGAATCTATCTATCTCTCTACATATATCAGAGCCATGTTTGATTATTTATTTAAATAAAATTATCACCCAGGGCTGATTGATTTACATTTGATGCTATTTTCCATATTTTTATTATGGTTGTTTTGAAAATATCTGAGAATTACCTGCTCTTATTTGTATAACATATCTCCAATTTCATCACTTTAATCATATTTTAAGTTATGTTTTTATCCATTGACACATGGAGGTTATCCTACTAATGGGTTCCAAGTCATGGCCATTCTTTTGGTCAGAACGGAAGTGCTACATAGAGCTTCTGGGAGCGTCAGTCTTCTAGGGTGTAGACAACCGCCTCTTTTCCCAGTGGAGTGGCTATTGGCTCAAAGCCCCACCTTGCAGTAAGCAGTCCAGTGCTTGGCTAGCTGTGCCACCAGAGCTTATCAAAGTCAGAGCCAATGGGCATCAAGTCACCTTCAACTCAGAGAGCCTATGCAGGGTTTAAATTTTCCTGGGACAGATGACATAATCTTTCGTCACAGAGCAGCTGGTGGGTTTCAAACATCAACCTAATAGGTTAGCGGCCCAACTTGTCACCCAGAGAACCACGGTGCTCCTTGACCCTGGGTAAGGTAGTTGCGCTGGGACAGAAATACCAAGAGCTGGCCGTTGCTAGCAAGTGTGATGACTATACAGAGAATCAGGCTGTCAAGGGAGGCATCGCTGCAATTATCAATCTTTAAGTGCTCGTTGACTGTCACAGCACCAAATAATAACACTGCATGGCAGTTATTTTAAAAGTAATTAAATCCGTGTGAGTGGATTGAAGAGGTATAGACGTTTTAGTACTTTGGGTTTCTCATTTGAAACCAAGAATGATCCCTTTTGCCGTAATTCCAGACTCTTTGGAAACGGTGGGATGAAGAGGAGACCGCAATAAGGAAATTCTGAAACGCTCACAAAGAGAAAGATTAGATCTGTATGCACGCTGAGCTAAAGAATTTGGTCCCGCTGGTCAACCATTTCAGATCACTCCTTTCTCTATATGAAAGGATGGTCCGTAAGATCACCTCATTGAAGAGAGAAGACAATCACAGGAAGTCTAACTGCAGTGCTAATAGGTACATCACTAGTAAATTGGAAAGGTGGGAATGGAGCTTGCAGCTCTGCTTTTAATGACAAAATGATTTTTAATTATACTTAGGTTTTCAGTTGAGTCAAAGAAATGGGGGAGACTCTGGAAAATAAATAACAAATGGTTTTGAAGCCCATTTTGAGCATGCAATTATTCCGGTAGATGGTATCCCTTCTAGCTGGGGTACTAGGAGTATCAAATATGAGAGGTCACAGAGGTTATAGTGAGAGTTGGATGTGATCATTCCAGGTCATCAGTATCTCTGTTTTACATGACTCAGAGACTTCACAAGCTAAGACCAGTAATACCTATTCTATAAATGTAAAGTACTTTTTTTCCAATAGTCTTCTCATTCCAGTGTTCTATTTGATTCAAGGGTTAAAACAAATTTTGTCTAAATGTATCAAACATATGCAACTTCATTTGTAAAATAAACTTTTGAAAGACATATTCAACTATGGCTTTAAGCTTCTCAACTATGGCTTTAAACTTTATTCCTTCAAAGAAGTAACTTTGTTTGGACTGGCTGAAAATATTTGGCAGAGGTCAAGTTCTGATGATAACAAATTAACATATGGATGACACTTTGGTAGCTCTTTGTAATGTTAAAGATGACAGAAATAATTTCTCCTGAGATCCACTCTTGTCAAGTGACTTTTCACTCATTACGGCCCTGTAGAATAGAGGAAAACTGCTCCAAAGCATTTCTGAGTGTATAAATGATGTTTTCTTGTTTTATTTGGTCTGGATTTATTTGAGTGTGTTATTATTGGAGTGAGGTTATAGCTCACTGTTAATTTGATTTCCAGTTCTCAGATAGATTAAAACTGTCAGCATAGCTTTATGTGTTTACTGGCTACCTGTAGGTCTTTTTATTGAGGTGTTTATTCTGTAATTTGCTCTTTCTAAAAGTGGATTGTTTGTATTTTTGTTGTTTTTTGTTTTGTTTTGTTTTTTATAAGAGAGACTTTTATATAAAGGGTAAGTATACATTAAGAAAGCATCCCAACCCAGTGCTGCCCAAACCCATAAGTCCAACATTAACCCTTATGTCCGACTCTGATCTACAAAGTCCTCCTCAATCTCACAAAACACACACAATAATGCCAACTGATGAAGGAGAAAAGCCGACTCAGTGAACGTGTAAGCATCTCAGTGCTGGCAGGGGTCTCCACGTGGCTGCTCCAGCACCTAGGGCTACATCGGGGTAGGTCCATGCGACTTCTCCTTGGGGATGTCTTTCAGGAAGTGAGTCTTGCCAGCTGAAGCAGGGAACTGGCTAAGGCGTTTCCGATAAATTTTAGAAATTAGTCTTTGGTTAGATATGTCATTGCCAAAATACTTTTCCAGTCTCTTCATTCTCTTCTCACTTTTTTGGAGGTATGTGATGTTCAAAAGGATTTAATTATTCAGTATTGCTTCTATGTTACCATAAATTTGGCAGTTCTTTATTATGTCTTAATTTGACATTTTCAATAATTAGTTACTAGTATTTGTGATGTCTTATCTCACTTAGTATAACATCCTTTGTGTTCCTTTATGTTATAAGGTGTTTCCTAAATTTTTCAATTTTCTTTAGTGTTGTGTTACATATCATAGTTTGCTTATTGTGTTAGTCTGGGTAGACGAGAGAATCCAATTCATAGACACTCACATGTGAATAATTAAGAGCTTTATATACAAATCAATTGTACATTAAGTGAACATCCCAGCCCAGTGCAGGTCAATTCCATAAATTTGATATTGCCCATACGTCTGATACCAGTCTCTAAATTCCTCTTCAGACTCACACCACACATGAAATGAAGGCAGGATGATCACAGTCCAGTGGGTGGAAAGTCTTGTGGATCCAGTGGTGGTGGAAGCATCTCAGCACTGGCCCGGGTCTCCACATGGCTCCTCCAACTCCAGGTCTCTAGCATAGCTCCATGTGGCTTGTCAACCACAATGTCTCCCAGAGAGTGTGTGTGAATTCCACCTTCAGCAAGCTATTTATCTCCTTAGTGGCTCCAAATGAGGTCATCAAGCTGCAACGTGATGGACAGGCTAAACTAAATTCCACCCCTTCGCAAGTTGACACCAGTTTATGTAATTACCACACTTATCCATTCATCTTTTTTTTTCTTTTTAAACGTTTTATTAGGGACTCATACAACTCTTATCACAATCCATACATACATCAATTGTATAAAGCACATCTGTACATTCTTTGCCATCATCATTTTCAAAGTATTTGCTCTCCACTTAAGCCCTCTGCATCAAGTCCTGTAGACTCTTTCTTTTTTAAAGAGTATGTGAAACAGGGCAATTGAAAAAAGGAAGCCTTGTGTGAGACTACAATGATAAAATATCAAGAAAAGGTGTACCTACAGAAACAATCTTTACTAGCTACCAAGGAGAAGGGAAAGTGAATCCCTAACTAGAAAAGAGGTGCATTTTAACAGAGGTGAAGGAAAGGGAAATATACAATAAAGGGAAGGCAGCACACATCAACAATAGCAATAGAATCCACCAGAAGGCCCACGACAATAAAAGCTAACAAAATGTCCCAAATCTGCTATTAAATAATTTCCAATTCACGGTGCCCTATGTGATTTCTAAGACTGTAAATCTTTGTGGGAGCAAACAACCTGATCATTTTTCTATGGAGTAGCTCTTGGGCTTGAACTGCTAAATTTGCTGTTAGTAGTCCAATGCCTAGATCACAGAACCAGCAGACCTCCAAAGGACAACAAAGGCAAATATTATATACACGACCCTGCAATAGTAGCAATGTTAAACAACGTCTACACAGAAATGACTCTGAACAGATATTGAAGGTGAATGAGTACACTCCTGGGTATTGAGTGAGTCAGGGTAGAGAAGAGAAACAAAACTCATAAACACTCATATCTGATAAGAGAGAGTTTTATATAAAAGGTGAGTGTACATTAACAAAGCATCCCAACCCAGTCCAGTCCAAGCCCATAAGTCCAACATTAGACCTTATGTCCAACACCTATCTACAAAGCCCACATCAAACTCACAACACACATGCAACGACGCTGACTGCAGGTGGAAAGCCGAATCAGTGAGCGTGTGAGCATCTCAGCGCTGGCAGGGTCTCCACATGGCTGCTCCAGCACCCAGGGCTGCATTGGGGTAGGTCCATGTGGCTTCTCTTCAGGGATGTCTCACAGGAAGTGAGCCTTGCCAGCTGAGGCAGAGAACTAGCTAAGACAGCTGCACACTGGTCCAACCTTCAAAGAACAAGAGACAAGAAAGGCAAGGCTTTTTCTGCCCTTCAATTAAACTGTCTTTCAATCAATCCCACATGTGTTCACTGGCCAGTTTGGCACAATAAACCTTAACTATCATAGGTCTATACACTCATAGGCTTGACAGTAGATATTTCTTCAGAATGTTTCTTAATAGCAAAGATAGCAAAAATTCATCTCACATGCTTTGGACGTAATATCATGAAGGACAGTCTTCACCCACCTGAGGTCAGAAGAACACGATGGTGTCTGACTCAAACTTTGGACCCCTCTAAACTGGATCACAACAGATGGTTCTTGAGAGAGAAATACAACTAAAGGTCCAATAAAATTCAAAAGCAGACTTACTGGTCTAAAAGTGACTGGTGGTACCCTGGAACTGCGCAATTTGGAAATCTTCCATCCTGGAACTGGATGGAAGACCAGTTCCATCAGATCAACTTCAGTTCCATCAGTTCCAAACCAGACCAACATATCAACTTTCAGCCAAACGATAGGTCTATGCAGTGGATACCTGTAGTGCGAATACCTAGTCAGTAAACACCAGAGAGGAATATTCTCCTCAGTGCAATCAAATAGATAAGGCCAAACAAGCAGAGGCTTCCCAAACATAAAATGAGTGGCAGGAAAGGGTGATGTACTGAAAGGAAGAATTCAGGGAGGAGGTGGAAAATGCTGCTACATCAAGATGGTGGCAGAAGGCACCATGGAATAAAAGGCAAAACTAGGGAATGGGAAATCATTTTGCTCTGTAAACTTTCACCCAAACTGTAATTTTTGTTTTGATGATGATGATTGCTTTGTTCTATAGGGCTTTCTATAATGGATTTACTTGACAAGAATGGTATTTATCTATCTATTATATCTACTACCTACTTTATGATAGACATGAGTCTTATTATTTTGAATGTACCAATGCTTTTAAAAATGGCTGTGCTTCACCTAGTCCAGGAAATTACATTCTTGTTGCCCTTCTCCTAATAGATTGCTGAATTCATTGAGCAGTAGCTGAACTTACTACTTCTTTGTGTTCATTTGTAGTTTCTACTATCGTGCAAATAAGTTTTTATTTTAAATTAATTCATTTATGTTAATGGATTATTTTAATAATGAATAAATAGATTTCACATAAATATAAGATTTTGAAGCTTGAAAGTACAAGTCCCAGTATCCAATGATACAAGGGTCACATTATAAGACAACTTTGAGACCTGTAGCATAATATTTTAATTTTCTTGAAGATTCACAATACACATCAATGTGTAAATGTTCTTTAAAATTGCTACTATTAAGAAATTACTAACTCTCCTTAAAACTATTTTAACCAGAGCTTTTGAGATAAAAACTCATTTTAATTTATTGCTAGCTATTTTACTATTTAATAAGGTGGGGGTGAGGTGAGAGGGTGATGACATCAAGAGGTCTATATACAAAAAGTTTTGGCAACTGATTGTGATAGCAAATGCACAATTCTACTGAACATAATTGAATTGTGGAATGATAGATGTATTAATCCCAATTAATTAAAAAAAAACTAAGACAAAATTTTCCAACTTCCGTGTCCCTTGGTTCAACCATTTAATCACCTCTCTCTGAGAAATGTCTACAGTCTCTTCTCTAGAAATAACTAAAGCTTCCCTCTACGATCCCAGGTTACGTGACATTTCAATACCTTCCTGATGCAACCCCTCTGCTGGATCAAGTGCTTATAAAAAGAAGCAAATGTGACATTTCTCAGATTACAAAGGCAGGAATATAAACGTAAAACAGCTGAACATACAGAAAGGTTATGTCATAATTAGGGATGGAAAGAATAGCCTTCCAATAATCTACAATTCCTGTAAAGTAGAAATCTGGACCCAGGCTCTGTAGCGCATATTTCTTGACAAGCAAGTACCAACACGCACCTGCACTGTTAAAAGTTGTTCCTAAGAAACCCCTTTCTTCGCCTTCTCCTCTTAGAATGCCAGATGCTTGGGTATTTTATTTATGGAAGAGTGCATTGGGTTCTCACACGTATTTTTTTTCACTCATAGTTTTTAAAAATAAGGTATTCTTCCTAAATGACACTGAGCCACGGATAAAGACAAATGTATTATAACTCCAAATGACTGTTTTGGTGGTTTCATTTTTACAATTTACTGGAAAAGTACGTAATAAACATTATTGTTACCAAAAATGTGCACAAAGACCACTGCTTTGCAAAACAATAGATATGTGGACTTCATTTAAATAAAAAAACATTATTGTTAATGCTTTCTGTTTAACTTGAAAGGAAAGGTAAATTAGTACGATTTCTTTTTTAATTTGTAGGAAATGGGATACTTCAGGAAATTAAATACTTTGACTTTGGTTAATTAGCTGGTCTGTCATAAAGCTGAGATTGTTATTGTAAGGCACCATTAATTCAGTTTTGGCACATGGCGATCCTGCATACAACAGAACAAAACACCACCCAGTCTTGCTCCATCTTCAAAATTGTCTTATATTGAGCCCATTGCTGCAGCCAACTTCAAGGATAAAAATCACCATTATAATAAAGTTGTTAGGTTCTGTAGTTGTTGCTAGGCTGTTAGGTTCTGTGGTAGTTACACAAGCTCATGTCAACCTGAGCATAGTAAGAGTAAAAGGGTAGAGTCTAGCCTGTCATTCAGTTCACAGCCTGATGATGCCTCCTTGTGGGCATGACCTTCTCATGAGAATTCTGGCAACTCTCTCCCTGGAGATGGGACATACTCTCTTGATTCTGCCCTCAGAAGAGGCAGCTCTCTCTCGCTCTCTCTCTCTCAATAGCAGATTTCTGGACTGATCTGTATTGGGCTGTGATGTTTTCTTAATATACAATTGCTTTTGGATATAATGCTCTTTCATACATATATATATGTCTCTTGATTTGTTTCTCTGTGTAGATAGATATAGATATAGATAGATATAGATATAGATTTAGATACAGATATAGATGATATGGATTTAGATATAGATATAAATATAGATGATATAGAGATAGAGATAGATAGATATGGGTATGGATATGGATAGATATAGATGTGTGTGTGTGTCTGGATTTCTCTGTGCTCCACCCAGCCTAACACAGGTTCCATTGAACTGGTACCAAACCATAGAGACCTTATATACACAGAAGGAAACACTTGGTTCTGTGCCATCCTCACCGCCATTCTTATGTTTGAGTCCATTGTTTGTAGCCGCTCTGTCATTCTATCTCACTGCCCCTCCATTTCACCATGATCTCCTTCTCCAGGGACTGGTTTCTCCTGATAACATGTCAGTATTTGTGAGACAAAGTCTTGCCATTTTGCCTCTACGGAGATAATCCGATGACTTCTTCCAAGACATATCTGATTGTTCTGGCAGCCCATGGTCCCTTCAACATCCATCACCAACACCATAGGTCAAATGCATTGGGTTTTCTTTGTGATTGTTGGGTGCCATCAAGTCTGTTCCAACGGATAGCAACGCTGTGTGCATCAGAACAATGTCAGGTGGATTCCAACTCACAGCAAGCCCGGTGCCTGGACTAGAACTACCTACCCCTGCGAGTTTCGGAGGCTACCGTAATTCCTAACACAAGTACAAAGCTCTGACTCTCCTGTGGAATTCCTGGTGGTTTCAGACTGCTGACTTTGAGCTTAGCAGCCCAACACTTTAGCCATTTTGCCATCAGACCTCGTCAGGACTCTATAAACCACATGTGCTTTATGTCATCAATTTCATTTCTACTGAATGTTAAGCAGGACCATTCTCAATTCACGACACCTCCCATTCCACCCTATTCCTTGTTCATCTAAACATAGAATTGCTCTGAGCATGTTTCTTCAACTCCGTGAAGTGATTCTTCTGCGTTTCACCAGAGGGATTCCTTATATGAAAGGATTTTGCTTTCTCTATTTCAATTAGCCCTTCTTCCTAAATCCCTACTCCTTTTTGTAGGAGTCACATGACTCTTTCAGGAAATGCGATTTTATTTTGAGTCTATGTATTTCTCTCATCAGGCAATAAACAAAGAAAATGAAAGAGACAAGGAAAGAGGACAGAATGGAACACAGAGGGAAAAGCATATGAATAAATAGTGTAAATCATGAAAATTCTAAATAAAACCACTCCAGTTGGACAGTCAAGAAATGATGAGTCCTAAGATATAAATAGAATCCCTGCATGGCACAAACTGTTAAATTGTTGGATGCTAACTGAAAAATTGACCGTTTGAATCCACACAAAGACGCCTTGGAAGACCTAGAAATCTACTTCTACGAAGTCACACCATGGCAACCCTATGTGGCTCAATTCTGCGCTAAAACACATGAGGTCATCACAAGGAGGCATTGATTCCACAGCAGCTAGTTTGGTTTAATATTATGAGTCAGAGCGATGTGGCCTCCAGTGTTGTATGCAAGTGAGAAATACTCAGGATACAGTTTCTTATCGGGACATGGTATAAAATTCTTTCAAGCCGGCTAATCAATGCCCAAAGGAACACACTGCTCTTCTTGAAGCCTCAATCCGAAGGCTTTCAGCTCAACTTCTGTGAGTCAGCAAGGTCAACTTCCCCAACTAAGTACCCAGAGGCACCCCACTCCACAAGCCAGCCTCCTACCCCATCTTTACTTGTTCTGTAGGTTGAGAGATCCACAACTCTGGTTCATGTGCTGATCCTGGGTCTGCTGCTCCTCTGATGGTATAGTTGTCTTCTGGATCTAGGATCTATATAGAGTTCCTAGATTGAGAGGACATGCTCCACTCCTGGCTCTTGCTGGTAATGAGATCCTGCTTCCTGTTTCCCATGGGGCTCATTTTATAGACAGCAGAATGATATTCCAGGGAATCATGTTCAAAATTACTCACAGGTGAATCTTTTCTGTATCTTCCCTCACCTCCTTAAGGTGAAGGAGAAAGATCACTTGGTGGGAGTTAGAGACTTTCCCTAGAAGAGCCACATAAAATAATTCCTTCCCCTTGCAGGTGTATGACCAAGGTAAAAAACAAAGGTAACCAGTCCTTTCATCATCCACAAGCTGATGTTCCTAGTGTTCACCCATTCATAGTTCCAACATCAACACTTTTTTCATTCTTAATCCATCAGATTAATGCAACACTTTGAGTTCAGATGCTCTTATCCTAAAAGAGTTCTGTATCACTGCAACTGATATCATATATACTTACAAAATCTAGATAGAGAAGCCTCTCTTTTATTTGAAGTTTCGTGGTATTTCATCTTTAGCTCACCTAGAGCATTTATCTCAAACTAGGATTGGCACCAAATAACTCCATATATCAATAAATTCCCCAAGGAGACAATCTCTTCAAAATGTTTAATATCTAGTTCTATGGAAAGTTGAAATTTAATAGTTAAAATGATTTAGGCTTTTAGAACTGAAAGGGAACTTGAGATATGAAAATAAAATAGCCTACGTCCTTTTGCTTTCAGTTTTATTTGAGCTGATTGTTGAAGCCACTGTATCAGTCTATGTTATTGAAGGACTGACTCCTGTTCTCTGACTTTACTTAAAAAAAAAACATATGTTCTTCTCTGAAAACTGGTCCCTCCTGATGTCATGTGCAAAGTACATACAACAAAGTCTTACCACTCCTCTTTGGAAGAAGCATTCTGGCTGGATTACTTCCAATATAGATTTGTTCGTTTGTCTGGATTACATCTTTACATGCATTAATCATTTGCCATTCTTTCTTGTCCCATGTATATAGAACAGTTGAATATGTCAGGCTTGGATCAGCCACATCTGAGTCATCAAACGGACATTCTTACTTCTTAACACTCTATCAGTTATCTTTTGTAGCAATTGGTTCAGTACAATGCATCTTTTAATTTCCTGGCTACTGTTTACATGAACATTGATTGTGGAACCAAATAAAATAAAATCCTTGTCAACTGCAGTCTTTTCTCCGTTTGTAATGATGTTGTCTATTACTCCAAGTGTGAGGATTTTTCCTTTTTTATATTGACGTGTGATCCATACTTTGATCTTCATCAATATTTTTTCAAGTTCTCTTTGCACTCAGCAAACAAGATTGTGTCATCTGCATCTCATGTGTTGTTAATAAGTCTTTTCCAACTCCGTTGCCATATATTTTATCCTATTGGCTAACTTCTCATGTCTTTTGTTCAACATACAGATTGAGTAAATACAGTAAAATAATTTAGCCCTGTCGCATGCCTTTTCGGATTTTAAAACATATAGTTTGCTTTTGGTCCACTAGAATGACCACCTCATGATTTCTGTAGGGAATATTCTTGAATACAAGTAAGCGATTTGTATTTCCAGTTCTCTATCCATAATTTGCTGTGATCTACACAGTCTCGTACCTTTGCATAGTCAATAAATTCCAACTAAGCATCTATTTGGTGACATCTGCTTTCATCCCAAATCCATTTGAAGTCAGCAATGAGAATATCTCATTTCATACCCTTTTCTGCATCAGTCTCAAATCCCTGGCAGCTCTTTGTGGCAGCATTGCTGCAAAAATTTAAAATTATTTCAGCAAAACTTTATTTAAATGTGCTATGCTATTCTTATTTGATGATGTCTGCATTCTATTGTAGCACCTTCCATAACATTAGGCATAAAAATGGAGCTGTAAGCTATACAGTTGTCATCCAATTCTTTGGCAGAAATGAATGAGTGCTTCCAAGTTGGATTCATTTGTTGATACACCTGAGTTGATATTTTGTCAGTAAGTTTTCCCTAATACCTTTCATGTAGATTTGACTTATTTCTTCAGCACCAATAGTTCTTGATTATATGTAGCTAGTTCTTGAAATATGTGAACATAGATCAAAGCTTTTGCTATCAAAACTGTGCATTCTTTCCTTTTTGTTAATTTCCTGAGCCACTCAATATTTTTCTCTTAGATTCGTTCAATACTGAAACTCTGCTATTAATTTTTCTTCATATTTTCAGCTTATGAAATGCCATAAGCGTCTTCCCTTTTGGTTTTCAAACTCCAGGTCATTGAGTCCATGTCTTTTTAATGACCTTTGAATTTCTTCATGTATAATGTCCTTCATATCATTCCTTCTTAATCTAAAAATATTTAAAATATCAGGAGCATAGCTTCCCATCATCATAGCAACACACAAACCACCACAGTCCAATAACCCGACAGCGATGACTCTCTTAGAAGAGGAATTTGGACACTAAGAGTCAAAGTTGTTGATTAAAGTACACCAAATATTTGCATAAATGGATGAATCTATTTTCCCATGGTATCACTCATCTGTCAGTAGACGTTTGCATGTTTCTATAGGACTAAACCAATGTCAACAGAGCTTCCAGACTAAGATGAACAGGGGAGAAAGGCCTGGAAATCCATTTCTGAATTTCACTTAATAAAAACCCTCTAAATCATAAGGGTCTCATCTGCGTCCAGTGGTGCAGAACCAGGCAATGTTTTGTTCCGTTTCGCATTGGATCACACAATGAGTCAGGGGACAATATGGGGCAGCACAGCGAATAGCAACAATAAAACTCGTGATTTAAATAGTTTCAAACTCGTAATCTGTCTAATCCCCAACTTTGTGTTTTTGTGGAGGAAAAGGAGATTAGGGTACAGTTAAGAATGAGTAACAGATTGAGCTATATAGCGCTTTCTGAGTCTAGGCAGTGTAGGCATCTGGAATTTTATCTTAAGCAATGGTAAGCTCCTACAGGAAACTGGCCAGATCAGATTTACATGATGAAAGGTTCTTTTGTCTACCTTGTAAAGGATGGATTAGAAGTGAAGAAGAATGGATGATGGTTTGTAGCAGGATAAATAACCCTGACAGGATTAAGTTTCTTGATCGACTAAGTAAAATGGGGCTGTGAATTACACTGTACTCAGTACCGATAATCTCTTGGAGGCTGGTAGTTCTTTGTGCTCAACAAAATTCCTTTTCCTTGTAGCCCTTAGGTGTTGGCAGGTGGGATGAGCAAAGATGTAAGTAGAACAACATGAGCCCTCTGGTCATTATGAATAAGGGAAGAGAAGAGTCAGTCCTGAGTACCCTCAGTGGGTGATACTTTTGAAAATCTTGAAGTGAATGTTCCACACGGGTCTCTTGAAATGCTTTTAAGGAGACCTGGTAGTTTCTGACATTGCACATTGGTCTTCTAACTGAAATTTCAATTATCCGAAACCACTAGCCAAGCCTTGGGAGCAAGATTAGCATTTCTATTCCCATAAAGACATACAGTCTAGGTGACCCAGAGTGGGTGTTCTATTGTGTCCTATGGCATCACTATGCATCAGAACTGACTGGATGACAGTGAGTTTGTTTTTAGAGTTTAGAAGTTACTTCAATGAAACCTAAATGGAGGGAGATTGGTGTATCTTTGTCTGTGTGTGTTTTGTGTGTGTAAGGAGAGGAAAGGCAAGAATATTATATATAATCGTGTGTAGGCTGCCTACAGGGAGAAAGAGAAGAGGCTGGCCTCAATAAGCCATTTATCTCAGTTGCCCTCCAATCAAGTTGTGGCCTGATTAACAGGCTAACCTCCACCCACAGGTAACTACGAAAGCTCTGTTGGCACAAAAAACCTAACTATCACACGTTGAATTAGTTTCCTTGCTGAATGAGTTGGAAATTTTCTAATCCAAGATTCATTAATTAATCTTCTCAGACTTTCCTTCCAACCACAACTTGGCTCTAGGAATCATCGTCTCATATAAGCATACACAGAAAACTGGAACATGCTCCAAGTTAGATCCTCAACTATTAACTGAGTTTTCTTTTAAGAAAAAAAATGTAAAGGTTAGTAATGAATTTGCTACTCTAAATACATATGATTTATAATATAGCATTTCAAGTATTATATTATTTTTGCTATGAAATTTAAAGAGATGGTTCCTCACTTCTGAGGACATTCTTCTTAAAAATAGTTACCTGTAAAAAAATTGCAGTTTTTGGAACAGTTGTACAATACTATGCTTTTTTTAAAAAAGAGCAAAGACTTTGAATTTATTTAAATGATTCAGACAACTTCATGTAATTAAATTGAAAAGGATATTGGTTTATTTATTAATCATATTGAGTAGAACTAATCACCGTATCTTGCCTCCTTCAACTTCCAGATTGCCATGAGTCAGAGGTTGAACATGCCCTCGCTCTCCATCTTTCTTCACTTATTTTTACACCAACTTTCCCTCTAAGGCATTTTCTTTTCTCCTAAATAAAAAAAATTAAATTAAGAAAAACTAAAACCACGAACTCACTGCTCACTGCCATCCAATCAATGTTGACTAATAGCAATCCTGTCAGACAGGATAGACCTGCACCTGTGAGTGTCCAACATTGTAAGTCTTTACAGGACTAGAAAGCCCAGTCTTTCTCCCTCTGAGTGTCTGGTGACTTCAAATTTTGGTCATTTCAAATCACAGCCCAATGTCTAACCACTACACCACCAGGACTCCCTCTTCTTTCCTCGGATCACTAATTCATTGTAATGATTGCTGAGAACTCGCAGACACTGAAGATTAAGGTGGAGGTGGGGTTTGTGATTCAGGAAGCTGACAGGTTACCACAAGCCAGGATCAGGACAGATTAAGGATACAGTCATTTGCTGCATGTCTGACATCATTTGAATAGAGAGGTCTGACTCGGATGGAAATGTGGTTTTGTCTCTCAGCAGCTCTCCTCGCCTAGGAGCCAAGTCTCTCTCCAAAGGTCAGTCTTTCAACCACAAGCTCCCTTGGTCTCTGTCTTCATGGGATAGAAAGCCTGATTGCTGCTTTGCCTCCCAGTGTGGTGACCTCAATGCTGCTCCCTTGTTTTATCTCCTGATCTCCATGTCTCAGTCTCTGGTCATGGCTCCTTTGTCCTGCCCCATGATCTCTGTCCCTTAGTCTCTGGCCTTGGCCGAGGCTCTCTTACCAGCAGGCCTCAGTTTCTCTGTATGTCTTGTTGTTGTTGGTAGGTGCCATTGAGGTGGTTCCAATCCATACAGAACAAAAAAAGCCCACTCCTGTGTCATACTCACAATTGTTCCCATACTTGAACCTACTGTTACAGGCATTATATCAATCTAGCTCCTGGAGAATCTTCCCTTTTTCCCCACTGCCCCTCTACTTTACCACGCATGGTGTCCTTCTCCAAGAACTGGTCTCTCTTGACAATATGTCCAAATAATATAAGACAAGGTCTCACCATCCTTGCCTCTAAGGAGCATTTTGGTCATGCTTTTTCCAAGACAGATCTGTCTGACATTTTAGCAGTCCATAGTACTTTCAATATTCTTCTCCAGAACCACAAATGCAAATGCATTGCATCTTAGATAGGTCTTATACACAGAAGAATGGCTTTGATGGAGGTTTGGTCTATCAGCGGGTCATATTCCCAAGGAAACCAAGGGTGGTGACTTGGTTCACATCGTCTATTAAGATGGATAATTAATCTCACCTTAATCCTGTCCAATTAGTATAGCAAATAACTCCCTCCCAAGTAGGATTATTACCAGAGGCATAGAGGATACAATTTATAATACATCATTTAAGGGATTAGGTCTAGAAGGACCATTTTAATTGACCAGATCTCACTTCTATACTAATGGGATGATTTGAACTTGGATGAACAATGACCTAATCATTTGCAGTCAATTACAACCATTGTGACCCTATAAGAATTTCTAATTATTCAAATTTCATTTAGATATTCTTTGAAATTATCTTTAAAACACTTTTGAAATTTGAATTGGGAAGAAGGCTTACAGACTGAATCACAGTTTTTCATTCAACAATTCGTACACGTTTGTTTCCTTTCATCCATTGCAATCTCCTTAATGCATCATCATGATCCTCACTTGCTCTGGTATTTTCTATTTACATTATTCTTTTATAAAATCTGGTGGCTGAGTGGTACACATTGGGCTACTAACCACAAGGCCATCAGTTCGAAAACACCAGGTACTCCATAGAAGAAAATTGAGACTTTCTCTTTCCATAAAGAGTTACTTGTGTGATCATGAGGTGCTGACGGGGTTAGATATCAGGCATCAAAGAACAAAAAATCGTATCATTGTTTTCTCACATTCCCGATATGGTTGCTAAAGACAAATGGGTGCATAAGCAAAAATGGTGAAGAAAGCTGCTGGTGCCCGGCTATCAAAAGATATAGCATCTGGAGTCTCAAAGGCTTGAAGGTAAACAAGCGGACATCTAACTCAGAAGCAACAAAGTCCACATGGAAAAAGCAAACCAGCCTGTATGATCACGAGGTGTCGAAGGGATCAGGAATCAGGCATAAAAGAAAAAAAAATCAAATAATTGTGAATGAGTGGGAGTACAGATTGGGAACCCAAGACCCATCTGTAGGCAACTGGACATCCCCTTACAGAAGGGTCTTGGGGAGAAGATGACCCAGTCAGGGTGCAGTGTAGCAATGATGAAACACGACTTCCTACGGTTCCTAAATGCTTCTCCCTTCCCCCTCCTCCTGCCCACTGTCATGATCCCAATTCTACCTTACAAATCTGGCTGGACCAGAGCATATAGACGGTACAGATAGGAACTGGAAACACAGGGAATCCAGGACAGATGATCCCGTTGGGACCAGTGGTGAAAATGGGGATACTGGGAGGGTGGAGGGAAAGTGGGGTGGAAAGGGGGAACCGATTGCAAGGATCTACATGTAACCTCCTCTCTGGGGGGTGGACAATATAAATGTGGGGGAAGGGAGACGTCAGACTGTGTAATATATGACAAAATAATAATAATTTATAAAGTATCAAGGGTTCATGGGGGAGGGGAGGGGTAGGGAGGGAGGAAATGAGGAGCTGATAGAAGGGCTCAAAGTTTTGAGAATGATGATGGCAACAAATGCACAAATGTGCTTGACACAATGGATGTATGCATGGATCATGATAAGAATTGTATGAGCCCCCAATAAAATGATTTAAAAAAACAATACAAAACAAAAGTGTTGTACGAACCACCAATAAAATGATTAATAAAAAAAGAGCTATAGCCTGGAAAGCCTATGGAGCTGTTCTACTCTATCCTGCTATGAATCAAAAACAATTCAATGAAAATAAGGAGTTTTTATTTTATAACCTTCCTGAGCTTTGTCCTCAGGAAAATGCTTCCTTTTTGATCTGAAATGGTTCAGTATTCTAAAATGTGCATACCTCTCTCGTGTTTTTAGTCCACATATAGACCTGTATATTTTGTGGCTGATAATTGAGCCTCAAGGGTGAGCTCAGTTTTGTTTTGTTTTTATCTGAAGAGTGACTAATGGCTATAATCTCAGAGTTTCACGAGTTTCTGATCATTAAGCCTGGTTTACTTTATGCTTTTGAATGTTGTTCTACATTTTCCTCCCACTCTATCAAGCCCTCAAGAATGATTCTTTTAATGGTAGTTGGAAATGTGGCTTTGGACATTACTTTTCCTGTCCATAATAAGCCTAGTAGGGCTAAAAATGATGCGAGAACAACTCAATTGGATTGAAAATCCAATTTTGGAGTAGAAAAAATATTTCTGCTACTTTCTTATTATTTCTAAAGCCTGCTATTTGGTATTACTTCTGGTGCACTGAGGTGGAAGTACCATTTCATTTAATATCATGCTATGATGCAGATATGTCATGTATATCCCCTTTCAAGTTGTAATTCAACATGTAGAGTTTTCTTTATTTCTCACATTTGAGTAAATTCTCTGGACTAATCTATGGACACAGTTTCATTCTTGCACACATGGGTACGACTTGAGGTGGAGTAGACTTGGTAAAAATTTGTTAGCTGGTTCTCTGGGTTAACCCTGAGCTGGGTACCGTCCCTATTTTATTATTGCAACATTCTACTAATGAAAAAAACTGATACTAAGCAACCTAAGCTCCTCCGCAGGCAACCAGCCAGAATTTGAGCCTAAAGCTGCCTCATTCTAAAATACATACCCTGTTTTCCCAAAATTAAGACAATGTATTAAGTTAATTTTTGCTCCCAGAGATGTGCTAGGTCTTATTTTCAGGGGATGTCTTATTTTTCCATGGAGAAGAATACGGTACACATTTATTGTTTATTGTTTTATTAAAAGAGACCTCGCACTCCTGTCTGTTCCGGCTGCACTGCAGCCAGCAGTGAGCTGAGCGGTGGCGCCCACCCCCACGGTCTACAGTCCAGAGTTACTACAGCTTCAGGGGGGCTTACTTTCTGGGAGGTCTTATTTTCGGGGGGAGGTCTTTATATTTCTGCGAGAGGCAAACTGTAAGTAGGTCTTATTTTCGGGGAATGCCTTACTTTTGGGGAAATAGGGTATGTGTTTTTCCAGTACGCTAATTTTCTAAGGTTTGCAATCCCACTAGAATTGCATTTCTTCAAGCACATCCTATTTTATTTTCATCATGGATTATTATTTCTTTGGATGGCTTGTAAATCTAGACTTCTGATTTCTACAAAATCTTCTAACCCAAGACTTTATCCCAAGTCTCCCAACCAAAATGACACAAAACCTTAGGCAGTAAGTGGACAAGTAGTTCCATGTAATTTCAGTGAGGAGGGCTCTGCCTGACCGTCTCAGTTCTTTTAGTATATTTTGGTTGTTCATATTAGGCACCAGCCAGTCAGCTCCACCTCTCAGAGTCCCTGTGTTCAACAGAAGGTAGCATCGCCTGGTTCTGTATCATCCTCACAGCGTTGTAGGTGTGAGCTCATTATTGCAGCCCCCAATTCTAACACCTACAAAAAACAAAGTGGGGAGGGCGTCAATCTTCAAGGTGGGTGTCATTTGGCATTTTGGTCATTTTGCTGTGAATACTTGCACATCAACTTAACAGCCACCTTCTAGTCAGCACCTCTGTCATCCTGTATATAATAGAATATTGAGATAGACAGAAACACTGTTGTGGGATTCATCATTTTGTAAATTCTCCTCCGTCTGCAGTTTTACCGAGTCGTTTAATTAGCAATTTTACAACCTCCTAGCCTCTCATTAAATTAATTAATAATTAAGTTCAAATATAGGCATCTTTAATGTCATAATTATATTTCAGTTTTATAGTCATTGGAGTTTAGCTCATTAGGGGAGACACTCATAAACCATGGCCCTGTTTAGGGGCTGACACTTGCCTATATCACCAGGCTGTTTCCGATAACTAGTCTAAGTTTTTGCATTTCTTTAGTAGCATAGCCATTCGGTTGAGAGAAATTTTACTCTGTGTCCTCCCTGAGCTTAAAATAACATTCACAGTGAGAACATCAACAAAGCATGTGTCATAGGATACTAAGAGTCCCATTGACATATATTTCCCTGGAAATATTTTGTAATATTAGCTCTCACTGTACTCTGATTGGATCAGGCTTTCCCACCTATGTGTGTGGCGTGAAGCGCAGGGAAACCACGTCAAAGGTGTGTCAGCGGTGCCATCTCATTGGCTTTATGATTTCCTAAGTCAATAATGGCATTTCACACAATGTGGTGGGCTGTACATTACTTGAGAAATGGTGGATTTATTTCTATCATTATCACTGATTAAACCGGCTTAGTTGAAGAGGCAAAACAAAACTTGCCTTTGAAATTGTTCTTATTTAAATTTGTCCGCCTTCACATAACCCAGGACAGTGCTAATGATCCCTAGATGGAGCTCATGTTTTTAATGCAATTCACATGTAAATTCTAATTGAATTCATATGGGAATGTTTGTGTTCCTTGCCTCATCTCAGGCAAGAACACAAACACCGAATTACAACTGTTTGGAAATGCAAACTTTATGTTACTTTGCTTGACCTGCCTTTGATTTGCTTGGCTTCATTGATTCTATAACAGAGCTTAATCACTTTTGAATGGTGCAATTTTAAAACTTCAGTTTAGGTGATCAAAACTTATCTTTACACCTTTAAGAAACAGGGGGATATTTTGAAGGTGCAGATGGTATCCCCACATACTGATAAACGTTTTACTCCTAATAACTTTATTTAAGCTCTCTCTGAAAGAGTTGTGTTTACAAATAGGAAGAACTCTAAATTCATGTTCATAAAGGATATGAAAAACAAATATAAAAACCTTTCAGCCACACTGCTTCCAGCGAGTTGCCTTGAGAATAAATAAGGTTGGAGCGGATCTCAAATGGAAACTTCTCAACAGACTCAGAAACTCTATAAAGGATTTCTATGACTTGAAACTGACTCCGTGGTTTGATTTGGGGGTTTTAAAAAAGAAGAGTGGAGGGGTTTGTTTGTTTTTTAATGGATTTGAACAGCTTAAAGTCTTGCTGATATTTTGGGTGATTCGTGCACTCAAGGATGACATAGTCTTTTCCTGATCACTGGAAAGCTTTCCAAACTGAGAAGGGGAAAACAAGGAACAAGCACACTGCAATTATCAACTAGCTGCTGAGACAAAAGCACCCGCGAACTCCAGAGACCGTATGTAAACAACCCATGGGAATTCAGACAGCATCCGAGCCTGGCTCTACCCATTTGGGTTGACACTGTCATCAGAAAAAGCCACACAGCTTGGAAAAACTGTTCAGCCGATGAGCTTTTAGGCAAGGAGAAAAAAAACACAGCCCAAGGATAGATGCATCAGCTTGTACAAGAAGTTTTCCTGATGAAGTTACGTGAGACGTCTCATGCTGCACTGAAACTCCCACTGGATCTTACATAAACTCTTCGTCCTCTCTTTGACCATCAAACCATAGTGGTGTCTGAGTGCTTTAATGGGCAACCTAAGGATAGACTTAAATGGCTGGTGTGAGGGGAAACCATAACCTTGCTCTGAACCAAACATCTCAGAGAACTATATATCTGGAATCTCAATGCATCGGTACTCTAAACGGTATTGCTCATTTGTGTCATTTGACCAGATTGATAGCATTGTATATAATTCAAATCACTTTTGCATACAACCATTCCAGATCAAATAGTTAGATAAATGTAAAAAGTGAAAAATACACATTACGTTAAGCCAGGAGTGTATGTCAAACATATTAGACTACTACATGTTCAAGAGTAGGTGGAAAACTGTAAGGTGTTCTATCTAAACATCACGATAACCTACAGGTGTTGTTAGGTACTATTGAGTCAGTGCTGACTCACAGTGGCCCAATGCACAATAGGAGGAACCACTGCTAGGTCCTGTTCCCTCCTCACAATTGTTCCTCTAACTGTAGGTATAGGGTTCTGCATAAAGAAGATGGGCTTCTGAAGGAATCGAACTAACAAAGACTCGGAAAGGGGAGGGAAGGGGGAAATGAGGAGCTGATGCCAGGGGCTTGGGTGGAGAGCAAATGTTTTGAGAATGATGAGGCCAATGAATGCACAAATGTGCTTGACACAATGGATGTATGTGTGGATTATGATAAGAGTTGTATAAGCCCCTAATAAAATGATTTTTTAAAAAGAACCTGGATCATGAGGAGTCTAACTTTACTTGGCCTGGAGAGACGTTCAAAGGCCAGAGATCCACAGAGGCGCTAGCACTAACATTTGGCAAATCTAGCTTTTGGTTTACCACAGGGTGTGTGTTTGTGTGTGTGTGTTTGTGTGTGTGTGTGTGTGTGTGTGTGTGTTGGGGGATGGGAGTGTTTCATTTTCATCTTATTCTTCAGTGAGATTGAATTATGCGTTTATGAGCAGTAACTAATCCTAGATCATGGTTTGGAAAGAATTTTTCAAGCTCAAGGATATGTCACCAACACCTTTAAAAAAAAGTAAGAAAATACTGAAGATGAAGGCTAGGAAATCAAAGGAAAATTTCAAATCGCCTAAAAGCAATTCTTCAACAGTGTAAAACACTGAACAAATCTTTTAAAGTGCAAATGTTGATTCTTGTGCCTTTCTTACCTTTTTACCATGCAGACCTTAGAGATTGCGTTGTAAGACATTTAGCATAGAGCCCAAAGAAACTGTGGTATTCCAGTTAAGTAAGAATTGTGGCTGGCCTTGTGGGTGGCTCTCTAGTCACCTCCCACTGGAGGTGACCTCATGTTTGAACACATCGTTGTGCCTAAGAGGCCAGTCCATTTCAGTGAAGGTTTCATTTGCTTTTGTTGACCCTCTATTTTACACAGTTTAAAGTGAGCCTAGCCAAGCATGGTCATCTTTGCATTTAGGGATAGGATATTGTTGGTGCTGCCATCAAAAATACCTTTGAATCCATAGCATCCTCGCATAAACTGACTTTGTATTATCTAGGACATAATTACACGGGTATGAAATGTGCGCGCACACACACACATATACACATCGTGCCAACATTAGGGCTGTCCGAAATTATTTTCAATAATTGATTTGCCGTTTAATTGAACAGCATGACTGACTAACATAGCTCATTACTTTACTCATTAGTTAATTATCGAGCAAAGTAGGACAAGTCAATAAAATAGAAGGCTGTAAATTCCAATACTAATTAGCAGCATTTCCTTAGAGACATATTTAAGGGCAGATTGGCTACCTGAATGTCCTAGGCCCTTGTTGCTGAAGGAGAAGGATAGATGCACCATAAATCTAGATTTCAGCAAAGGAAGGCAAGTTGGCAGTAAGTAGACATGGAGACTTACACTCAGTTACTCTTAACTCCACTGTTTGAATGGAAACATTGGGAGATATTACTGGAAAGGAGATGGATCTACAGAGAAAGGAAGGCCCTTCATTTAGCATGCTTTGAAAACAAATGACAAAACAAGCTGGCAATGTTTGCTTGCACTTTGGTCTTTGCTTCCTGTTTATGGGTATTATGCTTTAGTTGAATTAAATCTGAAAAACAATTCCATTAAAGTGCAAATTGTTTTACCAAGCCAAAAAAAAAATCTTTTCTTTTTCACATATGAGGACAAAGGTAGTCGTGTATGCTTATTTGACCTTCATTAACCCCATGTAAGCAAGATAGGTTACTATGAATTAGTTACAAACACGAAGTTACAGACATACATATACACATGCCTGCATGTATACTCAGATCATACACCCATTTACTTTTTATCTGATCTTTTCTGTATTTAAAATAGAATTACACGATTTTTGTGCCAGCATGAATTGTTTACCCTTTGAAAAATCTCCCTACTGGAGCCCAATATTTTCTTACCTATAAAATAGTGACAATAATACCTGTATCTCAGAGTTGTTGAGAATTTGCTGGAGCTGTGTTTGCTTCGAATATAGTTTTTGTGCCTATTTTTCTAATACCTTTAAACGAAAGATTTAAGCATTTTATCGATCACGGTGCCTGGTCTCCTGCTCGCTGTACTCTTGATAAAGTTTTCAGTCATTTATTTGAAGTCATCAGATGGCCCCAAATAAAGATTGACAGGAAACGAAGCCAACTCTAAAGCAAGGGATTCAGACTGGACATATTTCACACACACACACCCCTCCTTTAATGGTTAGAATTGATAAGCCCTGCTCTACTTGCTCCTGAAATGTGCTGATAATTTTATACGGCCTATAGAGCCAGTGAGCTCTGTTAGGGAGCGACTCTGATGATCCTTGGCAGAACATTTCCGGGAAGAGATGGCATTCATGTAGCATGGACCTTGATCATTTTGCCTCCCACCTTCCAAAAGCTGCTCCTTTTGTTCATGCTGTGGTGATACAGACCCAACAGGGTGCACACTGTTACACTGCTTTTACACTTAATTAAACCAAGCTATGACAATTCATGTCCGTATGTATAAAATTACGTGGAGAGCAAATGCTTTGGAATTGATGAGGGGAACGAATGTACAGATGTGCTTTAGACAATTGATATATGTATGGATTGTGATAAGAGTTGTATGAGCCCCTAATAAAATGGCTTTTAATAAATAAATAAATAAATAATAGCAACAATTGTGAGTAAGAAAAAATTCTCTTCGGCTATACTAAGTTTATTTACAATGCAATATTATCAAGCCTACTTTACAAATCGTGGCATTGAGTAGACACACTCACAGATCATTAGTTAGTCAAAGCTTTCCAGATTTCAATGTACAATTCAATGTCATAAATATTTTAGCCATATACCTTTTTCATGTTGCAGTAAATATATATAAACTTTATATTTATATAGAATAATCTTCACCTGTATTTCCCATTAATTACGCTCCTCATTAATTTTGCTCATCGCGTTTTTTAGCCACCACCCTTAACCAGTGGTGGGATTGAAATAATTTAACAACAGATTGATTGACCTTATAAGCATTTTATTAAAAAAAATAGCTTATTATTTCACAGTTAATACCATAAAGACAATAAAAACTACACAAAACTAGATTATGTTATAAGAGTTTTACATTATGAATGAAAGATATTGTATGAAATCTGACAAAAAACCTTTTTTTAATATTTCCAAATTGCTTCTTGATTGCGTCCTCATTTCCAATATCCTTAGCTTTTATCCACGTATCAACATCTGTGTGATTTATCCTTAGCCATCTTTTCACTGTAAGAGTAGGTACCCATTTCTTTACAGATAAGCCAGTAAGACAGCCCTCAGTGCGCTTGATATATTAAAAACAGATCACTTCTCTTCTTTGAACATATTAGGTTCATCTTTGCAAAGCCCCTTTCCACTTCTGCTGAATTTAAGACAATATTTTTAGTTCTGACAGTATATTTAGCTCTTTGAACACTTTCAGGAATTGTATTATTCACTCATAATATCTCATTTTTAATATTATTTTGAGGGTAACACAAAGCTGAAATGGATGACAGTGGGTTACCCTCTGGTTGGTTGGCACCTTTTCTCTTTCTGTTATAAGTTGGTTTACTGACGCAACAAACACCAGGTAATAAAAATGTAGTATTTCATCAAAAGCAGAATGAGTTTTACAAAATGAATAAGTATTACAAGCATAGATCCATCTAATTTTCTATACCTATAGAGGAAATGAAGCTTACTGCCAGCACGTAGAACTTACTGTGGGCTGTTTCACAGAAGAATGTTAAAAATGAGTAAGGCATGTACATTTGTGATTTCCTCATTGGGCGGCCACCCACCAGCCCACCTTAGAGGGAACCCTGACAATAAAAGCCATTTTAATAACCAGTTAGCAGAACTCAACAAGACATTAGGTATTGGTTCTTCTGAACAAATGCAAACCAGATGGAATCCACCACTGCCTTTAACTGTTCTCCTATTTCCCCAGAATTTCTAACAGAAACTCAGTGTCCTCTAAAACAGTTGTCCACTATTATATTTAGAAGATAATCCAAGATTTTTGAGTTCAGTCCCTTCAGTTCCATAAAGGGAATGCAATGTCTGAGATGTTACATGAATTTTTCAAACACTATGACATAGATTGGTCTACTTTCTCATTATGCCCAATGTCCCTTCCTAGTCCATACCCTCCTCCTCCAAGAATTCTCTTTAATACAAATCTATTCTTTCTTCTTCTCTGTCCCTGTTTTTGTCCCCTTCACATTGATATAGAAGACTTGAGCTCTTTGTTTTTTATTTTTCAGAAAAAGCCAAAACCCAAGGGTATCAGTTGCTATAGTACCCCATATGAGTGCACCCCTATGTGAATCAGGTGTGTTAGTCCGGGTGAACTAGAGAAACAAATTAATAGACATTCATATGCATATAGAAAAGAGCTTCATATAGAAGAGCAGTTGAATATTGAGGAAATATCCCAGCCCAGTCCAGAGCAAGTCCATAAGAATGATAGTAGCCCATATGTCTGATATCAATCTATAAAGTCCTCTTGAGACTTACAAAACACAGCAATGATGCTGAAGGGGGGAAGATCACAGGCCAGCAGGTGCAAAGTCTTGTGGATCCAGTGGTGGTAGAACATCTCAGTGCTGGAAGGAGTCTTCACGTGGCTCTTCCAGGTCCCAGGGCCTGGGTTCTATTAGCATAGTGTCATGTGTCCTATGAGTAGAGCGTTACTCAGGGAGCGAGTGGAGAGAGAGTGTATGTGTCTCCTGTCTCCAAGGAGGAAATTCAGGAGTTTCCAAAATTCTCAGGAAAAGACAATGCCCACACAGAGACCTCATTGGCTATCACCCAATTGACAGACTAGACTCTGCCCCATTCACTCTTAACCCTCTCAACTCCCCAAATGACACCAGATTATGTAACGACTTCATCAGGTCTGTAAGCTTTCCAATGGTGGATTTTTAAAAATAGTTCACCAGACCTGTTCTCCAGGGTTCTAGTGGACTCAACTATTTGACCTTCCAACTATCAGTTGAGGAAATAGCATGAGGGACCCCTTATCTGGCTTCTTTGGACTACACAAAAAATCCAGTTCCTCTTCTGTACAAGATAATGCCTCGCAGGGAGAGAAGGGACATGTCTATATCCTCCATCCTTCTTTCTCTATTTCTCTACAGGGTTTGCTATTCCCTTGGAATGGCCACACCAAGCTCACAAAGCAGTCACAATTGTGAGGGTATGTTAGGAAGCTGATGGATTATCAGAAAGCAGTATAAGAATACAGTTCTTTTGCCGGCATAGCGCTCTCTGATCCTCAACAGCTTAGCTTAGTAGTAGCTTGGACTCTGCTTTGTTCATGGGACTGTTACAGAGCTGATGCAGCATTGATAAATGCTCCAAAGACAGTCCACTGTACAACTCAGACCCCTGCCCCACAGTACGCAGCTTTACTCTCACTGTGGGGTGGGAAGTCCGCTGTTCTGTCTCATGGTCCTTGTTGTGGCCTCCAGCACCTCTTGTACCACGTTCTTTCAGGCAGGATTTTATATGCATGCTCTGCTTTCCTAATGGGACTCATGGGGTTCTCTGTTCTTGCTTCTGAGATGACTCACTCATAGCCAGCAGAGTGGCAACACTGACCAATCTGTAAGCTAGTCCTCTGTACTTCTTTGCATGACCCCAAGCATTCATTTGATGGGAGTTTCAAAGGCTATGAATAGAAAAGCCACACCAAGCAGCAGTCTAAAATGCTCTTTGCACTACCCAAGTACTACCAGATCTAAAAATGGAAATCAGAAAACCATTGTCTCACACAGAGAGACAATTGTAAATTGCCTGTAACTTACCTCGATAGATTTATATACACTTACATTAATGGACCTGCTTGATATTTGCCCTTGTGAAGAGATCACTGAAGATATAGGTGCCATCAGAAAGAATAGTTTGGTATCTTAACCTCCCTGGAGGTAATCCCGAGTGTGGCTCGGGGTAAAGGTTAACTGTCAGAAGCAGTAACCCCGAGCCCCATTTGAGGTTACACTGCAGAGAAGTCCCTTAAAGACTTGTCTTTTAAAAAGCATCGATGAAAGTGAGGTGTCAGTTAAGTCCGCATGGCAGAAGTTCACCGCCTATGTGATTCAAGAATTTCAAGTGATAAAATCTGAGACTGGAGGTGGGAATGGTATTAGAGCTGAAACTCTGAGCTTCCAGTTTGCAAAAGACTATGAATGACAGTGGCAATCCAAAATCCACTTGCAGGGTTCCTAAATTAATGAAATATTCTAGTGAATTTCCTCTTACCATTGACCAGGGATGTGAATAGTCTTGCTATCGGACAGAGTGCATTGAAAAGTGGACTAATACTGATCCAGTTAGGTTTCAATGTAACACTGTATCACTTGTTCACCCTTTTGACCTGTTTCAAATTAGTGCTAGTTTCTATTGCATTCTTTTTCCAACGGAAGGTGGTTTTTATTTTTTCCTGTTTTATTTTATTGTGTTTTTTTGTGGGTTTCTCTTTATGAGATCCAGGATAGATAAACCTATAGCGACAGTAAGAGAACTAATAGCTTCTTGCTGTTATGTCACAGAAGATTGGGAGGAAATAAGGAGCTAATAATAATGAGTGCCAGAAAGAAGACAGTGTTCTAAAATTGATTTTAAATATGCTTTAGTCATTGAATTGTATGATATGTAAATTATATATCAATAAAACTTCTTCTAAGAAGCTTGCATTGGGTTGAAAAATGTGTTCTTTATGATTTTTAATTTCTCTAAAGACATGCAAAGTTAAGTCAAAATGTATTGCAGCAAAATAACAGAAAACTTTATTCAAAGATAATATCAAAATATGTAGCTGGTGTTTATTGGCATAGCCTTCATTTATATCTATGCTCTTGTGTGTGTTTGTGTGTGTGTATTTGTGTGTGTGTGTGTAAGAAAGAGATTATTGAGAAAACACTCCAGTCCAGTCCAAATAAATTCCATAAATGTGATATTAGCCCATATGTCTGATACCAATCTATAAAGTCCTCTTCAGACTCACACAGCACATGTAACACCACTGAATTCAGAAAGATTGCAGGCTAGTGGGTAGGAGGTCTTGTGAATCCAGTGGCATTGTAAGCATCTCTGCACTGCCAGAGGTCTCCATGTGGCTTCTCCAGATCCAGAGGTCTGGTTCTAGCAGCCTCTCTCCATGTGTCTTCTCCACTGGGATGTCTCTCAAGGAGTGAGCAGAGAGAGTGTGTGTGTCTCCCACCTCCAAAGAGCAAATACATGAAATCCCAGAATCCTCAGGAGAAAGCCATACCCACACAGAGACCTCATTGGCTATACCCTGTTTGACAGACTAGACTCCATCCCTACACTCTTAACTCTCAAATTGACACCAGATTATGCAACTGCCACAGATAGGTTTACACCAAGAAATGGCTTACACAATTGTAGAGGTGGCTTAGCTCCAAGTTTATGGGTCAGATGACAGGTGGGATGTCTGCTGAGTCACTGTCTATGCACTTTTGAAGCCAATATTCCTTCATTCTAAATCTTCCTTAGGAACTCTGGTAGTGCAGTGGGAAATATGTTGGTGCAAGAACAGCAGTGCAAACACAAACAGTTCCAAGTGAAAAAAAGAAGAGGTTGCCTCCTCCTTTGAATATGAAGTCTCAGTAATATAAGGGAACAATTCTGTTCTGTTTACACACAGAGTTTTTTAGTTTATTTGCTCCTCTACTGGATGATTGGGGACTCTTCTGTTATTGTTGTTATTTGCAGTCAAATCAACACAGGGAATGCAGGAGAGATGATCCCTTCAGGACCAGTGCTGAGAGTGGTGATACTGGGAGGATGGAAAGAAGGAGGCATAGAAAGGGGGAACCGATTACAAGGATCTACATATAACTTCCTCCCTGGGGCATCGACAACATAAAAGTGGGTAGAAGGATATATCAAACAGTATAAGATATGACAAAATAATAATTATTTATAAATTATTAAGTGTTCATGAGGGAGGGGAGAGTGGAGAGAGAGGGAAAGATGAGGAGCTGATACCGAGGACTCAACTACAAAGCAGATTATTTGAGAATGATGATGGCAACTAATGTACAAATGTGCTTGACACAATGGATGTATGTATGGATTGTGATAAGAGCTGTATGAGCAACCAATAAAATATTTTTAAACATTTTATTAGGGACTCATACAACTCTTATCATATACATATACATACATACATATGCATGCATATACATATCATACACATATACTATATATGTACATACATACACATACATCCATACATATACAGACATCAATTGTATAAAGCACATCTGTAAATTCTTTGCCCTAATCATTTTCAAAGCATTTACTCTCCACTTAAGCCCTTTGCAGGTCCTCTTTTTTCCACTCCCTCCCCACACCCCCCTCCCTCATGGATCCATGATAATTCATAAACTATTATTTTGTCATATCTTGCCCTATCCGGTGTCTCCCTTCAACCCCTTTTCTGTTGTCCATCCCTCAGGGAGGAGGTCACTTGTAGATCCTTGTAATCGGTTCCCCCTTTCCAACCCACTCACACTCCACTCTCCCAGTATCTCCCCTCACACCCCTGGTCCTGAAGATGTCATCCGCCCTGGATTCCCTGTGCCTCCAGCTCCTATCTGCACCAGTGTACAACCTCTGCTCTATCCAGTCCTGCAAGGTAGAATTCGGATCATGGTACGAGGGAAGAGGGGGGGTGGGGGAAGGAAGCATTTAGGGACTAGAGGAAAGCTGTATTCTTCATCGGTGCTACAGCGCACCCTGACTGACTCATCTTCTCCTCTAGACCGCTCTGTGGGGGGATGTCCAGTGGCTGACAAATGGGCTTTGGGTCTCCACTCTGCACTCCCCACTTCATTCACTATGGTATGAAAAATGATTTTTATAAAAAGAATTATTAAAAAACTTACATCTAGTCATAATGACCCAGGTGCCCAGAGCTTTAGGTTTGCCAAGGCTCTGACATTTCAAGAGCAGATTGCAAGGACTTGATGTTTTGTTGCATATTGTTGCTTTGTTTTGCTCTGTCTTATTTTTGTGCAGGTTATTATCTCTGCAGGTCTGTCTAAATAAGATAGGCTGGAAGAACAATCTAGAGGAGAAAACAATGGGAATGACAGTTCCAGGGGGAACAGGGGATAAGGGGAGATAGGCGCAAAGGAAGTGGTGTGAAAAAACCCAGGGACAAGGAAACAACAAGTGATCCAATTTGGTGGTGAGGTGGGTGTGGGAGACCTGGTAGGTCATGTTCAAGGGTAATGTAACCAAGTGGAATTGCTGAAACCCAGGTGGGGACTGAGCATGATAGTGGGACAGGAGGAAAGTCAAGAAAAATAGAGGAAAGAGCTGCGAGGCAAAGGGCACTTATAGAGGTCTAGCTAAAAACATGTACATATACAAATATATATATGAGGATGGAGAAATAGATCTATGTGCCAATATTTATAGGTAGAGGGACTTTCAGCCTCCACTCAAGTACTCCCTCGATGCAAGAATATTTTTTTCTATTAAATTGGCATTCTATGATGCTCACCTTCCCGACACAACCGCTGAAGACAAAGCGGTGAATAAGCAAATGTGGTGAAGAAAGCTGATGGTGCCTGACTATCAAAAGATATAGCACCTTGGGTCTTAAAAGCTTGAGGGTAAACAAGTGGCCATCTTGCTCAGAAACACCAAAGCATACATGGAAAAACACACCAGATTGTGTGATCATGAGGTGCCAAAGGGGTCAGTTACCAGGCATCAGAGAACAAAAAAATCATATCATTGGGTGCACACCTCCATGATACAATCGCTGAAGACAAATGGGTGTATAAACAATTGTGGTGAAGAAAGCTGATGGTGCCCGGCTATCAAAAGGTATAGTGTCTGGGGTCTTAAAGGCTTGAAGGTAAACAAGCGGCCATCTAGCTCAGAAGCAACGAAGCCCACATGGAAGAAGCACACCGGTCTGTACGGTCACAACGTATCGAAGGGATCAGATATAAGGCATCATCAGAACAAAAAAAATCTTACCAAAGTGAATGGGGTGGGCGTAGTGCAGAGTGGAGACCCAAAGCCCATTTGTCAGTCCCTGGAGATCCCTTTGCAGAGGGGTCTAGGGGAGGAGAAGAGCCAGTCAAGGTGCAATGTAGCAACGATGAAAAATACAACTTTCCTCTAGTTCCTAAATACTTCTCCCACCCCCACCCCCCAGCCCCACAATCATGATCCGAATTCTACCTTGCAAGACTGGCTAGACCAGAGGATGTACACTGGTACAGATAGGAACTGGAATCACAGGGAATCCAGGGCGGGTGATTGCTTCAGGACCAGTGGTGTGAGTTGTGATACTGGGAGGGTAGAGGGAGAATGGGTTGGAAGGGGGATGGACAACAGAAAAGTGGGTAAAGGGAGACATCAGACTGGTCAAGATATGACAAAATAATAATTTATAAATCATCAAGGGCTCATGACGGAGGGGGAATTGGGGAGGGAGGAAAAATGAGGATCTGATACCAGGGGCTTAGGTGGAGACCAAACGTTCTGAGAATGATGAGGGCAATGAATGTATAGATGATTTTACACAATTGATGTATGTATGGATTGTGATAAGAGTTGTATGAGTCCCTACTAAAATGATTTTTAAAAAACAAACAAGAAGGCTCTGGTTGAACAATAAACCTTTTGATTACAATAATTAAAATATTGGCTTACGTTTTTGCACCATTGAGAGACTCATGTAGTTGTGTTATTTGCACAAATAACTAGCAAAAATATCTGGGCACAGAATTTCTCAAAATTTCTGAAAGTATAAATAAAAATGAATGAGTGTAATAAAATTGAATTGCATTTTGAAATATTTGACTTTCTAAAATGTGTGGTTGTCTATAACTACAATGGGAATACTCTCATAAATTAGTTATAGGAATTGACATATTTACAGATTTTTTTCTAGATTACATGGTTATCTTGTGAAATATAATGCTTTTGCATAAAATGTACTGCCATCTCATTGAATCCCTCTCATAGAGACCTTACGAACCAAAACCCAAACTCACTGCCCCTGAGTCATTTCTGACTTCTAATAATCCTGTAAGACAGAGTCGAACTATTCCTGTGAATTTCTGAGATTGTAACTCTTTGTAGAAAACCTTGCCTTTCTTCTGCTGGTGACCTGGTGATTTTGTATTGTTGACCTATGGTTAGCAGCCCAACACATAACCCAGTACACCCCCGGGCCTCCCTTACTGACCTTACAATGTATACATTTTCATAGGAACCAACAGCCTCATCTTTCTCCTGTTGAACAACTGAAGGGTTTGTAGTGTCAACTTTGCAGTTCGCAGCCGAATGCTTACACCGTGATTGCTTTTAAACATCAAGAAATTATGTCTCATAATCCACCCTAAATAAATAGAAAGAAAAGTGAAAGCATTCTCCTATGACTGCTACAGTAACACACTTGTGCGTAATCCTGTTTTAGGAGATAAAAGCTATCAAGTGAAAAGATACTCGATAGAGGCTGCTTTATTAAGTCTTACCCAGGACAAAGACAGATCATTCTTATGAGGGACATCAGCATAATGCCATAATGGTGTCCCAAGAACTCCCAGTCATGTGGTCACGTGTTGTTGCTGTTGTTGTTGTTGTTGTTTGGTGCTATGGAGTTTTTTCGGACTCATGGCAACGTAGCAGAGTGAAACATGGCCGAACTCGCCCCATGCTCTTAATTATCATGGTTCAAGCCCAATCTTGCAGTCACGCTGTCAGTCCATATTGTCAAACCTCTTCCTCTTTTTTGTGTTCCCTGTATTTCACCAAGCATGATTTTCTTTTTCAGGGACTCAGCTCTCCTGATAACATATCTGTCTTTGCTTCTAAGGAGCATTCTGGCTGCACTTCTACTGAGAGAAATTGCTCAGTTCATGGTACTTTCACTATTCTTTGCCAGCATCATAATTCAAATGCATCCTGTGATCTTCCTTATTTATCTTCTAACCTTCATAGGCATTTAGGCATTTGGAAATAGGTCCAATCTTGCAATCCACTCTCAAACATACAACAGTAAGAAGTGCCTTAGCCCTTAAGTGACGTCTTTGCTCTTTGACTCTTTAAAGATGTCTTGTGCAAACACATTCCTGATACAATATTTCATTTTATTTACTGAGTGCTGCATCTATGAGCATTGATTGTGGATGCAAACAAAAAGGAAGTCATTGACAACTTCAATATTCCTTCCACTAATGATGATATTGTCTATTGGTTCAGCATGGAAAACAAAACAAAAATTTCATCACAAAACTATGATTTGTTGCAGATTGATTCATTACATAGAGAGGCAGACTATGAAAGTTTGAGATAGACCATGATTTGGATATATGCACTGTAGAAAAGCTCACAGGATAGATTCTGAATGGGGTACAACTCATGACCATGTACCTCAATACCCATTAAGTCCTGCACAGGGAAGTCTGTGAGATTGAGACAATTTTGTGGACTGGCCAAAGGAATCTAGGCAATTCACTTTCAAACATAGTCTGCCAGACAGGGGCCAAAAAATTTCAGGGAGGCTAAATCTATGTGAAGACACAAAATGGTTTTAGGGATCCTATTGTGAACTATAGTTTTCCACAAACCGACTGCTCGGAATTTGAGCTCTAATATAATATATTCTGCGAATCAGGATGTTATGTAATATGGATCTTGTCCAAATACCACATTATATGTAGTCATACCCAGATTTAAAGACATTTTGCTCCTCTAGCTATCTTTAAGTCAAATTTTCATTTAAATAGAAACTGCTAGGTGTGGTCTATAGCATAAACATATAGCAAGAGTAATAATACTGTTCTAATGTGTGTCACTAAGACTGATATTTATTAATAAGAACCATTGTAAATGCCTCAACATTTTAATACACTATGTTTATTGGCATTGGTACAATGGATGTATATATGTGCTCAGGTATTGCCATAGCAGATTATGTGATTCACGACTGTATTTGGTATCAGTCTCAAATTACAAATAATCTATGCCTGTTTTCAACATGTGTAACACATGTTTACTTTAATCATTTTATTGGGGCGCATACAACTCTTATCACAGTACATACATGCATCAATTGTGTAAAGCACACTTATACATTTGTTGCCCTCGTCATTTTCCAAAATTCGCCTTCCGCTCGGGTTCCTGGACTCCGCTCCTCAATTTCCTTTTCCTCCTCCCTCTCCCTCCCGGCCCCTCCCTCCCACATGAGTCCTTAATAATTTATAAATTATTATTTTATCTTATCTTACACTGCCTAGCGTCTCCCTTCACCCACCTTTCTGTTACCCATTACCCAGAGAGGAGGTTATATGTAGATCCTGGTGATCGGTTCCCCTTTTCTACCCCACATTCCCTTCTGGTATCGCCACTCTCACTGCTGGTCCTGAGGGCTTCGTCTGTCCTGGATTCCCTGTGTTTCCAGATCCCATCTGTACTGCTGTGCATCCTCTGATCTAACCAGGTCCGTAAGGTAGAATTGGGATCATGATAATTGTGGGGAGGAAGCGTTCAAGAACTAGAGGAAGGTTGTATGTTTTCTCGTTGCTACCCTGCACCCTGAGTGCCTCATCTCCTCCCCACTAACCCTCTGCAAGGGATGTCCAGTTGTCTATAGATGGGCATTGGGTGCCCATCACACACTCCCCTTATTCACGATGATGTGATTCCACCCCACCCCCACCCCCACCTTTGTTCTTGAAACCTGTTCCCTCGGCCCCACATGATCACACATGTTGGTGTGCTGCTTCCATGTGGGCTTTGTTGCTTCTGGGCTAGATGGCCACTTGTTTACTTTCAAGCCTTTAAGACCCCAGATGCTATATCTTATGATAGCTGGGCACCATCAGCTTTCCTCACCACATTTGCTTATGCACATGTCTGTCTTCAGCGATCATGTCGGGAAGGTGAGTATCATGAAATGACTATTTAGCTGAGCAAGGTGCTCTTGTATTAAGGGAATGCACACAAGGAGGCCCAATGTCTACCTGCTACCCTACTACTAAACCTATAAATATATGCACATAGGTCTATTTCCCCCATAATCATAAATATATTTACATATGTACATGTCTGTATCTAGGCTTCTATGTATACCCTTTGCCTCCTACTCCTTTCCTCTATTTCCTTACATTTTCCTTCTGTCCCACTACCATGTTTGGCCTTCATACTGGTTTCAGTAATGCCTCTCAGTTACCATGGTATAATACATGTTGTGAAGTTTTTTGAAGGATTTTGGAAGGAGGTGTTATTAGTCTTTGAACATCAGGACTCAGCTCTGTTTAAGACTTAGAGAGGAAAATATGGTGGCAGAGTTTGGTAGAAATCACATTATTGTTTTGTTTTCTCAGGGCAGAGTGCAAACACAGTCCCCCACTACAAAAATTATGCAGTCTAGTTTCCCACATTTGGGGAAATCGCAGGGGTCAGCACACCCGGAGTGCAATGGATGAGCCTCCCCCTGGGAAAACCACCTTCATGTTCATGGTATCTCCCCTGCCAGGCAAGTGTGAAAATCACTTTCATATAATCATTTTTTGAATTATTTAATGATTTTAGGAAATTGTTTCAATAGTAAAGTGTATATGAACATTTGAAAATTATATACCTTTCACATTTCAGAAGTAAATAGGTAAAAGGCTCATTCTAGAGAAACCCAACTTGGGAGACGTTACTATAAATTCTATGTCCCATATTACATGTTCCTCTCAGATTCTTAAAAGGAAGGCTCATGCTAGGCATGAGAAACATGTATGGCCACCATAATAATATAAATGCTAACTGAAAAATAAACATAAAATGAAAGACGTTTATTAAAATTATTCTCTTTCTTACTAAAAACAATTGATCTAAAAGCAAAACGCAGATTAAGAAAGTGGTACCTTCAGTTTTTGTTTTACAGAAAGAATTTTTATTATCATTGTTATAAGCAATGCATTACATATGAAACAAGCCTTAAAGTACACAACAGCAACCAACCTGAGCGCAGGTAAATCAGTTAGAGTGAAATCTTTATTGGACACGAGTACGGAAATACACCACCTTGAACTTTAAACCGAAGATGAAAATCACCTTACAAAAAAATAGTAAATAAAAACAACAACTTCTACTTTTTTAATTTATAAAATGTCCAGCTCTTAAGTGTCAGGGCATCAAAAATATCCAAGGATGTGCCCAATTAGTGTTGTATTACTTGAAATCTGCATAGTTCATTCCCCAAAAAGGCCAAGCTTAATCTGGTTATGAAAGCTGAATTGAAGCTTTTCTTATTTTCATCCTTTTGAATACATGAAAACTCTTTCTACTATTTTGAATATCTGACACATGTCAGCCTAACAGTTCAACAACTGTGATCATTTCTAAGTGTCAGACCCAAGAATTTTCCCTTTGTAAGGCTTCAATCTGAATGCAAATGTAAAGACTGAAAAACCAAATACCATCATTTTAGGGAGCCAATGATAGTGGAGCCAGTGAGAGCTTAGGAAAACATTCTTACCCTAACCTTAGAGTTCTCCTTTTGGAAATATTAATATTTAACCAGCTAGCAAAATACTTAACCAAGTTAGCAAAATGAACACAATATTTGCAATAGTATTTTTTTTGTTCATATTAAAAATCTAAAGATGAACTTCCCATTTGGAAAACAGTTTGCAGGAAAGTATGCCTCCCTCTCAATCCCAATTTGAACTTGGGGAAAATTAATAGAGACCTCTTAGAACTGCCTAACACAAAAGCCTAGACCCACACATTGAAAATATTGGCTGAAAATACCTTTGTAACTTGAATGCTTTCCTGGGCATTACACTGATAAGAATTTCTTTTTTTTAAAATTATTTTATTTTTTTAAAACATTTTATTAGGCGCTCATATAACTCTTATCAAAATCCATGCATATACATACATCAATTGTATAAAGCACATCTATACATTCTTTGCCCTAATCATTTTCTTTTCTTTTTTTTCCTTTTCTTTTTTTACATTTTATTAGGGGATCATACAACTTTTATCACAATCCACACATATACATACATAAATTGTATAAAGCACATCCATACATTCTTTGCCCTAATCATTCTCAAAGCATTTGCTCTCCACTTAAGCCCTCTGAATCAGGTCCTCTTTTTTTCTTCCCTCCCTCCCTCCCCACTCTGCCCTCCCTCATGAGCCCTTCATAATCCACAGATTGTTATTTTGTCATATCTTGCCCTATCCTGAGTCTCCCTTCCCCCCCCTTCTCTGCCGTCCATCTCCCAGGGAGGAGGTCACATGTTCATCAGTTCCCCCTTTCCAACCCACTCACCCTCCACTCTCCCAGCCTCGCCCCTCACACCCCTGCTCCTGAGGGTATCGTCCACCCTCAATTCCCTGTGCCTCCAGCTCCCATATGCACCAGTGTACAATCTCTGCCCTATCCAGTCCTGCAAGGTAGGATCTGGGGGAAAGCTGTGTTCTTCATCGTACTACATCGCACCCTGACTGACCCGTCTCCTCTCCTACACCCCTCTGTGAGGGTATCTCTAGTGGTCGACACTTGGGCCTCAGGTCTCCACTCTGCACTTCCCCCTTCATTCAATATGGTATATATATACACGCACACACACACACACACACACACACACACACATATATATATATTCTTTTTTTTTTTTTGCATGATGCCTTATACCTGACCTGAAGTCATCTCAGTGAGTCTGTGGCAGCTTTAGAAGTGGGCTCTTTGGCATCAGGACGGGTTGTATTTCACTGGATTCAATGTACAAACAACTGGAACTTGCATTCATCCCCAAACCGAAGACAAGCAGACTGACATCTATACCTCAGAGCTCCAGAATCACTAAGTAAGAGGTGCATCCCCAGTGGGCGCTGGTCTTAAATTTGAGTTGATGTTGATTATTCTTGTCACAGTTTGGCTATCCTTTTTCTCCTAGGTGATGTTCAGCTGGCATCTCTTCCTTTCTGGAGCGTTGTGTGACAGGCACGCCGGGATGGTGGCATCATGGAGTGTGATGGTTACGGTATTCCTGTGTGTTTGGTTGTGGCTCACGCATTTGTATTATGCATCACGTATGTCTGCTTGGATGTCAGTAGCAAGTTCCACAGTCTGGACTCCCTTGATGCTGACAAGTTAGAAGTGAAGCTTAGCCTCTGGACCCTGGATCCCTCCTGAAACTGAGCGGCAGTGTATGTCCTCATTAGACTGGGCTCAGGAGCATTTGCTTTACAACAGGAGCTATGGTCGAGTACTTTTGCACTTGATAGTGGGTCAGAGAACACAATCGGAGATCAACACCGGATTGCCATGAATTATTGGTTGACTTGAAGGCAGCTAAGAACAACAAAAATCTTTACAGAATCTTTCTTCTTTGTACCTACTGTGTGAGTTTGAGTCACTAATTCTTAGGTTAACAGTCAATTATAAACCATTGTTATCAAATTCTATTGCTGCACAAGCTAAGAATAGAATGAATTTTTGAAACAGATTGGAAAAGACATAACCCAAAGACTGTGGAATTTTAAAATGTAATAAATTCATAAACCCATAATTTAAAAATAAGCAATGATAGCACAGTGGTTTCTATATTGCAGTCAAGGTTATCAGAAGATAATCAAATTCTGTACTTTACAAAAGGCATAAAATATATTCTCAGAAAAAGCAAGCTGTGACAATTAGATATCAAATTTGCTATGTAATAATTCCTTAATATGGGGCCTGTGAACCGAATTTTGAAATACTTATATTTACCCACTTGGATAATCATAGTACTAATCTCCATTTGAGTTTTACTTAATTACCTTGTTTTTATACCAATAACAGGAGCTTTCTACTTTGTTTGCAAATGGATGGCCCAACCATTAGAATTTGTGCAAATGGTATATGCCCTTTTTTTTTTTCTTCAGAGAAACGTGGGGGGGGGGAGACTAAAATTGGCATTGCTATACTTCTGCCAGGGAGAAGGGATTGTTGGCAAACACAGTACAGATTACTAATGTAAAAATATAGTAAGGTGTATAATCAACTGTGAAAAACACTTTGGTATTATAAGGGCGCGATGAAAATGTAAGGCCTGTCACTACTGTGTGTGATATTCTTATGCACCAATTACTTGGCATCTTATTTGCTGGCAATAAGCATTAATGGGCATCATTAGAAATGTAAACCTGTTTGCATATTTATATGTCATCTTTGCGCTTGTATACATAGTGCACCTGTCCATAGGAGTACAAGAGTATGTGTTATTATATACATTTACTGCCATCCAGCAATTGCTATTAAACTACTGGATTTTATGACCTATCTCCCATTTGGAAGAAACAGGTCCCTGACATTCCACTGTAGCCAATGTAAAATATGATGCCATGAATTGTTCTGGTAGATTTTGGGGGTCATCTCCTAGAAACTCGGCCCTTTAATCAGCTGTAACGGGAGTGAAGCTGTCAGCCCTTGCTGGGACTCAGTCAGCTTTAGTACCACTTAGAGTATCCCTGACAAATGTACAGAACAATTTTAACAGTCCACCTGTGAGGAAGGAAATCCAAACATCTCTGACACTGGAAGACTCCTTCTAGTAATGCCACGATGACTCTCTCGATTGGAAAACCCACTGTTAATCAAATAAAAGTTAGTGTTATATGAATACATATGCTGGCAAATACAGTAATTCAGAGCTTATCAAATTTTAGAAAATGTACAAATAAATTAGAAAATAGAAGAGAAGGAAGAACAATTTGGGGAATAGAGCTAGTTAAGTAAAATTTAAAAATCAAGAGCACTTTCCTGATCTTTCTAATCTTATCTTCTCTTTCATTTTGGAAGATGGAAGAAATCCTAGAATATGTTATCCTTAGACTTCATAGTGTAGAAAATGTGCTATTTGATTGAAGATAATCAATGTAACTTGACAGTACCATAATTTGAAGAATTCTATTTGAGTTACCACTTCAGCATTCACTGTACATATGAAATAAAGAAACACACACACAAAAAGAAAGAAACACAAAGAAGCCTGAAAGACATTTCTAAGTCATCTCTGTAATATGAATAAAAACATACATCTGACTCTGTAGCATTATTAGAAATGAGGTGATAATACATGAACATCATAAATTGCAAAACATTTAACAAAATTCAACTAATATAATGTTATGGCAAATAGTTTGCTATTATACTCAAAGGCTAACCATAAATCTATCATACAGCAATAATTCATTTTCCTAAGGACCTCCATTGATGTTAAATACCAGTTTATGTTGAATTACTTAAATAGAATTTCGACTCATGCTTAATTTCATAGCCAAGCTCAATTAAGCATGTCTTTATTATCACTATTACACTTGGCATATGACAGATTGGTTATTTCTTACGATGAAAGGAAAAGTTATTTTAATTGTTAAAAGCAGATCCCCCACCCATGTCGATTACATAGAATTCTTGTCACATGGAAATCTAAATATTTTATGTTCAAATAAATCATTTCTGTAAAGGCAATATTCCACCTCAACATAAAGAAAACACAAATCTTCACCCCTGGAAAAAAGGACATCATGATAAGTGGAGAAAAGAGGGAAATTATAAATAATTTCATTTTATTAGGTCACAATCAATATTCATGGAAGCCACTTATATGCAACTTCAAGTAGAAACTAAAAAAATTAAAACAAATTCACTAGAGTCAAAGTAAAACATTGTACACAAAGACCAAATAAGTTGAAGAAAGAGATTATTGCATAATGTAAAAATCAAGAAAAGTGTAAATCAGGGTTGTATCCTTTCATTTTACTGAATCTGAAGGCTCAGACACTGATACAAGAAGCTAGACTGCATGGAGAATCATTCAGCATCAGGATTCGAGGAATACTCATAGACAACCTGCAATACGCAGTTCTGAAATTGAAGAAGACTGGAAACACTTTTTGGTGAAGACCAACGACTATAGGCTTTGATTATACTGCATCATAAAGTGAGAACAAGTCTACACACCTGGACCCATGAACAGCATCATGATCCACAAAAGATGGGGTTGTCAAGGATTTCATTTTATGGATGCCTGTGGAAGCAGCAGCACACACACACACAAAATATCAAAAGACATATTGCTTTAGGTAAATGTGCTGCAAAAGACCCCCCCCTTTTTTTTTCTTTCAAAAGAGCTTTTTAAAGTGCTAAAAAGCAAAGATGTCACTTTGAAGATCAAGTTGTGCCTGACCCAAGCCATGGTCTTTTCAATAGCCTTATACACATACAGAAACTTGGCAACAAATATGTGAAACTAAAATAGAATTGATGCATTTGACTTATAGTATTGGGGAATGCTATTGACTATACCACGAGTTACATTAGGAATAGCCAAAAGTGGATTTAGAAGAAAGATGACTGGAACGCTCCTTTGAAGCAAGGATAAATGTTCTTCACCGTTGTTAACCTTGGACAGGCAATGAGAGGGACCATTCTTTGGAGCACGACACCTCCCCTCAAGGAGAGGATGGATACAGTGACTGAAACAGTTGAGTTCGTACAAATGATGGTGAAAAAGAAACAGACAGTGTTTTGTTCTGTTATATTTAAGGTGTCTATAAATAGGAACTAATGCGACCATGCCTACCAGGTAGATGATCGATAATGAGAGATACATAGATGATGGGTAGACAGATAGATAGCCAAAAAACAAACAAAATACAACTTATAACAAAATAAAAACAATGAAAATAATGTACTCATTTTCATAGTTTCAAGGGGCTTTCTACTTAGACATTTGAAAACGCATATGTGCAACACCCATGTCTGTGTCTAAGAAAACAAATACTGTTTTTTTATTCTTGGTTTTACTGTATTCTAGCTTACATGTTGGTGTGTTGGTTGTCTGATGAACAGCTTAATGATTCAGAACATTTTCTCTGTACTTCCTTTTATTTATTTGTTTTTTTTTTTAACAATTTATTGGGGCTGATACAATTCTTTTCACAGTTCATACATATACATACATCAATTGTATAAAGCACATCTGTACAGTCTTTGCCCTAATCATTTTTTTCTCCTCTTTTCTTCTTTTACATTTTATTAGGGACTCCAACAACTCTTACCACAATCCATACATATACATACATCAATTGTATAAAGCACACCCATACATTCCCTGTCCCAATCATTCTCAAGGCATTTGCTCTTCACTTAAGCCCCTTGCATCAGGTCCTCTTTTTTTTCCCCCCCTCCCTCCCTTTTCCCCCCTCTCATATGCCCTTGGTAGTTTATACCTCGTTATTTTGTCATATCTTGCCCTATTCGGGGTCTCCCTTCCCCCCTTCTCTGCTGTCCCTCTCCCAGGGAAGAGGTCACATGTGGCTCCTTGTAATCAGTTCCCCCTTTAAGATCACGGTCTCTCATATTTGGTTGTCTTTTTAGCCCCAAATCATTATCTGCTGTTGCTGAGTTTTCTCCAAGTCTGGGGTCTGTGAATGTTCACTCTCTCCCTGACATTTCAGGCTGTCCTCAACCAATACCTGAAATATATTTTGAAGGAATCAGTGCCCAGGAGAACACGGTGCTACCCAAATTAGCTCCCCATCTAGGTAGGATCTTGCTCTTTTAAATCCAAACTGTATTGTCAGCTGCTCAGTACCTTCAAAATGATCATTTTTGTTCGGCATCTGGCTTGTCTAACTATTCTTAATGGGTACCAAATCTATACCAATATTTTTGCTGTAATCCAAAGCAGTACGCAATGGAAAAATAACTCATTCCAACATTGAGTTTGCTACTATCGGGTGTTGTAGAATTGGTTCAAACTCATAGTGATCCTGCATACAACAGAAGAAAGTACTAGCAGATCTTGCACCCTCCTCTATGTTACCAGTGCATGGCAGTGTTCACGTTCACTCGCTGCTATGGAGTCAGTGCTGATGCATATTGATCCCCTGTTGGTTTCATGTGTGCTCCTAAATTAGATATGTCAGGGTGCAGTACTCAATCCTATCACTTAGTATGTTACTGCAGAGCTTAAACTTTCCAAAACTCCATGTTTCTCTAAGTGGAGACAAAAGGAGTAATAACTCATAGAATAATAATGTCTAATTTTAATAATATGCATATAATTGACATTAAACAACAAGTTTATTTTTAATAAGGATATAATGGATAATCTGCCGCTGCCATTCTTCTGTTTGGCCCCCAGGTCAATATTAAAATAAAGATTAACATATGGTTCTGGAATTTGGAGTTAGGAAGATCCATGAGAGAAAGAATGAGAGAAAAAAATATATACCGTATGTACTCCAATATAAGCCGACCCAAGTATAAGCCAAGGGTAATACCTAATTATTACCTGGGAAAACAGAAAAACTGATTGACTCGAGCATAAGCCTAGAGTGGGAAATGCAGGATGTGAATTAACAGAGACCAGAGGGGAGAGATGGAATGCAGCCAAAGCCACATCCTTACCAGTTCAGCTGCCTGAGTAAGGGAATTACTACGGGTTCTTCTGCGATTTGGCGCCATCCACGTCATAGGACGACTCTGATTGGTTAGATGTGAGTAAACAAACATTCAAAGCCCTGCAGAGTCAGCAGGGCTTTGAATGAACAGCGAAGGAACAGGAATCACCTGTGAGATGTTACACCTCACTGGGGTACCACTGACCCGCGTATAAGCCGAACCCCAGTTTTTCAGCACAAACTCGGCTTATACACGAGTATTTATGCTATCTTCCTGAAATGGTCATTCCTAGAACCACATATCTTTTTTTTGTTTTATTTTTTGGAATCGAATGCTATTTCACTTTTCAAACCACATATTCAATAAAGAAACATAATGTTTTTAGATGGTACACGTTTCAAGAACTATGTGCTGTTGGGTGCCATTGGCTTTTCCAACTCTCAGTGACCCTCAGTGACAGACTGTCAATTCTTGGCTGTCATCATTACAGAATCAGAGTGGCCTGTTTGTTTGTTTGTTTTGTCCTAAATAACTTCTGTCTGTCTTTGAACTGTCAGTCTTTTGATTATTTGTTGATCACCCCTTCGCTTCCGTTTCTCAAACTATAGAACTATACTATTGATATCATATAGTTATTGCATCATGACTTTTTGAGAGGTTATTTACGAACTACACTAGGGAATCACTTCAGGAGGGAAGAACCTAGCTCACTGTTCTTCTGTAGAACTCTGTACCAACCCTAGTTTTATTGCATATGCTTATTTGACCAGGATAAAAAAATTTTCAGTGAAATAAAATTCAAAACAACCTTGAAAAAATAGCCCAAACTGACTCAATCATTGCAACATTTTTTTTCTCAAACGGTCAGGTCCTTTTGGTTAACAGAAAAAAATTACAGAATATTGAAAAAGAATGTTTAAAAAATGTACTACATGATTGCGGAAGAAAAATGGGTGCATAAGCAAATGTAGTGAAGAAAGCTGATGGTGCCCGGCTATAAAAAAAAATATCGCATCTGGGGTTTTAAAGGCTTGCAGGTAAGCAAGTGGCCACATGGGCACTTGCAGGGCAACAAAGCCCACATGGAAGAAGCACACTACCTGTGTGATTGTGAAGTGTCTAAGGGATCAGTTATCAGGCATTAAAGAACAAAAAATCATATCATTGTAAATGAGGGTGAGTGCAGAGTGGAGACTCAAAGCCCATCTGTAGGCAACTGGACACCTCCTTATGGAAGGGTCACGGGGAGGAGACAAGCCAGTCAGGGTGCAGGGTAGCAACGATGAAACATACAACTTTCCTCTAGTTCTTAAATACTTCCTCTCCCCACTATCATGGTCCCAATTCTACCTTACAAATCTGGCTAGACCAGAGGATGTACATTAGAATAGATAGGAACTGGAAACACAGGGAATCTAGGACAGATGATGCCTTCAGGACCAGTGGTGAGAGTGGTGATACCTGGAGGGTGGAGGGAAAGTCAGGTAGAAAGGGGGAACCAATTACAAAGATCTACATATAACCTGCTCCCTGGGGGATGGACAACAGAAATGTGGGTGAAGGGAGATATGACACCGTGTAAGATATGACAAAACAATAAGGGAGAGGGAAACATGAGAAGCTGATATTAAGGGCTCAAGTTGAAAGGAAATGTTTTGAGAATGATGATGGTAATACATGTACTAATGTGCTTTACACAATGGATGTATGTATGGATTGTGATAAGAATTGTATGAGGCCCCAACAAAATGATTTTTCTTAATGTACTAAAGACTTTGCAGAACCCAAGATTTTAAATTGGTACATAAAATTAGTTTAAATAAAAATAAGTTTAACATGTGAAATGAGGATCTCTTTATTTTATACCACAAGGAATAATAGTTTTCTGAACACATTACAATTCTTTCACTAGAAATTCCTTGACAAATAATCCCTGAAAAATAAAATGTTTTTATTTTACAAACATTAACCACAAGATTGTTGGAATATTATAAAGAGTAAATTGGAAACTCGAGATATGGTATTACATCTACATTAGTATATTGGATAAAACCCAAAACATGAATTAACATTCTGTGCAATAACACATAAAATATTTATTTATTATTTTTGAACATAAAGGGAATGGAATGTTGCAGTTACTCTTTAAATACAACATACAAAATGGCATGTTTTGGATAGGACTAGAGATATTCTCTTTCTAGAATAAAAACAATTGTTAGTATAGAATCTGAATTCTTTTTTCTTTGTGTTGATTTCTATGCTACTTATTCTCTTATTGTGGAAGACTCACTAGATATTATAATTCTAGGAAGAATAGATAATGCGTAGAAGATGGAAGAAAATCTAATGGTGGTAGAAGTATCCTAAGGCTATAGCCAATTGCAATCTTATACTACTGTATCATTGAGTCTGTAAAAAAAGACATACAAAGTCAAATGCTTCATGAAAGTAATTATGACATTTAAAATGTTCATTTCTTGATTTAAATGTTCAATTTAATAGATGCAATAAGTTTAAGAGTTAGAAACATATTTAAGGAATCTATTACTAAGTCATCAGAATTAGGTTTCAGCTTTTAAATTTTTCCCTGTAATTTCCTGATTACCTTGTACAAAGAAAAATTTACCTATCCAGGAGTTTTAAAATATATACACAGAGTTTAAATACAATTACATAGAAATGAATTATTATTTTGATGCAAGACAGCACTTTAATCTATTAGAGTTTGGTTACCATAATATCCCAATCAAGCCTCTTGTTTACATAATGACATACTGTGTTTTTTCCATGATGATGTGTGAGACCTGTGAAGTACTTATATTCTCATCCTTGGTAACAGGGGTTCAAATAAGATTCTTTTGCATTAAGCATGAGAATGGCAACCTCAATGCAAAGCACATAATCACCAGAGAAAAGCCAGAACCTGTCTGTCAATCTGCATAACACAGCCCTGCATAGTTGAACCAAAATAATGCCAAATTCTATCATTATTATGCTTAAACTGAGATCTTTCAAATAATTTGCTTAATAAAATCTGTTTGCCATTATTTAGTAAGAAATTAAGGTAATTTAAATGCAGAATTCTCTACCTGATAAATGACTTCAATCCTAGCTATAAATAAAACAAGTATTCACAATCTTAGGAAATGAAAGGTTCTGTAAGGACTGACAAATGTTTTAATAAGACATGAATTTTTATGCCATTGGTGATATAACTGGAAATCAAAAAAGTATATTAAATATGAACAACACGAAGAAATATCAGTTTATCATTTAAAAGTTTTCTTTATTTCAGCATATTTAAACGAACATATGAAATTTGAGATTGAAAACATCTCATTCATTATTCAAACCTTATTTAAAACAACTCTGTGAAAACCAAGAAAGAGGAATGAATGCTCACCTCTTCCTCATATCGTGAGAGAGCAATGAATCCTGGAACAGTTTATCATTTTGATTGCTTTCTAGAAACAACGGAACCCAAAGAGAGGGGCCGAGGAGACAAGCACACCACACTTAAGCAGTTGACAGGGACCATTTAATATTCTGTTTGCTCTTCCTCTTCTGAAAATGTATTCCTTTCCCGGAAAACTGCATAGCAGAATGTTTTCAATTTCAGAATATCAGGCCAGTATTGGTAGGAGAAATGAAGACCATTGGATAGTTTCTTATGTCAGGACAACAGGAAACCTAAAAATAATCGCTTTTCACCAATCAACCATGAAAAAGCACAGTCATCATCTAAGCAATAGTAGTCAACAAGCAATTTTTTTACCTAAGAAAGAAGCAACACCACCTGTAAAATTATAGTCTGTTTAAAGCATCTTAAAAAAATCATTTTATTGGGAGCTCATACAATTCTTATCACTATCCATCCATCCATTCATCCATTGTGTCAAGCGCATATGTACATTTGTAGCCATCATCATTCTCAAAACATTTGCCTTCTACTTGAGCCTTTAATGTCAGCAGCTCATGTTCTCCCTCCCTCCCTACTCCCCCTGCCTCATAAACCTTTCATCATTCATAAATTGTTATTATTTTGTCATATGTTACACTGTCCGACGTCTCCCCCTGCCCTCTTCTCTGCTGCCCATCCCCCAGGGAGGAGGCTATACGTAGATTCTTGTATTCAGTTCCCCCTTTCTATCCCACCTTCTCGCCACCCTCCAGGCATCGCCACTCTCACCACTGGTCCTGGAGGAGTCATCCGTCCTGGATTCCCTGTGTTTCCAGTTGCTATCTGTACCAGTGTACATCCTCTGGTCTAGCCAGATTTGTAAGGTAGAATTGGGATCATGGTGGGGATCTTAAACATTAGAAAAAAAACAACACAAGACAACTCCAGTAAAAGAGAAGAACAAAGAGAAGAGTCGAAGCCAAAGAGAGTTCTGATGCATGCATTTCAGAAGGAAAGAGGGAGCCAGTCAGAGCTCAGGACCATAACTGTCGCCATTGCTGCGAATAGAATCGTGCTGTCATATTAAAGAGCAGCTCGCAAGCGTGGCGGAGAGGAGACTGGGTTAATTGACTGGATTGGAAGGCTGAAAAGCAAAAATCTGCCTGTTTTAGGACCATATGATTCTACCACAGGAATCCATGTTCCTGTCCATGTATGCTTATAAGACGACTTTCACAACTGTTCATCAAAAACAATTTAATTATGTGTGTTGTTTTCTCACAGGAAAAATGATAGTGTAGCAGTTTCTCAAGGTTTCCAGTAACATACCCAGAGCAAAATATATCCGTTACCGTGGAATCTGTACTGACTCATGCCTACTCTACAGGACAAAGTGAACTGTGACCATTGCGTACTCGTTTGTAATCTGTATGGAAGCAAACTGCCACGTCTTTCGCCCATGGAAGAGTGGATGGCTTCAATCGTAGACATTTGGTAGGCAGGCAAGTGCTTACCCACTATACTACCAGGGCCCCTCCATTCTAGTAAAGATTCAAATAAATATTGATTTGTTAAAAAAACATAGATTTTATGTAATCCAGGAAAACTTCTTATTTAAGTTGGTCGTTCTTGTTAGACTTTTCATCTTTCAAAAATTATTTATCACTTTTTAATCTATATTAATAATAAATGTATTGTTAATCTAAATATATTATTATAAAGATAAAAATATTCCAAAGCTATTTTACATATGTAGATTTTTAATTTCCAGATCAGAACACAGATAATGAATACTTCTGGCATTGGTAACCAGTCCAAATTGTACCCATTCCCCTTGGGCTATAAGAATTGCAACTTTGGCATAACTTCCATAAACGAATGAACTACTTCATCTTAGGTCTGTAAAAGCGATGTTCCTAGAATAAATAGTGGTTTATAGAATGGAACAATAAAGTATTATCTAATACCAAAAAGAATAATGTGGCAATATATTCACAATGTGGATGAGGCTCAAAAATATTTTGATAAATTCAAGAATATGACACATGATTCCATATAAATGTCTAGAATAGATCAAATCTATAAGGGCAAAAATATACTAATAGTTTCCCTGGACTGGGTTGGAGAGGAATGAGGAAAGATGGCTAAAGAGAAGATAGCTTTTGGGGGTGACCAAAAGGTACTAAAATTGGCTGTGGGTTTAGTTACATAACTTTTGGGTATTCATAAAACCACTGAATTGTGTGCTTTAAATGGGTACATTGTGTGGTATTTGAATTATATTTCAATAAAGCTATATAAAGAAAAACGCTTTTATGTGTGTGAGTTGGTGAAGCGGGGAGCGGGAGGAGGGGGGATACTGAATCAATGAGTAATTCCATCAATAAAAGAAGCTCTATTATTTTTACTGCTTTGATTGTTGGTTCTTTCACTTGATACCCGTTTAGATATTGCCTTAGATTGTTTGAAGTCAGAAATTCATTTTCAAAGTGGAATTTTCCTTTCATAATTGGGAGCAGCTTTTCTATGCCACAATTTTATTATTGTGCTCATTATAAAATTAGAAGGACAAAATCATAACAGAGGATTACATTAATGATATCTCACAATTAAAAGTTATATAGAAAAGATTCAATATCTATTTTTTAAAACACCAAAGAGTTCTTCTAATTATTAGTTTATTTCGTATTGCCTTCAAAGGGAGATTAAAAATAATGTTTTGCTTTTTTTAAGATGCATGTTATCTTATCTGGCATAATTGTTATAAACTTTGTATATAGAGAAGTAAACATCTATAAATGTATTTGGAAACAAAAAATGATTTTACTTTGAGGCAGATAAAATTATTCTTAACAGACATGAAGGGTTATTTCTCACAATTATGTTAAATAATTTTTCCAATGGATTTAAACATGTTATGGAGTATAGTATTTTCCTACTTATTTAAAATATATTTTAACATTAAATATCTAGATTTTCATCAAAGTAATATATATGTTTTCTTGATGTGTGCTTTAATTTATCAAAATTCTTTATTTTTCAGATAGTCTATCTAGTTTTTAGGCACTAAAATGTTTTTTTTAACCAATATCCAGGTTTATCTTTAAGTAGTAATAAGTAATCTCTAAAACAATATTTTAAACATAAGACTCATCCAAACGCGTTCACTTTTTAATCTATATAAATAATAAATATATTGTTAAACTAAATATATTATTATAAAGCTAAAATATTCCAAAGCTATTTTACATATGTAGATTTTTAATTTCCAGATCAGAACTCAGATAATGAATACTTCTGTCATTGGTACCAGTCCAAATTGTGCCCATTCCCCTTGGGCTATAGGAATCGCCACTTTGGCATAATTTCCATAAACGAATGAACCGCTTCATCTATCTGTTCACAAGCATGAGCAGGAGGTTCCGAAGTAAAGAGGAGACCCCTTCTGGGGAGGAAAGGGATGCTAGGCTAACAGCGCAGCAGGCTGAGAAGTCTGCCCCTCAATGAACAGAATCAGACAGCTTTAATTCTTGTCTTTTTTTTTTACCTTGTGTCCCTGTCCACAAAAGGGAATATGGCGCCCCTGTTTAGCAGAGGATTCGATTAGTCCTATGTGGTCAAAGGGAACAATAGCAACATGTTAGTTGATCAGAAAGATGTTTTCACACTGTTTCTCCTAGAGCTTCCCATGAGACAACTTCCTTTCGCTCTCTCTTTCTGCCTCTCTCTCGCTCTCTCTTTTTAATTACTGAGCATGATATTCATGGTCATTTCTTCTTTCCACCCAGTTGGCTACAAAGCGGCCAGCTCCTGGGCTGCTTGTTGGTCAGGCCTTGGGGAGGAAGTGACAGAAGGTTGGCTTTATTTGGCTTTATTTACCTTAGCAGCTTCCCCGTGTAATCTGGTTAATCATGTGGCTAATGGGAGGACACCATGGATCTGCACACACTGTGCACCACAATGAGCACTCATTCATATTTCATACAATGGAGTGTTTAAGTCATGCCACGCTTTGCGGAGTAGATTGGCTTTCTTTGTGTGGTGTCCCCTGAGAGGCCTGTCCCCTCCTCCCCATTCAGACAGGCATATGTTCCCACTCCTGCCTGCTGCAGCTGGACAAGGAACTGGCAGGGCTTCTTCTTCTTCTTTTTTTTTTTTCAAAGCCAATGAATTGATTAGGGCAGTGTGAAATGTGGGTTGAGCCCCTTGAGTCTGCCCCACGGATTCATCTATTAGCGTTTTGCTGCTTTAATATTTCCTAGCGAGACCCATTCTGGGGAGGCAGGGCTCATGCTCCTCAAGTTTCCCACTGTGCAGACAACAATCTGTTGAGCACAAAAGAAATGTAAATAAATAAAAGCTGGTGCGATGTTGACCTAGTTCTTCTAGTATTTTATTCATGCGGAGTGCTCCTTAAACAGGGCTCTGGAGAATAGAACAATAGAGGTACTTGAGGGTAAGGGATATTTTTTCTCCATATAGAATTTTAAATTATTCCAATTGAAGAGAGACTCCTATCCAAACACGACCCTTTGGCCCTTGATTTTGATTTTTGAGAGAAAAAAAAGAGAGTGGCCCCATTTGTCCCAATGGGGTAGATAATGGATACATAGATTCTGTCATTCTCCACTGGATAAACTGTTAATTTTAGAGTAATAGAAATTCATGATAGAATAATAGAAATTCATGACTTTAAATTCTGAAGTACAGGTTTTAGTTCTTTAAACAAGAATTTCTAAGTAAGTTCAAATTAAGGAAGAACTGAAACAATATATCTGTCATCTCCTGCCTTCTATATATCTCAACAGACTCAGTAAGGGGCTGAGTCAGATAAATATTCATCACATTGATTGAGAAATTGTAGGTGTAGGTCCACTCAGACAGAGCTGAGAAGAAAGGTCTGTAATCACAGAAAAGTCTGTGATCTTGAAATTTTAGTGACTGGAAACCATGGAGGAGAGTTGTACTCTGACATCCATAAGGTGGCCATGACTCATACTTCAACAGCACCCGTTTGTGTGGTGGAGTTTTTATTTTGTTTTGTTTTTAGGAGAAGCTACGTCAGAAAGCAGTCATCAATATTTATTTAGAAAGAAGACTACTATAATCTCTTAGGCTAATGAAGATAGACGTTTAAAACATAACGCAATTTTTTACATCGCTCCTCACAAATATTGTTAGGCAATCGAAGTCTAAGCGTGTCTTTATGATACGCTGTATTTCAAGTCTGTCTGGCTACGCATAGTGAAAGTTTTATAAGAAGGGTCATGGTGAAGAGTATTTCTGTGTGGAACAACAGCAAAAATCCCCATTTATTAAGTTGACATCTGTAGCCTGAGTGGTTTGGATTCAACCGAATTAATATATTCTGGTGAACTGAAGATGTATAACATAATAGTGACAATACACAGATAAATAAGCCTCATTCTGATATGACCATTGTCCTTTATAACCCAAAGCACTTCCTTTTAAAACAATATGGTCTGAGATCACCCTGATATAACGGCATCCCAAGACATCATGGAACATATTCTGATTTGGCAATAACATACCTCACCATGCAAGCAAAGAAAGGTAAGCAAAGAAAGCTTTGCGGGTGCCTGGGGGGTACACAGTTAGCTCTCACCCTATTAGTTCCTTTTTTTTCTTGCCAATGTTGGGGAATAAGTTGTTTAACTATTCAAAAAGAGTGCATTTATGTTGGACACGAAGAGGATAACCATTACGAACTTGCAAATGCTGCAAAAGGATTGAGCAGTTGCTTTGGCCAGATGCTATAAACCACATGTGAAAATTGCTTGTGCTTTCCCCTATTTAAATAAAGGCCCATTTTCTCTCATAGTCAGCAAATGATGTAATGCAAGTTCGATACAAAACACAACTGCTCGTATTGTTATTTAATGTGGATCGCCAAAAACATGCATGCCAAGCGGTGAAGAGGAAGAATTGACTTTTACTTGGTTTCCTTATATTGTATTTGAATATGCATGCTTTGAAGCAGACGCCTGTCAAAGAAAGGAAAAAATGGAAAATGTTAAAACAGAAAGAAGCCTGATTCTAAAAGTAATTTATCAAATGAAGTGGGCATGGGGTAGCAGTTCACCAAGAAGATGTTTTTACACATCCACGAAAAAGATGGAGAAAAGGAATCACCTGTGTCGGAAAACAAGCTTTGTGTCTCTCCACTCTTTAACTTTGTTTCTGTCAAACGCAAGGAGCCAAAATTACACAAAATCGTAATTAAAGTTTATCCTTGCAAACTTCCACTTCCAGATGAGATATGTCGTCTCCTCACCCTCCACTTCATTAGAACCTTCACAATGCGCTAACCATTCCTCATCCTCCACTCCTCCATGGAGTCGGGTTATTAGTGTAAGTGAAGGATAGCTGTCATTGTGATGGAGGTGTGAATGGATCCCGAAGATGACAACTGGTGACACGTGCCAATTTATTAAACTGCTACTTTGCCTCTTAATTACAACTGATTAACTGGCCTGTTCGAGGTGGAAAATGGAAGGATTAACTGCTTTTGTCCTAGCCATCTCCCACATGAAGTGATTGCTTTGATTTTTAAAATCTGATTATCATTCTGGTTTCCTAAGGTACCTAGGCAATCATGAAGACCATAATTACAAAGAGACAGATTTTTCAGTGTGAAAACACATTTTATATTTGTATTTATTTGTTTCGTGGTATGTTTGCACATATTTTAGTAGTTCTGTTGGTATATAATTCACATGCCATAGATTTAAATATTTCAATAATATTAAATAATATTAAAATAATATTATAAATATATAAAATATATAATATTATAATATATAATATTGCAATATAATAAAATAATGTTATAAATATATAAAAATATATAAAATATATAAAATAATATTAAAAAGAGTGGTGCACATATATATATATATATATATATTTAAGTATTTTCTTCTTTCTGGTAGTCATTATTATTAGCTCCTCATTTCTCCCCCATCCTCCTCTAGATGCCTCTGGGAAACTATTAACCCAGTTTTTGTCTCTATGTGTTTATCGGTACTGGATTTTATATACCGAAAAACATACAAAACAAAAACAAGAAAACATCAAACCGATAATTACATTCTAAAGCAGAGGAAAAACCCAAAGGAAACAAAAGCAGAAAACATTAGAGCCTGCAAGAAAGTGAAACTGAGTCAAAAGGGAGACCAGATAGTAAGGTGTTCTATTTTAACCTCACTACATCTGCCATCATGAACTTTACAGCAATTTCTGTCTGATAGCTGGGCTGTTCCCATCCCTAGATTACGGTTCTGTGTGCTGATCCTCCAACTGGATTTTCGACTTCCACTGTCACCCGCAGTTTCCTTCAAATCGGATGTTCCAAATGCAAGCGCTAATACCATTATCTCATCCGGATTTGAATTTTATTGTTTACAATCCTTGGATCACAGAGGCTGGTGTGCTTCTTCCGTGTGGACTTAATTGATACTTCACTTAGATGGCTGCTTGTTTGAAGACAAGCCTTTAAGACCCCAGAGGCTGTTCATTCTGATAGCTGGGAATCATTTGATTTCTTCCCCATACTTGGCAAAGCAGCTGTGTCATCAGTGGCACTGGCAGAGTATGGCCATTTCTCATGACTTTTAGTTAGACTCATGCTATACCTCGTAGTTCTTCCTAATATTTCTAAATTGTTTTTACTTATATTTTATATTTGCGTTCATTAAGGTTCGCTCTTGTTATAAACGTTATTGTTTTTATACTGAGTACCATGTCTCCACAATTACTTTCATACAGAAGTGCATAGATTGATAGATATTAGATATTTTCTTTTTTCCCAAAAAAACCCAAAACACTTTATTGGGAGTTCATACAGATATCCTTCCATAGTTCAATCACATCAGGCAGTATTGTACAAGTGCTGCACACAATCGATTTCAAATATTTTTTCCTTCCTGAACTTGACATCAGCTCCCATTTATAGTCCTACTCCTGGACTACCGTATGCCCCCCCACCTGAACTCTCTCTCTCTCTCTCTCTCTCTCTCTCTCTCTCTCTCTCTCTCTCTCTCTCTCTCTCTCTCTCTCTCTCTCTCTCACACACACACACACACACACACACACACACACACACACACCCTATTCTATTTGCTATCCCTATAGGTTCCTCAACCCTGGGTTCCATACACTGAAAACCATATGACACAAATTCAAGAGGGTGACTCCAACGCCAATATGAACAAACAAAGACAGACAGAAATGTTGAGAAAACAGCTCACGCCTAACATGCAGCAGAGGGAGGAATCAATTGACAAGGTTTGAATTGTTCAAATCAAGTTCATTCCTTTGATCTCCTGTAGTCCTTTCTCCGGTGCATTCTGTTTACCAACCACTTGCCTCCAATCCCTGTATTGTGGAGGGTTATTTCCTATATAGTTCCCACAAATGTATCTTGGGTTCCCACTATCGGCCACAGCCGTCTAGAAATCGGATTCTCACAATTAGGCTCTGATACTATTTCCTCTTTTGACTTTGGATTATATAATTTACAGTTCTTCACTGGGTAATGATGGTGTGCTTCTTCCATGTAGACTTAGTTGAAATCTCAATTAGATGGCTGTTTATTTAGAAAAAAGCCTTTAGACTCTAGACATTATTTCCTCCGATAGCCAGCCACTAATTTCTTCACCACATTTTGCTACAGCGCCCATATCTTCGGTGTTCCCTCCCTGAGGGCTCGTTTCAAGCAGAGCCATGATGTAAGAACTATTGGCTCTTATGTTGGAACTAGGATTCAGCCCCAAAACCCATTCCTGAAGCTAATATTTTTGTGGGAATACCCCCAATATTTTATTTGCAAAATTATTACATGGATTTGGATTTGTTTTCACATGTATTTTGCTTAGTCTTAATTCACCGAGGTCAAGTAATGTCGTGGAGAAGGCACTCATATTATCCGCATTTAGTTATATTCTATAGAGGAACTAATGTATTAATTCATTCTCTCAGAATTATTTTCTTCAGTTTATGAATGTCATCCATCTAATCAAAATATTTTTAACTTTTCCTAATAAATGAAATGATTTTTTAAATGTCGCTAGACTGTAGCTATGTTCATTTAGCAAAGCGAAATTAGAGATTGTAATTTCCTACTGCAATAGTAAATTTGGCCTAACAGCGCTGCAATCTGGTTTGGTAGTGAATAATCAGTTTGTTGTTGTTGTGATCGTTCAGGATTAAAGGTCTTGAATTTAAATTACAGGGAACTTGAACACTCTTAAGCTTTAAACTTTCCATATCAAAACCACAGCAGTCTAATCAACACACCCCTAGATAAGGCAAGTGATTTGTCATCGACTAAGAATTTAAAGTTCGGCAGTTCAAATGCAACAACAGTGTCATGGAACAAAAGCCTAGCGACCTGCTTCTAATAACGATTTTTAAAAACAAACAAACAACAACAAAACACCACCTCCCTGTCACTGAATCAATTCTAACTCATCGCAACCCTATAGGATGAAGTGGAACCGTCCCCTTTGGGTTTCTGAGACTGTAAATCTTTAGAGCAGAAAAAAGCCTCATCTTTCTCCCGGTGGTGGTTTTGAACAGCTGAACATGTGGTTTACAGACAAAGACTTTCTATAAAGATTACAACGAAGAAAACACAATAGCAGGTCTACTCTGTTGTACAGGAAGTTACTACGACTCAGTCAACTTGATGGCAATAGGTTTGGTTTTTGTTTTCCATTATGTAAGTAAGACATGAAATACTGTACAATGCAGGGGGTGGGGGGCTAAAGGGGAGCTGGTATCAAGGAACACAAGAAAGTAAAAGATGTTTTGAAACTGATTGTAGTAGCAATTGCACAACACTGCTTGAAGTAATTGAACTATGGAATGATAAGATATGTGTAAGAATTCCCAATGAGATAATTTTGTAAACACAAACAACAACAAAAGAGTGTTGTTGCTAGGGTCTCACTTCATGCATCAGTTTATTCCAAACAGAGCAGGTTTCCACAATCAGTGCATGGCTGCAGAAAAGTTCTCTCAGTCTTGCTCTTATTCTCGCTTAGTCTTGTAGTGCCTTATAAAAAAGGTCTAATCAAAACAGTGGTTTTTGAGGGGAACTTTTAGGCTAAATTCAAGCAGGCAGGTCAGTCAAAATATTTAGGGAACTGTTTAGGAAACTCCAAATAGTGATCTTAATAGATTTTCTTGAAGAACATAAGACAATCATTGGGGTATATTGTGAAAAAAAATTAAGACATTGAAATGTGTATTGGTGAGAAGAATGCCAGGGGATCAGTACAAAGATTTTTTTTTCCATTTCATCAAGACAATGCATCTACTCATTCATCAATGATACCAAGAATTATCCAATGAAATTTTATTGAAAAACCTTAACCCACCCAACCTACAGCCCTGATTTTGACCCTCAATGGCTTATTTCTGTTCCCTAAACTAAAAAAAAAAATACTTAAAAGGAACAAATTTTGATTCCCTCATGGATGCCAGAATTGTTTGGACATGATATAAATCGGAGATTACAGAACTTTTCAGAAGTATATAACACTACATGGAGGATATGTACAGAAAAAATAGCCACACATCTTAATATTTATATTTAGTAAAAAGCTCTTTAAATTGAAGGTAATATATATATATTTTACACTTGTTAGTATTTCTTTTATTATTTTTTAAATCATTTTATTGGGGGCCCATATAACTCATCACAATCCATACATACATCAATTGTATAAAGCACATTTGTACATTCATTACCCTCATCATTCTCAAAACATTTGCTATCCATGTAAGCCCGTGGCATCAGCTCCTCATTTTTCCCCCTATCTCCCTGCTCCCCCCTCTCTCATGAACCCTTGATAATTTATAAATTATTATTTTGTCATGTCTTACACTGTCTGAGGTCTCCCTTCACCCACTATTCTGTTTTCCATCCCCCAGGGAGGAAGTTATATGTAGATCCTTATAATCGATTCTCCCTCTCTATCCCACCCTTCCTCCACTCTCCTGGTATCGCCACTCTCATCACTGGTCCTGAAGGGATCATCTGTCCTGGATTCCCTGTGTTTCCAGTTCCTATCTGTACCAGTGTACATCTTCTGGTCTAGCCAGATTTATAAGGTAAAATTGGGATCATGATAGTGGGAAGGGAGGGAGAATGAGGAGGAAGCATTTATGGACTAGAGGAAAGTTGTATGTTTCATCATTGCTACACTGCACTCTGACTGGTTCATCTCCTCCCTGACACCCTTCTGTAAGGGTATGTCCAGTTGCCTACAGGTGGGCTTTGGGTCCCCACTCCCCACTCTCCCTCATTCACAGTGATATATATTTTGTTCTTTGATGCCTGATACCTGATCCCTTCAACACCATGTGATCACACAGACTGGTTTGCTTCTTCCATGTGGGTTTTGTTGTTTCTGAGATAGATGGCTTGTTTACCACTTGCTTACCTTCAAGCCTTTAAGACCCCAGACACTGTATCTTTTGATAGCCTCGTATATTTTATGTTTTTTCTTTATTTTTGGATCAGGTATAAGACATAAAACAGTTTTTAGATTTCCCCACCCTTTGTTACCACATCTTCCTGTTTTAATTTTTAAATAAAATAATTTAATAAAAGAAAGATCATGGAATAGGCAAAAATGGTTAGCCTCATGGCCAACCTCAGGCCTGGTTGTTTTCACAGCACCCAATTGACCCTTAGGACAGTAATTTCTCTTTTGGTTATAAAATATTTAGTCTGCACAGACCTAAATAAACAAGGGAAACTTATACACCTTATACAATTAATTTTTAAATACATTAATTTCTTGTTATTTTTGTTTGTAAATTTTTAATTAAATAAGATGGCAATGTTGGAAGAAAGAGCCCCATTGGTGCTATGGGTTATGTACTGGGTGGAGAATGGCATGGTTAGTGGTTCGAATCTACGAATTGCTTCAAGGGAGAAATCTGAGGCTGTCTTTTCCTCTGAAGATTTTACCATCTCAGAAGCCCTCTAGGATCAATATGTGCTGAAATTGACTCAAAAGCAGTACGTTTAATATTGGAAGAAATATTAGAAATCAGATCAATGCCCTCAGATATGAGGGAAGTCAAATATTAGACAATCTATATAAAATCACTCTGAGAACCTGTATGAGGCCTAGCTAAGTGATTTCTATTTTAAAATTATGTTTTTATATTGTTGTTTTATCCATCATCATAGCTCTTTAAAAATTTTTGAAATACAGGAAAGCCAATGAAGAATTTTTAGTTCTTAATAAATAAATTACTGCTATAGAATTCATGCACAAGATCATTGACTTTATAAATATGTTTAAGGGTTTCAAATTCCAGTTAATTTAATTAACTACTAATTGAGACAGTGTAAAGAAACGGTTGATATAGATTTTGCCTCATTCTGTTTCATTTAAGTTCAAGCTCTGTCACTTACTAACTTATTTGCTCTTTCCCTGACCTGAAAAATAGAAATACTGGTAACGATTTACTGGTACCACTTATTTTATTGCTTGTAGGAAGAATAGAATAAATATTAAATCTGCATAAACCATTTAAAATAATGCTTGAAAACCTGAAGTTAATATCCTACTTAATAGTAAAGCACTGAAAATGTTCCTTCTGAGATTAAGAAAAACAAAGCAGATTTCCTCTGTCGCCAATGCTACCACATTACAATGAGGGCAACTAGGAAAAATCATTGAGCAAATAAGTGGCCTCCAGATTGGACAGAAAGAAAAAACACCATCTTTATTAACAACACAGAGGATACGTTATCTTTTTAATCCTAAGAAATCCATTTTAAAAATGAATAAGTTCAACAAAGTTATAAAAAGAAAGGAAGATAATACATAAAATTGAAGTTCATTTCTGTACACAAGCAATTGATACTATAAGAAATGAAATTAAGAAAATAAACTCATTCATAATAGCACCAAAAGAATAAAATGTCGAGGAATAAATTTAATAAAATAAGTGTAAGGCCTCTTTACTAAAATGGAAAAATATGATTGAAACAAAAGATGTAAAAATAGACACTTTATATTCACAGATTGGAAGGTTTAATATTATTAACAAGGCAACACTCTTAAATTGATGTCTAGATTCAATATACTCTGTCATGATAGCCAGTTTGTCAATTGGCTTGATTGTTTATTTTTTGGAAAAACTGACAAGTTGATTTTTAAATTTGCATGGAAATGCAACCCACCTAGTGTAGCTAAAAAAAAAAATCTTGATAAACCTGAATACATTTCAGCTACAAACCTCAAGACAATATGCTAATGGCATGAGGGTGAAGATATATATGGAAGAGATTTTGCCATGCCGTTCTGGGTAGAAACTCTCACCTTTGTGATTAATGGATTTGGCCAAAGTTACCAAAACAATTCAATGAGTAGAAAACAGGATGATTGTGAGGATGGGACTGGATAGGGAAGCGTTTTCTTCTCTTTTACACAGAGTCACTGTGATCAGAAATTGCTCGACGGCACCATTTCATTTCAAGTAGGATGAAACTGAACTAAAACTCACTGCCATCTACTGAATTCCAACTCACAGTGACCCTGTAGGACAAGATTGAACTGCTTCTGTGTGCGTTTCTGTGACTCACTCTTTATAGGGCTACAAAGCCCGATCTGTTTCCCATGAAGCGGCTAGAGGTTTAGAACTGCTGATCTTGTGGGTCAGAGTCAGAATGGTAACCCACTACACTACCAGGGCTCTTTAAGCTAGAATAGGTAATATTTAAAGAAATGAAGAACAAACAATAACAAATAGGTGAGAATGTGAGGAAATTTAAATGAACCCTATCCATTGTTGGTTAGAATGCAAAAATGGTACAGCGATCATGAAAAACAAGTGTGACAGTTCCTAAAAAAGAACTAAAAATGTAACTGCCACAAGATTTGACAATTCCATTGCTACACGTATGCCCAAAGGAATTGAAAGCATCATTCTAAGTGGACCTAGACACACGAAAGTTCATTGCATCATGAGTAACAATAGCAAAACTGTGGGGCTAATCTAAATGACAAACAAGAGATGAATGGATAAATGAAATGTGATATATATAACTCTGACAGTGTGAGTGCTGATCCACGCTACAGCATGGATGGGCTTGAAGACAATATGCTGAGTGACATGAATCACAAAAGCACATGTAATGCAGGACATCACTTACAACAGGAACAGGACAATGTATAGGGACCAAGCTTTGTTAGCCATACCAGGCGTGGGAAGGTAGAATGAATAGGTCGTTTTTACTTATGAAACTCAAGATTTGTCTTTATGGTGATGGAGAATCACATCAATTAATCATGGCCAATGTGTATGTCTAACAGTTGGATGACGATAACAGATTAGTAAATGTACGACACATAAAACAACAACAAAGATCAGTTGATGAGACTGCACGTTGGAAATGGTTTCTTGGGTTGGCAGTTGAGAGTCATTGTTTCATGGGCCACTCAAATTAATTGGTCTCATATAATTTGTAATTCTGCTTTTCTTCTGTCTAGTTCACTACCTAATGCTTAAAGTCTTAAGAACTTGAAAACACTCTCTACTACAGGAAGAAGACTCATGGATAAGAAGGGGGCAAAATTGAAACACGTGGCTAATCAAGTGCCAGGAACAACCTCCTCCTTCTGAGACAAGCACAGAATGGTGCCTGGCTACCAAGACTGCCTGTTGTGATCAAGACTCTATTCAGTCTCTTTCGTGGGAGAAATAGACCTCAATCCTAGGCGTTGGGTGAGAAAGACTTCTTCCCTTCGAAGCCTGGTTTGTGATCCAACTGGGTTTTGATGAAGGATAAGAATGTCCGGATTCACATGGATACCTTCAGGGCACTTCACACCCACACGTGGAAACCTGGGACCAGAGAAAAGACCGGACAGCTCAGCTCACTGAACTCTTGGGCGGCCTGTGGGAGGGAGCCCCTATGAGAGACAACTTGTGGCTTTTCAGGGTTTCCCCACCCTATCCGGTTGGGAGGCATGGTGAATGGTACTAGTCGACCCCATTGGCTGAATTAAGCCCAGTTGGCCCAGATGGGGTCCCACCCCGGTTTCCTGGCTTCCTGTCTCAAAGACCGGAATGGGTGCACGCCCTCCCGCCTTCAGCAGCTTCCCACTCCCTGTAATGGGGGAGGGAGGCTTTGGCGTATAGAGGGACAGCCCTTAGTTCTGGCTCTAGCTCCCTAACATTCTACCAAAGATCCTTGATTAAAGATGATTAGATTAGAACTGAATTTTAAATGCTCATGGAACCCATGTTTGGGGGTAGCACTGAGCAGGGATCGATCCCTAACATTATTGCCTGAGATAATCTTTAAGACTTAAACTTTAAGGCAAAACAATTCCCAGAAGTCTTCTCTTAAGCCAACAACTATTTAGCTTTCTTAATAAGGACTGTCCGTCTTGAGCATGGTGTGCCTTTAAAAAACGTCCCACGTGAGATCAATTGGTCAGAGAAAGGCAGGAAGGAAGGGTAAGGAACAGTGGCTTGCTATCAGTTTGGCTTGAGGCAATTCAAAACAGGAAGTGCGAGTTGTTGCCCAATGAGAGGGACTGTCACATAAGTAAGGTGATGTCAAGTAAATAATGAGCTGTACACGGGGAAATGATTGAATTGGTTTGGTTGTTTTGGATTTTTTTCCACTGGGCAACACATCAATAACAATTGTTTAAGATAAAAGAAAATCTAACCTTTGGTTTGGTTCGTCAATCAAATCTGTCAATTTCTGATTCATCAAGTAATTATAATCATAATTATAAACATAAATAACCATTATAAGCCATCCATAAACCAATTATTGCTAGTTTGATTTTAGGACATCATCTTCTCACACAAACATGGATTTTCTCGGGGATGCAAAGGAGCGACAACTATTGTATGTGTTAGTTTTGTTTTGTTTTTCCTTTACTATAACACAGCCTTTGTCTACAAATTTTCTCTGGAAATGGCACCAAGGAAGAGAAGTTAAAGGATATTGTGTAGTCCCTCAGAACATGGGGACAAACCAAATAAACCAACACAACGAAATTAAAATTTCAAAACTGTAACCAGGATATTGTGCTGTTTTGAAATTTTTTATTTTCACCGACTAGCTAAGTTAGTACATGAAAGTCTGACAGGGACAATTGAATTTTCATAGCCAACTGGAAAAAAGACAGTTATTCTGAAAACCAGTCAAACTTATTTTATAAGAAAATAAAACTAGTCATTTCCTCCTCCCATCCTACTATTTCTGTCCAGAAGTATCCAGAGATAACTTAAAGAAATATCTCTTCCTCTTCGCGAATAACACCCCATGGAGGTGAAAGAGATTCTCAGGAAACTTTGTCAGATCATGCCTTCAAAGATCTGTAGAACTTTGTGTTCTAATCTTACACCCACCAGGCAACTAAATTTAACAAACCAACCTCATTGATTACAGGAGATGTGCTGGTTAAGCCAACATTATCTACAAGTTTCTTAGGTCGATCTTTTTTTCATGTTAGAATAATAGGTTGGCTTATATTTTAACTCATGAGTTAAACCTATAACGTTTTTGACTTTCAGTGAGTGTCAATCTGATCAGTTATGCCACAGATGTTGACAACACTTGATTCTTGCTCAGCACAGATGAGATTTAGATTCTGGCTTGACATAAATTCATAAAAGTAAAGGCATTTTGGCAGTAACTGAGGAGAAATTCAGCACCCCTCCCCCCCAACCCCTACCCACTTACTTTTCTTCTAAGAGCTGATTTCTAGTCCTCTGGTCTGTAATGTATTCAAAATTCTTTGCCACCACCAATGCAAACGAATCATTCTTCTGTCTTCCTTCTCTTTGTTCAGTGTCCACATGCACATAAGGTGACTGAGGGGACTGCGGCTTGGATCAAGTATACCTTGGTTGTCAAAAAGCCACCTTCGCTTTTTAATACTCTCTTGGAGGAGATTTGCACAACTCGATGTGTTGTTTGGTTTAATAATTGCTGCTTCTGTGGACAGATGACTGATGTAGAACATTGATTCCCAAAGAGTAACAATCAGGGAGGCTGATAAAGCAGATGCCTACATTTTATTCTGGATTAGGTGATAGGATAAAGCAATCTTAACTGACAGGGAGGTGCAGAATAATGGGACCAATACTGAGGGGCCAGCCCCAATCCCAACGATGTGGACAGCCACCCCTCCCCCCTGAAGAATTTACTTCAGAGGACAGCACTGAAGCTACAGCTCCTGGAGAGAGACATCTCTGATCAGAGCACACGGAACAAATGAAGGGTGAGGAAAAGAGAGTGGAGCACATCCTGGCCCACCAAGCCTTGAAGATGATATCCCTGCTCAGAGTAGCCAATGCACAAAGAGGACCATATGGCCTGCCCCACTATGAGACATGACATCCCTCACTGACTCATAACCCTACAGGGGAGAACATTGGAGACACAATGTGGGAATTGCTCCCAATCAGACTCCACTACACTGAGGCAAAACACTAAAGGCGTGCAACAGAACAGCAAGGGGAGCAGAGCAAGGAAATCCCCAGGGAGCACCAAAAATAGATTGTGGGGCCAGGGAATGTCCCCCCATCAGACAAAACCTGAAAACACTCTTAAAGGTCAACAAACAGACCTTGACCTATTTACATGCTTTTCTATTTTTTGTCATTGTTTTTTTGTTGTTGTTTGTTTTTTGCTTTGTTTTGCTCTGTCTTGTTTTTAAGCATATTATTATCTCTGCAGATCTATCTAAATAAGTTGGCCAAGATAAAAAATCTGGAGGAGAAAACAATGGGACCGATGGTTTTGGAGGGACATGGGAAACGGGGAGGTGGGGGAAAGGATGTGGTGTTAAACCCAGGGACAAGGGAACAACAAGTGATCCAAAATCAGTGGTAAGGAGGGTATGAGAGGCCTGGTAGGGCTTGATCAAGGATGATGTAACTGAGAGGAATTACTGAAACCCAAATGAAGTCTTAGCATGGTAATGGGACCAGGAGAAAGTAAAAGGAAATAGAGGAAAGAACTAGGAGGCAAAGGGCATTTTTAGAGTTCTAAATTCAGGCATGTACACATGTAAATTTATTTATATATAATTATGGGGAAATAGCTCTATGTGCATATATTTATAGGTTTAGTATTAGGTAGCAGATAGACATTGGGCCTCTACTCAAGTACTCCCTCAATGCAATAACACTTTGTTCTATTAAACTGGTATTCCATGACGCTCACCTTCCTGACATGATCACTGAAGGCAAAGCAGGTGCATAAGCAAGTGTGGTGAAGAAAGCTGATGGTGCCCGTCTACCAAAAGATACAGCGTTTGAGGTCTTAAAGGCTTGAAGGTAAACAAACGGCCACCTAGCTCAGGAGAAACAAAGCCCACATGGAAGGAGCAAACCAGCCGGTGTGATCACGAGGTGTCGAAGGTATCAAAGAACAAAAAAAATCATATGATTGAAAATGAGGGACAGTGCGAGATGGGGACCCAAAGCCAATCTGTAGACAATTGGACATCCCCTTACAGAAGGGTTGCAGGGAGGAGACGAGCCAGTCAGTGTATTGTAGCAACAATGAATCATACAACTTTCCTCTAGTTCTTAAATGCTTTCTTCCCCCCACTATCATGATCCCAATTCTATCTTACAAATCTGGCTAGACCAGAGGATGTACACTGGTACAGATAGGAACTGGAAACACAGGGAATACAGGGCGGATGAACACTTCAGGACCAGTGGTGAGAGTGGCGATACCAGGAGAGTGGAGGGAAGGTGAGGGAAAAAGGGGGAACTGATTACAAGGATCTACATATAACCTCCTCTCTGGGGGACAGGTAATGGAATGGTGGTGAAGGGAGACATCGCACAGTGTAAGACATGACAAAATAATAATTATTTATTAATTATCAAGGGTTCATGAGGGAGGGAGGGCTGGGAGGGAGGGGAAACATGAGCTGATACCAAGGGCTCAAGTAGAAAGCAAATGTTTTGAGAATGATGATGGCAACAAATGTACAAAAGTGCTTGACACATGGATGGATGGATGGATGGATGGATGGATGGATGGATTGTGATAAGTGTTGTAAGAGCCCCCAATAAAATGATTTTTTTAAAAAGGGACCAATAGACAGATATTAATACAGATAAATGTATACATATATAGGTATTCACAGATTTATGAAATATAGGTAGATAGGTACAGATTATCCTTTATCTGAGCACACACCCCTCCCCCCCAAAAAAGAAAACTTTTGTAAACAGAACCCAAGGGATTGTTAAAAAGATTCTTCACTTCCTTATGTTCAGTCAAGTCTGGGAATTTCTAGGCTTGATGATTTTTTTGGGGGATCCATTCATTTCTTAAATTGTTTTGCTTCGACACTATCACCTGCCACCATTTCATTTGAGATAAGGTTTGAAAAATAATCTGTCTCTAATTTAATGTTTTCCTTGTATCCACCTGTCCCCTAGCTTACCCTCCCTAATGTGGGATCGAAAGCAAATCACAAGGTGAGGCTCACATTGCGGATTGCGCTCTCTCCCCTTTTGCTGATGCAGGGGCCCTTATCTAAGCTCTTCTCCCATTTACATGGCTGTAATGACCCTCCGGAATGTCCTCCTGCCTGCACAATTAACAGACTGCAGCTGGTACAAAGTGCTGACACCGGGGTTCTGCTGTAGTGTCATAGAGAACACACACATAACTGCTTTTGCTTTATTAAAGTGCTTGCCAATCAGATTAGGTAGTTTGCTCGCAGGCCTTGGAGCCTGCCAAGCCCTGCTGAATCTATTTTCCCTGATGCAATAGCCCCTATCACAGTTCAGTAGCCAGACATTTGGTGGATACTTATTTTTATTATGAAGATTTTGCAGATCAAGCCCACATTCTTGATGGCCTGTGTTTATCCGTAGGGGGATGTATAAACAGTGAAAATTCAAAGATAATCCCAAAGCCTCCTGTTGGTCAAAAATTGCAAACTACCTGCACACCAAACCAGTATGGCTAATTTGCTATATGCTTATTATGCTTTAATTACTTTATTAACTCCTGTCTACTCTGTGGTGTGGAGGAGGTGCTAATGAGCATTGAAATGAGTTAGACCCATGAAGTATAAGACTTCAAGAAACATTATAATTAGTCACTAACTAATGGAAATTGGGAAGGGGTTTGCATTTCTATAGTCTTTCTTACTGCCCCTGATTTACTTCTAACTGATTGGAAGTAACCAGAACATTCAGATGCATTCAACAAATATTCATTGAGTGTTTGATGCTGTCTAGACACCCTTCTCCTTGCTGGCTATTTGTACAAAAGTGATGCACATTGTACATTTGGTACCAGGAGGGGACACTCAGTGTAATAAAGGAAAAATAATGATTAGGCTAAGGGACAGTATGCTTCTCTTGGACAGTCCATTCTGCCCAAGTTCAGCTGGTAGAATGTAATATAACCAATTATTAAATAAGCATATCTCCCTTGCAATTATTTACACTCTAATGTACCAATTATATGTTTACAAACCTATAAAGTGACAGAGCCAATAGGAAATGTTCAAGTTTGATTCAGAATCCAGACTTCTCAGTTATGCCAACAGAGTTTAGCATGGCCACTGTGCTTTCAGAAAGTTGGACACGTTCAAGGTTGCCATTTGTTCAAGGAGCTCTGGTGGCTGGATGTGCATGAGTTGGGCTGCGAAACCCTCCAGGGCAGTCCCACCCTGCACTATAGGTTTGCTCTGAGTTGAAATGGACTCAGTGGCAGTGTGTTTTGGTTTCCATTGGGTCAGTAGTTTTTCTTTAAACTTGTTCACATGGAACAAGAATTGCACGACACAGATGTATGCCTCCAAGGGTTGAGCAACGTGAAAGGCATTGCATCCTCTTGTCCTGGTGAACTTGACGTGTCAGAGAGTAAAACGTCAAGGTCATTGCTCAACGAGAAACAAGAATAATAGAAACTATAGGAGTGTGCGTTTTCATGTAGGACTTTTACCATTTGAATACATTTTACAAATTAAGAGACACAGCCAATAGTTATACTGGACGAGTAGCACAACGTGAGGGAAGAAATGGTGAGTATTTTCATTAAAGGCACCATATTTGAAGACAACAATAAGAATTGAGCTATATAATTAACCCTTACTGTGTTTTCCTTGGTGGCATCAGAATCCCTACCATTCAGAAGTGTGCCAGAAGATCAAGAAAATGAAAGACATGCATAAATGAACATGTTTGATATTTACATAAAATAATACAATAAGCAATGCACCATTTTCTAAAACAATGCTAGCCTCTTAGAAGCCTCGATTCCAGAAAATATGTAAATAAGTATGAGTGTGATTCTTGATATCACAGGTATACATGTGTGTTCTTCTGCTGATAATGCCCCTGAGGTATTCAGGGCAATAAAAAATAAGATCTTTACACACACCAGCAGTTTTAATCATGCTTCAGTCAACCTGTGGAGCTTATTACCAATTTTTTAATCACTTTCCAATGGTGCTTATTTTTAATTGTGGGAAATCTATAAGGCTCCTACTTTTACTAGTCTAGAGAATTTGCTACTGCTATTTCTCTCACCGGAGGGAAGCAATCCAAATCCTCTCCCCCTTTAGAATTATTCGGAGAGCGTGTCTTCATTTTCATCAGATACAATTCATATGTCTAGCTATTATTGAGCCTTATTTCCTTATATATTCAATCAAAATTAAGAGAAAGCTCCTCTTTCTTACCCCTTTCTCCACATAGTCATAGTAACAGGCAATCTCCATTCCTGCCTCTCCAGGCCACCTAGCTGGATTCCCTTAGAAAAGCTAGCATCAATGACTTCCTTACTTAATTTAGCAATTCAGAGCAGAGTGCCAGCTCTATGTGAGCCAATGAGGTGCCTAACCTGGGAACTATGGTGGGTGAGACAGACAATCCCTCTGGTTTACCATGGTTATAGGCTAATGAGTGGACTACCCTTGAGTGCCAGAGCACTTGCCAGCGTTTCCAAATTTGGGCACTGATGGAGTTAAAGTTTATTGTGCCAACCTGGCCAATAAATACATGTGTGGTTAATTGAAGGGCAGAGGGATAAATGGCTCAATGAGCCTAGCCTTTCGAGTTCTCAGGTCTCTTGCTTTGTGATGATCAGACCAGGGTGCAGCTGCCTTACCCAGTTCCCTGATTCAACTGGAGGGGCTCACTTACTGAAAGACATGCCCGAGGAGAAGCCACATGGACTGACCTTGATGCAGCTCTGGGTGCTGAAGAAGCCACATGGAGACCCCTGCCAGCACTGAGATGCTTACACATTTACTGATTCGGCTTTCTTCCTGCAATCAGCATCATTGCTTTTCTTTTGTGAGATGGAGGAGGATTTTGTGGATTGGTATCAGACATATGGGTTAATGTTGGACTTGGAAGCTTGGGCAGCACTGGGTTGGGATGTTTTCTTGATGTGCACTTACCCTTCTTATAAAACTGTCTCTCATACATTTGAATTTTGTTGGATTTATTTCTCAAAAGTACCCAGACTAACACAAACACCTAGAAATTCCTCCTAGGCCCTGGGTGATCCATACAGCTTCCACTTTCCCAAATAAAGCACCTCCATCCTCAATTCTGTCTCCAACTAATGGAACTATGTTGCCAAACATTGTGCTAGGACTTGCAGCGCAAATTATTTCTTTCAGGTCTCCTTCTCTAGTACCTATACTAACTCACCAGTGTTCAGAGAGCAGAGATTTACATGACCTTCCAACGGTGAGTTAAATAAATAATAGTAGAAACTAAAACTGAAGAGGAATGCTTTATTATATGGTAAATATCTGTCATATTCAAAAGGGATTATCATTATTCCTGTTGATGTTAATTATATACAATTAAATATATATAACTATTATATATATATACATATATATCTCCAGAGAAAATATATTTCAAAAGTTTCCTCAAAGCCTTCCACAAATTTTCTCAAAATGGAGAAATAATCATTATATATATATTATATATATTTGCAGCATACATTTTAGTTTAGTATTTTCCTCCAAATATAACTATTGATATTTAAATGGCTTTCCATACATTCATGCACAGTTTGTAGCTTATTTTTACATTTTTTTTGTTAAGTGCCATGAAGTCAGTATTGACTCACAGCAACCTGATGCATAACACCAACTGAAACACCTGTGCCATCCTCACAATTGTTACATTGGAGCGCTTTATTTCAGCGACTGTGTCATCACATCCGTCGAGGGTTGTTTTCTGTTTCACTGACCCTTTACAAAGCGTCTCTATTGATAGATATACTACATATATGCCAAGAAAATGTTTCTCAATATGGAAGTTTTAAAAAATTTTACTTTAAAACAATTATTGTCCCAGGAAGAACTTCCCTGTTCCCAGTAGTCCAATGTTCGCAGTGCACCAATGACAATTATCTTAAACTACATGGAATTTTAATTGGTCTTCTGTATTTACCTAATACATCTCAGCTGAGTCACACATTGGGTTTGGGGACTCGGTGATTTAATGAGCTGCATAAAGATCGCTTAGCTAGCTAGTTATCTAAAGAGATAGTGTGCTTCCAGAATGCTGTAAAATGTTGCCAATGTTAATGTGAATTTACAGGATGTATAACAAAATGAATTTCATTTTGTAATGTTTTGGCACACTATTCAGATCTTTTTGTGTATTCGTTTTGGAGACTCTCAATTTTTTTTTTCTTTCTGATCCCTGCTGACTGGAAGTGGAGTGTTTGCTTAGCTGAACATCTCCAGATGAACTACAATCATGTATTCCCTTTGGATGCCACAGGGATGTTTGAAATCTAAACAGCAAACCTTGGTCATTTTACATTGACAGGTGTAAATGCCTTTACGGTGAGGGGGGGAAAAAGCCTGATACTGTGGTAGTCTGGGTCCTTTAGAGAAACAAATCCACAGATACCCATGTATAAGAGAGTTTTATATAAAGGATAAGTGCACATCAAGAAAACATCCCGATCCATTGCTGTCCAAGCCCTCAAGTCCAACATTAACCCATATGTTCGACACCAATCGTCAAAGTCCTTCTCCATCTCACAAAACACACACTATGATGCCAACTGCAGGAAGAAAGCTGAGTTAGTGAATGTGTAAGCATCTCAGCACCGACAGGAGTCTCCACATGGCTGTTCCAGCACCCAGAGCTGCATCAAGGTCAGTCCATGCAGATTATCCTTGGTTATGTCTTTCAGGAAGTGAGCCTTTCCAGCTGAAGCAGGGAACTGGCTAAGGCAGCTGCACCCTGGTCTGACCATCAGAAAGCAAGAGACCTGAGAACTTGAAAGGTGAGCCTCACCGAACCATTTATCCCAACGCCCTTCAAATAACCTCATATGTGTTATTGGCCAGGTTTGACCAATAAACTAACTCCCTCAGATACTGAGAAAAAAAACACTAGAAAGAGTAAGAAAGTAATGAAAGGAGAAAAGTTTTTGAAGTAACGACTATTACTCATTTCAAGAAGAAAACATAATTATTTCAGATTAGTCACTTTTCTGATCAGAACCGTCTTTGTCACCACTCCCAAGTGGCCCTACGTACACAGACACTGGACATATCATCTTTAAAAGGACAGCGTTTGTGATGCGTAAAGCTTGGAAAGTTCTGGCGAGATTGATGGTTCAGCGCAGAATTCTGACATTTGGATTAAAGCAATAAAGACATGAATCTTGTATTTGACATTTAAAAGGGAGGTTTTCTACTGCCTGTGGTTTCCTAAATCATACCAAAGGAACTTGTATGACAGATAGTTTGAGAAATCACTTTCCCTTCATTTCTATATTTTCCCACATTATGGCCAATTGATTGAGACTCAGAGTCATTACATACTCGATGTCATAGCAGCATACACACTCGTGAGGCAATCCAGGAATACCAATGATCCTTGCTTTTTTTTTTATAGACACAATAGAAAACTTTGATTTGCCAACCACAGCCTCTGGGAACTTTAAGAAAACATAACACTTGGCATCGCTTCCTTCCGATTTGATGAGCTATCTACTTGTTGTTTCTGAAAAAGAGAGTGAGCACACAAGCATGAAGTGATACAATTTGAATGCGGAAGAAAAGATAACGTCAACGGTATGATGAAAATTTCTGTTAACTCAAATCTTTAGGAAATTTACTCTGAAAGTTAGCAATGTATCACTTGCTACTTGTCAATCTCCAGAGGTCCAAGATCAATACATGTTTTTAAGTTTAACACTCGTTAAACCTAATCATTGAGAATTTTGAATTTTACAATGTAAAATTTGTCATTTGTATTCTATAAAAATTATAGTTACTGGAAAGCAGAGAATAGGCTTTCCAAATTGCATGGGACGGATTTGAGTGTACAGTCATGTACAGAATTGAAAATGCTTAAAGGACCATTATTTCTCTCTAAGTTATCCAAGGTTTATGTTGGACTTGGAAATACTTCCCTTCCTATCTCTTAGTCTACGAAGCCATAGTTATATTAAGTTATCAGCAAAATTGCCAATACAATATGATAGCCTTTACTAAAGATTGCTTAAAACATCAGTACTATAGAATGTGTGTACAACTTTTAGAATCTGAAATAAATGATCATGTTTTCCAACCCTAAACATACTGATTTAAACATGGCACAAGAGCTATACCTGAAAAGATTGTTTAACATAGCTTTAAGGCAACTTGATTAAAATTAATGTGCAAAATATATTCACCTAGTGGTTTTCTCTTAGGGTCATCTTGGTTTCATGGACTGAAACTGCTTTGACTCCTTCTTAAATATAAGCAGAAACTCCCACCCCACTACATTTTTCTTGTGTATTTATCTATCTATCTATCTATCTATCTATCTATCTATCTATCTATTTATGGGGGAAATGCCTTTATTTCCTAAATAAGTTTTTGTTTGAGTGTGTTTTCATACTCCTCTGGATGTAGGTAACACCTGCCCTTTATGTGCATCTCATTTAATTTATCCATACCTTTACACAGCATTATGTTCTCAATCTCTGTATCTGTATTCTATCTTATCAGGGGATCAGAATGCACTAGTGACTATGTTAATAGCTTCCACTGAGCCAAGTTATAATTCTTGGTGACACGGATACAGTGGATCAGTCTGTTGGGATCAATAAGTTTCAGGGATGCACTCATCTTTTGCCTACATTGTAGCTGGAGGGTTTGAACCACAGCTGGTGGGTTAGTGGTTCAGTGGCCCAATGCCTAACCCACACTGCCACCAGGACTCCTTATAAGAACGTTAGCTTTTGTTAAATCCATATTCTATTAACTTAAATTCTCTTATTTTTCCAATAATCTCTGCCACTATCTTCAGGTTATTCAAGGTGAATTATTTTACAAGCAAAAGTGAAATCTAGAACACTAATAATCTTTTCTTAAGTCATCAGTGTACCACACAGGAGAGGAGAGTAAATGTGTTAACCACTTAACTACTGCTCTCCAGAGAACTTTAGTGAAGATTTCACATTTAACCATTTTCTTCAATGAAAACTATAATAACACACACATATACACAATTATAATTATAATAACATATATATTCCTTCTCTTGGGAAAATTAGTGATCACTAATTAATGCTGGCACCAATAAACATAAAGATGTAGATGGAGCAGCATGAAAGATTAGCGCTTTACTCCCCTGTATAAGTCTAAACAGGAATGAAAGTGCTAAATGATGAGAAACTCTGATGCATGGGGGAAAAAATACACTCTAGAGAAAGGAAATAATCATCTTTAATCTTAGGAATTCCTAGGGTCTAAGTAATTTTGCATCCAATGAATGTTTCCACTCTATATCCAAAAGTGGATGTCTGTTGTTGGCTACATGATTCTATTTCTAGGTTCTCTGTTCAGCTCCACTGGTCTGTCCATGTCATTGTACCAACAAATGAGATGGTTTTGACTGATATGGCTCTGTAATAGATTTTGAAGTCAGGAAGTGAGATATCTCCTATTTTTTTCTTTTTTAGTAGTACTTTGTTTAGCCTAGTTTTCTTTCCTTTCCATACAGTGTTGGTAATTCATTTTTCCATGTCTTGAAGAACCTGTATCAGAATTGCTAAGATCTACATCACAATTACTGATACCTGTCTCAGAATTTCATAGTGATTGCAGATTGTATTTTGTAGCATTGACATGATCACAATATAAATCTTCCTAGGCATGAACATAATGCATTTTTTCCAGATCACTTTTAGTTTCTTATAGTATTGCTTTGTAGTTTTCTTTGTACTTGTCTTCTGTTTCTCAGGTTAGGTTTTTTCCCTCATGATAAAACATCTTTTGGGAGCTTATTATAACTGGTATTATTTTCTTCAATTCCTTTACAAAGTGTCTTCCTCAACCTATACAAATTTTATTGATTTTTATACATTGATCTTGTAGCCTACCACATATCCAACTTTTTTCAATTAGTTCCAACAATTTAGTTGTTCAGTCTTTAGAATATGCTACATATAGCATTATATCATCTGGAAACATCACTAGATAAGCATATGTAATTATTAAAACCATAATTGAACAAGAAAGCATAAACTTAATGGTTTTCAATGAAAGACCCACAAGATGTATTAATCAAATGTTTATAGGATTTAAGAAAGAGTGCAGCAAAAATAGTATAAGACTTCATTCCACTACTCCTGATGATGAACAGATCAACTAGAAAGAAAATCAATGCAGAGATAGAAGGAGTGAAAAACATAGTTAATCAAGCTGATCTTTTAGATGTATACAGAACACATCACCCAACAGCATAATACATATTCTTTGCTTGAGCACACAGAGTATACTCCAGAATTAGCCTTATGCTGAGCCACAAAGCAAGAATCACTAAATGTAAAAAAATTGAGGGATTACAAACCATTTTTTCAGATAAAATTAGAAATCAAGAATTGGAAGATAAAGTGAAAAAATCAAACTGGAGATATTTAATTACACCAAGCTTTAAAACTATAACAGAAAAGTGGGTAGAGGGAGATGTCGGACAGTGTAAGACATGACAAAATAATAATAATTTATGAATTATCAAGCATTCATAAAGGAGTGGGGAGCAGGGAGGGAAGGAGAAAAAATGAAGAGTTGATACCAAGGGCTTAAGTGGAAAGCAAATATTTTGAGAATGATGAGGACAATGAATATACAAATGTGTTAGACACAATTGATGTATGGATGGATTGTGATAAGAGTTGTATAAGCTCCCAATAAAATGATTTAAAACAAAAAAATTACTGGATAATTGAAGAAAGAGGAGGGCAATTTAAAAATTCATCAAAACAAATATCAACAAAAGTACAATATACCACAAACTTTGGAAAACAGTAAAAGGAGTACTTAGGGTAATTTATAGCAATAAAGTACACACATCAAAAAATAAGAAAGAAATAAAATCAACATTTTAACACAACATTTGAAACAAGTAGAACTAGAACAGCAAAATAAATTCTTAGCCACCAGGGGGAAAAAAAGAAGTAATTAAAAATATAGCAGAAATAAATGAATCAGAAAACAAAATTTACAGAAAAAAAGCAACAGAAGTTGATTCTTTGAAAGGATTTAAAAATTGGTAAGTCGCTAGAAATGTTAACAAAGGATGGGGAAAATCTGCAAATGTCATGAGTAAGAAATGAAATGGGAGACAACACTACAGAACCACATGAAATATTAAAGATAATGGTACATTATTATAAAGGACTGGACTGTGAAAAAATTGGAAAACCTATAGGAAATTGACAAACACATTACCTACCTAAGTTAACACAGACCAACACACAAAATCTTAAACGACCTACAGAAAAGGAAGAAAAAATCAGGTTATTTAAAAATTTCCCCAGAAAAAAAAATTTCAGGAGCATATAATTTCACTGGGGAATTCTACAGAGAAAGGTTGATACCAATTCAGCACAAACTATTCCAGAATACAGAAAAGACCAGCAAACTCGAAATCAGCTTATGAAACAAATATAATCATAATAGGAAAGCGAGGTAAAGACATTATAGGAATAGAATATTGCAGACAAATATCCCTGATAAATATATATGTAAATTTTTGTTAAAAAAATAATAATCCCTGACAATAGAATTCAGCAACGCATTTTTTTAATGTCGTTATCTTCATGCAAGAGTCTTGAACAGTCTTACTATTAGGTAGAGACCACTGTTATCCTGATTATGCTGGATCAAACTCCATACGTGGCCCATGGACCACCCCGTAGAAATAACCGGAATCTGTTTTGGGTGCCAGTATCTCTTACTTACGTGCTTAGTTCCATGACAGAAATTTCTTCCCTGGCTTTTTGAATGCTGTTGGAGTCTTTTGCTTCTTACACATTATTTATATTTTTGTCTCTATACTATTATGTTTTTAACCTTACCACCTTAATGTGACTTTGTTTGCACTGTTTTCTGTTGGGTCTCCCAGCTGTGAAGCACCGGAAGGGTGGATGCATAAGGATAATAGCTGAGACAAGGGGGTGCAGGGAAAACAGGGTTGGGAGGTGGGTGATAGGTGGGAAATGATTTAGGGAGTAAATAATGACGGCAGGAGGGGGAATGGAACTTAAAAACAGATTGTGCTTGCACCACTCACTTTAAAGGCAATTGGGGATCCTCTAAAATTGATGTGGGAATGACTGTACAATTCTCCTTGATATGATTGAACTATTGAATTGTATGATATGTATATTATGTGCCAATAAAACTGCTAAAAATAAAAATAAAATGATTGGTAGTAAAACAGTGGACAGCCAAAGTTGGGTTAAAAGACTAGATAGGTTTGATTTCAATACAGTATTGTCTTGGACTAAAAATTTAATTCCTCTCAATGTTGTAGCATGAATTGCAAATGGATACATTGGTACTTATGATTATTAAGAAAATGAAACTACATAATGCATAAGAAAGTAGTTTTAACTGCTCACCATTAATAAATGTAAGCTTTAATTTATAGTCTACAAGAAGAATAAATCAATTGTACTTACAAGATCAAAAAGTTAAAATTAAATGTCATGATCAAGTAAGATTCATGATAGGTATGCAAGGACAGCTCAACATCAGTGAGGTAGTTACTTTATTATGCCAACCTGGCACATGTGAGGTTAATTGAAGTGCAGAGAGATAAATGGCTCAGTGAGATAAATGGCTCAGGTCTCTTGATTTCTGATGGTTGGGCCAGGGTGCAGCTGCCTTAGCCAGTTCCCTGCTTCAGCTGGCATAGCTCACTTCTTGCAAGACATCCCTGAGGAGAAACCACATGGATCTACCCTGATGCAGCCCTGGGTGCTGAAGCAGCTGTGTGGAGGCCCCTGCCAGCACTGAGATGCTTCCACATTCACTGATTTGGCTTTCCTCCTGCCATCAGCATCATTGTGTGTGTTTTGTGATCTGGAGGAGGACTTTGTGGATTGGTGTCGTACATGTGGATTAATGTTGGACTTGGGCAGCACTGGGTTAGGATGTTTTCTTAATGCGCACTTATCCTTTATATAAAACTCTCTTACACATGAGTTTCTGTGGATTTGTTTCTCTAAAGTCCCCAGACTGACACAATCAGAAAAACAATTAATGTAATCCACCATTTAAATAAATGAACCAAACGATCATATCATAGATGCTTTTGACAAGATTCAATATGCATTTTTAATAAAAACTCAATAAAATAGGAATAGGATGAAAATTCCTCAACACAGAAAGGTCATATATACAAAACTGATGCTAGTATTTCTCTCAATAGAGGAAACATGTAAAGTACAGTGAAATTTCTTCTCATGTACTTTGAACATCTTATCAAGAGAGACCAGTCCCTGGAGATGGACATCATGCTTGATAAAATAGCCAAGCAAAAAGAGATGTTGTGAACAGTGACCGCAATAATGAATTCAAACATAGCAATTATGGAGGTAGACCAGGAATGGTCAATGTTGCATTGCTTGTGCATGAAATTGACTTGGTGCCATCTAACAACAACAATTAAAAGTTCCAATGAAACCGTTATGTATAAAAGAAAAGTATTGATTCAGGAAAATGTTTAAAGTCAGGATGGACAGATTTGCCTTCTCGACAGCTGTCAAAATTGTTGAAAAACAGGGACATAACTAATGGTCACTCATGCAAATGGTGGGATCCAACTCTCATGGCAACCTGTGTGATCACAAGATGTTGAAAGGATTTGGTTTCAGGCATCAAAGAACGGAAAATCATATCATTGTCTGCTCACCATCCCGATATGATCGCTGAGGACAAATTGTGGCTTAAGCAAATGTGGTGAAGAAAGCTGATGGTGCCCAGCAATCAAAAGATATAGCATATAGGATCTTCACCACATTTGCTTATGCACCTATTTGTCTTCAGGGATCATGTTGACAAGGTGAGCATCATGGAATGCCAGTTTGATAGAACAAAGTGTTCTTGGAATGAGGGAGTACTTGAGTGGAGGCCCAATGTCCATATGCTACCTTTATATTAAGCCTATAAATATATGCACATACATTTGTTTCCTCATCTTGATAAATAAATATATTTAGATATATTCATTCCTGTATTTACACCTCTATAAATGCCCTTTACTCCCTAGTTCTTTCCTCTATTTCCTTTTACTTTCTTCTTGTCCCACTATCATGCTCAGCCTTCATTTGGGTTTCAGCAATTCCTCTCGGTTACATTATGCAAGCCCTACCAGGCCTCCTACACCCTCCTCATGCCAATTTTGGACCACTTGTTTTTCCCTTGTCCCTGAGTTTGAAACAAATTCCTTCCCCACCACCCAAATCCCTCTCTCCCTTGTCCCCCCAAACAATCACCACTTTTTTTTCTCTTCCAGATTGTTTATCCAGGTATGGTCCTTTCTTGATTGGCTCCATTTTGGGGGTTCAGACCACGTTGCTCCCCCACCATGTGACCCCAGAAATGTCCTCTGTCACAGTCTGCTCCAGTAAGAGGGCAGTGTGATATGTGTTATTGTCATTTGCCCAGTACCCTCTGTGTCCCGTTTGCTCCCAGGAGGGACATCACACTCTGAGCATCGTGAAATACAGATTTTTAAAGAATGTGTGATCTAATACTGAGAACCTGGAAAGTTCAGTACTCTGGAGTCTTAAGATTAGCTAGAGATCATTGCTTATCTGTGTATGTTGTAACACTATGGACATTAGGAGTAATATTTAAAACATATTTAATAACAAGGATGGCATGTTTTTTTTTTGTTATAGTCAATACAATATTTACTCTGGGAAAACAGCTCAGTTAGCATAATGGTTTACATATTGGGCTGCTAAGGGCAAGATCAGCCAAAAAAAAACCCACAAACTGCTCTGGATGAGAAAGATGAGGCTTTCTTCTTCTGTTAAGATTTACTCTCTCACAATCCCTGGGGAGAAGTTCTACTCTTTATAATAGGCTATCTGAATGGACTCAATGTCAATTTGTTGTTTGGTTTATGGCAAGGGAAAGGAGACCTGGTGTCTTAGTGCATTGTGTGGTGGACTGCTAATGCTAAGGCCAGCAGTTTGAACCCACCAGTAGGGTTGCTATGAGTTAGAATAACTCAATGTCAATGTGTCTGAGTTAGAAGGGTAAGTGTGTTTAGGCAGATCTTGTTTTGTCAAGAGTTAACCTTTCCCACCTACCCCCCGCAAAAAAAAAAAAAGAGTTAACTCTCTAGTTCCTGGATCATGATGATGTGGTATCAGGGAACTCGTTCCTAAGCACAGATGCACATTGGATTCATCTGTACATTTTGTTAAAGTTTATGACAAATGCTATTCATAGAGATTCTGATGAGGGTGTAGGGTGTAGATAGGCAATGGGGACTTAATTTTTCCCCATCAAGTGATTATAATATGCAGTAATGTAGGAGAATCAATAATCCAGATTTCTCAAAGTGAGAAGATTAAAAAAAATTAAACAAATTTGAGAGGACCTCCCAAAGTTTGTGGAAAAATTAAATAAAAATGTAATGAAATATTTCCAGAACTTTTTGAAGCCCCCTCTTGTGTGTGTGTATAAAAGCATTGTTATTAATAACTTGAAAATGCAGTAGTTCACTTTAGTTTTTAATTCCTTTATACTAAAATTTCCAGAAAACTTTGTAATTTCTTTAATTTCATAGTCTATGAATAACAAAATCCTACATTACCCTATGTCCTCCAAGTTCTAGACATGGCCAAATATTTTCACATGTTTTAGTCTAGTAATAGAAATTATATGCACTGACTTATGGTTAACTATTTTACAAAATACTGTGAAGAAATTTAATTGCCGTGAAGTTTTACCACAATGGATGAAGTCAATTTTTCTGTATTTCTGAAATTTCTAGTCAATGGGAAATTCTTTCTACCAGGCTCTCCTCTCTTAGAAGAAATTATTCATGGAAAATTAGTTTTTACCAGCTTTCATTGACACACAACCTTCTTCACCCCACCCCCTCCACACCACCCGTATAAGTCAGTACCTGAAATGTGCTCTATACTAGAGCAGTTTGTGTTTCAAGCTTTGTCTTAGATAGAGATTAAAGTTATAGATGAAATTTTTATTTATCATTAAAAATTTTTGAAATCATTTTATTGGGGGTTCATACAATTCTTATCACTGTCCATACATACATCCATTGTGTCAAGCACATATGTACATTTGTTGCCATCGTCATTCTCAAAGCATTTGCCTTCTACTTGAGCCCTTAATATCAGCTGCTCATTTTCCCCTCCCTCCCTACTTCCCCCTACCTCATGAATCCTTCATAATTCATAAATTGTTATTATTTTGTCATATGTTACACTGTCAGACGTCTTCCCCTGCCCTCTTCTCTGCTGTCCATCCCCCAGGGAGGAGGCTATATGTAGATTCTTGTAATCAGTTCCCCCTTTCTATCCCACGTTTCTTAAGGTGCAGTTAAGCACATATCTTTGAAACATTTTGCCAAAGGCTTTCCATGTTCTGTGTTTTATATAAAAACATGGTCACCCCAAAAGGGTAAAAATTAAAATAAACCAAAACCCTAACGTGGTTCCACCTTAATCATATTCACAATCATGTTCTAATGTAATGTGCTCTAATCCGTCTCAGAAGATGACAACTGTTGGTGATTCCCAGGGACATGTGGGAATGAATGTCGCCATAGGGCAATGCCTTGGGTGTTCTGTATACTATATTTACTAGTTTTTTATTTAATTTACACAACTGCACAGAGGGTTTTATAAATGCAAAGAATATTCTAATGCGAAAACCCAGTCTACCATGCCACTGCACTCACCATGTTTTCACATACGTAAGCTTTATTGGAGCTGTAGTCACTTATTCCAAGATGAGGAACCCACATATTACTAGATTAATGATGCATATTTTTGAGACAGTCCTGTTTTCAGTGCTTTACTAAGGTGCAGGCCACTTAGCAGAGTTACCTATTGCCCCCTGTTGGAATAGAAATGGATCGATCTCAGATACGAGTCCTCAGTGCATTGGAAGATAAATACATTCAGTGGCTTGTCGAAAGAAGAGCAAAACATCCCATCCATCCTTTCGTATCTGAGAACCAGGCGACTATTCTCAAGAAGGGCACCAAGGGTAATGGATCTGCAAGTGTATTTTTCAAGGAAATATTTTTTCATAGATTTTATTTTTTGTTGAATTCATGTTTTTACAAGAAATATTTTCTATAAACAGAACTGGTAATAGAGAGCACACTATTGAAGCAAGTGGGAAAAGTCAATAATCAAATGATTTCTATTTACTTTGCTGCAATAACCATGAAATCACACAGACTCAACACCTCATCATTTAGGTTTTCTGTTTGATTTGATTTCCCTTTATCTGTGGTTCATTTTAATGATCACTTGTTACCAAACTAGCTGAGTTAATTTAGATATGTTAGAGTAAGTCAAAATATGTTGCTATTAGTGTTCCAGTTTATATATACAGAAGTTTATTCCAAAGATAACATGGTTAAACATGCCCCTGTGCTCAGGGTGAATAACCAGAGACAAATTCTTCCATTTCTTAATCTTGTTAAGTTACCTTAAGAGGAAAAAAAATGGATCAAAACAATGTCATTCAAGGCAATCTTAAAGTCATGAAGTTACTCTAACTGTTTTGGGATTCCCAAAGATTTGTCTTGATAAATTTCCTCAAAAAGCACAGGAGGATGAAAAATATTTTATGAAAATGTTTAAGAGATTATGAAAATTGCCAGGTTGAGAAAAAAAGGCCACTGTTTTCATCACTAAAACACATGTGTTTATTCTATGAGTATATGTGTTACTCTAGGAGTAAGACTGTCTCGTAAGAATTTTGATGACAAACTTTACTCCATTCACCCGACAATCCTGACCTTGCCCCTTCTGTTTCTTTTTGGTTCCCAGACTCAAAGACCACTTTTACAAAGCACTGTTTGAATTTGTTTTGATGTGGTATGAATTTAAAAACACAGAATTCTTCAGTGATTGAGACAGGTAGTAGTCCCACTATCAGAAATGTGCAGACCTAGATGGATGATGTGTGAAGACATCATAGCTTCAAATTCACACACTTTTGTTCAATAAAACTGGAAGCAAACTTACTTCCATCAAGTCAATTCTGACTCATGGTGACCCTGTAAAACAGGATAGAAACTCTTTACTGGAACAGAAAGCCTATCTTTCTCCCATAGAGTGTTTTCAAACTGCTGACCTTGTAATTAGCAGCCCAAAGTTTCCTTTAAATACGTATAAAAGTATTTTGAAGTCAGAATTGTCTTTTACCTCATTGTTAGTCACATGACTGGAAAGTATTAGAATTCAAGTTGAGCAGCTAGCTATAGATTGTGTGTCTTTGAATTTGGGCAAGAAGTGGTACCATAGACTGAGCAGTACTTCTAATAGAGATTTTAAGAAGGGTGTAATGATTCACTGTTGTCAGTGAAAAATTATTTCTCAGACATCTGGAAATCAGATCTGGCACCAAGAATATGACAAATTCAGGTGTTGATTGTAAACAAATAAGATAATGAATGAACTTAAATATAATAAAATGTTAAATTTTAGTAAATATACCACTTTGTATGTTGGGCAGTTTTCCTATGAATAAACAAGTGCTTGTTTCCTTAATTTTTTAATATTTGGCCATTCCTTTCATGAATATTAAGGTTTAAATTTTATAACATATTGCATTGAGTAAATGTGCTGCAAAAGACCTCTTTAAAGTCTTAAAAAAAAAACACCCCAACAATCTCAATCAGTGTATCCACTCCATGATATAATAAATGAACTCATATGCATGCTAAAGATGGGCAATGAATAAGGGAAAGTGAATGAGAAGCAATGTTTTGAATTATGTTACTGATAAAAAAATATATTAAAAGGACTATAGAATACCAGGAAAATGAAGAAATTTATGTTAGAAGTACAGCCAGAATATACCTTAGAAACAACAATGGCAAGGCTTTATATTATGTACTTTGAATCGGTTATCAGAAGAGACCAGTTTCAGGAGGAAAATAATATGCTTGGTAAGGTAGTCAGCGAAAAAACAGGAAGATTTTCATTGAGATACATTGGCATAATGGTAATCACAGAGCATTAGTTTGAAGGGTTCATCCATCTCCCATGTTTCTGGAGTTCATGAACTTTTCAAGTTCTCTTCTACATTTTCCTCTTTTGGTCAGGATTCCTCTGTATAATTTGTTCAGTAACAGTAGCTGGGTACCATCCGGTTCTATTCTAATAGCAAGGTACACAGATGTTCATGGAGGCTATTAGCTACATATGCCATACCTCCCTTCTGGTTCTCACTTTTCTTACTCCCCGAGGATCCTCGTGGAAGCCCACACCAGTGCTGAGATGCCTCCACCACCACCAAATTCCATAACACTTTCCACCCACTGGCCTGTGATCTTCCTGCATTCAGCATCATTGCATAGTTCCATGAGTCTAAAAAGGCATTTATGGACAAATATTGACATATGGGGTAATATCAGACTTATGGACTTGATCTGGATTGGGCTAGGATGTTTTCTTAATGTACAATTGCTCTTTGATAAAAAGTTCTGTCTTACGCACATATGAGAGTCTATGAATTTGTTTCTCAGTCAACCCAGATTAACACAAACCCTAAACCACCAAACAAAGGGACTAAATCCCAAGAGATTTTCAATTGTACAGAGCAATTTCCAATTGTCCTTAGCAGCAATACTTTGCTATTGTATTGTTGTTGTAAATATATCTATCACACAATTTCGGAATAACCTATTGTACTCAGTATAATGTCTTTAATCTCCATTCACACTGAACCATATATATTTATAGAGTAGCATATCTTCCACTGGTTGATTAGTAGTATTCTGTTGTAATGTATGTACTACATTTCTCTTGTTCATTCATATATTGGATATTTAGATTGTTTCCACCTTTTGGATATTGTGAATAAGGCTGCAAAAGGCATTGTTTGAGGCTCAGGCTGAGTCCCTGTTTCACATCTTCTGGGTATATACCTGGAAGAGGAATTGTAGTTTTCGTTTTTCAGGTTGTTTCAGGAGTCACCAGACTATCTTCCACAATAACTGTATCATTTTGCATTCTCATCATCAATGTGAAAGGTTTCCAATTGCCCACCATCCTTGCCAACATTTGTTCATTTCTCTTTTTTAATTGTAGTCATCGTAAGGGGAATGAGAAGGTATCTCATTATGGGTTCACTTGATTCTGTCTGAAGATTGATGATGTTCTTGATCCTCCATCTACTCTTCTTCTCTCTACCTTCTTCTCCAGCATCCCCATGGCTGAAGAGGAGATAATTATGGATGTCACTCAGAGACCTCTAGTCCTCTCAACATGAAAGGATGCTGGAATGGAATCTGAAGTGCCAAGCAGCAGAATCAGATTTTAACAACAGAGAATGCATTGTAGCAGTGACTCAATTGCCCTGAAATTCTAGCAGCCGAAAGATTACAGGAAAAGAGACCAAAACATAAACACGACCAAATGTTACTCATAATGATTCATAGATGTTTGTGTTCAGGGCCTAATGGAAGTCTTTGTACAAAGATCCATGCTATGATAACAAAGTGTTTAGAAAAGAGAAAGCAAATCATTAGACCTTTTGGTTTTTAGGGCACGATTCACTTATCTCTCTGTATATTCCTTGTAGGTTGGTTTACGACGCAATGGAGAGAGGTGGAATCATTGGATGCCATGTAAGGCGTAAAGAGCTGTCAAAACCAACAGTTAGCTCAGTTCATTAGCATCGTCCGCAGCTGAGAATGAGGTGGGAGCATGATTGCTGAACAGGGTGCATTGTCATAGTCTATAGCCCCAATTCTCACCAGCCAGCTCTTAGTGCTTGACTGTTTCCCCACAGGCCAAACAACATTGCACAGGATCGTCAATAGAGCTTGAGAAATAAGGCATGGCTTAGAAAAATGGATGTTGCAATGAGATGTTCCGAATGCACCATATAGTAAGAGATGGCACGATGGGGAATCAGAGTTCCAGTTTCCTCAGGACTGTTCTCATTTGCTTGGAATAGCCTCAATGTATGCACTTTTCCCACAGCACATGTTATTAACCCTTGCTACGCACGAATCCTGAACCAGTTCATGATAATCAGATAATGAGAATGAATGATATAGTCATCTTTGCTTTAGTTCATTTCACATGACTCAAATGTATCCTAAAATAGATGTGTTCTCAATTGCCTGGATTTATCTAGTGAGCTGTATGTACTACTGTGATAAGTAGGTTTATTGTGCCAACCTGGCCAGTGAACACATGTGGGATTAATTGAAAGGCGAAGAGATAAATGGCCGGTGAGCCTTGGTCTTCTTATCTCTTGTTCTTTGATGATCAGACCAGTGTGCAGGTGCCTTAGCTTGTTCTCAGCTTCAATTGGCAAGCTGCACTACCTGTGGGACACCTAACCCGTAGACTGTGTCACTGTAGTTTGAGGTTCCTTCAAGACCTGCTCTGTCACGCTACTGGAGTATGCATTGCTTGAGCTGGGGACTGTTGGACCCTGTCATCTGGCTGACTGTTGGTGACCTGCCTTGCTGTTTGCTGCCTGTGGCCAGATAGCCTGAATTGTGCTACAGAGGAATACCTGGCAAACCTCAAGACTTAAAGGACTGCCAGTGTATTAGCACAGAAGTGACTTGAACTGAGTCAGTTGTACTGCTCTATAGATTAATTGTTTACTTTTATGCTATCTATCCAGCTAGACATCGGATGGTATAAGATATGAGAAAATAATAATTATTTATAAATTATCAAGGGTTCAGGGGCAGGGGGAGCGGGGAGGGGGGGGAATGAGGAGCTGATACCAAGTGCTCAAGTAGAAAGCAGGTGTTTTGGGAATGATGATGGCAACATATGTATGAATGTGCTGGACACAAATGTTGTATATATGGATTGTAAAAAGAGTTGCATGAACCCCTAATGAAATGATTATATATATATATAATATTTAGTGTCCTGGTTTTATTTCTCCAGAGAACCCTGTCTGATATAATTGGTACCTGGAGTGGTTCTAGAGAAATAAAATCATAAATATGAGCTTCTTAAATAGACTTTCCAGTCTGATTAAGCTTAATAGCACTGATAATGCTATTTTTATACCCAAAGGCAAAGATAAGTCTGACACTCTTACTAATCCATGGTGTGAAGTAGCACACATAACCTCTACAGTACCACCACCAATAGATGAATTGTTGGTTAAAGGAGAGGCTCTGGGTGATGTTTTCCAGCAGTTTTGTCAGGATGAGAAGTATAGGAAGCTGGTTGGCTAGTCCTCCTTGCAATGGAAAGTGTGATTAAGGAGAGGGATGGTCTCAGAGCCTCAGAAGCACACCTCAATAACAGACCTAAAAACGTCCGTCTGTGCTACAAAGGAGAGCCTTCTCTCCTCTAGTAATAGAGCTGACATTGCTGAGAACCAGTCTCATCATGCAAGTGACTGAATTACAATGTTGCAGAATTGCAGATCTAGAGCAATGTCTGATACCAAGTGAGGGTGTTGATAGGAAAGTTGGGACCCTGAAACATGGGATGGGAACATATGGGCTGATGATCAAGAAGAGGAGGATATTGAGCTCCTCAAAATGATTGAGCCACCCCAGTCAATAGATCCACTATCAATAAAACAACCCACACCTGAGCAGATTAACCAAACTGTTCAAGCTGATATGCCAGGTAGGGCTGTATCAGTAGCATTGCCTGAAGGAGATGCCTTACAAGATATTGCTGAGAGCGCCCAGGAAACACCCTCAGCACTCATTATTTCCTCTAGCCCTGTAACTAAAATTAAGGTTAAGGCGCTCCTAAAGGTGAGGTTGAAATGATTACCCAAAAAGAAGCACGTTATACTCACAAAGATCTGCTCAGGTTTTCTAAGATATACAAGCAGAAGCCTGGGGAATATCCCTGGGAATGGTTATTGAGGGTGTGGGATACTGGTACATGAAATGTAATATTGTACTGGTCTGAGTTTCTGGATGTGGGGCCCCTAAGCACAGATTCTTCTTTCAATGTCTCTGTGAGAGAGGCTAGGAGAGGATCTAATTCCTTATTTGGTTGGTTCACTGAAGCATTGACTGCCAAATGACCTAGATTAGACCAATTTGAGGTACCCGGCCTACCTTGGTACACTGTTGAAGAAGACATCCAACAATTTAGGGAAATTGGTATGTTGAATGGATCTATCAGGATATCCCATAGACCCCAAAAGGGGGTGTCTTAAGGGCTTCCCTTTTACCGCAACCATAAGGAACAAGTTTTTAAAGTGGGCCCCAGCATCTGTGAACACTCCTGTAATTGCTATTTTATGTGCACCAGGATTAACAGTGGGCACTGCCCTCAGTGAACTCTGACATTTGCCTACAATGGGGCTGACTGGGCCCTGGGGTGGTAGAAGGCAGCTGTTAGCACTGAGTCAACAGAGACAGGGTGGACATGCTTATAATAGACAGCTAGGTTTCCATAATAATAAAAAACAACAGGTCTTGTGAGGACGTATGGCATTGACTACTTAGCCATGGTGTCCCTAGGAGTGAAATACATGGGAAACCTACTAAATATTTACATTATATATACAGGCAGAAGAATGGTTGATCAGATGAACAGCAGAATAGACAGTCATGATCGCTCAATAATTTCCCAGGCCTGAGCCAATTTATAGACCCACAACTCCTTAAATGAGGGAAAGACCTCCAATTTTGAGTGGAGCATAGAACAAGAAAAGGCTCTGCAACAGGTTCAGGCTGATGTGCAAGCAGCTTTGCCACTGGGACCATAGGATCCAGCTGATCCGATGGTGCTAGAGGTGTCAGTTGTAGATAAAGATGTAGTGTGGAGTCTTTGGCAGATCCCTATTGGTGAATCACAGCATAGATCATAGGGATTTTGGAGTAAGGTCCTGCCATCCTCTGCAAACTACTCCCTCTTTGAAAATCAGCTGTTGGCCTGTTACTGGGCCTTGGTGGAGACTGAACGCCTCACTATGGGCCACCAAGTCACCATGAGGCCTGAACTACCCATCATGAACTGGATATTGTCTGACCCACAGAGTCATAAAGTTGGACGTGCACAGCAACAGTCCATTGTTAAATGGAAGTGGTATATACGAGATCGGGCCTTTGTCCAGATAGCCTGATTTGCTCTACAGAGGACCACCTGGTGGCCCTTAAGAACTGAAGGACTGTCAGTGTATTAGCTGTCTCATGGAAGGGAGTTGCACTGAGCCATTTGCACTGCTCTATAGATTAATTAACTGTTTATTTCTTATGATATACATATATATCTCTTTCTATATAAATATATATAAAATAATTAGTGTCATGGTTTTGCTTCTCTAGAGTGCCCTGTCTTTCATAAATACAAAAAAGCATTGTGTTACATATAATATTTAAATTAAGAAATGCAACATATACAATCAGGTGATAAGTGCACCCAGAAATGAATGTGTTCGTTTCACAAAGGTGCAATAATGGAACTGTTGGAGAAGTGTTGAACTGATCATTGATAATTCACCCGCCATTCCATGGGTAGAGATGAGGCTATCTGCTCCTATAAATATTTATAGCCTTAGAAATCCTATATAATATAAAACTGAGATGAGTCAGAATCAACTTGATGGCAATGTATATTGTACCAAGAGTCATGAATATAAAAGCTCATGGAACTATTCATCTTAATTTTTAGTACATTTCAAGCAGCATTCAAGAAGAAAGTTCCTGGAAAAGGATTCCTAGAAGTGAATTTTATGGAATTAAAAAAAAAAGTTGTAAATGGGCCAAACTGTTCCACTTTCTCCAGTCCCTAATATTCATGAGACTCAATGGAGATAAGGAAAATTATCAGATGAGCTGCCCCATATCCCAGTTGGCAGCTTAAGGCACTGAATAATAGAATCCATCACGTGCTAAATACATCAATTATCTATTTAATTTAAGACATTCATGGCCTCTTATAATGGTTCACAATGCTACTATTTTCGATTCAGAAACAACACTGCAGTAATAACTAATGTTATCTTTAAAAGACAAGTATTTGGATTTTCTTTTCTACAATATTATTTATGTCAGATATATGTGTATATCTGGCTCAAAATATTTTCCTTGGATGGGAAATTTAAAACCAGATTTATCCATCATAGGTGTCTTTAGCTGAGTTCTCTAGAAAGCAAAACTAGTGAGACTTATGCAGGTATGTATAGTGATTGTTAAGTGCTGAAGAGAAGGATAGAATTCATACTTACACTCTGCTCAACAGAATGAAACCATGCCAGGCTCACAATCACTGTTAGGTGTGAGGCCATTGTTAAAGACCCTGTGTCAATCCATCTTGTGAAGGATCTTCCTCTTTTTCAATGACCTCTATTTTACCCTGACAAGGATCCCTCCTCCTAACATGCCCAGAGTACCTAAGACAAAGCCTTGCAATCCTGACTCCCAAGAAGTAATTTGGCTGCGCTTATTCCAACACATATTTGTTAGTTCTTCTGGCAGTACGTGGTGTATTTAATACTCTGTCCAAACTACTATTAGAAATATTGATGCTTTATTCATTGTCCACTTTTTGCATGCAGGTGAAGCTTTTGGAGATCCCATGGCATGGAACAGGTGCACCTCAGTCCTCGAAGTGATAATCTTGCTTTTTAATACTTTACAAAACTCTATTGCAGCAAAACTGTCAGATGCATTAAGTTTGGCCCCCTGGTTGCTACGTCTAGGGTGATCAATCCTGTACCCAAATGAACAAACCAAACCCATCATCATCAAGATGCTTCTGACCGAAATCTATTAATCTTAATTTTTAGTATATTTCAAGCAGCTTTCAAGAAGAAAGTTCCTGGAAAAGGATTCCTAGAAGTGAATTTTATGGAATTAAAAAAAAAGTTGTAAATGGGTCAAACTGTTCCACTTTCTCCAGTCCCTAATATATATATATATATATATATATATATATATATATATATATAGATATAGATATAGATATAGATATAGATATAGATATAGATATAGATATAGATATAGATATAGATATAGATATAGATATAGATATAGATATAGATATAGATATAGATATAGATATAGATATAGATATAGATATAGATATAGATATGGATATAGATATATATGTTTATTTATTTATAAATTTATCTCAAGTAAATGGTTTGCCAGTGGTAGAGGTTAGCACAACCCAAGTATGTATATCAGACAAAGGTTGAAAGACATTCTTCTCTTATATTCATGCAGGGACGGCTGAACCCAACAAAGATCACAGGGCAGATGGCAAGCAGGTTTACGCTCAAGAAGTGGAGATAGATCCAATGATGACAAGTCAGATGCAGGATGTAGCGCAAGCAAAAAATGTAGTAAGTTTTGCCTGAATATCCAGATATATTCTTTATAGGTCACTAAACCAAAACTACACTCACTATTGTTGAGTCATTTCTGATTGCTCCATAGGTTTCCAAGTCTGTAAACCTTTATGGAATCCGTGGAAGAAGTGGCTGGTAGGTTCTAGATGATTACCGTGAGGGACGTGGCACAACATTCAATTCACTATGCCATGAGAGCTTCTGATGTTTACACAGGCTATACCCTAAGGAAATTCCCTCTAAAACTGATTGGCTGATCTATCAGATAACATTTTTGTAGATGATTATATAATACTACAAATTGAAAGCTATAACACATACACATATATACCTTTACGAGTAGCATTACATCATTAATTTCCCGACTATGTCATTACATAACCGCCTAAGCACTAAGAATCACGGGCTAGTCAAGTTGATGATAGATTATCTTAACTATCAGAATTGCCAAATGTGACCATAATATGCCTGTTCTTCTGAGGAGTCTAGAAAAACAAAACCAGTGACATATATATATATATATATATCTCCAAGATTTTATATCAAGAAGACATCCCAGAGCAGTCCAACTCAAGTTCAAAGGTTCAGTGCCACCCTGGACCATCTTCAGACGCAAACTACTGACACAGAAAGGTGGAGCAGGAAGCAAAGAGAACATGAGCGAGTGTGTGCAGAGGTGCATGAATCCAAAGTCAGAGAAAACATGATAGGGCTCCACAGCTCTCAAGGTCTTGTATTCCTCGTGAAGCCACCTCTGGAGGCAGGCACAGAGTCCCAGCAAGCAGGAAAGCCAAGGGGGGTGTGATAGGTCGGTTTATTGGACCAACCTGGTCAATAAGAACATATGGGATTAATAAGGTGGTCACCTTTTGATTGGAGGACAAAGAGATAACTGGCTCAGCAAGCCTCACCTCTCTCTTTATTGTTCTCTGGTGATTGGACCAGCATGCTAATTATCTGCCTCATCTTGTGACCTACACTACCTGTGGGAGTGTCAACCTGTGGATCGTGTCGCTAGAGCTTGAGGTTCCCACGAGAACTGCTTCGCCACACTGTTAAGTGTATTCATCACTTGAGTGTGGGACTGTCGGACCTTGTTCTCTTGCTGACAGCCCATGACCCACCCTGGTGTCTGCTGCTTGTGGCCGGGATGCCTGCATTGACCTATGGAAAACTCAGCTGTCTGCTTCCTTGACCTTGGACCCAGCGGCCCTTGTGAGTTGAAGGACTTTCCATATATGAACTGCTCCATGGAAGTGAGTTAAACTGAACCCTCTGTACTGCCGTATGGATGAATTGGCTGTTATATTCCTTCGTGCTGCATCTATCTAACACAGGGGAGAAGGAGACAGGAGAGGTGCCAGTGTCTGACAGAAAATGGCGACACCTTCCAAGAGGCATTATCAGGGTGTGACCTGATTGACAGGTTGGATGCCACCCTTACATGAATGCTGGTTGACCAAAAATCTAACTGCTAAAATTCTAAATTATTACAACTTATAGCTGCATAGTTCATTGGGAAACAATCTGAATCTGCTTCACTAGATAAAATATTTATCTTTTGAATGTAGGGATATATTTCTCTCAAAAAGATTTTGAGGGGTGATGCCATTAGTAAGGTGCAAGGACCTAAACTTGATGGATATAAACACCTTTCCTAACTCTAAATCACTCTACAGCCTTTTGGTCAATGTACATGTTCTGCATGAACACAGTGAAATATTCTGAAATTTTCCTTTTTGCAATGAAATCCATAATGTATTATGATTCACATAGTTTAATGCTTACTGAAGCTGTAAATAATTATTGTAGTTAACACAGGTTCTCAAATTAGCAGTTAATAAGCCATATAAAACAATACCATAGATTATTTTCTTTTCAGAAATTCAGATTTGAGTCCACTTGCCTAGGTTTTTCTAATAATTTGAAAAAAATTGCCTGGCTTAAACTTTTCTAACCAGCTAAATGCGTTTATGTTTTGAAGGCTTCTCTATATGAAAAATTTTAATTATTGTGATATTATAATGACCTGGTACTATCTACCATGCAATTTAATTACATTTGTTTTATGAAATATGAAATAACTTTAGTAACCTAGTCCTATTTGTTCCTCAAACTTAAAGCAGTCACCAGAGAGCAACTGAAATAACCTATTCTGATTTGATATTGTGCTTAGATTCTAACCCATAAGGAAAGTGAATAGTTGTCAACATTTTTTTCTAATTAATTTGATTGGAGAACTTGTGGGAAACTGTCATAGTGATTTAAAAACCTCTCTCTATGAAACAATATGTACACATTATGATACAATGGAACCTATTGAAAACATTGTAAAAAAATCATAAGACTTAAAAAATGAAGCCAGCTTACTGGCCAAACAGCGACAATAAAATTCTGTCTATAAATATATTTAAGTACTTAGTGTAAGACTTGGCTACATAAATGAACCCTATGAAATGAACACATGAGCAGCCTTAGTGCTAACTCTTTTCACAGGTGTGTATAGATACGGACAGAGAGAAGTTCCTTTACATTTTCAAGGAAGAGGGAAGATCCGGAATTGCTTCCAAGTCACTTTAATGCTAATTTGGCTAATGATATCAAATGAGTATTTAATTCAGCAGGTTGAGAAAAATTACTCAAATTTGCAAATAGCTGACTGATGAAGCCAACTGAAATAATTAGCTTGATGGTTCTATAGACATACCATTCAAAGTTAACTTTCAGTAAATGTTTCTTTAAAAATTGTATAACTTGTTTATATATTGAGATTCATATAATAATTTTGTTTATTCATGCTTGAAGCTTGTTTCATTAAACTCTAATTTTTCTTGCATGTACAGTAAGTAATCTTTCTATGCTGTATGTTATGCTCTGTAGACCCAGCATACTTTTATCAATCGAGCAAGATAAATATTTCTATCTTTACTTCATTGATTATGTATTATGATAGCAATGATTTATTAATAATTTATTGTCTGTTAATATTAACAATTTGAAGGTGTATTTATTTATTCATTCAATATGTATTAAGTGTCTACTGTATGCCATTGGGAAGTTCTAGGTGGGCAAATGGTTCATGTACTTGGCTGCTAACCAAATGGCTGTTGTTAGAATCTACCCAGTGGCGCCTCAGAAAAAACCCTAGCAATCTACTTCCAGAAATCAGTCATTGAAAACCCCATGGAGCATAATTCTACTCTGAGATGCACGGGGTTACTATGAGTCACAATCAACTCAACAGTTACTGCTTATATACCAATTTCATTCTAGGAATTCAGTACAAAATGATGAGAAGCATAAACTGTGCACACTGAACATTTAGTCGTGGTAATATTATGAAGTTAATCACAATAACAATGACATTAGTAAGGATTTGGATCAGACAAGTCAAAATTGCTTTGGGAGCACAATGGAACCGGTCACATAGTCTGGAGAGAATTACTTAAAGGCTCCCTGAAGGAAGTGACATTGGGGAGTTTGAGAATCTTAGTGTAAAATCTATTTAGAATGAGCAATAAGCAGAAACTTCCCACCCTAGTCTGGACTGCACCTTGCCAGAAAACTCAAAATCACTACCATCAAGTTGATTCTATCATATAGCTACCCTCTAGGGCAGAGTAGAACTGCTCCCTGTGGATTTCTAGGGCCATACATCTTTTCAGGGCTAGAAAGCCTCATCTTTATCTAGTAGCAGCTGGTGATTTTGAACTGCTGACTGCAAGTCACAGCCCAATGAGTCAGCCCCAAAGGCTCCTGTCCTTTGGCACATCCTTCTTATGTGTAGGATCTTGGTTTTTCTTTTTCCCTTCCTCCCTTTTCTTTTTATTTTTTTAAGGAGATTTTAGAGACTATCATAGACTGAATGCCTGTAGAGAACAGAAAAGTCATCTACATGAAGTAGACCAAGTGGAAAACAATGATCCATTGGCACTGAGCCACATCACTGAGGACTAGTAGCAAATAACTCGCTTTCTGGAGAAGTCATAAAAGGGCTCAAGTCTACTCAAGAAGGCAAGCTCACTCAGGTTAAAATTTCTAATTTGTCAAGAGAGGCTCAAATTGTACATTTCTAGACAAAATGTATCATTTTAAAATTTATCAATGTAATTATATACAGCACTATACTCTTGAGCACATCCTGTGGAGGTTGATTTAGCCTTGGAATGTGAGATTTCGTATTTTCCTTACATTATTAAGGGGTGTAGAAAATTCTCCTCCCTAGTGTGAAGGGTCTAAAACTAACTCACTGTCAGAGTGTCCTGACTCAGTGTCCCTGTAGTTTTAAGTCAAAGACATGCCTGATATTTTATGTTGTTCTTGCTTTAGGTGCCACCTAATCAATTCTAATTCATAGCAACTCTACGTACAATAAAACAAAATAACACTCCACCCTGAGCCATCTTTCCAATTTTTCTATTTGAACCCATTGTTGTAGTCACTGAATCAATCCATCCTGTCATGGGTCTTCCTATTTTTCATTGCTCTCTACCCAGCTTTATATTCTTTTTCAGGGACCGGAGTCCCCTGAGAACATTTCCAGAGCACGTGAAATTAAGTCTTGTCAACCTGGCTTCTAAGGAGCATTCTGGCTGCCTTCTAAGAACAGATGTATTTTTTTCTTTTGGTAGACTATGGTACCTTCAGTGTTCTTCACCAGTATCATAATTCAAATAAATCAATTCTTTTATAATCTTCATTATTCAATGATCAGCTTTAACATGGATCTGAAACAAATGAAAATACTACGGCTTGGGTCAAGCACACCTTATCTTACAAATAAATGTCCTTTTTCAACACTTACAAGATATACTGTGCATCATGTTTCCCTAATGGAATGTGTTGATTCTTGACTGCTGTTTCCATCAGCATTGACTGTGGATTCAAGCAAGATAAAATTCTTGACAACCTCAAACTTTTCTTCCTTTATCATGGTATTGCCTACCTTTTCACTATTTATCATGTAGGTACAGTTGTGAAGATTTTAATTTCTTTATATTGAGTTGTGATTCATACTGAAGGCTACAATCCTTGATGTTCATCAGCAGGTGATTCAGGTGATCTTTCATCAAGCAAGATTGCATCATCTTCATATTGCAGGTTATAAATAAGCATGCCTCCAAACCTGATGCCGAATTCTTCTGCATATAATTCAACTTTTCTGATTACTTGCTCAGCATATAGATTGAATGAGTATGGTGAGAGGATACCACCCTGATGCACACCTTTCCTGATTTTAAACCATGCGGTATTCCCTTGTTCTGTTCACACCATTTCCTCTTGATCCATTTACAAGTTCCCCATGAACATAATGAAGTATTCTGGAATTCCCATTCTTCTCAAGGCTATCCATAATTCTCTAGTTCACACAATTGAATGCCTTTACATAATCAATGAGATAAAAGTATACATCTTTCTGTTGCTCCCTAAATTGAGCCAAAACTCATATGACATCAGCGCCTTGTTCCAAATCCTCTTCTTTATGCAACCTGAATTTCTAGTAGGTCCATGTCAATATATGACTGCACCCATTGTTGGATGATCTTCCACCACATTTTCTTGCATATGATATCAATGATAGTGTTCTTTAATTTTTACTTTTTGATCGGGCGCTTGTTTTGAATGGGTACAATTAGGAATCTCCTTCTGTCTTCCACATTTCTTGACCTAGAGGAGTGTGTGGTTCTAGGGTTTAATCAGCTTGTTGAAACATTGTGATTGGTATTTCATTAATTTTTGGAATCCATGTTTCGCTAATATCTTCAGTGTCATTTGGACTCCTTCCTTCATTTCTTTTGGTTCATGATCGCATGCTGCCTCTTGAAATGTTGACTAATTCTTTGTGTTACAGTTAATGTTTATTCCTTCCATCTTCTTTTGATATTTTATAGTCCACGCAAATTGCTCCTTCTATACTAAAGGGTTTATGCATTTGAATATAGTATTGCCTTTAAGTGGTATGGGGTTGATTCTTGCTCATAGTGAGAATGAAACATTGCTGTCCTTCCACAACCTCACAAGTATTGTTATGTTTGTTGCTGCTATAGGCACTGTGGCAATACAATTCATTGATAACATGTACACAGGATATTGAAATAAGTAATTGGCCTTGAAAAATTCTTTCATGCAAGCTACAGTACAATTTCTATGACTAAGGGTACTTTCTAACTGCTGATCCTTTCTTTTTGTTTCCAATTTTTGCATTATTGATTTTAATTATTGGTAATTAATACATATCAATGTACCTTAACTGCATTTTTGACAATTGTCTTTAACAATTTCAAACTAAATAATCGCATTGAATTCTACAGTTTCTTCATCACTGACTTTAGTGGTTATTGCACACATTTAAACAGTGGGCATAAGAACTACTCTTTCTGCAAGGTACATGGATGTTTTGTTATCACAGACAGCTTTGCATTTCAAGATCGATGTTGACATGTTCTTTTGGGTGAGTTCTTTGGTGATATTCTTCTTCAATTTTTCTTTCCTGACTGTGTCAACACTATGATTGTCTGATTCAAAGAGGCTAATATCCGTTCCACTTTAGTTCCTATCAATTTTTATGGGATATCAACTCTCAGGCATTCCATTTCATTTGTTGTAATTTATAATTTTCTACACTCATACATTATGCATTCCAAATTATGATTATTAATAATTGTTTGTATCTGCTCCTTTTCATTGTGTATTGTGTTCCATCAGAAACATACATATCACCACACTGGACAAACTGAAAGGTGAGTGGTTGGTGTGTGGATATAGTCCTTGGATATTTAATTACTGTTAATTATATGCAATGACCTTTATTCTAGGTATTTTTTTGTAGCCAATCTATTTTTCTTATGCAAGCTTTACCCCCATATTTACATGCAATTGTGTTCTTGTTCTAAGCTGATATGCAGACAATTTGCTTAAACAAGACATATACTCAGATATGAAATGTGTCATTTTAAAGTAAAGGGATGTGCACGAATGATAAAGAAAACAAGACACCAAAAAAGTATTTAAAGCATACTGAAGCTTCACATATTTGTACTTTGTGAATAAGTCTCAAGCGTGTCTAAGCAAGCAGGTTATTGAGGAATTTCTGAGGTAAAGAATAAAAACTCTCACATGTGGTTATGCACATGAAGAGTAAGAAGGGCATACTGAAAAGAATGGTTTGGTAAAGGCATCTGGACAACATCTAAGGGTACATGCACATACAACTGGGAAGACTCATCATTGCAGTGGCTTCCTGATCCCTGAATTGCATCTATGTGTTCTAAAAGCAATTCTGGAACTGTCTTAACTTCCTGCTCCTGTTGTCTCTGATTACTACTTCAAGCCCTTTTAGCTTAAATAACTTAGAGTAATTTCTGTTTCCTATATGGAACATTGAATAATGTAATCCTTTTGTAACAGAGGGAAATGATTCAATTGAATAGCTCCCTACAGAGGAGTTAGGAAAGGTTTGATCATTACATGAAAAGATCTACCAATAGATAGCATAATGTTTGATTTAGGGGAGAATATTTCAGCTTTATGGTAAAGAACTGTTAGAAGTTGGGTGCTTTCCTGAATGAACAGTAAAATTTTGGAAGTCGTATCAGGGCTCAGATCTGAGCACATGTGGACGGAACCAGACCAAATAGTATACTTCAGCCTAAGATCTATGTGAACTAATAGCACATCCAATAAAAACAAAATAACAATACATATACCTTAAGATATATAGCCAGTATACTCCTTAGAAATGATGATAGGGATACTTCATTTCCCATATTTTGGATCTGTTTTTAAGAGAGAGCAGTCCCTGGAGAAGAACATCACATTGGTAAAGTAGAAGGGCAGCAAAAAAGAAGAACTTTGACCAGATAGTTTGACCCAGTTGCTATAACAATGAGCTCAAACAGCTGAACAATTATGAGGATAAGACAGGGCCAGGCAGTGTTGCATTATGTTGTACATAGGGTTACTGTGTGTCAGAAGCAACTTGACAGCACCTACCAATGATAATGAGACCTGTGTTAAAATGGAACTTAGACTAAATTGTAGCTGTAATAACAAGTGTCTGTCAGTGACACGGAGACACTTGTTCATATGTAAACACAAATCACCTCCTCCCTCCAGAGGCACCAAAAACTTGGTGTCACAGGAAGTCTGTGGATCCCCAACTCAGTGAAATTGTTGTGCTAAGACTAACCCTCTCCTCACCACCACCTGATCAGAAATGCCCCCTTACTTTGTGCCCTCATTCCTACTGCCTATTTAATGCCTGGTACCTCTGCATGGAGGGAAGATTGCATGATGTGTTGCATAATCCCTACTCCTCTCCACTATCTCCCAAATGACATTCCCTGTAGACGTATAGTTCCACTGTCAGATCAGTCCTGTAGAGCAGGGAAGTTGAGTGCCGCCAAACAAAGGGCCCTTTGTTATAAACACAATAACATTTCCTGCTTTCTCCCAACTCTACCACTTCTTCCTCATCGCCAAACAATGGGATTTCCAGTCCCTGTTTGATCTTCCTCCTCTAAGGCAAACAGCCAACCACTTGTACACATCCCAGAACCCTACATACCATCTACAACTGGAAAACTGTGCCACTCAAACAGCCAATAGTAGTAATCAGACACACACACAAAATCAAGATGAACAAAAATCAACAACAGAAGAGAACCCAAAGCCAATAGAAAATAAAGGGGTCGGGGGAAGTCCTGCAACTACCAGAATGAGAATACAGAAGGATGATGCTAAGTACCATACAAGAGATAATGGAGCTGCAAAAAAGGAAGAATTTAAGATGCTAAATACTTCACACCTAAAAGAAACACAGTAGGCCACAAATAGAAACAGGGTGCAAGAAATGAGCAATTTAATGGAAGAAACGGAAAACGTAATCAATGAGCTCAAAGACGGTGATGCAGATATCAGAAAATGAGAGAAACAAACAAAAAGCACAGATATCTGAAGAAGGCCTGAGGATGATGTGGAGCACTCTTAAAAGAAATAATATATGTTTTATTGGAATAGCAGAACAAAAAGACACCAACAAGTCTACTGACAAAATAGTAAGGGAATTCGTGGAAGATATTTTCCGAATATTACAAAAGAGAACACGATAACCATCCAGGAACCAAAAAGAACTTCAAATAAGTTAAACCATCGTCCCCACACACCGCCCTCCCACCCCCATCAAGACCTATAGTAATCAAATTATCCAACTATAAGGAACAAAAAAGAATCTTGAATGTAACTAGAGAGCAAAAAATAGTCACCTAGAAAAGTAAATAAAAAAGAATAAGCTCAGACATCTCCGCAGAAACCATGCAGGAAAAAAGAAAATGGAACATGTACCAAACTTTGAAATACAAAAATTGCCTGCCAAGAATCCTATATTCAGCAATGCATTCCATAAAATATGAAGGAGAAATAAATGTATTCTCAGAAAAGTAAATATGTAGATATTTCATAAAACCAAAATGAGCATTTCAAAAAATACTAACTAGATCTCTATGGTCAGAAAATCAACAACTATAGCACACAACCGTGGGGCTGCCACAGTGTACAAAACCACCAGAAGATGACAAACTGAAAACAATACACCACCAAAACAGATCTAGGGTGCCAGGCAAGATGGTGATTGAGTAACACACACTGGAGAATGAGAGCCACCGAGAGGGATACTCCACTAGGCAGATCACAGGAGAAGCATCAAAAATATAAGTAGACTTAAATCCAATAGTTTTAAAGAGATGTGGGCTTTTTGCTTACCACTGCGGAAGCCAGCTGGAGCTTGAGCCCTGCCACAGTCATGGCTGGCACCAGGCTATCTCAGCTAGCCCAACGGCTTTATTTCAACCTTGCTGGGCAGTTGGTGGCTCTTTTATTCTTTCTATTTTTCTCTTCTTTCTTTTACACCAAAGTCACAGTGGGCTCACGGGTTTTGTCTATTTGTTTGTTTGTTTGTTTTCTCCTGCCACAGCTGGCTTCCGGGATGTTCACCATTGCCTTGGGAAACTCTGAACACCATCTGCAGCAGTGCTGCACACCACAAAAGGCAGCCCAACCACATAACCATGTGAAACTCGTTCTGTCTTCTGCAGTGTTCCACATGGCAGGGGGAGCTTCCACAGACTCACCCTCTATATCAGTCCACATTGCTTTGGGAACACCCACAAGCAATCCAGTATGCTCCCCACTGCCTAGACCAACCCTGGCTGCCACCATGGCATGACACAATGCAGCAGGTATCCACACCTGCCCTCCATGGCAATCCACACACAAGCAGGCACCCCCACATGCCTTCTGAGGTGCTCCATGCCACCATGGGCCATGTCTTTGCAACTATCCCATGTGATAGAATGGAACAGTACCACCATCGAAGTGCCCCAACCATCATTCCAGCAACCACAAGCACCTTGAGAAGGCCTTCCAATTTGTCCTCCAAGGATCAGAATCCTGGTTGGCTAGGGAGAGAGTGAAACCCCAGTGAGGTAGAGCAGTAGCCCACACCCCCCATGTACAGTTGGCTATAGGCAGCTTGCAGAAGCATTCTTACAAGCCTCCGAAAGAGTCCAGTGCTCTCTGACTCTCTGGAAAATAGTGTCCCAGCTCCTCTAAAATGACACTCAAGAGTAACCAGACCCAACAACCTCAACCCAAGAAACAGAAGAAATGAAATGCAAGCTCAGAAAAAGTCCTGAGCTTAATCACTTTCATAGAAGAAGCAGACATTGAGCTGCCAGAAAGAAATATTCTTAAAGCTGCTCAAAGCCATAGAGGATATGAGTGAAGCAATAAACAAAAAGGATGAAAGGGTAGAGGAGATAAAGGCCACACAACAAAGAGAAATACAAGAGTGAAGGTACAGACACTAAAATGAAAGACAACAGTAAAGAACAAGGTAACAAGCTAACAGACATGACCTACAGACAAGAAGAAGCAGAAACCCATTCCAGTGACCTAGAGGGCAACCAGAAAGCCTTCAATAAATGGGAAAGATAGTTGTGTTAGTCAGAATGGACTAGAAAAACCAATTCAGAGACATTCATGTGTGTATAAGCTGTATATAAAAGAGCAGCCCAGTCGAGATCAAGTTCCATAAGTCCAATATTAGCCCATGTGTCCAATATTAGCCCATAAAATCCTCTTTAGACTCACACAATCATGGAACAATGCCGAATGCAGGAAGATCACAGGCCAGTGGATGGAAAGTCTTGTGGATCCAGTGGTGGTAGAGGCTTCTTAGAGCAGGCATGGGTCTCCATGTGGCTCCTCTAGCTCCAGGACTCTGACTGGATCAGCATGGTTCCATCAGGCTCATTGTCACTAATGTCTTGCAGGGAGTGAGTCTGTGACCCGCCTTCAGCGAGCTATTTATCTCCTTAGTGCCTTCAAATGAGTTCATCAAGCTGCAACCTGATTGACAGGCTAAATTCCATCCCTTCCCCCTTAAGTCTCAAGTTGAAAACAGATTATGTAACTACAAAAGCAGTCAAATTAATTAATCAATGAAGCTCAAGAAAGCCTAAGAACAATGGCTGATGCCATGAAGAGGAGCAACATTAGAAAAATTGGGTTACCAGAACATGAAGCTACCAAGAAGTAAATGGTAAAAATAGTGAGGGAATTCCTGGAAGAAAAGTTCCCCAGCTTAATGAATGAGAATCAGGCAACTATTCAGGAATCAGAGAGGGCACCAACTAGATTTAATCCCAGAAGAATTCAACAAGGCAAAAAATAGTTAAACGATCCAACTTTGAGGAAAAAGAGAAAATCCTAAGGGTGAAAAAGGGAGAAAAGGCAGCCACCTAAAAAGGTTCTCCAACAAGAATATGTTCAGACCTATCAGCAGATACAAGTAAGAAGAGGAGAAAGTGGAGTAACATATCCAAAACCTTGAAATCGAACAATGCCAACCAAAGAATTCTCTACCCCACCAAATTATTGATCAAGAGAGACAGAGAATTAAGGGTCTTCCAGGGCAATGAAAAGCTAAAAAAATACATTAAAAGAAACTCAGCTCTACAAAAAAGTGTTACTGACCCACTGGGATCTGAAGTACAACATTCACCGACCACAAACAGGAGAACAGCACATAGCAAAAACTATACCAAGCAAACAGCAATTCAAAGAAAGCAGAAGTTGCAGTCCTAATCTCTGCAAAATTGATCTAAAGGTAAGAAGAGATAAGCATAAGAAGGGGCATTATATAATGTTTAAGGGACCAAAAACCAGTGAGCATAATAAATATATATGCACCCAATGATAGACTTGCTCCAATCAAATCCTCCAAAAGAAGAAAAAATAAATCACAGGCTCATAGTAGGTGACTGATACACTAGTCTCCAAGAAAGGTAGATTACAGGGAAAGAAGTTTAAGAAGGAAGCTATAGAACTAAAGTGTACAACTAGGTGAATTTAGCTAATATGACATTTTTAGAGCTCCTTACCCAAATTAAAATAAAATCACATTATTTTCCAGCACACATGGCACATACTCAAAGATAGTTCACATGCTGGCATACACATTAAGCTTAAGTACTTCAAGCACGTAGACATCACTCAGACTTCCCTGTCAAACCACGCAATACAGTTGGAAATCAACAAAAGAATGGTTAAGAAAACAAGGGAAAATAATTGGAGGAAGAATAACTCCCCATTGCAAAATGAGTGAGTTCTGGTGAAGATCAGAGAGGAAATTAAATTTTTTTTTTGAAACCAATGAGAACACGTACACAACATTTGAAAATCTTTGGGATCCATGTAAAGCAGTTATGAGAGGAAAATTGATAGTGATAAATGCAAGGAGAGACATTTATGGTTGATATGCTGTCACAAAGCTTCCAGTAATTAGAGCAGAGTGAAAAGGATAATTTAACAGAAAACGAAAAGTAATAATAAAAATAAATGTGTGGGAAAACAAGAAAACATGCAAAAATCAATGCAGCAAAAAACCAGTTCATTGGAAAGCTTAACAGAGTCAATAGACTGTTGGCAAACCTAACCTAAGAAAGGAAGGAACAAACATCAATAGCCAGGTTGAGGGATGAAATACAGGAAATTACAGGAGACCTTAATGAAATCAAAAGCTTAATTACACAGTACTACAAAGGCCTATAGTCCAATGAAATCAACAACTTGGAGGACATGGACAAGTACTTGGAAAAGCATAGATTTCCCACATGGATGTCATGTCAATAGACCCATAGTAAGAGAAAAAATTGACAAGGTAATCAAGGGACTGCCAACTAAAAAATCCCAGGGCCAGGTGGCTTCACAGGAGAATTTTTCCATGCATTCAGGGAAGAATTGACACCAATCCTACACAAACTCTTCCAGAGCATTAAAATGGACAGCAACCCCCCAAATACTTTCTATGAAACTGTTACCTAAATCATAAAACTGATACCTAAAGCAGGCAAAAATCCCACAAGAATTGAGAACTACTGACTGTGTCAGTCAGGGTACACTAGAGAAACAAATTCATATGTGTGTAAGAGAGAACTTTATATACAAGAGCAATTGAATATTGAGAAAACATCCTAGCCCAGTCCAGATCAAGTCAATAAGTTTGATATTACTGCATATGTCAATACTGTTCCATAAATTCCACTTCACAGTCACAAAACACATGCAATGGTAATGAATGTAGGGAGATCACAGGCAAGTGGGTGGAGAGTATGGTGGATCCAGTGGCGGTGTAATCATCTCAGCACTGACAGAGGTCTCCACGTGACTCCTTCAGCCCCAGGGCTCTAGCTTAGCCCCACGTGTCTTATCAACTGGAATGTCTTACAGGGATAGAGAGTGTGTCCTGCCTCCAGAGACCTATTTATCTCTTTAGCACCTTCAAATGAAGTCATTAAGCTGTGACCTGATTGACAGGTTAAACTCCACCCCTTCTCTCTTAATACTTATGTAACTACTTATGGTAATATTATCTAACTACCACACAGACAAATATCTCTATTAAACATTGATGCAAAAATCCTTTTAAAATATTGGCCAATGAAATACAGAAGTATATGAAATGATTAATTCATCATGACATAGTGGGATTCATTCCAGGGATGCTGGTATGGTTCGGCATCTGAAAATCCATCAACAGTATTCACCACATTGACAAGAAAAAAAGATAAGAACCATGTGATTACATTGATAGAGGCAGAAAAAAGTATTCAACAGTATTTAACACCATTCCTGTTTAAGAAACTCAAGCAGATAGGAATGCAAGTGAAATTCCTCAATATAATACAAGCCATATATGGAAAATTAACAGCTAACTTAGTAGTCAATGGAGAAAGGACAAAAACATTCCCACTGAAAAAGGGCATGAGAGAACAATGTATTTTATTTCCTCTTTCAGTCAACATCGTACTGGAAGTCCTAGCTAAGAACATAGGCCAAGAAGAGACATTAAAGAAATTCATCTGGGGAAAAAAGAGGTGACTCTAGTTATTTACAGATAATATGATTTAATATATTGAAAACCCTAACAGCTCCACAAAAGGAGCCCTGGATATCATAGAGGAATATGTCAGAGTAGCAGATACATGATCAACAAACAGAAGTCTATTAGATTGCTATATACATCTGATGTGATTATGGAAGGAGGGGATCAATTAAGTAGTACCATTCACAACAGCCAAACAAAAATTAAAATATCTAGGAAATACCTAACAATTAAAAAAAAAAGATTTTTACGAAGAAAACTACAGAACACTATTACAATAAAGCAGAAGAGACCTCCACAAAAGGAAGACTATCCCATGTTCATGGATCTGAAGACTCAATATAGTAAAGATGTCAATCCTATCCAAGTAACTATATGAATTAAACGCTACCCAGATATAAATACCAACATCTTTTTTCGTGGAATTGGAAAATCTAATTACCCACTTTATGTGGAGAACAAAGAAGCACAGAAATGGCAGAGAACTCCTCAGGAAGAAGGACAAAATAGAGGGTTTTCTTTACTCGACTTTAGCATCTATTATACTTCCAAGATGGACAAAACAGGGTGGTACTAGCATAACAGCAGATACCCAGACCAGTTAAAAAGAACAGAAAATACAGAAATAAAGACATTGGCATACAGAGAACTAATCTTTGATAAGGGCCCCCCAATGGGGAAGCAGATGCCTTCTTCAACTGGAAAAAAATGGAATCTACCCTCAGAAAGATGAACAAAGACCCTCATTTCACTCCATGCACAAGAATAAAGTCTAGGTGGATCACAGACTTCAAACTATTAGGGCCATCAACTAGGAAATTTGGACAAACCTCAGAACTCAGCACAGGGAATATATAGGCTATTGGAAATAGGGAAGGACACACGTACAGAGGAAGCACAAATTGACTAAAGGGATTGTGAAGATATTACAATTGTGTATATCAAAATACTTTGACAAGAGAGTAATTAGAGAGCTCACAGACTGGGAAAACATCTTTAACAATGACACATAAGACAAAGGGCTTATTACTAAAATCTACAATACTCTTACCTACAACAAGAAAAATAAAATAGCCCACTGAGGAGATGGGCAAAAGACTTGAACAGAAGTTTCACAAGGGCAGAAATCCAAATGGCCAATAAATGTATGAGAAAATGTTCCCGATCATTAGCCATAAAGGAAATGCAAATTAAAACAACAAAAACCCTCAAAGATAGCCCAATTCAAAAATTTAGAAAACAAGTGCTGAAGGGGATGTAGCCAGATAGGACCTCTCATTCACTCTGGTAGTCCTGTAGGTATGTGCAGCCACTATGGAATTGATCTGGCAAGATGGTAACTAAAACAAATGGAAATCGAGCTACCAGATGATCCTGCAATCCCCCTACTGGGCATATAACTGGAAGAAGTAAGAAACAGACCAAGACCAGAACCTCTGTGCTCCAATGTTCATTGTGGCATGGTTCACAATTGTGAAGAATGACAAACAATCTAAATTTACCTCAACTGACAAATGGATTAAAAAACACTGGTATATATTAGTCCACATGTCTGATACCAATCTATAAATTCCTCTTCAGAATCAGGAAGCACATGTAATGATGCCGAAAGCAGTAAGATATTATCACAGGCAAATGGGTGGAAAGTCTTGTGGATCCAGCGCGATGTAAACATCTCAGTGCTGGCAGGAGTATATTTGTGGCTCCTGAAACTCCAGGGCACTAGCATTGATCCATGTGTCTTGTCAGTAGGAATGTCTACTGGGGAGTGAACATATGTCCTGCCTCCAGTGAACTATTTATCTCCTTAGCGCCTCCAAATGTGCTCATCAAGCTGCGACATGATTTACAGGTTAAACTCCACCCCTTCACTATTAATATACTCAATTGACAACAGATTATGTAACTAGCACAGAACGTAATGCATTATTCCCAGGTCGAGGTCCAGGCACTATTTCAGGGGTCAGACCCAACCCATGGATGCATATGGTAGCCAACTAAAAAGTAGGGAAAAAAGAGAAAAGAAAATAAAGGCGAGTGTGGTGGGGGAACAAGGCAATATTCCACCCATGGGGAAGATATTATTTATATCTGCACAAGAAAAGGAAAGAGGGACCAGACCTGAGGGCAACATACCGGCATGGATTAGCAAACTAACAAAGAGAATGACGGGACCAGATCCAGGCTGTGCTATGTTGATCCCTGTGTTAGTCTGGGACTAGAGAAACAAATTGGTAGACACTCATATATGTGTAAGAAAGAATTTTTTTTTATAAAAGAGCAATTGTATATTGCAGTAACATCCCAAGCCAGTTCAGATAAAGTTCTGAAGTCTGATATTATTCCATATGTCTGACACCAAGCTATAAATTCCTTTTCAGGGTCATACAATGCATGCAATGATGACGAATGATGGAAGATCACAGGCCAGTGAGTGGGAAGTCTTGTGGATCCAGTGGCAATGGAAACATCTCCATGCTGGCAGTAGTCTCCAACTGGCTCCTCCAGCACCAGGGCTCTAGTGTAGCTCCATGTGTCTTGTCAGCAGGAAGATGAATCAGAGAGTCTTTGGGTATCTGGCCCCAATGAGCTATTTATCTCCATAGTACCTCCAAATGAGGTTCTCCAGCTGCAACCTGATTGACAGGCTAGACTCCATCCCTCTATAAGTTCAGACCAGATTATGTAACTACCACAGACCTCTACCCATAGAATGTAATATAGCTGAAAGCACTAAAGATATAGCCTGGGGAGGGTGGTGGATCTCTATAGACTAAGAACTAAGGGGGAAAGAGAGTGAGTAAACTTCATCATGGCCCATCAAGTCCCGAGGATGACATCCTTCCTCAGAGCAGCCAATGCACAGAGAGGATTGTCAGACTGGCCGCACCACATGATGCCCCTTACTGACCCACAATGCGATGGGGCACAGCACTGGAGACACTGTGCAGAATGTATGCCCAGTCTACCTACCACACAGCATGGAAAAACACGAAAACAGGAGTGCAATAGGGTCGCAAGGGGAGCAAAGTAACAAAGTACCCAAGGAATCCTGAAGATAGACTTCTGACTCAGGGGACAGGGCTTGGCACCACAGCAGAGCCGATTGGAAAACATTCATAAGGGTCAACAGACAGACCTGGAACTATTTATAAGCTTTTCATTTGGGGGTATGTGTGTATAGTTTTGTTTTGCTTTTTTTTTTTCATTTGCTCTATGTACATCTGTATAAGACTGGACGGATAAACAATCCCAAGTAGACAATGAGACCAGCAGTTATGAGGGGCATGGGAGAGTGGGGAGCCAACAAATTCATGGACAAGGGAACAAGAAGAGATCTAAACTTGATAGTGAGAATGCCTGGTGGGATTTGATCAAGTGCAATGTATCTGAGAGGAATTACTGAAAGCCAAAGGGAAGGCGAGTATTATAGTGGGACAGGAGGAAAGTGAAATGAAATAGATGGAAGAACTAGGAGGTAAATGATATTTATAGAGGTATAGGCAGGTATATATGTAAAGAAAGCAAATGTTTTGAGAATGATGATGGCAACTAATGTACAAACGTGGTTGACACAATGGATGTATGTATGGACTGTGATAAGAGTTGTACAAGCCCACAATAAAGTGATTTAACATATATACATTAATTTATAACGAAAGGGATATAGATCAATGTACATATGTTTATATTTTTAAGTATTGAGGTAGTTAGTTGATTGTGCCAACCTGGCCAATAAACACATGTGGAATTAATTAAGGGGAGAGAGATAAATGGCTCGGTGAGCCTCGCTTTTCTTGTCTCTTGCTCTTTGATCATCAAGACCAGTGTGTGGCTGCCTTGCTTGCTCTTTGCCTCAATTTGCAAGCTACACTACCTGTGGGACACCTAACCTGTGGTCTCTGTCGCTGTAATTTCAGGTTCCTTCAATAATTGCTTTGTTACACTACTGGAAACTATATCTCTTGAACTGGGGATTGTTGGACCCTGTCATCTGGCTGACTGTTGGTGACTTGTCTTGCAGTTTGCTGCCTGTGCCTGGCTAACCTGAATTGCTCTACAGAGGACTACACCACGGTCCTCAACATTTGAAGGACTGCCAGTGTCTGACAACTGTCTCACAGGAGTGAGTTGCACTACGCCATTTGTACTGCTTTATAATTTAATTAACTGTTTATTTCTTATGTTATATATCTATCTATCTGCATATATATAATTATTAGCATTCTGGGATTGCTTCTCTGGAGAACACTGTCTAACACATTTGGTACCAGGAGTGGTTCTGGAGAAATAAAATCATAAATATGGGCTTCTTTAATTGGTTCTCCAGCCTGATTAGCCTTAGCAGCACTAATAATGCTACTTCAATGGCCCAAAGCATGGATAAGTCTGCTATTCTTCCTAATCCATTGTGTGAAATAGCAAAGATAATACCTAGCAGCACTGATAGATGAGGTGCTGGTTAGAGGAGAGGCTCTGAGTGATCATATGTTTGATATTTTCCAGGAGTATTGTCAGGATGACAAGTATAGGGAAGCTGGTTGGCTGGTCCTTCTTATAATGGAAAGTGTGACTAAGGAGAAGGATGGTCTCAGAGCCTCAGAAGTGCGCCTCAGATTAATGGATTTGAAAGCTTAAGTCTGTGCTACAAAGGAGAGCCTTCTCTCTTCTAGTAATAGATCTGACATTGCTGAGAACCATGTCCAGAGTCTCATTATGCAAGCGGCTGAATTACAACGTCAGCTGAATTGTAGATCTAGAGCAGTGTCTGATACCAAAGTGAGGACATTGATCAGAAAAAAAATTGGGACCCTGAAACATGGGATGGGACCATATGGGCTAATGATACAGAAAAGGAGGCTATTGAGCCCCTAGCAACAATAGACCCACCCCAGTCAATAGATCCACCCCTACCATCTGAAGGTATTAATTCACTATCAATAAAACAATCCACACATGAGCAGATTAGCCAAACTGTTCAACTTGAGATGCCAGGGAGGCTGCATCAGTAGCATTGCCTGAGGGAGATGCCTTACAAGATATTGCTGAGAGCACCCAGGAAACACCATAACCACCCATTATTTCTGCTAGATCTGTCACTAAAATTAAATCTCAGAAAGCTCCTAAAGATGTGGTTGAGATGCTTACCCAAGAAGGGTGCTATACTCACAAAGATCTGATCAAGTTTCCAAATGCATACACTCAGAAGCCTGGGGAATATCCCTAGGAATGGATACTAAAGGTGTGGGATATTGGTGCACGGAATGTAATATTAGACTAGTCTGAGTTTCTGGATATGGGACCCCTAAGCACAGACTCTTCTTTCAATGTCTCGGCAAGAGAGGCTAAGAGAGGATTTAATTCTTTATTTGGTTACTTTGCTGAAGCATGGACTGCCATTGCCTACAAAATAGTAAACCAAAAGCAGTACCTCATTCCTGGAGGGATTGGAGAGATCAGTGTCACCATCAAAGACTTGAAAGATGCAGGGGTGGTGATTCCTACCACATCCCTGTTTAACTCACCCATTTGGCCTGTGAAGAAGACAGATGGATTCTGGAGAATGATGGTGGATTATCGTAAAATTAACCAATTGGTGACTCCAATTGCAGCTGCTGTTTCAGATGTGATTTCATTGCTTGAGCAAATTAATACTTCTCCTGGCACTTGGTATGCAGCTATTGATCTGGCTAATGCCTTCTTCTCAATACAAGTCTCAAAGGACCACTGGAAGCAGTTTGCCTTCACCTGGCAGGGGCAACAATATACTTTCGCAACTTTCCCCCAGGGGTACATCTACTCTTCTGCCTTCTGTCATAATTTTTCCAAAGGGACTTTGATTGCCTGTCTATTCCACAAAGTCTCACACTGGTAGATTATATTGATGACATTATACTGATTGGACCCACTAAGGAGGATGTATCAAAGACTCTAGATTCATTGGTACAATATCTGCATACAAGAGGTTGGGAAATTAACTCAACGAAAATTTAGGAACCCTCCACCTCAGTAAAATTTATAGGGGTCCAGTGGTGTGGGGCATGTTGACATATTCCTCCTAAAGTGAAGAATAGGTATTGCATTTGCCCCCACCCCCTCCCTACGACCAAAAAGGAGGCACAATGCCTAGTGCACCTCTTTGGATTTTGGAGGAAACATATCCTTCACTTGGGTGTTCTACTTCGACCTATTTATTAAGTGACACAAAAAGCCTCCAATTTTGAGTGGGGCCTCGAACAAGAAAAGGCTCTGCAACAGGTTCAGGCTGCTGTGCAAGCTGCTTTGCCACTGGGACCATATGGTCCAGCTGACCCGATGGTGCTAGAAGTGTTAGTTGTAGACAAAGATTCAATATGGGGTCTTTGGCAGATCCCTATTGGTGAATCACAGAGTAGAGTGTTGGGATTTTGGAGTAAAGTCCTGCTAAATTCTGCAGACAACTATTTCCCCTTTGAAAAACAACTGTTGGTCTGTTACTGGGTCTTGATGGAGACTGAATGCCTCACTATGGGCCACCAAGTCACCAACAGGCCTGAACTACCCATCATGAAATGGGTATTGTCTGACTCACAGAATCAAAAAGTTGGACGTGTGCAGCAACTCCACTGTTAAATGGAAAGTGATATATATCAGATCAGGCCAAAGCAGGACCTGAAGACACAAGTAAGCTGCATGAAGTGGCCCAAAAGCCCAGTCTCCACTACTGTCACATTACCTTCTTTCTCCCAGTCTGCACCTATGGCCTCCTGGGGAGTTCCTTACCATACTTTAACTGAAGACCAAAAAGTCATGCTTGTTTTACGGATGGCTCTGCATGATATACAGGTGTCACTTGTAAGTGGACAGCTGTTGAAGGCCATTAAGACTCATCCTTAAAACAGCTGAAAATTCTCATGACCTATGTGTCAGTGTTTGATAATTTCTTCTGTGACTTTACGCTTTGAACAGACTGTCAAGAACAAGAAAGTATACAAGTATACAAGGGCTGACAGTATCGCTGAAGCCAAAATGGGTGCATAAACAAATGTGGTGAAGAAAGCAGATGGTGCCCAGTTATCAAAAGATATAGCATCTGGGGTCTTAAAGGCTTATAGTTAAACAAGCATCCATGTATCAGGGAAGCAACAAAGTCCACATGGAAGAAGCACACCAGCCTGTGGGATCATGAGGTGTTGAAAGGATCTGGTATCAGGTATCAAAAGAGCTAAAATAAGCTATTATATCAATTGAATGAGGGAGGTTAGAGTGGAGACCCAAAGTTCATCTGTAGACAATTGGACAACCCTCAAAGAAGGGTGTGTAGTATACCACGAATGGAACACACAACATTCCTCTTGTCCCTGGATACTTCCTCCTCCATGCAATCATGGCCCAGTTCTACCTTACAAATCTGGCTAGACTGGAGTACGTACACTGATACAGATAAGAGCTCTGGACACATAGATTCCAGGACAGATAAACAGTACTATGTGTATTGATACCATGAGGGTAGGGTGGGGGAGGTGGGGGAAGGTAGAGAAAAGTGGAACTATTCAGAAATTGGATATATAACAGCCCGCCCCCAAAGGGAGATGAATTATAGAAATGTGGGTGATGGGAGATAATGGACAGTGTAGGATACAAAATAATAATATATAATTGATCAAGGATTCATGAGGTGGGAGAGTGGTAGAGGGAGGGGAAAATAACTGATACCAAAGTGTCAAGTAGAAAGCACGTCTTTTGGAAATGATGATGACAACATATGCACAAGTGTGCTTAATACAATTGAATTATCGAGTTCTTAAGGTCTTTAAGAGCCTCCAATAAAATGGTTAATAAAAAATAAAGAAAAAGATTTAGAGGGGAAACAAAGACATGAATAAATCCTCCCACTCTACAAAAAGGATGTAAAATACCCAACACAAATATTACAAATTGACATAAATTAGCCTACCTTTAGAATTCGCAACATTGAATGTCAATAAATAAATGCACCAATCAAAAGGCAAAAGGTAGCAGACTGGATTAAAAAACAAGAGAGAGAACCCTCAAGCTCACAAACAAAAACAGATTTAAACTCAAAGGCTGCAGAAACGTTTACCAAACCAATAGCAACCCAATAAAATTAGGAATGGCAATATTCATCTCTGACAAAATAGACTCAAGTGAACGACATATTGGGAGACAAGAATGGACATTGTATAATGATCAAAGAATCAATAGACCAATAACACAGAGCCATAATAAACACAAATGCACCCAACAAAAGACCCTCAAAACACATCAAGTAAATCCTCAAATGAATAAAGAAATTACCAGATTGATAATAATAGAATTCAATACACCACTCTCAAAGTAAATAGATCAACAGGAAAGAAACTCAATAGAATACCAAATAGATGAAAAACACAATCAAATAACTCCACCTCCTAGATATTTATAGAGTTTTCCAACCAAGGGCAAAAATTAAAAGTTCTTCTGCAACACAAGTGGTTTATATTTTAAAATAGATCACATGCAAGACAATAGATCAAGCTGTAGCAAATTCAAAAACATGGAGATCATTCAAACCATCTTCTCAGACCACAGTGCCATAAAACTGAAAATCAACAACAGAAAGAAAAAAACATAAAGACAAACGTATAGAGACCCAACACACTACCCAAAAAGACTAAGCTAAGAAATTAAATTAGGAGTTTACTAAAAACAAATGAGAATGATACCACAACATATCAATGCCTATGGGATACCACAAAAACAGTTATCAGAGATCAGTTTATAGCAGACATAAAAAAGAGGTGAAAATCAATTTTAACATTTAATGCAGTACCTCCAGCTATTAGAACGGGATCCAAAGCATAAATCCTCCAAAAGCAGATGGAAAAAATCATAAAAATTATAACAGAAATAAATGAGCTGGAAAGCTGGTATATTCAACAAACAAGAAATTAGTTCTCTGAAAGGATCAACAAAATTGACAACCCACTAACAAAATTTATAAAGCTAAAGAAAATGAAAATATCTAGAACTGGGGATGAAACAGTTGGCATAACAACAGAACAAAATGAAATAAAAGAACAATTACACAGTATTATGAAATACTGTATTCCAACAAATTTTAAAATCTAGATGACATGTACAAATACAAAGAAGTATACCCTCTACCCAAATGAACATAGACGGACATTAAAAGCTTGAACAGACCCATAACAAAAGGAGAAATAGACAAGGTTCTCAAGAAACTTCCAACCAATAAAATCAAGGACCAAATGACTTTTCAGGCAAATGGAATTCCAACAAGAATTCTAGAAAGAAGAGTTCCCACCAATTCCACACAAACTATTCCAGAACATAGAATGGGATAGTGAACTCCCACACTCCAGACCCTGATAGCAAAACCAAGCAAAGAACCCACAAAGATAGACAACTCCAGACTAGCATCCCTCATGAACATAGATGCAAACATTCTCAACAAAATCCTGGCCAATAAAATAATACATCATGACCATGTGAGATTCATGTCCTGGGATGCAAGGAAGGTTTGACACATAATCCGCCGTAGAAACCAGATAAAGGATAAGAACCACAATATCATATCAGGTGATGCAGAAAAAGCATTCGACAATACCCAACACCGATTCCTAATAAAAGTCCTCAATTAGATGGGAATATAAGGGAAATTCCTGAACAAAATAAAGGCCATTTATGCAAAACCAATGAGTATTCTTTAAGTTTTTCCTTGTCCAGGAAGACTCTTACATCACCATCTATCTTAATAGATAATTTGGCAGGATAGAAGGTTCCCAGGTTTGCATTTTCTTTCAACTTTCAGAAGATGTTGCTCTACTCTCTACACTTCCTCGTGGTATCTGCTGATAGATCGGAGCATATTTTTACGTGAATACCATTATACGTGACTGCCTTTATTTCTTTCTTTTTCCTCAAAGTTTGATAATTTAACTATTATGTACCTTGGTGAATTCTTCCTGGGGTTAAGTCTAATTGGTGTCCTCTGCTTCCTGTATAAATGCCTGATTCTCATTCATTAAGGTGGGGGATTTTTCCCTAAGAATTCTCTCATAACTTTAGCTGTTGCTTTCTTTGTTGTGTTTTGTTCTGGTATCCTACTTATTCGAATATTGTTCCTATTCATAGCATCTATCATTGTTCTTAAGTTTTCTTCTGTCTCTTTGAGTATCTTGTTTTACTTGCTTTTCTGTTTGTTAAACTTTGCCTGGTTGTCCGCGACATTACTGGTATTATTTTCTGTTTCTTTTTATCTGTTGGTGAAGCCTGTTATCTTGTTTGTTACTTCTGTTACCTCATCCCTTAGTTCTTGTATTTCCCCTTGGTGTGTTGTCTTCATTCCTTCTTTCAGGGATTTCGTCTCCTCTATTTTTGCATCCTTATTTTGTGATTCTGCATCCTTCCCTCATATGCTGTGTGATTCTAGGCAGCATTGTGAAGATTTCTTTTTGTGGCCTATCAGCAAATGCTTATTCTATTAGTGTTGTTAGGTTCAAGACTTCCTCCACCATTGGGTTTTGTTTTTCTTATTTTCCTGTTGATGGTGTTGAGGTAGGTTACTGTCTATTTGTCATTTTGGAGGAAATCAGCACCGTAATCTGGAAAGACAGATAGGGACTGATCTCTGTGAAACTGGTAAGAGTAGTTTAGGGGATTACCTGTGGTTTGCTGTGGTGGTGGGTCAGGCTAGTTTAGGTGACATGCTGTGGTGACATGGAGACCAGTGGTGGTGTAGGGGACCTTGTAGGGTGGGCTGAGACCAGTGACTGTATGTAGACCACTAGGCTCGGTTGTTGTGGGCCAGCATGTGGACCTGGGACTGTCAAGGCTGGCTGGGAAGTTGCTGGACCAAGTTGAACTACAGAGGAGCCACAGACCTGAGCCTGATGGAGGTGGGGGTCTCATGCCTGGGAATGACCTAGTGAATAAACTGCGCTTCCATAGTGGCTCTGTGGAGCGACCATGTGGAGAATCCGTGGTGCTGTCATGGCCCCATGGAAAACCCAGGGGTTGGAAGCAGGCCTTCAGAGAATTTCCGGGGTTTGTGAGTGGTCCCATGGAGAGGCTCAGGGGTCTATAGTTACACGCACCTGTAACCCAAGGACTGAAGTTGGAGAGAAGCAGAGGATAGAGTGTGAAGAAGAAGACTATAGATATAGCAGAGCATTAACTTGTTCAGAGGCAGACTAACATTAATTACTAATGTAAAACCCTGTGGGATTATAAAGAGACTTTCCCCCAGCTTTGTCTCCCCCAAAGACATGACAAACATTAGAGGCTATTTGCCAGCATATGGTGGGAGGTCAGATGCTTAGAGACATCGTCCCTGAAAGCAGTCAGCTATTAAGGACAATGGGCTACTTTTCCCTAAAGGCCTGGTAAATGTAGCTGGGGTTTACACCCTACTGATAATGTTTATTATGGAGATCCAGAGAACAGGTCACACCATCTCAGTGACATCCTAATTTAGGCTGTTATCCTGAATCTAGGATCTGCTATTCTTGTCACCTGTGTGTCCCCTATCTCTCCTCTTCCAATTGCATGCATATCCCTAGATTGTTCCCCTCTCATTGCTGTATAAACTATAGTGCAATCCCTTCCTGTGACATATGTCTTTACCTGTAATTATTGGGCTTGCACTCGGTATATAGGCCTGGGTTAGCAATAAAGATCTCTCTCAGGCCCCCTTTTGGCCTCTTGCTGATTTCCCCTCTCCTCTCCCATCCTCGCTCCCATTTTCCATTTCCCCTTGTTCTCCTTCCCTTGTCTCTCTCTCTGTGTCCACGTGGACCACCAAGTGGGGGTGAGGTGAGCATGCTACTATGAAATGTGTCTGACTCCATTATTTCGATCTCACTTCCATCTCTTGTGCTCTTGATGACTTTATCATAATATTTATACATCTTAACCATACTGGCATTTCCCCCACAACACCCTACTTGCTGTATTGAGATGTACATTATTTGGGCAACCTGGCCCCGTCATTGTTAGTAAATATTATTATAAGTTTTGCCTGGCCACCAATTCCCAATGTAAGTGAAAATACCATCCAGTTACATAAGGACGTATTCTGTTCAAGTCCATAATCCATTGAGTGCAATTTTTAATTAGCCGTGTTGAATATCCCTTTCTCAATAGTGTTTTAAAATTAGTACCATGGGGTAATTAATGACACTATAAACAGAAAATTCTTATGCTCTAGAAGGATGAACGATATATTTTTCTCCCATAAATTAACAATGATGTTTCTAAGGTAAATCAGTGGCAGATAAAACAGATTCAGAAATGGATTTGGAGTTGACACTTAATTCTAGCTTCAATCTAAGTGCAATTATTTCTTACTTAATGGTCCTGCTCGATACTCATCCTCATGAACTACACACAGAAGATATGGTTGCTATAGCAAAACGTGAGGAAGATATTAGATGGTGCCTGACTATCAGAAAAATAACACCTGGGTCTTCAAACAAGCAGCCATCTAAGGGAGAGGTCAACTAAGCCAACATCGAAGAAGTACACCAACATCCATGGCCCAAGGATTTAAAATTTTATAATCCAAATCTGAAGGAGGGAATAATATCAGAACTTAAATTGTGAGATTCTGGTGTGCAACAGACCATGAATGACAATGGGACTCCAAGAAACCCTTGCAGGATCTACACAGGGATTTCTCTGTAACCATAATTGAGGAATGAGAATAATCTGGTTAGTGCAGAGAATATTGGAGAGATGACTACAGGAGATGAAAGTGATAAATCGGACTTAAGTGGTGAAAGCTTTGTCAGTTGATCTCCCTTTTGATACACTTTGTGCTTGATCTGGTCTTTAATATTCTCTCTCTCTCTCTATCCTTTTAAAAATTATACTGGGGCTTGTCTTTGTTGTATTTTGTCATTCAGGATACTCTTATGTGTATTTCTATGTTTTTGGTATAGGAATTCCAGACTATACAGAAATCCAGACTCTACTCTGAATCCACAGAGAAAATAACTAGAATAAGGGTTGCTGGAAGGTACAGCAGGGGAGTTGAGTGTTAGGGGGAGAGCTAATATCAAGGAGTTCAAGAAGGAAGAAGATGTTTTGAAACGGATTGTGGTAGCGATTATATAACACTGCTTGAAATGATTTAACTATGGAATGGATTATGCTTGATTAGCTCCTAATAAAATGGTTTTGGGGGAATAAAGCAACTTCAATATTAAAACCTTGATTTTTAATATTGAGAATTTATGTTTATATGATTAATTAAAGATAGTGTAAGTGAGTGCTAAGATGATCTTTTAAAGACTTTGGACTTGCTTTGAATATGCTTATGCTATAATATTAAAATAATAGAAAAGGATACATATAGTATAAAATATAGTAACAAATTATAACAATGTATAATACACAATAACTGGATAAAGTCAAGTGAAACAGAACTTTATAAGAAAAACATGATCCAAAAATCCATTTTACCAACTGCTAATAAGGAATCTAGTTTAAAGCACTCAAAAAGCTTCCTCTTTGGTTCATCCTGTATCTTTTAATGAAAATCTTATCCGCAGGACCTTCCCTGGAGCATAGTTGATTGACCACCTGTAGAATATGCAATATGCCATGTGCCACCCCCTGACACTTTTCTTTTCATGCTCTAACTTCTAGAGAACTTTCCGTTTCTCTACCTCATTTAGAAATATTCGATGTAATGTAATTCTTAAATGAGGTGATTTACCAATGAACAACGATAAACTCAGAGAAGCTTGCCAACAGGATAAATTTTATGTCACTAAGACTCCTTATATGAACTCACGCACACCTATCCAGCTTTCTAGTCAAATCTACACTTTTGTGTCAGCATCTTCATTTATTTTCATACATATTTTTTCCAGTTTGCTTGGTGCATATTAGCCAGGACCTGACACTATTTTGATGAATACTTTATTCCCAGGCAGGGGAATATTATATTTTACATACTTTATTCCCAGGCAGGGAAAGTTATATTTTTACATGCTTATTATTTTTCTAGAAATAATACAGATGGAGATGGGACTTGAAAAGAAAATCATTTTGTGGAGCTTCATGAAACCCTTTTAAGTGACATACAAAAAAAGGAGGTGATTTTTAATTTTGTTTTGTTTTTAGCAGGGAAAATGGACTGTTTTCTGAACTCAAGGGGTTCAGGAAATTCTGTGGATGCAAGGTTTCAAGTGTACCACCAAAATGCCTTTATCATAGATTTCAAGACCCAGTTCCTTCCCTGTTAAGCCCATCAACGTAGAAGACACACTAAGATTATAAATTGAGTATTATTTTTGACTACATCATCATAATGAGCAAATCTTGAGTCTGACGTCCACACAGCAAGCAAGAAGGAGATGGTTGCCTTGGCTGCTATTACATTTGACTTCTCTATTCTTTATATTGTTTTGATGTCATATTTGTTAAGCCTATTGTCATTTTATCTTTTATCCAGATTTCTATTGTTAGCACCGTGATGTGACCAAACCCATTAAATGTATCATGACTATTGTCACCATATTATTCAAGTTCCTATGCTGCCCATTCACATACATCTTATTGTGCCCACCACCGGTGAGAGAGTTAGTAATTGTAGCACACATGCTATTACCACATGCTATTACCACATGTACCATTTGTTGTATCAGAACAGTAGATGAACCAATTCAAGTTTACCACTTTGACCTCTGTTTTCTAGAGTATTGCTGCCCTTAGTTTGGGTTTCTCCAATAGAATATATTAAGATAGAATGTTGGTTCATGTATTTTTGAGCCACCAATCATGCAAGTTTGTGATACTGTAGCGACTTGCATGTTGGTCTGATTCTGGAAGCTATTCCATCTGTATTTCAAATAATAGCAGAGTCAATCATTGTGGAAAGGTTTCAGCAAATCTTCCAGAATAAGACATACTTGTAAGAAAATTATTCAATAAAAATCTTGTGGATAACACAGACTACTACTCATTATAATACTAGAAGATGATCCCTCTACGTTAGAAGGCAGTCAAACTACACAGTGGCCACAGTGAACTCCAGCATATGACCGATCATAATAAGGATAGTATAGGACTCAATGGAATTTTATTCTGTAGGAGAAGTGTTGACACCACAGTAACTAACAACAAGAATTTAGTTTGGGAAGTGAACACAGCAAGAAAGATGAGGTATAAAGAAGTGAAAAAGAGAAATCTGTTATAGCAAGAACATTATTAGTATGATAATTCAAATTCAGTTCCACTGCAGAGTCTGCCAGAGACTAACTGGCTCATGTCCTAGATCTATCCACTGAATCTCAAGAATTTGGGTATATATGTACAACCTGCCTTTGTTAGGTTGGGTTGATTAGAGAAACAAATCCAGAGACAATCACATATGTTTAGGAAAGAACTTTATATCAAAGAGTAGTTCTATATTAAGAAAACATCCCAGTCCAGTCCAGATCAAGTCCAAAAGTCTGATATTAGCTCATAAATCTAACACTAGTCCAGTCCATAAATCCTTCTTCTGAATCAAGCAGTCACATGCAATGATGTAAAATACAGGAAGATCACAGGCCAGTGTGTGCAAAGTCTCATGGATCCAATGGCAGTGGAAGCGGACCTCCATGTGGTTTTTCCAGCTCTCCGAGTTACTCAACAGCATGAAGGTGAACTCAAGAGAGAGACTCTCACGGGGCTCAGCAAGTCTCCACATGCCTTGTCTGCAAAAAGATGATGGCACAGAGAGAGAGAGGGAGCTTCAATAATCCTCATGAGAAGGTCATGCCCACAAACAGGCAGTCAGGTTGTGACTTGATTGACAGGCTAGACTCTATCCTTTCATCTTTAATACCCTCAACTGACATGAGATTATGTAACTACCACACCACCCTATAGAGAGTCTCTCTTGGGACATTAACTTCTGTAATTTCTGACTGGATCTGTTTCCATGACCAGAGAGTGCTCTCAGGTAGAAGTATGGAGGAAATCCTTAGGCTGGCCTCTATCCATAATTTAGGGGTGAGAGAAAAGTGGAATGCATTGGATAGAGGATCAAAATGATAAACCTAACTTGAACAGTTAAAATTTTGTAGTTGATCAACCTTCTGGTGCATGCTGAATCCATAGAAACTCATATGTGTATAAGAGAGAGTTTTATATAAAGGGTAATTAATTATTAAGAAAGCATCCCAACTCAATCCAGTCCAAGCCCATGAGTCAGATATTAGCCCATATGTCTGATACCAATCTATAAAGTCCTCTTCTGACTCACGGAACACATGCAATGATGTCAAATTCAGGAAGATCACAGGGCAGTGGGTTGGAAGTCTTTGGATCCAATGGCATGGTAAGAATCTCAGCGCCGGCAGGGATCTCCACGTGACTTCTCCAGGTCCAGGGTTCTGCCTGCATCAGGGTAGGTCAATGTGGCTTCTCCAGCTCCCCCTAGCACCATTCGTCTTGGTAGTACAGTGTCTCCAAGGAATTGAGATGAGAGAGATAGAGTCTTCCACCTCCAAGAAGGAAAAATAGGATTTCCCATAATTTTCACTCTTAATCCTCTAATTGACACCACATTATGTAACCGCCACACTGGTTTTCAATCTTTGTATTGTTTTTGTTTGTTCATATTAGGTTTTATATCAGAAGTGTTATGTCTTTGGGGTCACCCTGTTGAAGTTATGTTATATATATTTTTTCTGGTTTTCGGTATATGAAACCAGGGTTGCTGGACCTATAGGGACAGCAAGTAGAATAAGCATTTCACAGGGGGCAGGCGGGAAGGGGAGGTGAAGTACAATGATGGGGCAGGGGGCAAAAGGGAGATAATGTCAAGGAGTACAGAATGGAAAATAATGTTTGGAAACTGATTTTAGTAGCAATTGTGCAATATTGCTTGATATGATTGAACTATAGAATGAATATATATATATATATATATTCCCAATTAATAATGATTTTTTTAAAGACCATCTGAAAGTGACTTTGAGTGAACCAAACGAAGAGTATTGACAATGTCTGCTACAGTTAGGAAGCTAACCTCTATTCAAGAAAAATATCGTCTTGGTCAACTCTTATTTATAATTCCTTTAGCTGTTTCAAATAACTTGACAACATAAAGCATGGGGTACTACACATCCCTGCCATATCTTTCTTAGAATATGAGCGACAGAAAGAAAAGGGGTAAAGAACAGTAGCAAGAAAGCATCTGTATCACTCAAGATATTAGGATGAAATCTTTCCTGGAGACTCTAGAAATGAAAAGTAGGAGTTCAGTAAAAAAGATCCTTAATGAGATGGATTGACACTGGCTGAAACAATGGGTTCAGACAAAATAACAATGTTAGTGTGGTAGTCACCTAATCTGGTGTCATTTTAAGTATTAAGAGTGTAGAGGTGGAGTCTAGGCTGTCAATCTGGAGATAGCCAATGACACTTCTGTGTCTCATTGGGCATGGCCCTCTCCTGAGAATACTGGGAAATCTGGTACTTTCTCCTTGGAGGTGGAAGACATCTCTCTCTCTCTCTCACTCTCTCTCTCTGCTACTCCCTGGGAGACACTGCAGAAGACAAGCCAGTAGGACACAACTAGACCTCAGAAGCCAGAGAAGCCACAGAGAGACCCCTGCAAGCACTGAGATGCTTACAATACCACTGGACCCAAAGACTTTCTACCTACTGGCTTGTGATCGTCCTGCATTTGGCTTCATTGCATATGTTTCATGAGTCTGAAGAGGATTTTATAGATTGGTATTGGACATATGGATTAATATCAGACTTATGGCCTTGGACTGGACTGGGTTGGGATGTTTTATCAATGCTCAATTGCTCTTGTACATAAACCTCTTTCTTATACACATATGTGTGTCCATGAATTTGTTTCTCTAATCTACCGGGGCTAACACATTATGGTGCCTTGGGAGTGGGGTACTGGAGAAACACATCATAAAGATGGAGAGTAGATGTTTGTTTGACCTCTCCCTCATGGTAGTGTTTCTTTTTTGGCTAGCCAGAAGTCAGATATATCCTTGTAGTTTGCTGAGTTGTTTTCTGGAGAGAATCTGGGAAGTTAAAGTTTTGATTATTATGTTTGGTTGTAGTCTTTGGTTATTCATGTGTGGAATGGTAAAAATGAATGTTGTTCCTGCGTATTTTGAGCTCAGGGATAGGAATGGCCATTTGAATTTCTCAGAAACCACGCTGCTTAAGGAAAATGGCTAACAAAAGGTCAAAATGGCTGGCAGAAAGCCTGACTCTGGCTTGATACACTCAAGAGGCCTAATCTCATATTTTTGTATAAATCGTATAGTTTAGATAAGGATTTAGATAAGCTAAATAAGGATTGAACTTGACTGCTTTAAGAATTGAGTTTGGTATTTGAGTCTACTTTGTTTATACTAATTTCTTCCCGCTTAGTGTTATTGATACAGTGGTTGAAAGAACCTGCTTGGGGAAGTGTGAAACTAGAGTTTGTAAGCCCACTTGCCTCAAGCCATTAACTGAATCATTAGATGGGTTTAGGACACACCAGCAGAGAAGTGTCTGCAAAGAGAAGCCCCACCCAGTATTTTGGAGTACTCAGGACAATTGCATTCCAAGAAACTTGCCTGGCGACAAGTTGAAAGATTGAAGATATATATATATATATATATATATATATATATATATATATATATATATATATATATATATATATATATATATATATATATATATGGAACTCTTTGGATTTGAAGTTTGAACTCTAGTGGTTTTTGTCAGATCCTGGAAAAATTCTGGAAACATGAAGAAAACTCCTCTCTGGGATTGAACGTTCAAGGGAGCCTGTGGGGAGGCTGAGATGCTTGCTAGCCAACCAACTGGATCTACTTGTTGAGTGGAAGTGGCAGAGATGCAGCAATAAAGAGATGGGTTGAGTCTGGCCACTGACACCTGTGGACTTGGTTCACAGGTACAAGAGGAGAAGACGACAGCGGGTCGACTGGTATGAAGTTCATGGCCTAGCACAAGGGGTTGAGAATTTGTGATGGGCCATGGCCTAAAAGCAAGGTGACCAACGGGCACCCTGTGAAGGCTGAGTGAGGCAACCAACATTGAGTTCACCAGAACCCAACCAGATGAAGAGATTTTTGCTGTTGACTTTGGATGGCCTATCCTGATTTGACTTTGCTTATGGATGCGGATTTCACAAGGTTGCAACTGGAATGAAGATTCTTCACATCAAAGAATATGATTGCTTCCTCAGAGCACTGGGTTGATGTACGTGGGCAATATAGAAATTGGGTACTCAAAATGGGGGAATAAAGGCATGAAGTGGTTGGTTTACAAACTTGTATAGGTGGGGGAATATATATTCATAGAATTATAGGATTAAGGTGTTGATGTTACTTAACTGAAATTATTAGGCGTAGGATATTTTTGTTTTGTTCATTTATGAAACATTATGTTTAAATGAGTGTGGCACATATTGAATTGTATGCTTTTTAGTTTTATCCTATTAGGTACTGCGATAGTTATGACATAATTTTGTTATTGTTTGAAAATTAAATATGGCTAAGGAGTTATGTGAAAGTGTTAAATTACAAGGGGTAGTCTGTGGCAGTCACCTAATCTGGTGTCAATTTAAGGATTAAGAGTGTAGGGGTGGAGTCTAGGCTGTCAATCTGAAGATAGCCAATGACACTTCTGTGTCTCATTGGGCATGGCCTTCACCTGAGAATTCTAGGAAATCTGGAACTTCCTCCTTGGAGGTGAGAGACACCTCTTTCTCTCTCTCTCTCTCTCTCTCTCTCTCTCTCTCTCTCTCTCTCTCTCTCTCTCTCTCTCTCTCTCTGCTACTCCCTGGGAGACGCTTCAGAAGACAAGCCACATGAATGCAACCAGACCTCGGAAGCCAGAGACACCACAGAGAGACCCCTGTCAGCACTGAGATGCTTGCAATGCCACTGGACCCATAGACTTTCTACCCACTGGCTCGTGATCATCCTGCATTTGCATGTGTTTCATGAGTCTGAAGAGGACTTTATAGACATATGGACTAATATCAGATTTATGATCTTGGACTGGACTGGGTTAGCATGTTTTCTCAATGTTCAATTCCTCTTGCATTTAAACCTCTCCCTTATATACATATGCGTGTGTATGAATTTGTTTCTCTAGTCTACCCAGACTAACACAGTTAGGATGGTGCAGGACCAAGCAGTTTTTCATTCTGTAGTATATAGGGTCATGATGACTTAAAACCAACTTAATGGCACCTAACTATAACATAGATATGAATTAACTGAAAAAGAGAATAAGTAGATTGTTACTGCTGTTAAAAATAATAAAACATTAAAAATATTATTTAAACTCCTTCACTCTCTTTAATGTATGTCTATTCTGAGTACATATTAGTATATGAGTGTAGTTAAAACTACACGCTATGTAAACACATATGTATGATGCATTTAATCCTTTAAATATATGCACACTTCCCTGAATTTCTCCCAAAGTGCTGTGCACTGCTATTTAGAGCCAAAACATCTTGCTTAACAGTCAAAGCAGACAAAGTGGTGCCCTTAACTTTCTTGTATTTCTGACGACTTATTTAGCTAGCTAGCTTGATGCATATAGATACACAAAATTATAAGTTGTATGGCTCTAAAACATTAAAAGGTCCTATGGAATTTGAGAAGATAGCGAGATTTTGTGCATTTTAGAAGATTAACTAAATCTTTTTTCGCATTTAAGCTGAGCCTTAAGGAACAATTTGAATTTGGGCATCCAGAGATGTGGAGAACTGAGGAACTGATAATGACTAGAAATTCCATGGTGATGGAATGGTTAAGCAGTAAGTTCAAAGAATATGCCAATTAAATAATTATACTAAGAAGATTTTATATAATATCAGAACTCATTGTTCTAGGAATTAATACTCAGAATTATAATGGAAATGTGCCCAATAGTCAGATGCCTAATTCTGGTGTTTCTTTGAGGTTAAGGAGAGTAATAAATAATGTGTATAATATACCTAGCTACCATAAAAGGTTAGTGCCAGTGAAATGGGCACAAAGGGTATTAAAATAACAAAATAGGTGATGCTGATTTTTTTCCCTCCTTCCTGCCTGATTTACCTCATCAGCGAACAAGGTAAAACATCGAGTCAAGCATTCTCCATTCTTGGCTATTGTCCCCTTTTTGGCTGAATTTCTCTTTTGACTTTTTGGGGTTCAGGTTGTTGCCAGACTTTAGTTGCAGACCCCTTTTTTTTGCTCCCTCCCTGCCTTAGCATTCAGGTTTCTACAGCAGATTAATGACAGCTAATAATATCTGATATATCTGGACATTGCCACATAATGAGTTGTAGTCCCACTGGGTCCCAGAAGTGTCACCACTAACAAATTTGCCAGACCTGCACATAATTAGCATGTAAAGGGAGTGATCACACAGTAAATCTGCAGGGAAAGATGGATAGCCCAGGAGAGAAAATGTACGGGGGTAAAAAAAAACCATACTTCCTTATCATGCCTTACTAAATATATATTTCTTGGCAAGAATATTTTCCTGATAACAAACTGTGGACAGGTTACCTTTACAGTAACATTATTCCTTCCATGGCTGATAGGCAGAATTTCATTATGTCATAGCTAATGTTTCAATATTTCTGGAAAATGTCACCATATGTAAATTAAGAGAGGTTAGGCTTTCCCTCACCGTTTTCTCTCAAAATGCACAGCCTCCTTTCACGGTGGCTTGGCGCTCACTTGCCACCTTCTCAGAGGCTTGGATTTAGTGAATAAACCCACAGAAATGCTGTCCTGGCCCTACCAAGGTTCATGAAATCGAATTCTCACGCACAGTCATTGCTTTTAAAACAACTTCAGCCCACCCCAGGAGTGGAAAACACAAAGAGAAAAGCCATCCAGAAGCCGCAGTATGCCTCTGATAATTACCATCTTTGAGATGTATTTCTCACATGACACTATTTAAGCCCACATAGCAATTTTAGGATTTGTCTCACATGATCAGAACAAAAATGGAAATGTTTCTGATTACATTGGGTACATCAGGAAAGCTTTGCACTTGATCCTTCAAACCCAGCACACAAGCCCACGCTAGAGCGACGCATGCTACTTGAAAACAAGGAAAATCGCATCTATGAGCTCGAAGGAGAGACATAAAATTGGGGTCAAATCCTTTTACTACAAGAGTAGTAGTATGACACCAAGTAAAAATACAAAGGAATTTTGAAAATTAAGCCAAACGAAGACCCTTCATAGGGTGGACCTCAGAAATCACACTGCTCATGGAGGCCCATCCCTTCGATTTGGAAAGTATGCGTAGCATCAGAAATCCAAACTCTACACCTCATAATTCTTCTAGTAGACATAGGGATGGGGGATACGGTGTTCCTCAAACCATCATTCTGGGAAACATTCCCATGTGTTTAGGACAATGGTGTAACTAAGAAAGATTTGTAATCGGACTTAAATTAATAATCAGTAATCAATAAATCCCCTGAGGGCACCAGGCTCTTCTTTCTTCTTCAGCCCAATGTCCTCTGGGATTTGACTTATGTTTCTAAATCAATGGCACCAGTGACCTACTAAGTGATGTTCAGCGTCGTTATTTATGGACCTAACTTACTGGTCCTGTTTCTAAGGTGTGGCCAAACTATACATCACTCAGGGAGTCTACTTCTCATTGTCAGGGTTACCATTTTCTATGGATTCATTCCTTGGTCTTTTTATTGCTGTCTTGCCTAACCCTTAATTTATGGTGCTTCTTCATGCTCTATCATAGGTCTGCGATTTTCATGTTGTAATTTTTCAGTGGGAATTTCCTTTCACATGTATACTTTTACTATCCTTTTTATATTATTATTGTCATTATTTGGGAGTTAATATGTATATCATATCATAGTTCAATTACATCAAGCCGCAGTGAGCAATTGCTACCACAGTGAGTTTCCAAACATTCTTTCCTTTCTAGAGTTCTCTCCCTTTACACCCACCATCACACTGCACCTACCCCCACCCCCAAAACCCATATTCTACTTGCTGCCTCTATAGGTTCATCAATCCTGAGTTTCATATACCACAAAACAGAAAAACATATAACACGGCTTCAAGAAGGCGACCCCCTATGATATAACTCTTCTGAGACAAACCCTAACATGAGCAAAGAAAAACAAAACAAAAATACAGGGAATGATGAAAGCCAGATCAGGCCCAGCATTCATCAGACGGGGAAGCAACTGACCAAGTTTTAACTGTTCAAGTCAGGTTTATCCCTTTGATCTCCTGTACTCATCTCTCTAATGCACTCTGTATAGTTACCACCTTCCTCTCATCCCTCAATTATGGATGGCGGGAGATCACTGGAGGGTTATTTCCTATATAGTTTCCACAGATGTATCTTGGGCTCCCACTGTCAATCCATAGCCTCCTGCTACCTGGATTCTCACAATCTAGGCTCTGATACTAAACTCTCCTTCTATTTTGGATTATATGATTTACAATCCTTAGTGACTGGCAGTGGTGTGCTTGTTCCATGTGGACTTAGTTGACATCTCACTTCGATGGCTGATTGTTTAGAGAGAAGCCATTAAGACCCCAGACACTATTTTATCTGATAGACGGGCACCATCTAATTTCTTTGCCACATTTTACTATAGCACCCATATATCTGTGCTCCCTTCCTGAGGGAGAATATTGAGCAGGGCCATGATGGAAGAACTAATTTTCTTAAGTTGGAGCTAGGTCTAGGATCTAGTGTGAGCCCCAAATCCATTCTTGGATCCATGTTTTTTGTTTTGTTTTGCTTTGTTGTTGTTTTTTTATCTGCCTTTGGCTACCTTTAAAACCCTCCTTGTTGATTTATGGTCGAGAGTCTTACTGATCATCCCTCAGGGCACAACTATCTTCCATTAATATTATCTTTGATTAACCCTGGTATTAACTTTTTAAAGCCCGGTTGAAAGAGGGATATTGGGCCAACATAGGCTAACTCCACATCACAGTACCTGAATTATTCACTTGTACAGAATCAATCATTTCGTGACTGGACGCTATTTACACAAACAATGGGAGTTAAGTTTCAGGGAAATTTATAATAATCACTTGTAATCTCAGTCACAGGCTTGCCAGGATAATACCTATCTTAATGCAGTATATGAGGCATCGATGCAGCAAGACCCTGTTTGTCTGCCTACCACCAGTTCGACATTCTTCCACTTCCTCAGACACCATATATTTTCCAACTGGTCTTCAGGTTATAAGTGTATTTGAGATAGAGTCCAGTTCACCCAGTGGAGTTTCCGCATCATTTCTCACTGATGATGCTTCATGGATTGAATTTGTATGCTTTGAAGGTCCAGGATTCAGTGTCCCACAGCACCTAGCCTGAGTCCCACCAAGTAGTCCAGATCAATGTGGCCCATTCAGTTCATACCACCGAAGACATTCCCCGGCTAGGGCCCCCCAAAGCATTTTCTGTCATTCTTCCCTCCAACTGGAGGCTGGTGCTATCTCTTTTCTTAAAAACAGAATTTAATTTGTGTCCCCCCAGATGTGTTTGCTCCTTTTCTGCTCTCACACAACTTGTTTGTTCCCAGCAGAATCCCTCCTCACTCTACTGAGGTTGTCTACCTGTCCTGGAGGACCTTATCATAGATTTAGATGGCAGCCACCCAGTCGACAACACCCCCCTCTGCTCCCTTGACCATTTGATGCCAGCTGATGTGAGGCACCCTGAGGAAAACTAACTGGCAAAATACTTACATAGAGCGGATGGTGTATGGCTCATTGGCACTGGTCAGGCTCTCTCCCAGGCTGTCTGCACTCCCTGGCCAGCAGACTGTATGCCTAACAAACCTATTTATTCTTACAGCCATGGACTCATCCAGTATTTGTCTTTAGATGATTTACTAACTTCACTCAAAATAATTTCCAGATCCCTTCATGTCTTTAGGTGTTTCTGTTTCATCATGGTTTTTGAGGGGTGTATAGTATTCCATTGTGCATGTATACTAAAGTTTTGTTTTGTTTTATCTAATCTTCTACTGATGAGATTTTAGGCTGTTTCCAGCTTCTTGTATTGTGAACTGTGCTGCAATGAACATGGGAGAGCACATGTCTGTGATCTGTTTCTTCTTTCTTTGGCGGTATATGCCCAGTGATGGTACTGCTGGTTCATATGTTATTAAATTGCCATGCATTTTAAGAATCACCATATATCTTTCCACAGTGGCTGTACATATTTACAAGCCCACCAGCAGGAGATAAGAATTCCAATCTTATCACACCCTCTCCAACATTTGTTGTTCTCAGTTTGTTTGTTTTTTTTTTAATTGGTCTCCTGTTATGGGTGCTATATAGTATATGATACTTGTTTTGACTTGCATTTTCCGGCTGCCTAGTGAACGGGAGCATTTCCTCATGTGTTTATTAGCATTCATGTGTCATCTTTTGTGAATCCCTGTTCAAATTCCTTGCTCACCTTTTCAGAGGGTTACTGTAGATTTTAGTAATTAGTCCTTTTTCCCTTATGTTGTTACAGAATATCTTTCCTCAATCCGTGGGTTCCCTTTTAATGAAGTCTCTTAAAAAAAGTGTTTTATTTTTAATAGGTCCCACTCATCTATCTTGTCTTTCACGGAGTGTGTGTTCTTTGTTAGCCCACATATCCCCTGCACTAGCCCACATATTCCCTGCACTCTGATTTCCCACACATTCCCTGCACTAGTACACTTAGATTTATCCCAGTTTTGTCACTGATGATCCTGATAGCTTTGGGTTTTACACTGAGGTCTCTGATCCACTCTGCGTTAGTTTTTGTGCATGGAGTGAGAAATGGATCTTATTTCATTCTTCTGCAGGTGGATATGCAGCATTTCCAGCTGTTTTTTATTAAAGGGGCTTCTGCTTCCCACTTAGTACATATTAGGCCTTTGTCAAAATCAGTTGTCTGTATGTAGATGTGTATATTTCTGGGTTTTCTGTCCTGATGTATAGTCCAACTATCTAGCATTATACCAGTACCAGGCTGTTTTTACACCTGTGGTTGTGCAGTAGATTTTGAGGTCAAGTGTTGCAAGACCACCTACTTTATTCTTCCTTTTGTGGAGTTCTTTGCCTATCCTGGGCTTTTTCCCTCTCCATATGAAGTTGGTCATTAGTTTTTTTTTCATTTTTTTTAAAAAAAGAATGATGCTGGAATTTGCATCGAACATGTATTGCATTGAATTTGTACATTGCTGTAGGAAGTATTGACCTTTTCACAATATTGAGTCTTCTGATCCACGAATTTGGAATATGCTCCCATTTGTGTAGAGCCCTTGTGTTTCATCAAGGTAACATTCTTGGGTTTTCTTCATAGAGGCAGCTTTTTCTTTTTGGGGGGTTAGATTTATTCCTAGATTTTGGGGGGGGGGCATGGCTATTTTGAATGGAACTGATTCCTTGATGTCTTCTTCAGATCCTCATCGCTATTATATAGGGATCCAATTGATTTCTGCTTGTTAATCTTGCACCCCACTATTTTACTAAACTCCTCGATATTTTCCAGCAATGCTATTGTGGACATATCAGGATTCTCAATATATAAATCCAAATTGTCTGCAGACCGTGAACATTTCACTTCTTCTTTTCCCAATGGTAATCCCTTGATTTCTTGCCCTTGTCTTGTGGTCCTGGCTAGGACTTCCAACACAATGTTGAACAAGAGTGGAGATAAGGGACCTAGGAGAATGGGTTCCCTTATACCATGCTGTCAGCATTGCTCCACTGAGTGTGATATTGGTTTTTCAAATGTGACCTTTTTGTATTGAGCATTTTCCCTTCTGATTCTAACTTCTTGAAAGCTTTTATTAGGAATGGGTGTTGGATTTTGTCAAATGCTTTTCCTTCATCAATTTTATGATCACGTGGTTCTTATCCTTTTTGTTGTGTATGTGGTGGATCACGTTCATTATTTTTCAAGTTTTAATCCGTGTCTTCATCCCTGATATGAATCCCACTTGGTCATGAAGTATTATTGTTTTTTGATATGTTGTTGAATTCTATCGACCAGGATTTTGTTGAGAAGTTTTGCATGTTCATGAGGGATATCAGTCTGTAGTGCGTTGTCCTTATGGAGTCTTTGGCTGGTTTGGGCATCAGAGTTATGCTGGCTTCATGGAATGAGTTTGCTGCCCCTTTGTATGTTCTCTAAGTGTTGGGGAAGGATTGGTGTCAGCTCTTCTCTGAATACTTGGTAGAATTCTCCTGTGAAGCCATGGACAGGGGCATTTGTAGGTGGGAATTTTTTTTATGGTCTTATCCATTTCTTCATTTTCTATGGGTCTGTTCATGTTTTTAATCTCCAAATGCATTAATTTGGGGAGAGAGTGATAATCTAGGTATTTGTCCATGTCCAAATCACTTTATTTGTTGGAATAGGTTTTCTTAATACTGAATTATTAACCTTTTTACTTCGTTAAGGTCTATTGTGACTTCCCGTTTCTTCCCTAATTCTAGATATTGTAGTCTGCTCCTTCTTTTTCTTTAGGTTTGCTAGAGGTTTGTCGTGCTTGTTGATCCTTTCAAAGAACCCATCTTTTGTTTTGTTGCTTTTCCCATTGGTTTTTTTTTCTTTCCATTTTTTAATTTATTTATTTCTGATCAAAATTTTATGACTTATTTTCTTTTACTCTTGGAAGGTTTATGCTGTTGACTCTATTCTAATTGTTGGAGGTGTTGTGCTAAGGTGCTAAACATGATCCTCTCCTCTTTTTTTCATGTGTGTATTGATTACTATAAAGTGACCTCTGATAACTGCGCTTGCTATGATTTTGGTATGTTGTGTTATTTTCATTAGTTTCTTTTTTTTTTTTTCATTAGTTTCTTATAACTTTCTAATTTCCTCTCTTATTTAGGCTTTTAAACAGTCTTTTTTGAATAGTGTGTTGCTGAGTCAGCAGGTGATAGTTTTTTATACTTTCTATTGTTGATTTCCAGTTTTATGTCACTGTGGTCAGAGCAGATTGTTTGAATGATCTCTGTGTTTCAATTTTCTTGGGCTTGTTTTATGGCCCAGCATGTAATCTATTTCAGAATATGAGCCAAGTGCATTGGACTACAGTGTGTATTGTTTTGCTGTTGGTTGGAATGTTCTATAAATATCTGGGAAGTCAAGTTGTTCCATTGTGTTACCCAGCTCTTCTGTTTCGTTATTGAACTTGTTACCTCATAATCCATCTTTCTTTGAGAGTGGTGTATTGAAATCACCTACTCTTATTGTTGATCTGGTAATTTCTCTTTTCATCTCTTGAGGATTTGGTTGATGAATTTCCTGGGTCTTTCGTTGGATGCATATATGTTTATTATGATTAGGTGTTCGTGGCCTATTGATCCCTTGAGCACTATGTAATGCCCATTCTTGTCTCTTGTTATGTCTTTTTTAAAAATCATTTTATTGGGGCTCATACAACTCTTATCACAATCCATACATACATCAATTGTGTAAAGCACCCTTATACATTCGTTGCCCTTATCATTCTCAAAATTCGCCTTCTGCTTGAGTTCCTGGAATCAGCTCATTTTCCTTTCCCCCTCCCTCCCTGCTCCTCCCTCCCTCATGAACCCTTAATAATTTATAAATTATTATTTCATCTTATCTTACACTGCCCGGCATCTCCCTTCACCCACTTTTCTGTTGCCCATCCCCGAGAGAGGAGGTTATAGTAGATCCCTGAGATCGGTTGCCCTTTATACCCCTCCTTCCCTCCCAGTATCTTGCCGCTCTTGATTTTTTTCAGACCCTGAATCTATTTTTGTCTGTGAGTTTGAGATGTGTCTTTTGAAGACAGCAGATTGATGGAACTTGTTGTTTATCCCAGTCTATTATTTTGTCTTTTGATTGGTGCATTTAGCCCATTGAAATTCAGTGTAATTAAGTTTAAATGTAGATTAGTCGCTATCGTGTCATTTGGTTTGTGCTTGATATTTTCCTTTCTTCCACTTTTATGGGGTGATGTGTGTGTGTGTGTGTGTGTGTATGTGTGTGTGTGTGTGTGTGTGTGTGTGTGTGTGTGTGTGTGTGTGTAGTTGATTGGTGCCTTTAGCCTCCTCTAGATCCGTAATGTTTTAGGTACTGTTTTCAGTGTAGGCTTTTGGGTGGTGTTGCATGCAGTGGTGGTCTCATGTTTGAATGCTGTGGTTGTTGGTTTTCAGCCCAGAAAGAACAGAATGGTATTTTTTGTAATGCTGCTTTTGTTTTATGAATTCTCTAAATATATCCTTGTTTTAAAAAACTTCTATTTACCCTTCAAATTTTATGGAAAGCCTTGCTGGACAAGGGATTATTGTTATACAATTGCTGTCTTTCAACTTTGAGAATATGTTACTCCAATTTTCTTCAGTCCAATATAGTATCTGTTCTTATTCCTATCTGTTTAACTTTATAGGTAACTGTTTTATTTCACTCTAGCTTCTTGCATGATTCTCTCCTTTTCATTGCAGTTGGATAATTTGACTACTATATGTCTTGATGTGTTCTTTGTTTTTTGGGAGGGAGGGATTAAGCTATTGGGTGTTCTTTCTGATTCCTGGATTTTTGTTGTCTCCTCCTTTGTGATATAGGGGAAATTTTCTTCCCCAAATTCCCTTACTATATAAGTGTAGATTGTTTCTTCCCGCTCAGGAAACCCAATAATTTAAATATTGTTTGCTTTATGGTATTCCACATCATCCTCAAGCTTTCTTCATATTCTTTTGCTTTTTTGTTTGATTGCTTCTCCTGTTTGCTGAATTTTGCTTGTTTATCTTCTAGCTCACTGAATTATTTCCCATTTCTTCTAGTCTATTGGTCAGATTGTGTATTTATTTTCTAAAGTTTGGATACACATTTTTTAGTTCCTAAATTTCTCTGGAGTGTGAGTTTTATTGTAGCTTCTTTTTTCCCCCACCTGTTTTCAGGATTGACCCCTAATCTCTTGTGTGGCCCTAAGCTTCAACTTTTGGGGTTTTGTTTTTGGTTTTATTTTTGTTTTTGTGTTCTTTATCTGGCTGTCCAAGGGCTTGTTTTTCTTTGTAGTCCATTGTAATCCTCAGTTTCTTTTGTTTCCCTTGATTTTTTGGGGTAGATGCTGGTGACTGTTGTTTGTGCCACATCATGGTTGAGCTGTAGATGATGTGTAGACTTCCGGATTGTGTAGCAGGGGGAGGCATTGGCTCTAGCTTAGAGGAGGATCAGATAGAATCTGGAAATCATACGGTGTGGAGATTAAGAGGGAGAGATATTTGCGTGGGTAGGAGGAATAGGATGTAAGTGGACAGGAGTAGATTTTAAGTGGTGGTATTTATCATATTAAGCCTTTTTGTTATGCATAGTAAATGTTGATGAGTTGGAGAAGAGGGTTATAAGAGATGTGTTGTTACTTGGTAGGTTATAAGACAGTGTGTGTTACTGAGGTTTTGGAAGCAGGGTCTTGAGATAATGGTGATTGGGATAGATGAGGGGTATATTACGATATGTACTAGTCACTTATAAACCCTATATATTATATAAGGAGAGTGCAATCCTTCTGTTATCATGTTTATTACAGAAGGATTTTTTATTGTGGGTTTCTGCACAATTCAGTACTCTTAGCTCTTTTGATGTCATCCCAGGGTGGAAATAAGCTACGGAGGTGGAGGCCCAATGTGGGGGAGAGAAGGAACTATCAATCAGGAGGTGGTCCTGCTAAGGACAGTAAGTCCTGGTGCCAGACACCTAGATAAGGGAGGCCTCCTCCCCCCGCCCCCCCTGAAACACAAAAATGCTGACTTCTGGTCCCTCTGCCAGGGAAAAAGAGTTTTGTGGTTTCTGTTCTTCAAAAGAAAACTGGGGAGGGGGGGGGGAATCCAATATACTTTTGAAGGCCCCAGAGGGTTCAAGTCGTGTTCCTGTCTAACCGGGGCCAGATCCCTTTCGAGTTAGCTGGGAGTTTAAAATCTGGTGGCCATTAGAGTTGCACCCTTGCAAGAAGGGAAGAAGAGGGGGTGCAGTAATAGAGTATGACTATGAAGGCTCTGTTCCACAGGGCACAGTGAGTTCCAGCAGCCAGGGCTCTCCGTGGTCTGTGAGGGTGAAGGGTCATGGGCTCCACTGGGAGACAGTCTGGGTTGGGATATTCCCTTAGTGGTGGGTAGACGATCTAGGGGAGAAGGGAAGAAACTTGCACTCACAACCCCACTGACCCTGCTAAGGTAGGGGGTAAAAATCAGAAATTGAGGTGGAATTGACCTCCTCACCTGTTGATCTCTGGACCATGCAATGGGAGATCTAGGCAAGGGACTCTATCTTGGCACCATCTTCTGGAATGCTGGCATGTCCTTTTTGTTTTATGGTTAACTGCCATTAAGTCCTAATTACTTTATGTGTAGCAGAATGAAAATTTAAGTCTTTCATAATCTTCATGATCGTTATGGGTATGTTTTAGTTCATTGTTGCAGCTATTGTATCTACCCAGCTCATGAAAAATTCCTCCTCATTTTCACTCTTCTGCTACTGTTACCAAATGTTATGTCCTTTTCAAGCATCATCAAGACTATCCTGATGACATGTTCAAAGTAAGTGACTTGAAGTCCATGTCTCTTTATACACTTATGTTTGTTCCACAGTTAGCCTTGGCCTGGCTAAGCTGCTGCTATTGAGCTTCTCCGCTGTCTCTTCTCACAGATGTAGTCAATTTGATTTTCCCATCTTCCAGCACTATTTTCAACAATGTTATGCATCCATTCACTAGGCCTTCAGTATCTGACAATGCTTTGAAGCTCAGCAGGAGGTTTTCAGGAGTTCGTTTCTCTGAAGTAGGGAGCCGAGTCTCTTCTTAGCCTGGAAGCTCCACTGAAACCTGCTCACTTTGCGTGACTCTGCTGGCAGTTGGAATATCACTGACATAGCTTCTAGCACCAGAGTAACACACACCCACCACCATAGGATAACTTACAGACAAGCGATGGGAAATCCTATGGATGACATCAAAGCATTGTCAGTGCCTGAAAACCTAATAAACAGAAGCAGAATACTGGTAGACAGTGCCAGAAGATGAACCAGTCAGATCAGAAGGCACTCAAACTATAATAGAGGAAAGACTGCCTGTTCAAAGTCTAGTCAACCGTAACGAAGTCAATAGAGCAAAACCTATGATCGTGGAGCATTCAGTGCCTTTATTTGTTGATGCAGCAAGACTCAAAATGAGGGGCAAAAGTTGCAAACATCTATTAGTAGTTGGAACTTGGAATGTGTGAAGTATGAATCTAGGAAAATTGAGAGTCATTCCAAATGAAATGGAATGCATGAAGATTGATATTCTAGGCATTGGTGAGATGAAATTGACTGGTATTGGCCATTTTGAGCTAGAAAATTAAATGATTTTTTGATGCTGGGAATAACACAATCAAGAGGAAGGGTATGGTATTCAACTCCAAAAAGGATGGTGGAGTATTTTTGATGGTAGAATATTTTTCAATGCAATTTTCTTAGACTTTTAATCACAAAAGCATTTTCAATTTTAGAAAACTTCTAGTGAATTCAATAAGTCCATGGGACTGTTTCCTTTGAGAATATATGTCAACATTACTACCTTTGGATCCACCAAAAAGTCATTGCCCTAGCCTTCTGAGTGGACATTCACTGATCCATGCCCTTAGAAGCACTGTTTTAATTGAATCATTTAAGGTCCCAAAGCATTACTAAGACAAATATATTGCTGAAAGAACTTGTCTGCAACTATTCATGTATCCTCGAGACATGTTTGAACACATGACGTAATGGGGGTAAATATGTTCATGTGTAAACCTGATCTACTGTCTTTGGTAAGTGTTATTGCGTGGGTTCAATTCAGCACAACCCTATGTATAACAGAACAAAACATCACCCAGTCCTGCACCATCCTCACAAATATTCCTATGTTTGAGTCCAATGGTACCACCTTGGTGGGAATCCATCATTTTGAAGGGCTTCCTCTCTTTCACTGTCCCTCCACTTTACCAAGCATGATGTCCTTCTCCAGGGACTCCTCTCTCCAGGGACATGTTCTAAAGTATCTATGTGGAAGTGCTGGCATCCTTGCCTCTAAGAAGTATTCTGGCTATACTTCTTCCAGAAGAGATTTGATCGTTCTTTTGGAAGTCCATGGTATTTACAATATGCTTTCCCAAGGTCCCAGTTCAATTGCATGTATTCTTCTTCAGGCTTCTTTATTCAGTGTCTGCATTTCACATGTATTTGAGGCAGTTGAAAATACCATCTTTGGTCCTGCACAATTTAGTCCTTTTGATTTTCAACACTTTAAGGAGGCCTTGTCAACAGATTTACCAAATGATATGCATTGTTTGATATCCTGACTGCTGCTTTCATGTACATTGAGTATGGATCCAAGCAAGAAAAATCTTTGAAAACTTCAAACTTTTTTCCTTTGATCATGATTCTACCTATTGGTCCAGTTGTGAGGATTTTAATCTTCTTTACATTGACTTTTAATCCATGGTGAAGGATGAAAATCTTTGATTTTCAACAGCAAGTGCTTCAGGTCCTTCTCACTTTCAGCAAGAAAGGTGGTGTCATGTACACATCTCAGGTTGCTACTAAATCTTCCTCCACTCTTGATGCCACATTCTTCTTTATATAATCCAGTTTTCTGTTGATTTATTCATCATAGAGATTGATAAGTATGGTGAAAGGGTGCAATCTTTATTCACAGCCTTTCTGAGCTAAAGTCATGTAATATTCCCTTGTTGGGGGTCACGCAATTGTCCCTTGATCCATGTACATATTCTGTTTGAGCACAATGTAGTGTTAGGGGATTCACATTATTCTCAAGACTATCTATGGTTTGTTATGATCCACACATGCCTTTGTATAGTCAATGAAACACAAATAAACATCTTTCTGGTATTCTCTTCTTTCAGCCAAGATCCATCGGAAGTCAGCAATGATTTCCTTCTTCCACAACCTCTTCTGAATCTGGCCTGAGCCTCTAGAAGTTCCCTGTCAATGTACTGGTGTAACAATTGTTGGATTATCTTCAGTAACATTTTGTTTGCATGTGACATCAATGATACTGTTCTATAATTTGCTCATTTTATAAGATCACTTTCTTTTGGAGGATCACCTTTTTATTGGAATGAGTACAAAATATGGGTCTCTTCTAGTCAGTTGGCCAAGTAGCTGTATTCAAAATTTGTTGGCATCCACCAATCAGTACTTCCAGAGCTTCATCAGCTTGTTGGATTATTTCAATTGGTTTTACATCAATTGAAGAAGCGTATTTTGCAGCAATGCGTTCAGTGCAGCTTGAACAAACTTACCTTCTTAGGCTTGGTTATTTCTCATGGTTTTTTTTAAACATTATTCTACAATCAACTCTATTTCCAATTAAGAATGGTCCACTTAAATTTAGCATGTGACTTTAAATCATATCTACTCAATTTAACCCATTGCAAAGCCTTGTCATTTTAATTTCATATTTCTAGTGTTTTCCAATAATATCTTTCCTCTATATCTTTACAATCACCACTGTATCCAGGGGACCACGGGTCTTATTTGAATGCCTCCTTGCTGGGTTCTCTTTGCATCTACTCTTCACTACACTTTTATCAGTTCCTAAAACTACATTCTAAGGATCTTCTCCTACCAAGGAAATTAGGAACATATAACACCCATCCTCCACCTCACCCGCCACAAACCACCACCACCACCCCCAAACAAAAAATCATAACCATTGAGTTGATTCCGACCAACATGACTAAACAGGTCAGGGTAGAACTGCTCTATGTGGTTTCTGAGGCTGTAACTACTTATGGAAACAAAATGCTTATTTTTTCCATCCCCAAATGGCTGATAGGTTTGTATTGCCAAATGTTGTGTTTGCAGCCCAACACTTAATTTACTATGCAATTAGGGCATGTAACACCAATAGCTTCATCATTGTTTTGACCGCGGCCTAAGAAAGCTGCAGTATGCAGGTCATTTTGAAGTATAAACAACAGTAACAATAAATCTAGGAAACAAAAATATAAAGAAGTGTGTTATTCATCTGCTTACAGACTAGAATTTCCCCTTGATAACAATTATTCCACTGCCATCAAGTCCATCCAAACTCTTATTCGCTCAAATCCACAGGGTTTACAAAGTTGTGGATTTTTATAAGAGCTGATAGCCTCATTTTTCTCCCTCAGAACAGTCGGTGGGTTTGAACTACTGACCCTGTGGTTAGCACTGTAGAGTTTACCCAACAGCATCACCAAGGCTCCTTTGATGGCAAATATACCCAAACCCAAACTCCCTACCCCAAAACCAATTTCAACTCAAGTGACTGCTTCTTTAGCACCCACAATGTATCAGGTATTACTTGATGAAATTAAGTGATTTAACCACGCAGAAATAAGTTTCTCTGATTCATTTTATTTTACAGGTGAGCCTCCTGTCATTATGATTGATGAAAGGGCGTATAAAGGTAATGCATGAAAAGATGAAATATAACACAAGAATGCTACTCCAGGGTCTATGCTAAAGTCTAGACCAGTGTTTCCCAAAGTGGACAGTACCACCCCTGAGAGGTAATGGACAATGGAAGGGGTGGGGGGGGGTCTTGCAAAAGCAGATTCTTATATTTATCCTGGATTATGAGTGATAGTACAAAAGTTTTTAATTGCCAAGGAGCACTCAGTAATTTTCTTTCCCCTGAAAAATGGGAAGTAAGCCAAATATGTTTGGTTACTTGTGGTCTAGACCAGGGGTGGGAACACTTTTGAGAAGTAAGTGCCAATCCGATTCTCACAAGAATTTAAAAATTATTTTGGAGTCGGAAAATTATTTTAAAAACAGATGAAATCACTACTATCTGAATAAAAGCTTTTAAATAAAACTATGATAGTTTTATTTTCATTTTTAATTTTACTTCAGAACCATAAGTGTGTACTGAAAGAGCCACATATGGCTCCCAAGCCACCGTTTGCCAACTTCTTGTATAGACTATGACATTAATAGTTCTTATACCCTATAACTCAGCACTCTATTTTACAATAGATATTTCTAAATGTGTTCTTTACTACCTCAAAATAAAATTCACTGGAAATAAGCTGCATAAAATAATATTTTTGAGGTCAAGATAAAGTTCTAATTGTGAAGAAGAAATATCAAAGAATGCAATATAATAATACATATCATAGTTATGCATTCAAAGACTCAGAAACAACCACATATATCCAACACCAATCCAGAAAGTCCTCCTCCATCTCACAAAACACACGCAATGATGGTGACCGCAGGAGGAAAGCCAAATCAGTGAATGTGGAAGCATCTCAGTCTCCATGTGGCAGGGGTCTCCATGTGGCTGCTCCAGCACCCAGGGCTGCACCTGGGTAGGTCCATGGGGCTTCTCCTCTGTGGTGTCTTGCAGAAAATGAGCCTTTCCAGCTGAAGCAGGGAACTGGCTAAGGCAGCTGCACCCTGATCCGACCAAGAGACCCAAGAACTCAAAAGGTGAGGCTCACTGAGCCATTAATCCCTCCGCCCTTCAATTAACCCCACATGTTTATCGACCAGGTTGACACAATAAACTAACTACCTGAATCCACCTAATTGCCAACAAAGTAGAGTGACATCTTTTCTCAATTTATGCCATGGTTGTGTTCCTAAAAAATTAAATCAGGGTTAAAACTGAGCAGAAAGCAACAATAGCAACATTGTTGCTGTTGTGGTTCTTATGTAACACAAGTCTGATTCTAGATTCAGACTAAACAGATTGTCAAGTAAATACATTTCCATCAAGACAAAGGAAGTCACAATTATTTGCATGGTAAGACTGCGTCACACACTGCAATGATATCTAAAGTTCCTATCTTCTCCATACAAATTGTTAATATACCACCCTTTAGATCATTGTTATAAATCAGCAACAACACCACAAATACCCTAACTTCCCCCAACGGATGGTGCTGTCTCATGAGAATCACTGTATCCACAATAGTCTTCTTCAGGTAAACTTTTTCGATAAACAAGAGCCAGATTTCTTACTTTCAATTTATAATCTCAAGCTTTGCAATCATAAATGGCATGATATTATATTATTGCATATAATGAACACATATTGTACAAATGGACCTAACAAATGAACTTTACTTTAATTAGAAATTGAAAATGTACAGAAAATGTACTTCCTCGGGGACCACTCTTACATTTACAGTCTAAGAAGCTTCTCTGAAATGGAATTGATCAACCTTAATAATCAACTGGGAATAGACAGCTAATAAAGACAGAAAGGTGACGGGATACATTTTTACATGTTCTGTCTTTCCTATTAAACATAATGTAGAACAAATCTTTAACTTTGAAAGGTTAATTATTTGAGGGTGCTCTTTCATGCTTGACTGAACTATTATCACTTGGTTTGACCCACAGAAAATTTCATTTCACTCGTCACATCCTTTATATTCACCGGCATGAATAGCCGTGTGTCTATTGCTTTGAAAGGTAATGCTGTCTGTGTTGTTTGTTAACTCATGTGCATTTATGTTTCTCTATGTATCTATGTCTATAGTACCAGATGGTGATTTCTCTGGTCACAAGGCACTCAAAATATGACTGAGGAAGAGTTCCCTTCTTAAATTAGAATAGATAGTCATGATACGGATGGGGTACAGCCCGTGAAAGTAAAGTCTTCAGAACATTCATCTATAGACAGGGCAAGAGTCAAAGTGAGAATAAATAGCTGCAAGCATCACTCATAATTAGAACTTGAAATGTATGAATCTAAGAAAATTGGAAGCCATTAAAAATGAAATAGAACTCATGAAGATTGATATTCTAGGCAAGAGTGAGATGAAATGGATTGGCATTGGCCAATTTGAATCAGAAACCATATGGTTTACTATGCCGAGAATGATACAATCAAGAGGAGTGGCATGAATTCATTGTCAAAATGGATATTTCAAGGTCTGTCTTCAAGTACAATGCCATGTAAAACAGGATAATGTCTATCCACAAAGAAGGAAATCCAATCAACAACTAGTACTCAAATGCATGCACCACCCACAAAAAGTAGTGATGAAAAAATTGAAGAATTCTACTACCAACACCTTCAGTGTGATATTGGCAAAACATGAAATCAAAATGCACTGATAATTATTGGCAATTGGAATGAGAAAGTTGGAAACAGAGAGGAAGGAGCAGTAGTTGGAAAGTATGGTCTTGGTGATAAAAATGAAGCTACATATTTAAATTATGACAAGATTTTGCAAGACTAATTACTTCTTCATTACAAGTAACATATATACTCACATATAAGCCAACCTAACTCTAAACTGAGGCACCTAATTTTACCACGAAAAATAGAGAAAACTTATTGACTCGAGTATAAGCCTAGGGTGGGAAATGCAGCAGCTACTGGTAAATTTCAAAATAAAAATAGATACCACAGGGAAGGGATAAGTCAACAAGGGTGCAGTAAAGCACTGATGACACATACAATATTCCTCTGGTTCCTTGAGGCTTTCTCACCCAAAACACCAAGACCCCAGTGATGCCTCTCACATCAGACTATACTGGAGCATGTACACAGCCAGAGATAAGAGATAAGAGATCAGGAAGAGAGATATAAGATGGGAGGGGTTAAGGAGGGTGGAGGGTAAGAAGGGGAAACTGATTGACACACATATCCTTCCAGGGGAAAGAACAATGGAAACCATGGGGGAAGGGAGACAGTGGTCGATGTGAGACATGGAAATAATAATTTATAATCTATCAATGGGTCATGAGGGTTAGTGAGAAGGAAGAGGGAACAAGAGGAGCTGATACCAAGGGCTCAAAAGAAAGTAACATCTAGAAAAGAATGATAGCAACATATGTCCAAATATGTCTGATACAATTAATGTATGGATTGTAATAAGCATTGTAAGAGCTCTCAATAAAATGATTTTAAAAATAGATACCAATAAAATTGGATTAACTGAGGCATCCTTGGGTTAAATGTTTTTGATTATTTATTTCAAAGAAAAACAGTAAACTAACTCTGTAGGTGGAAAAGAGGGTCAACAAAAACAATATAGTATCAACAATAACTTTAAAAGTACAAAAACCTTAGCTAAATCAGCAACCAAGCTAAAACACAAGAGTTAAAATCCTTCAAAACTGGATTCCTCATCATCATCTGTCTGTCCAAACAGAGCTTCAGCTTGAGCTGGTGTGAGCGTAGACATTGTCATCATCACTGAGTTTTCAGTCATCACCATCTCTGCTGTTGTTCTCATACAAAGCGCTGTCTTCACTGCTATCCATAGCATGACTAATGTCACCTTTCTTGCAGGCATGTTGCACGGTGTCCTCTGGAATCTCTTCCCATGCATCACGAACCCACTTGGCTATCAATTCTGTGTCGAGCTTCATCAGATTTCCAACTTTTGCCAGTCAGGTTTGATCAGATGACATCCATTCATGCCACATCTTTCGCACATGGTCTTTGAAAGGTTTATTTAAACACACATCTTGGGGCTGCAATACAGATGTAAGCCCACCTGGACTAATAGCCAAAGGAACTTGCGAAATCCTGGTCAATTTTTGTTTATGTCATCAGATGCGTGGGCTCCGAACATATCCCAAACTAGCAATGGTGTTTGTTTGTTTTTTCTTTAAGGCTGCTCCTGGTTGTCTGTTCCAAATTTCTTCCAACCATTTTTCTGTTCCGCCTTTGTCCATTCAACCTTTAATGTGTGAATGCACTGCAATTTGTGGTGGGAATTTGATCTTTTTAGGCAAGGTCATTATTTTTAAAATAACCACAGGCCCCAGCTTAGTTCCATTAGCCAAACCTGACAGAATGAGTGTGAAATATTTTTGTTTTTTTCTTCATTTCCTGTGGTTCTGAATAAAATAGTTTTATCTCTCAAATTTGCCACAGTTCTGTTGCTTGGAAGATCAAAGGTTATAGGTGTTTCATCCACATTCCTAATATCTCCCAGGTCGTAGTGATGGATCCTTCTTTGTTTTATGATGAATGAATGGAATTACATCACTTTTTCATCAAGGTCTTTTGGCAACTTCCATGAAATCTTTGTTTTTTGCCGTAAACATAGGGCAAACCTATTCATGAAGCAGGTATATCATCCTGCTGACACAACAAAATCTTCAATGCCTAGTGCTTTAAATTTGTTGTCTTTAGCTATTTGAAGGGCATGTAAGTGAATTTCTATCCGTGTTACACAGTAATGACACTCAATAATCCATTTATGCAATTCACTCTATAGAGCCTCAAATGAAGCCATTAAACTAGGTTGAGGTTTTTTTTCTCTTTTGCTTTGGAATCTTTTCCAAGTCAACTTTTATTTTCCATCCCTCCCTCACTTGCTTTTTGTCAACACAAAATCCTCTCCTTGCAATATTGTTATTCTTTTCTTTTGTTCTTTACATTTGTAACCAGCTTCATATGACCTGCATTTTTATTTTGGTCCATGATTAGGAGTATTGGTATCCATTTCTAACAGGATAAAAGAAAATTTTTTTAAAAGACTTTGAAAAAGAATGCCGTACCATAGCAATTTAAGTCTCAAAATATACCATAAGCCCACTTCAAAAATAACCCTTAGTTACAGTTCTTAAAAGAGGTCAATTTACAGTAAAAAATTGTGGTGTCCACGCAGCTACCGGTATAAATACAATAAAATCAATTGGCAATAGAATGCAGCAAGACAGATAGACTTCACCCCCACCCCACCCCCACCCCCAAAGAATCGCACTGAAAAGACACCATGAGACCCAGAACATGCTGGATCACCAAAGCAGTTGACAGTAATTCAGGGTTTGGAGAGTTTGATGTGATAATATTCCAGAATATGATGACATGACTATATTTCCATAGAGCAACCTGTGTTAGGGCTCAAAATGTACACACTATGTTACTGCATGCACTGTATTACTACATACACTGCCTTATCTCATGTGCACAATATAGCTTGTATAGCTTGAGGCCTAACACAGGCCGATGCTATTCCAGAATGTGATGACATGACTGTTTGCACAGAACAGCCTGTGTTAGGGCTCATACTATACACACCGCATTGTGTACACACTGTGTTACAGCATACGCAGCGTTACCGCATATGGATGGGAGTGCTAACACAACACATGCAGTAACACAGTGTGTATGCAATGCAGTGTGTATATTATGAGCCGTAACACAGGCTTTCTATGCAAGGATAGTTAACACTGGTTCCAGATAGGGGTTAATAAGAAAATAAAATATAGCAGACTAAGTACTGTAAATAAACATACTGTATATCCAAGATCAGAGATATACCAGTACATATATTAAGCAATGCTTGGGTAGAGTAAGGGGGGTGTGACCAAGCACGAGTAAGACTGTAAAGGCTAGGTCATTAGTCACAGACCTGGAGAAGAGCAGGTGACGAGGATTAGCCTTATCTGACATTCATCTCACAAGGATGCGGTACGCCCCAGGTACCAACACACAGAAGTGGCCAGGTTGTTGCCCAGTACAGCAGGGACAACACAGAGGCTGCCGGCGTGCATGAGGGGGGAAAAAGCGTTGATATCAGCAGCCATTGGACCACCACAGAGGCTGCAGGTGCCCGCAGATGAGCGCGAGAGACTGGAGAACAGCTGCACTGCACTAGAGAACAGGTAAGTGGGACCCTCACTCGAGCAAAAGCCGAGGGGGACTTTTTCTGCATTAAAAAATGCGCTGAACATCTTGCTTATGCACGAATATATAGGTAACATTTTTCCCAGCAACACAAAATGTAATAATGTGGGGGATGAACCTCCTCAACCGAATGGGTCCTAGGGCGCTGTTTTGCCATTGAAGGATAAATTAAAGAAACATCAGACAATGTATGCAAGTGCTCACCCCTTCCATGTGGACTGGAACCAGAGAGTGGGGGGTCAATGTATTTTCTCACAAGCTTATGTAACTTGAGGCATGCAAGCCATGTCAGACACATATGTAACAGGAAGGGGATATACTAGAGGCATACATGCAGGGGGCAAGTTGGGGGTATACACACAACATGAAGGGGATATATATATATATATATACACAACATGAGGGGGATATATGTATATATATGTGTGTATATGTGTATATATACACACACAACATGAAGGGGATATATATATATATATATATATATAATATATATATATGATATATATATATCAAGAAGGGGACATGCCAGGGACATACATGTGACAGGAAGGCACATGCATAACGAGATGGGCAAGTTCTAGAATTAATATGGCCATCCTGAACTGACTTGACCTTAGGTGTCCCTGAGCTCTTCTCCAGGGGAACAATTGATGATCCTTATCAGAAAGGAGGGGGCCGTACTTAGGGCTAGGGGGTCTGATTGCTCTTGATACCAGACAACTCTCAGGCAGACAGCCTTCAAGTAGATAGCCTTCAAGGTATAGTAGCAGCCATGTGCTTGCATGGCATTATTGGCATTATTACTGGGGAATATTGTGGGGAATGACTTTAGTTAGGAGAATGTAACTTGAATGTATCTTCAACTCATGAGTGTGAAGGCCTTCTTCCACTAGAGTCAGCACCCACATCCCTCCTCCCTCCTCCCAAGATCCCTTAAATATGAGTTTGGAGCATGTGTCTGTCTACACCTTCTTACAAGTTTTTAGTTTCCCATACAATCATACAGATCGATTTCTCCAGATGGAGTACACAGAATTAAAAACCACTATAGCTGTAATACAAGACAATGAAGAAATTCAATATGAACAACTAAGATTAGGCCAAGGGTCAACAATGAAAGATTACTTATATCTAAGTTCAGTTTGCAGTTGAAGACAATGAAAAGAAGTCCAAAAGAGCCAAAATACAAACCTGAGTCTATCAAACTCAATTTTCCAAAAATCTCTGATGCATCGATCCCTGATTAAGACCTGATGATCCGCTGGATGATGTCAAGAACTCCCTCCATGAAGAAAGAAAAAGGGGATTAGAAAGAGAGGGGAAAAAAAAGAACAACTTGGAGATCAAAAGAGACTCTGAAATTTGCTTTAAATCATAGAATAACTAAGGCACTTCAGAGAAATTATGAAGTAAAAGAGCTAAAAAGAAAATATCAAAGGCCCACTTGAAAAGAAAAGTAAAATATCATAATGAAATGTGCAAAGACCTTGTGTTAAACCAGGCTGACTAGGGAAACAAATCTATATACATGTAAGAGAAAGCATTACATAGAAAAGCAATAGCTAATGCATCCATTTTGTCTCCAGCGATAGTGTCAGGGAAGGTGAACATCACAGAGTGCTGCGTTAGTAGACCAAATTGTTCTTGTGTTGAGGGAGTAGAGTGGAAGCTCAATGTCTATCTGCTACCATAATACTTTATAGATAAATACATGTACATAGCTTTATTCCCCTGTCATTGTACATAAATGTATTTACATATATACATGCCCATATTAGACCTCTATAAAGGTCCTATGGCTCCCAATTCTTTCCTCTACTTCCTTTTACTTTCCTCCCATTCCACTATCATGTTTGGCCTTCATTAGAGTCTGGGATCTTAAAGGCTTGAATATAAACAAGTGGCCATCTAGTTCAGAAGCAACAAAGCCCACATGGAAGAAGCACACCAGCCTGTGTGGTCATGAGGTGTCAATGGGATCAGGTATCAGGCATCAAAGTTCCCAAACAAACAAACAAACAAACAAATAAGAAGCCTATCAATAGAAATGAGGGGAAGGGCATAATAGAGACCCAAAGCCCATTAGTAGTCAATTGGACACTCCCTGTCAGAACAGCCACAAGGAAGAGTCAGTCAGGGTGAAGTATAGCACTGACAAAACACACATCCTTCCTCTAGTTCTTTCATGCCCCACCTGCTCCCCCCTCCACTACCATGACCCAATTCTATCTTATAAATCTGGCTAGACCAGAACATGTAGACTGATACAGATAAGAGCTCGCAACACAGGGTCTCCAGAACAGATAAACCCCTCAGGACCGATAAGGGGAGCAGTGATACTAGAAGGGTAAGAAGAAGGGGGAGTAAGAGGAAACTGATTACAATGATCGAAGTATGGTCACCATTCCAGGGGGATGGACAGCAGAAAAGTGGGTGAAAAGAGACAACAGTCGGTGTAAGATATGAATATATATATATATATATATATATATATAAATTATCAAGGTAATATGGGGAAAGAAGGGTGAGGGAAGTAGGGGGGAAAATGAGGAGCTCATGTCAGGGCCTCAATTAGAAAGAAATGTTTTGAAAAAGATGATGACAACATATGTACAGATATGTTTTGCAAAATGGATATGTGTATGGATTGTTATGAGAGCTGTAACAGCCCCCAATTTAAAAAAAGCTAAAATCCTTATATCTGCATGTACAACTGTTAGGCTTATGAATTCATAAGGTAGTTCACTTCCTGTGTCATCAATGAGCCAGTAGAAGTAGAAGTTTCAGAGTTTGATCAAATAAAGTTGAATGGGAATTTTTTTAAAAATAGCAATTGTATACTGAGAAGACATCACAACTCAATCCAGATCAGGTCCATAAGTCCAATATTAGCCCCTATGTCTGATACTAGTCCATAATTTCCTCTTCAGACTCACGCAGCACAATCCAATGATGCCAAATACAGGAAGATCACAGGCAGGTGGGTGAAAAGTCTTGTGGATCCAATGCTGGTGGAAGTATCTTAGTGCTGGCGTGGGTCTCCACACAGCATCGCCAGCTCTCTGAGTATGGCTCCTCAACAAGAAGGTGAAGCAGAGAGAATGCTCTAGCAGGTTTCAGCAAGTCTGTGTGTGGCTTTTCAACAGGAAGATGAAAGCAGAGAAAGAGGAAGTTCCCAGAATCCTCATGAGAAGGCCCATAAGGAGGCATCATCAGGCGATGACCAGATTGACAGACTAAACTCCACCCCTTCACTCTTCCTACCCTCAACTTGAAACAGACCTAGAGTTAGAAAACCAATCATATCTTAACCTGGAAAAAAAATCAAGAAACAAATAAATTTTCAAGTGGAAATATTGAAAGATTCTATGGGCAAAATATTGAATGGTACAAGAGACAGCCCCCAAATAGAAAAAATTCATAGAGCCACAGTATCAAAAAGGACTACACAGCATTTATCTTTTCATGAAATAGCATATGAGCAAGAATCGGTAGTACTAAAGGAGGAAGTCCACACTGCACTGAAAGCATTAGTCAAACACAAGGATCCAGGAATTGATGGAATATAAATAAAATTATGAAGCACTGGAAACACACACTAGTCCAAGCTCAGAACTTTGGAAAACAGTTACTTGGCCAACTGACTGAAGAGATCCATATTGGAACTCATACCGAAGATAGGCGGCTGTGATCCGAATGGTCGTCAATTAAAAACCACCCACAGCCCCACAGGAGAAAGCCAGGGCTTTCTACTCCTGTTAATAGTTACAGTCTCAGAAATCCACAGGGCTATGACCGTGAGTCAGCATTGACTCCACGACAGTGAGATCACTAATAACATATACAAGTAAAATTATGCTGAAGATCATCCAACAATTGCAGCACTACATTGGCAGGGAACTGTCAGAGGTTCAAACCAGATTCAGAAGAGAATATGGGAACTGGTGATAGCATTGCTGATGTCAGATGGATGCTGACTGAAAGCCGAGAATACCGGAAATATGTTTGCGTGTGTTTCATTGATTACAGAAAGGTATTTGACTGTTTGGAGCGTAATAAAATATGGATAGTGTTGAGAATAATGGAAATTTCACAGTATCTCATTCAGAAATGCATGAGAGGTAGTTGTAGGAACAGAGCAAGAGAATACTACATGGTTTAAGACCAGCAGAGTGGTGCATCAGAGTTGTAGCCTCTTGTGATACTTATTCCATCGGCATGTTGAGCAATAATCAGAAATGCTGGATGATGTGAAGAAGAATCTGGGTCAGGATTGGAGTAAAGCATCCTAACAACCTGAGCTATGCAGACGACACAACCTTGCATGCTGGTAGTGAGAAGGATTTGAAGCACATGTTGGGGAAGATGAAGGATTTTAACCTTCAGTATGGGTCAATATGTATTGTAAAGAAGACAAAAATCCTCATAACTGGACCAACACCTTACATTATGATAAACTGGGAAAGGGTTGAAATTCTCATAGATTTTGTCTTGCTTGGATCCACACTCAATATCAAGGAAATAACTGTCAAAAAACAACAACAACAGCAACAACAACAAAACACATTGCAATGAACAAATCTGCTGCACAATACCTCTTTAAAGTGGTGAAAAGCAAAAAGTTATTTTGCACCTTATCCAAGACACGGTATGTTCATTAGTCTCCTATGTGTGCAAATGCTGGGCATTGAGTAATGAAGATTGAAGAAGAATCAATGGTTTGGAATTATGGTGCTGGGGAGAATGTTGAAAGCCAGGGACTGCCAAAAGAATAAAGAGATCTCTTTTGAAAGAAGTACAACCAGAATGCTCCGGAAATGGCAAGAATGGTGAACTTCAAAAAAATAATAATAATTTAAAAATTAAAATTTTTTAAAAAAGAATGGAGAACTTCATCCCAAGTACTTTGGACATGTTAGCAGGAAAGACCAGTCCCTGAAGAAGGACATCAAGCTTAGTGAAGTGTGTGTGAGTGTGGGGGGGAGTTTGTAGGGGGGGGGCACAATGAATACAGAAAAATCATCAATGAAATGGATTGACAGAGTGGCTGAAACAATGGGGTCAAACATAAGGGACATTTTAAGAATGACACAGGATAGGGCGATTTAATTTTTTCTCATATATAGGGTTTGCTAGGAACTGTCATAACAGTATTTAACATCATTTACAAAAAATACTACCTATATATTAAGCACTAGGCCTTCTTTTCTACTTTAAAACTGATTTACATCTTAAACAAATGCTCAGAAATGTTCCTTTTTTAAACATTTTGCTCATCCAGAAATTGAATCTCGGGGAGACTCATACTCAGATTGACGCAATGCTACACAATGGTCAATGACAGAACTAAGGCCTGATTCCAAGTCAGCAGCTGCACATCTAATGCCCTCAGCGTTGTGGGCAATTTTCTTTCTTTTCACTATTAACCCACTCCCCTTTTTTCAGGCAAGTTAAATTATACTTCTTATGAGAATGATACATAATTTAATATGTATTTTATATTTAAAAATACATGCAGCCCCTATCTATGTTTCAATGGACAGTTAGTTAGGTTACGCATAAAATGTAAATCTAAGCATATATATTGATCTAGCCATTGGAATTATTTCATGGAGGGATTTTTACCACATTAATTGTCAAGATAAAGTAAAATTAGAACCCAGGTTTGGGGGTTATGTAGTACGAAAACCAAATTTGTTTTACAAGTGTTAATTAATAATTGTAAAGTACTTAGAACAGAATCTGCCCATCAGGAATTCTCATAAAGGTTTGCAATTACTGTTACTTAACCGTAGAATGATAACTTCATCTTTAGTTCTTTTTTATTTTGGAATATGGATCTCCCGGGTTGGTCATTGTCTATTTCTTCCAATTTAGAGGAAACCCTGCACATACTAAATAAAAGTAAAGATGCTGTAATAATTCACGGGTAGTTGTACACTTCCAGGGCCACAGCCTGATCTGTTGAGGAATAACACAATAAGTTTAATTTCTGTTCAATGGGTTGATTTCCAGGATATTTTACAGATGTTTGACCATAGCAAATACTTTGAAAAGAACTGTAAGATCACAACATCCTTAAATTATACATGCACTTAGAATGGGTCTATCGTCTGGTAAAAGTCACACGTAAGAAGTAGACACAGGATAATATGCCCAAAATGTGACCTCATAGGAAAAGACAAGTCTACTTTCTATAGCAGATTTGTAATTTTGAAAACATACATCATTTCACAATAGGACCCCACTAAGAGTGACGAGGGCCATAAAATACGTTCAAACAAATTAAGCTTCTTTCATACGTTGTGACCCTTCATTTTCTTCTCTTGAACAGGTAGCCTGGTGTGCATGAGAGATCCGTCATGCCATGACCTGGAGGGATTCAGGGGATGCACCATGTGAAAGGAAAATGGAGTGTGGAATAATTATTCAAACAATCTGATTGGCTAATGTGTATGGCAGTAATTTCTTAGACTTTCCATTTTCAAAGAGATCTTCTATAACCGACAGCGAAGAGAAGAAAATTTAAAAAATCTTGCTTATAGAACTCCCTGTGGAAAGTCAATGCAAATCAATGTACTTCCTCTTGTTCTTGTTCTGCATAAAGGAAGCTGAGGGGCAAGGAACACGTGACCCAAGAGTGCCGGGGGAGCGTATCACTATTACTATTAATGAGAATAAATGAAGCCTTTGCACTTATACACAAATCATGAAAGGTACATATTTTTGCCTCAGCCTTCAAAATCAATAATAGGTAGCAGGGCATTTTCTTGGAATTAATCACTAGCTGAGGTTATTGCTCCTTGGAGTTGATATGTATGAAGACCAGCCGTCATTAATCCTTGAGCGGTTCTGTGCCTCTAGCCGGGGTCCTCAAATTTTTAAAACAGGGGGCCAGTTCACTGTCCCTCAGACCGTTGGAGGGCCAGACTATAGTTTTTTTTAAAAAAGAGAGAAACTATTAACAAATTCCTATGCACACTGGATGAGTCCGCTGCTAAGCATGACAGACAGCGGTAGCAAAAACACCCGGTGGGCGGGATAAATGTCCTCGGTGGGCAACATGTGGCCTGCGGGCCATAGTATGAGGATGCCCGCAAGCATCTACTTGGTTCGCTGCTCTGCTCTAACTGAAGGAAGGAGCCACAAAGACATCTGGGTAGTCACAGCGTTAAGAAAGCAAACAGGGAAAGTACCTCTTACCGTCTTCTCGTGGCAGAATTGAAATCGAATTTGCCAAATGAACTTGGCATTCATTAGGAAACATACAGTGGGTCTGAGTCGCTTCAAGCTCCACACTGAACGGTTCCTTTGTCCACCTAGCAGGGCCCTTTGCTTCAGCGTTGAGTCGAAATGATTTCCAGAGGATGAAAAGCAAACAGCACTCAGGGACTCCTTGCTCATTGTTAACTGCCAGGCACAAACATGCAAAGGCATACACATCTCTTTTTTGAAGTAGTATGCTAAAAGTGACAAGTGTTCCTGAAGCCGCTGCCTAGGAGAAAGAATTAACTGACTTGTCTACTAACCAGATAGGTAGAAGTTCAAATTCACCTAGAAGCTCCACTGAAGAAAATCAGTCATTATAACACTTATGCAGGGCAGTACTGCTCTAACATGCATGAGGCCATCATGTGTGTATTGGAATCAACTATTTTATTTTAGTAACCATGACTTCCCACAGAGGTGGACAACATTTGTGAATATTTACTCAACTGAATATGGGAGTGGTGGTACAAGAGTGATAATTTTAGGTAATAGATACATATGGATTTAATAGACATGTTCGATAATCAGTTATTGGACTACACTATAGGAATGGAGGTTAAGTATCTCTATTTCAACACGATTGTTATGTTATTTATTTTACTTATAAATAGAAACACCTGAACTATTAAAATTATTTTTATGTTTTTGATAGCTCTTCAGATGCTTTTATTAAAGTCTAATAAATGTGCCTTGTACTATTATATTCATGTTTCACTGAGAAAAAAAATTATTTGTTTGTTGAGGCTGCTTAACTGCAAAATGAAGAATTAAAGGAAAAGAACTCTCGCACAAAAACTCTGGTCTCACATTGGAACGCATGCTTCCCCTCCCAACCCACCGGCATAGGAACGCATGCTTCCCCTCCCAACCCACCGGCATAGGAACGCATGCTTCCCCTCCCAACCCACCGGCATTGGAACGCATGCTTCCCCTCCCAACCCACCGGCATTGGAACGCATGCTTCCCCTCCCAACCCAGATATTAAAATTGCAGATCAAGTCTCACGGGTTCTTATTGAAAATTATAGTTTTGAAAATGTTACTTTTGACATTTGTTCAGAGTGCAGCTTACTGAAGACATTTGCTTCTGAAAGTGTGGGAGAAACTACAGCATATTTTCTGTAAAAAAAAAAAGTCTACCCACACATATACTATATGTCACCTGTACAATACTTAGCAAGCCTCTCTTGATGTCAGTCATGTAATCTCATAGTAAAAAAAAAAAAATCTGAGGGCACTTTCTTGGATTTTCCTGGTATTTTTTGCTATTTGAATATGTTTCTCATATTTACCCAATTTTTGTGATGAGACAACCAGAACTAGAAAAACCCAAAGGGCTTTTCAACATCTAAACAGGTGACTAAAGTGTTCTGGTGGCACTGATGGATAATTGCTCATGATTGAGGTTGGTGACATAAACCCAATCGGCACTTCCATAACTTGAAGACTTGGTCATCTGCTTCCAAAAAGACTACAGCCAAGAGAACCCTATGGGGCAGTTCTACTCTGTTGTGTTGGGTCACTATGAGTCACAATGTACCAGCAAGTCTAATATCTAAACCATCGGTGGAATAAATAAGTGACTTGTGATGGGAAAACAAAATATATTGCCATCCAGTTGACTCTGACGCATGACAACCCCGTGTGTGTCAGAAAGACCCGTGCTCCATAGGAATTTGAATGGCTGTGATCTTTATGGAAGCAGATTTCCAGACCATTTCTGTGACACTGATGGATGGGTTTAACTCTCAAGCGTTAGGTCATTAGCCAAGAGCCTACTGCTTGCACTTCAGGCACCGCTGATGGACTAGAGAGAGGGATGCTCAATAAGATATTTCCTCAGAATTGTCTTACGAGACCAAATTTGGTTTATAATGTTTTAAAAACTATGATACTGTAGGACACTCCAATAAAGTAATTGCCCAGGAGTCAATTCTGACTTACAGTGACCAAAATATAATTTCCAAGAGGGTAAATATTGATAGAAGTTGACAGCCTATTTCTTTGGTTGAAAGGCTTTGGGTTTGGTAATGCATAGGCCAGAGCACGGCCAGAACTCCAGTGTAAGACACGTACTTTTAAAAGTCAAGATAAGAAATCCCAGATGTAGTACAGAGGCATATAGGTTCAGAAAAGTTAAAGGAAGAAAAATATTTTTCAGCGTTACATAGATTTTCACACAACTGGAATTATAACAACAATTGTAGGACAACAATTGATAACAATTGTAGATTCACAGTTGACTTACAAATTGAAAATAGCTTAATGACTGATCTCTAACCATAACTGACAACATGGGAAGCCTGAATAAGTGTTCTCTTTTACCATTTTCTTTATTTTCTCTTTCCTTTAATTAATAACACGAACCACTTTTGGCTCCCAGAGTAGAGATAGGCCCACCTACTTCAGCATTTCCTTCTCCTACACACCCTACTATATTCAGTCACTTGCAATGCATTGAATCCCACAGTTAATTTTCCCTCTATTTTTGGTGTCCCTGTGATAATACTTAGGGTCAGTTATTTAATATTTCTTTCTGAGCTATCAGAGTAGACATTTACTCTATCCTATGTTTTAGTCTGGCATCAGTAATCTTCCTAAAGTATAGGCTAAACCATGTCTTGGCAAAACCCGTATGGCCTATAGGAGTGATTTTCAAACAAGTGAGCACTCATGGCAATCCCCAGAGAGAACTTGTTATCACAGATTACGGAGGCACATCCCAATAATGTAGTGTTTCTGAATGATTCATCTGGGCCTAAAACATTAATTTCTAATAAGTTCCTAGATAATACTGATTCCCAAATCTCACTGATCTAGAACAAAGCGAGGCCTAATTTACATTTGGGGGAAGTAATTGTTCAGTGGTTGATTTCTGGTCTTCCACTGGGGAGATCTGGGCTCTATGCCCGGCCAATGAGCCTGATGTACAGTCATTATGCATCCATTGATGTAGTCATGTTCTGCTGTGAGGTTTCATAGGCTTTAGTGGGGTTTTGAGACTAAATATGAACTAGGAAAAAAGACCAGGTAGTCTACTTCTGAAAATCAGCCAACCCAAACCTTATTGATCACAATATTTCAACATGAACTATTTTGTCCAGCTGTTCGTGGAGTTACCATGACTCAGGGCCCAAATGAAAGGCAATGTCAAGTTTACATGTTAAGCATTATGACCCACTAAGTCCATTCCAAATCAAAGGTTTGAACTTAATTGGGGTACTTTTCATTTGTTTAGTATGCCATGAATTTAGTCCTATAATATATCTTATTTAAACTGTTTGAGACAAATATCTGACTTTAGCTCTGAACATGGTAGTATTTGAGCAATTTTTAATTCTAAATTAATTTTTTATTATTTTTTTTCATCGTTTTATTAGGGGCTCATACAACTCTTATCGCAATCCATACATACATCAATTGTGTAAAGCACATATGTAAAGCAGTTTTTAAAATATCACTTTTTTGTATCTCAGTTTTCCTATTGGACCCGAAAGATATCATAATATGGATTCATTCTGTTTTGAGTACAAGAAATCAAAATGTCGACACTTTCATCCCCTTTGGATCAATAATTAATGGAAGCAGTAGTCAAGAAATCAAACATTTTGTACTGGGCACAAGTAGATGCAAAAGGCCTCTGTTAAAGTTTTAAAAAGCAAAGATATCCCTTTGATAACGAAGGTGGATCTGAGCTAAGCCATAGTCCCTTCCATAGTGTCACATGCGTGCAAAAACCGAGCAATAAAAAAGGAACCTGGGAGAATTATGCATGTGGACTAGGAGGTTAGTGAAGAACATTGAACATACTCCTGGCTGCCAGAAAAATAAACAAATCAGTCTCACAAGAAATGCAAAGAGAATGTTTCTTAGATACAAGGATTGTGAGGCTTTTACTTCTTTCCCTCAGATATGTCATTGGAACAGACTAATCGCTAGAAAAATGACATCGTGTCAAGCGGAATGAAGGATTAGTGAAAATGATTTTTTTTAAAAACTCAGTGAGATGGATCGACAACGGACTCAAGCTTTACCAATAAGAGTGAAGCTGGTGCAAGTCCAGGCAACATTTTTATTTGTTATACAAAAAGGGGTCATGAGGCAGAGCTGAATTGATGGCAAGTAACATCTTTTATTTATTGAGTTGATAGATTACAAGATTTAAACAATTCCCTTCAGATGTGTTATCTAGAATTCTTACCCTAATTCTTCTTCTTCTTTTTTTTCCAATCATTTTATTGGGGGCTCGTACAACTCTAATCACAATCTATATGTATCTCCGTTGTATGTCAGGCACATTTGTGCATTTGTTGCCATCATCATCCCTAAAACATTTGCTTTCCACTTGAGCCCTTGGTATCAGCTCCTCATTTTCCCCTCTCCTTCTCTACTCCCTACTCCCTCATGAACCCTTGATGATTTATAAATTATTATTCTTTTGTCATATCTTACACTGTCTGACGTCTCCCTTCACCCACTTTTCTGTTGAATACAGCTATTTTTGCCCCCATTTAAATGAATGGATAAACTAAAGTGCAGAGAGATTAAAACCTTATCTGGTCTATGAAGTTCATTTTCACTATATGATATTGAGCTCCTTTATAGCGTTGATCTGTTATTTCCCCACCTCTCTACCCCTCTGCATTCCGTTCTTCCCTTCGGCTCAGGTAAAAGGCTTCCTCCCCTGAGCATGCCTAGACAACGTGTGACGGAAATTCCACCACACCAATGCTTTCATTCCGCTTTGCTGTGTAGTCAAATAAGTTTATGGGGTCTTAAAAGCTTGAAGGTGAACAAGCGGCCATCTAGCTCAGAAGCAACAAAGCCCACATGGAAGAAGCACACCAGCCTGTGCGATCACGAGGTGCCAAAGGGACCAGGTATAAGGCATCACGCTTTATATATATACACCATAGTGCAGAGTGGAGACCCAACGCCCATTTGTTGGCCACTGGAGATCCCCTCATAGAGGGGTTTAGGAGAGGAGATGGGTCAGTCAGAGTGCGATGTAGCACCGATGAAGAAAACAGCTTTCCCCCAGATCCTGGATGCTTCCTCCCCCTCAACTACCATGATCCGAATTCTACCTTTCAGGACTGGATAGGGAAGAGGTTGTAAACTGGTGCATACGGGAGCTGGAGGCACAGGGAATTCAGGGTGGACGATACCTTCAGGACCAGGGGTGTGAGGGCGATACTGGGAGAGTGGAGGGTGAGTGGGTTGGAAAGGGGGAACCGATTACAAGGATCCACATGTGACCTCCTCCCTGGGAGATGGACGGCAGAGAAGGGGTTGAAGGGAGACTTCAATTAGGGCAAGACATGACAAAATAACAATCTATAAATTATCAAGGGCTCATGATGGAGGGGGGAGCAGCGAGGGAGGGGAAAAAAAAGAGGACCTGACGCAAAGGGCTTAAGTGGAGAGCAAATGCTTTGAAAATGATGAGGGCAAAGAATGTACGGATGTGCTTTATACAATTGATGTATGTATATGTATGGATTGTGATAAGAGTGGTATGAGCCCCTAATAAAATGTGTATGTATATATTCAGGAAAAATCTTTGTAAAAGAAAAAAAACTTTCTGACAACTATTGCTCTCAGAAGACCTTTAAATGAGGCCTGTATACCTATCCCCAAATAGCTAATAAATTAAAAATGCACAGAAAGGCTTTCAAACTTCATGGAAAATGGAAATAAGCGACAATGGAATTAGTCCACAAACTGTTTCAGGCCCTTGGTTTATGTAACCAAAAACTGAGCTGAAGTTAAGTTTTATCTGTCCTTCTGGTAACTATGTATAGTCCGATCACCTGAGATGAAATTTAGACTGCAAAAAAAGTGTTAAGATCTGTCAAAACATTTAATTTTGACAAAACGATTTAAATATAGTCCATTTAAATCCAAGCATTGCCTTGAGAGTGGCTTATAAACATCACCCCCCTTCTACTTAAGTGCAGCTAGCTACGGTGAAACGAAAGCCAAATGAATCCCACCAACCGCAATTCCTATTTTTTGATGTCTAAGATTAGTACATAAACTCCAGGAGATTCTGTGGGATGTAATTTTCTGGATGTAGCAATTGGGAGTATATTTTGGGACAGCTTGCTATAACCCTGATGGGCTCCGTTCTCTACCTTAATATTTTTCTTTCTTTCTGGCATTTTTTTTGGGGGGTGGTAAACCATCAGCTAACCATTTCCCGCGATTTCAAAAAACTATAAATATGTAACTTCTTCACATTTGCTGTTTTAAGACTTGGGCCATGAAAATCACTTTTGGGTGAATGCTATACTTCCAATTTGAGTTTTAAAGGGCATTCAAATGTTCTGTACATTTTAATTCTGGGGTTCGAGAGATATCATATGAATATTAACTAGCACTTGAAAAAAGATTTCTCCTACTTTCCACAGATCATATTGTCATGATTTTCTACATTCCCAATAGCAAGAAGTTCATATAATAAAGTCAATAGATAGCGCACAGAGAAATTTTGCAACTTGAAATGAGTAATATATAGTATCTTGTATACCAATTAGGTGGAACAAATATGTTACAATTTGTAATTATTAGAGCTATTACTATGATTTTTAATGAATTCATTCTTGAATTAAGGTTCGCTTTGGTTTATTCCCAGTATTGTAAGGACTGCTATAAAAAATGAGCAAGGCTCTCAGTCATTTATAATGAAAGCTGAATGACTAAACAGATCTACTTTTTTATATTTGCATTAATCAGTTCATCTCCAAATATATATGCAATAATATAGGATATTAAGTTATCAATGTAGGGGTGTGCTCCAAGTCACCATGAAAATCTGCATGCAAATGCATAATAATCACAAATCTATAATATTACAATATTAAAAAATACCCACAATTAAATTATCATGTGGAAATAATCATAATGTTATTGGAAACTCAATTATTGTGGCAACCCTTGTCGGGAAATTAGCAGGGTATGGGCAAGGCAAGTCAGACCTGAATTCATCAAATATATATTATCACAATATTACATGTTCACTTCGATTCTATGCCAAGACAAACCTCCTCGCTCACTAGGATCTGCTCAATGCATTTGTATTATTCATGAACAACTCTGTGATCTATTACACATACAAAACTGATTGTACGCTTCTTGCCGCGGGCTATGATGCAGAGACACAGAATTAATTTTATTATATACACATGCATGATAATTCTGAAGGATTCTGTCAAATACCAAACTCTGCTCCTGTGCTCCATTCTTCCCCTTTCCAAACGTGAGGTCTAAGGTCAGCAGCAATTTCTCTTCCTGACAGTGAAACTCTTTGTCATTTAGAACTGAAAGTTCCTGGGTACTAATGAGCCCCAAGCTGGGAGGCATATCCTCTACACAGCCTCTCAGGCAAATAAACAAGTTCTCCTCACTGATAACCTAGAAATTGTGTTCCAGGCAATATCACTAACAGGAATATTTGTGTGAATAGCTGACTGTAGCTACTCTAGAAATATGTCCACTTTTCTGAGAAGAACTGGATACGGGTTTCTGACAGTGATGGTGACTGGCGCAAAAATTAAAGGTAGCATCAATTTGCAAGTTTAATACTGACTAATCCCTTACTCATCTCCCCTTCCTTGTGCTGACTGTATATAATTCTGCTCTCTTTCTCATGTCACAAGTTTCTGGAAGGCTTTTGGTTACTTTTGATTTCTTTATTAATTTTTTTTCTTACTAGTGCCTAACAGAGTGCCAAGGACATAAACACAAATAAATGCAACCTTATTTTAAGAAACCCAGGTATTATTTCCAGATTTCTGGAGTGGTCTATACTAGTACAGTGCATTATACATAAAATGCAAAGCAAAAAATTCAATGAAACATTTTTTATCGTCTATAAAATATTATGTGATTTTAATAACAATTTAAACACGGTATATTAAACTGTTTTATTTGATGTGTGATCAATATTAAAATATTGAGGTGACCAATTGCATTTTTCTATCAAGTGTTCAAAATTCAATGTACATTTTAGATTGACTGTACACTCTCCTCTCAGATTAGTCACATCTCCAGTCACATGCAGGTGATGGTCAATATTTTCAGCTACACAGGTCCGTGCACTAAAAATCCTATTTAAAATACCCCTCAAGCCAGTTTAGATGTGTACAGGGACCTTCAAGAAGTTCATGGAAACACAGAATTGAAGATAAAGGGATTTTTTTTCAAGGACGATTCGAAGCACCCTCACATTTCAGATGGGCTGAGTGGCAACTTCTTTTGCTTTTTAATTGGACTCCTTCTGTATATCTGGGGGATATCAGCCAGAGATTATTTTTTCCTACCTAGACCAAATGAAAATATTGAGACAATATTTTTTTGAAAGGGCGCTACTTTGATTTTTTACTTCCATAACTCTGGTACAATAGGGTTCATAGCAGCCTCGACAGTGTTCTTTCTACGTTAACTTATTTGAGTGAATGTGTACAGGCGAGAGAGTGAGGTATAAAATTGAATATTTTGAATTCTGAAAAATTTATATCTAAAGTGCATCGTTGTCTATTTGTCCAGCGGATCCATCTTCATCACCCAAGGTAACTTAACTCTAAAATGAAGCGTCGGCATCTACCTCGGCAGCTTTGTTGTATTAAATGGAGTTAGGCTGCTAACCCAAAACTTATCACTGACATTCCTCTCACAAAGACCTGGAGTTGTATTTTTGAAAAACCAGTCATTAAAAACCCTACCGGGCACAGCTCTAGTCTGGCATGCGCGTGGTCGTCCTGAGTTGTAATGGGCTTTTTGGAGGGGTCTGGGTGGAGGTTATATAAAGTGCTTGGTAGATTATTTGGCATGTCGTAGGTACTGTATGAATATTAATTTGTTATTTTTATCATTGTTTTCATGAAGATTGAAAGAGCCGTAATATGTCACCTAATTTTTCAATGCATGTCTTCATAAAAAATGAGAGGGGTAGAACTCGTGTCTGGGTCCCAGCTGGAAGGAGGAACCATGACCAATTGGGAGCAATCTCCGCGGAAGATGCACAATGCACCACGTGCTGACTCTCATGCAAATGCCCTCTCTCCACATAGAGAATGAGCAAACTCCTTTTGAAGGGGTACCGTCCAGACCTTGCATGATCAAGACCATCATGTACAAAGTGTACTTGATGTCAGTGAACGAAAAGGCCACTTTTCAGGAAGCAGATGTTCTGGGAACCCGGGAATGTGTCCAAATGCATCCTATTATTCTATTTAAAAGCTACTTACCTAGTGTTTGTTTTTCTGTTTACCATTATATTTTGGTACAGATTCTCTTTTTCGCGACGTTAAAAGCATCTTTTTTTTTGCATGAGGGAACTTCAAAACGTTTGTGAAAAAATGGAATGAAGAACTATATGGATTTTTTTTCCCAGGAACTTTTGGAAGCCCCCTCATATATGTCATATGCGCGCTCACCCTTCATCTATGGATAATACAATGGCAGGGAGTGTGTTTTCCACTTTTCCCACTTCGACGGGTAAAAACATAAGTATTGCTCGAATTAAGTACTGGATTTTTACATAAAGAGCACACGTTAAGCGTGTCTTTTCCCCAAAGCGCCCTCCCTTGGTGAGGTATATTCATAAACACGGCTTTTTTAATTGTAAACGTTGTTGTAAACTATTAGTACAGTGTGTCTTAAAAAAATGCTTCATTTGGGGGAGATCTCAGTCTGTAAGAAAAGGTATAAGAATTGGGTATTTGTATAAACGTACCGTCATTAATTTTTTTTAAAGCACATGACTACATGAGCATTCTCAGAAATGTTCAGAGCATTTCAAAAGCCTAGGACATATACAACATATCTTCATATGAAATATTTCCCCAGCAGACACTTATTTTTTTCATCTTCTTTAGATTATAAATGAACCTGTAACCAACCAACTACCTTTTCCTCTAACTTTTACCTGTCATATATGCCTATCATATGCATTTGAGAAAGAGATGCCGTGTATTTCAAGAGATTGGGAGAGGGCATAATTCAACGTTACAATTTATTTAACATCATTGATTCAAACGCTGACAGCTGACACGATTCCCTTTTCCGCGTGTTGTGTTCCTTTGGGGGAGCATGCATGTGTGCTTGCGCGTGTGTGCATGTGTGCGTGTGTGTTAATGTAGGTATATGCTGTAACAGACTTAATCATGGTTTCTTGGCGAGCATAAAACAACATGTTTTAAAGCACTGGTGAGATACTGTAGCTTTTCCTAACAAGCAGGAACAGGATGGTGGTAAAGGTGGGGCTAAAGGAGCAGGTTTAAGGAGTTCTTCCCTAGTACTTATTAACCCTTACCTTTCTAAAAGGCTGCTTTGCTTCTTTTCTAACTTTACCCAGCCTTCAAATGAAAATGTATTATGTATTTATTTCCGTTTTTATTTTTACTTTTAGTTTCATATATGTACTAATGTGATTTACAACCTTCCCTAATCCCCTCCCGGTTCTCTCACACATTATTTTCGGGTCCTTTTATTCTCTGATCAAGGTTCATTTCCAAGTGAGTCCTGAATAACCTGAGGCTCCTTATTAGCTGCAGAGTTCTAGGCATCCAGGAGAGGATGCAGCTCCGGTGAACAGCACTGATTCTGTTTGCTAAGGTGAGACAGCTCATGAAAGATTTGCATCTCCTGAATCATATGTATAAACTCTGCGTCGAGAACGGGGCTATCTTTGAATGAATAAACTATAATATTATAATGAATACTAGCCAGGAGGGGGACGTCTTCCTGGGTTTGATTCTTATGTTTTCTGATTTTATCAAGTGGAATTATCACTTTGCTAGTTCATGATGGCCCCAACACACCCCGCTCTCTTATTTAGCCTTCTTACTACCAACCTCTTCCATACGCTTTCAGCTCGTGGTTATAGGAAAGCCATTTCAAAGCGCGGCTAATGGAGAATCAAGTTTCTGCTTTTCCCCCAGAAGTCGAGCCCTGCACTGCCCAAAAGAAATATGCTCGCAGCCACGCATGCCGTTATTTTTCTAGTAGCTGGATTAAATAAGTAAAAGGAATCAGGTAAAGTAAATTTCAGTAAGACATCTTGTTTAATCAAGTAAATCTAAAATGTCATTATGGGAACATGTTATCTGTATGAAGGCAATCTTGAAATGGCTTACATTTTGTTTTCTTCCTTCCTTAAATCGTTGGAATATTGCGTGTATTTTTTATTCCGTTCAGAAAAGGCACATCATAAATGCTCACAGCACATGGGACTTGAAAGTGGCTACCTACCATGTTGGACAGGCAACTCTATACCAACTCTTGTGCGTTTCTAAGCCTGAACTGTGTAGTGCTGCTACTGGCAAAGGAAAGAAAAGCTTTCCTCCCACAAAGCCCAGTACTGAAGGCTGACTGACATTTGAACAAAGAAAATGTCCTTATATTTAAACATTGAAATTATTCCTTTTCTAATAAAGCGTAACCCTTGGGTCATTTCTGGCCATTTCTCATGATTTTCAATAGGTGTTCTTCGAGACACAACATTAATCCAGTAATAATTAAAATGATATACTGTACTATTAACATTCTCAAATCTTTAAAGCAAAGTGATCTATGCCTGCAGCACTGCCCAGACTGACTAATTAAATAGCGTACAGTTGTAAATGGCTATTGTAAGCACTTCCCTATTTAACAATACAACTCAGAGAAGTGCAGTTTATGGTGACACGAGTGCTACCAGGATTGATCAGCTTTAAACAGGGACCAATACAGCACACATAGCAAGTTTTACTTCAGAGCCTGGTGTCCTGTTTTGCTGCCAAATGGAGTTGCGGCTGTAACTGGGTGGCCTGGGGGCAGGTGGTGAGTCGTGGAAGCAAGGCACCTGTGGGGCTGACGTGTCAGGCTGATGATGCTCTCTGAACAGGCCCCACCCCTTGTTCTTTCATATGTGAGTCAGAATCCCTGGGCAGCCCACGCACACCGCATCCACTCCACCCAGAAGCTCCTAATCTGCTGTGATTGAGCTTCAAGCCAAGGGATTTAGGTGTGTAAACTGTAAGGTTTGCCTTCATAATTTCTGTCTCTCTTTATTCTACTGGTTGGAGTCAGAACTGAATTATGCTCTTCTTATTCTCTTTTCCCAAATCCCCCCTTTGCTCCACCATTAATATCAAAGTCAGTCACTTCTCTGAATTTTTAATATTAATTATTCTTGGTTTTAAGCCAAGTGATTTTTTTTGAGTGACATAAAACGGAGCTAAATATGTGGAGGTGTCCCTACTAAAGCAAGGGCGTGGGTACCTTATATTTCCACTTCCATGTAAGAACTCACAGAGAAGGGCTCAAATAAAGTTGTTAGTACTACGTAAGCTTGGAAGGGAATCTCTGCAAAGAATTCACGCACTCAGCTGCCATTTAAAAAGTTAGAGGTTCAAATCCACCCAGAGGTGCTGTGGAAGAAAGGCCTGGCAATCTAGTTATAAAACAAAGCAAAACAACCCTTGAAAATTCTGTGGAGCACACTTCTAATCTGGCCCACAGGGGGTTATAATGAGTTGTACTCAGCTGGATAGCAGGGGGCACTTGTACTACAAACCTTGGAAGAAAGCTTAGCAATGCTGCTGTTCCTTGTTTTGCCTTCTCCATTTCTACATATCAACCACCCTGGAATAATTGTCACGTCATCAAATGTGAGTATCCCTACATTGGGACAGGGCAGAATTCTCTGATTGCATGTTGTGCTTCTGGCACAGAGGCAGTGTTAAAAGAATGAATGAGTGAACTAATGAGTGTGGGAATAAAGTTATATTATGTGATCAGCTCAAAATTATCTCACCTGAATCTTGAATTTAAATTTTGATAGGAAGCTCTCAGGAAATAATTACTTTGTAGACTCCCAGTTGGACTTCCAGTACACTGCTATTCTATTCTCCCTCCAGGATCCCAAGATAAGAAGTCAAGGAAATGACCCTTGCCCTACATTGGCTATGAAATGAGATTAGGAAGAAGTAGTGTTCCAACAAAAGTGACATCATATCTGTGGCTCAAGGATAAAATCAGTGACAAGACAATGTATCTATTTGTTCATAATATTAACGTCTCTAAATATTTAGAAATTATATTTTCAAAAAATGTATCTGCATAAGTAGATTATTTGCATCACCCCTTTGCTTTAAAAGACCTTTGTGATTTTTCTTGCATAAAGTTTCCATGTGACAACTGTATACTTTAAAGTCTGACTCAGCAAACAATAGACTAAATCCTGAGTATGTGCAAACGCACGGCTCTTTAAAGCCTCATCTCATGCAATAAAAGGGAGTTGGCCGTCAAACACAAGCCTTGAAGAAATTGGATGAAAAAGACAAGATAGATTTTCAACCACGGTTGATAAATGCATTTTGAACTCTTTAAATGTGACCACTTTTGATGAGACAGATGTACTTGTAACAAATCAACATGTGAAAACTCTACAGGGGGCCACATTTAATACCTAGTGATAGAGTAAAATTTAGCTATGACCTAAATCATAATCTATGCCCCTTAGATTGAGTCCACTGATGGCTACCCAATAGAGTTTAGCAGAAGGAAAATTGTGAAAAACCACTAGGTCTTCAGCCAGCCAAATGTAGATTCAGTCTACTGTGTAGTGAAGAATCTGAAAATTATTTAAGTACTGCAATGAAGAAAAATTTAGTGATCTATCTCTCATTAGGAAACACCATGTTCAATGTTAGGTTACTTATGAAGGACACATAAAATCCTTATATATATAATAGTATAATAAAAGCTTAAAATGATGTTCAGATATTCAACGACGAGAACATATTGCTGTTGTTAGGGTCCATTGAGTCCGTTTTGATTTATGGACAAAAGAATGAAACATTGCCCAGTCGTGGACCATCCAGCCTCACAATCACTGCCTTGTGTGAGCTCAGTGTTGTGGACAGTGTGATAATCCATCTTGTTGAGAGCATTCCTCTTTTGTGCTGACCTGTTGACTTTGCCAACCATTATGTCTCCTCAAGGGACTGGCAGTTCCTGATAACACATCCAAAATAAATGGGATGAAGTCTTGTTGTGCTCACTTCTAGGAAGCATGCCTGCTATCTTTTTTCCAAGATGGATTTGTTCATTCTTCTTGCAGTTCACAATATTCTCAATGTATTCCTCATAACTCATTGCCAGTGAAAATCTTATAAATAGTAGAGGACTGCTATCTGATACAGTGTCAGAGGATCAGCCTTTCAGGCTGGAAGTTGCTCAAAACACAACTAGGAAAGAGCTCTCTCCACCAAGTACAGTCAACCTTAATTATGGGAATGAAGTAAAGCTTCTAGGACCTCCATTTGTTGAGGGGGTACAAGTAAACAAAAGAAGAAAGCATAATAAATATCCATTAATAATCAGATCTTAGGGCGCAAGAGTAAGATTCAATGAAAATCGCAAGTTGTTAAAAAAAAAAACAATGGAGATCATGGCCATTGTTAATCAGATAATCATGTAGCCTACTTTACTGGGAATGATAAATTAAAGGGGGATGGTGTTTCATTCATCGTAAGGAAGAGCATTCCAAAATTTAATCTGAAAACACAGCACCGTCAGTGAGATATACATATCCATGTAGGTACAAGGAAGATTAGTAAATATGGCTATTATTCAAATTTATACACACACACAAATCCTAATATAAAACTATTTAAGATTTTTCCAAACCTCTGCTGTCTGAAATTGAGGAAACATGCATTTACAATGCATTGATAAATACTAGTGATTGGAATGCAATAGTAGAAAAGAGAGAAGAGGAGGTGGAGTTGTTAGCATGGCCTTGGTAATAGAGAGACATTGATGAATAATAAAGGTCTCTTGATAATTTTGCAAGATGGTGACAGATTAGTTACAAATACCTTTGGCAACAACCATAAGCATAGACCTACCTGGCAGAGCACACAGAAATCAGATGGAATATATCTGGGGAAGGGTACAATGGAGAACCTCAATATTGCCAGAAGAAGGCCAAGAGCCTAGTGTGGAATAGGCTATCAATTCCTCTTATCCAATTTCAAGTTATCAATTCCTCTTATCCAATTTCAAGTTGAGGCTACAGAAAATGAGAACCAGTCCAAAAGAGTGTAACTATAACTTGAGTGCACCCTACCTGGAGTCAGAGTCCATTTTAAGAATATATTTGACACATTGGCAACAAATGAGTAAAGACCAGATGTAGTGTGGAAGGGCATCAAGAACATCATCCATAAAGAAATCCAATGGTCATTTAAAAAGAAAGAAAAGACCAAGAAACAGATGTTTAAAAAAAAACAACAACAAAAAGACTCTCAAAATAGCTCCTAAACATGGACCATCTATGGTGACAAGAAAAAAAATATGGGGCAGGGGTAGCATAAGAGCTGAATAGAGTATTTCAAATGACAGCTAGAGAAGATGAAGTCTTACAATGAAACATACACAAAAAACTGGAGTTAAGAGTCGAAATGAAAATAAAATTCTCAGGCTTCCTCAAGCTATAAAAATAAAAAGTGAAGGAAAAAAACCAAGCCTTAAGTTGCAATACTGAAAGATTCCATGAACAAAATATTGACCAACCCCAAGAAGCATCAAAAGGACGTGGAAGGAATACGCAGTTACTGCACCCCAAATTCCAGTCACTCAGGAGTTAACATATGATGAAGAAAGAAATCCAATGAAGCAATTGTGCAAAATATTTTGTTCTGTGAGCAGATCCTTTGCTGCAGCTGGGACTGCCTTGGTGTGTTCAGACTCAGGAGACTAGGTGATTATTGTTAATTGCTGATCCTGTGAGAATGTGAAGCTGGATAATATATGAAATGCAAAATAAAAACGAATCATCCAAAAAAATAAAAAAGAAAGAAATCCAAGAGGCACTGAATATATCTATCTATCTATCTATCTATCTATCTATATATATATATATATATATCCCAAAACTAATGGACAATCAACTGAAATGTTTTAGCAAACAGACAGATACAATGCTGCAAGTGCTCATTGGCTAACTGACAGGAAAAGATAGAGATTTGTGCCACTTCTGGAGAATTCAGATATTATCCATCAGATTATTAATATAAGAAGCAAGAAAAAATTTCCTGAATATAATTCGAAACCGGTTGCAGCATACATTGACAAGGAAATGCCAGAAATTTAAACCAGATTCAGACCAGGGCATGGGATCCGGGGAATCGTATTTAATGTGAGTGGCTAAAATCAGAGAATACCAGAAACTAGTTCAACTGAGTTTTATCGCCTATGCAAAGGCTTTAATGGTGTGGATCATTACTCAAGACCGGTGACATATGAAGAATGAGGATTCCAGAACACTTAATTGTACTCATTTCAGCCAAGAAGCAGTCTTTCAAACAGAACAAGAGGATATTGTGTGGTTTAAAATCAAGAAAGTTGAGTGTCAGGTTTGTATGCTTTATTGTGCCTATTCAGTCTTTACACTGAGCAAATTATCTGAGAAGCTGACCTGTGTGTCAGGATGAGAGGGAGATTCATAAACCACACACAGTGTGCACATGATACCACCTTTCTTTGCTCTTGGTGAAGCCCTTACTGATGAAGGTCAAAGACTACACTCTTCAGTATAGATTATACTTCAACATAAGTAAAATGAAAATGCGCACACCTGGACCAATACGTAATGTGATGATAAAACAAGAAAAGATGGAAGGTGGAGATTAATTAATTTTCCTTGGATCCACCATTGGGACCCATAGACAGTCAAGAACTCAAATGACAAATTACATTAGATAAATCACCTGCAAAATAATTCTTTAAAGTGTTATAAAGTGAAGATATCATGTTGAAGACTGAGGTGCGCCTAAATCAAGCCTTGATATTTTCAATTGTCCTATAGATACGTGAACTTAAGAAGATTGCAGAAGAATTAATGCCCTTGAATTATGGTGTGGATGAAGAATATCAGAAGTACCATAGACTGTCAGAACTACATTCTGCCTGGAAAAAAGCACTGCCAGAATGTTCCTGAGAAGGAAGGAGGACAAGACTTTGTCTCATGTATTTTGGACATAGTCCCAAGAGATACCATAGAAAAGGACATTGTGTTAGTCTGGGTACTTTAGAGAAACAAATCCACAGAAACTCATGTATAAGAGAGTTTTATGTAAAGGTGAAGTGGGCATCAAGAAAATATCCCAACCCAGTGCTTCCCAAGCCCACAAGTCCAACATTAACACATTAACCCATAAGTTCGACACCAATCTACAAAGTCCTCCTCCATCTCACAAAACAGATGCCAAGATGCTGACTGCAGGAGGAAAGCCGAGTCAGTGAGCATGTAAACATCTCAGCATTGGCAGGGGTCTCCATATGGCTGTTCCAGCACGCAGGGCTCCATCGGGGTAGATCCATGTGGCTTCTCCTCAGGGATGTCTTGCAGGAAGTGAGCCTTGCCCGCTGAAGCAGGGAACTGGCGAAGGCAGCTGCACCCTGGTCTGACCATCACAAAGCAAGAGACCCGAGAACTAGAAAGGCAAGGCTCACTGACCCATTTATCCCTCTGCCCTTCAGTTAACCCCACATGTGTTTACTGGCCAGGTAACTAACTCAGACATCATGGTTGGTAAAAAAAAAAAAAAATCATCAGTGGAAATGAGAAAAGACTCAAAGGGATAGACTGACACGCAGCTGCACCAGTTGCTCAAACAGTACACTTGGGAGAGTCCCCAGGATGGGCAGTGTTTTGTTTTGTTGTACAAAGGTCACCAGGAATCATAGTATATTATATCCTGATAATATATTTGTAATAGCATTTATCTGGATCAGTTCTAAACTAACTTGACAGTTCAAATTAACTTCTAAGGATAGTAAAAAGTGTAGTTAGATATTACACAGGCCAAATGTGAAATTAGCATTCATTTCACCAGCATCCATCTTTCTTTATGTATTGCTGAAACCATTTTAGAATTATATTCTGCAACTTTTTACTGGTTTGTGATATTAATGATATTTTCAAGTAATTGTTGTGTTTTGCATATTCAAGTGTGATTTTAACTACTATAGATATTCTGAATGGTATAGTCAAATGTACAATCACCTAAGTAAATTATTTTATTTTATAACAATCTTATTACCTCTCCACCTCATTTTTTAATATGTCAATTTAACCACACATGATGGGAACTTTATTGTTATTTTTTATTGTCACAAGATGCTATCGAGTCAGATTCAAACCAAAGCAGTCTGGACACATACCTTTTTTATTTTAAATTATGCACTACCCTCTTGTTCTGATTTAAAGACTGTGTCTTGGTGTATGTAAAAGTTCCACCTGACCATAGTTAATTGGGTTGAAATTCCCACTCTTAAAGTCATCCACATTTATTGTGATCCACATAACTGAATATCTTTGTACAGTGAATAAAGCAAGTAAACATTTTTTCCTGCTATTTCTTCTTTCCATCAAGATCTATATGACATCAGCAATGACAGCCTTCTGTCAAACATCTGCTTTTTGAATCAATTTAGAATTTCTGGTAGTTTTCTCTCTTAATGTATTGCTGAAACTATTTTTAAATTGTTTTCTGAAACATTTGTTTGGGATATTAATGACATAATTTGGTAATTTCTGCTTGATCATCTTTCTTTGGAATCGACACCATTATGAATCTCTTCTAATCAGTTGGAAATTTTTTCTGCTTTCTGATTTTTGGGGGGGGCATAGAATAAGGAAATTCTAGCATGTATATGTTGAAACATTTCAATTGTTATCTGATCAATTATTGGAGGATCCGTTTTCAAAACTGTTCTCAGTGAAGCTTAAGCTTCTGCTTTTAATATCTTTGGTTCATGATCACGTTACTTACTGAAATGGTTAAATGCACACATTTCTTTGTGGTATTGTCTTTCTATGCTTTCCTTCCACAATATTGTGTTGTTTCTGCACATCATTGACTATTTTGCTCATATAATCATTTCATATTGATTCTTGAAGCTTGATTTTTTTTCTCAGTTTTTCCAGCTTGAGGTATGCCAGATATGGTCTTCCTTTTTTGTCACTAAACATTTATACAAAGAGAATTGGATTTTATTTGTAAGCATTGGAGCATCTACATAAGGACAATCTCCACTTGCACATATATTTTAGATGATGACTAACCCCCAAAACCCCCAAATTGCTTCCATGAGTCAATGCTCACTCATAGTGACCACATGTGGCTTACCGAGACTATAACTGAGTCTGAGAGCAGAAAGCCCGGTTTTCTTCTGAGGAGCTGCTGGTGGTTTCGAACCACCAATCACGCAAACATCAGCCCAACATTTAACCACTACATCACCAGGACTCCCAGACTATAGCGAAAGCTAGTGGTGTATCTTAACTAAAGGGAAGGACAATCATTCCAACATCTACTTGCCTTTATTATCTGTCTCATTAAAAATAGGAAATTATGCAGCCAACCAACAAACACAGATTCTGAAATTTTATTTATACACAGTGTGATAGGTAAGGTTTTGCCAGTTTGACTGGACCAGGATTCTCAGTGGTTTGCCAGTTAAGATTTTGTAATCCCCCATAATGAGATCCCTTCTAGTTTATCGCTTGTTTCCTCTAGAATTAGACACTGTGGAAAGATTTTCTTGTTCTTTTGTGACTTCTCACTGGGTTCAGGTTCTTTGGACTTGAGCCAATAGCCTGCCAATTTCTTGCTAATTCTGTATGTGGTCAATACCCTACCAACTTACATGTTGATCATAGATTCAGTCACCATGGCAGCCAGGAGGTTGAACTACAGACCTGGGATTCATTTGCTTTTATTGCCAGAAGCCTGTCATCTTCCTGCAGATCTTGGTGTCCGCAGACCCTGCAGCTACCCAAAGCAAGAGAAGTTGCCACCATACCATCTGACCCACAGACCTGGAACTTTCCTGCTTCTATAGCTGTATGTATCGTTTCCTTGATATAAACGTTTCTATAGAGACATATGTAAGCCTCACTGGTTTTGTTTCTCAGGGATACAGTGTAAGACGGATGGTTTCTATAAATGTAAGACCAACACTATATAGAAAGTGATTTTGAAGCCATACCTTTTGTAGTAAGTATAATGTTTCCTTAGAAAAAGGTAAACCAAGCAGTATAAATATAGGCTTAAATCTATGCAATGCAGGTGCATCCTAAAATCCCAACACCTCCAATTTTATGGGAAAGCGAAAATTTGATACTTGAGGTAAAAATCAATTGGAACTAAAATGATAGATGCTTGGTTATATCTATAATGCATCAAAACCTCTTAACAATTTAGTGCAGAATTCAGTTAAATAGACAGCTTTATGTGTGGAAGAAATGTCATGAACATGTTAAATGAATTGGTCAGAGGATTTGGAAAACTGGAGATCAGAATACTGTGGTTGAGTTACAACATTTTGATAGAAGATATCAGCTCAGCATATAAACCAAAGGTGAGGAAACTTTTTCTGCTGAGGCCCATTTGATTTACAACATCATTTTCAGATCATACAAAATTATCCACTTAAAATTTACCCTGCTATATTTGGTAAAATACTAAATTAACTCACTTCTAATGTGATGGCTCGAATTGTGAGGTGTTTGGTTAGCTGATATTGATGATTTCATGGGATTTACACAGCCCGGGGAACCCGCATTCCCTCCTTGATATGAACAGCACCCTATAAACAAACAGAAGCTCCATCATTACTTTGCAGATAGACTCCTACACTGATAACTCATTTCCCTACAAGTAAAATTTTTTCATGTATATATATTTAATGTTTTCAATAACATGAGTCATATTCTTAAACACCAAATATTCATGAAAAAGAAATCTTCAAAAAGGAGCCACATAAATAGACAAAACCAAATCATACCTGCTGTTTACGATGTCAATTGTGACTCGTAGCAAACCTATGTAGTATTTCTGAGCAGTGGTTCTCAACCTTCTTAATGCTACAACCCTTTAAAACAGTTCCTCATTTTGTGGCGGCCCCCCAACCATAAAATTATTTTAATTGCTATTTATTTACAGTTGCTATTATTTACGGTTACTTCATAACTGTAATATTTGCTGCTGTTATGAACTGGACAACCCCTGTGAAAGGTTCATTTGACCCCCAAAGAGGTCGCTGCCCACAGGTAGGGAACTGCTGCAAGGGAACCAACAGTCCCACTTGTGGTTTGAACTGCTGACTTTGTGGTGAGCAGTACAATCCCTAGTCCACAGTGCCAACCCAAGCCCTTGCACATAGTAAAATAGTGCAGGAAAAAATGTTAACTTCATATCACTTTTGTAACCTGAGTATATGTCTCTCCTCCTCTCTCTCATCCTCGCTTGTGAACTTGTATGAAAAGAACCAACTACGTTGATCTGAATAACTATACCAATTAACAAAGCTCACTGCCATCAAGTCAATTCTGAGTCACAGCACCCTACACGACAATGTGTAATTGTCCCCAGGGGCTTTGGAGACTGTAACTCTTATGAGAAGGACACTGTGTTGCCTTTAGCCTGCTGAGCTGGTGAGCTAGCAGCCCAGAGGGTTAGCAGTATGCCACCAGGGATCCATATACAAATAACGAATCGATACATCTATTTTCAGCCCTAAAAAGCAATGTTTCAGTCTTGGAGATTTGGTGACTATCCATAAATCATAATGGTGACTCTGTACTAGCCCGTAGCCCCCATCGGGCTTTACTTGTCTTGTGATACTTCATGTAGTCACATTGCTAGTGAATCAATCAGATTGTAACACTCTTCTCCACATTTGTTTCTTTCCCTTATAATTTTATACATGAAAGGAGAAAAAAGAACATACACTAAAATAAATTAGCTGTAAGCCTTTCCTATAAGCGGGTGGTGCCATATTTTTGACATTTATAGCCTCCGTGATTCTCACAGCAATCATGAGTTATTATTATAAATCCCATTTTGCATGCGTAACTGTTATATACCACAGTCGCACACTTTTATTTTTCTCTTCCATAATCTTTTCAAATGTGTACGATATATAAAGTTTATTCTTTCCCTACCCTTGGGTGAAACTTTTGACAAGTCTTCTGGTTTTTCTGTTCACAGGCAAGTAGGAACATTCGTTTCTATTCAATTATTTAAAAGTAAATCTCTACCATCAAGCATAAAGTAGGTTTTTCATCTGTCACCAGCTCTGACCTGTGCTGGATGACTGTAGAAAAAGACTTCCTTATCTGCTGATGGGAAGTTAGAGATTCTAATTCAACCAGAAATGCATCAAAAAAAAGTTTGGTGATCTATTTCTTTAAAATTAGCCTTTGAAAATCCTATGAAGGACCGTTCTACTCTGACACACATGAAATCACCTTGGGTTAGTGAACTCCCCCAAAATTGTTGTTTTCCTTTTATTTCATGGAGGTAATATAAGCAATGCACATCTAGGAGAAGAGAGAGACTCACGGGACTCCAAGATGCAATACATTTTTTCAACTTCTTGTAGATGGCAGAGATAAATGATTAGTAAAGGGTGGAAATATTTGGCTTCCCATCTTCTTTGCAAATCCCACTGTGAATACTCATCACTTAGATGTATGGCATTTATTGACCCAAAGCAAGATTAAAATAATTTCATTTTAACACCCTTTTGTTTTTAAGCATGAAACAATTAATAAAGAATTAGCAGTTTTAGAAATTGCACATAATTTATTTCAGAGTGTTTGTCTGACAAAGCATAACTGGGGTTTTTGAAATATAATCATTTGGCCATCATCACAATGAGGCCACAAGGTTTTCCTTTTCAATGAACATTTTCATTTCATACATCTTTAAAATTTTTGATATCGGATTATCATATGAATAATAAACCTGCCTACACAGCAATGTGGTTGTTATAGTTAGGTTCCATCACGTTGGTTCTCACTCATAGGAATCCTTTGAAAAATAGAATGAAACACTGCCTGGGGTCGCGCCAATCCTCACAACTGATCTCATGCCTGAACCCTTTGTCAAGGCCACTGTTTTAATTTATCTCATTGAGAACCTTCCTCTTCACTACTCTTCCACTTTCCACGTATGATGTCCATCTCCAGTGACTAGTCTTTCCAGACAACATGTCCAAAATACCGTAGTTAAAATGAAGCCTTATTATCCTTGTCTCTAAGGAGCACTTTGGCCATGATTCTTCCAAGACAAACCAGCTTATCCATTAGCTGGTGAGGGCATTTTCAATTTGCTTCCCAAGCACCATGATTCAAATGCATCCATTCTTCCACCATCTTCCTTATTCACTTTCAAGCTTTAACATGCCTATAAGGCCATTTGAAAATGCCATGGATCAGGTGAACCTTTTTGCTCAAAGTAACAGCCTTTCTGTTCAATACTCGAAAGAAGTCTTGTGCTTATTGCTGCTTCCATGAGGGTTGATTGGGGATTGAAGCAAGAAAACAATCCTTCATTACTTCAACCTTTTCCCTAAGTATCATGATGTGATCTATAGATCCATTTCTGAGGATTTGGGTCTTTACATTGAGTCATAATCCATCCTGTGGGCTGCAGTCTTTGATCTTTATCAGCAAGTGCTTTAAGTCCTCTTCATTTTCAGCAGTCAAGGTTGTGCCATGGTCTTTCTCCACGTTGTAAGTAAGCCTTGCTCCAAACCTGATGTTACATTCTTTTTCACGTAAACTAGGTTCTCAGATTCTTTGTTCAGCATACAGGATACGATGAAAGGATGGAAGCCTAAGGCACACTTTTCCTGATTTCAAACCATGCATTATTCCCATGCTCTGGTCACATGTACAAGTACATGCTTCCTGATCCATGCATGTGTACAGCATGTGCACAATGAAGTATTCTGGAATTCCCATTATTCTCAACAGCATCCATAGTTTTTGTGTTTTTTTTTTTATGATTTACAGAGTTCAATGCCATGGCATAGTCCATAAAATTGTAAAACTCTTTCCGGTATTCTATGCTTTGAGCCAAGTTCCATCTCCCATCACCAATGATATCCCTAGTTCTGCATCCTCTTCTTAACCCAACCTGAGCCTCTATAAGCTCACTGTCAATGTATCACTGCAACTGTGATTAGATTATGTTCAGCACAAATCTACCTGCATATGGTATCAGTGCTATCGTTGCATAGTTTGAGCATTTCTTTGAAACAGGTATAAATATGAATCTCTTCCAGTCAGTTGACTGAGTAGCTGTCTTCCAAATTTCCTGGCATAGATGAATAAGTGCTTCCAGTGCTTCCTTGGTCATTGAGACATCCCAGCTTGTATGCCATTCATTCCTGGAGCCGTGTGTTTGGCTAAGGTGTTCAGTACAGCTTGAACTTCTTTCTTCAGCACCATTGGTCCTTGCTTAGATGCTACCTCTAGCATGGTGGAAGGCCAGCTAGTTGTTTTTGATATGACCCTGTCTTCTTTCCATTCTCTTTTGATGCTCTCTGCATCGTTCAATGTTTTCCTCGTAGAATCTTTCAATATTGCAACTCGAAGCTAGAATTTTTCTTTTTAGATCTTTCCATTTCAAATATGCTGAATATGTCCTTCCCTTTTGGTTTTCTAACTCTGGGCACATTTCATTATAGTATTTGCCTTTGTCTTCTTGAATTACTCTTTGAAATTTTCTATTCAGCTCTTTGACTTCATCCTTTCTTGCATTTCTTTTAGCGACTATACTATATGATTGAGAACAAGGTTTAGAGTCTCTTCTGACATCCACTCGGATCATTTCTTTTTTTCTGTCTTCTTAATGATGTTTTGCTTTTTTCATGAATTATGATCTTGATGTTCTCCGTAGCTCTTAAGGTCTTCATTCATTAGTGTTCAAAGCTTCAAATCTGTTCTTGAAAATGATCTCAAAATTTAGATGGGAAAGATTCAAGTATTGTATTTTGGCTCTGGTGGATTGTTTCAGTTTTCTTCAGCTTTAACCCAGAGTTGCATAAGAAAAACTGATGGTCTGTTCCACAGGCAGCCTCTGGCCTGGTTTTAACTACTAATATTCCACGTCTTCTCACAGATATAGTCAATTTGATTGCTGTGTATTCCATCTGGAGAAGTCCATGTATATTGTTGCCCTGTGTCTTGATGAAACGGGTATTTGCTATGAACGAGTCTTTGGTCTTGTAAAATTTTATCATGTGATCAGCGTCATTTTTCTCACCAATCCCATATGTTCCAACGATTCTTCCTCTTTGTTTCCAATGTTTGCATTACAATTGCCAATAATTATCAATGCATCCTGATTGCATATATGATCAATGTCTTGCTGAATATGTTGATGAAATTCTTCACTTTACCTATCACTAGCTTTTGTGGTTGTTGCATAAATGTGAATAATAGTTGTATTGATTTTATTTCCTTGAAGGCAGATAGATATAACCCTATCACAGGCATCTTTGTACTTCAAGATAAGTTCTGATATATCCTTTTTGACAATAAATATAATGCCATTCCTCCTGATTCTGTTATTTCTGGCAAAATAAATAATATAATTCCTGATTCAAAATGGCTTATACTGATACATTTTAACTCACTAATACCTACACTATTGATCTTTTGGGTTTCCATTTCATTTTTTGTCAATTCAAATATTCTTAGAATTATATTTTACACATCCCATGATGTAATCATCAACACATTTTTGCAGTTGTTTGTCTTTATTTTGAGTTGTGTACCATCATCAAATGAAGAAAACATTTTTACTCCCTGTGGTAGTTATATAATCTGGTGTCAATTTGAGAGGTTTTCAAGTGAAGGGATGGAGTCTAGTCTGTCAATCAGATCATAGTAAATGAGACCTCCATGTGGGCATGGCCTTTTCCTGAGAATTCTGGGAAATCTTGAATTCCTTTTTGGAGGTTGGAAACACTCTATCTCTCTCTCTCTCTCTGCTCACTCCCTTGGAGATGCTCTACTGACAAGACACAGGGTGCTGTGCCCCTAGGAGCTGGAGAAGCCACATGGACCTTCCCTGATACAACCAGACCTCTGGAACCAGAGAAGTCACATAGAGACCCCTGCCAGGGTTGAGAAGCTTACATACCACTGGATCCAGAATACTTTCAACCCACTGGTCTGTGATCTTCCTGCATCCAGCATTATTGTATACGTTTCATGAGTCTGAAGAGGACCTTATAGGTTGGTATCAGATATATGGGCTAATACCAGACTTATGAATTTGATCTCCACCAGACTGTGACGTCTTCTCAATATTCAATTGCTATTGTATATAAAACTCTTTCTTGTACACATATGAGTGTCTATGAAGTTGTTTCTCTAGTCTACCCAGATTCCCACACACCCATAGGCTTACCCCACCCATATCACCATGATCTACTCCACTTTGAGAAAGCAACACTTTCACAGTCACATTTCAAAAGTCCTCTGACTCAAAGGCCCCATCCTCTGGCACTATTTTGAGCAACGTTCTGCTCCCATTTCAAGGCCTACAGTACCTGACAATGTTTTGACACTATGCATAAGATTGAGGCTACTTTCCCTGAAGAGGGTAACGGATTTCTTCTTCATTGTCTGCTGTTAGTCTGGAAGTGCCATTAAAACCTCTTCACTTTGGATGATCATACTGGCATTTGAAATATCTTTCAACATCAGAGAAACACATAGCTACCACAGTAGGACAACCTGACAGGCAAGTGGGGAAACATCTGCACGTACTTGCATTCCAAAAATAATGAGGAGGAGACACACTACTACCCCGTATTCTTTCCTTCAGTATGTAAAACTCCATGAACTCTATCAACTAATCACAAATGTGATGTTTTTCCCTTCTGGAAATAAACAAAATTGGAACATATTTGAAAATTTGGATAAAATGACCAAATTGAATTAGTTTCTAATATTTTGAAAACTATTTGCACTGCTTTGTTAATGATGCCTATATTCTATGACATGTTAAGTATTCTGTGCATGGGTAAATGATATTTGTTAAGAGGCTTCTGTGTTCAGGTATTTCTTTTTATGTAAAATGTTAATACCCACACGCAAATACTGCTCCAACTTTAAGAAGGAGAGCAGAATCACAGTGTATAAAGAGCTGTGTAGCCAGTGGCAGGCAAAGTTACAAGGAGTCCTCTGTTTGCAACATACAAATAGAAGAGAATGATTTTAAAAATATATTTGAAAATATTTAAGAATATCTTTCCCTTCTGTTTTCCTGCATTTCAAAATATCTTTCAAACACATGCAAACAGAGGATTGACTTGGAAAATTATCAAAAGATTATAGAATCAGCAACAAACCAAATGGGTCTGTGACAGAAAGAGAAAAATAAAAGCCATGTGAAATTGTAAGAGAGAAAGCCTCACAAAAGCAGTGGCTACTCTCGGATTGTCTTCTAAAGGAAAGAACAGACTAAATGGTTTCCACAAGTGATTGAAGGGGAATGGTTTCTTCGTACTCATAGTTTGAAGCCAGAAAACTTGGTGAAAATCACTGCTGACCACCATCTGCAGGTCTCCCTTGAATCAGTAACTAAACATGTACCTTGTATCCTCAGAACTTTACTTCAGAAAACCTGATTCCATGACTTGATTGATGTCTGTCATTAAAACCACGGGAATAAATATAGCATTCGAAATTGTGAAACAAAGGGAGGTTATCAAAGAGCAAATAAACTAACAATCTAGTCAGTCTACTGCCCTGTTGCTAATGTTGACGCATGGCAGCCCTCTAGGATGGAGTGGAACTGCCTGTGGGTTTTTAAGACTGCAACTCTGTAAGGGAATAGCAAACTTCATCTGTTTCCTGAGGGAGTGGCTGGTGGTTTCACACCGCTGACCTTGTGGTCAGCAACCCAAATCATAACCACTATGCCACCAAATATATAAGGCAAATGAGTAATCTAGATTTATGCATGTAACTGAGTGAAGAGTCAACTGGAACAAAAAACGTATTATTACAGATTAATGTAAGTATATAGTGAAGCCGATAGTTTCCTATGTACTATTTAAAGGAAAGATGTGAAACTCATTTGTTAAAAATATTTTGAAACAAAAACAGGCATACATGAGTCAAGAATAATTGAATATAATTTAAAAAACAGAAAATTAAGGTATAAACATAATAAAATAAGAACAATTACCAGTGGAACCACACTTTATGCTTCGCTTGGTAGTTTTCACAACAGTGTGAGCTAGGTATTAGAGTTGTCCTCCCTTTGAAATAAGAAAGCAAAGGTACTTTAATAAAATAATTTGTCCAAGTTCACCGCTGGTGCTGGCCAAATAATATAGCTCTGAAGTTCATACGTTCTTCTTTTTAAAAGCACCCAATGCAATAGATGGACTTAGCTGTATGCAATAGTAGTGATAGGTAATGAATTTCAAGACAGTACTAAGAAATTCAACAAAAAGTCAGCACAGATAAAAATAAATAGAATAGAAAAGACAAATGAAAAAACAAATCAAGAGCTTGCCATATTTGTCATATATGAGGACTAGATGAAGAAATTTCACAGTGTTAAAAAAAATAAATATCTCATAAAAACTATTAAGTTGTCTACAGTATTTAAGAAAGACAATATAGTCTTCAGAACAAGAACCCCAAGTGAGTACCCAACAAAATAAATAAATCCATAGGTAGACACATTGTAGTATAACTGCACATTAAATATTTTTAAAAATGGATGGTATAAAGCAGACAAGGAGAAATACATGGTCTCTCATGGTAGGAGAATTAACATTAATATTCATATTCCAATCAACAACCAGGGGAAAAAGGAAACAAGCATTAAGAAATAATACTTTTTAATTTGCAAGAGAAAAAAGAAAAACTATGAACTTAGCTATTTCTAGATCAACTGTCATACACACATTAGAGTAATACGTTCCAATCGGTTCCGATGCAGCTGGAGGGGTGGCCTCTGCTATTAGTTCATGCCAGAGGAGAAACCGGATTCATGAGAACACTGCAGAGTTGCAGTAAGCTTTCAATCACAAGCATGGCTGCTAACTTACTTCACTTCCGATGTCCACATCTCATTCAAAATTCTTGTGGCCAATCCAGACATAGCACCATAAAGGGAAAGGAATTCTGGGAAAAGAATGTGAAACCGTGTGAAAAGACACAAAAGGAAACAATGGTGTCATATAGGGAAGCCTGGCAGATAGCACATTAATCATGTAATCATTGTGAACATTATCAGCAAGGGGAAGTTGAAATCTTGAGCCTCCTAGTGAGATGCAATAAGAAATCAGTATCTTTTCTGTAGTGCTTCTGCCAAGGACTTATCCCCTATTAGTAGAGGAATATCAGGCAACTCCAAATCAAGGGATATTCTTCAAATAACTGTCTTACTCATTCACAATAGTTCATAGATGAGAACAATTTACACGTCCATGCAGATGAATAGATAAATGAAATAAGGTAACACATCCATGAAATACCCTGCCAGAAAAAAGAAATTATGTCCTGATACATATTGCAACATGGATGAGCATTTAGAAATAATAGTCACACAGAACAGATGTAGCAAGACCTGAGAGATATAAAATATCTAGATTAGAAAAATGTACAGAGACCAAAATTCATTAGAAGTTACCAAGGCCTGCACGAAGGGCAACAGGTGTGCGTGGAGTGGGGGCGTGGAGTTGTTTAGGGGGGAGGGCAAGGAGTTGTTGATAAAGGTGATTGTTTAGAAAACATTATATTATTATGGTGATGGAAAACTTGGCAATGGATACTTTGACAGGGTGCAGACTTACCATTTTTCTGTCTGATTTCATTGGGAAATATTTGAATTTTTTTGATTAAGAGCTTTCCACCTTGCATAAGATTCATTGTTTACAGGTTTTACTCTATATGGTAAAGCCTTGAGGCAATAGGTAGGCAACGTACACACAGAGATTTCCAGGAAAATGTATCTAGACCATTTAGATAGAGCTAAGATTATTTAAACATAAAAACAATAAAATGGAAACAAAGTAATAATAAATAAGTTTCAAATATTTATTTAATGGTGTCCACATGCCATACATAGTCTTCAGCCCCTTACATGTGTTCACTCATTTAGTTTCTACAACCCTAATGACCCAGAAATGATTTTCATTATATTTTATCCTTTGGTTGTTGGCTACCTTGAGTCTGCTCCAACTCATGGTGACACAATGTGACAAAATAGAACCGTGCTCATAGGTTTTCTTGTCTAGAATGTTACCAAATCAAATCATCAGAGTTGAGCCACCAACCTTTCCATACCCCCTCTATTTTACGTCCTGTGAATTGGGTGAAAGCTTAGAGTGCTGATCATCATGTTAGCATCCAAGGATACACACACATTTTGATACATCGCATTCATTACAATCTCCTAAATGTCTCATCTCCTAACCCACTTGCTCCCTGTGTTTCCTGTTTCCATTCTTCTTTCTTTCTTAACCCTTCTGAACAGTGTCCTTCTTTAAATTCTGCCCTTTGGATCTTAAATGGACCTTAAATCTAAGATGTGTGTCCCTCAATAGTGTTACTCTTCTCCTTAAACCTCTGTCAGCTGTTTGATTGTAAACTGAGCTTGTGGGCTTGAGTTTAGCTCTAGACCTGAAGGATGAACCACTAACCTTTAGGCTAGCAGTTGATTTAGCACCATTTGGGCCATCAGATGTGTTTGGTACTTTCCCAATGTCATATAGTTACGGCCTATTAGAATAAGTGTCAACCTAGTGTGTTGTCAGTGTCTGGTCTTTTAAACATTACCCAAGATTGCTATTTTTAAAATTAAATTTATTAAAATGGGCTACCACAATTATATCACCAATATAGGAAATATTTTAATTATATGGAAAAAGTTAACTTTAATTGTAGGTTAAGGGACATAATAATGAACACAGACACTGGTAGAACAAGTCAATAAATTTAATTAACTATGAAAAACTCAATGGTTTTATGGTTTAAATAAAACTCTCAATAATAAGATTCTGTGAGGTTTAGAGACTTCTCAATGTGCAAATAGAAAATATTAAGGTCCTTCTCATATCCAGAAATGCATAAACTACTCAAAAGCCAGAGACATTTTCAGAAAACTTAATGGCTAAATATGAATCTTAAAAGTCAAAATAAATTCTTAAATAAGGAATATCTATGCCTTCTGAAATAGAAAACACAAAAACATATATGTGGTAGGTACACAATTTCATGTCAACTTGATAAAAGAATGAAGGGGTGGAGTCTAGCTTGTCAATCAGGTCACAGTCTGATCATCCCTCCTTGTGGCTATGGCCTTCTCATAACGATTCTGGGAACACTCTTTCTCTTCAATGTGCCATCAGAAGAGTTGAGCCTCTCTCTGTCTCTCTCTGCCATGGCCTTGCTATTGACAAGCTATATGGAGCCACACTGATATCAGTCAGAGCCCTGGAGATGCTTCCACTTCCACTGGATCCACAAGACTTTCCACCAACCGGCCTGTGATCTTCCTGCACTTGGCATCATTGCATGTGTTGTGTGAGTCTGAAGAGGAATTTTAATAATAGTATCAGACATATGGGCCAATATCAGAATTATGGACTTGATCTGGACTGGACTGGAATGTTTCCTTAATATACACTAATCTGTGATATAAAGCTTTTTCTTAAATATACATCAGTATCCCTTGATTTGTTTTGGTAGTCAATCTGGCCTATGACAGCACAAATAATAAAATAATCAGAAATACTAGAAATAAATCCAAATATATTTATGATCTAATAAATGCAGTGTATCAAACACATTTATTTTGAAACAAATGCTTTTTAGCATACTTCAGGGATAATTTTGCTAGATATAGGATTCCTGGCTGACATTTTTTTTTTCTTTTTGAATTTTGAATATATCATTCCATTGTCTTCACTCCTGAATGGTTTCAGTAGAGTAAATCTGAACTTAACACGATTGCTTGGCTTCATCTGCCATTGTTATTTTTAGCCATACTCTTTTCAGTGTTGTTTCTTTATCTTTAAAATTATAACATTTAATTATTTTATGCCATGGGGATTTCCTTTTAGGGTCTGTTCTATGGACTTCCTTGTTATATGTTCTGTCACAATGTTAGGGAAGTTCTCTCTTAATATTTCATGACTATTTTCTCAATAGTTAGCATTTCTTATTTCTGTTCTGGGATATTTACCAGGCATCTGTTGTTTCTTGTAATTGTGCTTCAAAATATTCTTAGATTAGTTTCAATTTTGGGAGTCATTTTTGTAACCTCGTCTTTTCGTACTTTGAGCTTTATCTTTAAGATCACCGATTCTTGATTCAAATGTTATCTTGTTCTTTCACAATATTGTCCAGCTCTAATGTTTTGGTGTGAGCCTTTTGCGTTTCTATTTGAAATTGTATTATTTCTAGCATTTCACTCATTTGGTCAGCATGTTCCTTAAGGGCATTCGAGTTTTTGAATTATGGTGTGTGTTTCTTCTCCGTCTCTATATAATTTTTCCTCCAGTCACTTAAAGTCACTTAACTGAAGACCATTGCTATCAATTCCCTTTGGGGAGGATCCGTAGTCCTCTCCTCCTCTAGGAGTTCCTCCAGGTTCCCATCTACTGTGTGATGTGTTTATTTGTGCTGGTACTCCTGTTTCTGCAAGTGCATGGAGATTAATTACTGCTCCCTAACCATAATGTTATTAGTAGTTAATTGGCTTTGATGCTTGACTCTTAATATAGCATTATCCCCTACAGACCTGCTGGGGATCTTGGGTCATAAAGCGCGGCTAGGCAATTCAGAATAAGCCTAGCCTCTAAAGGGACCAAACTTAGCAAATAATTAAGTATGGGCTCTGGCCAAGTCCTGGTTTTGAGGCTGGTTCTCAAGTCTCCAGGGGGTACTTGGCAATTATTGATTAAGTAAGTGCATTGAAGGAGGGAAGCAACTAATTAGAAAAGCGTTCACCCCAAATAACTCCTGTGGAACCCCTATTTTGATGTTCAGTCGCCCACATACTATTTGAGCAAAGGCTTGTGGTCTGGTAAGTGTTAGCACACTGAGTTCTAGGCTGGGGGAGAAATATATGTTCACTACTGAGTCAACCAGGTCCCCTAATACTCACCCCCTTGATTCTGGGTCCACTCAGAGATGGTCAGTCTTCCTCATGTTGCAGTGAAACTCTGTCACACTCCAAACCCCCAAAGGTCCAGCCAGATGCTGGGATCCAATTTACAACACATCCAAGTCTCCCCAATCCTGGAGAGGTGCAAATGAGTGAATTAGAGTCTTGCCAGGCCTGGGGCCCAGAAACCCATGTATACTACAGGCAAGTTTCCATTAAGCCTCTTTCCAGTTTTGCTGGGGGAGCAGAGTGGAGAGGCAGTGGAGGGGGGAAGTGCCTTCACCACTATGGTCCAGAGAAACTGGTGCCTCAGTGTAGTCCTGCTAAGACAGAACAGGATTCACAGGGGATTTTGTTTCCCATAGGGTTCTTTTTGTCAGTTCCTCCACGGAATATCCCAGGTTATTGTTTGCTTTTCTCAGAAGGGGGTCTGGAATTTAGGCTGTTTTAATCTTTATGCTCTTTCAACACTTTTTTTTGATAGAGTGATTAAGCGTCTCTCTCACTATGCAGCCATGCTGTTTCTCCCATTCTAGATCAGATTAATTTTGTAAACTTTAAAACCTCTAAAGAAATAAAAGTTAAATTTGCAATATAAATATTTGACCAAGAATGATTTTTTGGAAGGAGGGTGGAAACCTACCTAAAACTTAAAATTTTTATTGAGACATTTGAAAACGCATAGAGAAGTTAAATATCAGTGACAGCATTATAATTGAAATTGATAGTGTATTAGCAGAAGTTTATCTAGAGCCTCATTATTGTACTCTAGTTCTGTACTTAAGGTCAAGGCCATATTACATTTATAAAGCATTGGGGAACTAGAAAATCTGAAAAGAAACAATACTGAAAGTTTAAAAAAAGAAAGTAGTGGAGGAAATGCTTTCAGCATGCAGGTCATCCTTGCACAGTTACCCACATACTGGGAGTAGGTCCAGGATAGACTGCACCTTTAGGGCATCACAAAGATGTCTGTGTAACCTTCTGGAGGTACTAGGCTGCTGTAGTCAGCAGATCTTAATCCATATTTGGACAATCCCACTGAAGAGCTCCTTATTATCCCACTAATAGAAAGGGTGCAACTAGGTCTTCCAGATATATAACCCCAGATTTATAGGGAGAGACTCGGGTCCAGTGAGTCAGTAGATGCAGCTCAAAATGAAAGTGTAGCTGGCTCCAGGTAGGTTTTAGACTTATTTGTATTACCTTCTGAGATAGAAAACACAGGGATTTCCACCAGTGCTCTATGTACCACATGCAAAGTACCACCTCCAGCTCCACCAAAATGCCATGCAGACTACAACCCTCAGCAGCAATCAAAACAGGAAAGCAAGAGAAATGAATTATCTGAAGAAGACTCGAACATAGTGACATACATAGAAGAAGTGGACTTTATTTCACCCCTGAAATAAATCTTCAGAATACTGCTTAGAATCATACAGGATATGAGGGACTCTATACAGACCAAGGATGAAAAAATAGAGAGGATAGAGCATACCTAAGGGAAAAATAAGAATTAAAGGACAATGCAGCAGAAGCCAAGAAAATGGTAAAAGACCTGATGGATAGGTTGGAAGAAGTAAAGAACCGTATCATCAACCTCTAATAAAACCAATTAGATTTCAAAGACAAACAAGAAAATTAAAGCTGAAGGAAACATGAGATTAATGAGAGATGCTATGAAGAGAAACAATATATGAATCACTGGGATACCAGACCAGGATGTAGCAAAGAAATCAACAACCACAATAGTGAGAGAATTCCTTGAAGAAAACTTCCCCAATATATTAAAAGAGGAACTGACAATCATCCAGGAAGCAGAGAGAACACCAATGAGACACTCACAGGAAGAACACACCAAGGCATACAGTAGTCAAATTATCCAACTTTGAGGAAAAGGAGAAATTCATGAGGTCAGTTAGAGAAAAAAAATGCAGCCATCAGTATGGATAATCTGAAAAGAATATGCTCAAATTTATCAGCAGAATCCATGAATAAGAGGAGAGAATGGAATAGCATCTTCAGAGTTAAGGAGAATAATAGCAGCCCGAGAATCTTCTACCCTGCCAAACTCTCCATCCAAAAGGAAGGGAAAGTTGGAGATTTTTCAGATAATGAACACTTTAGATAATACGTGAAAATTAAACCATTGCTACAAAGATCACTGTCCAACTCACTTTGGGTAGAAGACTAATATCCATAGAACACAAACATAAGACCACTGTATAGTCTAACACTATCCAGAAGTAATGGCACCGAAAGAAACCCCAAGAATGCAAGTATGGATCCCCATACCTACACAACATACAGCTAAGGAGGGAGGAAAATACCTAACACAAAAGGTATGAGATTGTAGCAAAGAATCTACAGATGGATGTAATTACTCTGAATGTCAATGTTCTAAACTCACTCATTAATAGACAATGACTGGCAGACTAGATTAGTAAACAAAACCATGTATCTTCTGTGTGAAATTGACACATCTCAAGCTCACCGACAAACACAGGCTGAGGATTAAAAGGTGGCCAAAAGTACATCAAGTGAATGGCAACCTAAAGAAAGCAGGAGTTGCAATTATAATCTGCATAATAAACATATATGAACCCAACAAGAGACCTGCAAAGTTTTTCAACCAAATCTTTCAAAAGCTGAAAAATGAAATCACAGAATCTACAATCCTACTAGGATGCTTCAAAGTGTGTTCTCCTCCATGAAAGACAGAGAAATGGAAAGACGCTAAACAAAGAGGCTATCCAACTAAACACTTCAATCAGACAAATGAGCCTGATAGATATATTCAATACAAATGCAAAAAACCCCAAACAAACAAAAACACAACAACAAAAAAACTCATTCTTTTCAAATGCATGGGGCTTGTATTTGAAAATAGACCACATGCTGGGACACAAGTCAAGCTTGAGTAAATTCAAACATTGAGGTTTCACAGATGTCTTTCTCATGCCATCACGCTAGAAATAAATGAAAGAAGGAAGGAAGGAAGGAAGGAAGGAAGGAAGGAAGGAAGGAAGGAAGGAAGGAAGGAAGAAAGGAAGGAAGAGCGAGCAAATATATGGAAGGTAAATAACATACTTCTGGAAAAGGACCAGGTTTTTGGCCCAAATTTTAGATGAAATTTGGAAGTTTCTAGAAACGACTGAGAATAAGAATACATCATACCAAAACCTATGGGATACCACAGATGCAGTCTTCAGAGGATGATTGATAGTGATAAATGCACATATGAAGAAGGATGCCCTAACACAAAACCTTCAGCAACTGGAACAGAGTCAACAGAATAATCCATCTAATTGCAAAAGAAAAGAAATTATAAACATTAGGACAGAGATAAATGAACTAGAAAATAAAAATTAATGAAAAAAATCAACTCAGTAAAAAGCTTGCTCTTTGAAAGGATCAACAGAATTGACAAACTTCTAGCCAACCTAATAAAAGATAGGAAGGAGCAGACGTCAAAATCCAGAATGAATGGTGAAATGGGAAATTACAACAGACTTCAATGCAATTAAAAGGCAAATTACACAATAGTACACAAGACAATAACTTGGAGGCCATGGACAAATACCTAGAAAAACAAAACCTCCACAAATTATTTCAAATGAAAGTCAAGAACTTGAATAGATCCACAGCAAAAGAAGAAATAGATAAGGTTATTAAGGAACTCCCAACTAAAATATCCCCAGCCCAGATGGCTTCACAGGAGAATTCTACCAAGCATTCAGGGAAGAGCTGAGCCTAATCTTGCACTAACTCTTCCAGAACATAGAAAAGGATTGTAAACTCACAAACATATCCTACGGAGCTAGTATAACACTGTTACCAAAGCTGGGCAAGGATCCCACCAGAATAGAGAATTACAGGCTGATATTTCTAATAAACATAGATGCAAAAATCCTCAACAAAAATTTGACCAACAGAATACAAAAGTATATCAAAAAATAGTGCCTCATAAACAAGGGGGATTCATACCAGGAATGCAGGGATGGTTCACATTCAAAAACCATCGATGCTACCCATCAAACTAATAAGAATAAGAACAAGAACCATATGATAAGATCAGTAGATGCAGAAAAAGCATTTGACAACATTCAACACACATTCCTAATGAAGACACTCAAGAAGATAGGATTAGAAGGAAATTACCTCAATATAATAAAAGCTATATATCAAAAACCAAAAGGAAGTGAACATTTACAATTAGTGGAGAAAATATTAAATCATTCCCACTAAATAAGGGGATCCAACAAAGATGATCTTGTCCCCACTTCTATTCAACATCATCTCGGATGTCCTAGCTAATAATATAAGGCAATAGAAGAATATCAGAGGTATACATTTGGAGAAAGAAGTTAAATTATCATTATTTGCAGATAACATGATTTTACATATTGAGAACTCCAAAGACTCCACAATAGGACTTCTGGAAACAGAGGGATATGGTAGCGTGGTAGGATATAAGATTAACAATCAGAAGTCAATGGTTTTCTGTATGCCACTGATAGGAATACAGAAAAAGAGCTCAAGAAGGTAGTATCCTTCACAATAGCCAAGTACAAATTAAAATATCTAGGGAGATACCTAATTAAAAAAACCCAAACTATCTATATGAGAGAAAATATAGAACATTATTACAAGAACCAAAAGGGATTTTCAAAAGTGGAAGACTAACCCATGGAAATTGATCGAAAGGCCCAATATTGTAAAGATGTCAGTCCTGCCCAAGGTACTATGTAAATTCAATGCAATACCGATTCAAATTCCAACATCATTTTTTCAAGGGAATGGAAAAAAATGACTACCAACTTCAAATGGAAAGAGAAGCCCAGGATTGGCAAAGAAATACTCAAGACGAACATAGTGGGTGGGCTTGTATTACATGACTTCAAAACATATTATATAAGCCAAAACAGCACTGTACTCGTACATCAATATATAATCAGACCAATGGATTAGAGCAGAAAATCCAGAAATAAAAACAGTAGTATATAGACAATTGATCTTGGAGAAAGGTCCCCAAAATATCAAATGAGAAGCAGATGCCCTTTTCAATAAATGCTGTTTGGAAAAAATGGATATCAGTCTGCAGAAGAATGAAATAATACCCTGCCCTCAGTAAATGCAGAAGAACGGATGCAATGTGGATCACAAATCTCATAGTAAAATGCCATACTCTTAGTATCATCAATGAGGAAATTGGCACCACGCTTAGAACCTTAGCACAGGGAATTAATGAGCTATCAGAAATTAGGAAGGCTACACACCCAGAGGAAGATAAAATAGATGAGTGGGGCATTCTAAAGATTTTATTTTTACGTATGCATATCGAAAGGCTTCATCAACAGAGTAATAAGAGAGACCACATACTGGGAAAATATGTTTAGTAAAGTCATATCAGACACAGGGCTTATTGCTAAAATTTATAGAATTTTGCACGGTAACAACAGGAAAAAATATCTAGCCCACTGAGGAGGTGGGCAAAGCCTTGAACAAATAATACACAAAAGAAGGAGACCTGAATGGCCAATAAATATATGAGAAAATATTCCTAATCATTAGCCATCTGGGAAATGCAAATCAAAACAACTATGAGATATTGCCTAACACCCATAAAGATAGCCCAATTCAAAAAAACAGAAAGCGACAAATGTTGGAGTGTATGTAGTGAGACAGGAACTCTCATTCATTGCTGGTGTTCTGTACTTATGCACAGACACTGTGGAAAGTGATTTGGAGATACCTGATGGAAACTGAGTTACTATAGGACCCAGGAATCCCACTGCTGGATATATAGCCAGAAGAAATAGGAAACAGACAAGGACAAGACATCTTCCCTCCAGTGTTCATCGCTGTGCAGTTCATAGTTGCAAAACAAAACCAAAAACCTGGAAACAGCCTAAGTTTCCATCAAGACAAACGGATTAAACAACACTGGTATATCCACATAATGGAAAATAATTTTTAAAAATATGGTAAAACGATGACACACCTCATCTCATGGAAAGATTTGGAGGATATGCTGAACGAAGTTAGTCAAACAGAAAAAGTGAAGTATAACATGAGTCTATTGAGGTCAATTCTAACAGGCTAAGTAAGGAGCAGATATTTTGGCAATAGCCAGACCAAACCCACTGATTCTTATGTCAACAAAAGATGCAGCCGTCACCGTGCTGAAAGGCATTTTCTTTCCCCACAGATGGGTGGAGAAAGAAAAATGAAGACAATGTGGACTCAGGGTACCAACCAACCCAATTGGAGGGTACTGTTTATATCTCCGCAGGAATGGAGAGCGGAGTGGACCTCATTCTGGCGTGCCAATCCATGATGGCCGTGAACCCGAGTGTAGCAGCTCATTCCCAGAGATGCCTGCAGGGCTGGCTTCCGAGGGGAAGACGGTGGCCTCTCCCAGGTGACAGCATTGCAGAGGACAGTCCTGATGATACAGCTCAGGGAAAGCCATCAGTCTGACGTGCCCACGTGGGGGCCAACCAAGAAGAGCACAACAGACCAAGTGATGGGAGCGAAGTCCCCAAGGAACATTGATTATAGACTTCTGACTTGGGGTAGCACTTGGCACGCCACCTTAAGGCGGTGTAAATGAGGTGTGTGGGGCCAGGGACGACGAGACCGTCCCATCCCTGACTGTGAGAATAACAACGTGGATTATGGAAAACTCACTTTATGGACAGGATTTGGCTCTCTGTCATGATCCCTGTTAGCCTGGTTGGCTAGCGGTAGGTTTGCTTGTTTTATCTTTTCTTTTATTATTATGTTGTTGTTTTTGTTTTTTGGTGTGGATCAGAAGTTCAAAAAACACTCAAGCAGATCGAGATGCAGGGGGAGAAAAGGTCGTGGAGACCCAAAGTCCACCTGCAAGAAATTTGGACCAGAGTCCCTCTAAGAAAGACCTCACAGAATGAAGGATAAGTCCAGGGTGCAGCGTGGCACTGATGAACCACGTAACTGACCTGGAATTCTTTGAGATGTCCTCCCCTTCCTAGTATGGTCCTGACATGAGACACCTGATTGGTCGTGTGAGGTTTGCATATGTACATTTGTGCATTGAAGATCGCTCAGGACATGGTAGTCACGATAGATGGTCCCTCGGAGACATGGACAGGAGTAAGGGTTCCCTGAGCATGTGGGAAGTGAGAAGGGGGAGAGGAAGAAGGGGAGAGGGCAGTTGATAACACTGACGATTATATAGTCCCATCCGAAGGGATTGAACCACAGAACAGTATGGGAATGGGGGGATATATTAGAATAATAAAATATGCCAATAAAATTATTTTTAAAAAGAAGGGTTACGTCTCTTTTATAATTTGTCCAGCAGGTTTTCCAGTTTTGTTCCGGAAAAATCCCCCACAGCAGTAAAACAGGAGTCCATCTCGGGAGATGGTTCTTCGCCACGGCTTGGCTGATTGTGCACTTTTCCATCCAGCTGGCGGCATGGAGCACCGAACAGGCCAAGGTGGTCCTGGCCGAAATCATCCAGGCCCCAGAGAACGCCAGCGCACCGACGAAGGACGAGATAACGTGCGCAGCGACATAGACAAGATGCTGCAGCTTGTTCTGCCAGGGGCCGCGCAGACCCAGCAGGAGGTCATCAAAGCCTATGGCTTCAGTTGCGACAGGGAAAGGTGTCCTGAAGTTTGCCTGCGTGGTCAAGTCCAACGAAGCCCAGGACCCTGAGACTGCCAGCCTGTGTGGCAAGCTGAAGGGCCTGTTCCTGCCACCCATGACGTTGCCGCCCCCACGGGTCTGCTCCGGGTGGCTCGGCCTTCCCTTGTGCCCCGGCACCACTTTGGAGAGGGAAAGACACTATTGTTTCCAGAAGATAGTGAATGTGCAAAACAAAACAAAACAAATTTTTAAAGAATAGCTACAAACTATAGGGGGAAAATGCACTGACCAAGAAATGATTTTTAATGAGAGGATGTAAGGAAATCTACTAAATCATTCAAAAAGGAAAAGAAAAGAAACAACTTAATATAAAAATGAAGAACTTATATGAACAGGAAAGCAAGCATGAATGTTCCCCAAATATTTGAAAACATGATAAAATCTAGCGAATCGCAAAAAAAAAAAATTGAAATGAAAAACATCTCCTTTTAAGTGATACAAGTTACAGAGCCAAAAAGGAATGGCAACCTTGCTGAGCAAAAGGGAATTTCATGTAAGACTGGTGGAAGTATGAACTGGTCCACCAGTTTGGGGAGAAATTTCTAGTGCCAGTGTGCAGGAGAAGGGATTATTGACAGACAACTGCCCAGACATTGTACAATGAGATTTTCCCAAAAATGAAATACTGACTATCTAGACTGACCTATTCAAGCAAGGTTCATCAGTGGGTGGCTGTTTCATTTGCACTGTTTCATGGCAGAAGGTCATGAAGGAATAGAGCCCCTCATTGGCTCCATCAGATAATGAGGTGGAAGTCAATGACTCAGCAAATAAGATGGTTGTTTCCCAATACACAGATCGTTGTTCACAGGGAGAAGTTAAACACATGACTGTTTTAACACAGATGACGGTAGAATCTCAAAGCCCACCTCTGCTATGACATTTAGCCAGAGTGATGATAGGTGGAATTTTATGTGAAGACTTGATTAAAATAATCCGTTCCATCAGTACTATTTAAAGTACAAGTGATATGTATATGTATGGACTGTGATAAGAGTTGTATGAGCCCCTAATAAAAAGTTTAAAAAAAATGAGGAACTGATACCAAAGGATCAAGTGGAAAGAAAATGTTTGAAAAGGATGATGGCAACATATGTATAAAAGTGCTTGACATAATTGATTGTTATAAGAGCTGTATGAGCCCCCAATAAAATGATTTAAATAAAAAAAATAAAAAATAAAGTACAAGTGAAAACCAGCAAAAGTTCTTCCTTCCTTCCTTCCTTTCTTTTTTTTAAAAGCTACTTTGCACCCTGAAGTTTTATCTTGTTACTAATATCCCCTCTGTAATAGGCTAAGGATTTGCTGGGCTCCAGCCACAATAACCCACAGACAGAAATTACCCATTAAAATAATGTTTGTTGTTGAATATTTAAATATATATTTCATATGATTAATTTCCGAGTTTGTTTTTCAGCATGCCTTTTTTGGGAGTGAGCTTATTAAAATGAACTTATATGAAGTATGATTATTTGCAGTTCATTTGAGTAAATCCTTCATATTAGTAATGCTGCTGTTGCTAGCCGCTATGGAGTGGATCACTGGCTGATGGAGACCCCAGGTCAAAACAAAAGGGAACGCCGTCTGGTTCTGCATCATCTCCATATGTGATTGTGGATCAGAGGATGCCAATATTTATTGAGCATTTATTATGTACTAGGTATTGTGCTGACAGCTTTATATAAGTTACCTCATTTAATCAACTCAAGAACTCTGTGAGGTAGATACTATTGTTACCTCATTTTATGTGTGATGACATAGTTTCCAGGAGAGATTAAATAATTTATTTCAGTTCACTTTGTTAGCCAGGAATGGATCCAAGATTTTGATCTAGATATTCTGGCTTCAGAGAATTTTTTTTCAACTACTTTGTAACTCAGTTTCCTCTAAAAACAATCAGAGTTCCTGCCTTCAATTTTTAAAAAAAACGAAAGCAGGCATGGTGGATATTTAGCAGGTCAAAGCAAACTCCAAACTCACTGCCATCCAGTTGATTCCCACACATAATCACACTAGAGGACAGGGTAAAACTGTCCCTGTGTGCTTCTGAGACTGTAACTCTTTATGGGAGTAGAAAGTCTAGTCTTTCTCCTGCTGTAGTTTTGAACTGCTGACTTTGTAGATGCAACAATTCGCTCAAATATAAAATCATTGGCACAGGATGGGGCAGGACCAGGCTGTATTTATCTCTATTGTACATAGGTGGCTATGAGCCAGAACCTACTTGATGGAACCAACAACAACAGCAGAGTTAAGTGGTTTTGCAGAGGGAGTTGACTGGAGTTCAGGTCAATGAGGAATTGCATCAAGAAAACAGGAAGCAGATAGTCTGGGACCAGGCAAGGGTGGTGGGATTCTCCTTTCTGGTTCCTTGTTTGCTACCTAAGGTCCTGAAGGATTGGGGTCTAATTCTTGCAGACATTGGTAGATAAGGGGAGTTTATCTGATTTTTATGACCTCACCTTATCCTCATAGTTTGAATGGGAAGTAGCAAAGATGACTGTCATTTTTTTCCTCAGAAGGATCCTGCTGTGTTATGAAACTTATCCAAGACGTTACCACTAGATGAGGTAGTGCTTACAAGTAGGCCAATGTTACCCTATGTCCCAGATCTTTAGAACGTCTCTCAAAGGCTCTTTTGATCATCTCGTTTTTAAAGAAAAGCGATATCACACAATCTACATGGAATAAGGCCCTCCTATCATTTGTGGAGTTTGATTTATCTGTGCCTCTGGCTATATCTATCCTCCATCCCCAGATGAATTGAAACATCACCGTGACCAGTAAGGTGCTCCTATATTGTCCCTATCAGTCTAGGTTACAGGCCTCCTTTTGTGCCCCATAGAATCTGGTGTCTACAATCATCATAGCATCTATCACATTGTATTTCAATTTATTGGCCAATTTTATGTGGCTCCTTCTAGAATTTAAGCTTTATTAGGGAAGAGATAGTAATTACATGTTTTTCCCCACTCCAATATTAGTTATTTCCAGCGGCTAATAGATTCTTTGGCATAGAAAAGCTGTTTGCTAAATATCCATGGTGAAAAATTCATAATATGAAAATTATGATTGAAAAAAGGTATACAATATTGCAATCGTACTTGATTTGCAACATATGGTTGAAAAAATGGTGAAAAATTCTCACAATTCTTGGATCCTGGGGGTGACATTAGCTTATAAGGTTGGGATCAAGTCTGTCACAAGATTTCTCTTGGTGATTAAATTACTGAAAGATGAGGACATGCAGGCAGATGCTCTTGGTACTAGTAGGTTGAAAGATTGCTCTCCAAATTGTTATTATATTTCAATGTTGTGTGCTGTATTGTTGATAATCTGTAGCTTTAAAAAATCATTTCACTGGGGGCTCTTACAGCTCTTATAACATTCCATAAGTCAATTGTATCAAGCATATTTGTAAATATGTTGCCATCATCATTTCCAAAACGTTTTCTGTCTACTTGCGCCCTTGGTATAAGCTCCCTTTTTCTTTCCCATCCCTCCCCCACTCCCACCCTCAGGAGTCCTTAATCAATTATATATTGATATTATTATTTCATATCTTACACTGTTCAGTTTAGCTTTTTTATATGTGGACAAATTATGTCATACAGAGATACGTTTAAATGATTTCTGTTATCTTTGCTTTTTGTTTTTAAGAGCTGGCCACTTATTTTTAAATAAAAAATTGAAATGCCTAATAATTAAAGTAAAATACAAAGTTTTACTGAAGGATGTTGAGAATAAAGAGACAACTATTTTTTTTAATCAAAAGAAATGCTATGTTAAAGTTTTACCAAAAAGTGCTAATAGTTGTTGTTGGTCATTTACTGCTATCAAGTTGATTCTGACTCCCAGTCACATAGAAGTCACATAGAAGATTGTCTTAGAAGTTCAGGGGTTAACATGAGGCAATGTGACCATGCAAGGGCAGACGTGAAACACAGCTTTTAGATTAGAAATCGTCTTACCTTTCTCTTTATGTTTTAATTTTTAAAATTTAAACATTTTATTGAGATGTAATTCACAATCATAAAATTCAATTGATTGAACCTATTAAAAAGAGCTGGTCAATCACCATCATGATTGTTATTATTAAGCACAACTCATTATTATTAAGTCCCCGTTTCCCCCTCGCACCTCCCGTGCCATAACACGAATACACAATTACTCCAACTACTGTCTCTATCATGGAATTCATATAAACATGAACTTCATACAAAACAACATGGATTTCATACAAAATGAACAAATAATAGTAACAATAAAATTGGGGGGGGGGGATAAAACCAGTAAACTTCAATAGAAAAGAAAGCAGAGAATAATAAAGGCTAGAACAAATGTAAAAGAGTCAAATGGGATAAAACATGAGATGTTAAATTTTAACCTAACTACATGTCCATTAATTTATTTTCCAATCCATTCTGTCTAATAGAAAGGCTATTTACATCCTTGATTAATGGTCAGAGGGGATTCTCCAGAGGTTTAATTCTTGTTAGGGAACCCTGAAAATGGATTTGGGACTTCAACTGTCAGTCATATCTTTCTGCAAACTGGGTGCTCAGAATTTAGCCGTTCCATCCTCCAGTCTTGGATTTTATTATTTCCAATCCTGAGATTACACATGCTGCGGTTTAATTGACATTTCCCTTAGATGACTGCTTGTTTTAAGATGAGTTCTTTAGACCTCAGATCCTATTTTTTCAGATCATTCTGCACCATCTAATGACTTCAGCACACTTTATTACAAATCCCATATCTTTGGAGATCTCTTCATGAGGGCAAATATTGCACACAGCCAAGTCATAAGAAATCATTTTTCTTAGATCATGGTTATGATTAAGTATGAACTCAAAATCCATTCATTATTCTATTTATGTTCCAGGTCCACTTTAGAAACATTATCTTTGTTTTATTAGGTATTATAAATCATCTCCATGAAGCATATGATAAGTTCTATTGATAACTATGTTAAATTAGCCAATGATATATAATATAAAATACTGCAAAATAAACAGTAGAAAAGGAAAATATACTTGTATAGGGCAGTTTTTTGGATTGATGACTTGTACAGATTAAAAATCTAACTGACTGGACACTTTATACAAACAATGAGGGTTGGAGGTAGAGCTAGATTTTCAGCGACTGTCATTCACAAAGGTTGAACTACAATGGTTGGACTGAGACATGGCATAAAATAAGAAAGAATATGGAAATAGCAAATATATGGTAGTCTTAAATTGCCATTTAACAGGCATGCTCAAAGCAAGAGATTTGAAACAAAGGTCAGTGAATGACTTCCAAATCTTTTACATTAGGATAAAAGTCATCTGCTTCTTTTTGCATCAGATCCTTTCAGCCTTCAGTCCAAGAGAATAGTTCAGTTGCTTTCGTCTGCTTCAGGTGGGTTTAAGGCAAGCTAGTTGGTTTAATGGGGTTTCCAACTCAGATCTTTCTAGTGTGGGCTTTGAAGGAGGTTGTGCACCTCAAAAGGATATCTAATGTCCTGGTTGTCTACAGCCTAGGTAGAAAGTAGGTCAAAAGTATTCTCTCATTACAGGTCTACATTAAGTAATATTTAGAACTTTTTCCTAAGGGGAGGGTGCCCCATCCAGTGTACTCACCAACAGAAGTGAAATCACATTCTCTAAGATGAACATGCACCCCCACAACCCACCCCCACCCCAATCTCCGTCCTTTGTAGAAGTGACTGTAGATTTAGATGGACCGTCAACCAAGGCTAGATGTCAGGAACGAATGGGTCTTCTCCCTTCAACATGAGAAACGGACACCAGCTGAAATAAGAGCTCCTCTGTCACAGTAGTTTCAAGATGCACAAATAAGGGAGTGATAAAGGGACCATTTTGTGTCTTGTGCTTTATACACAGCAGAGCTATTGCTGAGTCATATGAGGTTTCTATTCCAAGTTGTTTTAGGTAGCACCGTAATGCTTTCCACAAGGACAGTATTTGTTTACGTGACCACTCATAGCACATAAACCTTCCAGTCTCTGAAGCCTGTGCATTTCTTGTTCTCTGTTTTTTAATTGGGCTATTGCTGTGGTGCATCATCATTGTTTGGATGTGCATTTCCCAGATAGCTAGTCATTGCCAGCATTTTTTCATGTGTTTGTTAGTCTCTTGAGTGTCATTTTTTTGTTAACTGTTCATGTCTTTTGCCCACTGTTAAAATGGTTCATTTAAAAAAATCATTTTAGTGGCACTTAACACATCACACAATTCAATAGGTCAATCATATCACAAAGAGTTGTACAATCATTACAATTAATTTCAGAACATTTTTTTCTCCCCATTATTTTTTTTTTCCGGGTCCTTGTCCCGGCGCTTGAGGATAGAACCGGCGGATGGGCAGCCGCCGGCACCGAAGACATGACGCTGAGGGGACCGAGTCCGCTCCCTCTGCCTCCGTACATAACGGGGATTCTCCCCATTATTAAATCACCTTGAAAATGAGTTGTGTAGTCACCTTCAGTTCTAGTACTCCCACCCCTCCCACCGGCACTGTTTACTCCAGAAAGCCCCTCGCCCTCCCCATCTCTCTGCCCCCCATACACCCCCTACAAACCCTTGCATCCATTATTATAGCTATGCATCCACTCCTTCTGTGATTCACAAACTGGCAACCCCAACAGAAATAATAAAGAACAAAAACAAAATGCACGGTAATGTTAAAATAATCGTCTTCTTTGTATAAAGTAAAAATGAGTGTGAAAAAGGGATGATCATCAATATGTAAAAAGTCAAGGAAGAAATTTTGATCATGGAACAACTTAGAGATACTTGCACCTAGAGCAAATTCAGGTTGGGTCTAGAGGGAGGTCAACTGACCAAGTGTGAAGTTTGAACCACTAGAATCCAGGATTACAATGATCTATGTTTGATAGTCTGGCTGTTCCAGACTTTTGCCTGTGGCTAGACCAGATCTGCCATCAGCTGAATCTGACTAGGTACTCTTCAGATGGGTTTGGGGGTTCCACAGTTCTTCAAAGCCTCCTACAAATTGGGTGTTCACAAGTTTAGCTCTTATACTTTTCCCTTCGTCATATTTGAATTTTATTATTATCATCTTGGATCACACAAGCTGGTGTGCTTCTTCTGTGTGGACTTAGTTGACTCCTCACTTAGATGACTGCTTGTTTGAGTTCAAGCCTATAAGACGCAGACACTATTCCAATTGAAAGCCGGGCACCATCTGCTTTCTCCAGCACACTTCACTGTAGCACTCTTTCCTTCAGTGATCATTTCATGTTGGTGAGTATTGAACAGGACCATGTTATCAGAACTAACTGTTCTTGGATTGGGACTAGAGTTCAGTGGGGCCTAGAATCCATCTACTTGCTCGGGGTTATGCATAACTTAGGTTTACTGCGTTGGTTGTATTAGAATACTTCAATACCCCATAAGACCAGCAACAAGTTAACTAGCAGACAACAAAAGACAAACAAACAACCAAAAATAAACAAATAAAGGCAAAAAAATCCCATAGGAATGGTAAAATAAAACCTTGTCAAGCATCACCTTGGGGTTCAAGGGGCACTTCTTGAATTATCAGTTTTCCCAATGACACGACACTGGAGACGGTAGGTATGAGGTGTCTATGTGAATACAGCTCCACCATGAACCACAACCCATAAGTTGTTGCTACACACAGCTTGATCTCTCATTAGACTGCACTCTGTTTACCCGAAGCATGGGGGTTTGGTGCCAAGGGGAAACTAGATCAATTCTTCCAAGTTCAAATCCCAGTTCAACAGATCAAAACCTGTCATGTCACTGCAAGGAGGGCATTGAGATACTAACTATATGGTTATTCTTGCTCCCTTTCCATTGGACATTCACCAAACCAGGGGTTCCCCCCAAGGTCCAACGACTGCCAATTCCATAGGTCCAGGGCGGCCACGCTCTGTTTCCTTTCCTATCTAAGTGCCCCAGTTTTCCATCTGAGGGTTTAGGTGGCTTTAAGACAGGGCTCAGTTCATTCTATTGTGACTCTATTTCAAGTCTTTCTGGTATAGCCCCTGGGTTATGCCATGCTGCCCAAGTTCATGGCATGTTTCACTGATGATTGGGTAGAAGCATATTCATAGTGTCTACTCAAGAACCTAACATCTGGACCATTGCCCCTCCAGGTTCTCTACAATCCTGTTTTAGCATCTCTTCCTGATGTGCAGCCAGCCACTTTCCCCCAAATCACCCACCCTACTCACCAACTGAAATAGCGTCTCCCACCGAAATTGTGGATATTCCTCCTCCCTGATCTTGGCTTGATTTCTGTCAAAGTTCTCATTCTATTCCTGTGGGTGATCCATTGTTTTGACTCAGACTTGCCTTAATGTGTTGCTTCTAGTGGATGGTCTCCTCTTATCTCCCCCTTCTTGAAGGAGTGTGAGGTCTCCACCTTCAAGATGGCTCTAGTGAGGTGCAAAATAGGGAGGTGGTGTATGGTTCATGGCCAGCAGGTATCCTTCTCCCCTTGGGTTCAGGAAAATTGGTCTCTAAGATTTGTTCAATTGGTGTTTCTCCTTATAGTAGTGGACTCAAACAATTCTTGTCCTTTTGTGATTGACTTCACTCACCATAATGGCCCTCCCCTGTCATGTGGTGGTTCATGCTTTCATCACTGGTTTTTAAGGATGCGTAGTATTTCACAGTGTACATTGTACCATGGTTTATTTATCTGTTCTCCCACTGTTGGGCATTTGACTGCTTTCAGTTTCTTGCTATTTTGAACTGTGCTGCTATGAACATGGGAGAGCATATATCCACTTGTATTGTGTTTCTTATTTCCTCAGTAAATAGGCCAAATAGTGGTATAGCTGGATCATATGGGATTCCAATTCCCAGTTGCTTTAAGTATAACCGTATCATTTTCCATCGTGGCTGTATGTACTTACAAGTGTACCAACAGTATACATTTTCCAGTCTCTCCCCATTTTCTCTAGCATTTGTAGCTTTCTGTTTTTTTATTTGGGCTAGCATTGTGGGTGTAAAGGAGTATGTCATTAAGGTTTTAATTTCCATCTCCCTGATGGGTAGTGATTGTAACCATTTTTTCATGCTTGTTAGCCATTTGTACTTCATTTTTGTGAACTGTCTGTTCATATCTTTTTCCCATTTTTAACTGGATCTCTTGTTACTTTTTTATTGAGCTGTTGTAGAGTTCTGTATATTTCAGTAATGAGCCCTTTGTCTGATTTGTTGTTGGTAATTCCCTACTCCTCCCCAATCTGTGGGCTCTCATTTCACCCTCCTGATGAGGTCCTTTGATACGCATAAGTGATATCATTTCAGCATGTCCCAGTCATCTACCTTGTCTTCTGTTATGTGTGTTTCTTCCATTATACTTGGTAGTCTACGTATGCCCTGCAATAGGGCCCTTAAGTTTGTTTTAGGATTCTCACGGATGATCCTGGTACCTTTGAGGTTTACATTTAGGTCTTTAATCCATCTTGAGTTCATGTTTTTGTTCATGGGGAAAGGTGTAGATCTTGTTTCATTCTTCTACACATGGAGATCCAGTTTGTCCAACGCCGTTTGTTGAAGAGGCTGCCTTTCTCCCACTGGATCTTTCTAGGTGCTTCCTCAAAGATGAGGTGGCTGTAGGCGGATGCATTAATGTTTGGGTTTTCTGTTATGACCCATTGTTCTGTGGGTCTCTTGTTGTACCAATCACAGGTTGTTTGGAGTACAGTGGCTGCATTGTAGGCTTTTAGTTCAGGCACTGCTGGGCCTCCTACTTGGTTCTTCTTTTAAAGAAATTATTTGCTTATTCTGAGTCTTTTGCCTGCTCATATGAAATTGGTAACTAGTTTTTCCATTTATTTAAATATTTTATTTGGGATTTGAATTGGTATTGCATTGTGTCTATAGATTATATTAGGTAGTGTCATTTTCACAATATTAAGTTGGCCTATTCATGAACATAGGATATTATTCCATCTGCGTAGGTCTGTTTTCGTTCCTTGTAGTTCTGTTCTGTAGTTCTCTTTGTATACTTCATTTGTTTCGTTAGTTAAGTGTATTCCTAAGTATTTCATCTTTTGTGTGGTCATTGTTCTTAAAGTCCTTTTTGTAGCTCTCTTCACTGGCACACAGGAATCCAATTGACTTCTGGCTCTTGATTTTGTATCCTGCTACCTTGCTGAATTCCTCGATTGTTTTCAGCATGCTTTTTGGGGAGATTTGTGGGTTTTCTACATATAGGATCATGCCGTCTGTAAATAACAAGAGTTTCACTTCTTCTTTGCCCTTTTGTATTCCCTTGAATTCTTTTTGTTTTCTGACAGCTCTAGCTAACATTTCCGGCTTGGTGTTGAAATAGTGTAGTGATAGGGTAATCCTAGCCTGGTCCCTGTTGTCAGTGGGAATATGTCTAGCTTTCCTCCATTGTTTTCTCATATATGGCTTTTCTTATGTTGAGGAATTTTCTTTCTATTTTCTTGAGTGTTTTGAACAGAAATGGATATTGGATATTGTTGAATGTCTTTTCCCTATCTGTTGATATGATCATGTGGTTTTTATTTCTTGTCTGATTTATGTGGTGGGTCACATTTATTGTTTTGGAATAGTGAATCATCCCTGCCAATGTGGGATGAATCCATTTGGCCGTTGCAAATTATTTTCGGACATGCTGCTGAATTCTCTTGGTCAGGATTTTGTTGAGAATTTTAGCATCTATGTTCATTAGGGATAATCATGTATAATTTTCCATCTTGGTGGGGTCTTTGCCTGGTTTGAGTATCAGTGTTGTGTTGGATTCATAGGATGAGTTTGGGAGTTTGTTGTCTGGAAGTGTTTGTGTAGTATTGGTGTCAGATCTTCTTTGTATATTTTGTAGAAGTCTGTGAAATTGTCTGCTCCTTGATGGGTAGTTTCTTAATGAAGTGCTCTATTTCTTCTTTTAATATGGATGTATTGAGTTTTTCAACATCTGTCTGCATTAATTTGAGTTTGTGGTGTGTTTCTAGGTATCTCTCCATTTTTTCTAGATTGTCGAATTTGAGTACAGCTTTTCATCATAGCGTGTTATTATTCTTTTGATTTCATTTGAATCTGTTGTTGTGTCACTGCTTACATCTCTGATTCCGGGTATTTTTATTTTTTATTTATTCCCCTTTTGTTAAGTTTGTCAGTTGGCATTTTGTTAATCCCTTCAAGGATCGGTCTTCTTGTCCTATTCGTTTGTTCCTTTATCATTTCTGCTTTGATCCTTAGGATTTCTTTCCTTCGTTTATTGGAGGGATTGTGATGTCTTTGTTCCAGTTCTTGGAGGTGCTGTATTAGGGTCTTGGCTTTAGACTTCTCCTCTTTTTTCATGTGCGTGTGTTGATGACTATAAATAGCCTCTGATTAATACTTTCGCTGTGTCCCAAAGGGGTGATGTGTTGTGTTATCATTCTTGTTTGTCTCAAGGAATATTTTAATTTCCTCCTTTATGTATTTTATTACCCAGTTATTTTTGAGAATTATGTTGTCCAATCCCCATTTGTTTGTCTTTGTGCTTGTTTTATTGTTTATTTCTAATTTTGTGTCTTTATGGTCTGAGAAGATTGATTGTCGAGTCTCAATCATTCTTAATTTGTTAAGGTCTGACTTTTCGCCTACTATATGATCTATTCTTGACAATGTTCCATGTATATTAGAGAAGAATGTGTTGTTTTCTTGGATGACACGTTCTGTATATATATGCAATATCGTTTTTATTAGTTGTGCTATTGAGCTTTTTTGTGTCTTTGTTGAGTTTTTCTTGACTTTCTGTTTCTCATTGAGAGTGGTATATTAAAGTACCATGTTATTATTGTTGATGTGTCTATTTCTAGGCATAATAAACTTAATAATGTTTATTATAGTTATGGGTTCCTGAGCTTTTGTTCCCTTTATCACGATGTAGTGTCTGTTCTTATCTATTATGTTGTTTTCCTTGAAGGCTACCTTCTCAGAGATTAATATTAGCATCCCTGCTCTTTTTTGGTTGATGTTTGCTTGGTATGATTTTTTCCAGCTTCTGATTTTTAATCCGTTCATATCTTTGTTTGTGGAGTGTGTTTCTTATATGCAGCAAATTGATGGGTTTGGTTATCCATTCTGCTACTCTCTGTCTCTTTAATGGTGCATTTAGTGCATTAACATTCAGTGAAATTATTGATGTACATGTATGTGCTACTGTCCTTTTGCTTTTTATATGTGTGGTGTGGTTGGTATGTGTGTTCTGTTTAGTTTCTTTGTTCTTCTTGTGTCATCTCTTTCTATTGGGTGTTGTTCTGTGTGTGTTGGCTTTGTGAGGACTTTTCTTATATGTTGCTTTCAGGTTTGGGTATTATTGCTGTTGGCTTTTTGGCCACAGTACTTCATTGAGTATTTTTTGTAGCGATGGTCTTATTTCTGTGAATTCTTTTAGTTTCTCTTTTTCTAGGAATACTTTTATTTCACCATCATATTTGATTGAAAATTTTGCTCAATACAGAATTCTAGGTTGATCTTTTTTTTTTCCTTCTAGTACTCTGTATATGTCACGCCATTGTCTTCTTGCCTGCATGTTTTTCTGATGAGAAATCTGAGGTTATTCTAATTGCTGGCCTTTTGTTGTTGTTCTTTTTTTTTCCCCCCTGGCTACTCTTAAAATTCTTTTCCATGTCATTGATGTTACACACCTTGACTACAACTACAATAGCCTGGGGGTGGAGGTTTCCTTTGGGAATGTTTCCTGACTGGTATTCTTTTGGCTTCCTTACTAATTATGTTTCCCGCCTGTAAACATTGAGGAAAGTTTTCTTGCAGGAACTCAGAGTATTCTTGAGTTTTTCTTGGTCTCTTTTGCATTCTTTGTTATTCGTTCTTCTTTTAGGCTGGAATCTATAGATTTGACTTCCAGCTCACTAATTCAGGTTCCATCTCTTCAATTCTGCTTCTCTGTCCTTTCATCACCCTGGGTTTTTCCTTTATAGTGTTTTTTAATTCTGCTACTCTAGTGTTTGATTTTTGTGTTTCTGTTTGGATTTTCTCTAGTGAGTTCACTAGCTTATCTATTATCTCACTTTTTCTCTCAGACTCTGCCTTCAGTTCTTGTGTGAGTGAAATCATCATTATTTTACATTCTTTTTCCAGTAAATCCATAGGTCGTTCAATTGCAAGCATTACATTGAAGTCTGGTTGGTATTTGGTTACTTGTTTCTGTTCCATTTTTTTGTGTGTGCACTGATATTTTCAGTTGTTTCCTTGATATCTTGGAGTTGCGATGAGGGATGTTAGCTAGGTGGTGGTATGTAGGATTGATTAACTCTGTTAGGTGGTTCAGTAGAGGGGTGACGGAAAGTGTGTGTTTGGTATCTTGGGGAGAGTGTTAGATTAGATATTAGGAGAGTGATCTGAAATGGGGGAGGAAATGTTACTGGAGGGAGAGACAAAAAAAAGTAGGGTTTTAAAAATGGGAGGGATTGGCTGGTTTTATTTGGTAGGTTAAAGGAAGGGAGATTAGGTTCCCAAAACGCCTGATTTGTAATGATGGAAGAATGGGTACTAGTATTTTATATTAAAAATGTTTTTTTTAATTATAGTAATTGTGTCAGTCTTTGGTTTCATGAGGATGTGAAGGTAAGACAGGTTTGATGAGAACAAAAGTGAAACTAAAAGGTAGGTTAATAGCGCTATGGAGTAAAACTTTAGATATTTAGATTAAAGAAAGGAAATTAAAGGAAAAGACAAGAAACAAAAATTTTCAGAATAGTAAAAGGAAAAATAATACTAGAGTAACATGCAAGGGAGCTGTGAATGAATGTTTGGTTGGGTTCTAAGATTTGTCTAATAGATTCATCTTTGTTGTGGGTGCTAACTTCTGGGTAGGGGGTGTGTTAGGGGACTAGAAAATGAACAAATTAAATTGGAAGGACAAACGTAAAGTAATATATATATATATATATATATATATATATATATATATATATCCCCTATTCCTACATATACCTACAAAATGGGAAGTTATGATTAACGATGACTTATAAGAGTCTGTGGTATCCCTGCTATTGGGGAGCCCTGGCTGTGGGGTATCCACTTGGGGTATTCTAGTCTGGGCAGAGAGCCAAAACAATTGATATTTGTATTCATCCTGGTCCAGATATGGTCACTTAAATTATGACCCCGTTGCTCCCCCGCACCTCCTTACAGCTTGCTCCCAGATTCACAGATGTGGGGCTCTGCCTTCAGGCTGCCAGAGGCTGGGGAGATGACCAAGGGGATTCCAATTGTCCACCTTTCCTGCTCTTTAATGTTCGCGAATTTGTGCTTACTTATCTTTATGTTGAATAGCCTGTGGTCTGGTTCCTTTGGGCTACCCAGTTGCTATCTTGCCAAGATCCCTCCAACATTTAACTCCATTTCTAGAAACTTCTCCAGCAAAGTGGCTGCTGCTCCAACAGCCACTGGAAATGCCCAGGTGAGCAATAAACCCAGCAACAGAATGCCTGGCCACCCTCCTCTTCGGCTGCCACCCATCTTTTCTCCTCGCATGCCAGCCCTCTCAGATCATTTGTTTTTTACTCATTTTGGAATTCTACATATTTTAGTACTTAGTCCCTTATCTATTGTGTCATTACTAATCAATTTTTCCAAGACCGTGGATTCTCTAATGAGGTGTATTGTGTCGTTTTTACTGGGTCCCAGTCATCTACTTTGTCTTCTCCTGCTTGTGCTTGCTTGATTATATTTACTAGTCTATATGCCCAGCATTAAGGCCCTTAAGTTTGTACTATTTTGTCATTAATGATCCTTGTAGTGCTGGTATTTAGATTTAGGTCTCTGATCCATCTTGATTTTATTTTTGTGCATGGGGAAATGAAGGTATCCTGTTTTAATCTTCTTTAGATGGATATCCAATTTTGCTAGCACTGTTTTTTGAAGATACTGTTTCCTTTCCATTTAACATTTTTTGGCCCGTCACTGAAGATCAGGTGCATATAGGTGAATGAATTTATTTCTGAGTTTTCACCCTGTTCCATTGGTTTAAGTATCTGCCATTGTACCAGTATCAGGCCATTTTGACTGTTGTAACTATGTAATACGTCTTGAGGTTGGGTAATGCAAGGACTCCTACTTTGTTCTTCTTTTTACTTATCTTAGGTCTCTTTCTTCTCCATATTAAATTGGTCATTAAATTTACCATTTCTTTTAAGAATAAAATTGCAATTTGGGTCAAAATTGCATTGTATTTATAGATTGCTTCATGTAGTATTGACGTTTTCATAATATTAAGTGTTTCTATCCAGAATGGAATAGTCTTCCATTTGTGTAGGTCTCTTTTGGTTTCTTGTAGTCAGATTCTCCAGTTATCTTTGAACAGGTCCTTTGGGTCTGTGTATAGGCTTATTTCTAAGTATTTTGCTTATTTATTTTATTTCCATGGCCACTGTAAATCGTATTGTTTCCTTGATGTCTTTTTCAGAGCTCTCTTCACTGGTATAAAGGAATACAATTGATTTGGGCTTGTTAATCTTATAGCCTGTTATTTTACCAAAACCTTCAATTGCTTCCATCAATCATTTTGTGGAGTCTTTGGGGTTTTCTATAAATAAAATCATATCACCTGAAAGTAGATTTTCCCTTCTTAATTGCCCAATTTTTGTTCATTGATTTCTTTTTGTTCTCTAATGGTTCTGGCTAAAACTTCCAGCATGATGTTGAGTAAGAGTGGTGATAGGAGACATCCCTGTTAAGCAAGACTTTGGCTGTTGGTTTTTCATATATGTACTTTATTATGTTTAGGGATTTCTCTTCTATTCCTATTTCATTGAGTGTTTTTATGAGAAATTGATGTTACATATTTCCAAATGCCTTTTCTGTGTCAATTGATATGGTCACGTGGTTCGTATTCTTTGTTTTCTTTATGTAGTGATATGTAATTTCCCCTAGCATGTAACCATTTTTACATCCCTGGTATGAAGCTCATTTGAGCAACGTGCACTCTTTTTTGATGTTGTTCAATTCTCTTAGCCAGAATTCTGATGCTAGTTGTTACATTAATATTCATGAGGGACATTGATCTGCAATTTCATGTCTTTGGGGAGCCTTTGCATGGTTTTGGTGTCAGACTTATACTTGCTTTACAGACTAAATTTAGGAGTTTGGTGTCCCTTTCTATATTCTGGAATAGTCCGTGTAGAGTTTGTGACAATTCTTTACTGAGTGCTTGGTAGACTTCCCCAGTGAAGCCATCTGGTTTTATTTGTTTTCTTAGTAGGAAATTTCTAGATGGCCTTCTCTATTTCTTCTTGTAATGAGTCTGTTGAGATTTTCTACACCAGTACCTGGGTAGACGATGCATTTCTAGGTATTTTCACATTTAGGTTAGGTTACCAACTTGTTGGGGAACAGTCATGCTAGTGCACTATCCTTTTTAAAATTTCCTGTGCATGTATTGTAATGTTGCTCCTTACCCATTCCAAATATTTGCACCTTCTCTTTCTTTTCCATTGTTAAATTTGATAATAGTTTGTTAATTTGACTAATCCTTTCAAAGAAACAACTTCTAGTCTTGATCTCCCCCCACCCCCATGTGTTTTTGTTTCCCAATGCATTCATTTCTGTTCTAATCTTTTATTACCTTTATCCTGACAATTGAGAGTATATTTTGCTGCTATTGTTCTGTGTTGGTGATGTTTTGTTCAGGTGTTGATTTTGAATTTATCTTCTTTTATCAAGTGTGCATTGATTGCTATAAACTGCCCTCTGGTAACTGCTTTTGCTGTGACTTGAAGGTTTGGGTGAGCTGTGCTATCATTCTCATTTCTTTCAATAAACTTGTTAATTCCCTGTCTTACTTAATCCACTCATTTGTAAGTAATATATCTTTTGGCCTCCGTGCATTTGGCTTTCTGATTATTTATTTATTTATCTTAATTTGGTGATTTCTAGTGTTATAACACTATAGTCTGAGAAATGAATTGTAGTATCTTAATGTTTTTGATTGTTTTAGGTTTTGCTTTTGGGCAGAAACAATAAAGGCACGTGATCTAGATGATGTGCTGTGTGCACTAGAGAAGAATGAATGCCGGGGTATTGTCAGGAGGAGTATTTGTACATGTACAGAAGTTTGAGCTGGTTTATTGTGTTGTTTAGCTCTTCTATTTCTTTATTAAATTTATTTCACCATTACCTGTTTTTCCTTGATAGTGGAGTGTCAAAGTTTCCTACTATTATATTTGAACTGTCTGTTTCTTTCTTCAACTCTGTAAGAGTTTGATATATATTGAGGGTCTTTTATTGGGGCATATATATTTCTTATGATTATGTCTTTTTGTTTTCATCATCAGATACTGTCTAGCCTCTCATCTCTCATTATATTTTTTGTGTTGAAATCTGTCCATCAGAGATAAATATTGTCTCTCTTGCTTTTTGAGTGCTTGATGATTGGCTTGGAAAATGTCTTTGTCATCCTTTGAATTTTGGTCTAAATTCATCTTTGAGCTGAGGGTGTGTCTTCTGTAGGCAGCATATATATATATACATATTATTTGCTAATCCAATCTGCTACTATCTTTTAATTGGTGCATTTTATCCATTGTCATTCAGCATCATTATTGTTCTATGCCAGTTTGTTGCTGTCATATTGCTGTGTGTGTTTCTTTTGTTTCTGTTTTGTGTGGTTTTTTGATATCTTTGTTCCTCCTCTATTTCTGTGTTTGTTTGGGGGCTGGTTTCATTGAATTTTTAAGTGAAGATGTTCTCTCTTTGCTCTCAAGTTTGTCTGCTGTTGTCGATTGACTATCCGTAGGGATCCATTAATAATTTTTGTAATACTTATCTTGATTATATAAATTCCTTAAATTTTTCTTTACCTAAAATAACTTTATCTGCTGTATATAAAATTACAATTAAGGCTCCCCTCCCCTTTCATTCTTAATTTGATATGTATCACTCCATTGTCCTCCCTTGCACAGTTTTTTTCTGATAAGTACAAGCTTATATTTATCATTGGTTTTCATTGTAGGCAACTGATCTTTTCTCTCTCGCTGAATTCAAGATTCTCCCTTTTTCCTTGAGATTTGAGAGTTTGGCTATGAAATTCTGAGACAGTTTTCTTTTAGGATCTCTCCTGTTTGCTACATGAGCAGTTATTTTCTCCTACTTTTGTTGATATTGGGAACATTTTCTTCCATGGTTTCTTATATTATTTTTTTCTGTAGGGTATACTTTTGTGGTGGTTCCTTCTTGCTCCAGGATCCTGATGAAATACAAGTTGTTTCTCTGTATAGTATCCCACTCTCTCGAGCCTTTTTCAGAATCCATTGCTCTTTCTGTTGGCTGTTTCTCACTTTGGTTGTAGTCTGAGTAATTTTCTTTGAACTCACCGATTTGGTTGACCCTTTCTTCTTCTCTATGGTGCAGGTCTTTTCTAATTCTGTTGTCTAATTGTTTACCTTCTGGTATTCCTTTTGGTGTTGACTTCCTAGTTTTATAGCTTTTCTCCATTGTTCTCCTGAGATTTCTTCACATTTCCTGAAGGCATGTAAACACCACTTTTCTGAATTGTAATTCTGGTAATTCAAGGGCCTCTTTCTTAGAGTACTCCATTGTGTTTGGCTGATTTTTATTCTCTGTGTGTATGTGTGTTTTCCACTCTTCTTTTTGATTTGGGGTACATTGTAGTTTACCGCTATTTCCACAGAATTATGGCACAGCAGTTAATGCTATGTGGGCTTCTGGGTGTGTTGTTTAGTTAACTCTATGAAGTGATGAGAGAGAGGTCTAATAGGAGCTAAGGAATGTATGATGGGAAAATAGAGAAAAAGGAGTGAAGTGAATAAGTGGGAAAGGTGGGAGGGAAGAAGAGATAAAATACAAGGAATAATAATGGGCCATCTGAATGAACCAAGAAGTTTATAAAAATAATGGGAAATGCATTTTAAAGAGGTAGCAAGAACTAGTAGGTAATGTGGAAATATATTTCACAAGGAAAAGGAGAGAGCAGAAAAATGTCATAGGTAGGGCAGAATAAAAGTGTAAGCAAGTAGCCTATATATTGTAGGAATATTGGATATGCACTTGGTTGCTAACTGCTGCGAACGGTACCAGCAGCTCCATGGAAGAAAATGTGGCTTTCTCTTTCCATAAATAGTTACATCCTCACCACAGAGGTAGTTGTACTCTTTCCTATAGGGTCAGTATCTGTCAGAATTGACTTGATGGCAGTGAGCTTTCTTGTTTATGTGGTGGTTATATAAGGGGGGTTGTATAAGGGGGTGGGTATGTTTAGAAGAAGAAGTAGAATGAAAGATGATTCAAAAGAACAAAAGCAAAGGAAGGAGAGACGTGCGATCATTTATTGTGCCAGCCTGGCCAATAAACACAAGTGGGGTTAATTGAAGGGCAGAGAGATAAATGGCTCGGTGAGCCTCGCCTTGCTTGCATCTCTCTCTTTAATCACATGACCAGCGTGCGGCTGCCTTGCTTGTGGTGTGCCTCAATTTACAGTCTACACTACCTGTGGGATGCCAAGCCTGTGGACTGTGTTGCTGTAAGTTGAGGCCCCTTTAAACCCATGCAATTGGAATGTACATCTCCAGAGCTGAGGACCGACAGTTGATGACTGTTGGTGACCTGCCTTGCTGTTTGCTGCCTGGGTATATATATATATAGCCCAGCTCTCTCTAAAGATGAGGAACTGGTGGCCCTCAAGGCTTAAAGGACTGCCAGTGTCTCACAACCCTCTCAGGGGAGTGAGTTGCACTGACCCATTTGTACTGCTTTATAATTTAACTGTTCATTTCTTGTATTATCTATTTATCTATCTGTATATAATTTAATGGTTCATGTCTTGTGTTATATATCTATCTTTATAAATATATATAGAAAATTACTGTCAATCTGGTTTTATCTCTCTAGAGAACCCTGTCTAACACAAGAAGAGAGAAGGCAAAAAATGACAAGGGTAAGCAGAGATAGAAGAAGGAAAAAGTGTAAAGAGACAGAGGAGAGAAGAGAAGGAAAAAGAAAAAAGAGAGGGCATCACTTGAGTCCGGGGCTCGGTCGCTATGGCAGTGTGTCTGTAGGTGGTTCTGTGCCCTTAGTGCAGATGCAGAAGCAAGGGAAAAAGCTTTGGTGTTAAGAAAAATCCTTGTGTTTTTTTGGTTTGTTTTGTTCTGACTTACAATGGTGTTTATAGGAATGCAGTGCCTTCAGGGACCCACGGCCCCAAGGGAAGAGGACAGAGCCTATTCTAAAATGAAAAAAGAAAAGAAATAAAAACAGAGATACAAGATTCAAAACCAAATCCATGTAACATTATGGGAATTCCTGAAGCTGTGGCGCTGCTGCTGTGTGCACATATCTAGCTTGTGGGAAAGCTTTAGTGGGTGCATTGAGTGGGCATTAGAGAAGAAAGCGGAGCAATAGGGGGAAGCTGCTGCTTGGAGCTATCACTCGCAGTGGGTAGTGAGGATGTCTGCACCAAGCTGTCCACACTGTCTGCTACCCATGCAGGGCCCCTAGAGGCTCGTGTGATAAGACCTTGGGCTGGATGGGTGGAAGCAGGTGTAGGGAAGAATCCGTCCGTTCAGGGAAGGGTCTACCATGGTCAATGGTGAAAGGGAATCGACAACAGCAGATTAGCAGTAACATTGCTAACTTCCAGTCGTAAGAAACATTGGTGTACTTAGCTTTTACGTTATTTTCTGGCTTCGAAAGAGTTTAGAAGTTCCCCCTTAGTGGAATTCCTCTGTTGTTGAGTTCTTCCTGCACAGCCATATTCCCCCTGACTCTACCTTTCTCTTTTTGACAAAAACAAATATTACCCAAAGAGACACAGAGGGGAGTGAAAAGAGGTACTTTTTAAATTATATTGTAATGGAAGAGCAAAACTTTGTTCAAACAGATAGAACTAGAAAAAGCACAAAAGTAGGGTTCTAATTCACACGCACACAGGTTTATTATAAACAACATGTGTTTAAACATATTTCTGCAATCAGTGGCTAGCCGCTGCTAAGTTCTGTCAGTAATATACTTGTCTTCGTATTATTAGGGTGTCTATCAATAAGAGTCCAATGAAGCCTCTATTTCTCAGAGAAGCTACTAGACAAATACAATATAGAGAACTCAGCTCAAAAGGTTATGAGAACTCTTTTAGAGGATCCTGAAGCGGAATTTTGGTAGATTTTATACTGACATAGGCTAATCATTGGGCTTTGCTACGTGAAAGTTTTAAGAAAGTTTCAGATTCTATTGAAACATCATTCCAGAATAGTTGCAGGGATATGATAATGCAGCAGGTAATTTTTTTGGAGAATAGCAAGAATGGTCTTTGGGAATTTTGGGGGGAAACCTAACTTTATTCACTACATAGTTCTAATCTTGCTTCTTTCTGTTCCCAATATTTTAAGTATATTGAAAATGAATGTTATTTGTGTCCCTCAAGGGTACCCACGTTGTTGTTTTAATGAGGTATAAATGGAAAAGTGAAAAATTGAGAGAAATGGAAACAACACCCTCAGAAGTGTAGAGGAAATGTCAAAAATAGCATTACATTTCTATATTTTTATGAAAATTTCTATGATTTGTAAAAATAATGACTTTTCTATTTAGTCCACCATCATTGTATTATTGAAAAATAAAATCCAACATATTTAGAATATTGTTTGGGAACTAGAACATAATTAGAAACAAAAATTCCCCAAATAGCATAGACAAATCAAGTTAGGGTCATATCAGTTCAGCCAAGCAAAACATTTTCGTTTAGCAGAGGAATATGCTTTATTAATTCCTAAGATCACAGTACTTAGTACAGTGCATACAACATAGTTGAGGCTCATAAATATTAATTAAATTAACTTGAATTCTTTGAGTTGAAGTGTTTAGGGGAAATCAGAGAGATGTAGTCAGAGATCACAAAAGCCCTTTTCACTTGGCTCATGATATCAGTAAGTTTGTGATAATTATTTATCTTCCAGAATGGAAAATTTGAAATATCATCATGCATGAAAGATAAGAAGAACAGTGCAGACTAAGTTATGGTTTATCACAATGTTGGGAGGGAAATGGGAATAACATACAGAGCATGATTACTTCCTGTTTTAACCAGGAGTGCCCTTGTGGAAATGAATCCATAATTAGTTCACTAATTTTATTAATAATGGTTAAATGTATTATTGGAATAAAATGATGGATTTGATACAATCAAATGCATTTTTATCTATGTGTAGACCTAGAAACAAGGTTCTAGCTATGCTTAGCAATACAATGAGTTTCCTTACACATATTGCTCATATTTCCGGTCAGCACTTAGTAGGTACATTCCAGTGGGCTACAGCAATACCATACGGTTCTGTGTTGTGTTGCGTACACCTTAAATTTATTTGTGATGATCAAGCATTTAAAAGACTATGGTGGGAAATGTTCTCAACTGGGTCCTAAAGTGTAGGAATGAAGAATTAGAGCATCAACTTCCCAGCCTGTTTGATGAGCCGTGGCTAGAAAGTCAGACCTGAAATGTAAGTACCTTGCTCAGGAGCAAGATGGGCAGTGAGGACAGTATATTCCAACAAAAAACAAAAAGAATGCAGACAGAGAATCACCCATTCACTGAAGGTAAGAGGAAAACACTGAAACACCACGATAATCATAGAAGAGAGTGCCCAGCTATGCCTGGGCTCTGGGTAATGGAGTCCCTGTTAATGATTAAGTAGGAGGATGTCATGACCTCTGTGACCCCAAGGATCGCTTAAATCCCAGAATAAAACAGTTGTCAGGTGACTGACTGGCTGTAATGATCACTGAAGGTAAAACCTGCTTGTTGACAGCTTTCTACTTTTTCTTGAGAAATTATTTTAGCTCCGCTGGGACAACTGTACAGGGCTTTTGATAAAAATATTAAAATTCTATTTAGATGTACAATGTTTTAATGCAAATTTTAACCATAAAACCAAATGCTCCATTCAGTTAAATTAATAGAATTACAAAAAGATGTAATGATAGCAATTAAGTCTTGAAAATGCAAATTTTATAGTCAAGGACAATTACCTCATTTATAGTATATTGGAATGGTGCCAGACGAAGGTAATTTAGATCCCCCCAGCTCACAGTTACATCATGATGGATATCTTCATTTCATTAGTACAACAAAGATGGGTTACAAGTTAGACAATACAGGAAGGGGGTGGGGGGGGGAAGAGATCTAAGGAACATTTGACCTTTATAGGATAACTCGAACCAGAATTCATTCAGTAATTTATCAAGTATTTAATGAGTACCAATTACCTAAAATATTAGTGATCTATTTTTGTACCTTAGAAAAAACTTTCCCTTTATACTCAACATTCACACAATATTGATGTATAGGGAGACCAGATATTTTAAAAGTAGGGTGTTTGGGTTTTATTTATTTATCTGGGTGTTGTGTGCTCGTGTATATGTTCTTGGCTGTGTTTTACTTTTTCTTTTACTTTTTTTGGTGCTGATAGTAAATCTTTGTGTCCTATGCAGGTTACCTGATTTTATATTGATTGGAATATCCTTTCTCCCTGCAAAAGATCAATACTTTATTTTGTCTTAATTATGTTCTATAATTAGCCTTAAAGCTATAATAGTTTTAGTAGATAAAATATATATTTTTGGCATTTTAATATTTTGCTATGCTAACATAAGAATTACCACCTTGGTTGGCTTGTATTCATTTACCCAGCATCAAAAACTTTATGCTTTTCAGAAATAAAACACTAAGAAAAATATTTTACTAAGCAAATGTAGAATTTTCAAACACCCCATATCATATTGTTTGCTAATGCTTATATTCATAAAAATGCATTTGGATTATAATCTCTTCCACCCTGAAGAGGGCACTAAATCACACCTCTACAGACACAAATATAAACTCTATTCACTGGTCTTAATTTTTTTCCCCCTTGTCTCATTCTCTCTGGAGAGATACTACTAAGGAAGGCTACTATGAGTCAGGCTATTAGAGTCCATGACAATGGACCGTACTTGTAAAAGGGCAGGCAAATATGAGGAGAGGTGATTTTTCCATGTCACCTAATTTCTGAACAAGGGATAACAAATCTGTTCAAGGTGACAGAGAAGGATCATAGTGAGTATTAGGTGGTTTTAGAGATATTGTTCAAGAACAAACCTGTTCCTATTACTTCCTAGGTATGTAGTACTGAGTTTAATTATTTAACCTTTCTGTGACTCAGTTTTTTCATCTGTAATGTGGGGCCAATAATAGTCCCTGTGTAATAATGTTGTGAGTTTTTAAAAACCAAAATGCTTATCAAAGATTTAGATCAAACACCTATTACAGTAAACACCTATTAAGTATTAACTTTTATTGGTACATAACACATAATGTGTATATATATATATGCTGTTATAAAACAGATATATGTTTTATATATGTATACATAAACATCAACAACAATATCCAATAACTACTTGCTCTCCCACCTGTAGGATTTCTTTCTGAACTCCAGCGACTCAAATGGGCAAGGCTTTACAAAGACAGAGACAGATTCAATTCCTTTACAAACAACAAGTGCTGCCTAAAGTACTTTAAAAGTAGTTGATATAGTTAAAGTTTTTTTCTGCCAAGCTGGCTGATAAACACATGTGGGGTTAATTGAAGGGTGGAGAGGTAAATGGCTTGGTGAGCCTCGCCTTGCAGGTCTCTTGCTTTCTGATAATCGGAGAAGTGTGCAGCTTCCTTAGCCAGTTCCCTGCTTTAGCTGGAAAGGCTCACATCTTGCAAGACATCCCTGAGAAGAAGCCACATGGACCTGCCTCGATGAAGCCCTGGGTACTGGAACAGCTGTGTGGAGACCCTGGCCAGTGCTGAGATGTTTGCATGTTCACTGACTCCGATTTTCTCCTGCAGTTGGCATCAGTGCGTGTGTCTTGTGAGATGGAGGAGGACTTTATGGATTGGTGTTGGACCTGTGGGTTAATGGGTTAATGTTGGACTTGTGGGCTTGGGTTGTTTGGGTTGGGTTGTTGGGATGTTTTCTTGATGCGCACTTAACCTTTATATAAAACTATCTCTGATACATGAATGAGTTTCTGTGGATTTGTTTCGCTAAAGTACCCAGACCAACACAGTCGTTTTTGTCTTTGAAAAGAACCCTGGAAGTACAATAGGCAAAGTGTTGGGCTGAAAACCAAGGTTGGCAGTTTAAATATATCACCTTCTCGGAGAGAGAAAGAAGTATCCGCTCATATAAAAGTTGATAGTCTTGGAAAATCCAGGAAGCAGTTCTCCTCTGTCTTATAAGATCACTCTTCAAATCAACTCAGTAGCAGTGAGTGTGGTTTTGCTTTTATATGTTCTTGATATAACAGATATTAAGAACAAAGCAAATCTCTTAAAATTTAGCGCAATCTAACTCGAGAGCTCCATTTCCTTGATTAGTCTTAGGCAATACACCACAAACCAAAGCATCTCGAGTTCATCGTAATAAAACGCCATAGGACCACATACTAAAAATGAAGACAAAAAATATCCAGGATAAAAATCAAAATTGTCCTAGATCTATAAGAAGAATTTTTGTTCATTTATGTAGCTTGATTTTTACAAATAGCATACTTATAAGCGTCATCAGATTATTTTCCCTTAGTATTTCCTAGTAGCAAAGAGAACGATGACACTTTTGGAGCTTAACTTTTGTTTTTAAAGTTGATGTTAAAGTAACTTTATTTTGTTGATTCCTTTAGAGACACAACCCTCCCCACCCTCAACACACACACAAAATAAATATCCATATGGCAGGGAGTGGGGGTGCTAACACTCTACCTATTTATATACTTATACATATTGAGGTAAATGCACCTATATTAGGCCAAGTTATCCAGGAAAAAAAAATCCAGTGACACTCATCTTTATAAAAGAAAGATTTTTATATCAAGAAGGGAATATATATGAAGAAGGCATCCCAGCTCAGTCCCACTCAAGCCCAATAATATTCCATAAATGTCTCTCCATAATCATGTAGCCACATGCAATAACACAGAATGTGTGCCAATGGGAGCAGAGTTGTATGAATCCAAGTTGGTGGAAACATAGCAGGGTGTTGGCAGTTTTCAAAGAGAGAGAGAGAGAGAGAATCCTAGTTTCTTTGGGTAGTGAGAAGGCCACATCCCCAAGGAGGTATGGTCAAACTGTGACCTAATTGACAGGTTGGATTCCACTCCTACACGTACACATATTTTCAAGTTGAAATAAAGCCATCTAACTACCACAGTACCAAACACTGCTCATTGTGGAGTCCATTTCGACTCATGGCAACCTCACAGGTGCAGAAGACAACTGTGTCCTAGAATATTCAAGGTTGTGAACTTTCAGATGCAGATTGGCACACCCATCTTCTGAGGTGTCTCTGGGAATGCGCCAACCACCATTCTTTCAGCTGGTCGTGTGCTTAACCATGCGTGATCCCCTGGGACTCCTGAAATACAAACATTGATGGTGAATCCCCAAACCGTGCTTTATTCCCCCCTTGAAGAAACAATGTAAGAACCTATGTGTTTTTACTGCGTATGTGTCCAAAAATAATTTTAATCAGTTGCCCTTAATAAGGAATTGATCAAGGAAGGCGTCTGCTGATTTCAGTCGAAACTATTGTCTTTGACAGCCTGACTTGGCCCCCAAGCCCAGCCAGGCTATAATCAACTGGAGATCCTTTGTCTAGATTACATTTCTAAAGATGCCAGAATTTTAGCCATCTTATATAAGTATTTTTAATATATCTGTGCTAGTGCATAAAACTACTTGGTGATAATTCATGACCTAATGAGCGATCTAATATATTAACTGGCTAAATAGTTCAGTCTACGCATTGAATTAGGAGCCCATGTGGCACTGTATGGTAAAAATCTGTGATTCAAACCCATCTTCTGCTCTGGGAAAGAAAGTTGAGGCTGTCTGCTCCTACAAAGATTTACGAAGTCTTGTAAATCGGTAGAAGGTCAGGTCACTATGTCTGACCTCACTTAGTGTTGGTGGGAATAGTAAATAGGAGAATTAGTATTTTAGTGGTATTATTCTTACATGAAATCCAGGTTTAATTCTAGTCAGTGCAACTCAGGGTAGCCATCACCGATCTATAAATAGAGACCTCTGTGTTTCTATGGTGCTGAATTGTTTTTTTTTTTAAGTCTTCCAAATTTAGATGGACTAGAAAGCAAAATATGCTTCTGAAAATTAGCCAATAAAAACCATATGGATCACAACTTCCCTGTCGCATTAGTTGTGGGGTCACCATGAGTCCAGGGAGGAGTTCAAAGCAGCAAACAATAACAATGACCTGTTTATCAGCTGACATTCATGTAGTGTGCCCCATAGATGAACTGACATACACCCATCTTTGGTGTTCACCTCACAACAGAGAAACAAGATGAAAGAAGGTGTGTATGTTTTTCACTCTTGGCAATGAATAAGACTTTATGAAGTAAAAATAATCCATGCACCCTTATTCTTTTAACATACTGAGAGAATAAGAAGCTAAAGCTTTCTGCTGCATTTAAAAAAGAGAAAGAATTGGATTATTTTATTTAAAATGACCTGCCTTCTTCAGAGAAATCAAGTTTCTGTCATTAGTGAAAACAAAGGTGTGTCTGATTCCCTGGCTGTTGAGTCTCAGTTGTAAAAACCCTGCCCGTAATCATAATAGGATATTGATTAGTTTTGATGCCGTACAAAGCTGAATTGCATTTCTTAGTGGAGCACTAAAGGTCACTCTTTGATTACTCAATAACTTTCCAAATACAAGATATTCTATTTGGAAGTATGCTTGAATGATCCAGCTGTATTATCTGAGGGAAATGCAGGAAATGGTATGCCTTTCATAAAGAAAGCTAGGTGAGTAGTTCAGGCTGTAATTTCAAATCCTCTTTTAGTTATTTATTTATAGTTAACAATATGTTATTATATATACTAAAAATAAACCATACATATACAAAAATGAAATTATAGGCATGATTTCTATATGTGACATCTAATTTCTAAATTAGTAATTCACTTATATTTTAAAATGTGAATAGAATTTCTCAATTGGAACATTTTATATTGAATAGTATTTATTTTCTATGCTCCTGAAAGTAACGCACTTTGTGTATATAATAGACAATAGCAAAAATTACTGAAGTGTATAAAAAAACCTCTGATCTTCTAACTTTTCTATTTATAAAACCAATATGAAGATGCCAAGGTTTATTCTATTTACTAGACTTCATAGTCAATTACATTGTATCATGGTTCTCACTTATATCACACCGGGAATGTACTCCTATGAATGACTGTTAGGGATCGTCCAGTTGGTTCCATTCCAGAGTAGCCCTGTGGGAAATGGAAGAGCACAGAGCAATCCTGTGCTGTCCTCGCACTCATTGCTCTAGCTGAAACCATGGTGGCAGTCAGTGTGGCGATCCATTTCCATCTAGGTCTTCTTTGTCTTATCGCCTCTTTCCTTACTAAGTATATGTCCTTCCCCAAGGACTGGTTCCTCCTGGTAACATGTACAAAGAACATAGATGAAGTCTCACCACCCTTGACTTGTAAGGCGCATTCCATATCTATGTCTTCTAAGACATACTTATTTATTATTCATGTAGTCCATGATATATTTAATATTATTCACCAATAGCCTCTTCAAAGGCATCAACTCCACCTTGATCTTTCTTAGTTGTGATTCAGCTTTCTTGTGCAGATGAAGTTCTTTCTATCGTGAATAGATTCTTTTATTCCATCCCTCGTTTCAATGAGTTTTTAAGTTTATTTCCTGTGTGATACCAGCAATTCATGTGTTGGCCAGTGAATGGAAGCACTGCGATTTAAATTCGCCAAGAGATGCTTTCCAAGAAAAGTCTGCACATATACTTTCCAGACATATTTGAACCCCTAGAATAATGGTCCTGGCCTTTCTGGAAAGCCTGTCTCTCATAGAAAGACAAGCATGTGAGTGACAAACTAGGGAGAGGAACTAGAGCTTATGTTTGGAACAACGCACGAGAGAAGGGGAGGCCAATGGTGTGTAGAGACCAACAATGCAAGCCTTTCTGGGTTTTCCTAAGCAACTGGAATTTTGGAGTGGTGACCATGGGATGTTATTTATAGAAATCTGCTAGAGTTCATTTTACTACAAGCATTGTTATTTTTTAAAACATTTTATTAGGGGCTCATACAACTCTTATCACAATCCATACATATACATACATCAATTGCATAAAGCACATCTGCAAGCATTGTTATTTTTATGAATAATGGAATATTGATTGAAATGGATTAAAAAATGAAGGCAAAGGGACAACTATAAAATCCATGTAATAAACTCCAAAACACAATTAATATCTTATCTGGCTAGTGCTTAATAGATATGGAGATGAAGTAAAATAATTTTAATATTTTAAAAGTAATATTAATATTGATTGGCAATATACATGATGTGATATTGTCCCCAAAGTTTTTACTTGCATTTTAGATTAATTGAGATGGGGAGTAGCTGTTCTGGATAGAAGAAGTTGATTTATTCAGTTTAGGACTTTTTATTTACTTTGGAGGGATTTGGATACTTAGGCAGCTGTATGTGAAGATTGATATAGAGAATAAGTCTGTTTAAAGGTCTAAATCAAGATAAATTTATCTTGAATACATAAAAATTTGTATTTTAAGATATGCACTCCTTAAATGATATATATTGTTTATACATATAAATAATAAATAAATCATGATCTTGACTTAAGAGAATTATTGGGAAAGAGAGCAGACTGGGAACAAAAAATAAATACCATGTTTAAATTGGTGCAAAGTGAAGAACAGGGCAAACTATTGGTAGTGTTGATAAATTGTTAAGGTTGTTGAATATAAAAATGAAGTTTTGATGTGGAAACCCTCAAGTAATTCAAATTAGAGAAGTGTTCTTAAAAATGTGGGCAAAAAGGAGGAACTCAGAAAGAAAGAATAGAAGGACTGGTAAGAAAGTTTGAGTTCTTAAAATCAAGGGGATATTTGTAAGAAAGACAAAATCAGCAGCAGGACTACATATAGAAAGCTGTTGGTGTCTGGATATAAAAATGTATAGCATCTGGGGTCTTAAAGGCTTGAAGGTAAACAAGTGGCCATCTAGCTCAGAAGCAACAAATCCCACAGAGAAGAAGCACACCAGCCTGTGTGAACACGAGGTGTCGAAGGGATCAGGTATAAGGCATCATCAGAACAAGAAAAATCTTACCACAGTGAATGAAGGGGGAAGTGCAGAGTGGAGATCCAAAGCCCATTTGTCGGCCACTGGAGATCCCCTTGCAGAGGAGTCTAGGGTAAGGTGACCAGATTTTAACATTGGTAAAGTGGGACACCATTGACTGGAGGGGGGTGGTGTTCTTCATTAAAAATTTGGTCTATATGGAGCAACAAAAATTTTCATAGTATGCAAAAATACTATTGTAATATATTTTTAAAATTTCAACATAAGCACAATTTACAAATATAATACATTAAGTATAATACAATAATACATTATAATATATTTATATATAAATACATTATGTATAGTATTAGTTTATTCTTTGGCATATTTCTCATTTGAGTGAATTTTTTTAGTAGATTGTTGTCATTGTTTAAAAGGTCATGAAATGTTTCACAAGAATTTGTTAAATTATATTTCACACATAAAATGGCTTTCAAAGTCTCAACGCTTAATTGTGATTTTTCTGATGTTCACACTTTATTTACTGTAGAATAAACGGATTCAGTCGCAACATTAGTTCCTGGGAAGGACAGCATGTCTTCCACAATTTTTAGTGCATTATTGTATGGAGCATGGTTTGTTTCAAAATGATGAAATATTTCTGACCATTAGTTCCCTATTGTGATATTTGCTGATGCCCAAGATTTAACCTTTTCCTTATCAATATTTTTAAATAATGATGCCTCATTAAAAAGGTCATTTTTGGAAATATTATTATATGGGAAATTTTGAGTAATATGATGGAATGATTTTTGTACATCATTCTAATTAAGTTCTTGCTTTAATATAACCCAATGAAAATGTTCAGTATCATTGTAATGTACCGTCCACTCTTCTAAATAATTTATACAGTTACTATAGAACTTTTTAACGTGATTCATGATATCTGCACGATATATTATACCTTGTTTTCTAACTGGCTTATACTATTATGGATAGTTAACAGAAGAAAATTATTTTCTAAGCACTCTTGACACTGAAATTTTAAATTAACTTCATTTGCTACTTCAATTACCAAAATTTTGCCAACTTCAATAAGTTTTATAGCATTTTGAAAAAGAGCTGCTTGATTGTGTACAAACGCTACCCAAATTTTTGAAGATTCTTTTTCAAAAAACTCTCCTAAAATTCTAGGACATTTATCCTGTGATAGAAAGAAGGATTTCAAAGGATCATATATTTTCCAAATTCTTTCAACAGCTGGCAAAAGAGCTAACCAGTGTGTTTTACTGTATGCAAGTATTTTCTGATATTCGACTTCTGCAGTTTCACAAAATTCTTTAAGCGTTTAAATGTGCATGGTGTATATATAGAAATAAGAGTATGTTTTAATAACAGTATTTTCCACATGTATGGGCAACGAATCAGCAGCTGTTTGAATGGCGTTATGTATTATGTGTGCTGCATAACCAATACCAATAATGTTTTGATTAAGGTTCTTGTTTAATTTATAAAAAATATTTGTACCTCTTATCGCTTTTCATCCAAAATTTGCGTTCATGTTGTCTGCACAATATGCAATCATTTTATGTTTTAAATTGTTTATTTTTTCCCAAAATATTAATACTGGAACAGAAAATTATTTCAGAAGTTTCGCTGGGCACAGAAACAAAATCTAAAATTCTAATTTTTATTCTAGTATCCAAATAAAAATATCTAATAATGGTTGGAAACAATTTTATATCCTTCTGAGTAGATGCATCAGAATATATGGATATAAAATTGATTTTGTCTAGAATTTTGTTTAATTCTGAAAATGCATACGGGGAAAGCACATTACACACAATTGCCTCAGATTTTGTTCTAGCACAGGCAAATTTTTTGTTGATTAACTTTTTGACAACTTGTGATGTACAGTCCATAGATCTGAAGGGATGATTGTGATTAATAGCATGAAAAGCCATAAGTCCTTCTGCTAATGCTAATTTCTTTCCTTCATATCCTTAAGATGTTTTCTGAAGAAATTCCTGTATTTTGGAGGAAGATGCAGCAGTATTTAAATATCTTTTATGTTTCTGTGTCTCCAAGTGCTTTGAAATATCATTCTTCCCGCCGTGGGAAATGGAAAATTCACCCTTATATTTCACACATTTTACCATTTAATCACTTTTGTTTTTTTTAATAAAAGGACATTCACTTCTTAGATCATCGTTGAATTTGCATCCTCTTTTCTTACTCATTATGTTAAAAATCTTTAAAAATTAAAAATATATTCTAAATTATTATATACATATTGCTTAAAACTCAGCAAGTAGGTACATAATTACATTAACATATTTTGTTGTTAATTTATAAATTAAATTAATTTGATTGTTATGAAGTAACCATTTTAAAATTATTTTCATTTTAATTCTATATTTCATTCTAAATAATAACAATATTAACTTGTTTTACTTTTTCTCTGAATTTGCCATAAAGTAAGTCATAAGTGTCACTGTCAAGGCCAGCACCAGACTTTTTGCCACCACTATAAAGTATAAACAATATGAGTACTGTCTGCTAAACTTAAGACAATTTATGTATTTATGAAATAAATACTTACCTAAATTATCTGACTAGCTGATTCGTTGACATCACTTGTTTAACTAGCACTAGCATGCAGTAAGATGTGTATCGTCTGAAAGACAGTTACAAAATGTTTTCGTCGTTGCCAATGCCCAAAAATGCCATTGTTCATTAAGTCCAAGCCATGGAGGTCGAATTCTAACAACTGATCATCATGGGAACTTTGATAAGCAGTTCTCGATAATCAGTTCTCAACAATTATTTGTTATTATTAAAGTTTAACATAATAAAATTAACAAAAATAATATAAAACTCATATCCTGGCAAAATAGCCACATGGCAGCCGAAAACTGTATATTCCCCTCCCGTTCTCCCGCTGTTCTCTAGCTTCTCATGCAGTCTTTCCAAAAATCAGGACTTTTTAAGATGTCGCGGGATGCAGGACAAATTTTTAAAAATCAGAACTGTCTAGGCAAAAGCGTGAGGTCTGGTCACCTTAGTCTCGGGGAGGAGATGAGCCAGTCAAGGTGTGATGTAGCAACGATGAAAAATACAACTTTCCTCTAGTTCCTAAATGCTTCCTCCACACACACACACCCCGCCCCCGCCACCTCCCCACCCCCCTCCACCCGGCCACTCACTCTCATGATCCGAATTCTACCTTGCAAGTCTGGATAGAGCAGAGGTTGTACACTGGTGCAGATAGGAGCTGGAGGCACAGGGAATCCAGGGTGGATGATCCCTTCAGGACCAGGGCTGTGAGGGGCGATACTGGGAGAGTAGAGGATGAGTGGGTTTGAAAGAGGGAACTGATTACAAGGATCTACATGTGACCTCCTCCCTGGGGGACGGACACCAGAAAATTGGGTGAAGGGAGATGTCGAACAGGGCAAGACATGACAAAATAATAATTTATAAATTATCAAGGGCTCATGAGGGAGGGGGGATTGGAGAGGGAGGGGGAAAAAAGAGGACTTGATGCAAAGGGCTTAAGTGGAGAGCAAATGCTTTGAAAATGATGAGGGCAATGCATGTACAGATGTGCTTTACACAATTGATGTAAGTATGGATTGTGAAAAGAATTGTATGAGCCCCTAATAAAAATGATTTTTTAAAATTACAATGCTTTCTTGTAGAATCCCAGTGTTACTGCAATAGCAAATTAAAAATGCAAATAAATCTTTATATTTGAACAGAAAAATATTGTGCCAAGCAAGATAAGAACAAATATTACCTGTTTGGTCTGAAAACAAAGTAGTCACTGTAACTGTCCTGATATTCTTGACCGTTAGATGGAAAGCAATAAATTAAGGACATTAAATGTAGGTGACTCCTTTGAGAGCAAGAGGCGTGGTGTCATCTTCATCTTTCATGTGGAAGTCCCCGGTTCATTGGCCAGTCAATGCACTTTATAGACAGCTATGATCCCTCTGTCAGTAAGACTTGTGTGTTTATGTGATACTGAAAACATTGCAGCAGAGCTTCCAGACTAAGATGGACTAAGCAGAAAGGCCTGGTGATTTACTTCTCAAAATAAGTCAAATAAAATCCTTATAGCTCACTATGGTCTCATCTTGTTACACCTGGTTACTCTGACTCAGCATGTCAACTGATGACTCAAAATGCTAATTTTTGAAATGAAGCGTTCGTGGTCCTCTGCCATTTTTGGAGACATTTCCATGAGAAAAAGAACAGAGGAGGGTATAAATCAAGGGCATAAAACGTGAAAAGTGATATTTGTTCTTTATTTCAGCCCATCTTTCTTTCTAGCTTGGTGAGCAGGAGGAGGGAGAGGGTTGAAGGGAGTGAGATATTAAGTGAGAGCTGTGATCCAGATTGCATAAAACTGATTGTGAATAGGAAGATGGAGACCACACCTTGTCCAATACTTGCTTCTGTATTCTAATTCAAGTTACTTCCTCCTCCTGGGTATATTTGTGTATATTCATTGGTGTGTTTGGAAAGTTTTTTTCCCTTCCCTTTGAAAATTATATGATACTGACAAAAACGTTATATGCACTTAGTTACCGAAATGCTTAGCTACGAATCTTAAGATCCAATGGAAAACCAAGTCTGTGTAGTTTTTCTTTGAAGTAAAGCATTAAAAAAAATCATCAAACAGTTAAGTCTTAACGTTTTCTCAGTTTCGCCAGCCCTCACTCCCCATGACACAAACACACACACACACACACACACACACACACACACATCTCCCATATCAAAATTCTGGGCATCACTCTATTTCTAGAAAGATGTCGCAAAAATAGATTGCCGTAAGAACTAATTATGTAATAAATGTCAACAGTTCTTATACAATATGCATATACAACAACACAAATAACAATGAAAGCTATCCAGTAAAACTATAGCTGTGGATAGACTTCTTGCCATTGTTAATAGAAACATTTGCATGCTTAGACTGTTATCATAAATCCAATAATATTTTTTAAATGGGAGTCAAAACACAAGAAACTATGCGTCTCAAGAATAAAAGGTCCCAAGTAGAAGAAATGGTAAATGTAATTGACTGCTCAGCAGAGATGCTTCAGAAACAGACCTGGTGATCCAATGGAAAAACAAAACCAAGAATAAAAAAACTCCAATATCGTAAGCCCTTTAGGTCACTATTCTACTTTGACAAACTTATGATTTCTATGAGTCATAATGAACTCATCGCCCAGTTAGTAGCAATAAAGTACTTATATGGTGAACAGGATGGATCCTGGGCTTTTACAAAACTCCAAAAAGAATAGCCCTTTCTAGGAAAAATTCTAGCAATAATCTAAAGAGAAAGAAATCACCTCCATCCCCCGTATGTGTGTGTGTTTTATTCCTGTCTGTTTCCATATCAATAAACTAATTGGAAAATGTTGAGCTATATTGCTTAAGATTCTAATGCAGGATTAGATAATGTGTGTATTTATGTGCACACACACATATATCTATATACACATATACCTATGTATCATGTTATAATTGAATTGTCATTATCTATTTGCTTTAGTGATTCAATATTCTGTATATAGGTTACACAATGTTGGTTTAGCTGTTTCCTACAATTATGTTAATAGTATTTATACAGCCCGTGTTACAGAATTGGAGCCAATATTGCTTAGAAGATTCCTCTGAACTTGAAAGGGTGTGATTGGTAGATAAAGTAGGGAAGCAAACTAGGTTAACCAGAAAAGTTCAAACCCACCAGGCACTCTGGTTTCTAATGTTTCTGAGGCTGTATATCTTTAGGAGAGCAGGCAGTCTCTTCTTTCTTTCTCAGAGGTGCCGGTAGGTATGAAGCACTGACCTTGGGGTTGGTAGACGAATGTTTACTGACAGTGCTACCAGAACTCCTTACCCAGGTTTCTAACAATTTTTATATCCCTTTGTTGTAGCATTAGCAATTTATCTAATAAATACTCTTTCCAAGTTTATCTTGTCATGTGCTTATCAAGAATAGGTGTTATGCTTTATTCATATCTGTCTTCTCATCAATTAACTAGCTGGAGAATATTTAGCCATACTCCTTCCCTGAGTTTCTCATACAGGATGAGATAATTTATAACCAAAGGACTAAGAATGAGTGAAACTCTAGAATGGCCAGGAACAGCCAATCAGGAAATCAAGTCAGGGAACAAATCCAAAAAGAATCATACTCATTTGTTGATTCTAAACAGCAAGTGTGAGACCAATAACCAGAGCCCAATGAAAAGCATAAATATTAGATAAATGTAACAACAAAACAAGTGGTGAGATGCAGAGGGCGGAAGAACCAAACAAAAGTAAAACCAATCCAATGTTTGTAGTATGGCGAAACTTAGAGACTAATTTAAGAACATGATATAAGTGTGCCTCTCAGGCACACACAAATATAAACATGAAGGAAACTCTTCATCCGCCCTATTTATGGTAAGATATGTAAGTCTGGCTGGCATAATTTATGGGACCCTCTATACTATTATCCAACTTTATTGATGGTGATGTTGTTTACTTGTGGCAGTGTCTATAATTTAAGCTTGCTTGCTCAAGAGGTCATGGAAAATTATGGGTAAAGCTAATAAAATTCAGCATTGGTTTGGATACCTGTGTCTTGCAGATAATAAGGGACTAATATATATATAGTTGTTGATTGTATTTGATAACTAAGAAAGAAAAATACATAAACAAGAAAAATGTCAATAGTGAATAAATTTATGATTAATAAAGTATTTGCAAATGTGCACTTCGAGGCACTGCATCGATAACTCTTGAGTCTTAAAGACACAATGTGCCAGTGGCATGTTGCCGGCAGGCTGCTGCTGTCATTTCCTGTATTCCCAGGAAGGCTAAACCATCAGTGTGCTCCTCCAGGTTGATTTAAACCAGGTCCTATGGAGAAAGAGGAGGGGCTACAGGACCTGTCTGAATAATTGATGAGTGGTTTTGCAGAACAAAGGTACATTCCACTCATAGAAGACCAGATAGCAGTGGACGAGTGGGAGTAACAGAAAAGGCTTCATCCGAAAGAAACAGAAAAGATGGAGAAGGGAGAAGGAATTAGTCTCTATGCATTCAAATGCCATGGAACATTGTTAGTCGACAAAAATGACAGAGCAAGTATGTTAGACAGCTGACCACCATATTCTTACACAAAGAACATGTGTCCTCTGCCTTTGCATGCCACACAAGTTCCACATATTATTGACATATGTGCCCGACACTAATTTTCTACATATCCCTGACGTCAATTCAGTCGTTTTCGTTGTCCATCGGATCTAATGCTGCCTTCACTGTGCTGCCTGTTCGACGTAAGTTTGATTCCCAGCAGCAGACGTTGTTTCTGAGGTTCTAACGCAGCTCCTCTCACAGAAGAGCTCAAAAAACCATTTTTTTCAGTGCAGGAAGAAATCACGCTTTCTCTTTGGAAACAGCTTTCTCAAGGGCATTTGACCCCAGTCAACTAGGTGTGTGTGTGTGTGTGTGTGTGTGTGTGTGTGTGTGTGTGTGTCTGCGTACATAGGCCGAGTAGGCCACTAAGGTATGTGGGGCCAGTGAGTTGCAGCCACCTTCGCCCTCAGCCACTTTTCCAGTTGGCTAGTGATATGTTAGGGCCATTTGTATGTCTCACCCACATGGAAATTACGGGCCATGCATAAGGGTCATGGGTGTAAAAGGATCAAGTGTACCTTGCTTAGACAGATATGGTTAGCTATTCATTTGGAGACCCTGTGGTATGAGGAAAGTACACATCCACATTTTGGTTTTCTGCCCAACTTAACATGTGACTGGCAACACAGGATCTGGGCATGTGTGAGAAATGGCTCCTGACTGCCTTGGGACCATTCCATGCTAGGTCTAATGGCAACTCTGCACACAGCCCTCTGTGTTAGGCTGGGTTATCCAGAGAAGCAAACTCAGTGAAGACTGTATTGATTTATAAAAAGAGATGTTTAAATCAAGAAACGTGGGTCACACTGCCCAGAGAGGTTACATCCAGTCTATTTCAAGTCTGTGGGTCAGATGTTAAGCTGGAGGGTGGGGAACACAGAGACTTCTCCCAAATCGGCTCCCCCAAATATAGGTTAGGCTTAGGACACTGCTTGTAGCTAATGGTAACCGGTTGTCAAGTTACCTCCCTGAAGGCAGTCAGTTGCCAGACTACTGTCTGGTCCCACCACAGGTAGGGCCTGTTAAGGACAATGGGCTACTTCTCCCTAAAGACTGGTAGTCACTGTTTTGGTTTCTGTAGGTGGGGTTTACACCGCTAATGGTTTCTGTGGTGGGCCTCCGAACAGGTCAAACCTGCTCAGTGACATCCAAAGTTAGGCTGTCATCCTGAAGCTAGGATCCTCCCATCATTTCACATGTATACCCCCAATCCCTCCTCTTCCTATTGCATGGATACCCCTAGATCACCCCACTCCCATTACTGAATTACCTATAGCACAACCCCTTCCTGTGACGTAAGTCCTCGCCTGCAATTAGGGGGCTTGCACATCCCCAGAGACTATAAAAGCCTCGGTAGCAATAAATATCTCACTCACTCTCTCTCTCTCTTCACATGGACCACCAAGTGAGCCTGAGGTCAGCATGCTACTATGAAATGTGTCTGACTCCATGATTTCAATATCTCTTCTAGCTCTCTTGCTCTCTATGACTTTACTATAATCTTTACTTATTATCGCTGTACAATGCGTCTACGGGACCCGTGATGGCGTGTTAGGGGCTGGTTTCCCTCACAGTGGAGCCTTTTCCTGAACCATATGGCTGCGGTGTGTGGCCTCTGGACCAGGAATCACGAAGACAAAGCAGGAAAGCCTCATGCTGATGGGTGCCAGCAGATCAAACCTGAAGCAGATGACTCAATGCAAGTGAAAGGCTACGGTTGGCTCCTAGGATCCATGGGTGGTAGGACGGGCTGCTGGTCCAAGAACTAGGGCTATATGCAACAGATGCAGGATCCAGACTAGCAAGAAGTCGGGAAGGTCTCCATAGCAACTACGTAAATATGAAGTAGGTCATGCCCCAGAGGAGTAAAGGCTATAACCCAAGGATCTGTTTGACTTACAGCAGATCCCATCATGGAGTTTATTACATTATGTTCGGTTACATTATGAGGTGGGTCTCAGATTCCAAACCACTGAGAATCTTGGCCCTGCCAATTGACCAAAAAAAAAAAAAAAAACCCCAAAACGATCACAACTAACATCCTTGTCTGGAAGAAGACTGACTACAAGGAACTCTATCACTCACAGGCCTGGCCAGAACTGCACCTGAGCAAATGCATAGTCTCAGTGGTCTATTTTCTGATTATCAGTGTATTTCCCAACTCAATTCGTGATTTCTTGACCAAAGCTTATACTTTTGTTACACAAATATGCCTCAAAGTAACATTTTCAGACTATTAAATAAGGGTGAACGAGGCCAAAATTCACTTCTGGAAATGCCACAAGACATGCACAATATGCGCATGGGCCTACTATGCCAGAACATTGTTATATAATCTGGTCATTTCTGCTTGTTACATATGTGTAGACATTATTTATACAGACATGCTATTTGTGGAAAATATATGACTCATATGTTTATCATCAGCAGCATATTCTCCTGTTGTCCTGAATTCTACTCATTTCTCAGTCAACCTGAGTTGTTTTTATTCTTATTAGCATAATAGGGCTTATTTATATTGCTTCTATTACAGCACTTATTCAGCTACTTAAATAGATGTTACTCCTGGTGATTAAATGCCCGGAGAACTTTGCATTCTACAAGGATATGATGCTCCCTCATTAGGTAATGGTATTATTATATCTTGATATGGCCCCTGTGGGACAGTTCTTATGTAGCTTTCTGCATCCCGTCAGTAAGGTTTAACATACACAATGAAGAGATGGGTTGCAGCAGGTTTCAATGTTTAGAAAGTAAATCTTGTGTGAATTATGCAGTCAAATCAGATAAAGCATTCCGAAAAACAAAACAAAACTCACTGATCTCGAGTCAAAAATGACTCCTAGGAACCCTCTCGGACAGGAAGAACTATCCTTGTGGATTTCTGAAACCTGTCTTCTTCCTCAGAGCTACTGGTGTTTTTGAACTGCCGATCTTGAGGATCACAGGCCACTGTGTAACTACTACACCACAAGGAAACACAGTAAGCGTGTTTTTGTTAGGTTAGTTTTTGGTTTTTGTTGAAAACCCTCAGTAATCTGGATTTTGTCCTTCCCTTGTCTGATTTTTAAATATCTTCAAAAGAAAGATAGCTGCCAGATCTTGAGAAACATGGTATCTATTTAAGGCCATCAGTAGGCCTCTCTCTTCTCCAGTGCTAGATCTTGTTTTTCTCTTGTTGGTAGCGCTTTAATGAGCAGGGAGTTATTCACAATTAATGATAGCCAATCACGACAGTAGGGAATATATACTTATAAAATTATGACAAATAGCCACACACCGTGTGATCAGAGTATACAAATTACGCCATAAGCAGAAAGTAGTTATGCTTGATTGGAGCAATTAAATGTTTTCTTTAAAACACACACACTCTCACACACACAAAACTCCAGTGAGAATATTTTAGAAAATGGCTTTTTAATCATCTGTAGAACTGCTAAAATTACTGTCTCATAATAGTTTTTAAAGTATACCATGTTTAGAATAAACTGTAATCCTTTTGCTTAGCCAGGGGATTCTTCCCCCAGAAACCTGTTTATTTGAGACTTATTTTAATCACAGACTTAGCATCAATTTGTTTTCAATCTGAATGGAAAGAAAATACATTTCTAGAACTAGAAAATTATATATTTGGCTCCTAGAAATCACCAGATGCCTAAATATGTGTACCTTGTACTTTGTTCCCACAAGTTCCGAACTTGGCTGATAAGGAATTCTATGGATGGAATTTGGACCAGGAACCTATATTCCACTCAAGAAAATTATAGAAAGAAATCTAAGTCAACTACATGATTTCATTTGAAAATGGATTAGGAGCCTGGGAAACGTTGGGATAAAGAAATTTGCGAAGAGATGCCCAGTTTGGATTTTGTAGTTTCTTTTATTCTTTGGTGTGAAGTGAAGGGAAGAAAAGAGAAATAGCTAAGATTTTAGAATGTGAGACCCTGGTGTAAGGGTGAGCTCTGTAAAGAGCGGGCCAATCTTTTTCTGTTCAAGGCAGACAGGGGAATGCTGGAAGTCGCGCCTGCATAGCATTTGTGGTCCTGGAGGGCTGTAGAGGGAGCACTCAAAGGCAGGGATTAGTGAGGTAATAGAAGGAATGCTCAGTGAGTACAGAGTGGGACAGAAGTGTAGACAGACTGCATATAGGACTCACGTAATTATTTGGACATTGCTCTGGTGCTGAAGGTCCTCCTCAAAAGTGGAGACTTGTTCCAATTGGGATTTATTCAGTAGTGATATCAACATATCATTTCTTTTTTTTTTTTCCCCGCCCCCGGGGTGGGGTCTCAGGCTCCAGCTCCCTTGAAGGGAGGAGATGGGCGGGAGGGGGGGGGGGGAGAAGGGGGTTAAAGGGGAAGAACCCCCCCCCGGAAGTGCCCCTTCCACAGTCCAACATATCATTCCTAATGACAAGTTAATGAGTTTAAGAAAATTTTCCTTATAGTTAAAATTGAGAAATTTTAAAAAACATTTTTAATGGCATACTTTTATTGGGGCCTCTTACATCTCTTATCACAATCCACACATTCAACCGGTGTCAAGCACATTTGCACATATGCTGCCATCATCATTTTCAAAGCATTCTCTTCCCAAATGAGCCCCTGATACCAGCTACCCATTTCTTCCCCCTCCCTCCCTCCCTCAACCACCCACCTCCATGAGCTCTTGACAAGTCATAGATCATTATTTTCATATCTTACATCATCCTCCGTCGCCCCTCACCCACTTTTCTATTGTTTGCTCTCCTGGGAGGGCGGTATACGATCCTACATGTCTTTCTAATAAAGCAAAAACTATCACTGAGTAAACTGATTGCAGAAAAGTAACATTGTTTAACTTATTATTTTAATATTAGAAAATTATGCTATAACAAACACTTTTTAAATCACCTGCTTGAAACAGTTGCCTAATAAGAATTACTATTTTGTGTGTGTTGTGTGTTTTTTTAGACTATATAAGTAAAGTTTGGTGGAGTGGGGGCGGTTTCGGTTTCACACACTTGGTACTTGCTATCAGGAGAGACAAGCCCGTGCAAAGGGGCATCCTTTTTAGCACAGTCATTGAAAAAGAACGAGATGGACAGATGACAGTGCTTACAAAAATGAGCTCCAACAAAACAGAGATGCAGTTCACTGTGAAGTTGGAAACTACGCCACCTAAAAGCCCAATACAAGTGTTAAAACAACAACAACAATGACGCCAACTATTTTAAATACCAGGAGAGTCACCCAGGCTTTGTAAATTTTAGCACAGCCTCCTGACTGAAAACTGAATAAGATCAAGGAATAGGTGGTCCAGATCTAAGGTATTTACCACCTGTGCAAAGCACTGGACCATTGTCTAATGTAATGCAGAGAGCTGTACCCCTTAGGATATAAGATATTCAAAATACAACTGGGAAAGAGCTGCCTTTTCAAAGTAGTGTCAACCTCAATGCCATGAATGGATCACACGTAGGGATTTTTACCTGCTGAAGGGGCAGTGTGCAAAGTGAGAAGAAAATAAAAGCAACCTGCCATCAGCTATTAATAATTAGTCATTACAAAGCACATGTACAAAGTGTAAATTTGGGATACTTGGAAATCATCAAAAGTTAAAAGGGACACATAAAGATCTAGGCATTCATGAGCTGAACTGGTATTTGGCAATTTTAGCCTGACAATTATATCATTAACGATACTGGGAATGTTAAGTTGAATATAAATATTGCCTCGTTCCTCATCAAAAAGAACATTCCCAATCTATCTTGAAGTGTAATGCTGCCTGCGATGGGATAAAAGCTTAATCAAGACACCACAAAAATGACAAGTCATTGGAAATGGAAAGCTGGAGTCAAAGAGGAAAGATCAGTCGTTGAAAAACATGTCCCTAGGGAAGCCGGGGATTGCAGGATGGAATTTTGGAAAAAAGAATGGCTTTTTCATTGCAAATATCTTTTTCAACAACATTAACAATGAATGTACTCATGAACCTTGCCAAGTGGAAGACACAGGAATCGAACTGGTTACATCTGCGTAAAGAGACAATGGAGAAGATACATATCATCAGCCAAAACAAGGCTGGCGAATAACTGTACTATAGACTGTTGCCCACATACAAATTCAGATTGAAGCTGGAAAAAAATTAAAGCAAATCCCTGAGAATCAAATACAGCCTTGAGCACATTCGAGGAGCGTATCTTCAAAATAAGATTTGACCCATTGAACATTAATGACTGAGGAGTAGAATCATTTTGGAATGACATCAAGACCATCCTATAGAAGCAAACTCTGAAACTTGCTCTGGAATATAGAGTAGGTAAAGCCATTGGAAGAAAATAATGAATGGAAAGAGCTGGGGGGGGAAATTTAGAAAGGGCAACCGGAAAGCATAAAGTAGAACTATTATAAAGAACTATACAAAAGCCTGGTATTAGCAAGCCAAAATGGACACAATCATCATTTCACAAGCTAAAAAGTTCAAGAACAAAGTTCAAGCCTCCACTTGTAATCCTTAAGAATGCTATGGACAAAATATTGAATGATGCATGACACATCAAAAGACTATAGAAGGAATACACAGAGTCACTCTACCAAAGAGAATTGCTCAATATTCAACTATTTCAAGGGCTTGCATATGATCAAGGACCAATAACACTAAAGTAAAAAGTAGTTCGGGCTAAACTGAAGACATTGGCAACTAACCAGGCTTCAAGAATCGACAGGAGACAAATCAAAATGTTCATGCAAACTGATGCATCTCTGGAAACACTTAGTTGCTCATGACAAAAAAAAAATTGGAATATAGTTACCTGGCCATCCAACGTGAGAAGATTTATCTTTGTGCCCAGTCCGCAGAAAGACGACCCCATAGAAGGGAGGGTTTCATTTGAACATTACATGGGAAAAAAATGTTGTTGAAGGTAAATATTTTTAGTCAGCTCCACAAGAGCTGCAAGAAATTCAAGCTGGATTTAGCAAAGGATGGAGAACAATAGCCATCGCAAATGGATCTTGGTTCGAAGTAAAGAATACCATAGATGTTTATTTATAATTTATTGGGTTTTCACGATGTTGAGCATGACAATTTGAAGGCTACATTGTCAAAACTAGGAATTGCAGAACACTTAATTTTGCTCATGTGGAACTTGTACATAGACTGAGAAGTGCTTTTTGGGGTTCTGGGTTTGTTTTTTTAGCAATTAGGGGATAACACAATGGTTTAAGATCAGGAAAAGTATGTGTCGGTGTTCTATAATTTCATCATATATACTCAGTCAGTATACTGAGCAAATAAGCTGAGAAACTAGGTGATGTGTAAAATAATGTTCTTGATCAAGATTGGAGGAAATTATAAGAGCCTGTGATAAACAGCTAACCCAGTCTTGCTTGTGAAAGTGAGGACTTGAAGCAATTGTTGATGAAGATCAAAGACTTTATTTAGCCTTCAGTGTGAATTGTAATTCACTGTAAAGGAAATTAAAATTCTCACAACTGGACCAAGATATGACACATTAAAAAAAAGTAAAGGTCGACATTGTCTAGGATTCAATTTTACTTGAGTCCACAATCAACACTCATGGATGGATTAGTCAACAATGTAACTACTGGATTACATTGGGCAAATCTTCTGCAAACGACCTCTTTAAAGGGTTAAAAAGCAAGATGTCTGTTTGAAGATTGGGGTCTTGGCCTCACCCAGGCCTTGTTTTTTTTTTTTCAGTTGCCTCATATGTGTGTGAAAACTGGACATTGACTCCTGAAGACTGAAAAGGAATTGATTAATTTTAATTATTGTGTTGACAGAAAATATGAAAAATACCTTAGCCTCCCAGAAATACAGATAAGTCTGTCTGGGCAAAATACATCCAGAACACTCCTTAGAAGGGAAGATGGATGGATTTTGTTTTGGGTACTCTGTGAAGCACAGCAAAATGTTCTTGGTTTTCCTACTCTCTCCCTGTGCCTTCTGTTTCCATTGCTCTGCCTTTCCTAACCTTCTGAACTCCGTCCCTGAGTAAATGATGTTTCACTTATCCGGAACACGTTATCATGGATATGCTATCAAGAGTCAGGAGTCTCTGTAAAAAAATGACATGTTGCTTGGTAAAGAAAAGAAGGGGCAATGAAAAATAACAAGACCCTCTGTTATTGACACAGAAAATGCAATAAAGAGCTCAAGTATTACAACAGGTGAGAGGCTGACTCAAGCCGAGCCGTATTTTGTTCTGTTGTATATGAGTTATTTTAGCTGAAACTGACTGGAAGGTACCTAGCAACAATAACATTATTTCTGGGATTTGTTTCACCTATGATATCAGCAATTTGTCACGTCCTATTTTGAATCTGTCTTGAATTTCTGTAAATTCTTTGTTGACCTACTGCTATAAGAGTTTTTAAATATACCCAGAAAATTTGATAGCCTTACTAGTAATGATAATATGTGATAACGTCCACATTCATTGGATCACTTTTCTTTGGAGGGCACATCATTATGGATTGTTTTTGTTCGTTTAATTTTGAGACCTCCTTTCAAATTTCATTTCCATTTTTTAATTCAAAATCAAATAAATTTTATTATAATAACTTATATTGTCTTCTGGAGCAACGCTTTGAAATCTTTTTTGTTGAGCTCCTAGTTTATCATTTCTGTAGTTTGCTTGAGGTATTCAACTTTCAAAAACAAGTTTCAGAGCTTTTTCTGACATCCATACTGTCTTTTCTTTCTGTGCTGTCTTCTAAATGACCTTTTGCTACCTTTGTTTGGTGTCCTGGATGTTGCCCCACGAGCAGTCTTGTCCCCGGTCATTGTAGTGCTCCATGTTGGTGATGCAAACCTATTCTTGGTGATGATCCCTAACTTCTAATGGGATATATTTAAAGTCATACTCTGGTTCTCCTGGACTTGTTTTCATTTTCATCAACTTCAACTACAACTTGCGTAGGAACAAGTGATGATCTCTCTCATCAAGCCCTTGGCCTCGTTCTTACAGATGGCTTGAATCTACTCCATGGTTTCTTTGCACAGAAACAGTTGGAGTTGATTCCTGTGCATCCCATCCAGTGGTGCCCCTGTGTATGATTGACACTTATGCTGTTGAGAAAAGGTATATGCAATGCATAGGTTGTTGAACTTGCAAAGCTCTATTGTGGAGTTTCCTTCATGTCATTTCTAACATGCAGATCGCTTTTTCCCAACTATTGAAACTTTGAGTTTCTACCTTATGCAGGTCAATCACCAGTAATCTTCAGGGCACTCTCTTATATATATAGTGAATTTCAGACTGCTGAATATGGTTAAAATAAATCTTCAGTTTATTTTCTTTGACATTAGTTGTGAGTGTGTAACCTTAAATAATAGTCATATTAACTGGTAGTCCTTGTAGGGATTATGGGCATCGTCACTGACAGTATTGTATTTAGGATAAATATTGAAATGGTGCTTTTGCTGATTAATGTGAAGACAGTCCTCCTAATTTGTCATTCCAGGTACAGTATAGCCATCATATCGTGATACAAGTACAAATGTATAGGGCAGCACCTACACTGTAACCAGTTGTATCTGATTTCAGAAGCCTGTTTATAAGAAAGCCTTCTTGATGAAATGCTGTCAATTTTTTAAGTGTGCAAAAGTGTGACTGAAAATACAATATCGGAGAGAAACATGGAATCCAGTCTAATTTTACAATATTAACAGTACACACAGAAGTACAGAACACAGAAGTGTTTTCAACTATCTTAACATCACAATAATTAAACCCTAATTTGGGATATATTAGATCCTAGATCTTATATGTAACCAGGTACACCACGTTGATTCCATTTTACATTTACTTTTTCACTTTCAACTAATACTAAAATGTATGGATTTTTACATTTTTAACTTAATTTTCATGGCATTGCATTAGTGGTTCCATGAGTTATTGAATAATTATTTTATGATTTACTAAGTAATCCCCCCCCCATTGTTTGGCACTTAGTTTGTGTCTACCTTCTTGCTTTAATGGTATCCCAGTGAAGTTTAGAAATTCATATAACAGCTGTAGAGTTTGAATTCTGTTGTTTTTCATTATTATTTTTAGGTCTTCATTAATGTGTTTAAATTCTCTATATAATCAAGCAAACAGAGAAAGGGTTGAATAGTTAGGAGGTTTCTTGTCAGCTATGTTTTTTGCCAATTAATTGAAATGTTCCAGGAGGACTTTATGGTTAATCTTTGTTTGAATCCCGAATCCCTTTTAATCAGAATTCTCATGTTGGATCATTATTGTTATTAAATGTGCATTATTGTCCTACCACCATTAGAAAAACATGAGTCTGATCGTGTCATTTTCCTATTTGAAAACTGTCAGTGGCTTCCTAATACTTTTAGGAAGAAATATCAACAACTTAAAACAAAACCTGGAACCTTTGTAACTTCAAGGTTACAAAAGCCTGCAAGGGTTTGTTAAGAGGGCGCAGTCTTCTTTCACCCAACTTGATTCTGATGGATTGTTTCAGCTGCTCTATTCTTTCAATAACAACCTCACACCAACCTTTCTTCACTTGTCCCTGTACCAGCAATATTTTTGGTTTCTTCTATTCACGTAATAGCTACTTACCTCTCAGATTCGGGTCAAAGTTAGTTTCATAGCATAATAAGGGAGGAATGTGTTTCCTAGAACACACTCATTACACATTCTCATTCTCATTTATGTCTTTCTACACTCTTTATACCACTTAACATAGCTGTAACCAGGGAACTACTTTTGTCAGCACTTATTACCTTCAACATATGATTTCTGACTATGGGATCAGAACCATGGCCAAGCGGTCTGTTGCTAGAGCTGCCATGTGTACTGAAAATGACTTTGCATAGAATCAAAGCCCAATACACATTTGAAATATTTCAGTTCATTGATTGTACATGGAATCCATCATCCATCAGAAAATGAACCTAGACCTCCTGAGTGGATTGTGATTTTTTTTCCCCCTTCATGATCCCTCTTTTAATTCTTTCACTTTGAGCATACAGCCTCTAGATATCTGAATTAAGCCCTAGTTCCTCAGAATATAAACAGCTAGTACCCACTTAGAGAGATTCAAATGGTTCCATAACTGGAAATAGAAATGGGAAATTCTCACAAGAGGTTCATTTCTCCTATTCTAAGTAAAGAGAATTGATCATGTTAAGCAAATGTAATCGTATCTGCTAAAAATCCTGTGACCTAAACCAAGGGCAGAAGGTATTAAGAAAACTGTCATGCCCAGGCATTAAAATGTCAGTACTTAAACAGAGTTTGTAAAATAGCAAGACTTTTGTTTGAATTCTCAGCTCTAGCTACCAGCTTTCATTTATATAGTTAATTGTTTCCAATAAGGCCCCTTTGCAGCAGAAATAAAAAGATGTGTGTCAGTGCACCGAAGTGTGGTATCATTTGAAATCCACACGGGATTTCCGTCCACCTGCTGTGCTTCATTTCAGTATATATTTCTATGATTAATTGTGTGTGTGTGTGTGTGTGTTTCAGGCATCTCAGTGTTCCCAGTGTTTGTGATTTTTTTTTTTGCTGTGAATTAAAGAGGACTCATGAGTCCTAATCATGGACATATTTTAAAATTTTAAATATAGAGTTTCCTTATCGAATTAACTATAGCACCAGCTTTTTTGATCCAAATTTCCAAAGTCCCCACCTCAGCCCTGTCAGCCTTTTACATTTCGCCAATACGCATCAATTAGCTCATGTGCTGGGATGGGAAAAAAAATGATCCATTTTCAAAAATCTCTGAAATTACTATTTCCTTTCATTCGTACTGAACTCAACAACAACAAAAACAGTTGCAGTAGCAGTACTTAGGATCTTATCACCTTTAAAAATTATAGGTATTTTCATATCACTTGGTTTCTGATATTCTAAAACACTGTTTGCAATCTTCACTGCTGGGCAATTATGGTAGATATTAGATCCACCACTAACCTTGTTACTTAGAAACGTACTAAGGAAATATATACATTACTATATCAAAATGGAGCCTTTGGGCTGTATCTGCATAGTTAACAGTTCAAAACCACCAGCACCTCTTGGAGGAGAAAGTCTGGGCTTTCACCTCTCTTAAACAGATCCAGTCTCAGAATGCCAAGGGCATTGCTGTGAGTCGGCATTGACTCGATGGCAGTGAGTGAGTTACATCAAAATACATTAAATTGCAATAACTTTATTTTACTGGAATCCATTTTCTTTGTGGTGTGATGTATGCCATTTTGTATATTTAAACACAGTATGGTAAAAATGAGTTCTTAGTTTTCCCCAGACTGACAATGCTATCCACGACTCAAGAAGCTTACTTTGCCTTTTTCATCATTAAGAAATTCTGATCTAAGAATGAGAAATAAAAATATTTTCACTCTAGACCTTATATGGCTTCTAGCATCTCAAAGCTTAGTTAAAGCTTATTGTTATCACTATATTCTCTAAAATATCTACATAGTTCCATAAAATGTATCACTATATCATTCTATGGGAATTGGTTGAGGACAAAATATAGTTGCTCTTAAGCAAAGTGCTGTTAAACACACAAAATTAATATTATTCCTGACCCTTGCTTTCAAGAACGATTCAATCAAACTGAGTTAAACAGGCGATGGTATTCAGAACCAGTAGAAAATTAACATGTTCTAAATCCTATGATGCTAACAATAAGTACAAAAGAAGAGCTCAGAAAAAAATCCACCACCAACAACAGAATTTGAGCCTCCAGTACTGAAGAGCGTTATAGGCAAAGATGAGGCTTAAATAGGGAACTAAGATATGGCTGGAATTCCCATAGAGAAGAAATAGTCACGTGGGTAAAAAAAAGAGAAAGGACAGAAATAGCACAGGACTTGGGGACAGGCATACTGTGTCCCCCTCACTCAACTCTATTTTTCATTATACCGCTTTAAACAATAAAGGTAATGTATAATACCTATCATGCAAATCTAATCACCCAAAAATACAATTGTTCCTGTTACGTGGTGTTTAGTCAGTCCAGATTCATGTGTGATAAACACTTGAAGAAAACTATGAGTTAAAAAGCATGAGATACAGGAAAGGAAGGGATACATCTGATTCTATCAAAGAATAACTGGGGTGGGGGGTAGAAATGTGTATGGAGTGATTAACACCCACAGGACAATCTTTTCAAACAGCAAGTGGGGTCAGTCTGAGCAGGGAAGGTATGAGGCATTGGATGTGATCAATTCATCCATGTCAACATGGCTTACTCAGGCTTGAGATAATCAAGGGATTAAAAAAATGGTAGCTTCATCTTTCATTTAAGTTTAAAATCTTGATAGCTCAATTCTCCATTTAACTACAAGAAACATTTCATTATAAATAGTTATACATTTTAGAGAGGACATATGTAGCCTGTACAGTCTTCACAGGTGGGTATGTTGCACATTGGTTCATACAACTTCTAAGATGCCTGTGAGCGGCTCCTTCAATACTCTAGTGAACACTTATGAAAGGCCCAGGTAGGAGATCGAACTCTTCTTGAGGCCCAATTCATTCCAAGAAATTCACAGTAATAGATTGAAGGAGTTCCAGAGTTTTCAGAAGGTTAAACTCTGAGCTGTTAAACACCAGTCCCTGCAGGAGAGGAAGATGAGCTGTCTTCTCAAGTGAAGGATGACTTTCCGAAACCTCACAGAGCAGTTCTACTCTCACTCTGCCCGAGAGGGTGACACGGCAGGATTAACTCATCACCAGTGCTTTTGGTGTTGTGCTTTCAGTCCATTATTCCGCAGATGAAAAACAAAACAAAACAAATCATGTCTATGTGAATTGGGAGAGGGGTGGGGGCAGAGGGGAGGCCCAAAGCCAATCTGTAGGCAATTGGACATCCCCTTACAGAAGGGGCACAGGAGAAGGTGGGCCAGTCAGGGTACAGGAAACACCTTTCCTCTGGTTCTTTAATGGTTCCTCACCTCCACTATCATGACCGTAATTCTACCTTGCAAATCTGGCTAGAGCAGAGCATGTACGTGGGTACAGTTAAGAGCTGGAAAAACAGGGACTCCAGGACAGATAAACTCTTCGGTACCAATAATGAGAGTGGCCGTACCAGAAGGGGAAGGGGAAGAGGAAGGGGAAGATGTGGGGGAGAAAAGGGGAACCGATCACAATAACCTACCTATAACCCCCTCACAGGGGGATGGGCAACAGACAAAGAGGTAAAGGGAGACATCGGACAGGGCAAGACATGGAAAAATGATAACAGTTTATAAGTTATCAAGGGTTCATGAAAGAGGGAGGAAGGGAAGGAAGGGAGGAGGAGGAGGGAGCGGGGGGAAATGAGGAACTCATACCAAGGGCTCAAGTCGTGAGAAAATGTTTTGAAAATGATGATGACAACAAATGTGCTTAACACAATAGATGTATGTGTGGATTGTGATAAGAGTTGTATGAGCTCCCAATAAAATGATTAAATAAAACCTTTAGAGAAATATGAGACATCCAATTAAAACATTTACTTTTCCCATCCCACTCCCACTGGACCCCTCTACAATCATCTTTCTTGCAAGTGTCCGTAAATCCATCATTTTCTTCTCATGCTATCCTTTAAGAAAAACAGTTCTCTAAAGATAATTATGTCTTACTAGCTAGAAGTAATACTGTATAGTAAGTGGGCATAACATAAAACCAAACCCATCGCCACCCAGTTGCCATCCAACTCTTGGTAAACCTACATAGTATTTCTGAGACTATAAATCTTTCAGGAACAGAGAGATCCATCTTTCTTGCGAGGATCCGATGATGGATTTAAACTGCTGACCATGTGCTGAGCAGCTCAATGTCTGTCCACAGGGCCACTAAACCCTTTTGAGCATCTAGAAGATTTAAATGTAGTCCTGGTGCCATGTGTTTTTTATCCTCACATCAGAAAAAAAGGCAAAACAAACGTGCTCACTTCCTAAATTATTTTGAGACTTAGATTAGGTAAAGATTGGAAGCTGGTTTCTAAAGTCAAAAGCTCTGTACATTCAAAGAATAGAGGTTTTAGCCATAATTTCCCAAGGCGCCCAATAATGACCCTAGGCTATGTACAAACATTAACTTTGTATCTGGCAGAATTACATAAATAATTGTCATTTAGCGGACTCGGGGACACTGCCTTGATGTTAGTTATTTGTAGTGTCCCCTATTAGGGGCTTAAGAGAGCACCCAAGTCACCTTTATAGTCTCTTGATTAAATGCACAAAGAACATTATTAATGACGGCAATAGGACAAAACTTGGAATTCATTCTAAGACAGGACAACCTAGACCAAAATGAAAATCCTGGTTTCGGATTGTAAGGAGTTTCAAGTCTTGGTTTTCTTGACGACAATGTGGATGTGCTTCAAGTGTTAATGTTTGAGCATCCGCATGCCTGGCAATGCAGGAGGCTGGGCATGACAGTGTGGTCACAGGGTGTGTGGGGAGTGGTTGTCTTTAAATCCCACCATCACTTCACTCTGTGATGACAGTTGATTCTTACATTGAGCTCCACATTATAATAAATCGGAGATTAGAATGCAGTCATCGACTGAAGTGCCTTGCTAGATTAAACCAATCAATCACCTACCACAGAATGCAGTCTACTTATAATTTGCCGTCTTTAGCAAGAGGTTAAAAAAAAAACTCAAGTAACCATGGAACGATTGAAAATGGCTTCAAGAAATGGCCAGATAAAATAGCACTTGCCCGCAGTCTAGCCTCCCTATCAAGTCCACATTGGTATTAGAGACACCCTCTGTGTACGGGAGCGTGTGAGAAAGGCTTTGGGAAAATTCACAACGGTCACTGTTCTGCTGAATGAAGGGAGTAGAATAGCAGATGCAGGGGATGAGGGTAGGAAGTGAAGCGCTGAGCACTGCCCGGGAGCAGCAGGAACTGGAACCCGCATGGTGACAGCAATCTAGGTGGCCGGGCTGTGAACGCTTTAACGTACAATAAAGTGCTCTGGCAGCTGCCTTAAAGAGATATAGGAACACATACTGGTTATGTTTGCCAGTGTTTCCCAAAAGCCCCATTGAGATGCCTCCAGCAGCGAACAAAGGGAGACGAATGAGTCCTTAGCAGTGATGTGGGCAAGGGTCCCTAAATGGCTCTGGCAAATGGCTCAAGGAGTGAGAGGTGGGTCCAGGTAGACTGCGGATCTGGTGACAGGCGGATTCCGTGCCTCCCTTGTGGTGATGGATCACCCAGAAACAACTGTTTCTACCTCACCTTTGGAACTTCTGCAGGAGGCTCCTGCCTTCAAAACTCAAAGTTTGAAGTTGGAACTACGGCTTTCATTGAGTAATCTGTTGTACAAGTTAAAAAAAATGAAGTTTCCAGGCCTGCCCATGATGTGTCCGTGGGCCTTACCTTTAGATAAAACTTAACCCAAAGAGAAATTGCAGTTTCTTTTTAATGATATTGGTTCCTTGTGCAATGGAGGAACTATAGATTCAATACTTCATAAGCTCTCCCATCATTCCTTTATATATGGGAGCAGCCACTTCTGGTCAGTAGACTTATTGCTGGTTATTACTGATGGTTCACCCTGTTCCACTTAGGTGAGGGCAGTTTGCTCATATATTAGTTGTTCACTTAGAGAATTAGCTACGAGACTATCAATGATTATCATGACCTCACAGGGGGTTGCATGACTCCAGAAATTATGAATTTCTGAATTCACCTTCCATACAGAGCCGTGGTTCTCAAACTTCCTAATGCGGCGACCCTTTCATATAGTCCCTCAAGTTGTAGTGACCCCCACAACCATACAATTATTTCCATTACTACTTCATTTTTTGGATACTGTTATAAATTGGGCGACCCCTGTGAGAGGGTTGTTCGACCCACAGGTTGAGAACAACTGATATATAGAGAAAAATACTTAGGAGAGCTATATAATCACGTATGGTTTATATACCAACAAAAGCACCAATTACTACAGAGGTCACTGTCTCTGAAGCACTTGACATTTTTTCCCCCTGAAATTGTCTCAGTTCAAAGGCAATCTAGTCATGGTTTCCTTCTTATGTGTGATCTAGAACAGAAGAGTATTTAAAATTATGTCCTGTTGTTTTGGAAGCAAATATTTAAAAAGAAACAATAGCATTATCTCCACGTGTTTTTGAAAGGCATGGGTTAAAATTCAAGACCGTAACTTCAATGTTTCATCCTATCGCTTTGTTCCCAAGCTGTTAATTTGCTATCGTGTTTTGGCAGAACTGGTCAGGTTCAAATTTCCCCACCCCCTCATATCTGCAAAATATGCACACATTTGAATTATGACTTTCCTACAGGAACTAACAGCTGCATTTGCAAATCATGCATATAAATCAATTACCAAGGCCTATGTACTATAAATGCACCCATTAATTAAGCAATGTCAGATGCTATGAACCATGAAGTTCATTACATCTTTAGCATTCAAAACCAAGGATTATTTGAAGAAGAAACACTAAGTTTACCTAATAGTTAATGAAATTAAGCCGGGTTGTTGCCAACATTCTTATTTTATGCCTGATTCAGTGTTCAAATGTTTATGAATAAAGCACTAACTGCTGAAAGCAGATATGTTGAGATGTAATTACTAGTAAGTTATAACGCACTTGAGGACTCATTATACCAGACTTGGGAGTTTAAGATCACCAGAGAAACACACACTCCAAAAACACAGAGTTTTTATGGCCCAAAAGCTGGAAAGACATAAATGCTGTGGAATTTGTCCTGGCTGAGAGGAAATTTTGATGATCGTCGTGGTATGATTTATGAGGATAACATTTTCCAGTCATTAGGTGGTTGCATTTCAGTGTTGTGACATGATTTGCATATGTGAATATCCCAGCAAATTAGCTTCTGATGACTGCCGCATCTGCCTGGATAAAGAAGCCCTTATCTTGAAACCCATGCAGCTGCCTATACTCCAAAAACAAAATAAAAACCTGCCTGGAACAGAATTGTTCGATTTCTTTTTCTTTTCCTTTGGAAATCTATCGTCGGTGACTTGACACACATGGGTTCAATTTCAGGGGTAAATACATGACTGAAGTGACGAGGTTTATACATCTGTAGACATTTTAAAATCCCTCAAGTTGTCTGCTTCACAAATATTTCCTGGATGGTCCAGAGAAGTCTGACACCTTTTCCCCCAAGCCTCCGTCTGGCTTTGTAAATCCCATGGCTCTCCTTTCTACCCCCAAATAAATTGCATAGCCTCTGACGAGGAAATTAAACCGATTTGTGGCCTAAATTATACTCCCTTCTGTAACAATATGTATACAAGAGGGCTTCAAAAATTTTGTGGAAAAAATCAAATGCAAGATAATGGATTTTTACCACCATTTTTTGAAGTTCCATTGTATACATGCGATTTTTTATTAACCTGTGTACAATCAGAATATGTTTCCTTGTATTGAAGAGAATGATGACTCTAAGACCTTTGTTTGCGAGATAAATAAATTATTGCTTTTCAATCACAGAATTATGGGAAATTAAAGATAGTTTGATTTCATATATGTATTGGGTCTTTCACACATAAAAATATATTTACAGAGAAACTGGGTCATTCGAAACAGATAAATGACATATTCAATCTTAGCAAATGCGTCTATTCAAAACTTTTTTTCCACCTACACTAGTAAGCTTCAGCTTGCTTTGTCCTTGGTATGCATATTACTTTATTAAGAACTTGGTCTTATTCAAAACAAACAACTTCTCCACTGCAGAATGTGGTGCCGTGTCCATATTTATGTATTTATATATTTTTTCTAATGATTTCCATAGATGGATTCCACAGATGGGTTCCTATTTTAGTTCCTTCCTCTAAACACAGATTTTTATGAGATGCATTTTACTCCTTTTAGAACCGTTTGCTGGTTTAGGCATTCTCACCGCCATGAAGTCAATGCCAAGAAGTATTGACCTCATAGGACAGCGTACAGCTCACTGCCCTTTTGCATTTCCAAGGCTGCAACTGTCTTTCAGAGTGGAAAGCTCAGTGTTTTTCCTGAAGAGTGGCTGGTGGTTTTGAAGTGCTGGCATTGTTCTTAGAGGGGTTATACCTTTCTTAACATTTCCTACAAATGCTCCTTTAAAATAAAACTAATTTAACATGTCTTTTGAACACGCATATGAAGTGTTTTAATAGCATCTCTTATTCTATAATATTCATTACACTTATTTCAAAATATGGAAATATTAATGGTGTTAAAGATTTCCACTAGATTAGAATCATATCCCTTTCAGAGTTTTTGCATATAAGATCGGACTTCTGTTAATCAGAAAATCATGAAATGAACTTCTTCAAAATTTGGCAATAAATTTAACTCTGCTAACCAGGAAATATTTCATTATGCTCACTTCCAGAATGGCGTATTCACTTTCCCCCCTAGGTTCCCATCTCCTCTGCGCCCCTCACCAGGTCTTCCATATGGAAGGAATTAAAACAATTTATAGTTTCTCTGCACTCTCTGTAAGTTGATAGAAGAGTCAGCAAATAGTAACTATAGTCAAGAGTTTATTAGACTGAGAATTCCTGAAGTTGTGTTGAAGTGCATCAGCACATCTTTAGGTCAATTGTATAATTTAGGAAGCATAACACCCCAATTTCCTCTTTCTGACTGCATGATTCACCCTGTTTTCATAGTCTCATCGCTTCTATTCATTTTTCTATTAGTTTTTCCCAATGAAGGTATCTCTACTTTCATTTCATTGTTGGCCCTGAGGGGTTTATTATCCTGGATTTCCTGTGTTGCAGGCTCTTATCTATAGCAATGTGCATGCTCTGGTCTAGCCGGATTTATAAGGTAGAATTGGGGTCATGATTATGGGGGGGGGGCATTAAAAAATAGAGGAAAGTTGTATGTTTCATCAGTGCTATACTGCACCTTGATTGGTTCATCTCTTCCTTGTGACCCTTCCGTGATGGCATGTCCACTTATCTACAGGTGGGCTTTGAGTCTCCACTCCATGCTCCCCCTCATTCCCATTGATATAATTTTTGTTCTGGGCCTTTGATGCCTGACACCTGATATCATCTATACCTCATGATCACACAGGCTGGTATGCTTCTATCATGTGGATTTTGTTACTTTTCAGCTAGATGGCTTGTTTATCATCAAGCCTTTAAGACCCCAGATGCTATATCTTTTGATAGCCAAGCACCATCAGCTTTTTTCACTACATTTGCTTATGCAACTATTTTGTCTTCAGGGATTGTGTCGGAAAGGTGAGCATTACAGAATGTCAGGTTATTAGAACAAAGTGTTCTTGCCTTGAGGGAGTACTTGAGTAGAAGCCAAATTTCTGTCTGCTCCCTTAATACTTAACATATAAATATAGGTATATAAATCTATTTCCCTACTGTTATATATAAACATATTTACATATATACATGCCTGTATTTAGATCTCTATAAATGTCCTTTGCCTCCTAGTTCTTTCCTCAATTTCCTTTTACTTTCCTCTTGTCCCACTATCAAGTTCAGCCTTCATTTAGGAGTCAGTAATTCCTCTAAGCTACGTTGACCTTCATTCAGTCCCACCAGGCATCCTATGAACCTCCCTGCCATGGATTTTAGATCACTTGCTGTTCCCTTGTCTCTGGGTTTGTTGATACCCCACTACCTTTTCCCCTGCCTCGCCCTCTTCTTTCTCCTGACCCCCCTCCACTGGTCCCATTGTTTTCTCCTCTGGATTGTTTATCCTGCCTATCTCACCTAGATAGACATGCAAAGACAATAATAAGCACAAAACTAAGACAAACCAAACAAACAAAAAATAACCACAACGACATAAAAAGAAAAGCCTATAAATAGTTCCAGGTCTGTTTGTTGACCTTTAGGAGTGATTTCTGGTCGAAACTGATGGCTCCAAAGGCTATTTTTGGTATTACTGGGGGATTTCATTGCTTTGCTCCTTTTACTGCTTTGTTACACGCCCTTAGAGTTTCACCCCAGTGTGGTGGGGTCAGATCGGACACAATTCCTGCAATGTGCCTCCAGTGTTGTCCCCCATAGTGATATGGGTCACTGAGGGATGTCGTGTGTGTGTCTCACCCTAAATGCCTGCTATCTGTGACAAGTATAAATATCTATACTTTTACCCTGAGTTCCTCCAAAAGATGAATCAGAAAATGTAGGCGTGGGGAGTTGCAGGGAAAGAGATTCAGGGAGCAGAATCAGGAGGAAAGGATAGTGTCAAGGGAAAGAATAAAAACCAACCCAATGACATATTGTCAAGCTGGCCACCATTAATTGCAGTGTTCTTGAGCCAATAAAACCTTCTAAGAAGGTCTATGGGCACCGTCTCAGGACTGTAACCCCTTGCATCAAACACGTGTAGCAAGCATTTACCTGTGGACTCTCACTCTCCTTGGTCAAGGTTGGCTTTAAGAACTCCAACTTCCTCACACTGTCAGGCTAATCATGTATTACTGTATGAAAGTTTCCTGTAGCTATCTCAGACAATGCCAAAAGCAGAAGGTAAAAGCACCACTAATACACGTACATGAGGTTACTTCAATAATGTGATAAATTGATTACCATAGCAGTAGCCACAGAAAAAGAAGATTTCAAGAGGATGTGAATTGATGCATTACCAATATCTATCATATATTTAGCTGATTATTGTTACTTCCCATGAGTCTTTCTTCAAATGTAAGTGAGTTGGGCTGGTGTGTTAGGGTTCTCTAGAAAAACAAATCCAGAACGCTAATAATTTTATCTATATTTATACAGATAGATATATAACATAAGAAATAAACAGTTAATTAAATTATAAAGCAGTAAAAATGGCTCAGTGCAACTCACCCCCATGAGACAGTTATGAGACACTGGCAGTACTTTAAGTCTTGAGGGGCGCCCGGTAGTCCTCTGTAAAGAGATTCAGGCTATCTGGGCACAGGCAGCAAACAGCAAGGCAGGTCACCAACAGTCAGCTAGATGACAGGTTCTGACAGTCCCCAACTCAAGAGATGTAAATTCCATGGTGTGGTGAAGCAGGTCTTGAGGAACCTCAAATTACAGCGACACAGTCCATGGGTTAGGTTCCCACAGGTAGTGTAGCTTGCAAATTGAGGCACAGAACAAGCAAGGCAGCTGCACACTGATCCAATGATCAAAGAGCAAGAGACAAGAGAGGCGAGGCTCACTGAGCCATTTATCTCTCTGCCCTTAAATGAATCCTGCATGTGTTCATTGGCCATGTTGGCACAATAAACATTAACTATCTCAGCTGGGTTGGCTAGAGAAAATCAGTGACACTCATAAATGTATAAGAAAGGACTTTAAACAACACTGCTCGATATGAATAAACTATTGAATGATATGTTGTTTGGATTATGGCCCAGTAAAAGTTTTATTTTTTAAGAAAAAAATAATTTTATAGCTTGAAGACATTATAACATTGTTCAAGTCAAGTCCATTGGTCCAAAGCTAGCCAAAGCGTTCTTCAGACTCATGAAATTGAAGTCCAGTGATGCAATAAAGTAGAAGCATGATGCAGGGAGACCCCATGCCGGCAGCTGCATAATCCAGTGGATCTGAGGTCGGGGATACATGGCAGAGCGCCATCTCCAGGTGGACTCTCAGGGCTGGCAGCCCACATGATCTCACCCCTGTAGACAGACGAAAAATTCCATCAAGCAGAAGACAAATGGGCAGAGATAAAAAGCAGGGGTCCCTAGTGTCTCTTTTATTAAAAAGTCACACCTCTCTGAAGCATCTTCAAACTGTGACTTGATTGACAGGTTGAACTCTACCCCTCCCCTTTCCTGCAAATTCAAGTTGACAAAAAAAAATCTAACTCCCACAGTAGCCTTCAACGGAAACATATCATAAGATAGTACTTACATTAGAAGTTCTTAAGTTTTCTTTCAAATTTACCGGAGATACAATTAAGACCCTATCAATCATTTATGATTTATAATAAATTAACACATATTTCCTTTATTTGATCTTGACATGGAAAATTATATTAGGGTTCCTTTCACGCCAAATACCTCCATACTTCCTATTTCCCTTTTCCTATCAATTATCTTAAAATAGTTTAAAAAGAATTTTTGTTACGTCAATATTCAGTGTTGACATTGTGACTTTGAATGTATCACGAACAGTTGAAGCAGAAAATCTACTAATATTATATCTTCTCATATAACTTTTCTTCAGTTTCCTGGAGAGAATAGTAGTATTTTTATGTTTTTGCTTTTTAGCTACTTGTTTTTTATGGTTAATATTATATGTTGACTGAGATTATGATTATTAGTGTTTTGGCATGTGAACTTCTGTGAGCAGCTAATCAGTTGAAAGGGGAATTTCCTTACCTATATGATCTGCTTTCAATATTTAAGCAGATGTTTTGAAAAAAATTCTCTCTTCACCCTTTGCTTCTACTTCTCTCTCTCCTACTTCTACAGTCTTCTTGTGTGACTTCTTGTAATTGAGAATTAAGTCTGTGGAATGCTAGAGTCTGTCACCAAACCCATAGATCTTGGATTCACCATCACTAGTCATCCTATGAGCCATCAGAGAACTTTGGTCTACAATATAATTATGCAATTATATTGAGTTGTGACTCAGTAGTCCTCAATTGTGTGACACATTTCCTTGAAGTAAATACCTATATATTTTTTACATAAATTTCATTGATTTTGCTTTTCTAGAGAACCCTGGCTAAGACACCATCCATCCTTAATCTTCTATGATAAAACTTTTGAATCTACATATAGTGAACAGTCAGAGATTTTTTAAATGTCACTACTTTTAACATTCAGCTCATGTCTCAATGTAGAATTTCCATAAGCTGTGATATAATTTCCATGGTAATCTTTTCCCACCTCTAGGTTCCCACAATGTTTTATTATTTCTTGGTTTATCTATTAAGACAGTATTATGAAAGATACTTTTTATTTGAACTTTTACATTTTGAATGCTCCTGTGTTCCCTAGCATTAATTTAGTTTGCGCATTTTAGTAGCTCCATAGTCTGTTGTCAATTTGAGACTTAAGAGTGAAGGGGTGGAGTTTAGCCTGTCAATCAGGTCACAGTTTGATGACCTCAGTTGGTGGCCCTAAGAGACAGATTCACTCCCTGTGAGATATGCTTGCTGACAAGACACATGGAGCTACGCTAGATCCCTGGGGCTTAAGGAACCACGTGGAGACCCCTGACAGCACTAAGATGCCTGTACCGCCACTGGATCCACATGACTTTCCACCCACTGGCCTGTGCTCATCCTGTATTCAGTTCCATTTCATCTATTGCATGAGTCTGAAGAGGAATTTATGCTAAGTGTCAGACATATGGGCTAATATTGGACTTATGGACTTGATCTGGACTGGGCTGGGATGTTTAGCACAAAAAAGAAAATGACCGCTTATTCATATAAATTTTCAGCATTTTAAAGACAATGCTTCATTGCTTTAAAGCTACCAGATTGTCTCTTGAAAGATCTCATGCCACTCTGATTTCTGGTCTTCATATGTATTATATTTTTTATTATTGGGTAACCCTGCTGGTCTTTGAAGTAGTGAAAATATAGCTTCCAGTTTCCCAACAAAACGCAAGCCACCGCAATGGGACAAACTGAATCAATTTATTGATGTCCGCACAGCAACTTTTTGGAAGTTTTTATTTAAATTATTTTGAATGCATGAATTTTCTTAGGCAAAACTGACAATATTGAGTCTCTATCTATGAAATTGAAATACCTTCCATTTAGTTAAATTCTCTAAGATTTTTTTATCAGAATTGTATCATTTTTCTCGTACATATACTTTACATATTTTTAGAGTTCCATTTTAATATTTCATAGCTTGGCATTAATGTAAATAAGTAGTGCTGTATTTTAAATTTCAAATTGATTTATTTTTAGAAATTTACCCTAAATATTTCTCAGAGTTATAATTTCTTTTCTAAATTTTCCTATCTTAACAGGCATGCTGCCCAGCTGTTCATGAGAGTCTCTCCCTTATTAATCACGTTGTTGTGTGTCATGAAATAGATTCTGCTTTACAGCAACCCTATAGAACTTAGTAGAACTGCCTCATAGATTTAGTAATCTTTACATGCAAAGATATTCGATCCTTTTCTGCTGTGGAATTATGGGTGGTCTGCACTACCAACCTTTTGATTGGCAGTCAGACACTTAAACAGTACTCCCCAACGATTCGGTTATTAATCCTCATTAGCATCAAGTTGACTCACACTCATGGTCACCTTAAATTCTCTTTCCGATGATTACAACATCTGAATCACTTCTCAGTTTGGATTTATGGATTGTTTTTTCCATTGAAAGTGGAGTGTTTTTATTTAACTTTTTTGTGTGGATTGAAATAATTGACTGAATGCTAAGAATTTTTTCTCTAACTGTAAAAACTTAGGTAAATCATTTTTATACCTGGAATTGAGTAAAGTCAACCTTCTGGTAGACTATTGAAACAAGGTTTGAGTCCCAGTGTTCTAAAACGGAATGAAAATTTTAAGAAATCAGATATATAGAAAAAAAAGACAAGTGGGAGAAAGAAGATAATTATGCATGGAACATATAAGAAGAGTTATCCAAATTGATGAATGGAATTTATCAGTCCTTTCCTATATGTTAATGACCTGTTGAGTGCCTATGACAACCAAGAGAGAGAGAGAGAGAACCACCCAAATTTTCTGAAATATTATAAAAGAAAATGATTCTAAGTAGATTTTAGTGGAGCTTCCAGACCAAGAACCAGACTACAAAGATAGTATAAACTGTCCACTTCTGAGGGTTTTTTTTTTTTTGGTGGGGTCATGATAGGCATGTTCCAGTTGGTTCCAACTCATAGCAACACTCTGTACAACAAATTAAAATATTGAGAGGTCCTGTATCCTGAAAATTATTGTTATGTTTGAGCCCTCTGTGTCACTGCCTTCCTCTTTTTCATGATCCATTTACTTTACCAAGCACGACGTCCTTCTCAAGCGATTGGACTCTCTTGATAACATGTCCAAAGTACACGAGATGAATCCTTGCCATCCCTGCTTCTAAGAAGCATATCTGGTTGCACTTCTTCCAGGATGGATTTGTTTGTTTTCTCAGCAGTCCATGGTACTTTCAATATTCTTCACCAGCACCATAATTCAAATGCAGCAATTCTTCAGTTTTCCTTATTCCATGTCCAACTTCCCTATCCATAGGAAGCAATTGAAAATTTCTTGGGTCAGGTGCACTTGAGTCCTCAAAGTCACATTCTTTCTCTTCAGTACTTTGAAGAGGTCTTCTCTAGAAGACTTACCAAAGGCAATGCACTATTTGCCTGTTACTTCTATAGAAATCGATTGTGGGCCCATACAGGTTAAAATCCATGACAACTTCAATCATCACTGTTGATCGTGATGTTACGTATTGGCCCATTTGTGAGGATTTTGGTGTCCTTCGCATTGAGTTGTAATCCATATTGAGGGCTGTAATCCTTGATCTTCCTCAACGAAGGCTCCAAGTTCACCTCACTTTAAGCAAGCAAGGTGGTATCATTTGCATATCTCAATGTGTTGATAAGCCTTTTTAGTCTGGAAGCTCTGCTGAAATCTGTTCACTTGGGTGACCCTGCCGGCATTTGAGATACTGGTGCCATATCTCCCAGCATCACAGCAACACACTAGCCACCGCCATACGACAAACCGACAGACAAATGGCGGTCTGAGGGATTATTCATGGACACCTAGTAAATCCCAGCTGAGCATTGTCAGATATGCTGAAATCATTATGAATAGCAGAGGGTCCTTTTTAGATAGAGTGCCAAATGATGAGCCACTCAGAATACATTCAAAATATGAATGGAGAAGAAGAGCCATCTTAATGTAGAGTCAACCATAATGATGTGGATAGAGTAGAGCTCTTGAGACCTTCATTTGGGGACTGAGCGCACTCAAAATGAGAAGGAAAAAAACTGCAAACATTTATGCATAATCAGTGCATGGAATGAGGATGGCTCAGGAGTGGGCAGAGTTTTGTCATGTTGTATAGAGGGTGCTTATGAGCTGCAACTGATTTGAAAGCACATGATCCCAACAGTAATATTTTCCAACTTACTTTTCCCCGCTATTTGCTAACTACTTAAAATCACTTGAAATCAAGAGGTAGTTTATGAGCAGATAAGCGAAAAGGAAACCGAGTGTATTTAAGCCATCATTTTAAACTGTTAGAAGTTATTGTCTCGTGCCGTGTAGCACAGCCTTCTTGCCTCCCTGGTCAATATGAAAGACTGGCACTGTGGGACATGAATGTATTCAAAGGCAGGCATTCAAATCACAGATGCATCTCTAAGTTTCTGTCCAAAGACCCTAAAGGGAGAAGGCATTGGGAACTTCAGAGGGTTTTGATCATGGAAATGTTCTGTAGAAGATGACAATAGTTTCAATGATTAATAAAGTCATCCTCAACAGGGATCTAAAGCATGTACACTATTGAAGCCGCTAGCAGACATAGATGTTTAACAGTCAGAAAACTGCTTTTAAAATGTTGAAGCAAGGTATTGCGACGCATAGATTATGTTTTCAATTCAACCAGAAAGCATCGCCAGGAGAAGTTGCTTAAAAATCAACCTTTGGCAAGTGATATGGCCCATTAATTGTAATAAGTTCCAAATGCTTTCGTGACAACATATTTGCCATGTTTAATCAGGTGACCTATTTGAGGCGGAATTACTACCTACCTGCTAGTCGAGTACCCGAGTCTGTGGTAGTTGACTTAGTGGTTACAGCACTATAAATCTAAGAAAATTGGATTTAACTATCACCTGGAAATTGCCTCTAAAAATTTCCTTACCAAAGTCATTATAGGAAATTATGATCCAAATTGCCCATCATTAGCATTTCTAAGAGCATAGCTTGGAGAGTCTTTAGAAGTTGTTTTTAGGTTTAGTATGCATGTTCTATATGATAATAAGATTCTTTTTCCTTTGTGCATTTTAGCAGTAGCTAATCCATTTGTGACACGGATGAATGTGCCTAGGTGTGATCACGATTTGCTTAAGTAAAACAGTCACTCTATTTTCTTGTCAACTGACTACATTCAGGACTTATGGGAAAGTTTCCTTTGGATCTTCCTTGGGATATAATTTTAGGTTGACAATACTGAGGGAAAATCTTGTGATAAACATTTAAAGACAATATTTTGTAATTAAAATGTGCATTCTTCCCCAAGGAGGGCATTACAGGTTTTCTCCTCTTATTGGCAAAATGCATATACTCCGTAGAACAAGGCCTTTTTCAGTCCAAGGGCCATTCAATGGAGGATTTAGACCCTTATACATATTAAAGAGAGTTGTTGGGTGCTGTCAATGGGAAGGCACTCGCTGCTAAATGAAAGATTAAAGCTTCCAATGTACCATCATGCTACCCTAAAAGAAAGGTCTGGGAAGCTGTGTTTGAAAAATCCAACACTGAAAACTGTGTGCAACATGATTCTATCCTAACCCACGTGAGGAGTTATGAGTTGGAGTTCTATCTCATAGTGACATGTTTGATTTGTGTTCTTAGGAATTAAGCTGAGTTTCCTCTTTTCGAGTAGAGTTGGAGTGGAGAGGGAGTGGCTCGGTGATCCATAAGTGGGAAAGCAGAACAGCAGTAAATGTTTTGGAGTTAACACAGCTGTACGACCTGTGTCCCCCATTTTCTGACCTGTGGAGGTGAGCTCCAGCAGGTTACTTCACACTGAGCCTTGGCTAGCTCGCTCACACAGATACTAAACTAATAGGACGATCTCATTGGAGGATTTGAGGAACTAACTAAGCCACATACCCACAAGTCCTCAAATAAATTTCCGTTTCTATTAATCGATGGGTCTTACCTATGATCTGAGTTCCACATAATTGTAAATTGCATTTAATCTTGTCCTTTTAGTATCCAGGAAATTATTAGGAAAAGAAAACAACTTTAATGAATGACCTACTTTATGCAAATATTTAATATTATAAAACCCAATAGATAATTTTCAATTGTCAGTTTCCTTTCTCAAAAGCCTCATTGTATATTGACTATGAAGATTCATCAGCAAATTTTGTTATGATTTCAGAGAGCTCATAATTGCTTAAAAGTCACAGAATACCATGACTAGTATTTATATTTTTCCTATTGCACATTTAACTGTAAGAACTGTACCTCATAAATATTAAAGTTCAATAAATAAGGTGAAATATAGTTTTGAGTTTGGCCCATCAAATATGTATCTATTTTATAATTTTTTAATATGTTAAATATTTTTGTGCAATTTCCTAAAAATACCATCCCAACAAAAGCATAACTATTTAACAAAAATAGTTATCCTACTATATCATGAAAAGCCTCATTAGTTTTTTATGATAATTAGCTATTACTGCATCAAAAATTATTAGCTATAATTAAACAAAGGTTCTCTGGAAAGTGAACCAGCATGAATACTTCTTGTCAGTAAATTAAATTGAAAAATCCTTGATTAAGCAATATACACCTAATTTGACATAAAAATGCTGACTTCTCCCTCAAGAACAACTATGGACTCTATTAAAATGGAAATCTTTTATATGAATATCAATTAACAAAAAAGTTCATTCATATGATGTCCTGGTATAGAATAAAAACCATGTACTACATTACATATACAAAAGTCAGGTGAGTTAATATTGATGTCACACAACAAAATAACAACCAAATGTATACACCTAAGTTAAACAGGTTCATGAAATAAAATATATGTTTTTTGGAGAATTCCCTTCTCTTGTTACATTATTTTGGAAGAAAGAGGAAGTTTTCTACTCCCTTAAATAAGTACAGCATCAGAAACTCACAAGGGCAGCTCTACCTTGTCCAATAGGGTTGCTATGAATTGGCACTGACTTGATGGTAATGAATTTTAATAACATTTTAAGCACACTTTGGCTTCTGTGTTTCACACTTTGGCTTCTGTGTTTCTGTGTGTTTGGGGGGATGTGTCTTGAGGGAAGTGGTCAGATAAATTTCAGACCTAATTTCTACAAACATTCACAGGACATGCTGAATGGTCAATGAGTAGTGAAAAACATTCATGTAATAGAAATATTTGGTGATCTCCTTTCACTAGGACCCAAACCAAAGTGCCAGAGTTATGAATGGTGTTAATATAATGGAATTCAAGCATCTTTTCTATGCTAGAGTATTTTTCTTTCAAGAAATTTAGATTATAATAAAGGAAAAGAGTTATTGCTGATTCGGTATCAACGAATTCAGGTTTGTGGGGTTTTTGGGGTTTTTTTAGATACTAATATATGCCTTTGGCTCTTCTTTCTCTTACCATCATAAAAAACAAAAACCTGGTGTTATTGTCAAAGCTCTATGTATATAACTAAGATGAGAAAATGTGTCTCCTTGGATGTTTTGAGTTTATTTTCACCAAATCAGTATCCCTTCCGTATTAGGCTGGTTTTTTTCCTAGAGAAACAAATTCAGATATATATATATGAATTTCAGAGCAAGAAAGAAATGTGTATCCAGGAAGGAATTTATATCACAGAAATGTCCCACCTGCTCCAATCCAGCTCTAGTCCACGAGTCAGATGCTAACAGGAAGCCCCTTCAGACGCATGTGACTGCTGGCTGATGACGCAGGAAGGTGAAGTGGGCAACTGGGAAATCATGGGCCAATAGAGGCAGAGTCCATGGATCCAAAGTTGACAGCAACATGTCAAGGCAATAACAGTCCTCGGAAGCAGCAGGGCACATGGGCCCCCTACTCTAGAAGCTAGACACATGATCCAAGCAAGCAGGAAGAGGAGAGGCGTAATGGAGAGACAAGTTCTCCACAGCATCTCTTATGAAAACACCACATCACAAAGCGGACATCATCAGGCTGTGTGCTGACTGAGTAATTGAACCTTTCCATGGGTGTAATCAAGTTAACACAAAGCTTAATGATCACACTGTCCTTCAGTTCAAGAGAATAGGCAAAGGGGGAAAGGCAAATTATTTTCAGATGTGAATGGATGTCTAGAAAGTCGCCTGATCTACAGGCCAGCCAGTCACATTTTCTTAAAGATCATTTTAATGTTGTAAAGGCATCATGCTTCATTGTTTTTGGCTTTCCAGGTTATTCTACAAAATATTCAGAGATTTTTCTGGTCCAGGTCCAAAGAACCCACCCCAGGAACTCTTTGTAATGGTTTAGGAGATGAAGTGTTATTTTTGTGTGTGTTTTGCGGGGAAATGTTATATTAATGAAATCCAAGGATTGGAGAAATCCAAGGATAGGATTCATTTAGCTAATTCACATTTCAGTGATGTGCCATGTCTTCAAGAGATGTGTGTTTGAAAATTTTTGAAGATCTCATTTATGTTTCTGCGTAGATAAGAGCAGTATTTTCCATCCACCTGGTCTGTGCTACTGGCAATGAGATCAGATTTGACTTAAACTCAACTGTGGAAGAAGACTTAGATGAGCTAAGGAGCTGGGGATTTGTTCCTCCACGCAAGAAACTGAGCAGAGAAAGATTCCTAAAGATACGTTGTTGGTGTTTATGTTTTTTGTTGCCATTGAGTTGATTATGATTAAAAAATGTAAGCATACTGCCAGATTTTATTTCCAAGGTACTGGGTCAATTTGAACTGTCAAATTACCTGTTAGTAGTCCACTGCACCACACAGGGATTACTCCTAAAGGTATAGAATTTCTCAACTAAGAAATAGAAACTTCTTCTATCCATTCTGTTTTCTCTTTACTGTGATTGGAGCTGGCATGGTTTCAGAATCTATATTCCATGCAAGTCACATGGCTCAAATTTGTATTATTTCAGAATCTTTCAGTTTGTCAAATTAAAGCCCTTAATATTTTTTTCTTCCAAAATATGACTACGAGAAACACTAATATACAAAATTGCTATAATGTCCTTTAAAAGATTTCTGACCTCACAGATATGCAAGATAGGCAAACACTCAGAATAAACCAAAGCAAAAATAAAAAGAAGAAGGGGAGAAGATGGAAGGTGAACAAAGGTGGATGGTATATGGAAACTCAGCGCCTTAGGGCTTGCCTGGTCTACAACATCAATACGATATTATGCATAATTGTTTTAGACAGTGGTAAATAGGAATTTTTTCCATACTCCATTTTCCTATGGCAGCTAGCATAAAAAGTCATGGTTCAAAGGGCCTCATACATGTTAGAACCTAGAACTTAACTGTCTTTTGTTGAGCTTCAGTCTCTGGGATCAGTCAGAGAATAACTTTTCATTGAGCACTTGCCATTTGCTACGCATAAAGCGGTGTTTGGATCAGGTCCTTGAGAGACCAAAAAAGACCATGCTTAGTGAGGTTTAGAGTCTTGGGAAGAAGAGAGCCATTTCTCATGCTATGGGGAACTTATCCCAGGAGACAGTCTCCTTGAATTCCTCCCAGGAGGCGTAAAGGATGTGGAGAAGTATAGGAGTCTTCCAGGTAGGTGGACCAGGATGGCGGGCCAGAAGTGGCGCAGACGCAGATTCTTTTGAGCACATCGGAGAAATCCAGGAGGAAAAGGCCAGGGAATCAGAGCATATAGAACATGGTGTATTAGGGACTTGGGATTTTAGCTTCAGTGTAATGTATAGAGAGTGAATGGCTTTAAGTTTGCTCATGATAAAATTAGGGCTACTTTCTTTTGTTCTCAGTGCAGTGGTATTTGTACAACAAATTAACATAATTGACTATAGCGATATAGAAGGTGGAATAGGGCAGATGAGGTTGAATTAGTCACTAAAACAAGATATTAGTGACCTAAACTAAATAACAATATGAATAACATGAATGGACATATTTGTACATTTAATCGAATGTATATGTATTCCATGTAGAGAGACATAAATCATATCAGAATAAAGCTATGCATTTTTAATACTGTGGTGAGAAGTGATCACATTCATTTAATAGAGAAGAAGCAGGTCTGGAGCAGGAGGAGAATCTGTAAATTACCGTGTCATCTATCAAAGAGAAATTGTTGAACAGACTTGTGCTTAAGAGGTCTGGAGTATTGATGAGAGATAGCTGGACCTCAATGAGATGTTTGTGAGAAAGCACTTGCTTGGTGTCTCAGTTTACTGATGTTGCTGAAATCAAACATACCACAAGGGGTAGTTTTAAAGAAAAGAAATGTATGTCTTCTCAGTTCAAGAGGCTAACAATCCAGTCAGTATCTGGTTTTCATAGGCCATATTTCATGCTGTTTTTAGAGCTACAGTGATTGTTGGAGATCTGGACTTACAGATTTACCTGATGTGCTTTGTTGTTTGTGTTAGGTGCCTTCAAGTCATTTCCAAGCCCATTTTGGGAAGAACAAAACACAGCTGGGTCCTGTGGCATCTTCATAAATTTATATTTGAGCCCCTTGTTGCAGCCACTAGGTCAAGCCATCTTGTTAAGGTTCTTCTTTTTCACTGCCATTCTGTCTTACCAAGCACGATGTCTTCATCCGGGGACTGGCCTCTCCTGATAACCAGCCTCTCTCGTTAACATGATTGAGTCGGGCCACCCTTGACTCTAAGGAACATTCTGATTGGACTTCTTCCAAGACAGATTTGCTTGTGTTTTGGAAGTCCATGGTATGTTCAATATTCTTCTCCAGCACCACAATTTAAGTGCATACGTGTTTCTGTGGACTTCCTTAGTCAATGTCAAACTTTGACATGCATATAAGGCAATGGCTTGTGTCAAGTGCACCATGGTCATCAAAGTCACATCCTGGCTTTTCAGCCCTTGGAAGAGGTCAGGTGCAGCAGATTTACCCTGTGCAGTGCATTGTTTGATCTCTTGGCTGCTTCTTCCTTGAGCATTGATGGTGGGTCCCAGCAAGACGAAATCCTAGACAACTTCAATTTTGTCTGTTTATCACGATGTTATCTACTAGTCCAGTTGTGAGGATTTCATTTCTTCACATTGAGTTGTAATCCATACTGAAGGCAACAATCCCAGATCTTGATCAGCAGTGTTTCAAGTCCTCCTCAATTTCAGCAAGCAAGATTGTGTCATCTGCATATCACACCAAACAAAGACCTCATCCATTAGTACAGGATTTCAACTTTAAGAGGGGCGCAATTTAATACATATGAGATGACATCGGACCAATTAGAAAGAGCAAAGACTCCTAAGCAATGAATATAGACAACAGGAGGAGCCCACAAGCCAAATAGCGTGAACTTTAGTATTTAATGGATGAGATGCTTTAAGAAAGAAATGACAATGCTATGCTTTTCTGTTTTGTTTTGTTTGTCTTTGATGCCTGATCCCTTCCATGCCTTGTGATCTCACAGACTGATGTGATTCTTCCTGTGGGCTTTGTTGTTTCTCAGTTAGATGATCCCTTGTTTATCTTCTAGTCTATAGGACCCCAGATTCTATATCTTTTGAAAGCTGGGCACCATCAGCTTTTTTCACTGCATTTGCTTATGCACCCACTTTGTTTTCAGTGATCGTGTTGGGGTAGGCTCGTGTGCTTCTTCCATGCAGGCTTGTTATTTCTTAGCTAGATGTCCACCTGTTTATCTTCAAGCCATTAAGATGCCAGACACTCTATCTTTTGATAGCTAGGTACTATCAGCTTTCTTCACCATTTTTGCTTATGCACCTGTTTTATCCTCAGCGACAGCGCTGGGACAGGCTGGTGTGTTTCTTCCATGTGGGTTTTGTTGTTTCTCAGCTAGATGGCCGCTTGTTTACCTTCAGGCCTTTAAGACTTCAGATACTATATCTTTTGGTAGCTGGGCACCATCAGCTTTCTTCACCACATTTGCTTTTTCAGCCATTGTCTTCAGTGATCATGCCAGGAAGGTGAGCATATCAGACTGCCGAATCATTAGAACAAAGTGTTCTTGTGTTGAGGGAGTACTTGAGCACGGAAACACTGTCCATCTGTTTCCTTAATACTAATCCTATACATGTATGTATGTAGATCTATTTCCCCCTCGTCATATATAAATAGCTTTATATGCCTGTATTTAGATCTCTATAACTACCCTTTGCCTCCTAGTTCTTTGCTCTATTTCTTTGTACTTTCCTCTTGTCCCACTATCACGTTCAGCCTTAATTTGGGTTTTAGGAATTCCTTTCTATTACATTGCCCTTGATCCAGCCTTGCCAGACCTCTTACACCTTCCTTGTCAATGATTTTGGATCACTTGTTGTTCCCTTGCCCCTGGGTTTGTTAACACCCACTTCCTTTTTCCCACCTCCCCTTCTCCCATGTCCCCTCAGAGCTGGAGCTGTCAGCCATTGTTCTCTCTTCTGGCTTGTTTATCCTGCTTATCCCTTCCAGGTAGACATGATATCTGCCATCAGATATCAGGAATCAAAGACAAAAAATGATAGCATTATGAATGAGGGGGAGTCCTGACTGGGGACCCAGGGCCCATCTGTAGGAATTTGACCATCCCCTTGCAGAAGGGCTGTGGGGAGGAGATGAGCCATTCAAAGTGCAGTGTAGCAATGCTGAAACATACAATTTTCCTCTTGTTCTTGAATGCTTCCTCCCCACCAATATCATGATCCTAATGCTATCTTACAAATTCGGTTGGACTGCAGGATGTACACTGGTACAGATAGGAACTGGAAACACAGGGAATCCAGGACAGATGAACCCCACAGGACCAGTGGTGAGAGTGGTGATACCGGGAGGGCAGAGGGAAGGTGAAGGGGAAAGGTGGAACAGATTACAAGGATCTATATATAACCTCCTCCCTGGCAGAGGGTCAGCAGAGAAGTGGGTGAAGGGAGACTTCGGATGGTGTAAGACATGACAAAATAACATTAATTTATAAATTATCAAGGGTTCATGGGAGAAGGGACAGCAGGGAGGGAGGGGAAAAACGAGGAGCTGTAACCAAGTTCTCAAGTAGAAAGCAAATGTTTTAAGGGTGGTGATGGCAACATATGTACAAATGTGCTGCATACAATGGATGGATGCATGGGTTGTGATAAAAGTTGTATGAACCCCCAATGTCCTGTGACATTTTCAGGTAAGCATTGGACTCGTTAACCTGAATCTCAGTGGTTCAAACCTACTAGTCACTCCATGGGAGAAAGATAGGGCAGTCTGCTCCCCTAATAATTTACAAAAGTTTGGAAACTATCTAAGGTCTCTATTCATCAGAATTGACTTGATGTTATAGGATTGGGCCTGGATTTGGGATCCATTGTTTGAGGAAATATAATGGAGTTCAACTTTGTAAAGTAATTTCCCTTCCACAAAGAATGGTGGAAGTGAGTTAACGGAGGAAATGTTCTGCAAGAAGTCCATGATGACTATACATAGAGGAGCCACCAAAAGAGACTAAAGATGCCCAACCAAGAACTGTAGTCTTAGGCAAATATGAAACATAGTCTATTTTGACGTTCGAAAAGAAAAAGCATTCAATGGCTCAGGAAAATTTACAAAGATATCGTAAAGCATCATGTGAAAACAAAATGAAATAAAAATTTTTAAACTCCAAAGAGGTATGTGACAGTGGCATATAAGAAAATACTTGAAAATGATTATATACTGTTACTTTTTCCACTTTGGTAAATGAAAACAACGGTGAATTTTTTCTTTCTTCTTTATTTAATCTGTTAACAATGCACTCTCTCAGGTCAAGACCTTGCATTCCAAGTTGAAGCCTGTGGCAAAATTTTATAGATGAATTATAAATCCCTGAAAATGGAGATTTATAATGGAAAATCTCGAAAACCATACTTAATGTATCCTGTCTAATAAAGGCTAACTCTATGACTGTGTCAGATAGCTTTGATAGTAAGATTAAATAAATGAGAAATGTTGAGAGGAAAATATTTAAGACATAACCCTTTTTTTGGTACCGGTATGTATTACAGTAGGCCATACACATTGAAATTATGTAAAAATATATCTGTTCTACCCATATATCGGACTATAAGATATGACAAATTATCTGGGGGAAATAATGGGTTATTAAGATATGGACTATAATATCATTGTCAATCTATAAAACTTTTACAACCCAGTCTGATTTGCACAGAGATTATATCCCCAAAAGCTCAGTGCCAAAGACACATGTTAATAAGCTCACAACTTTTAATTAAGCAATATGTAAAAGTAGATTCCCATTAACTGTGATTTGTGGGCTAGTTCATTTCAGTGGGCCCCGACTACCAGACACATATTCAATACAAATCAGGCAGCTTGCACATGAGCCAGTTTCATGTGAGCTTATGAGGGAAGTTTTATTACAGGTTCAGAGGAGCAGTGCAAAGAAACTACTTTCTCCAAAAAATTAAGACAGATCAAAACCTAATCCTCCTATGGAGCTTACTTAATGAAATGATTCATTGTTTATTTGCAATAACACAATAATTGCTCATACCGTTAATTATCATACTTATGATGATCTGACCTAAGGGGTTAGCGTCTTTATCATCATAACCAATAGAAGGCAGCTCTGGTAGTTGGTTTCTGTCATTGGGGGCAAGTTTAAGTACCTTTTCATTGCGTTTTCAAAAGGAAGAGTCTGGGTGCAAGAGGGTGGGTTATGGAATTAATGGCCTAAGCAGACTGGTTAAGTGGGAGGGAGAAGGGGTGAGGGATAAGGCTGGATCAATAAGATAAAATTTTCCAGCAATTAAAGTGCTTGTTCCAAAACCAAAACAAAACTGTGGAGCAACCAGGGGAATATATGACCTCATAATTAAGGACATATTTAGAGTAAAGAAGAGTCCAAGACAGAGGAAAGTATGGTGCTAATTGACTGCATAGACAGACCATAAAGAATCTCTAGAAACAAACAAAGAAAAACCACCAAGACTTTGGAAAATCTAGATGGTTTACGACATCCTGAGTAAAATGTTTGAGTTAATTATTAATCAAGAAGCTACACATTTATTTAATACTCATGGTTCAGACATTTTATCAAGCTCATATAAACATAAAATTCCATGTATTATTTAGAGAGTAACTCTTAAATAAGTAGTTTCAAATGCCATTACTATCAAACATCAAATCTTATACTCTATTCTGCCTATTTTACACTTTATTAATTTAAACTGACTTATCTGCTGACTCTGGCATCTATAAAGTTATTGTGATAATAAATGTCATCAAAATTAATTTTAATTCTCTGCACACCACCTGTTCACTTGTCTCTCACCGCTATTATTTATTTGTTTGTTTGTTTCTTTATTTATTTACATAGTCCCTATTTATTTTTTTAAATTAGGAAAAGTTTATGTCCAAGGGGAGGAGGTGCTGGGAATCCCATTCTCTCAACATTAGCAATTGACTGATGTTAATATTTTGGTAAGGGATCCTGGTGAAGAAAAAGTGGGTAACAGTCTGGCCACTAATCTACAGGTTCATTTTTGAGCCCAGTGGGCACGAAGGCAATATGCTCCCATAAAGATTAGAACCTAAGACACTGCACGGGGCAGTTGTACTCTGTCCTGTAAGTATGCTGTTGGTCAGAATCTAAATGCGAATGGATGCCTACATTTGTAAGTATGTTTAGTTTTGGTGGAAATATATTCAGATTATATGGAATCTGGGTGGCATTGTGGTTATGGTTTGGGCTGCAATCTGGAAGGTCAGTAGTTTGAATCACCAGGAACTCCATGGGAGCTAGCAAGACAAGACTTTGTACTTGGACAAACAGTTATGGTTTCCGAAACTCAACAGGCAGTTCTACTCTGTGTGAGAGGATCCCTAGGAATCAGCAGCAACCTGACGTCTGTGAATTTTGTTTTGTTTTTTAATTCATTTATGCACAATAATCTATGTTGTTTAAGCGCATCATACATGTATTTCCAAGACAGTTAATATATTGTGGTTTTTAAAAATGCTGTTAACTCACTATATAAAGGGTAAGCAAACTATGGCTCACAAGCCAAATCTGCCTCAACATTTGTTTTGAGGAATAAAATGTTATCGGAGTAGAAATACATGTATTCCTTTAAGGATTGTTTATGTGTTGTTTTGAAGTCTGCTACTGTGGTACTATAAACAGAAAATATCTATCATCTGCCCATTTACAGAAAAATGTGCAGAACCCTTGCCAAGAATAGACACAGGAGTAGAGGGTTTGGTTGATGCAGTAAAATTGTCCTACTTCGGAAGGCTACATTTGTGTCATGTAGAAAATGATTTCAGATTATGAGAAACATTCTTTTGTGCGCACTATTAACTTTTGAGGATGCAGCTTTTTTCAAAATTGTGTGAAAGTTCATTAAAAGCACATCCTCCTGTGGTGGAGCAAGATTGCACCATAAGCAGATGGCGCGCTACTACTACTATGACCCCTATAGGCAATAACAGGTAGAAACTTGCAAAATCCATGATGATAAGACTCTGGAATCCCTTCAGAGTTTCTGAAACGTAAAGAACAAGAAAGAGATGACATACAAATAGTAGGAAAGTTTGGGTTTTCTTATACCCGTGTTCTCTGTTTTGGGGTTTTACTTTTTATTGGTGTAGCACCTTTTAGATAGTGGTGCTGACCACAGGCCCACAGACAGAGTCTGATTGCTGTATCTTTAGAAATATAGAGCTGACTTTAAAAGCAAATTATGGTGTGTGTGCTGTTACCTGCTGGATGGCCGCCTAACAAACTGAAGTAATGTGTTTCTCTTGAAGTGTGAGCAACATAAAGATCATCAGGTAGCGACTGAGGGCTGTGATCACCTGCATCCTCCTGAGGCGCATGTCTATGTATTAATGGCAGATGGTTGTGCTAAGCTGGCTTGACCAGAGAAACAAATCCAAGGACACTCATATATGTGGAAGAAGGAGCTTTATATCAAGGAGTAATTGTCTACCAAGAAATCATCCCAGCCCACTGCAACTCAACTCCATCAGTCCCTTTTCAGACTCACTCAGCCACATGCAATGATGCAGAATACAGGAACATCACTGGCTGGTGGGTGCAAAGTCGTGTGGATTCAATGACAGTGGATGCATCTCCAGGGCTCTCGCAGACATCTACAGGAAGGTGAAGGCAGACAGAGAGGGGGGCTGGCCTCCAGAGAGCCATTATCTCTGTAGTCCTCAAATCAAGCTGCAACCTGATTGATAGGTTAAACTCCGTCCATATGTTCTTATGGGTGGTGTGTTGGCTCCAACTATCACAATGGTGGAGGCAAAATTCTTTTGGAAACCACCATTCCAAAAATGTCATGTAAGCTATAGAATTGAAAACACAATAGGAATGCTTAAGACAATGTCCGTGCATAAAAAATGGCCTGGAAAAAATTATATGTTCCCCTTGTGTACTTATGTACAGTGAAAATCTGACTTAAGTGCTGGAGATTGGTCACAGAGTAAAGTCAATGCTGAATGATGGAAAGGTTTTTGTGGTTTTACTTGTCTTTTAAAAACTTTCCAACCATGACATTCAAGGGCAAAACCAATAACCAAACTAAGCCCACTGCCATTGAGTTGATTCTGACTCATTGCGACATTTTGTAGGTGTGCTGAGGCTTTGTAAATCTTTACAAGAAAAAAAAAATCTTTACAAGAGCAGTCGACCTCACCGTTCTTCTGCAGAGAGGTGGGGTTGAATTGCTGACTTTGTGGTTGCCAGTCCAAAGTGTACCCAACAGCAACACAAGAGCTCCATGTTCATAAATATTTATTTCAAAATGTTAATTGAACACAACGTCAAGAACAAAGTCTTCTTAATTCACTCATGTCCAGGAAGGTAGTCTTAGAAAAAAATATCTATGGGGTCTCACTTAAAAAATGAATGGATACAGCATTCAACAATTGAACAACAACAAAAGAAAAACCGGGGACAGTGAATAATCTAATTTACAGAATTATAATACTGTAATAGCCAAATGCCTCCATTTCAACAAAAATCATAAGGCATACAAAGAAACAAGGTAGAACAACACATTTCAGGACAGTTTGTTCTAAGCATGCTCTCTATAACTCCCACTGAACAACTTTTTCCTAATGGATTTGGCAGGAAAAAGTAGGGTAAGATACTGATAGGATTCAGTTGTGAGTGCTTATTAACTGGATTAATTGTGATGACCACTCTGCTGGGTATAAAATAACTCATCTCAGAAGCAGGTGGGCATCACCACATCAACAAGAGCCAGACATAGACTGTCTGGCCTCTGAGATCCCTGTGCAGTGAATCTACTTCATCCAGGAAAGCAGCTGTGATACTAGAAAAGTGACAAAAGCAGCTGTAGCCTTCAAACCGGGAGCCAACGCATGAGACAGAATGGTGGCCTTTGCAGTACACAGAGCAACTAAACCTGACTGCAATGGGGCAGGAAGCTGGCGTGTGGAGTGGTGTGTCTTTGGCCACTTGAGTTGTTGAGTTAGGCTTGCTGACCCCCTGAGCTGGAACTGTGCGCCTTAGAGCAGGGTGGCAAGCGCTTTAAACCTATATGAGCAGGGAGTTTTGTAACATTGCTTGACCGGGGCGGAAGTCAGGCCAAGACTAAGGGCCAGAGAGAAGCCTGTTTGTAGGCATGGCATAAAATGCAGTATCCTGACTAAATAACTGTATCATGGGCATATTTCACTTGAATTATAACATTTTAACTTCCCTTATACACCCCAGAAACCAAGAGCATTGTCTGTGAGATCTGTGTGATCACTGCTATACATTGTAGAATCCAGCTGAGAAGCAAGGGTCCCAGTTTAGACCCTGGTGGTATAGTGAGTTATCGGTTGGCCGGCAGTCAGCCTGAGGGAGAAAAATGAGGCTTTCTACTCCTGTAACTAGTTATAGTCTAACAGGCTTAGAACCTGAAGGGGCAGTTTTACTCTGCTTATAGGGTCGCTATGAGTCTGTTCTTTAATTTTAACAATTTATTGGGGCTCATACAATTCTTATCACAGTTCATACATATACATACATCAATTGTATAAAGCACATCTGTACAGTCTTTGCCCTAATCATTTTTTTCTCCTCTTTTCTTTTTTTACATTTTATTAGGGACTCATACAACTCTTATCACAATCCATACATATACATACATCAATTGTATAAAGCACATCCATACATTCCCTGCCCCAATCATTCTCAAAGCATTTGCTCTCCACTTAAGCCTCTTGCAACAGGTCCTCTTTTTTTTTCCCCCTCCCTCCCCTCTCCCCCCTCCCTCATGTGCCCTTGGTAATTTATACATCGTTATTTTGTCATATCTTGCCCTATCCGGAGTCTCCCCTCCCCCCTTCTCTGCTGTCCCTCTCCCAGGGAAGAGGTCACATGTGGATCCTTGTAATCAGTTCCCCCTTTCCAACCCACTCACCCTCCACTCTCCCAGCATCGCCCCTCACACCCTTGGTCCTGTAGGTATCATCCACCCTGGATTCCCTGTACCTCCAGCCCTCATATGTACCAGAGTACAGCCTCTGCCCCATCCAGCCCTGCAAGGTAGAATTCGGATCATGGTAGTTGGGGGGAGGAAGCATCCAGGATCTGGGGGAAAGCTGTGTTCTTCGTCGGTACTACCTCGCACCCTAATTAACCCATCTTCAATCCTAAACCCCTCTATGAGGGGTTCTCCATTGGTCGACACTTGGGCCTTGGGTCTCCACTCTCCACTTCCCCCTTCATTTAATATGGTATATATATATATATATATATATATATATATATATATATATATATATATATATATATATATATATATATATACATATACACACAAATACACATACATACACTTATATCTCTTTTTTTTGCATGATGCCTTATACCTGGTCTCTTCGACACATCGTGATCCCACTGGCTGGTGTGCTTCTTCCATGTGGGCTTTTTTGCTTCTGAGCTAGATGGCCGCTTGTTCACCTTCAAGCCTTTAAGACCCCAGACACTATCTCTTTTGATAGCAGGGCACCATCACCTTTCTTCACCACATTTGCTTATGCACCTATTTGTCTTCAGCGATCCTATCATGGAGGTGTGCAGTCAAGGATATGATTTTTTGTTCTTTGATGCCTGGTAACTGGTCACTTCGGGACCACTCGATCACACAGGCTGGTGTGTTCTTCCATGTGGACTTTGTTGTTTTTGAGCTAGATGGCCACTTGTTTATCTTCAAGCCTTTAAGACCCCGGTCACTATCTCTTTTGATAGCCGGGCACCATCAGCTTTCTTCACCACATTTATTTGTTCACCCACTTTGGCTCCAGCCGTTGTGTCGGGAGAGTGAGCATCATAGAGTTCCAATTTAATAAAAGAAGGTATTCATGCATTGAGGGAGTGTTTGAGTAGAGGCCCAAGGTCCTTCCGCCACCTTAATACTTGACCTATAAAGATAGACACATAGATCTATTTCCCCATCCTCCTATATATATTTGCATGTACATGTCTTTGTCTAGACCTCCATGAATGCCCTTTGACTCCTAGCTCTTTCCTCCATCTCCCTTGACTTTCCTCCTGCCCTACTACCATGCTGCGTCGCCACCTGGGCTAGAGTATACCTCTTCTCTAAGCAACCTTACCCTTGATCATTTCCCACCAGGCCTGCCACTCCCCCCTCTCTACCATTTGGGGTCCCATGTTTTTCCCTTGTCCCTGTGTTTGTTAACACCACTTCCTTACCACTCCTACCCCCCCACCCCAAGTCCCCCCGGAACTGTCGGTCCCGTTGTTTTTCCTCCAGATAGTTCATCCAGCCTGTCCTATTCAGACAGACCTGTGGAGACACTAACATGCACGAAAACAAGACAGAGGAAAACAAAGCAACAGTATACAACCAGACAACAAAACAACAAAAACAAACCACTGACAAAGAACAGAACAAAACAGTTCACAAGAGAAAAGCTTATAGTTAGTTCAGGGATCGTTTGCTGGCCCTTAGGAGCGTTTTCCAGTCCAGTCTGTTGGGGCAACACTCCCTGGCCCCAAAGTCCACTTTCAGCATTCCCTGGGGACCTTGCCACTCCATTCCCTTGCTGTTCCGCTGCACTCCCCCAGTGATTTGCCTCGGTGTGGTGGGATCAGGTCAGGTGCAATTCCCACACTGTGTCTCCAGTGCAGTCCCCTGTATCGCCCTTAGTCACTGATTGGCATCATTTCTCATAGTGGGGCCAGCCATGTTGTTTTCTCGAAATTTGTATGTTTCATCGTTGCTACATTGCACCCTGACTGGCTCATCTCCTCCCTTAGACCCTTCTGTAAGGGGATGTCCACTGGCCTACAAATGGACTTTGGGTCTCCTCTCAGCTAAAGTTATGCATTGCATTAATATATTTTCTAACAATGAGTCATAGATCAGTGGTTACATAAACTTCATTTGAGAACCAGTTATTTTATCACTTTAGGGCTACCTGAAACTAGATAATATTTTCCTCAGGTATGTGTCTGTGCATTTTTGTATATAAGTGTTTCTGTGTAGTCATATATGTGTGTGAACATATTTTCTTTGTTGAATACATTAGACCTACACTTTTGTTGAATGGGATATGAGACATATGTTTTATACAAGTTTACAAAGACTAACTACTCATTCAGAAAAATAATTTAAATAGAATAAGAGTTATGGTTTTACTGAAGTAAATGATAAAAAAATCTACACTGTGATTTGTTTCTTCCTTTTTTGGGGTAAGGTATGTTTCAGCATATTGATACAGTAATTCAAATTCTCTACATATATGTGGGACCTTTATTTTTCTTTATAAATTTCTTGTTCCATATAATTGTTCCTTACACTTCCACAGAACTCTGTGCCTATACATTTTAACAATTCGTATCTGTAGTTATGCCATATATATCAGTGTTAGCAAATATTTTTGCAATTTTAATATGACTTCTTGGTCAGTCATACCAGAAGAGTTAACTAACATAGACCTTTAGCACTTAAAAGCTATTTATTAATATAGATGTTCTTATATTTCCTAATGACATCAGCTTTTAAAAAGTCTATTATTTTTATATTGTTTCTAGCTTCTAACATTTTATTTATTTATGTATCATAAAAATACTGTTATCTGAACATAGCCTTGGCCACATCTCATAAGTTTTCATAAGTAGTGTTTTAATTACTTCATTATCATTAATTTATTAATAGCTTATGATTGCAATTTTTATTTCCTCATTGGCCCACAAGTAATTTACAAAATTCTCCCGCATATGTGCCCTTTTTATATAAACTTATGCCTTTCAAATATAAACTTCCTTTATTGTTTCCATGCATCATTTTCTAAATATGCATTGCATGACTTCCGTTATGCATGATTTAGTGTTTTGTTTACTTTTTGTCATGACAATCTAATAGGTGCTACTTTCCCATAAGAACAGAATAGTATGATTGCTTTGATTGAGATTATATAACATTAACATCTTTCAACTTAAAATATCTTAATTTATTGTGTTTTCATGTTATATATGTTAATGCATACTTAGAAGTTGGTCAGAAATACATTAAATTTCTTTAAAGAATGTAAGCCTCCAGGAATCATTTTTTCCCTCCTAAACAAAACCAACCATGGGTTAGGTTCAGGATGATTTATTAACACCTTGAAAGACAATTTTTATAATTGGTTTGGTTTCTTTTTTTCCACTTCTCCTTCACCTGTATGTGTTTTACCAAGAAGCTGATATAAAGAAACCCTCCTGCATGATTATTTGGGTAAAGAAATATGGCTAACTACGAAGTCAGCAATTTTAAACCACCAGCAGCACCATTGAGAACGATGAGGTTTCCTGCTCCCACGAGAAGTTTACAGTCTCAGCAACCCACACAGGCAGTTCTACCCTGTCCTAAAACTGGTCTATGAGTTGGGATCACACTGATTGCAGTGAATGTCGTTTGGATTTCAGTTCATGGAATGAACCAAGTCACATCCTTTCCCTTGCATGTATCTTTGAGTTCTACCACAGTCGAAGATGTGAACCTAGACTCGTCCTGTATTTCTATGGGGCATCTTTAAGAACACTAGAAGCTGTGACTTCACGTCATCCTTTCTGTTCCTTAGAGAGAGTGTAAATGTTGATGCAGTTGTTATGAACATCATGTAACCTGAAAATCCATATCTATAGTTCCAGGCGGGACTTCGGTAGAAACAAAAAGACCTACTGTGACTTTGGGATATCTTTTGCTTCTGATTCTGAAACCTCTATCGGTCAACCTTGGTTTAACCCTAATATGTAGAACTGAGCTGCACCCACCACCGTGGGAGCCATTTCCTGAAAGCATCATGAGTTTCTATGGGTCATTGCAGCGAATAAAACAACCCCGGGCAATAGACTTGAAAGAGAAGTTGGGGGAAATGGAGCAGACTAGCCTCTTGGAGGAATTTGAAATTTGTGACATCTTAAATCTCCAACAATGTGAGACTAGTCTGAAAGAAATTATTATCACACTTGGCCCTTTGAACTTCTTTTTGGTCCTCAAACTCAAAAAAGATAAAAGATTTGAAAGAAACAATATTTGAGTCCTCTGAAGATGCCCAAACTGTGTGTGTGTGTGTGTGTGTGTGTGTGTGTGTGTGTGTGTGTGTGTTAGAGAGAGAGAGACATCTAAGACTGGAGGATTCTTCAGGGAAGAGTTAAAGAAAAGCACAAAGAAACAAAGCACAAAACTGCTGTCAAGTCATTCTGACTCATATTGACTCTCAAGGACAGAGTGGGAGAATGGTTCCCGGAGAATTCCAAGGCTGCAAATCTTTAAAGCAGGAGACCACCTCATTTTTCTCCCGCAGAGCCCTGGGTGGGCTTGAACAGCTGTCTCAGCAGTTAGCAGGACAACGCACTGCATGCTATTCCACCAGAGGAAGAATTAGAATGTAGAAGCACTGCTTTCCAAACGATACGGATGTAAATGGAGTACATGCCGAGAGTAATTTCACATTTTGATATTTTTGTGTTAAAAAGGTTTCTGTGCCTGGCTAGCAATGGTTTTGACTTAATGTTGTGTTCACTGCCCGAGAGAAAAGGAAGCTACATCCTTGTCATGCAAGGTTTGCATGCAGGAACAGGTTAACAAGCGAAGGCTGTGGGAAGCAAGTTTTGTGGTATCAAGGGATGGTGACTTCTAATTCTTGCAGGAGAATATGATTGCTTTATTGGAATTGTTGGCTGTTGGAAAACAATCCCAGTACTCATAAACAAGCAAGAACTCTGCTGCGTTCCCTTTAATAGAGGAATGAGGAACCTTAATCATGGGAACAGAGTGGGCCCTGCATTTAGGACATGTGAGGGCTTCCTGTTTTTATGAGATGTTGTGGCAGGCCACCAGAGAAGGCTTTAATTTTAGGACTTACAACATACATAAGAAGCTCTACGTATGTGTGATACATACATGTATGAATACATATTCATATATGTTTATATATATATATGCATATATATATGAGAAGCAGAGAAAGAGACAGACACAGAGAGTAGATCTCTGGTGATACAATGATTAACACTCGACCAAAAGATTATTGTTTCAAACTTAGCAAACATCACTATAGGAGAAAGAAATGAAACTCGTCTGTGATGATTATAGACAGAACCCTAGGGGATATGCTGAACAAAATGTCAGTCACAAAAATATAAATAGTGTATGATCGCAATTTTATTAAATGGCAAGTGTAGGTATTGTGATAGTTAGATTTCTTGTGTCAACCTAGCCAATGAACACACGTGGGATTAATTTGAAGGTCAGAGCAATAAATGAGCCCCGCCTTCCCTTCTCTTACTCTCTAATGGTTGAACCAGTGTGTGGTTGCCTTAGCTAGTTCTCTGCCTCAGCTGGCAAGACTCACTTCCTGTGAGACATTCCTGAACAGAGGTCACATGGACCTTCTCTGATGCTGCCCTGGGTGCTGGAGAGGCTGCGTGGAGACCCCTGCCAGCGCTGAGATGCTTACACCACCACTAGATTCAAAGACTTTCTACTCACTAGCCGGTGTTTGTCCTGCATTCGGTGACATTGTATGTGTTTTGTGAGTTGGAGGAGGACTTTGTAGATTGGTGTTGGACATATGTTGGACTTATGGGCGTGGACTGGACCAGGTTGGGATGCTTTCTTAATGTACACTTACCTTTTATATATATAAAATCTCTCTTATACACATACGAGTTTCTGTGGATTTGTTTCTCTAGTCTACCCAGACTCACACATGTGTACATACAGGCAGCAATGCCCGTTGATGCTTACCTTGGTGTGGGGGCATTCTTTAGGCAGTGATGCCTTTTTGCTTAAGAGGAAAGGAAGTGTAGCACCGAATGCAGGCCTAAGTTGGCACGGTGCTTAACGTTGATTAATGCTATTCGTGCCACTACATTATCTTGAAGAAAAAAGGATGTGTTAGCATGTGGCTCTCTGGTGGTATAGTGTTGCTAACCACAAGGTCAGCAGTTCCAACGCACCAGTTGCTCCTCAGGACAAAGAAGAGGCTTTCTGCTCCCTGAAAGATTTATGCCCTCAGAAACCCACAAGACCAGTTATACTCCTATAAAGAGTTACAGTCTCAGAAACTCAAAGGGAAGAGTTACACCCTATCCTATTGGGTCTCTATGAGTCAGAATTGACTCAGTGGAAGTGAGTTTGGCTTATGGTTTGTATGAAGGAGCTATCGTGGCCCCATAGCCACCCTTGTGAAATTTACAGTTTCACAAACCAAATTTAGAGTGTATATAAGTCAGAATTTGTTCAATGGCAGCAGGTTTGGGGTGCTTTCTGCTTTGTTTCATACTTTTAATTTGGTGTGTTGTATATTATAACACAAAAATGATACAGAGATGGAGTGCATCTATAAGGTTTGTACATGTATGTGAACATGTGTAAATTATTAATGACTAATATATGTAATGAAGCACAATCATTTGAGGACATCTGGTATAAGCATTTATAAAAAGGAAATTCCATAATGCCATCAAGACATTTTCCCTCTGCTTGTACAAGCATTATCAGTTAATTTACTTAATAAATCTGAGGACCAACAAAGACTTAGAAATGCTGCTTCCAATAGAATGCTCCCATGCTGTGATTGGTGAAGTGATAAGTAATTTGCTTTTAAAGCCAGCACATACCACTTAGCACCATATTTAACTGAAGGGTGAAAATCACTCATTTTTCATCCACTTTCTCAACTGACACTTGGTGTAATCTAGCGATTGTCATTGAGCGTAATACTAAGAACATTTAATAAATATTGCTATATATTTACAGCAGCCATTTGACATTTTAATTTCTTCACATATGTATGTTTGTCCCTTAATATAACTGCATATAGGATGAATAATCTATTTAGTCAATGAGAACACAGTAGATTCTAATAAAATGATCTATGAAAGTATGTGTTTATTTACAGCTTTCAATTACATATTGTCTATTTTACATCATGTATTATCTCTATATAAGAAAAAATATCAATGCTAATAAGACAAGCCAGTTAAAAACCTAGTATAACCTTAGAGATAGAAATTCTAACTAAATCATTCATTGAGCAAGTATATATGAGATTACATAGAAATTGAAACTTGTTTTTCTAACCCTTAGGAAGAATTAGCAGCACAAATTAACTTCAATATACTGGGAAGAATGACTGGATTGACAAATACATCACCCCCACTCCAGAAACCCATCTTCACTTTTGAAATAGTCTCAAAGAAAAAGAGGTCTTTCATTTTTCTCTTGAGAACCAACCATATATTTATATGCATAAAATGACAATTAGTGTGTCTCAATGTCAGTACAAATGCTAGATACTAGCATGCCTTATTTAAATATTGAGTTAAATTATACCACTAAACTCATGTACATTGGAAGAGTTATTTTCCAGTGAGAAAAGAGAACTCTTTAAAAAAAAAAGCCAGTAAATCTCTACCCATGAGATCTATACACTTACATAATTTTGACAATATGCAAGTTTTAAGGGAACTCAAATGTTGACCTGGTTACTTAATATTTAATACTCAGTATAATAAATCAACTATGAATAAATCAAAACAATAATGCAACAACAGAATTATGTAGATTTGTATTTTATAAGGGCTTCTGATCCATTTTCCTTACATTAATACAGTAGGAGACGTTGTAGTTCACTACATTAGCATGCGATATATTAGGACTTATACTGTAGTAAGGGCACCCTTCAGGAAGCAGCTAAAAACAATTGTCCATTAGGATGGCCAATTATTTTAAAGGAAATACACACACAGAATAAGGAAATTAGCAAATGATTGCTTTGATTATTATTCAATCCACTCATATTTCACATTGTGTATGAATTTAAGAGCAATTCGATCTATGGGTTTAGATTATTTTATCCAATAACATTTTCTGAGGTCAATAGCAAAGAGTGAGAAAGTAACAGTTAAACAGAAAACAATCCGTCCTCATGTCAGGCCATGCTTTGAAAGGAAAAGAGCTGGTCTTCAAGGTTTCTGAGACTGTCACGGAGCACCAGCATCATCTCTCTCAAACCATTTATTCATTTATTTCAAGATCATTTTACTGGCGGTTCTTACAGCTCCTACAGCGGTCCATACATCAGTTGTACCAAGCACATTTGTCCTTATGCTGCCATCATCATTTACTTTCCATTTGAGCCCTTGATATCAGCTCCTCTTTTTCCCTCCCTCCCCCTCCCACCCTCGTTAATTCTTGATAAATTTTATTATTTTCATATATTACTCTGACTGATGTCTTCACCCACATTTCTGTTTGTCCTCCTTAGGGGAATGGGTATCGGTCATTGTGACCAATTCCCCCTTCCTTCCTCCACCTTCCCCCTATTCTCCTGGTATTGCTACACCATTTTCTGTTCCTGAGGAGTTTATATGACCTGGATTCTGTAAGTCCTGAGCTCTTACGTGCTCTGGTCTAGCCAGAACTAAAAAGCAGGACTGGGGTCATGATAGTGGGGGAGGGGAGGAGGAAACCTTAACCAACCAGAGGAATATTGTGTGTTTGGAATATTGTGTTTCATCAGTGCTACACTGAACCCTGATTGATGCATCCCTTCCTTGTGACCCTTTTGTGAGGGGATGTCCTATTATCTACAGATGGGTTTGGGGTCTCTGCTTTGATTCGACCTCATTCTCAATAATATGCTTTTTTTGTTTGTTTGTTTGTTTGTTTGTTTGTTTGGGGTCTTCTGATGCCTGTTACCTCATCTGTGGACGCCTCATGATCACATAGGTTGGTGTGCTTCTTCCATGTGGGCTTGCTGCTTCTCTACTAGATGGTCACTTGTGTAACTTCAAGCCTTTAAGACCCCAAACACTACAACTTTTGATAGCCAGCCACCATGAACTTTTTTCACCACATTTGCTTATGCACTCATTTTTACTTCAGTCATTGTGTCAGGAGGGTGAGCATCAAAGAATGACAGGTTGTTAGAAAAAATGTGCTCTTGTGTTGAGGGAGGGCTTGAGCAGTGGCCCAAAGTGTGTCTACTTCCTCAATGCATTGGCTTGTGAATATATGTACATAGGCTAATACTCAGTATACACCTATGTTTATACCTCTACCCATAGCTTTGATTCCTAGATCTTTTCCTCCATTTCGTTTTACCTTCCTCCTGCCCCACTATCATGCTCGGCCTTCTTCTGTCTCTTAGTAATTCCATTCAGTTAGGTTGCTGTTGCTCCAGCACCACTAGGATCTCTATGTCCTCCTCATTTTTTATTATACTTCCCTAGTTGTTCCCCTGTGTATGACATTGTTTGCTCACCACTCCCTTCTCCTGCTTCTCTTCTCCTCAAGTCCCTCCAGAACCATTGGTCCCAATGTTTTCTCCTGGGGCTTGCTCCTCATGCCAATCTTATATAGGTAGGCAAAACAATAACAGAGACAAAACAAAAGCTCAAAAATAAAGAGAAAGAAAAAATAAGAAAGCATACACAATTCCAGGTCTGTCTTCTGACCTTTATGACTATCTCCCCACCAGGTCTGGGGAGTTCTGGGAACTGCCCCTCCTAGACTGAAGTCTAGGGCTCCTCAAGGACTTTGTGGCTTTGATTTGCTCCTGTTGTTGATATGTTTGTTCACCCCATTGTGTTGGGGTGTGGGGGGTGGGGTGGGGGCAGGGTGTCAGACCGGCCTCACTTCCCACCATGTGTCCCTAGTATTGTCCTCTGTCCTGATATGCTCCAGTGAAGGGACATTAAGTCTCAAGTTATTGCAGGGATGTCATCTTCAGAGATTGGTATGCCAGTATGGGGTCTAGTCTCTCACTCTCTCTTTTTCCTTCTTGGTTTGGTTCCATGTGGGTGTGACAGGCCAGCTCCTCTCCACCACCTATAGGTTTATTGTTTTCCTCTGTAGTGCATACTGCTAAGTAGGGGTCAGTTTGACTCTGCTTGGGCCTAGCCATTTAGACCTCTCTGTTCATGAGTTGTTCCATGTGGTTACATTGGCCTCAAGGTTTGGTGCACTGGGGTGAGGTCTGCATTCACAATCCTATTTCTATGGATGCATAAATAATAATACCCATTCCACTGGGTGGATTAGTGCCCTACTCCCCAGTGCCATCTTCTCCCTCCCTCTCACCCCCCGCTTTTCTCCACCCGCTCTTTCTCCTTCTTTGTTTTGGAACGACATGTACATCATTGGGTTTTGTGTGTCTCCTGCCCAATTGCCTGTGCCTCAACCTGCATGGCATGACATAAGTGGCTTTTCTTCTATACCTACTGTGCCAATTATACTTACCTCAGTGGACTCATGTTGTACTTGCCCTTTTGTGATTTTTACTAAACTTTGCTTAGTATAATTTCCTCCAACTCTTCCCATAAGACTATGTGCTTCATGCAATCATTACTGCTTTTTAGTGATGCAGAGTAATCCTTTGTGTGTATATGCCAGAGTTTTCTAATCCACTTGTCTGTAATGGAAATTTAGGTTGTTTCCAATTCTTTGCAATTGTGAATTGTGCCACAATAAACATTGGAGTGCAAATGAAAAATAGTGATCTATTTCTTACTTCTTCTAGGTATATGTACAGTACAGGGATTGCTGGGTCATAAATTAACTCAATTTCCATTTTCATTAAATATTGCCAGATTGTTTTCCACAGAGGCTGTACGTATCTACATGACCACCAGCAGTGGAGGACAGTTCCTATCGCACTACATCCCTTCCAACATTTGTTGCTCTTTGATTTTCTGATTTGGGCTATCCCAAGGGTGTTAAGTGGTATCTTATGCTTGTTTTAATTGCATTTCTCTGATGACTAATAATCAGGAGCATTTTCTCATATGATAACAGGGCGTTTGAGTCTCCGCCCTAGTGAAACTTCTGTTCAGGTTTTTTGCCCACTTCCTCAGGTGGTTAACTGTTTTCTTCTTTTTGTAGGCCAGGAGGATATGGTAGATTTTAGTAATAAGCTTTTTGTCTGATGTGCCATTACTGAAAATCCTCTCCCAGTATGTGGGTTCTCTCGTTACTGTCTTTTGACGCAACCAGGTGTTTTATCCTTAGTATATCCCATGTATCAATTTCAGCTTCATCTGTGTGTGCTCCCTTCCCAATTACAGTTTTCTATGTATTCCCTGCATCAACATTCTCAGGTTTGGCCTGATTCCTTATGGTCCTGATATTTGGGGGCTTAATTCCTGATCTGTGATCCACCTTGAGTTTGGTCTTGTGAATGGGGTGAGGTAAAGGTCTTGTTTCATTTTTCCGCAGGTGTATACCCATTGTTTCCAGCACCACTTGTTAAAGAGCACATCTACCTCCCACTTAATGTTTTGGGGGCCCTTATCAAAGATCAGTTGTGTATATGCTGATGGTTTTATTTCTGGATTTACTGTTCTTTTCCATTGGTATGACTATCTGTCATTATTCCAGTGCCATGCTGTTTTGACCACTATGGCCATGTAGTAGTTGTTAAAGTCAGGTAAAGCAAGCCCTCCGACTCTGTCCTTCCTCTTGGGGAATTATCTTCTAATTCTGGGCTTCTTCCCTCTCCATTGAAATTGGTGGTCAGTCTTTCGAAATCTTTGAAGAAAGTTGTTGGTATTTTAATAGGGATATTGTTAAACTTATACAGTGGCTTGGCTAAGATTGATATCTTGACTATCTTGAGTCTTCCGATCCAAGAGCATGGAAGATTCTTCTATTTGTGGAGGTCACTTTTGGCTACCTGTAGTAGGGTTCTGTAGTTTTCTTTGTATAAGTCCTTTGGTTGATATATCCCTAGATATTTCTATTTGTTCTTGGCTATTTTAAAGGGTATTACCTTCTTAATCTCCATTTCCATGGTCCTGTCATATATACATATATACACATATATACATATATACATATATACATACATATATACACATATATACACACACACATATATGTACACATATATATATATCCAATAAACTTCTATTTGTTGATCTTGTATCCTGCCACTCTTCTATATTTCTCTATTGCTTCCAGTACTCTTATTGTGGAGCTTTGGGGGTTGTCAATATATAGAATAATGTTGAGCGATATTTTCACCTCCTCCTTTCCCAGAACAGATACCTTTAATGCCCTTCCGCTGCCTTATGTTGTTAGCTAGGACCTCCAGTACAATGCAGAATAGAAGTGGGACAAGGGACATCCTTGTCTGGTCCCCTTCTTCCTGGGGATTGATTTCATCTTTTCTCCATTGACTATGATGTTGGCTGTTGGCTTTTTTTGTAAAGAGTTTATATTTACAAGAGGAATTTTCCTTCCATTCCTATCTTCTTGAGTGTCTTAATTAGGAATGGGTGTTGGATGTTGCCAGATGCTGTTTCTGCATCTGTCAATATTATCATGTGGGTCTTATCCTTTTTCTAATCAACGTGGTGAATAATGTTCAGCTGTCTGTTCCAGGATGGTAAACCCTCTGATGCAGGAGTTTGATTGGTAGATTATTGATCACCATATCTATTTCTTCTTTTACTACGGGTCTGTTGAGTTTCCTGCCCACTCTCCTGAATATTCTAGGGAGGGATTGTTTTTCCAAGAATTTGTTTCTGTCTTCCACAATGTTAGATTCATTATAATACAGACTTTCATAGTACTTTGTGATAATCCTTTTAATCTTGGTGAGATCCTTTGTTATTTCCCCTGTTTCATCCATCATCCTGGTTATTCATGTTTGCTCCTTCCTTTCATGGGTTATGTTTGCAGCTGGTCTGTTGATTCTGTTGATCCTTTCAAAGAACCACCTTTTTTTAAAAAAATCATTTTATTGGGGGCTTGTACAACTCTTATCACAATCCATACATACATCCACTGTGTCAAGCACATTTGTACATGTGTTACCATCATCATTCACAAAACATTTGCTTTCTACATTACCCCTTGGTATCAGCTCCTCATTTTCCCCCTCCCTTCCCATACCCCCTCCTTCACAAACCCTTGATAATTTATGAATTATAATTATTTTGTCATATCTTACACTGTCTGATGTCTACCTTCACCCCTTTACTTCAACCACTTTATGGTTGTCCATCCCCTAGGGAGGAGATTATAAGTAGATCTCTATGATCTCTTCCCCCTTTCTAGCCCACCTTCCCTCTACCCTCCTGATATCGCCACTCTCACCACTGATTTTGAAGAGATCATCTGTCTTGGATTCCCTGTGTTTCCAGTTCCTATCTGTACCACTGTACATCCTCTGGTCTAGCTGGATTTGTAAGGTAGAATTGAGTCCATGATAGTGGAGGGAGGGGGGGGAGCAAGCATTTAAGAACTAGAGGAAAGTTATATGTTTCATTGAAAAGAATCACTTTTTGATGCATTGATTATCTGTATTGTTCTCATGTATTCCCACTTGTTTAACTTCACCCTGATTTTTATTATTTCTTTTCGTTTGCAGTTGGAGGGATTATTTGGTTGACTCTATTCTAGTGATCGGAGATTTTGTGATTATGTGTTTATCATAAGTCTCTCTTCCATATTCACATGTGCATTAATTGCTATCAAGCTTTTGTTGCATCCTATAAGTTTTAGTACATTGCATTCCCACTCATTAGTTTATAGAAACTTCCTAATTTCCTCCCTAATCTGGGCCAGGATCCATTCCTGTCACAGATCATTATTCATCCTCCAATTGTTTACCCTTGTTTTTCTGGTCACCCTTTAGTTTATCTCCAGCTTTATTCCGTTCAAACCATTTATTTGGTTTGATCTGCCAAACTTACAGTTATTAGTCCAATTCTTAATTCAAGCACCACCAGGAATCCTAAAGTTTTATGAGATATGAGTACATTAAGTTAGTTAAATAATCAGAATTTGATTTATGATTTTTTTCTTAATATATCTTTTTATTAGGGCTCATATCTCATCAAAATAAAGATTAAGATGCAGTGTCTTTGTACATGATTTCCATTTGGGATATGTGACAAAATCAAGGTGATAGACTCTAGATAGTTACATTGTTTATTGGTCTATACTGAGCACACAGGGTTTTTTTAAAAATCCAATCTTGTTTATAGTCCATCAATGCTCTAATATTTCATTGTCTGAGTGTGATTATTAAACTACTACAAAAGTTCAGTTGAAAGAGGGTAAAATGAAGGAATCAAGAGAAAGGAGATTATATCAAACAGCAACGGAAAATGTTCCTTAAATCATTTATAAGGGACCCAGATTAAATGCAAGCATCCCAAATCTGATCCATCCCCTTTGTGCTAGTTGTAGGAATTCATTGTTGTTATATAAAATGTATCTCCACAAACAAACTCAAGTGATTTGGGGTTTTTTTGCTGTTGTCGTTGTTGTTGTCAATTCATTTTTCTTCTTAAAGTCCCATCTAGAAAATAATGTGAAAATTTCCAGTAAAATAAGGAAGGGGGAAAACAAACTGGTTTCATCAACCTCTAACCACTTATTTTATTTTTTACATGCTATCTGAAAGAGACACGTTTATTTTCTCCAAATGGAAGATGGTACAGTAACAAAAAATGAAAGTGCATCTGGTTGGTGTTAGGTGTAATTGAGTCCAGTCTCACTCATAGCAATCCAAAGGACAACAGAAGGAAGTACTGCCTGGTCATGTTCCATTCTCAGAAATGTTGCCACATCTGAACTTATTGTTACATCTCCTTGATGTATTGACTCCCTGCTTTACCAAGCATGATGTCCTTTTTGGGGGACTGGCGTGTCCTATACTATATCCAAAGTACATTAAACAACATCTTTCCTTCTAGGGAACAGACTTGCTGCAATTCTTCCAAGATAGGTTTACATCCAATATTCATATCCAAGACCATCATTTAATTGCATCAATTCTTCTCTGGTCATCCTTATTCATTGTCCAAATTTCATACCTATAGGAGATAATTGAAAATAGTAAGGCTTGGGAAAGACACACCGAAATTCTCAAAACAAAATCGTTGACTTCAAATCTTTAAAGACATCTTGTGAATCAGATTTTAACACAGCAATGTGTAGTTTGATTTCTTGACTACTATCTCCATGAACATTGATGATAGATCCAAGCAAAATTAAATCTGTGTCAACCTCAACCTTTTTTTTGAGTATCATGTTGTTGGCTATGGGTCTAATTGTGAAGATTCTCTCTAAGTTGAATTGAAATCCCCATTGAAACCTGCAGTCTTTGTTTTCATCAGCAAGCAAGTTGTTCTCCTTGCTTTTAGCAAACAAAGTCAAATTTACTATAGTCAAGTTGACTATATGTGGGAAGAGATGATGGAGTCGTGCAACATCATCAGCCAAAACAAGGCAAGGCACCAACTATAGAAGAGGCATCATATACAACCTTGATAATATGCATGTTGTAGCATAAGCAAATTGTCACCAAGGACTTGGGAAATATGACTGCCAGGTAAAGAGCACAGGAAGATCTCAGAAACGAGGCCATGATTCCTGGAAGCCAGAAAAACAGTGTAAATGCTAAGCACACCAAAATGTCTTATATTGGAGAACAGCAATGCCTGCTGACTGTGACTGACTCCTTTCGCTATCGACTAGTGGCACTAGTCATTTCTGCACAAGCCCCAAAATTACCAGAGGCCCAACCCCTTCCCTTTACAAGCTAATCCTTGGCTGCCCTTGATCCAACCCACCCAGCCAAACCTCATACATTGTTGACCATTGGGGACTGTGTAGGCAGCCTACGGTACTAATACTTAGTACCCAAGGAATGATTATCACCTTTATTTCTCCAATTTCACAGAAAAAAGTTACAACCCTGACGGCAGTTAGGGACAAAAAGAATAGTCATATAAAAAGGAAAACTAATAAAGGTAAGCTCAGATTTACCAACAGAAACTATGCAGGCAAGAATACTTGCATATGGACTGACATATACCAAATTATGACAATAAAAAACAAGCAACAAAGAATCCTGTATGCAGAAAATTATCCCTCAAATACAAAGTATAAATAATAGTATCCCTGGACAAAGGAAACCTAAAGGCATTCTTAAAATAAGATAGGCATCAAAAATAACACTAATAATGAATAAAAAGGTGGACAGAGGATCAACAACAACAGCAGGCAAACTTGAGAGTAACACACAGGACAAGATCACCCAGGTACCAATAGATTGAAAGTAGCTCACAAAACGACACAAAATATAAGAGGAAGAAAACATCAATAAAATCAACAAAAACAAAATAAAAACACAGCAAACTGACAGCAACAAACTCACACATATTAGAAATGACACTGAATCTTAGTGGTTTAATTGCACCAGAAACAGATAGTAGCAGACTGGATTATAAAACAAGATTCATTTTTATGGCACCTAAAAGAGACACATCTTAAACTCAAAGACAAAAATAGACTAAAAATCAAAGGATCACAATCAATTTACCAAGCCAATGGAAAACATAAAAAAGCAGTAGTTGAAATATTAATCTCTGATAAAATAAACTTCAAGGCAAACTACATAATGAGATATAAGAATAGGCACTATTTAGCAATTAATGAAACAATGAAAAAGAAGACATAACCCTGATAAACATACACATCCACCATGAAACACCATCAAAATGCATCAGTCAAATGCTCCCAGGGTTGAAGAGTGAAATAGTTCAAAAATAATAAGAGAAGAATTAAACACATCACTTTCAAGGAAATAGAGACCATCAGGAAAGAAATAGAAGATTTCAAAAACACAGTCAACCACCTTGACCTGCTAGACAGATATAGAGCCCTCCACCTGACAACAACACAGCGTATTTTCTCCTCTAGTACACACAGTACATATTCTAGGATAGACATGCAAGGTCACAAAACAATTACTAACTTAATAAACATTGAGTTCCTAACATCTATTTTCTCAGAATATAATGCTATAAAAATGGCAATTCACAGTAAGGAAAGACCGCAAATAGATGGATACTGAATGAAATGCTACTTAAAAATAAATGTGTAATACATCAAGTAAGAGATTAAAATAAATTCTTCCAAACACATGAGAAAGATAATACAATATCAAAATCTGATGCAGCAAAACTCTCAGAGCTGCAATTATCAAACTGGGTCATGACCCCTTTGGGGTCAAATGACCTTTCACAGTGGTGGCCCAATTCATAACAGTAGCAAAATTGCAGTTATGAAGTATTAATTAAAATAATTTTGTGGTTTAGGGGTCACCAAAACATGTGTAACTGTACTAAAGGGTTGTGGCATTAGGGAGGTTTAGAACCACTGACTTGGAGCAATATAATTCAATTAATACTCACATGGAAAAATCTAAATCAACACCTTGACATAACATGTTTGATGAATAGAAGAAAAGGAACATCGTAAACCTTCCAATAAGAGAAAAGAATTCAGAAATAAATGAACTGGAAAACAGCAATCAGTGGGAAAATCAGCATGACAAGAAGTTGATTCTTTGAATGAGTTAACAAAATTGACACACTTTTGACCACTTAGCAAAGGAAAAGGAGAAGATGCAATTACCTAGAGTTAAAGATGAAAAGGGTGAAATCACCACACATCCAAATAAAATAAGAATAACACAATTCCATGCAACGCTATACTCCAACAAGTACAGTAACCTAGTAGAAATGGAAAATACTTAGAAATATCTCATCTGTACAAATTAACACAAGTGGATATAGGAAGCCTGAAGAGACCTTGTAGAAGAACAGAACAAAAGAAAACATAAAGAAGGTCACCCAACTGCAGAGGACCCAGGACAAAATGCTTCCACAAGGAAATTCTGCTAACTATTCAGGGAAGAACCACCATCAATTCTACACAAACTATTCTAGTATAGAAAGTGATGGCAAACTCCCAAACTCATTCTGTGAAGTGAGCTAAACATGACACCCAAACTAGGCAAAAACATACTGTGGTAGTTACATAATCTGCTTTCAATTTTGGACTTGATAGGATTAAGAGTGAATGGGGTATAGTCTAGTCTATCAATCAGGTCATAGCCAACGAGGCCTCTATGTGGGCATGGCCTTCTCCTGAGAATTCTGGGAATTCCTTCATTTCCTTCTTAGAGGCAGGACACACACACACTCTAGACTCATTCCCTTGGAGACTCTCTACTGACAAAACACAAGGCTGAATCCCTCTGAGACATCCCTGGAGAGAAGCCACATGAACCTACCCTCATGCAGCCAGAGCAATGGACTAGGAAAAGCCACGTAGAGACCCCTGTCAGCTTTGAAATGCTTACAATGCCACTAGATCCAAAGACTTTTCTGCATACTTGCCTGTGATCATCCAGTATTTGATGCCATTGCATGTGTTTCATGAGTCTGAAAAGGACTTTATAGACTGGTATCGGATATATGGGTTAATATCGGACTACTGGGCTTGGACTAGACTGGGTTGGGATGCTTTCTTAATGTACAATTACCCTTATAAAAAACCCTTTCTTATACACATATGAGTTTCTATGGATTTGTTTCTCTAGTCAACCCAAACTAAAACAAACACAAAGACAGAAATCTATACTACTATGCCACATGAACTTTGATGAACAATTATTAAAAAAATTCAGGCCAATAGAATGGGACAACATATCAAACAATTATGTTACCATGATCAAGTGCAATTTATAGCACATATTCAAAGATGGTTCAACATTAAAATGCAATCAATGTAATCCAGCACTAAACAAATAATCAGAATGACATGATACATGCAGATAATGCCCAATACCTATTTCAGATAAAAATACAACAAAATAGGAATAGAATGAAAATTCTCCATTATAATAAAGGCTATATATGAAAACAACACAACCAAGCAAACTAACAAAAACACCAATACATGAAAACAAACCAATGGGAAAAACTGAAAACATTTTCCCTGAAATGAAATCACCACTCTTATTCAACATAGTGTTGGACCCTTTCTCACAATCATTAGAACAGCAACAACAAGAAGAAGACAGGAGTGGTGAGAAGTGGGAAATTAATTTGGGCAAAGAAGTGAAACTGTTTTCCAGATAATATGATTTTATATGAAGAAAATCCCCAAGACTCCACAAAAAAAGATGGAGGATCAGAATAAAGTTGTTACAATTTATATATGAAGTAATGTATTGTCTATGAGTGTAAATTATAGACTGTGATCAGCAAAACATGTGTATTATAAATGCTGAAGCAATTAGTAAAAATTTAAAAAGGATTAGAGCTTTAAAAAAGTGGGTGGGGAAGATGATAAGAAACAATAATGTGATTTGGTCAAACAAAAAGAAGAATACAAGATTAATAAAGAGAAATCAGTTGGATTCCTGTACACCAGTGAAGAGAATTTTGAAAAAGACATCAAGATATAATACCATTAAAACAGCCACACAAAACTTAAAGGAATAAATCTAATGAAAGAAATACTCCCTTGAAATTAAGGCTAAAGTATCTTCATGTGAGATGAAGCAAATAACTGCTATCCCAAGATAATAGACTTGGAGGTCATTGGACTTCAGTTTGGTTTTCTTGCTTTGAGGGTATCCTATGAAAGGAAGCTTAGGACTATCGTATCTTTGATAATGTCATCTGCTCTTTGATTTTTTAATGACATGCTTTAGTCTAGCACACATGGTCCTATCTTTGTCAATGGACATTATTGAAAATTGTGAATGAACATTATTCAAAATCCTGGGAGTTCTGGAAAGATGATGGGATGGTAAGCAGCACGTACTGAGAGCACCATACAGTTTGATAAGTGGGGAGATCTGGAGGCCGCGCAGGGAAACTGAGGCTGTCGGTTGATCCCCATGGCAGCCCAGAGTGCTTCCCTGAACAGGGAGCTGCCTTCAGCCATTACTCCTGCACCCACTGTGGAGTCCCAGGAAACTGCAGGCGGCTTCAAGGACTGCTCCAGTCCAGGCTGCTTGGGCTACTAAAGGTATCATCACAGCTACCACCCTCGGCTTCTGCCCACATCCTGACTACCACAGCCCAAGCTTACCAGTTGCTCAGCACAATTTCTTGAAGCTGCTGTTTGACACAACAAACAGCCCATAGCCCTAACATCGCCTGCTGGAAGATCCATCTTTGAGACTGACATTCTTCTTCCTGCCCTTTCCCTGCAGCACCCAGTGATCTCCCCCCTACTATGAGCAGAGCTGCATGCTAAGCTCACAGCCACAGCTGGGGCCTTTTCCCTTCACACTCACCTGAAGTGCCTCTAGCCAGGAACAGACCCCCTCCCCACACATGACCACCAGCCCACCCCCACTACCCCACACACCACCAATGCCTGAATTTCATGCTCCTAAGCCTGAGCCAGCACTTAAGATCAGCCAGCAAACTGTACAGCTGCAGATGATTTTAACAGCTGTGAATGGAGTCCTATAAAAGCCCAAGCTGTGCTTAAACAGGAGACAGGCTGACAGCAGAGCCGGATAACTGAGAGAGCAATTTAACCTGCCCTTCAAACAATGGATTCCTGATAAGCTAGGGAGAGAGAGCCACCCCAGAAGGGAAAAGTCATTGCATGACGCAGACACCACTGCGCCAAAAAAGTAGTTGGCTACAGGCAACCCACAGAAGCATTCCTACCAAACTATCAAAAAGAGAGCCCAGGGCTCATTGACTCTTGGGAAAATGGCATCAAGTTCCCTTAAAATAACTCATAGACAACAAATTGCCTCAAAAACCTCAACTAAAAAACAGAAGAAATAAAATTCAATATCAGAGGATGTCCTGAACATAATGACATTCATAGAAAAGGCAGAAGCTGATCGACCACAAAAAGAAATCTTCAAATTGCTGCTTAGAGTAATACAGGATATGAGGGAAGCAATCCAGAAATATGATGATGTGATAGAGGAGATAAAGGCCATCATCCAAAGGGAAACACAAGAGTTAAGGGAAGAGTTAAAAAATTAAGTAGCGAATTCACAGATTTCACCAAGAGACTAGAAGAAGGAGAAAATTGTACCAGTGACTTAGAGAATAAGCAGACAAATTTCAGTAAGTGAGCATGACAGTCAAGATAATCAGAGAAGCTAAAGAAAACCTGAGAATAATCTTTGATGCCATGAAGAGGAGCAACATTAGAATAATTGGACTACTGGAACAAGACACTATGAAAAAGTCCATGGCAAAATAGCGAGGAAATACTTAGAGAAAAATTCCCCCAACTTAATGTAGAGATTCAGGCAAGTATTCAGGAAACTGAAAGGACACTAGTTACACTGAATACCAAGAATTCACTAAGGCATATAATAGTTAAACTATCCAACTTTGAGGAAAGAGAGAAAAATAATAAGAACAGCTGGGGGTGGGGGTGGGGTGGACAGTCACCTACAAAGGTCCCAAAATAAGATGCTCAGACTTATCAGTGGACACCATGAAGAAGAGGAGCGAGATGTGTAGCATATTCTGAAAGTAGAAAGAAAACAATGGAAACCCAAGAATACTCTAACTAGTCAAATTATGTATCAAGAAAGATGAAGAAATTAAAGTCTTCCCAGACAAGGAAAAACTCAAAGACTATATTAAAAGAAACCCAGCTCCAAAAATCCCTGCCAACCCAGTATGGGCAGAAGAACAACGCTCATTGAACACAATTAAAGATCACCCAGAGGTTATAAAGCAATTTCACCCAGAGGTCAACAATTTGAGAACAGCCCCCAAGGTAGCATTGGCTCAACAATGAAAAGAAGGCAAGAAGGACCTACCTCACACATGTAAAGTGTACTTATAATAAGGGAAGTAGGAAAACACCTAAAACAAAAGTATAAGACATCACAGAGTCCACATATGGATGCAATAACTCTGAATAATAATGGACTGGACTCTCCCATGAAAAGACCGAGACTGGTGGACTGACTTAAAAAACACAATCCAATGATCTGCTCCCTACAAGAGAAATATCTTGAGATTACAGACAAAAAATGCTGAGAATCAAAGGCTGGAGAAAATATACCAAGCAAATGGCAATTCAAAAAAAAATCAGTGGTTGCAATCCTAATCTCTGACAAGGTGCAAGCCATAACAAGAGATAAGAAGGGGCACTATATAATGCTCATGTGAACAGTAAACCAAGAACCAGTGAGCATGGTAAATATATAGACACTCAATGGGAGACCTAAGGAATTCGTCAATCAAATGCTCCAAAAATGAAAAAAGAATTCACAGCCTTCACAATCATATTAGGTGACTTTAATACACCATTCTCTGAGAAAGATCGATCTCAAGGAAAGAAGCTTAACAAAGAAACTACAGAATTAAAGTCTACAATTAAGTGACTTGTCCTTAAATATATATTCAGAGGTCTCCACCCAAGTGAAAATATATTGACATTTTATCTCAAGTCTACATGGCACATACTCAAACATAGATCAGAGACTGGGACACAAGTTGAGCCTGTATATATTCAAGCACACAGAGATCACTCAGACTTCCATCTTGGACCACGATGCCATAAGGCTGGATCATCAAAAGAAGGATAAAGAAAACCAGGGCAAACAATTGAAGGATGAATAACTCTCTATTGCAAAAAGGAGTGGGTACCCTCCCAGAATAGAGATGAAATTAGAAAGTTCTTAGAAACCAACAACAATGAAAATATGGCATACCAAACCTTTGGGACATAGCAAAAGCAGTTATCAGAGGAAGTTTGATAGCAATAAATGCACACATGAAAAAGGAAGAGAGACTTATGATTGTTATGGTTACACAAAACCTCCAGCAATTAGAGGAGAGGCAAAAGGACTTTCCTACTAAAAGCCAACAAAAATAAACAATAAACGAGAGGGGAAAATAAGAAACCGATTTTTAAAATCAATGCAGCTAAAAGCTGGTCTTTTGAAAGGATTAACAGAATTGATAGATGGTTGTCAAACCTAACCAAAGAAAGGAAGGAAAAAAATTCAATAGCCAGGATGATGGCTGAAACAGGTGACATTACAAGAGACCCTAATTAGATTAAAAGGATAACAGTACCACGATATCCTTTAATCAAATGAATTCAACAATTTGGAAGACATAGGCAAATACTGGAAAAATAATTCCTTCCTAGACTACCCAAGATGGACGTCAAGAATCTCAACATACCCATATTAATAGAATAAGTAGACTAGGTTATCAAGGGATAACCAACAAAAAATTCCAGTGGACCAGATGGCTTCACAAGAGAATTCAACCAAGTATGCAGAGAAGAATTGACACCAATACAGCACAAACTCTTCCAGAGCATAGAAAAATATGGCAAACTCCTGAACTCTTTCTACAAAGGTATTATAACACTGATAGATAAAGTGGACACGGATTCCATAAAAATAGAGAATTACAGACCAATATCTCTAAATGAACATTGATGCAAAACCCTTTAACAAAATACTGTCCAATAGAACACCAAAGTATATAAAATGAATAATTCACCATGACCAAGTGGAATTAATTCCAGCAATGCAAGGATGGATCAACATCAGCATTATTCCCTAAATTGACATGAAAAAGTAGAACCATTTATAATATAGGTAGTTTCCCAAAAAACATTAGAAAACATTCAACATCCTTTTCTGTTTAAGACCCTCATGAAAATAAGAATAGATAGAAGAGTCCTCAAAATAATACAAGCTATATATGAAAAAACAACAAAGTGGTAGTCAGTGGAGAAAGAACAAAAGCAATCCCACTGAATTAGGGGACCAGACAAGGATTTCCCTTGTCCCTGCTTTTATTTAATATGGTATTCTAGCTAACAACATAAGGCAAAGGAAATACATCAAAGGTATTCATCTGGGGAAAGAAGAGTTGAAATTATTGTTATTCACTGATGATATGATTTTATATATGAAAAACCCCAAAAGCTCCACAAGAGAAGTGTCAGAAGTGATAGTGGAATATGGCAGAGTGGCAGGATACATAATCAATAAACAGAAGTCGATTGCACTGCTATGTACATCAGACCAGACCACAGAAAAAGAGGTCAAAAAGGTAATACCCTTCACAATTGCCAAACACAAATAGAAATATCTAGGGATAAGACTATTCCAAAAACCAAAAGATTTGTATGAGAAAAACTACAGAACACTATTACATGAAACCAAGAGTGACTTCCAAAAATAGGGGAAAAAATCTCTGCTTATGAATTGGAAGACCCAATATAGTAAAAATGTCTGTCTTATCCATGGCACTATATAATTTTAATGCTATTCTGATACAAATACCAACATATTTCTTCAAAGAATTGGAAAAAAATGACTACCATCTTCATATAGAGAGGGAAGACGCCCAGAATTAGGAAAGCCTTACTCAAGATGAAGGACAAAGTCAGAGGGCTTGTTTTACCTGACTTTATCACAGGTTATACAGCCACAGTTTTCAAAACAGCAGGATACTTGTATAATGACATATATCTAGACCAGTGGGGAAAAAACCCTGAAAACTCAGAAATGAACTCATTTGTATAGGGGCAACTGATCTTTGATAAGGGCCAAAAAATATCAAATGGAAGGTAGATGTCCTCTTCACCAAGTGGTGGTGGAGAAAATGGATATCTCTCTGCACAAAAAAGGAAGCAAGACCCTTACCTACTCCATGCACAAGAATAAACTCAAGGTGGATTGCAGTTCTCAAGGCAAACCTCCAATTTTAGGATTAATGATGGAATTGGGACAAACCTGAGAAACAGCCCAAGGAGAGGGGTGTGTCTGGTAAGGAAAGACAGGAGCAAATTAAGATAAAAGGAGAGAGAGAGAGAGAGAGAACACCACTTCGGGCCCACCAAGTCCCAAGGCTGATAGTCTTGCTTGGAGCAGCCAATGCACAGAGAGGACCATAGGGCCGACCCCACCACAAGACATGGTGACCCCTCAGAGACCCATAGACCCCTCAGACCCTTCAGAGACCTACAGGGGACAACACTGGAGATATAATGAATGAAATGTGCCCGGTCTGACACCTACCCCCTCCCACATCAGGGAGAGCAAAGGGAACACAACAGAGCAGCAAGGGGAGCAAAACAACAAAGTCCCAGAGGAATTCTAAAAAAAGACTTTGGGGGCAGGGCTTGGTGCCTCCTCGGACTCAATTGGAAATTATACATAAGGGTCAACAGAGAGATCTAGAAATATTTATAGGCTTTCCCACACACCCATGTTTATCTATATAAGGCAGGTAGGATAAACAGTCTAGAGGAAAAAAACAAAGGGAACAACGAATCTGGGGAACATGGGGAGGGGAAGTAGGGGAAAAGAAATGGGGAGCCAACAAACCCAGGGGCAAGGGAAAAACAAGTGATCTAAAATCGATGACAAGGAGAGCATAGAATTCCTGGTAGGGTTAGGTCAAGTGCAATGTAGCAGAGAGGAAATACTGAGAGCCGAATGAAGGTCAAACATGAGAGTGGGACAGAAGGAAAGTAAAAGGAATTAGAGGAAAGAACTAAGAGGCAAAGGATATGTATACAGGTATAAATGCAGGCACGTGTATAAGGAAATACATTTATATATAATGATATGAATACAGTCTATGTACATATAGTTATATGTTAAGTATTAAGGTAGCAGAAGGTCATTGAGCCTTTACTCAAGTACCCTTCAATGGAGAAACACGTTGTTCTAATAACCTGGCATTCTGTGGTGCTCACTTTCCCTACCTAATCATTGAAAACAAAATGGGTGCATGAGCAAATGTGGTGAAGAAAGCTGATGGTGTCTAGCTATTAAAAGATAGCTATTAAAAGATAGCTAGTTATCTTTTAGGAGGTAAGCAAGCAACCATCTAGCTGAGAAGTAACAAAACCCACAGGTTGACACAATGGATGTATGGATTGTTAAAAGAGGTGTAAGAGTCCCCGATAAAACAATTTGTTAAAATTAAAAAAAGAGAAACATTCATGTAGTGTCCAGTCACTTACGTTTTTGATCTGTACAGGTAAACCCATGTATTTTGGTCAAAAACAGTGTCATATATATGTATCGTTTCCTTCTCTTAACAGATTATGTGATTATATAACCTTGTCTCAATTAATGTTACTACCAACAGAATTGATCAAAATATTTCCACCACTTTTCTGTCAGTTTGTCATACTGTGGTGGTATGGTAGTTAAATAATCTCTTCTCAATTTGAAACTTCACTTAAGAGTGAAGAAGTGGAGTCAAGTCGTCAATCAATCACAGCTTGATGGCCTCATTTGTAGGGGCTAAGAAGATAAATAGCTGGCTGGAGGCGTGAGATAGTTAAGGTTTATTGTGCCAACCTGGCCGATAAACACATGTGGGATTAATTGAAGGACAGAGAGATAAATGGCTCAGTGAGCCTCACCTTTCTAGTTCTCAGGTCTCTTGCTTTCTGGGTACAACTGCCTTAGCCAATTCCCTGCTTCAGCTGGCAAGGCTCACTTCCTACAAGACATTCCTGAAGAGAAGACACATAGACCTAACCTGATGCAGTCCTGGGTGCTAGAGCAGACACTTGGAATCCCTGCCAGCGCTGAGATGCTTACAACCTCACTGATTCGGCTTTCCTCCTTCAGTTGGCATCATTGTGTGTGTTTTCTGAGATTGAGGAGGACTTTGTAGATTGGTGTGAGACATATGGGCTATTGTTGGACATATGTGCCTGGACAGCAGTGTGTTGGGATGCTTTTTTAATGTATAGTTACTCGTTATATAAAACTCTCTCTTATACATATGAGTTTCTGTGTATTTGTTTCCTTAGTTTACCCAGACTCATGCAAGGCATGACACTGGCTTACTCCCTGCGAGACATCCCTACGTACAAGACACATGGAGCTACACCAGAACCCTGGAGTTGAAGGAGCCATGTGGAGACCCCTGTCACTGCTGAGATGCTTCCACTGCCACTGGATCCACAAGGCTTTCTGTACTGTACTGTGATCTTCCTGCATTTGGTGTCATTGCATGTGTTGCATGAGTCTGAAGAGGAATGGATAGATTGGTAGCAGACATATGGGCTAATATTGGACTTATGAGCTTGATCTGGACTGCACTAGTATATTTTATCAATATTCAATTGCTCATGTACATAAAGCAATTGTTTATACACATGAGTGTCTATGAATGTGTTTCTCCAGTCATGCCAGACTAACATGTGGCTTGTGTGTGGTTGTGACACTGGAAACTATGTCACTGGTATTTAAAATGCCAGCAGGGTCACCCAAAGTGACCAGGTTTCAGTGACACTTCTTAACTAAGAACATACTACAATGCTCCCTACCCCCCAACTATCATGATCCGAATTCTACCTTGCAAGACTGGATAGGACAGAGGTTGCACACTGGTGCATATAGGACCTGGACACACAGAGAATCCAAGGTGGATGATACCTTCAGGACCAGGGGTGTGAGGAGCAATACTGGGAGAGGAGAGGGTGAGTGGGTTGGAAAGGGGGAACAGATTACAAGGATCTACATGTGACATCCTCCCTGGGAGAGGGACAACAGAAAAGGGGTGAAGGGAGATGCCGGATAGGGCAATATATGACAAAATAATAATCTATAAATTATCAAGGGCCCATGAGGGAGGAGGAGCGGGGAGGGAGGGGGAAAAAAGAGGACCTGATGCAAAGTACTTAAGTGGAGAGCAAATGCTTTGAAAATGATTGGGGCAGGGAATGTACAGATGTACTTTATACAATTGATGTATGTATATATATGGATTGTGATAAGAGTTGTATGAGCCCCGAATAAAATGTTTTTTTTTTTAATTGACAGTCCACTTCAGAGGAATTAGCTGCTGAAAACGTTATTCACACTATGAAAACATTGTCAGGTACTGGAGGTCTGATGAGTGGAAGCAGAACGTTTTCAGAAATCGTGCCCCCAAATGAACCACTCAGGTCAAAACATACTCCTAATATAACTGAGGAGGAGCTGAATTCTGGGAAGAGAGTTGACTATCGTGATGTTAATGGCGTAAAGCCTGCGGAAGCAGAACCTTCTGGACCTTCATTTACTTATAGTGCAAGACGAGAGCAAAAATCTACCAATAATCAGAACTTGGAATGAGCAGCGTGTGAATCTAAGAAAATTAGAAGTGGTCAAAAATGAACATGATCCATATTGAAGACATTGCAGAGCTGAAATAGATTAGTATTGGCCATTTTGAATCAGAAAACCGTATGGTCTACAATGCTGGGAATGCCATTGAATTCATTGTCTAAAAGAAAATTTCAAAAATCTATGTTGAACTATAATGCTGTCTCTGATAGGATTATATCCATCTGCCTTGAAGGAAGTTCAATAAATATAACTACTATTCAGATGTGTGCATATATCATGAAAGCTAATGATGAAAATTTTGAAGGATTCTAACAATGGCATCAGTTTTTAAAAATGGTTTTTAGTCATTTTATTGGGGGCTCTTACAACTCTTATAACATTCCATACATCAATTGTATCAAGCACATTTGTGCATATGTTGCCATCATCATTTCCAAAATATTTTCTACTTGAGCCTTTGGTGTAAACTCTTATTTTTCCCCCTCCCTCCAACCCTGGTGAATCCTTGATCAATAATATATTGTTATTATTTTGTGTCTTACACTGTCCATTGTCTCCCTTCACCCACATTTCTGTTGTTTGTCCCCTTTGGGGGGGTGCTAAGTATCCAATCTTATGTTAGGTTCCCCCTTTCTCACTCTGCCCTCCCTGATAATTCCCTTACTCCTACTACTATTCCCGAGGGGTTAATCTTGCCTGAATTCTGTGTGTCAAGCACTCTTATCTGTACCAATGTGTGGTCTTCGATCTAACCAGATTTATAAAGTAGAAATGGGTCATGGTGTGGGGTGGGGATGAACTATTTAGGATCTAGAGGAATAATGTGTGATTCGTCAGTGCTATACTACACCTTGGTTGAATCATTCCTTCCTTATAACCCTTCGGTGGGGTGGTGGTGGTGGGGGGGATGCAATTGGCTACAGGTGGGCTTTGAGTCTCTACTCCAACCCCCCTGCATTCACTTTGATGTAGTTGTTTGTTTTAGATCTTTTGATGCCTGATACCTGATCCTGTCAACACTTTATGGTTGCACAGTCTGGTGTGTTTTTTCATGTGGGCTTATTTGCTTCCCTGATAGATTGCCGCTTGATCCTGAAAAATAGACTTCTGACTTGGGGGACAAAGTTTGGCACTTTATCGGACTTGATTGAAAAACATATATAAGGACCTGCACATGAATCTGTAACATTCTCTCTTTTTTTTCTTGTTTTGTTTGTTTGTTTTATGTTTTTGTGTTTCCTTTTCTTTCACCCTATGCATATTTATATGAGATATGTAGGATGAACAATCTAGAAAAGAAAACAGTAGGACTGGTGACTCTGGGGGCACAGGGAAGCAGAGGGGATGGGGAAGGACTGCAGGGAGCCAACAAACTCAGAGATAAAGTAGCAACAGGAGATCAAAAATTCATGGTGGGGAGGGTGTATAATGCCAGGTGGAGTTCGATCAAGATCAATGTATCCAAGAGGAAATCCTGATTGCTGAATGGAGGGTGAGAATGATAGTGGCATAGAAAGAAGGTGAAAGGAAACAAAGGAAAGAAATAGAGGCAAGAGCTATTTATAGAGGTATAGCTATGGACATGTATATATGTAAATATATTAATTTATAATGAAAGGGATAGAGGCCAATGTACACACATTTATACGTAAAGAATTAAGATAGCACAGCAGATGGACTCTGGGCCTCTACTCAAGGCCTCCCTTAACACAAGAACACTTTGTCCTGATAATCTGACATTCTTTGGTACTCACCTTCTGGACACGATCTCTGAAGACAAAATGGGTACATAAGCAAATGTGGTGAAGAGAGCAGCTGATGCCCAGCTATCAAAAGATACAGCCTCTGGAGTCTTCAGTTACAATTAATCAAACATACAGGCAAGATGCATTGATAATTATTGGGAATTGGAATGCAAAATTTGGACGGAAGAGGAAGGAAGAGTATGTTGTAAAATATGGTCTTGGTGATAGAAACAAAGCTGGAAATTGCATTTTTGAATTTTGAAAGACCAAATATTTTTTCCATAGCAAATACATTATCTTAACAACATAATAGGTGACTATACACATGGACTTCTCCAGACGAAATATGAAACTATCCAATTATCAGTAGCTAAAACCAGGGTCAGGTGCTGACTGTGGAACAGATCATCAATTGCTCATATGCAAGTTCAGGTGAAAGCTGGAGAAAATTAAAAGAAGTTTAGGAGATCCATAATAAAAGCTTCAGTCTATCCCAACTCACTTTCAAGAACACCTCAAGAACAGGTTTTGCTACATTGAATATTCATGACAGAAGCCCTGATGAGCTGTGGCAGGACATCAAGAAAATCATTCCCAAAGAAAGGAAAGGTCATAAAAATGGCAAGAAAGAAATAAAAGATCAAAGTGGATGTAAGAAGGGACTTTGAAATTTGCTCTTAATCATAGAGTAGCTAAGGTAAATGGGAGAATAATGAAGTCAAAGTGCTGAACCAAAAATTTCAAAAGGCAGTTCAAGAAGACAAAATAAAATATTCTAATGATGTATACACAGCCCTAGAGTAAGAAAATAAAAGAGAACATGCTTAGCAATCTTAAATGGAAATAAAAAAAATTGAAGCCTCAAATTGCAATGTTGACAGATTCTATGGGAAAAATATTTTAAAAATAGAGGAAGTATTTAAAAAAAAAGGAAAAATGGAAAGAATACGAAACCACTGTACTGAGAAGAATTAGTGGGCATTCCATCATTTCAGGAAGTAGAATATCAATGTAACTGAGGGTAACAAGAATCTATGTTATTGAAGGAAGAATTCCAATCTGCACTGAAAGCATTAGCCAAAATTAGGCTCCAGGATTTTATGGACAATTAATAGAAGTATTTCAACAAGCTGATGAAATCCTGAAAGCACTCACTTGTCTATGCCAGGAAATTTAAAATATAACTCATTGGCCAACTTACTGGAAAATATCCATATCTGTACCCATTCCAAAGAAAGGTGATCCAACAGAATGCTCATTCTCTAGAATCATATCATTGATATCACATGCAAGTAAAATTTTGCTAGAGATGAACCAACAATAGTTGCAGCAATATATTGACAGGGAGCAGCCAGAGTTCCAGGCTGGATTCAGAAGACTGGACCAAGGGACATCTTGGTCGATGTCAGCTGGATATTGGCTCAAAGCAGGGAATACCAGAAAGATGTGTACTTGTGTTGTATTGTCTACCCCAAAGAATTCAACTCATAGCAACCTATGGATAACCTTCAGGAGAATGGGAATTCCCAAACACTTCATGGTGCTCATGTGGAACTTCTGCAGGAATCAAGAGGCAGTTGAGTAAGCATAACAAGGGAATCAGAAAACGTGTGCCCTGTCACCACATTTATTCAATCTGGATACTGAGCAAATAATCCCCAAACTGGATTATATGAAGAACATGGCACAGTAATTGGAAGAATACTTACTAGCAATTTGTAATACGCAGACAACTCAAACTTGCCTTCTGAAAATTAGGAGGTCTCGAAACATTTGCTGATGAAGACCATGGGTTACAGCCTTCCGGATTGATTAGAACTCAGTGTTCACAACTGAACCAGAACGAAAAATTATGATGAACAGAAAAAAAGATTGATTTTTGTCTTGCTTGACTCCACAATCAATGCTTACACAAGAACCAGTCAAGAGAGCAAAAGACAAGTTACATCAGGCCAATTGCTGCATGGAACCTCTTTGGAGTACTGAAAAGCAAGAATGGTACTTTGAAGACTGAGGTGCACCTAACCTAAGCCATTCACGCACATCATATACATATGAACATTGAATAAGGAAAACTGAGGAAATAATGGGTGTGCTTGAATTGTGGTATTGGAGAAGAACATTGAAAGTACCACGGATTGCCAAAGGACAAACAATCTGCCTTTGAAGTACAGTCAGAGTGCAAGGAGGGTGAACCTTTGTCTTACATATTTTGGACATGTTGTCAGGCGAGACCAGTCCCTGGAGAAGATGGATAGCATGACTGGTGATGTAGAGCGTCACTGTAAAAGAGGAAGGCCCTGAACAAGATGCATTGGCAATGCGCTGCAGCAATGGACTCAAGTATAAGAACAATTGTGAGGATGGAGCAGGACTGGGCAATATTTAGCTTTGTTGTACATAGGATGGTGATGGGTCAGAGAAAACAGACTGATTGGCATCTAACCACAGCCGCCCTTTTCAAATTCCAAGCGTAGTTAAATAGCTTTCACTGAGGTCATGAACATGGAGAGGGTTTCTGTTCTGTCTGAAAACATAATTGAAATGGTCGTGTCTTGTAGCCGCTGTGTTCAATAGTCATATTACTTTTAGTGAAACACCTAAAACAGTAGGTTTGAAAATGAAGTTTGACTTAGTCTCCTCACAAGGTGGAACTTAAAGAAAACAGGAAGCTAGACTTAGCGATGGGTGGATTTTCTTTGTTGATGCATTCCTATAACAATGAATTAAATGTTTAACGAGTGGCATAAAAATACCTTTTCATTTTAATTGGATTTTTCCATTTCTCTTGAATTAATATTAAAGGAATTCATCACAGTGGAACCCATTTCAGTCATGTGCTTCTGAATAGCTGTGATCACATCCCTGTGGACAAACCTTATGCCACTGATATCACCGAGTACCTGAGAAATAGTTATAAAAGAAATATGTACTGTGTTTAAAAAAATAATTCTTAGGAGTACTGAAAAAAAGCATCCATTTTTCTTATTATCTTTCACTGTTATTGCAACATGAAAATCTCCTGAAATATCATACTATTTTCCTAATTCTACAGCAATGTATAATATAAATATTATGGTCTCATTCTTTTCCTGATATTTACAATAATTTTGTAACAACCAAACCAGAAAACATAAAATTATTATAAATATGTCTATTAATACAGAAAACAGGATCATAATTAGATATTTATACTCATTTGGAAAATGAAGCATGCTAATTTACTGAATATAAATATTCCCCTCTACCCACCAAAATTTTTAAAATCTAATTAGACTGAGGTCTCTCATTTTGCTTTTAATAACTTGTCTGTGATAAAATGCCTAGAAAGCAAGAGCCGTGGAGAACAAGCACAGGACAACGTAGCTTTTCGTAGGAACTTGTCCATAGAGAAGCTTCATATATACAAGACCAATTATCTTGGAGCACAACTAGCAACAATGTTTGCTTTGTCACACAGGTTTATTCTTGGGTTATTTATAATTCAATTTACTTCATAATTCTCTCATACATACTGCGGGTATCTAACATTTTTCAAGTTTTTCTTCTGGACTGTTTTCTCCAGTTTTTATGACTCCTTGAATTAAAGGCTATTCAGAATTTTCTTTTAAAGGCAGAAAGTCATATCTACAATCAAATGGACACATTTAGTTAATTTCCCTGGGAGGAGTTAACTTCTGCTTTAATCACCACCTTTTCTGATTACAAAGCTAGTTTCTCTTTCTTGATCTGTTCTTACTAATGAGGCTATAAATTATAGTGAGCCGAACAGAAAACATCTCTGTCTGCAAAGATAGATAAATGGAGTGAAAGATACTGATTGGAATACTTGTGGGGGGAAAAATTCCTGCCAAATGTGAATATTGGGATGGACAGACACTGGGAGCTACCTTGTGAAGAAACTATTCCCAATAATAAATTTGGCATAGATAAATATGCTGAATATTTGAGATAGAGTCAGAAGATTAAACTATAAAATTCTCATTTATATATGAGGTATTCAATGTTTTGTGAGTAAGAAAAAATAAGACAGGCATTTGATTATATGCAGGTAAATAGAATTGAGGAAGTAGATATTCTAAAATGCCTTGATTTTTCTTTCCAGTTCTATAAAGTTTATCTCGCCAGGTCTTTCTCGGGTTAATTTCTCCTAGTGGTATTTGATAGCTTATAGTCCTTTTTCCAATATTTGAATCATATCTGTGAATGTGGATTTTGGTTTCCATTATTTGCTTCCTTATCATTCATTTTAACCATCTCATGTTTCAGTGTAGACTTTAAAAAAAATTCATTTCATAGAATTAAAAATTTGTTGGTAAAGGTTGTGCAACCACAAGATTTATTTAGAAACTCTCTTTATTATCTTATGAAGATCATCTGAAAGTGTAGAATTAGTTTTAGAGTTTTTTTCCATGATCTGCTTTTAGGTCTTAATATAGTGGATTATGCCAATTGTTCTCTGAGTTTCTGACATAGACATTCCTAATATCAAACTACATAGTAAATAGTTCCGAACCTTCCCCAGAATTACTATATGCCCCAACAATCTCACTCCTGAGTATGTACCCGAGACAAGTAAAAAACATGCTCACACAAAACCTCATACATATGCTCACAGTAGCCTTACTCATAAAGTCTGAAAGGTAAAAACAATCCAAATGTCCACCAGTTGATGAATACAGTAAAATGTGATGTACTCATATAATAGAATGTTATTAGCTTTAAAAAGAAATGAAATACTGTCACATATCACAGTATGTGACATGAATGATCGCTGAATACAGTATGCTAAGTGACAATAACTAGGGGAGGGGGAAGAGAGCACAACTGTATGACTTCATGTTTATGGAATGTCCAAATAAGCCAATGATCAGACAGAAGAAAATGATCAGCAGTTGACAAGTAAACAGAAAAGAAACCTGCATCTAAAAGTACGGAGATTCTTTTTTCAAGGAACAGAAATATTCTGGGATTAGATATGATGATGGTGGTACTTAAAAAAACACTAGAACTTTATAAAAACTCTATTAATATTTTAAAAACTCTTTAATATAGTGAAATGTATACTTATAACATATACCTCAGTTTTAAAATTCTATGAAAAAATAACATGATTAAAGAAGAGAAATGTATGAACAAATATACAATGAGAATTAAAACAAAAATGAAGCTAAATCAATCCCTATCAATATTGGATTATTTAATAAGTGGCAATGCATTCTGAAATATACATCCATCAAATATTCTGAACAGATATATTCAGCGACATGCTAAAATCATATTATCAAACAATAAACTTCACTTGAATAGTTTTATTGTTAAAAATTCACACTATTACCCTTATTACAGTAACTAATAATAATTACTGAAGTTATTGAATATTAATTATTCTTTAAATGCATTGATTAATTCATTATTCTAACCTGTATAAAATGCATTAATTAATTGATTATTCTAATATGTATTATTTTATAGACTACTAATAAGCATATATTTTAAAGAGGAACCTCCAACAAAAAGATATTAAGGAAAATACTCAAGTTCACTCCACCATTGCTGATTACTCTGTAGAGCAAAAATTCAAGCTCTAGTAATCTGGTTTCAGAAGCATCACAATGAATGTGAAAATAATGTGAAGAATATATTTTGAAATTTCAAGTTTAGATTATTTTTTGTTTCATATCCATTTATCAATACATAATATCTCCATGAATTTTATTTGGAATTGTATGTTGAGAAAACTTTATAGTGCACATTTTAAAATAAAACTAGAAAGCCTTAACTTTTATAAACCAGTTTCTACTTTTGGTTTAATGTGATTTTTATTTTAACACGGTGCATTATAAAGCTTTCTTTTAAAACCATCAAAATGATTCTTCATTTTCTAGACTACTACAGTCACTTCTATTTTAGCAACATGGTTAAGTTCCAAAGACAAGTTTTTTAATATGAAAATTTGTGTTATGCCAAAGTGGAGGATGATTACATCATATCACAAAAATGGAGAATGAGTACATCATTACATAACTGCCGAACCAATGAAAACCATGGCCAAGTTAAGCTGACATACTGCCTTAAACATCAGAGCCACCTTAACATAAACCAACATTTAAGATCAAAAGGGTAGTGTTTCCCCACAAAGTTTAGAAGTTTTAGGAGAAATCACAACAGGCAACAGAAGAAAGATGTGGGAGGAAGGATGTCACATTGAAGAGTTAGCAATGAATGAGATTAAACAAAATTATATGAATGCTCTGTTCTTTTCACCTGCACCAACTCACAATAAAATGTGTTTTTTGACTTTTTAATATTTCTAAATGAATTCTAAGCAAAAAGAGGGAGAATTGATGACTATAAAAATCCAAATACACACTTTGTAGCATATAGAAAACGTGTCTGTGAAAGATAAGTTATCCTGGAATTATTGTAAGAAAAATCTTTTGGACATTTAATTGAACATGGAAAGCAATAAAAGTGAGATGTAATCATGACACACACAAAAAAAAGAGAAAAAGAAAACCCTATAAGTTTTTATAGTAAAATTATTTCAATTTCTGTACAGAAGAAATCAAATGAAATGTTCACATCTATAGGTCACACTGAATCTTTAAACACGCACTGAAATAATAGAGAATTAATTATGTGAATTATGTGAATAAATATATTTTGCCTTTACTGGAAGGAGAAATCAAGGCAGAGAATATTTATTATCAGGAAATGAGAGCTGCTTAAATAAAATTAATAAATATCTTCAAAGTCAAGGTAAAATTCCTACTACTTTGTGATTCTATCCCTAATAGAAAGTAAAACAAGTATAAATATAGTCTGAGATGGTTTATGTTTACCCCCATACATGTTTCACTGAAAGAATCCTTAAAGAATACTGTACAGCAAGAAAATGAATAAAAATTTAATGTGACCTGCAGTTTTGCTTTAGCTTAATGTTTTGTGTTGAAATGTTTGTGTTGACCTCAATAATTTTAGAAATTAAGCGAACATATAATAAGTAAGACCTATGTTGCAGCAATTTCTCTTTTATAGAAAAATGAATATCTGGCAACATGGAATCCATATTCTTGGATGACAACGTTGGTTGGGCTTGAAGCACAGATTTCTTCTTAAACTAATTAACATTCCCACTAAACCTCCTATCATTTGCACATATGCTTGCCTATGGACTCACTCCTACTCAGCTCACGGAGCTAATTTTCCTCCCAGGTTCCTGCAGATATTGGTGTTTATGATTCTTGACCTCAATTTTTTAAGGGACACTATCTCTGGCCCACTATGTGGCTGAGGCTGACCCACTCAGGATCATGCCAACACACTGTTAATAACTTATGACTGTGAACTAGGAAGACACAAATGTGACATTATCAGTAAAGGTCACAAATAGACTATTTCTGTTGTGACAGACAAGGATCTTTCAGGCTGAACAGAGGCAGTTTTCAGCTGACATATTACCTTCACCATTAGAAGTCCAGGACAGTGAAGATAACAATATAAATAAGTTTCACCTGTCTTGTGCTTTGTTCCAGTTTGGTATAAATTAGTCAGTGAATCTCTTAGAAATTATGTGGCTAAAATAGGCCTTAAGGAAGAGACAGTGAATTATCTGCTAATAAAGATAAGTGCACCAAGTGTCTAATGGGAATACAAAATTGAGTTTATTTATAATATAAGGTGTAATGGGCCATGCCCAACTGCAAAAATACAAAATATTATTAAAGCTTCAGTCAATGGCCATTCTGAATGTGGTTAAGCAGATGTACAAAAGGTGCATAAAATCAAAACAGCACGCCAGAAATAAATAGCATCCAGAAATTAATGTTGATTTAGTTTATCCATTGAATAAAAAAGTGCACATATGCATAGTATTAATTTTCTGATTGCCAAAACACAGCAATATTTTCAAGCTTAGTTAAGCCCGCTGTGGTTTAGAAATGAAATGGCATTTTTCCTAAATGGAGTTCAGATCACTACACCTGAAGCACAGTGATTTGAATTAGGGGTAAAGTCTATTAAAATTATATTAAAAGAAGAATTCAAAAATAGAACTAGCAAGACTATGACATTCTATGTAAGTTTTAAGTTTAATGAACAGCATTTAAGAGAAAGGATTTTTTTAAAAGAATTTTTAAAGTAGAGCACTTGTGTTAATTTCCTAGAGGGGTTAAATAAGTTGCCGACGTTTGAATTTATATACTGACTGAATGTTGGTAGTGGTGGTAGTGTTTATTGCCACCAACAGTGAAGATTATATACCAAAAACCACACTCTTTTCATTTTTTTGCAAAAGTACATTTTACTTGGTTGTAAAATATTCAATGCTTAGAAGATTAAATATCTGAATATCATTTCTGAAGAAACAGCTGTCATCTTAAATCTAAATTCTAGTTTGTTTACTGATTGTATCTTATATCCTTTAGAAAATGACAGAAAATAGCAATAAAATCATTGTAAGTATTCTATGGGGGGATATAAATGCCCCTTGGTTACAGTGTACATGTCTTTATACATAATTTCAGTTTATTTTCCCTGGAATTATGTTAAATATGTAAAAAGCCAGTGCTACTAAAGGTAAGATGTTAGATGTTGCCAACTTGTAATTTAGCATTAGTGTCAAGATTGTTTCAGAAAATAAAGTATGGTTAGCCTTTCACTCCTTTTAAGTGCCACTCAGCATATGATATGGCATTTTTCACATAAAATAAACTCACTTGATTTTAGAAAATGTGACATTAAAAGTGATTTATAGAATACAATTTGTAAAAATAATATTGAGCAACTGTTATGTTTTAAATCATATCATTAAGTTATTTTTAGGTAATTATGGAAGGAATGGTTCCCTAAGATAAGAATGGAGAAAGAGATCTATGGATTCTTGCTAACCTATCGTTTTCACAATAACATCGACACAATCACATATACATAACATTCTGTTCAGATTATTTCTATGTATAAGAAGTAAAAGTACAATCATATTTAAGGTTATTTTATTTAAATTTTTCTCAGGAGTGAAAAATTGGCCTGCACCTTTTAAGGAATCAGTACTAGTTTGTCCAATCAAGTCAAGATTAAAATCACTGATTAGAAGAATTTTGGAATATTTTTAAAACCTTAAGCATGCAAGGTCTTAAAATAAAATTATATTTCAAAACCTAAAACATAATCCATTTATTATGTTCATAATATGAATAAATTCAGAGAAGCATGAATATTTTTCCACATAGAGAACATTGCTCTTTAGAAAACATTTCTAAAATTGTATTAAAAAGGAGAGAAAATTATGTAGACATAAAAGTAAGCATATTTTTTCAAGAAAAATGTTTCAATCTTTACAAAGTAAAGCTTCTCCAAAATAATTTTTCCAGTGAGCTTCAACAATATACATTTTATATTAGACATTGAATCATATATTGTAAGACATATTTTCTATGATTTAGAATCCCAGGAAGCTTCTTTTTATCTAAGATGTTACATATATGTATATTATTTCTGATAAGAAAATCATTTATATAAAAATATAACAAATACATATTTCCATAGATTTCATAAGTCTAATTCTTAAGAGATTCAAAGGAAAGTTAAAATGCTGAATATGATTTTTCTTCAGATTATTTTTAATGTGCATAATAAATATATATAAATTGTCTAAATATCAGGAATTACCAATTAATGATGATCTCAAAATATGAATACAGATAGGTAAAATGTGAATATAGACAAAGTATAGAAAATATGAAAGTTTAGTCATTTTAGAAAATAGTTATAAAATCTTGAAAATGTTTCCAAAAATCACATTTGCACACAGTAAATATAATCAAGACAGTTTTTCATAATTTTCTTAAAAATAGAATAAATGTATACTAAAATTAATTTGGACATGATAATTAATATTTTTGAACTCTCAAGATCTAATGGAAATAACCAGCTTTTAAAAAGCGAATAGTCATATTTTCTAAAAGTGATCTGCTATCTATAGCAATTTATTTTAAATTCATAATATTCTAGGCATTAATAAAAGAGAACAATATTTTCTTCTTACAAATCGCCAATAATGCATGTAAAGATGATAGATGAAGTTTGAGAGGAGAATCTTCGTATCTCATTTTATGAAATGCAAGCTACTTCATAGCCAATTTCAATAACCTAATTATTATGAGTACATAAGGTCACTTGTTTTGAGAGCTTCCAAAAGTTCGTGGAAGGGCGTTCATTAGCTTTCACTTCCATTTTTTCTACAAACTTTTAAAATGTCCTTTATATATATGAATAATGATTTTTTTGTCAAGCAATCTTTAATCAGGGCTAAATTCATCCATACATGTGCATGCTTTGGACATATGCCTCGGAGTTTTCATTCTAGGATGGAGAAAAAGGTCCTATAAAGTGGTATTGCTACCTAATACTAGCTTGATCTTTACTTAAATTCCTTTCCCCCTTACATTGTCTTATTATTTTATTGTGTTGATTCTACTAGGGTCTAAATGTAAGATGTATCCAAATTATTCTTAACAAAATTAGAAGGCAATAGTAGCAGGAATTTACTAAAAAAAATCAATACAACTAGAAACTTTTATGTTTGAATTTGAAAGTCAGAATTAAAATATATGTTTAGCATTTTGTATATACAGCCATACCTTGCTATTATTTCTTCTCTTTAATACATATCTTTTTATGGAAGGTTGTGCACAAAATATAATTTATCCTAAACTGGGGGGTGCAAATATTATTTACTTCATTTGTATAAATAAATTTTAATATATCGTTTAAAACTGCCTTAAAACAATGTTTGATGGGAAACTAGAGGGCAACTTTGCTCTATTCAATATTTAATGCCCTTCAACTAAAGGAGACATTGGAATAATTTCCCCCCTGAAAAATCTAACCTATTTTTAACAATTGATGTATATTTAATGAATATTTTCTCCAGTCACCAATTTCTTTTGTAATTTCCAACTGATTTCTTCTTTCCCATATTGTTCAGATTTCTCGCTATCTTGCTCTCTTTCTCTGTCACACACACACACACACACACACACACACACACACACACACACACACACACACACCTGAATTGGACATTAGAGAATAGAGCTGCGGGAATTTCCAAATACAAACACACTGAATAAAAATCTCGGATAGAACTTAACACAGAAAAGTAAGAGCTGAGGCACTCCCAGTGGTTTTGATTACATCTTGTCCTGAAGCATTCATGTCTTCAAGGGCAAATGTGTTTCGCTCCATGCATTCAAAGTTTTCCAGCAGAATTGGAGGATACTGGTAGATGAATATTCTCTCTTTTCATTGACGGAAATCAAAATCGTCGATTCTGACTTTTGGTCTGCTCTTTGAACTGGGTGGCCACTCAATTCTAAGCTCCGAAGAAATATCCAGGACCCGAGTAAAATTCATCCTGAAATACATTTGTGTGTCAATTCTTCGTTTTCTCTCTCTTATTTTTCCTCCTGCTGATTTCTATCAGCAGAGCATTTAACAATCACTAATTGGTTAATCGGTTATTTAGGCAAGTATTAATATTCTCATTTCCCAGACAAGGAACCAGGCTTCCTGCTGTGCATCCCCTGGCCCTGGGTAAGGAGTTCTTCAGATGGGAGACACAAAGTAGGTGAGCCTGCCCTCTTGAGACCCCGCTGCTTGCCTCCAGCTACACAGCAGGTGCCTCGCTGCGCCTCTGTTAGTTCGCTGAGTTCCTGACGCTCAGACCACCAGGCGACACTGCCTCTCATGACGAGGAAACGTTTTCCCATTCCACCCCGAAGAATGCTCCAAGGACTCTCTTAATTGCAATGGATACCCTGGGATTGGGAAGCTTATTTGTAACTTGATGAATCTGCACCAATCTTGCCTGAGTTTCTAGGTTTTGTCGCACGAAAAACTTCTGAGCAACTTTGCTCTTGCAAAATACTTGAAGATGGCCTTCCCTACTAAACAAAGAAGCAAAGCACAGCTCTGAGAAGGGTACAGAATGCATGGAGCCTCGAGGAGCAGATCACAGACACTTAGGAGAAGGGACACACGGCAGAACGATGGCCACACCAAACAAGCTGGGCAGAGTGTGAAAAGAAAGTGCACAGAAAATTTATTATCTGTGTCATCCAACCTGGATTAAAAAAAGAAAGAAAGGTGTGGCTTGGGGGCAGAGACGTAATAGAGTGAGCACAGATTCATATCAAAGATGTTTTTTTGTTTTCAATCATTTTATTGGGGGCTCGTACAATTCTTAACACAATCCATGCTTACATCCATTGTGTCAACCGCATATGTACATTTGTTGCCAACATCATTCTCAAAATATTTGCCTTACACTTGAGCCCTTAATATTGGCTCCTCGTTTTCCCCCTCCCTCCCCACTCCACCCTCCTTCATGAACCCTTCATAATTCATAAATTATTATTATATTGTCATATTTTACACTGTCCGACACCTCCCCCCGCCCTCTTCTCTGCGGTCCATCCCTCAGGGCAGAGGCTATATGTAGATTTTTGTAATCGGTTCGCCCTTTCCACCCCACCTTCCCTCCACCCTCCAGGCATCGCCACTCTCACCACTGGCAAAGATGTTTTTAATATGACTTCTATTTCAGATTGTATGTTCTCGCAAACTGACCTCTTTGGTTCGGGAACCCTTCTCTTCCAAAGAGCTAGCTTCCCACAAAAATAAAAACTCGGCACATCATTTACATCAAACTCAAGGTTTCCTTGGGAAAAAGTCAAGGCTAATGCATAAACTACATTTTATATCAGAATTAGGAAAGATTTAGAATTCACTTTAGCCACCCATTAGAGCTATGTCAATTGCAAGTGGAATTCAGATAGTTATATATTCTATTTTTAAAGTTTGAGAATTGAGTTATGATGGCGAAGCAAACTTTCATCCATGTTCTTTCATATATTGTCACATTCTAATTTGGAAATAAATTAAAACCAGATATGGCTGTTTGTCTCTTCTCCTATCTCATGGTCAACCCAAGTGTATTTTCTAATTTAAAGAGATCTCAAAGTGGATCTAGTTATTTCCCAAAAGTGTCACCAGTTGTTATCAAGTTGATTCCAACTTATGGTGACCTTCTGTGTGTCAAGGAGAACTAGATTCCTTAGGATTTTGATAATTGTGGTCTTTCAGAATAGAGAACTGACCTTTCTTTTAATGCATATCTGGATGCTTTCCAATGGCCACTCTGAGTATACTAACTGTTTTCATCAAGTCCCTTAATTGACACGATGTGAACACTTATCAAAAGGCTAGAAATTGGTGCTTAATTACCGATCAGGTACCATAATTTAAAATCCAGAAATTCAATTTAATTCCACATATTTCCTCGGGTGGCTACAATGCACCTTGAACACCTGTGAAGATACAGAGTCTTCAAGGATAAAGCGAACTTAAGCCAAGTCAGTGGCTGTCCCTAAACCAACATTTTCGAAGTAAAAAAAAAAAAGTTTTATTGATCTGTTGTTAGATGCCATTGGATTTATTCTGACTCTAAGTGACCCGGTGCATAACAGAATGAAATGCTGCAATTCATGTACCATCCTTACAATTGATTTTGTTTTGAGACAATTGTTTCAGTCATTGAACCAATACTTCTCCTTGAGCGCCTTCCTCTTTATCTCTGATCCTGCAGAGGAGGCGATTGAAAATCCCATGCGGTGGGTCAGGCACACTTAATCTTAAGAGTGGCATCCTTGTGCTTCAATCATTTAAAGAGACCCCGTGCAGCAGATTGGCTCCCAGCACAAAGCCTTTGATTCATTGACTGCTTCTTCCATGAACATTGATTGGAATCCCAATAAAATGAATTCCTTGACAACATTGATCTTTTATCAGTTTATCATGATGTTGACTATTGAATCAGGTGTCCGTATTTTGATCTTCTTTACATTGAATTATAATTCATACCTAATCGGCAGTCTTTGCTCTTCACTTCCAAATGTTTCAAGTTCTCGCAGCTTTCAGCAGATAAGATTATGTCACCCGCATATCACGTGTTATCAATAGACTTCCCTCCAACGCAGATACTGGGTTCTCCATAGAGTTCAGTTTCTCAGATTATATGCCCAACATACAGATTCAACCGGCACAGTAACTGTATACAACAGCTTTCCTGATTTAAAGCCAGGCAATATTTCCTTAGTCTTGAAAGTACAATTTAACTAAATGCTTGTCCTTGAAACGACTTTGCCTTGCCTACATTTTTATACCGGAAAAGTAAATCCTTTTTATTCTGAGGCATATCAGTAATAGAAGACAGAATAAAACTGTCCTATGGAGTTGCAAGATTGTAATTTTGATAGAAGTAGACAGCCACACCATTCTCCCAGAGAGCAACTGGTTGAGTCAAACTGCTGACCTTTCTGTTAGCAGGTGAGCACCTGAACCACTGTGCACCAAAGAAGTAAATCCCAGGAAGCAATGAAATAAATCACGAGTGTTAAGATGGCACACAAGCGTAGGTGAGATTATTGAACCCTGTGCATTTGTTGGCTCTGCAAATGGGAGGAAGTTTACTTAGGATTACCTGGACTTTCATTTGGACAGAAGCTCTTCCTTTGTCCAATTGTTCCACCACATCTATAATATAATGTAATGGTGTGGGAACCACAGACATAAAGCAGTCAGATGGATTAAAAATACCTATTGCCTCACCACTCAATTCTTCCAGAAGTGAGTTGGTTTTATTTTTAGTATCAAGTTAGTGTCCTCCTTGAAGAAATATTTACAAGTTGAGCAAATTTAATTGTGTGTAGACTACCATACTATGTAATCTTTATTACATTTTTTAAAGAGCTAAAAGTACGTTACAGATGTTATCTCATTAATCTGCCACAAATCCCTAAGAGGCAGCTAGTAGAAGCATTCATAACCCAGTTTTACAGATGAGGAATTAAGCCGAGTAGTGGAAAATGAGTAAACCAGGGTTATGGAACAAAGGGATGATGGATGGCTTAGCTTATGATAGTTGCCACCTTTCCTTCATCTGCTGGTCTTTCCTCCCCCGCAAGCCCAAGGACGTGCATGTTCTAACTATTCGAAGAAGGACACATATCTGTGGTTTATCATGGCCCTTCAGCGCATAGTGTGTGCACATATGTAGTTTAGAAAATTTAAGCTCTGGCTGTTCTATTCTGCAAGAAGCATTATGAAACAAATATTTCGAAAATATGAAATAAATCATATGCTGACTTGCCAGCAGCACTTATGGCCCATTCTCTCAAATAATTTCATTTTTTAGTCATCTCCAGCCTACACGCTGCCTTGATCCAGACATACGCAGTCCCTTTCATATTGCACCCAGGGAAGGGAGAAGGGAGGGAATCCAATGGGGGTTTTCTTTTCATGCACTTAGTGTGCATTCTTTGTAGAGTGGCTGCTTGAGTATTTCAAGTGCCTCGGCAATGTGTGCTTATATCGAAAGAAAGCTCTCGGCCTGCAAGACATGGCTCAAAATGATTTCGAATATCTTCCAGTTTCACACTTGGGGGTTTTAGTGAGGACGCATTTGTGTCAAGTAACAGCAAAACAAAATGGCAATGAAGAAATATCATAGCCAAGGTGTGGTAGGAATAGAAACTCTTACTCTTCCAATTTTACTATGTTATTTTCAGGACGAGCTGAGAGCCAAGTGCAATATGTATCTTAGTGTTCCTTCTCATCTATCCCTAATTTCCAAGAAGGAACGGGAAATAATACTCCTTCTGCTTTCCTAATTCAGCAAAACAGATATTGATGACACAGACTTAAATAGTCCATATCAGGATGTTTGGATTCTAAAAATATAGCACATGGAGGGGATTGTTTTTCTCTTTCTTTCTTAAATGGAATTTGCCAGAGAAAACATTATTTCAAGTTATTTGCCGAATACTACTTTAAAACTTTTTTTTTTTTTAGATGTAGAGGTGATGGTTAAGATTTAGAGAGGATGTTAAGTCTTTCCACAGTGAAAAATAAGAAAGGACTGGAAGGCTGCCATCGCATTCTGGTTTTGTTTGATCATTTAAGCAAAGGGCTGTCTGCTCTCCTGGCCTATTAAAGAGTTTATGGATTCAAAGTACATGTTTTTCTGGTTAATATAAATAAATACAAATAAAATCTTGTTGCAAATATTAACACAAGTAAAAGTTATTTCAGGCAGATTCCTAAATTATTTCATTTGATCTGTTCATTTCCTTTCTCACACAAAACTATGAAAATAAACGATGTGCTTAAGATGAGGATGGGTTGGATGTATATGTTACCTTAATTTATTCAGGAAAAAAGCTAAAATGCATCTTACACTCCACTACGTATTAGAAAAATTAGTAACAATGTGCTTGAGGATATTTGACATCTTTTAAAATGATTTGTATATATACTTAGATAAAGAGAAAAACATATGCATTCATATCTTAAACTATATGCAGCATTGCTTTAAAAATGTTGTCCTTTATCCATACCTCAACAATGGCACCCCCAGGGAATCTGAGGAAATGGCGGTAGAGTTCTTGGAAGCCACTGGGATGAACGGTGTACACAGATATGTGAGAAGTGACACCTCCTGGACCGAGTCCTGATACAGAGGTTTCATTTTGATGTCGGAGATCACTGCTGGAGATGCTGCCCTTGACACAATTTCTATTCCAGATGTAATCATACACTGCCACCTAGTGAGACACAAGCCCCCCACCCCAAGTTGGGGGGTGGGGCAGAAAAACTTAATTAACTTTTGGCCAGCGCATCACCATTTGAAGTAATTTTACAATAAATCTAAAATGCCCTGCCATGTGCAGTTCTTATACTCCATCCCATGCATATTTTAATGGCATATCTCTAAATAGTGAAGGTGGAGAAGCCCCCTGTGTAAACACCATAGTGTTAATTCCACACAGATGAGGCTATAATTGGCTCCCACACTAACCCAAACTAGAGTGATCAAGCAAGCTGTGACCGTGTCCATATTGATTTTATGAAAATTGTTTACTGAGATAGTTTAGTGAAAGGGTGTTTGTATTTTTTCTACCTATCTTAGTGACCTGCTCCTACTATAAACTAAACTCCAGGGGTGCGTGCCTGTTCTCACCATTTAGGAAGCTAGAAGTCCAAATTCAGAATGCCCGCTCCACAGAAGGTTTTTTCTGTGCATCCTGGAAGAAGAACCTTGCCTTTTCTGAGCTTCTGCTGCTGGGTGATCTTCATGTAGGTTGGTGTATCTCTTCTATCTTTGCACTGTTTGCTTGTTCAATCTCTTTCGTATTTCAAGACATTGACTCAAAACACCACCTACAATAATCCTGCCTCATTAACATAAGAGCAGCATTCTATTTCTAAATGGGCCTATAATCACATAGAGAGAAGCTAGGATTTACAACAAATACTTTGGAAGGAGAGGATCATAATTCAGTCTAAAACATTTGAACTTTTATGAACACTCCAAACTCACTGCCATCGAGTGGATTCAAAGATATAGCAACCCTATAGGACAGGGTAGAACTGTCCCTGTGGGTTTGAGTGCAGGGCCAGTAAATTGTTTAACGTGGCTCTCCAAGTCAAAGTCTCCAACTCTCACCAAATGACCTTTTCCTGCATAGGTCTGGTAACAATAAAAGGTAGTGGAAGATACAGAGAGGATTCACCTGTGAGTAATTGAGCTGAATTCCCTAGAGTGTCATCCTGATGTGTGTAAAATGAACCCTCAGAGAAGCAGGAGAATGGATCTAATTACCTACCAAAGCCAGTAGTAGATCCTGGGACCTGAGATCCCTGCTCAGTGAACCTCCTGGGTCCAGAAGACAACTTTAACATCCAGGGAGAAGCATCAGAAGGAGGAGTCGGTACACAGAACAGAGTGATGGGCTTTCCAACACAAAGAGTAAGTAAAGCTGAGTGCTTCTGTGCAGGAGACTGGTTTACAGAGTAGGATACCTCTGGGTACTTAATTGGGGGGATTTGGCTTCCTGAAACATGGAAGTGTAGCTGAGAGCCTTTGGGCTGAGGTTTACGGGAGTGAGGTGGCTCTGGACACTTAATTCAAGGATCTGGGTTTTCTGACCCCTGGAGTTTGAACAGAATGCCTTCACGTTGAGTTTGACAGTGGAGTGGTTTGCCCTTTGGGGTACTTATTGGTAGACCTAAAAGAACTTTGTAACCCATCCTTATAAATAACTCAATTCTGAGCATTTCTCACCCACCTTACAACTTGTGAACTTCCTTAGTAAACCCTTTCATCATGCATCTTGTGTGTGTAGCCCTTGCAATGGGTATTAGAATCCAGAGAAATAAAATAGAAGACACTAATTAAGACACGTAACTCGTTATGGGAGTAGATAGCTTCGTCCTTCTTCCTCAGAGCGGCTGGTGGTTTCCCACTGCTGACTTTGTGGTTAGCAGCCCACTTGACAGATGCAAAAAATGCCCATCCCATCCCTCCATTGCCAAAGTGTGAAGTTCATTTTAAGTCCTAGATCCCATTTTCTGAAGCAATCATCGAAATCAATCAAGAATGAGATTCCAGGCTCATTCCATTCTGAGCCAAAGTTGTTCTTTGTATGAAAACCTGTGAAATCTAGATGCAAGTTATCTGCTACCAAAGTACAGTTGCAGCGCTGGTGTATGTTTTCTTTAGAAATGGGAGATAGTGGAAAGAAAGAAGGAATAATAAGCACTAAGGAAATCCAAAGTTAAGCAGAAAAAAAATTACATTCACTCTCAAGGGTCTCTTCGCTGAGACGATTTGGACAATAGCCCTAGCACCCTCCAGATTCTGAATGTTGGCCATGCAGTCGAAGGATGCAGTCGAAGGCCCCTGGTCCCTGTACTTCAGCTCCACCTTCCAGGCCCACTAATATGTTAACCCTGCCTCCTTGGCCTTAGGTAGCCCCATGTTCCTAATTTATGTGAATAGCAGCCCAGCCTTTCAGCCTCAGCTGATCCTATTCTTCAACTCATTGGACATCGCAGCCCCATTTCCTCAACTTGGAACAAGAGCACCATCTCCCTAAGAGCAGTTCCATGCTTAGGAGTTGAATTGGTGAAGGAAATCAGAATCTATGAAACCTAGGCTTCTGTGACCACATCCCTAGATCTCTAGGAAGGAGATTCTGGCTCCAGCCTTTGAAACTGAGAAGCCTCTCCTCTGTCTGTGCTTTTCTCGGTAGTTCTGCTTATACCCTGGTTGCTGTAGGGGTGGTACTTCTCTCTTCTTGGATTTTCAGAGATGTCATTTCTTTGGCCTGTGTTCTACCTATAGAATTCTAAGAGGGATACACCATCCTTTTCTTTTGTTCTATTTACATCCACGTCAGTCTTGGGTTTCAGACTTAGTCACTGGTTTTTCTGCTGTAGCAGTTGATTAGATTCATCAGTCACAGGCTTAATCTCTGTAATAAAAGACTGCGTGGTCACATCCTCGGTGAACACGACAGCGCATGTGTCCTTAGTTTGTATAAGAGTATATTCCACATCTTTAAATACAGTAGTCATTTAAAAATTTTAAATCTATCTCTTTCCTCTCAATTTTTAGTATCAGGGGCTAGGAGAACCATGTTAGTTAGAAATCACATCCGTCAGGTATTTGTTACTTGAAAGTTCTGTCTTCGGTTAAAACATTTGTACACAATTCAGAAACGTTTGCAGCCACTGCATACAAAGCATTGCTCTGACTCGTGTCCAGTCACATGTTCATGTTTAAGGCCTCACCAAAGGGAGATTTAATGTCCACATCTCCAATAATATGTTGGTGTGGGAACCATAGATATTCTCGAAGCTGATAGAAACCCTATAGCCCCTTTCACTTCCTTCTGAGTCCTAGCAAAATGTCCTTGAAGTTCAGAATGCTGCTAACAGTAATTTTAAAATAATAGATGCTTTACCATTGCTGTTGGGTGACATCAAGTTGTCTCTGACCCATATTGAGCAACAGAAAGAGCCACTGCATGGTCCTGAGGCATGCTCTCCACTGTGCCAATGCCGGAGCCTATGGATGCAGCCACTGTGTCAATCCACCTCACTAAGGACTTTCTTCATTTCGCTGCCCCTTCGGTGTACCAAACAAGATGCCCATTTCCAGGGACTGCTCTCTTCTGATAATATGTCCAACATATGTAAGACTGGCCTTACTTCTTCCAGTACAGAGTGGTTTGTCCTTTTAGTAGGCTGTGGTACTTTCAATATTCTTTTCCAGTGCCACAATCCAAATGCATGGAGCCTTCTACTGTCTTCCTTATTCAATGACCACCTGTCACATGCATTTTATGCAAAGGAGGACAGTGTGGCTTGGTTCAGACACACCTTAGTGCTTCCAGTCTTCTGGCTCTCAGCAGCAAGGTTGTGTCATCTGCATATCACAGGTTGCTAAGCAACCTTCCTCCACTGCCTTTAGGCCACTCTGCTTCACAGAGCCCAGCTTCTCTGAGGATTTGCTAGCATATGGATTGAACAAATCTGGTGAGAGGCTACAACCCTGACATACACCTTTCTTAATGGTATACCATGCCACATTCCCTTGCTCTTTTCACACAACAGCCTCTTGATTCATGTACAAGTTCCACATGAGCACAACTGAGTGTTCTGGAATTCCTGTTTTTCTCAAGGTCATCCACAGTTTACTCTGGTCCACACAGTCCAAAGTTATCCACAGGTCATTATGGCCCACACAGCTGAATGCCTTTGCATAGTCAATGAAACACAAACAAACATTTTCCTGGTATGCTCTGCTTTGAGGCAAGATCCATCTGACATCAGCGGTGATATCCCTTGTTCCATGTCCTATTCTGAATCTGCCCTAAACTTCTGGCAGTTCCCTGTCACTGTACTGCTGCAAATGTTGGTGGGTGATCTTAGGCCATATTTGATTTGTATGTAATATCCATGGCTTGGGTTCCCTTTTCTTTGAAATGAGCACCAATATGGATCTCTTCTAAATGTATTTCAAACTTCCTGGTATGAATGAGTGAATGCTTCCTGTGCTTCTTTAGCTTTCCAAAACATTTCCATGGTAATTCTATCAATATCTGAAGCCTAGTTTTTGGCTAATGGGTTCAGTGCAATTTAGACTTCTTTCTTCAGTTCACCCCTTCCATGGAATATTTGAGATGGGAGAGTCTGTACTGAGGGAGGGCAAGATTAAGTGAACATATACAGGGGAAGGGTGAATTAAGTTCAGCCAACATGGGGAAAATTAGCATGGGATCACCAGAATTTTATCAATTATCCACAGGCCCAAGGCATAAGGAGATGAAGTCCACTTATTAGCTCACAGTAAAAGCAGGATAATTTAAAGTGATGCTGGGTCCTGCTCTGATTTTCAAATTCAGTGAAGACAGCTCATGCGAATGGGCAAAGCATCTTGCATATTTTCTCCCTCCCTTCATTAATCTTTACCTCTTAATAAATTCAGGGTCCAAACTTGAGATCAGGAACTTGACATCCTTTAACATGTGTTTGCCATAAATCACTACTCAAAATAGACTAATGCCACCCCCAATCTTCAAGAACAACACTAAGTGCACAGAAGATACTCTTGATTCTATCATCACCTGAATAGTAAACAGAAACAACTATAAAAATAATCATGTCTTCAAAACAATGACCAATATCAGTGTACATGAAAACACAAGAAAAGGTGGCACAAATGAGTGATCTATACACAGAAGCAAACCTGGGATTAAAATGCTCTATATCTTTTCATTAGGGAGTACAAAAAAAAATTCCAGCTGCCTTGGAGGGATGGAAAGAAAATTTGACACCAATACATAAAAAAAAGGAGAGAAGAGAGGAGAACCCAGCAAAGCACTATGAGAACAACATGACAAAAATAAATTTAAAAAGGGGTGAAGGGAGACGCTGGATAGGGCAAGATATGACAAAATAATAATCTATAAATTATCAAGGGCTCATGAGGGAGGAGGAGCGGGGAGGGAGGGGGGGAAGAGGACCTGACACAAAGGGCTTAAGTGGAGAGCAAATGCTTTGAAAATGATTAGGGCAAAGAATGTACAGATGTGCTTGATACAATTGATGTGTGTATATGTATGGATTGTGATAAGAATTGTATGAGCCCCTAATAAAAAAATAAATTTAAAACTAGATATAATTCAACAATTAAAGTAGAAATCCCAACGATAAACACTAAGATTTTAGAACTAGATAACACTTTGAGAAAAAAAAAAGTCAGTAGAATTTAAATAATGAAAGCCTGAATCAGTGAACTCTAAGATAATTCACCCGAGACCAAAAATACAAGAACAATTCATAAATAAGGTGAAATATAAGATCCAGAAACTTAAGAAATCTATGGGACACTATCCAACGGAACTATTTACATTTGATACAGACTTTCAAGGAAAGAAAAATTAACTACAGAAAAATAACCAGAGAGGTATTAGAAGAAACATTCCCTAACATGATGACAGAATAGAAAAATAACCATCCAAGAACCTTGGAGAATCCAAAAGAGAATTGACTCACAGAGAAAATTATGACACATCCGACTCAAATTTTCTACCAGGAAATAATCCTGAGAGCAACTCAGTAAAACTGAATGAACTTGAAAGGTGAGACAATAAGAATAAGTAAGCTCAGATTACTTGATAGAAACCATGCAAACAAAAATGCAATGGAATTAAATTTTTTAAAAACTTGAAAGAAAATCCAAATGGCCAAACAAGAATTATATATCTAGCAAAATCATTCCTCAAATCTGGGAAAGAAATAAATGTATTTTACACCAAGTAAAATGAAGGAATTTTTAAAATAAAAACTAATCTTTCAAAAATATTCATGGGAGTTCTGTGCACAGAAATCAACACAGCAGAAAGCAACCAGAAATCTACATGCAAGATACCATTATTGAGAAAGTATCCTACTCAAGCTATACAGAAAGTGAAACAATCTACAAGATTCAAAATAAGAAACTGGCAATAAGATTCTGCAACAAAGACAACCCTGCAATTGAAGGAACATAAAAGACACTAAACAGCTTCACAGAACAAAAAACCGAAGTGGTTTGCAAAAGTGCAAAAGCAACAAAATGCCTTTAACTTGGAATTTGAATAATAAAAAAACAAACTAACCTCAAAGAAAACAATCAAAATATTAACCAAAAGAAAGGAAAATAATAAAAATTGACTAAACGGTAAGATAGAAACAAAGAAAGTTAAGAAAAGACATGACAAGAAGACCCCAACACAAAATGAAATCAGCAGAGGAAAATATGCTGAAGAAAGAAACAAATAGTATCATAAAGATATAGCAAAATGACAGCAATAAAATTGTAACTACCAATGACCTCTAGTGTAAATGGATTAAACTCACCAGCTAAGATACAGAGACTAGCCAAAGAGATTTTTAAAAAAGCATGGCATTAATATGTTGCTTACAAGAAACACATCTCAGACACAAAGACAAAACACTCTAAAATTCAAAGGTTGACAAGTGTGTGTGTGTGTGTGTGTGTGTGTGTGTGTGTACAAGATCGTGGCTCTTTGAGAGGATGAACAAAATTGATAATCCTCTGTCAAATGTAACAATGGTAAATAAGGTACTAAAGGAAATGTTATGAATAAGAAATTAAATGGATTAAATCACAACAGAACGTACTGAAATAAAAAATAAAATTATCAAATATTATGAAAAACTATACTCCACCAAATTCATCAACCTAGAAGAAATGAGCAAATTTCTAGAAGCACATTACTCACATACATTCACACAGATAACAATAGAAAAATCAGCACACCTATGACGCAAGAAGAAACAGATCTGGTCTTTAAATAGCTCTCAAAACTCTCAAAAACAAAAGTTTAAGGACTGGATGGTTTCACTAAGGGATTCTACCAAATAGTTACAAAAGAAGAGCTAGCATCATTCTACACAAACTATTCCAGAATATAGAAAGGACAAAAGACTATCAAACTCATTTTAGGAAGCAAATATAATCCTGATATCAAAACCAGGTAAAGACATCACCCAATCAGAAAACCATAAAACAATATGCTATGCAAATGAACATAGATTATAATTTTTAAATTCCTAGCTTATCTAATTCAATAAAATTTTAAAAATTCATCATAACAAAATAGAATTTATGTTAGGTATGCAATGATGGTTAAATGTTTATAACTACATAGGAAAACAAAAGATAAAAACATGATCATATCAATTGGCACAGAAAAGGCATTTGACAATATTCCACACTCATTTTCGTGTAAAAAAACTAAATAAGATAGTAATTACAAGGAAATTTCTCAACAAATCAATAGTTAAATCTACAGGGGTAGTAACTTAATTAAGAGCTTCTCGACTTATGATAAGGGAGGTTGGTGAGCAATGGCGTACTAATAAATAATAAGAAGTACAAGAAAGAATAAAATGCTCTAAATTGATTTTGCTTATGATTGCAGAACTATTTTTAATATGTCTAAACAATTGGATTGCATGATAAGTGAATTATTTGTCAATAATATGATTAAAATAAAAAGACCACATACACAAAACCAACAGTCAACATCTCACATCATGAAATTGTAACATTCCCCCAGAGAATGTGAATAAAAAAAATATCCCCATATCACCACTCTCATTGAACATTGTGCTGGAAATCTTAGTCAGAGTAATTCGACAACAGCAACAACAACAAAAGTTAAAAGAATCCAGAATGTCAAAGAAAGTAGTGAAAGTCTCACCATTTGCAAATTATATTATTTATACATACAAAAACTCAAAAAAGCCTATAATAAATTATTGGAAGATTCAGCAATTTGGTAGGATACAATAGTAACATATAAAAATCAATTGGATTCCTGGATTCTAATGAAAAGAGTTCTGAAAATTAAATTAAGAAAATAATATCATTTACAGTAGCCATACAAAAAATGAAATATTTAGGAATGAACATAGTTAGAGGAACGATACACTATACAATGAAAATTGCAGAATACTCTGAAAAAGGATATTTAAAAATCATTTAGAATAACCACCCAAAGATAAAATAGTTAGAAGCAAATTTAGAATTGTGAAACCTCTAGGGAAAAAATATGACTTGCGTCATGACAGTGAGGGGTGAGAAACTCCAAGAAACCACAGGAATATTGTGTGCTTCATCCAGCGGTGCTTTACAGTGCCCTGGTTGACACATCCCTTCCCTGGGACCCCTCTGTGGGGGGAGGAGAATCTCACTGTCTACACTGTGTACAGATGGGCTTTGGTGGGCCTCTGCCAGAACCCCTCTCATTCTTAAAGATATGGTTGTTTTTGTTTGTTTGTTTGTTTGTTTCTTTGCTATGGGTCTTCTGATGCCTGTTACCCAGTCCAAATGACACCTCATGATCTTACAGCCTAGTGTGCTTTTTCCATGTGGGCTTGTTGCTTCTCTGCTAGAGTGCCACTTCTTATCTTCAAGCCTTTAAAACCCCAGATGCTATATCTTTTCATAGCTGGGCACCATCAGCTTTCTTCACCACATTTACAAGCGCCCATTAAAATTTTTTTTATTTAAACAATTATTTTATTGGGGGCTGGTACAACTCATATCACAATCCATACATCAATTGAATCGGGCATGTTTGTACATATGTTGCCCTCATTCTATTCTAGATATTTACCTTCTATTGAGCCCTTGGTACCAGCTCTTTTTTCTTCTCCCATCTCCCCCCACTCTCATAGCCTCCCCTCCCACAGATTGTACATTGTTATTATTTTCATCTCTCACACCAACCGCTGTCTCCCTTCCCATATATTTTCTGCGTGTTCTTCCCCCTGTAGAGGGGTGTCTGCTTATGTGTTGATCATTGTGATCGGTTCCCCCTTTCTCCCTTCCTCTCCCTCTCTTCCCCCTACCCTTCCGGCATCACCATTCCCACTCCTGGATTCTGTGTGTCAGGAGTTCTGTTTTGTCTTCCATGGTGGTGCGGGGAGGGTGAGCATCACAGGATGCCTCTTTGTTAGAACAAATTGCCCAAGAGGTACATGTTAATCCAACACAAAGAAGGGAGAAGTGGGGAGGGGGAGGGAGAAAGCTTGGTGTGTGTGTGTGTGTGTGTGTGTGTGTGTGTGTGTGTGTGTGTGTGATGCATGCGGGGCGTAATGTTGGTGAGATTGTTGGTTATGTCTCCAGAGGGTTTTTATGTTTTTTAAAAACATTTTATTAGGGACTCATACAACTCTTATCACAATCCATACATATATCAATTGTGTAAAGCACATCTGTACATTCTTTGCCCTCAATTTCAAAGCATTTGCTCTCCATGTAAGCCCTTTGCCTCAGGTCCTCTTTCCCCCCTTCCCTCCCCGCTCCCCCTCCTTCATGAGCCCTTGATAATTTATAAATTATTATTTTGTCATATCTTGCCCCGTCCCACGTCTCCCTTCACCCACTTTTCTGTATAGTAGTGAGCATAGCTGTCTTCCAGAGGGTTTTTAATGGCAGATTTTTTTTTTAAGGTGAGCATCAGGACTTTCTTCCGGGTTTCCTCTGCGTGGGCTTGAACTTCCAAACTTTATTAGCAGTTAAATGTGTTAACCACACGCCCCACCCAGAGGCTCCAAGCATGAATGTGTCAACGTCGTGCATACGAACATTTCAGATACTGTGCTAATGTATGTCAAGTGATATTTACAAGTTGGAAAGTTGCTGGAACCTATTTGATCAATGGGTTTTATTTTCCTTTTTATCCAATCAGAAGAGAAGATTGGTCTGATTTTTGTTGAAGAACCAGCCACAGGCCATATTAAAAGTACACGTATAAAATAAGAGATTGTAGACTATCTTGAATTAAGACATTATAATAATGTTATTAAAAAGTGATACCTACCACTTAGCATTGGCAATGGGATTAGATGCCAGAGCAAAGTATCTGATATAGATTCAGCAACAAATTGGCTTTAATTTGGCATGCTTGTGCTGGGCCTATGCTCCTCCAAAGATTCCAGAGGATAATGGGGGCATTCAGATAAAGGATTTTCAGAGATACAAGAAGGTAAAGGAAAACACAGAAGGAGCCACCTGTACAGGCATTGTGGGCAGAGAGGTAACGGAAGAAGGAAGTACAAAGAGAGGAAGAGAAATCTGTGTTTTGGATGCTGGGGAGTGGTGAGGGAGTAGTAGGGTGATTAGAGATGCTGAGGACGCTTTCATTTTAGGAAAAACAGGGTAAAGAGGCTATTGCTGATGAGTTTATAGAGGTGTGTTATTATAATTCTTTAATCTGTTTAGCCTGTTTGATACAGTATCCTGGAAAGGGACAAATTTACTTTCTCAATGCTTTTTGGAAACTTCAAAACACCAATTTAGAAAGCATCTCTCTCTGAGCTGGCTGCCTGACCTCTCCAGCTTACTAGGCAGAAAGCTGCGCTTCCCTGAGGGAAAGCTACCTTAACCTAGCCATTGATGCTCTAAATAATTCTTCAAGTATGTGGCGGCGTGCCGGAATAGCACAGGGGTCGTAATGCTTCCATATATAAGCTGACCAACTGCATTGGATATTCCAATTCCCCTTTCATCCAATACCAGCATGTGTGTAATGTCAGCATGTTCACTTAAAAACTAAAGAAACAATTCACTGCCATTGAGTCAATGCTGACTCACAGAAACCCACTGGGGTTTCCAAGACTAACTGCTTCGAGGAGTCTGAAGTCCAGTCTTTATTCCATGGCGGTGCTGGTACTTTTGAACTGCAGACTACGCAGGTTGCAGCCCAACGGGCAACCACTATGCCACCAGGGCTCCTTGTTCACTTAATTGGAATGCGTAAAGATAGAACACAGAGAGAAGACAATGCAATTGTAGTGACAACTGTTAGCCATTAGATGACAATCATTCCAGCCTAATGTCACTCTGTCATAAAATCTCACCGACTCAGACTCTCTGCCATAGAATATATTCTGACTCACAGGGACCCTCTAGAACAGGGTAGAACTGCCCCTGTGTGGTTCCAAGACTGCAAGGCAGGTGGTTTTGAACTACTGACCTTGTAGCACAACACATGTCCTTAGGCCTCCAGGGATCTGCCCAAATTTCCAGCAAAGGGGTTGAAAATGAAAGAGAAAAAGAAAAGGGAGTTTCCAATACATGGAGCTCTCAGAACAAAATGGAGACTTCGGATTTGAGAGGGCTCGTTAAGGACAGCTTCTAAGAACCCAGGACGCAGTGAAACACAAAAGCTGTGTTTGGGAGCCGATACCCTGGATCCAGTCACGTTCCAATGCTGCCAACAGTGAGATACTTCCAAAGACAGCTAAATACGTTAAAGAAATGTCCTACGTCGAAAACGCACCCTCTGCAAAGTAAAATCCGAGAGGTTTGCTGAGAGGACAGAAAACAATCCAGACTGAGAATTATCACAGAGTGAATATGCTGCTCTGAAACGCACCAAAGGGGCAAACATTGTTATAGGAAAGGACTTTAGAAAGATTATGGAAAAATGGAATGAAAAAGTAATGGAATTTTTCTACAGTTTTTTGAAGCTCTCTTGTTCTATTAAAACAGAAACAAATGCTACGATATTGCAATTTCTTAGAGGCACTCAGGGGAGTTAGCCTGGGGTTATTTCAAAGTGGGGACCTGGTGGGGATGGTTGTTAGGTACCACTGGGTTCGTCCTGACTCACAGCAACGGACCTACGGACAATGAGTGAAACTTGCCCTGGTTCTAGGCCAGCCTCACAATTGTTCTTATGTTGGGGTTCATCAATTCAGCCATCATCTCCTTCCATCTCACCCAGCTTTTGTGGATAACATACGTGTAGAAGTACATGATTGGTAATTGATATTTGTAAGCATACGTGCTTTTAAATGATTAAAGGAGAATCACAAGGCAATTGCACACATGTTTTTTGGGATCATGTGATTACAACTGTTTTCTCAACATGTCTTATTGTCTGTTGTAAAGATTTGTTGATAATGCTATGCATTAGGGCCTTCTGGGCATAGGCTATCACAAAACCCCTGTATTTGTTTGACACTACCAGACAGCCTTTAAGGACCAGGTATTTTGACAAGATCCAGACTGAACACAATGATGCATATGCCATCAAAAAAACAATTTTTTTTAAGTTGCAAAGAGCAACTGTGCGGAAAGATATCTTCCCCACACAACCTCAACGCCCTTTATAAGCCTTCATGGCTCACAGCAGGATAGGAGAAGAAAAAAAAAGATGGCGTAGGAGGAACAGGGCACTAATACACTCAAAGGGAGGAACTGTTCATGTCTCCACAGGAAAGGGAGAGAGTAGACCTCATTCTGAGGTGCCAAGCCTTGAGGGATATGTGCCTCGTTGGAGCAGAAAGGATTGCAGGGTCACACAGTTGGAGACATGATATCCTCTCCCTAGATATCCTCTCCCTAGAGTTCAGGGAGTGCAGCTAGTCTGACCTGCTAACTGGGGGCAAACCAAGAGGGGAGTGCCACAGAACAGCAATGGGAGCAAAGCCATAGAGTCCCTGAGAAATCCAGGCGAGTGACTTCTGATTTGGAGGCAGTGCTTGTCACCTCCTCTGCACTGGGTGGGGCCAACCACAAGGAGCCACATGGTGAAACTGGGTGTGGCGTGGGGCACTAGACTGCTCCAGGAAGAGTCTGGGGGTCTTGTAGAAGGCGGGCCCCTCAGACACAAATGCTGAGGACTAAAGGGCTTTTAGGTAAGCGGGTCTTGGGATCTGGATGCCTGAAAGAGAAAGGGATTTGAACCTATGGATTCTATCAGGGCCTGCTCGCTATTTAACATGTGGACACTCAGCAACTCTGGGTCAGCATGACAGCAGACTTGGGACCATTTGTATTCTCTCTCTCTCTGTGTTTTCTTCTTTTGATGGCTACCTATATATGATAGGCAGGATAAGCAATCCCAAGAAGATGATTCCAGGAGTTCATGGGAGAGGAGGAGGTGGGGGAAAGGGAGTGGTGACAAAATAATGACAGGGGCAGGGGATTAGCAAGGGATCTAAAATTGACGGTGAGGAGTGGTCATATTTGATCAATTGAAATTTTTTCAATAGGAATTACTGAGAGGTGGAAGGTTAGTAAACATGAAAGTGGGGCAGGAGGAAAGCAAAAAGGAAAAGAGGAAAGAAAAAGAAAGTAAAATTGTATAAAGATATAAGTATATATATACACATTATATAGATGTGTGTATATATATACATATATATACACACATATACACAATAAGGAATCAGATGGACTTTGAGCCTCTACTTTAATCACCTCAATAGTTTGCTTTCATAATGTGGCAATGTATGACACTCACCTTCCTGACATGAGCGCTGAAGACAAAATGGGTGCATGTGGTGAAGAAATCTGATGTTTTTCTATTAAAAGATATAGGATCTGGGGTCTCAAAGACTTGAAGTTAAAAAGTGGTCATCAAGCAGGGAAGCAACAAAGCCCACATGAGGAAGCACAACAGTCTGTGTGAGCATGAGGTGTCCACGAGGATAGGTATCAGAACTTCAAGAGCAACCAATGATATTGACATGAAGGCGTGTCAGCAAAGTGGAGCCCCTAAGCCCACCTGGAAGATAATTGAACAGTCCCTCACAGAGAGACCCCGTAGAAGGGATGCTATTTTCAGCATCCAGTATCGTATCGTAGTGATGAAACACACAACTATTCTCTAATTATTGAATATTCCCTCCCCTTACTTTTATGGTCTTAGTTTTACCTCAATAATCTTGTACGACCTGCATATGTTCATTTTTATAATGAAGAATGCCAATGCACGACATTCAAGATAGATAAACCCTTAAGACACAGTAGTGGAAATAAGGATTCCCTGGGGTACAGGAAGAGGGGGCGGGAAGGGGGGAAGGGGAAATGGAGAGGAGATAGCAATGATGACTGTACAACCCCAATCTTGGGGAATGAATAACAGAATTGTAGGTGAAAGGTTACACTGGATGGTGTAAGATAAGGTAAAATAATAATACCAATAATAATAATTATATAACAACAGGGGTTCCTGGGGGAGGGAAGGGATAAAGGGGAGCTGATCTCAAAGAGTTCAAGAAGAAAGAACATGTTTTGAAAATGATGGTGGCAGCAAATGATGGTACAATGATGGTTGATCTAATTGAATTCTGCATTGTTATGATATCTGTAAGAGCACCCCATAAAATGATTTTTACAAAATAAACAAAGATAGGCTATGTGACTACAGCATCCTGTGTTTTATTGACTACAGGGGGCGGGGTGGGGGTCCCTTAAAGAAATATCGTTATGTTAGCACAGAGGTTAGGCACAAGAGAGAAAAACAGCTGTCAGAAAGGGCAATTTCCCAATTCAACATGGATTCCAGACTCCTTTCAGGACTATAATAGAGTTAGGGTTCTGTTTTTAGGCTGTTCTATTTACACGCATACCTCAGAGCCTCAGGCTTTAGACAAACATACAAAACCAATCACCGTACTCACCAAGATCACCCACCCACCTCTGGGTGGATTTAAAGTGCCAACCTTACAGTCAGTAATCTGGTACATAACCATCTTGTGGCCACCTAGGGACTTCAGTGATGCCTTTCACGTGAGGCTATTGTCAGCATGCAGGACAATAATCAATTCAGCTTTTGATTTATGGGGAAAAGAGAAACTCATTACATTATGTCAAAGCTACAGCAATAACTGTTGGAACGTGAATTATTTTTACATACTTAATTCTTAATTTGGGTGATATCCTGGTGAGAACATAGAGCTACAAGACACAGCCCAGGTTAAATCAAGAAGCAAATGATGTCATGGCTTCTAAGACACTTTACAGGGTGTGTTCATTGAGGCAGGGTCTTCTGCACACTCTTATAGACCCAATAGCGCATTCCCATGAGTGGAATAACAACCCTCGGCCAAAACAACAATTCCAGGAAAGAGGGGGTATGTTGCCTTCACCCCAAGACAACTTTGACTGACAGAATGTCAGTGTCTAGGTGGAAAAAAAAGAAAGTAGACTGTGAGTGAGTCAGTATCATTTAATAGAATGCCTTAAGGTGGTCGTTTAATGTAGCATACACACATGCACATTTCATATACTTTAAAAATATTGTCTGTACAACACCATCAGGCTGATATTAATATTATTAAGGAAACGGAATCATGAGTAACTACCTTTTATTTATCAGTCTTTCACAAAAATGTTCTCTGTTCTCTCCTTTAGCATTACTTATTTCTTCCCTGATGAATGTGAAACAAGGAAATAAATTGACTTCTCTATTGGGTCATTGGATTGCCAGTCGATTTGCCTACCAATTTAAAGCCATGTCTTCCAAAATATCCCTTATCACTCAAGGGACTGGCATCTTTGTTTGCTTTTATCTTGTTCCCATATCTTCCTCATAATTTTCTCATATCAGAGATGGAAGAGAAGGACATAACCTATGTCATGGACTGAATGTAGTTCTCTAAAAAAGGTACCCTGTGAACGTGACCTTAATTGTAAATGGCATCTTTGTAGGTGTTTGTAGTAACACGTCATCTTGGGCTAGAGTCCTAATCCAATATAACCGATATCCTTAGAGAACCAATAAAAAAGTCCCAGAAGCAATCAGGCCATGTGCATAGGAACCAATAAGGACAGTATGGAAGTATGTTTTGATCATTCAAGGAATGCCTCAGATCATCAGAAGCTGGGAGAAACAAGGACAGGTTACCATGGTAGACTGGTCAAAAGAAGCAGGACCCTATTAACAACTTAAGGTTGTACTCTTGGACTCCAGAATGGTGAAAGAACACATTCCTGTGATTTAAAGCTACCTGTTTGTGGTACTTAATTATGACAGCCTCAAGAAATTAATGTAAATCATCAGCCCTCAGATTACTCAACAATAACTGCTGTTTTTATACTTGGGTCCAGGTTGGTTGTTCTCTAAAGTCCAAATACGTATGATTGTACCATGTGCTAAAATGTTGAATCAAGTATTACCCTACCATCTTTAGACATCAGTATGTAGCTAGGAAATGGGGGTTTCCGTTAAGTGCTCATCTGGAAGAATTTGAGGGGAGCGTTTTCTATCTGCCAGCATGAAAGCGTTGCTCATATCTTCATAAGGAAGTTTTCCAGGGAAAGTAGAAATAGAGGCGCCATCCAAATAACAGCTTCCGCTTGGTTCTTTTAATATCATGTTGAATGTTCTCACATGGAATTGAAGATTCACTAGGAAAGGTCATTGACGTACTCACCAGCACCGCCCCTTTGACAATATAGTTTTAATACTAAAGTGATAATAGTCCCTTGCAGAATTTCTAGCTAGTGGTATTTAAGATAAGGAGCCCTGGTGGCAGAATGATGAAGTCTTCAACTGGTAACTGAACATTTTTGGTTCAAACCACCCAACAACCCTATGCGAGAAATCCCTGGCAATCTGCTTTGGTCGAAACTGCAGTCTAGAAAACTTAATGGGCTAGGTCAACTCTTTCACTTAAGTCGCGATGGGTCCAAGTATACTCTGTGGGACCCAATGACAATGAGTTCGTGTTTTACGATAGTCAAACTACTTAGGACCAAGTATGTGGATCTCCTTAAATTCCTAACGCACCGCTAGAAGTACATGCCCTCTTTGGAAAGGAAGAAATGTAGAGGAACAGGAGTAAGGAAAAATGACGGATAAAATCTCACTAGCAACAGTTTGCATAATACGGGCTCTTTTTATTTTGTTTTGTTGGACAAGGCTTTATTCTTGAATAATACAATTAAGGCTGACAATTGAATGGGTGGAGGGTTCCGTTCACTCAGAGGTAACATGATTTTTAAAAAGGCTGCCTATTTACTTCTGGAGATTTAGCCATTGAAAACCATATGGCCCATATCTCTACTCTCACACACAGGGCTCATTGTGGGTTGGATTTCCACCCAATAGCCGATGAGTACATGATGGTTTAAGGATCTAAGTCCAATGTTGACTGGGAAGAGGATATGTTCAGTTGCCTACTGTTATAGTGAACATTTTCCTGTTTCCAAGAAAAACACCTTCCTCTGTGGGTAATAGCTCTGTATTCTGATTTATAACCAAAGAAGCAGGGGGTGGGGTGGTGGGGGATGCTTAGCTTTGAAAACTGCTTCGCTTTCTCCCTAGGGATAAGAAAGAAGGGCCCGGTGGGATAGAAGAACAAAAATATTTTCCAACAGGGATTAAATCTTAAGAGGCTGATTAGAGGACAGAAGCAGGACAGGAAGAGATGAAGACATCAACATTACATTTTTCATAGGTCTTGCGTGTGCATTCTTGATTCTCTGCCATTCTGTTCTGCTGGCATTTAAACCTATGTCCACAAAACTGGCTGATGGGCAAACGGATTTGGGATATTTGATCACCAAGCCAAATGGTCACATGTAGCGCTTCCCATTTAACTTTAAAGTCAGGCCCTGAGGCCAATCAAAACATAGGAAAGATTTGCAAGGCAAATAAACGACTAAAAATACTTGCCTTTGATTCGTGATGGGTCACAAGAAAGATGTAGGGCATGGATTCTCTATAAAGTGATTTTTCTGTAAATGCCTTTGTATTGTCCTGTCCTAAGGAGTAATAATTCAACTATTTGGCAGACGCATAATACCCTTGGAGATTTAGAAATCATCCAGTGATTCTGTAAAATGATAGGTCAGATGATAGCTCTTATGCCCTACATAATCCGTACAGTTTGTGCCTCAGTAGTAGCACAAGGCAAGACCTCTGTCATCTGAAGTCTCTCATTAAACCAAGCAAATGTATCCTTCATTTCTAGAAGCGCCCAGGATGAACCAATAAATGTATGGAGACCAGGGTGCTAAGAGATTCCACAGAAATGCGACAGTGGACGAGCGAACATTGGCCTCCGTTTGCAGGCACAAAAGCTTAGAACTCGAAATGCCAGACCAGTGCACGGTGATCCCTAAATGAAAGTCATCGTTCACCAGAAAAACAAGTTAAAGGCAGTAATTTGGTGGTAGATGAAACAGGCTAGAACAGGTTCAAATGCTGCCCATTTCACAACAGAACTTAATTAAAACAGGACTATGAGGCTGTTAATTATATTATAATAGTTTGGCATGAAATTAGGTCTGATGTGAATGTCCTAATAGTGGATGTGTTTATGTTATTATAATTACACAATAGTACACAGATTTATTGCACAGATACATTTGTTAACAGCTCTTGGGTGGATTTCTTTTTCTCATCTGAGTTTGTGCTTTATTTACAAGTGTGGAACTTCAGGAACAAGAAGTCAGGGTCACAGAATCAAGTCATCCTGGAAGTTCTAGTCTGCGTCCTGTGCATTTGGAGCTTCAAACTCAAGATATGCTGTGCCTTGATAACTGTGATTTTTAGACATCATTTTTTTAAATATAGGACACGTCATTTTTTAAAAAAAATCAGTAATATGGCTTCTTTCAGATGATAAAACCAGATTTTTCTTTAGGAAAGTTGTGTATTCTTTTAAATGTAATGAATGAGGGGTTGGAAATGTGTCTGTACATGAGACAAAGAAACAAATTCCTTAAGTTGACTATATAGAGAGAGTTTCCCTGATTATAAATCTTCACAGCCGCAGTTTTCTCCCACAGAATGGCTGGTGGATTCAAACCGCAGATCTTTTGGTTAGCAACTCACTATGCCAACTATGCATGCTCTCTGGTTGTGTCTGTAGTGGTACAATCCTACAAAATCCAGTCTAAACAAAATGTCAAGAAATCAAAGATCTGTCCCTTTTTTAAAAATGGGAAATTTCTATTTAATAGATAGAAAAGACAAAGCAGGAGTCTTTTTCCAAATACCAAAATAGATTTTTAAAATTCATTCATAATTTCTATTTTGGAGTCAAAGACAGCAGCAGAAGGAGGAGGAGGAGGAAGAGAGGGGAGAGGAGGAGGAAGAGGAGGAGAAAATGAAGAACGAGGAGGAGGAGGTGGTGGAGAAGGAGAAGAAATGTAAAATCTTGCCATTGAGTCAAGTACAACTCATGGTGATTCCATGTATTGTAGAGTAGAAGTTTCCCATAGGATTTTCTTGGTTGTAATCTATGGAAACCAATTACCAGGCTTTTCTCCTTCTGTACCCCTTAGGGAAGGAGTTGAACACAGAACATTTGTCCCATCCAGGGGCCTAATGGCTAAAGATCTGCCAGGAAAATTTTAGAACCTAACCTATTACCTTTACTTAATCCCCGAACCATGCAAAGCATCAGAAGTTCTCATTTGATATTTATTTCCACTTTCATTAAAATACTTATATTTCCCTACAATCTGTTTATATTACACGTTTCAAATGTTTCTTCTTTCTGTGCATTATAATAAAAAGACAACAACTTAATACAAGATTACGTATAAATAAATAAATTAGATAATTAAAATGATTACGGTTTGATGTTTCTTTCTTTAACATAACCATTAGGAGCCCAGAACTAGCTCTCAAGTAAATTTGCACCAATTTAGAGAAAAGTAATAAACTATGTTGCATTGCCAGAAAGCTATACTTATAAACAAAATTATATGGTCTTAATTTAGATAGAAATTGTGCGATTTGGGGAAAGTTAATGTACGTTCATACATATGTTTACACACATGATGTAATCAGTCCTTTTATCGTGGGACTACTAGTTTCAGAAACAGGTAATGCTACATCTCACATTTGTTAGGGGAAATGCGTGCTTTCTGTGCCACTACTAGAAAAGAAAGAGACCCTAGTGGAGCAGTAGTTGAATGCTCAGAGGCTAACACAAAAGTCCAACAGGGGTTTTAATCCACCAGCCACTCCCCAGGAGAAAGACAAATGTGGCAGTGCTCTTCCTGAAAGATTACAACCTAGGAAATCCTGCAGAGCACTTCTCTGTTCTGCACAGTGTCACTCTGAGTCAACGTGGACCGATGTCACGCAAAACCTTGAAGGAATAAACTAGAAAATCTTAAAGAATTGACTTCTGGTTGGGACACCCAACCCCCAAAGTTCCGGGAAATATAAGGTAAGACAATAGATTTTGTTGGTCCAAAGGTTGGAAGGAAACAGATATGACTATAGTATTTTTTTTTTCTTGGTGATGAACTTGGAAGGTGCTGAATCCACCAGGCAGAAGTTTAGTTGGATCCCTAAGAGTCACCAAACCATTGGTAGAGTCAACTTCTGAGGTCCACTCATCTGAAGATGACTTTTCCTTCTCTTCTCGAACCTTTATTCAGGCAACAGCCACAGTTGCTTCAATGTGTCAGAAAGGCATCAAAGCAGAGGTGTTTGTCTCTGTTATGGAATTATTCCCCACTGAAAAGGGTGGCTTTCTGTACATGCGGATGACTCATCCTTGATTCTGAGCTCACCACATGACTTTATTTTCTTTAATGTTGAAATATATTAAAGTCGAAGACAAGCTAAAATAGAGTATGTGCTACCTTGTTTCCAAAATAAAAGGCCCTAAAATTTGGTTGTCGGTGTATTTCTGTGTTTAATTACTAACATAAAAATGGATATGAACTATAAATGTAATTTTGTTTACCTTGTAGCCATTTCAAAGACCAAGTAGCAAAAACTGGCTGTACGTCTAACATAGAGAATTGGGGAGCAAAGTGAACGTAATCAAACCCTGAGTATACACCCACATCTTTTGCAATTGGTATTGTAAGAATTTTCTCTAGACACTTCCTTGGCTCATTTTTTCCTGAAGTCCATGCTCAAATGTCACCTTATCTGTGTGTCTGTCCTGGACACTGTAGAACGTAGTGTCTCTACTCTGAGTCAGACCCTGTGTCTTATTTTCTTCACAACACTTACTGGACGTGCTACTACCTGTCCTACTCTATATTTATTGTTTATTTTCTGTCTTTTTGCACACACATGCAAGCTTCACGATGAAGGAAAATAGGGTCACTTCAAAAGAGGGGTTCAAACAGTAAGTCAAAAAGGTTTGCTATAAAAAAATCATAGAAACCTTAAGAAACAAAAATATAAAAATGTGAAACTATTATTTCTGGACTTATCTTCCATCTAGGCCGTTTTACTTCTGAAGGCATTGCTTTAACTCGTCCCTGAAAAATTCTGCCTGCTTCCATTTATACTCTGTCAATCAAAATGACAGTTTGAGTAGCTTCAAGACACTCAAATCAGGTTTCTTTGAAATGTTCTTTGAGTTTAAAGAACAAAAGAAGTCCGAAGGGGCATGATCAGGGTGGCAAGGTGGATAGGGTTAGGCTTCCAAATGAAATTCCCGTAGCAAAGCCTTGATACTTTTGAAGAATAAGTGCAATGCCATAATGGGAAAAAATGTTATTTGATGAAACTTTCCTGGCCTTTTTCTCACCAATATAGTTTTAAAATTTTCTTAAAACTTCTTCATAGAAGGTCACTATGATTTTCCTGTGTCCTTGAAGAAAACCAGTCAAGATTATCCCATTGAAGTGCCCCCAAACAGGTGCAATGACCTTCTGGGTTGACCTCTCTGCTTTGAATTTACCCTAAACAAAGTCACGTGTATTACTGAGGGCATTTGTCTGTAGCAATCGATTTCAGAGACATGTTCAAATTATGCTTTGCTTGATATAAAATCTTGCATGTATGAACTAGTCCTCTGGTAGCTGTACTTTTTGAATTGCTCTTCTAAATATTCGTGAAGGAAAGAATACATGAATTAGTCGTTTTAAACGCATTCACAATCTATGGCAATCTTTTGAGTTGGGCTGCTAACTTCAAGGTCAGCACTTGCAAACTACCAGCCATTCCAGGAGAGAGGCTTTCTGCCTCTGTAAAGATTTGCAGTCCGGGAACCCCACCGCTTCAATTCTGTTCTGTCCTATTGGGTCGCTAAGTGTTGGGATTAGCATAATGCCAGTGAATTTGGTTTGAGATTATCCCTGAAGCTACTGAACTAGGTTTGTTTTTGCCAGCTGCGAAGCTTATATGTAAGACTCAACTGCCCTTTAATGCCAGGTTTTCTGCTAACACGGAGACCATTCTTCCAGTATTGTTTGTATGGTGAACTCTCTATCACCTTCCCAAAATGAAACTTCTACCTCACTATTTCTTCATCAGTGACGTTTGTTCAGCTGTTATCTTATCACAACATGCCACCTACTCTCCCCACAAGTAGATGATTGCCCATGTGTTAACCTTCCTAGAATAATATCCCTTTGCACGCATATGAAACTGTTCCTACAGGAACTGCGATGTAGTATATGACAACTAGTTGCTTCATTAAGCAGCCTTGCAAGTAAGAAAGCATTCTTCTGCCTTCATAGAGGGTAACTCTGAAATAAAGGAAGTAAAAATTATACCCCTACCAATTACGAGGGGGTATCTTCCCCCAAAAAAATCAGAATAAAGCTCCACTGGGTGGAGCTTTCGTCATATGCAAGGTGAATGTCTAGCAACTCACGCTGAGTTAGTGGATCCAGTGGTGCCGCCTGGGAAGGTTCTCTGTGGTCACAGTGAATTTTTTTTCATGAAAGTAGTTTCGCTTGAACCTTGTTTTTTTGTGGTGGTCAATTGAAGAAAACAGTGTGCAGCTGTGAAATTGTGTTTCTTGCTTGGGGGAAAATGCCGTAGAAACTGTTGCAACATTTAACACATCTTACAAGGACAGCACTGTGGGTGTTTGGGGGGAGGGTATGAGTGGTTTCCTCGTTTCAAAAAATAAAATGTTGATTAATGCCAAACCTCATTCTGGAGCACAATGTTGACTCCTAGTGTTGGAGTTCATTCCACCAGGTCAGACTGTTAATCAACCTTTCTATTTAGAGATTATGAAAAGATTGCATAACAGTGTGTGACAAAACAGATGTGATTTGTCGCAGACGGAGGACAGGTTTTGTCATCATCACAATGCATTTGCCCACGCAGCCATCTCAGGGCGCCAGTTTGGGGCAAAAGAACAGCATGCTTCTCTTGCCCCATGCACCTTACTCACCTGACCTCACCCCATGTGACTTATTTTGGTTTCTGTGAATGAAGAGAGACATGAAAGGACAGCAGTATGTGAATACATTGAGGAGGTGAAGAAAAGAATGGGGGAGGTGCTGCCAGTCATCCAAACAGATGAGTTTGGAAAATGTTCCCAAGAATGGAATTGCCGATTTGACAAATGCATTAAGTATAATGGAGAGGACTTAGAAGGTGCTAAGGTTTTTTTGCAAATAAATAAATATCTTTGTAGGGGGGGATTCCAGTTTTTTGGGGGGGTCCCCCTTAATATAAGAACCCTGGAGAGAAAGTAAAAATAAAAGTTAGCAAACCTATCTTCATTCACACAACTCATACAGATCCCACAGTTCAATAGAAAACATATATATGCCCTATGTTTACGACGTTCCTCTTAGAAGAATGGGGTGTTCTTATTTGGTTTTGTTTGTTTGTTTCAGAAAGGATCCACAACCTTAGAGTTGATCCCTACTCATACTGATCCCATGGCTGTACAGTTCTACAGTAGAAAAAAGCTTCATCTTTTCTCACCTTGAGGTGAGCAATCCAACACTTACCCAGCAATGCCACCAGTACACAACCCACACTAAATTCATTGCCATAGGATTGATGCCAACACATGGCGACACTATAGGACAGGTAGAAAAGCCTTCATGGGGTTTTGAGACCAGCATTATTCACAGGAGTAGAATGCCTGGTCTCTCTCCACAAAGCAGCTGGTCTTTCTAAACACTGACCTTGAGATCACAGCCCAAAAGGTCACCAGGGACCCCTGCCAGCAGTGCAGAATTTCTCAATACTCCCTTTCTCCCCTGCATACAATCTTCTTTACTACTGATATCTTGCACCCTTGTGTCATATTTTTTAAGTGATTAAGCAATATTAAGCATGATTGTGCAGTAAAACCCCTGGTTTACATTAGAGTTTTTTTTCTGTCTTGTAAAGCCCTATGAATTTCCACAAGTAATGCCATGTACTCAATATTCCAGGATCTTACCAAATTATTTACTACCCTGTGATCCACCTATTCATGTCTCTTTTATTTGTCCTATTTCTATGGAAACCCAGGATCCTTTTACTATCTGTATTGTTTGCTATGTCATGTGTCCCATAGAAGGTGTAGATAGGTAATGTATTCTCTTGCTAGCCAAAGTTTATATAGTTGAACCATACTGAATTCTTGCCTTTAAAGTGAGTTTGTGTTGTTTTAGTACCTGGTAACATTTTTTAAATCATTGGATAATATACTATTATATGGATGTATCAGAGTTCATCCATTATCTTAATGAAGAGCACCTTGGTTGTTCAAGATTTAGGGGCAATAAAAATTAAAACTACTATAAACATTCACGTGCAGGTTGGTATACTTAAGTTTTCAACACATAGGAGTAAAGCCTAGAAGGAAAGTGGCCTGTATCTTTTCACAATTTTAAAAATAAAATCTGCATTTTTTCATGTGTACTTCAAAACCCGGTCCTTTTGTTGTTATTCAAAGTGTTTTTGAGTTACGGATCCAATTTGGATGGCATGAGACTTTCAGGATGATAGATGTTTTCTTGGCCATAATAGAGCTAACTGTTTAGTCAAAGTGAGGTCTGAACACAAAAACAGTATGATTTAAAGCTAGTCAGTGTTGAAAATATTTTCATTCATGTGTTCATTTAACCATCATCTTAAAAGATGATTATTGAAATCCAAACTTAGGCCAAAGGAAATCTTAACTTCCTTGGACCTAAGAAATAAAATCCTTGCTGTCTTGCAGCTAACTTCTAGGGGAAGAAGACGGCAATAAGGAATCAAATGCAGGTCTTCCTCAGGTTCTGAGTCTGACTTATGGACAGCTACCGGTCCTTTAATGCAGGACTACAAGTCAGCTCTGTTATAGGCCAGGAAATGAAACAGGAACTTGTATCATTTGGATGATTAATCATGGAAACCAGATTGGGGAAAAAATGATAATTCAAGGTCTTGGAATGGGAGACCCTTTCAAAACATAGAGTGATTCATGAAGTCCTATAGTTGTTTGCTGGGGAAGCATTAGACTGCAGGAGGTGGTTCAAACCCATCAGCTACTCTGAGGGAGAGAGTTGAGGCAATGTGGTCCTGAAATGTTTTACATCCGTCCTCATAAATCCTATACTGGGTTACTAGGAGTTGGATTAGACTTGGTGTCAATAGTAGTAGCTTTGAGTGGGGGTGTATAGGAACTCACACCCATGCAAAGCGGAATGTTGACTGCCACATTTGAGCAAAGCAGCACAGTTCCAAAGTCTTACCTAAATGCCATATAAAGGTGCCCTTAATTGAAAACAATTCAACTCATTCCCACTTGTAATATCTTCTTCATCACAGTCACCTTCATTAATTGTACCCTGTAGATGTGTAATGTTTTTGTACTAAAGATAAAAATAACCACATGTACCCGTTCAACGGATCTATACATTATCAAAGATATGGTTATCTATTAATCTTATTTTATCAGAAACCTGAGAACTGGCTGTCTACCATAGGTGATGTGTAGCACAGTGAAGTGGAGCAGGAGGCTGGGCATTATGGGGAGGAGGGGAGAATTATGCATTACAATTTTATTCAGGGAAATTCACAGAAAATAGTTAAACAGGGATCTGAACATGGACAGGACCTTGAGTTATGCAAGGAGCCTAAGTGGGTTCCATGTTCGGTTTCTGAATACAAGGTGAGCAGTTCAAGTCCACTAGTTGCTCCAAGGGAGAAAGATAAGACTTTCTAGTCCAGTAATGATTTACAGTTACAGAAGCCCAAAGGGACAGTGCTATTTTGTCCTCAAGGGATATTGTGAGTCGAGTCAACTCATGGCACTGGGCAGGTGTATCATGCAGACACCTAGGAAAATAGCCTAACATAGGACTGGCTATGGGAAGAACTCTCTCTCACCTTGTATTCAAGGAATAGCAAAGAAGCTCAAAGACCTGAAACCCAATATTTATTCATAGCAGGGTAAATTGGGGCTAGAGATCAAAACATTTAAGATCTGGGAGACATCAGTAAGGGATGTAGCTTTCTTTCCTCTGACATAAAAGGGAAAACATCTAGCATTTGGAGCAGAAGAATAGTAGATGTGATTTAGTCTAAAACGAATCACTGATTGATATTGAGGGTTAAACTGTGAGTGCTGGCAATGACCTATTTTGCTTTCAATATTGCATTTAATCCTCATTAAAACATGGCAGTTACTGTTATCTCAATTTTCAGATAAACAATGGAAGCATAAAGGAATCAATTCCAATTTATAGTGACCTCATAGGACAGTGTGGGAGAAATATTGGGCTTTCTACTCCCATAACAATTGCAGTCTCACAGATACACACAGTGGGTCTCTATGAGTCAGCAGTGACTCAATGGCAGTGAATTTTCTGAGTTATAGGACAGAGTACACGTCACCATTAGGTTTCCAGGGCTATATTTTTTTACAGAAGTAAATTACCATGTATTGTACCAAGAAAGCAACTGGTGGGTTTGAAAAGCCAATGTTTTGGAGGTTAGCATTTGAGTGCTTAACAATTGTGCCACCAGGGCACCTTCATTTTAAAAAAAAGGCCTGCTAGCTTTCACGCCATTTCTCTCCAGATCCTAGACAATCAAACTCTGCAACTACCACTTCAAGAGAAAACACACTTTTAAATTTTGCCCGATATGAAGTAAGATTGAAATATGCCCAACATGCCTTTTTCAATGGTTCTGTGGAATTATATTCACTTTAAATCATACGAGAGGTCGGGTAAATCATACTAGAGGTCGGGTGGTGGAGAATAAGCCTTCGGAGCAGAGTAGGCTATAAAAATATCTCCTGATTCCATGTTTTATATCATGCCCTGAGAAGTAAAGCAGCTATTTTATAGCCTGTCTAAGTCATTAATTAACTGTACACTTAAAAAACAAAACAAAAAAAAGTTGGTCCCTCTGGCTCCCAATTTCCTTATCCATAAAACGAGGATATTAGATTAAATAACTCCTAAGTCACTCAACAGGTCTCTCTCTCTACCTCTCTCTAATATGTGTGTGTGTGTGTTTATATATACATATATATAATTATCATTACTATTAATTTTTCCCCTTTTGTTGGAGGAGAAATGGAGGGCTTTCTATTCCCATAAGTTGTGACATACACTCTTGGATACTCATTGGAGCAGTTCTACCCCATTCTATAGGGTTGCTATGAATCAGAATTCACTCAATGGCAGTGAGAGTGAATGTTGGTATTATATAGATAGGCATACAGTATCATCTAGATGAAGATATAGAGAATTTTCCAGATCTACAAAATGTCCTTTGAGTCCCCAGATGTGCAAATGATTAATGAGCTCGGCTACTAAGAGTCAGATTGCAATCCACCAGAGACTCCAAAGGACAAAGCCCTGAGAGTCCACTTCTAAAATATCAGTGATGAGAACTCTATGGTGCAGAGTTCTGCTCCTCTAACACAGACAGCAAAGCCATGAACCAGAATGAACCTTACAGCCACTCAGAAAATATTCTTTGTACCTCTTCCAATCGATACTTACCACCCGTCCCTCATTCCTGAGCCCTTTTCAATAGAGCAATTTAGAATTTTAATCAGTAGAAATTAGGTTTTCCTAACCATAAACTTCATATAATATAAAGTCTATAGTGTTATTGAAAATGTTTCCCTATCAGAAACTGCTATATATTGATGAAATAGTATCCTGTCACTTAGGTTTAAACTGAACAAGTCAACAATTCATGCCATATGGTTCATAGCTGACCTATACTTGTGCAATTTCCTTTTCTCAAAAGTATTTCAAATTATCAAAACAATTACATTATGTTCAAGCAGGATGATTCTCAACATAAAATGAAAATGATGTTTCTGAAGTGAGCCAGATAGATAGATAGATAGATTTGGGGCTTAAACTTAATTCTAGTCTCTATCTAAGAACAATTAGTTCGTATGACATGTTCCTGCTTGATGCTCATCTTCATGAAGAGATATGGTACTTTAGCAAAGTGTAGCAAAGAAATTAGATGGTGCCCAGGTACCAGAAAGGATAGCATCTGGGTCTTAAAGGCCTGACTTCAAAATACCAGCCAGTGAAATGAGATTTCAACTAAGTCCACATGCAGGAAGTACAGCAGTTTGTGGATAATAACAATATCCAGTGAAGCCCCCTTGCCCATCGTAGAGGGATATGAATACCTTTGTTATAACACGGGGAGCATTTGAAAGTTGATTATGGTCGATGTAGGCTAAAATATAATGCCTTATCATTTGATCTCCCTTTTCAGCCATTTTAAACTTGTGTAATTTTTTTTTAAACTGAAAGGGAAATAGATGTGGATTAAGCCTGCGATGACTCTCCTCTGTGCATAGACTAGAGATGTGAATAACTTTGCTATCACGCGCAGTGCATTGGGAAGTACATAATTGCAGAGGCTTTTATTGTTATTTGGTGTCATTGAATCTGTGCTAACTCATAGACCCCTGTACACAACAGGACAACATCGCCTTGTCCTGCACAATCCCCTCCATTGTCCTAAGCATGAGCCTCTTGATTCAGTCGCTGTGTCAATTGATTTCCTGAAGGGTCTTCTTCATTTTCACCTCCCCATTCACTCTATTAAGCATGATGTCATGGTCTAAGGACTGGTCTCTCCTGACAATGTGTTCAAAGTTTGTAAGATGAAATGTCTCCACCCTCCCCTGTAAGGAACACTCTGGATGTACTTCTTCCAAGACAAATGTGTTTGTCCTTTCAACAGCCCATGTTATTTTTAACAGTCTTCACCAGCATCGCAATTCAAATGCATCAATTCTTCTTTGGTCTTTCTTATTCAATGTCCAACTTTCATATACACATCAAGCAATTTAAAATGCCACGATCAAGTGCACCTTAGTACTCAAAGGAGACTCAAAGGAAGTCTTATGCAGCAGATTTACCAATGCAATACATCTTTTGATAGCTTGGCTGCTGCGTCCATGTGCATTGATCATGATTCTAAGAAAGACAAAATCCTCGACAATTTCAACCTTTTGTCCATTTCTCATGATCTTACCTATTGGTCCAGTTGTAAGGATTTTAGTCTCCAATACATGAAGCTGTAATCCACATTGAACATTGCAATCCTTGACCTTCATCAGCAAGTGTTTCACGTTATACCAACTTTCAGCAGACAAGTTGTGTCAACTGTATAATGCAGGTTGTTAATAAGGGTTCCTTCAATCTTGATGCTGGAATTCGGTTCTCAAGGCTAACCATAGTTCATTATGATCCACATACTCACATAACTTTGCATCATTGCTGATGTCAGATCTTGGTGCAAAACAATAAATACCAGAAGCATACTTACTTGTGTTAGAAAATGTCTACTTGTGCTTGATTGTCTACGCAAAGTCATTTGAATATGTGGATCATAATGAACTATGGTTAGCTTGAGGAGAACCGAATTCCAGCACACTTCATTGTACGTGGGTCAAGCAACTTGTACGTGGGTCAAGAGGTAGTTGTGCAAACAGAACAAAGGCACACTTTATGGCTCAAATTCAGGATATCTTTGTGTCAGGGTTGTATCCTCTGACCAATGATGTATTTATTCAATCTTTATACTGAATGAGTCATCAGAGAAGTTGCATTACAAGAAGACGAAGGTGGCAGCCCAATACACAATTAAACAAAAATTCACAAATTAGAAAGTGTATGCCATGTATTCATTAATTCTCTCAAAGCCTATTCTTTTTCTATATGATTAAATGACCAGAAAACAAAACAAAAAACTAGAACCTTGCAACTACCTACTTCCACTCTAAGAAAGGAAACAAAAAAAGTGTCAAGGGAGGTCGCTGCTCCCAGGGGATACATTCTTCTAATCCAGTCCCTTTAGCAACAAGATAAAGAGCTTGCCCAAAGTCCATGTCCATATATCCCTCTAAAGGTACGTCTTAAAAAAACACACTTCAACAGAGGAGATCTCACCTCTGCTGGGATCAGTTTTTCAACATGTGGGGAAAGAGAACACGTTATTCAGTTGCTGCAATACACCGTTGTTCCCCTCAGTCCAATCCAACACATATTACCACCAGAGTGATAAAGAGACTTTACTAGAAATTCAAGCCAAGAGATGGGGAGATCTGAGTATATGTTTTAGAGAAGGCAAATGCATCTCTTTGGGTAGGAAAATGGGGAAGATCAACTGCCCATGCGGGTAAAATGGGTAAAAACAAAAACATCTTAGCAATACTTTGGTGGAACCCAAATGGAGAATACTCCTGGTATTGTGTTCCTTTCCCCAATCCCTCCTCTTCCTATTGTGTGTGTACCCCTAGACTGTCCCCCTCTCATTGCTGTATAAACTATAGTGAAGCCCCTTCCAGTGACGTATTTCTTTACCTGTAATTAGTGGGCTTGCACTCCCCCCAAAGGTATATAGGTCTGGGCTAGCAATTAAGATCTCTCTCAGCTCCTCCCTTGGCCTCTCATCTGTTCCCCCTCTCCTCTCCCATCCTCTCTTTCCTGTTCCCCTCTCCGTGTCCTCCATCCCCTCCCTCCAACATGGACCACCAAGCGAGACTGAGGTGAGCAGTGTTACCATGAATTGTGTCTGACTCCATTATTTCTCTCTGTCTTCTATCTGTCATGTTCTCTATGACTTTACTATACTCTTTACTTATTATCACTGTACAATTGCACCTACTGGACCCATGATGATATGTTAGAGCATGTACCCTGACATATGGTACCCATTATGCATGTCCCTGTAGGAAAATAACTCTTATGAGCTATATTTGGTGTAACAATTGTATGACCTCATCGGACAGTGAGGGTGAATCGGGCAAAACATTTTTTTACTTTATTTTTTAAGTGTTTTTTTTTTGTCTGAGTGAGATATGGGTCAGGCAAAGACAAGGATACATAGTACAGTATTACTATTTGCCACCTCTTGAAGAAACAAAATATATTGATAACGAATAAGAGAATGAAAGAGTTTCTTCAAGTGGTAAAGAAATTAATTCTTCTTTTCTGGAGTCAGTAACCTTTGATATGGAGATCTGGGATAAGGTAGCCATTAACTTAAGAAAAGCTCACAGGGAAGGACAGAGCATCCCCATGGAGACCACGGAGGTGCTATGGGTGCTGATTAAAACAGTGTTGGAGCTGCTGCAGGGTGAGAGAACAAAGGAAAAAGACCAGCAGAGCAGTGAGAAGCCTCTAAGCTACTCAGACTTAAGTCAGGTGAGAAACAGGCAGAATGAGTATCAGGCAGAGGAAATTATAAGCATAGCTGAGAAAACGAAGTTTTATTCAGGAGATAGAGTAGAAGCATCTGCCCTGCCAGAGTATAGTGCAGGGTATCAAAATAGTATCAAGGAAGCTAGTGCTGGAGGAGATGAGAGTAGATCCAAAGAAATGCAAACGGGGAGAGATTTAACATAGGTGAGGCTCAGGAAGTGAGAAGCAAAGAGACAAAGAGTAGGAAGGCACCTTTGCTCTCTAGGGTGGAAGCAGATTTAGAATTAGAATGGCCTATCCCATTAGAATTATAGACAGGGAGCCTGATGAGCAGCACCCCTCGCCCCCAAAGGGAATCAAGAATGATGATATACTGCCTTTCCCTTTCACCTACTTTATGGTCCAGATTCACCACTTGTAATTGGTATGGTCAAATATATGGCAGATATGGAATATTGGATCCTGGCAGGCTGGAAAGCTTTGACAGGTTTTTCCCCTTCAGAATCTTTGCAATATCAAATGCGTGGAACAAAGCAGCCCTTGCACGAGCACGCACAAATGCATAAGAGAGCATAGATATAGGAGTTCATCAGCTGCTAGGAGATGAGAATTACATCACAATTGAGTCACAATTAAACTGTTGAGTAGACTTTTACACAGGTAACACAAGTACGGGAAGACTGTCTAAAGGCTGGTCAGAAAGCAATAACATCAGGAAGCAGATGGCCAAGTTACATGACAGTAAAGCAAAGGAATGATGAGCCTTATATAGATTTTATATCCAGGTTGCAGGATGCTGTCCACAAGAATGTGGCAGACAAAGGGGCAGCGGATAATTTTATTCTTACGTTAGCATTTGAGAACTCGAATACATCATGTCAATCTGCTATGTGCCCTTTCAAGGAACAGAGCACACTGTTAGATTATATCAGGCTATGGAGGGATATAGGGTCAGATGAGCACAGGCAAACTTCATGGCTGCTGCTTTGGCAAGTTACACCCGACCCAAAGGGAGATACTTTACATGTGGTGCAGAGGGACATGATCAGAGAGGCTGCAGGCAGATATTACAAAAAAAAAAACAACAACAACAACAAAAAACAGGACAACTCACAGCAGAAAGGATCCAGGGAAAGTCCAAGGAAACTGGACTTTGTTCCTGCTGTGATAGAGGCAGTCACTGGGCAGAGCATGGTCATTCAAAGTTTAGCAATAGAGGACATTTACCTGGAAGTAACACCCAGCCAAAAACTCTGTAGTGGGGCGTGCTCTGAGTCCCTCTGAAAGGAGCACTGGTAATAGAGGAAGGAGCTTAATCCAGGCCCCACCCAGCAGAGCTTGGAAGGCAAAGCCCAGCAAAGGAATCTTTGAATGGCAGCAATCACAGGTATCCAGCAGTCTCACAGCAGGAGCCTCTTATTGAAAGAGTAATACAGTTTCTATCAGGAAGTTTTAACCTCTGTACTCAAGGAATTCAAATTGATACTGGAGTTGATCAGAGTTGGGAGGAAAAGCCAAAAGCTGTGATTGAATCAGACATTAATAAGAGCGGTAATTGGGGTCCACTACCTAAAAGAGCCATAAGATGTTTATTAGGAAAGTCCAACCTAAATTCTCAAGATGTTCAGATTGTTGCTGGAATTATTGCTCAGGTGTATGAAGGAGAAGTTAAGGCAGTGATAAGATCTGATATACAATGGTTTATAAAGGAAAATTACCTAAACCAATTTTTACTTCCTTGCATTTCTAGATTTAAGATTTATACCTATCAGGAAAGAAATTTGAGAAGTCTGACCACCCTTTAAATCAAGGGGTCTTTTGGAATGCTGTTGTGGGGAAACAACAGCGCCCCCATATGGAATTAAAAATTAGAGAAAAAAGGTTTTTAAACTCTGCATATGGGGTCATTTCCTTAAGGCATCCATGAGGGTCTAAGACCCGCCCATTAGCTTCTTCTAAATCCAGCTTGGAAGGAATGAATGAAGGTAACCAAGAGAGACTATTGCAAGAAGGTAAAATCCTACAGTGTAATAAACCTGAAGGACAATGTGTCTTAGTTGAACCTGTAACCTTATTGGTAAGCTTAGAGAAAAATGTCTGCCTGGTAAGTTACTTCAAGAACAGCTGAACAAATGTATTAAGAATTTTTTTCAGTCTTTCAAATCATCCTGAGTTAGTTCTCTTAACTCCCTGAGAGCTGGGAGCCTAAATTTACATGTTAGCTCTCTCCATTCTCTGAGAGCTGGAAGCAAACATTTACATAACAAAGAAGGCTACCTAACTAGTAGTTTTACTGGTTCAAAACCAACCAAGTTAACTAAGATTTCTAGCAGTGCTTTGAAATCTGAATTGTTAAAACTGAAGGGGGAGAAGAGGAATCTTATTTGTGACAAATTTCATTTGGTCATTTTAACAAAAAAAAATTTTTCTCCTTACTAAAAGCTTGTAATAAAATTAGGGCAGATATGCACATTTTCACTTCTACAGAGAAAGCTGATCATAAAGAGTCCCAGGAAGATAGGAATTGCCTTTGGAATCCAGGTCCAATTTTCACCTGGAGAAAGGGCTATATAGGTATGTTTTTGCAGAATAAAGCTGATGGACTCCCCTTAGAAGGATGCAACCACGTTTGGAGAAAGATGGACATGAAGGACAAGAAGGAACCACAAAAGCCTAATCATAATTCCCTTTTCAGGTTACTGACACCCCTAAGGGAGGGTTATTTGCTTATATTTTCGCAGGCAAAGGAGATAGGTGGATTTCTCTTCAGTGGAAAGACCCAGAAAAAAGGAGGGAAGCTGACCCAGTCCTCTTACTGAAGCTACTCAAAATGTCAAGGAGACCTGGCAGATTCTTGAGAATAGCGATTGCTGACTTCTGAGACTTGTCTTCCATTCCTGATCCTGAAGGGACACTCTTGGATTCCATCAAAACTGAACATTGTATACAATAGTGAGTGGACTATGACTACAGACTTGTTTTGCTGAATGATCAAGATTTTGGATTTGTCAATTAATGCTGTAATGTAATTGGAATGTAACTGATTTTTCTATAACGCCTTACCCATATAATAAGACATTGCATGATTGGGATTTTATCCGAAAACACTTGCAAGGGTTTAAGGGAAGCATTTCATTAGATGTGATCCAGTTATAAGAATATTTTCTATACAATCAAGGGTGGATTTAAAGCATTCCACTAGTTGAGGTATTTTTTTTAAATGGTGGTTGGCGTAGAAAGAGGCCGGATCCCACGTGCTTGGGTTAAAAGCATTTCACATAGCTCAAGTTCTAGTCTGACTGTGTTGTTTATTGATCATAATTTTGATGCTCACAGTCTCATGTTGCTTCTATAGGAAGCTGAGAGATATGAAGAGAGACCATGTTGCCTCCGTGACACTATTAAATCTTAAATATAATCCAGAAGGGGGCAATGTGGGATCCTAGCACTAAGGGAAATAGAACTGAGACTTAATCCCTGACTAGCACGGAGGGAATCTGGAAGGCCAGTGTTCCATGGTAGGAAGGTTGTCTCTCTGATAGTTGGAGATCTAGTCCAAGTACAATTTCCTGCGGTAGTCTGTCTTTTCCACAGATTCTCCTTCTAAAGCTATGCAGCTTAAAGTGAGCAAATGGTTGATTCAATCTCCCCATAGAAACAAACTCTATTGGGTCCATTTCTTCCCGCTGAGGCATCCAATCCCTCTCATACCTTCCTCCAATAGCAGATGGGCATAGGGGGATTTTATTCCCAGCACCTGGATTCAAAATGTTTGCGATAAACCTGAATTTTTAGCTATCTTAATTGGATCATGAAGTTTTACCTTGACAGTTTTTAATGTATAGAAAATAACCATGTCGCCCACATGGCTCTTTTGAATTATATATATATAACAGAAGGGGGAATTGTGGGAAACAGAAAGATTTTGTCCAAGTTGTCTCACCCAAATATGTTAGACTTAGACACTGCTTGCAACTAATGGTAAAAGTTACTTCCCTTGAGGCAATCAGCTGCCAGACTGCTGTTTTGTTCCACCATGGGTGGGCCTGTCCCCTGCTTCTGGGACAATGGGGTACTTCTCCCTGAGGCTTGTGACCATTAGCTTGGTTCCTGTAGGTGGGGTTTACACCCTCCTCAAAATGGTTCCTATGGAGATCAAACCCACTCAGTGACATCATGTTAGACTGCCATCCTGCATCTAGGATCTGGCCATCTTGTCACATAGATAACCCCAATCCCTCCTCTTCCTATTTTAATGTATACCCCTAGATTGTCCCCCTCTCATTGCTGTATAACCTATAGTACAACCCCTTCCAGTGATGTATGTCTTTACCTGTAATTAGTGGGCTTGCATTCCCCCCCAAAGGTATATAGGCCTGGGCTAGCAATAAAGATCTCTCTCTTGGCTTCTCCCTTGGCCTCTCGTCTGTTCCCCCTCACCTCTCCCATTCTCTCACTTCTGTTACCTTTCCCCTTGTCCTCCTTCCCCTCCCTCTCTCCCACGTGGACCACCAAGTAATATAGAGGTGAGCGTTGCTACCATGAATTGTGTATGACTCCATTATATCTCTCTGCCTCTATATCTCATTCTCTCTCTGACTTTACTATACTCTTTACTTATCGCTGTACAATTGCGCCTACTAGACCCATGATGATGTATTAGGACAGGTATCCTGACATTGGCTTAAGGATGGAAAGAAGTCAAGAATCACACACACACACCCACACACACACACACAAATAAGAAATGAAGGTAGGAAAACACCCCACACAAAAGGTATAAGATAACATCACAGAGTCCACAGATGTACATAATCATCCTGAATATCAATGGCCTGAATCTAGGCATTAAAAGACTGAGGCTATCAAACTGGCTTAGAAAACACAACCCATCAGTCTGCTGCCTACAAGATACACATCTCAAGGCTACAGACAAAAATAGGCTTAGAATCAAAGGCTGGAGAAAGGCATACCGAGCAAACAGCAATAAAAAAAAAACACTAACAAGAAAAACTATAAGAACCATATGATAATATCAATAGATGCAGAAAAAGCATTTGAGAACACCCAACACCAATTCCTGTTTAAGACACCTGAGAAGATAGGAATGGAAGAAAAATTCCTCAAGACAATACAAGCTATAAAGGAAAAACCAACAGCCAATATGGTAGTCAATGTATAATAGACCAACACTATCCCACTGAAAAAGGGAACCAGACAAGGATGCCTCTTGTCCTCACTCCTATTTAATATCGTGCTGGAGGTTTTAGCTAATATCATACAGCAAAGGAAATACATCAAAGGTATTTGTCTGGGCAAGAAAGAGGTGAAACTATCATCATTTGCAGATTATATGATTTTATATACGGAAAATCCCAAAATATCCACAAGGGGAGTACTGAAAGCAATAGAGGAGTTTGGCAGAGTGGCAGGATACAAAATCAACAAACAGAAGTCTATTGGACTGCTCTACATAGCAGACAAGATCACAGAAGGGGAGGTGAAAAAGGTGGTACCCTTCACAATAGCCAAACACAAATTAAAATATCTAGGGATACATCCGACTAAATGAACAAAAGATCTATATGAAGAAAACTACAGAACACTAGTACAAGAAACCAAGAGTGACTCCAACAAATTGAAGAGTATCCCATGCTTATGGATTAGAAGACTCAATATAGTAAAGAGTTCAGTTCTGCCCAAGACACTATATAAGTTTAATGCAATCTTGATATAATTACCTTCAACTTTCTTCAAAGAAATGGAAAAACTGATTACCAACTTCATGTGGAGAGGGAAGAAGCCCAGAATTAGCAGAGAACTTCTCAAGAAGGAGGGCACAGTGGGAGGGCTTGCTTTATCTGACTTTAGCACACATTATACAGCCACAATTATAAAAACCGCATGGTATTTGTACAATGACAGATACTCAGGTCAATGGAAAATAACTGAAAACCCAGAAATAAAATCATCAGCATACAGATAACTCTTCTTTGATAAGGGCCCAAAAATATCCAATGGGAAGCAGATGCCCTCCATAACAAGTGGTGCTGGAAAAAATGGATCTCTCCCTGCAGAAAAATAAAACAAGACCCTTATCTCACTCCATACACAAGAATAAACTCAAGGTGGATCACAGACCTTGAAGTTAAACCCCAAACTATTAGGGCCATGAATGAGGAAACTGAGACCAACTTGTGAACTTTGGCACAGGGAATACATAGACTATCAGAAATAGGGAAGGACACAAACACAGAAGAGGCACAAATTGACAAATGGGATATATTGAAGATAAAAGACTGGTGTACATCAAAAGAATTCACCAAGAGAGTAATAAGAGAGTCCAGACTGGGAAAATATCTTTAGCAATGCCACACCAGACAAAGGCCTAATTACTAACATCTACAATACTCTACTAGCTTCCAAAAAGAAAAAAGCAAATTGCCCACTGTGTAGTAGGTGGGCAAAGTACCTGAGCAGAAGTTTCACAGGGGCAGAAATCCGAATGGTCAATAGACATATGAGGAAATGTTTCCGATACTTAGCCATAAGAGAGATGCAAATTAAAACAACTCCTGAGATACCATCTAACACCCTCAACGATAGCCCAGTTCAAACAGTCAAAAAGCAACAAGTGTTGGAGTGGCTTTGGTAAGATAGGACCTCTCATCCACAGCTGGTGGACTTGTAAGTATGTACAGCCACTATGGAAATCGATTTGGTGATTTCGAAAGCACATGGAATTGAGCTACCATATGACCCAGCAATCCCCCTACTAGGCATATACCCAGAAGAGGCAAGAAACAAACCATGGCCAGGCATCTGTGCTTCAATGTTCTTTGCAGCACAGTTCACAGTCTCACGGAGTTGGAAATAACACTAATTTCCATCAATAGACAAATGAATTTAAAAACTGGTACATACATACAATGGAGTAGTATGCATTGCTAAAAAAGCAGTGATGAACACATGATTCATATCACCCCATGAGAAGAACTGGAGGAAATTATGCTAAGTGAAGTAAGCTAAGCACAAAAGGAGAAGTACAACATGAGTTTTCTGAGGTAAGTTTAGCAAGAAAAGAAAAGAAAAATGCAAAAGAGACACAGGGGGGAAAGTTACTGCATACAAACTGTCCAGGGGTGAGGTCCAGGTAGTGTGACAGGGGCCAGACCAAATCTAGGGGTAAATATGGTAGCCAACGAAAAAGGAGGGGGTGGGGACAGGGGGAATAAAAGAGAGCTTCTGAGGGAGTGCAAATGATAGACACGGGGGTCAGAGCATGACACCCCATTGAACTTGAATGGAGGACATTCCTAGAGGTCAAAAATCAGAACTTGATCTGTTTACAGTTTTTTCTTTCTTTTAAATTTTTTCTTTTTGTTTTAATTAATTTATTCTTTGATGAGTCATTGGTTTTCTTTTTTGTTGTCATCGTTGTGTTCTCCTTTGTCACGTTGTCTTGCTATGCCTTGTTTTATTGGGTGCATTTTATTATCTCTGCAGATCTATCAAGATAAGATAGGCTGGAGGAACTGTCTGGAGGAGATAACAATGGGACCCGGGGAATATGGGAGATCGGCAGGCAGAGGTAAGGAGGTTGTGTTGACCAACCCAAGACAAGGGGGAAGCAAGTGATACAAAATTAGTGGCAAGGAGGATGTGAGAGACCTGATAAGGGCAATGTAACCAAGAAAAATTGCTGAAACCTAAATGAAGGCTGAGCATGATAGTGGGACAAGAGGAAAGTAAAACAAAATAGAGTAAAGAACTAGGAGACAGGGGGGGGGCGGTCCATAAAAATAAAAAAAGAACTAGGAGACAAAGGGTATTTATAAAGGTCAAAAACAGGCATGTATATATGTAAATGTATTTATATAGGATGGTGGGGAAATAGATCTACATGCATATATTTATAGGATTAATAGTAAGGCAGCAGGTGGATATTGGACCTCCACTCAAGTACTTACTCAATGTAAGAACACTTTGTTCTATTAAATTGGCATTCCATGATGCACACCTTTCCAACACGATCACTGAAGACAAATGTGTGCATAAGCAAATGTTGTGAAGAAAGCTGGTGATGCCCGGCTATCAAAAGATATAGCATCTGGGGTCGTAAAGGCTTGCAGGCAAACAAGCAGCCATCTAGATCAGAAGCAACAAAGCCCACATGGAAGAAGCACACCAGCCTGTGTGACCACGAGGTGTCGAAGGGGTCAGGTAACAGGCATCAAAGAACAAAAACTCCTATCATTGTAAATGAGGGTAAGTGAAGAGTGGAGACCCAAAGTCCATCTGTAGGCAACTGGACACCCCCTTACTGAAGGGTCATGGGGAGGAGACTAACCAGTCAGGTTACAGGGTAGCAACGATGAAACAAATCTAGCTAGACAAGAGGATGTACATTGGTACAGATAGGAACTGGAAATACAGGGAATCCAGGACAGATGAACACCTCAGGACCAGTGGTGAGAGTGGAAATACTGGGCGGGTGGAGGAAAGGTGGGGTAGAAAGGGGGAACCAATTACAAGGATCTACATATAACCTCCTCCCTGGGGGATGGACAACAGAAAAGTGGGTGAAGGGAGACATCACACAGTGTAAGATATGACAAAAGAATAATAATTTATAAATTATCAAGGGTTCATAAAGGAGGGCAATGGGGAGGGACGGGTAAGGTAAGGAGCTGATATCAAGGGCTCAAGTAGAAAGCAAATATTTTGAGAACGATGATGGCAACAAATGTACAAATGTGCTTGACACAATGGATATATATATATCGATTGTGATAAGAACTGTATGAGCCCCCCCCCCCCACCAAAAAATGATTTTTTTAAATGGAGGTGTCATTGTACATGTGATTTTAATGTTTTTTTGCTTCATTATGACATGTGTTAATCTTGTGGGCATGACTCTGCTGTTGTGAATGAATGTTATTGCAGGATTTTCCCTATCATTCACTCCCATTGTTTGTGTAAATAGTGTTAGTCATTTAAGAGTTTAATATATACAAGGCAACAATTCATGTATTGTGGTTCATAGCTGGCCTTTTATCAGCAGTGTTTTAAATTCTATACAATTGGCCCAATTTATGACACTAAAAATGAGTATTTGTTATGCTGCTAATCACAAGGTAAGTAGTTCAAAACCACCAGCCAGCTCCACAGAGGAAAGATGAGGCTTTCTACTCCTCTGAAGATTTGTAAGCTCGTAGATTCCCAGGGGAAGTTCAATCTTGCCAAACAGTGTCACTATGAGTCAGTATTGACTTGATGGCAATGAACATGATATCCCATGGGGATGATAATGTTGATTGATGCTAACACAAAATGACAATATATCTCTAAGGTGAACCAGATACATATATAAAGCATAGATGAATGAATGGATGTGTGGCCTGCACTTAATTCTAGTCCCGATCTAAGAACAACTAGTTCTTATGACATGGATCTGCTTAATGGTCACCCTCATGAGGAGGCCGCTGAAGACATGTGTGCTGTATAGTAAAGTGTGGTGAATAAACTAGATGGTTCCCAGGTATCAAAAAGAATGGTGTCTGGGTTCTTAAAGGCTTGTTTTCAAATGAGCACTAAGGGAGGCTGCAACTAAATCCACATGGAAAAAGCACACAAGCCTGTGTGATCCAAGGAGGGAATGGTACCAGAGCTTAAATTGTAAACACCTGGTTTACAGAAGAGTATGACTGATAGTGGAAGCCACAAATCAGTTAGCAGGGTCCGCATAGGGATTAAGCCTTTGATTATTGTTGAAGGATGTAGCCTGCCCAAAGACAGCGATCATTGTAAAGTTGATTATTTAAGACACAGGTAAAAATGTAATATCTTATCATTTGATCTTCCTTTTGACCCATTTTCAAGCTGTTCCAGTTTGTTTTTTAAAGTGAAGGACAAATACAAATGGATTAAGCACCTGGTGAATCCTCTCTGACGATGGACCAAGAATGTGACTAGTGTTACTATCATGCAGAATCCACTGGAAAGTGGATCATTGTAAATGCAGTGAGGTAAAAATTTAATCTCCCTTATCATAAATTTAAATTTTCTCTGGTTTTAAATAATTTCACCTTTCTTTTCTATTGAGATTTATATCTATTATACTTTCTTTTTTTAAAAAAAGGTTTGTTCTGTATAGTAAATCCAGAATGGGAAAATCTATATAGACACATTAACTGGATTAATGTTTCCTTTGGATTATGATAGGGAAGGTAGAGGGGTGTGGTAGTTACATAATTTCATGCCAATTTGAAGATATATAAAAGTGTAGGGGTAGTATTTAACCTGTCAATCATTCACAGCCTGATGATCCCTCCTTGTGGGTGTGGCCTTCTTACCTGGTAACCTTCTCACTCTCTCTCTCTATCTCTGTGTGTGCGTGCGTGTGTCCCTCTCTCTGCCCTTACCTTCCTGCTTCTGAGACGTGTCCAGAGTCCTGTGATGATTCCGCCACCATTGGATACACACGACTTTGCACCCACCAGCCTGTGATATTCCTGCATTCTGCATCATTGCATGTGCTTGTGTGAGTCAGAAGAGGGATTTCCTGACTAGTATCAGACATTTGGTCTTAAGTTGGACAGGGCTGGGATGCTTTCTTGATATGTAATTCTTGATATAAATCTCTTTCTTTTTGTTTTTGTTTTAAATCATTTTATTGGGGGCTTGTACAACTCTTATCACAATCCATCTTTCCATTGTGTCAAGCACTTTTGTACATTTGTGTTCTCTCATCATTCTCAAAACATTTGCTTCCTGCTTGAGCTCTTGGTATCAGCTCCTCATTTTTCCCCTCCCTGCCCCATGAACCCTTGATAATTTACAAATTATTATTATTTTGTCATATGTTACACCATCCGATATCTCCCTTTACCCACTCCTCTGCTGTCTGTCCCCCAGGAAGGAGGTTGCAGCTCCTTGTAATCTGTTCCCCCTTTCTCCCTCACATTCCCTCCACCCTCTCCATATCACCACTCTCACCACTGCCCTGGATCCCCTGTGTTTCCAGTTCCTATCTGTACCAGTGTACATCCTCTGGTCTAGCCAGATTTTTAAGGTAGAACTGGGATTATGATAGTGGGGGTAGGGAAGCATTCAAGAACTAGGAGAATATTGTATGTTTCATCATTGCCACACTGCACCCTGACTAACTCATCTCCCTGTGGCCCTTCTGCAAGGGGGTGTCCATTAAGGCTCTTTCTTACACACACAAACACACACACACACACATATGAGCGTCGCTGGATTTGTTTCTGTAATGAACTAGGCTTAACACGGGGGAAAATGGGGAGCTAATTACTATGAGTACAGGAATTAAGAAAATGTTTTAAAACTGATTGGGGGATGGTTGTACAACTCCTCTTAATGTGATTCTCAAGTATTAAATTGTATAAGTGAATTCTATGCCAATAGGGCTTTTGAAAATTTTTTTAAAAGAGTCAAAACCCATATCTTAATTTTACTTAGAGAAAATAGAATTCTCAAGATAATACAAAAGGATTTTAAATAGGATATTGTTGTGGAGCCTTGGTGTCATAGTGGTTACAACTTGGGTTGTGATGTGGAAGGTGAAGTTTGAAAGCACCGTCTGCTCTGAGTGAGAAAGATGGGAAAATCTACTTCCATAAAGAATGAGAGTCTCAGAAACTAACAACTACAGTCTCAGAAATCCTGTCCTACAGTGTCTCTATGATTTAGCATAGACAACATGGCAATGAGTTTGGTTTTAGAGATTGGTTATTGTTGTTAGAAGCAGTCATTTATAACTCATAGTCACCATATGTATACAAAAACCAAACATTGTCCAGTCCCATGCCATCCACATGATTTTTGCAATATTTGAACCCATACTATTTGTAGTATGTAATAATAGACTATTTCTTCAAAATATTTTGTATAATAGACTTAAAATGAGAAAATGCAATTTTCTTGATTAATTGGTAATAAAATTGAGTATAGATTTTTAAAATATGAATGAATTAATTTTAGTTTAAATTAAAAGTTTAATATAGTTTTAAGTAAATTTTTAATTTAAATTTCTAGCTAGAAATCACCTGGAAACTCACATATTAGGGGAAAGTATAACTGGAGAATCCATCCATCCTAGAAATACAAAATAGTTGTGGAGACAGAATGCTCAGGCAATACCATTCTAACTCAGACATACTTCTAGAAATTTCTGTACAGGGGATTTAAGTGAGCAATTACAATTTTGACCTTCAAAATCTCTATCACACAAATGGTTTTAATTCCATGTCACCTAGGATACACATAGATGTTATAGCATACAGTAACTGAGTAATTTATTGATATGTTCCTATATACAAGAAAAATCTATAAAATATCCCATTCAGGAGTAGAGGCAAACCTTCCCTTCTTCCCATGTTCATTCCTGCTGATTCACGCACACTGCATTATTGAGTTGTAATGGAAAAGCAAAGGGGCCCTTGCAGCACAGTGGCTAATATCTAGATTCCTAACTGAAGTGTCAACAGTTCAAGCCCAGCAAACACGTTGTGGAGAGCGATGTGTAATTTAGTAATGATTACAGCCTTAGAAATCCCATGAACATTTTTATCCTGTCCTTTAGGATCACTGTGTTTTGTAATCAACTTATTGAAGGTGGGTTTTAAAATTTTGTTTTGTTTAGTTATAGGCAGGCATAGAGATGTGCTCCTAAGTATTGTTTTGCCTGTAAAGAAATTACTTTTTGGTAGAGATTAGGGTGTCATGGGTCAACAGAAAGAGCTAATTTAATGCAGTCCCTATCATAAGTGTTATAAGAAGTAATAGCAAGAGATGGATATCACCAAAAAGAAAAATACCTATAAGGTGGCAAGTCTGAGTAAAACCAAATGATAAATATTTGGATATTATATATATAAAGAGGAACTGAAAATTGACATAGTAGAGTATGATTATGAAAAACAGATTGTGTAGCTTTTAGATAGTAACTTTTCTTTTCTTTCTTTCTTTTTTTTGATAAAGGAAGAAACAATATGGGATAAATAGAGTGATAATTCAAAGTTTTGTAACTAACTGGGTATCAACACTGATTTCCCAAGGGATAGAAAAGAGAAAAAGACTAAGAAATCACACAGTAAGAGATGAAATGAGCATTTACAGAAAAAGGAGATGCAAGAGCTCAGGGAAGACTGTCATAAAACACACATTGCATAATGCATGATGGATCAGTTCTATTATTTAACTTCTCAAAAGATGTAGCAGCACAGAGATATGCTAACCATCATAGTCAGCATTAATTTACAGTGGGAGAAATAATTAGAATCTCACTTTTTCTGAAGAATGGAGTGAAAATGTAAACAATGCTTCCCTCCAGGCAAGCGCTTTATCAAGTTGACAGGTGCATTTGAATTTCCATGGGTGGGGGATATAATAGGTTATTTATGTGTCATTTTAATAGAAAGACCCAACCATCAAGATGGACAGCAGACTTTATCAGGACTGCTGTTTGCAACTAATCCTCCAATTTAGTACCCCATGAAAATACCTGCAACAAAACCTGTCCATTTTTCTTTTACGCTCCATTATGGAAAAATCAATACGGGCACTATTCATCGCAAATCTCTGGCACGGCGGGTGCCAGAGCCCCAGAATCTGAAAGAGCTTGACAGTTCAGCACTCTTTGGCAGGGGCCATTGCTTATAGCTTCATTCTAGTACATTCTGCCACCCAGACTGGCCTGGGACATCATCTAGAATCAAGCACATGCTGCCCAAGGAGCCTAGATCTGATGCTTCTAGGGGAAACAATATTTGAAGTCAATTTAAGAGCCAAGCACAAGAGGATGTTTACTTTTAACTTGAAAGACTTGATTATTAACCTTAAAAAAGGCATTCGGTCAGTGTATACATAACTGATACATTTACCAAGTAATAATTCATTCAAGCAACCAAAAGCAGCCAGTATCTTCAAAGACATCAATTGACTCGTTTCCAGGAAAACTATATTTCTTTATCCTGTGAAACATTTCCATTTGGGTTTCAGATAAAAGCATATGTTCAGTGAGAAGTCTACCTTCCATAATAAATATATAAATGCCATGGGGTTCATAATAGATTTAAAAACTCCACAAGACTAATTATCAAAAGGCTGAAAATTCAACACTTCCCCTATGGAAGTGTCTTGAAGGCAGAGAATTTATTTGATTATTCTTTGCTTCCCTTCAAATTAAAAAATTAAATATTTTTCTATTCATTTTAAGATAAAAATCCTGTTGCTGGGCTGTCAATCACAAGGCATAGCAACTCTATAGGATGGAGGAGGATTTCCCTACAGAGGTTCCAAGACCGACATGTCTATAAAAGGAGGTGGCCATGCCTTTTTCCTATGGAGTGGTAGTCCATTAGCACCACCAATCTTTTGATTAATTAGCCGAGCACTTAACCTCTGCTCCACCAGGTCTCATTATTACTTAAGATTAGATCAATGGAAATTGAGCATAACAAAGTTCCACACATCCATTGTTATACTCTATGTCTTAGCAGAAGCTAAAGACTACAAATAAACACTGAAATATCATTATTAGAGATTAAGATGTTTACCAACCTCTATTTAGAACAATTGAATATACTGTGTGATGTTCCATAGTAGATCTTGGAGATTGATTCATTCAATATATATACAAACCCTCAGGATGTTGTGCCTTCTAAGATCATACTTAAAGTTAACCAAAGGCATTTTTTAAAAAATCATTTTATTGTAGGCTCGTACAACTCTTATCACAAGCCACACATACATCCATTGTGTCAAACACCTTTGTACATTTGTTTCCCTCATCATTCTCAAAGCATTTGCTTTCTACTTGAGCCCTTGGTATCAGCTCCTCATTCCCCCCCTCCCCTTCCCCCTCCCTCATAAACCCTTGTTAATTTATAAATCATTATTATTTTGTCATATCTTACCCTGTCTGATGTCTCCCTTCACCCACTTCTCTGCTGTCTGTCCACCAGAGAGGAGGTTATATGTAGATCCTTGTAATCTGTTCCTCCTTTCTCCCCCACCTTCCCTCCACCCTCCTGGTATTGCCACTATCACCACTGGTCCTGAAGGGATCATCTGTCCTAGACTCCTTGTGTTTCCAGTTCTTATCTGTATATCCTCTGGTCTAGGTGGATTTGTAAGGTAGAATTGGGATCATGATAGTGGGGGGGGTATATGTTTCATCATTGCTACCCTGTACCCTGACTGGCTCGCAAAGACATTTCTTAGATCCTCTTTCAACCACGAGTTTTCTTTCTATGTAAACAAGTCAGGAGGATTATCTTTCTATGTTAGAACCCTGATCAATAAGAGATTCAAAGAGTGCCTCAAGGTTTTTATCAATTAATGATGCGCTATTATTTTCATTTTGTCATCACAATCTTGTGAGTCATCTTGATTTGACAGTTGGTGTTTTATAAACTATAAGGTCTTATGATCTTCTACTATCTTCTTTCTAACTTAATAATTTCTTTAATTTTAATGACTTTCTAAAAGCTAAGCGATTATAATTTTATAAGCTCTAGTTTCAATACTGTGGTATACTGACACATATAATACATAATCTGGCATGATTAAATCATGTAATATCATCATAAATGGTATGATATAATTTAGTATCATGCATTTTCTCAGTTAAGGAATATATACTGAGCATATTCAGGCATATTCACAATAAATTTTATAAACGTGGACAGTATTTATAAAAACAAAAATATTCTTCACAGTGAAACTTATTATTTGCACAATGTTTGATTTGTGTCTTAAAATTTATGTCTTAAAAAGAAAAAGACACACTACATATATAAGACTTGTCTGTGTTGATGCTCAGAGTAGTGATTCAGAACAAGGTCTCTTAGGACTTGTTGCACCACCAATGCAAAAAGAAGAGCTATGTCAAAGGGCCACAATATTTGTCAGTGGACTACTTTCATTGACCTTAATTCTAAGAAATATTTGCTTCCAACAGTTCCTCGGGTGATAAAACTTATTCATTTGGAGGCAAATACATTTTCTGATATAAATAAACTCTTGGAGAAGTGATGCTCACACTGAAATTTTTAGAACTATAAAATTGTCTCCTATCACATGAACACACATATTTCCTGAAGGATTATACATCTACTTCTAAACCCTACAAAACAATTGGGCAATTAATTATAACTTGGATTTTGTGCTCTGTGATTGTTTTATGCATTTAATTTTTGTCTTACACTCCTGGCTACTAACCTCCTTTACTACATACTTTATGTCTTTATATCCTCCAAGGTATTCACTGCAATGCTAGCTCAGCAGTGGCTCGATAAAGGCCACGTTTGCTGTCAAAGATATCTGGCACTTTCCATGATTTTTAAAGATTCACGCAGGTTGGTAATTCTGAGATGTCTTATTATTAGTATTTTAGTTTCATTGTCCCCTTGTAATGACCCTGAACAGCGCCTTCTCAAAGATGCCAAAATTGCACCTTGGAAACACAGTTTTCAGCAATATCAGCTGTGTGATCAATGTAACCTTGAAGAATTCTTGGCGACTGCAATGACATTTGGGAAGGGAACATGGGGAAATAGAGGGATAGAGGCTTTATTGATTAGTAGCAGATCATATCAGGATTTTCATCCATTTTTCAATCATGATTATTCAATGGGGATTATTCACCCATTGCTATATATTGAAAAACCCTATTTTGGTTTTTATAAATAGCTTTTATCCCTGCCTTTTCTGTCATGTGAGCAATCAATATTTGCTGGGCCCTAGCGATACAATTATTATGGGTGGCTGCTATATTTTATTCTTATAGGTTATTGGAAAGAATACATTCTTAAGACATGTATGAGTTTATTTAATATCATTAAGCACAACATAACAACAGAGACCCTAAACTCAAACCAGAATAATCAAGACTTGAATGCCATTTCAGTCACGTTCTTTAATCTGCCTGAACTTCAATTACCTCACAAGGAAAGGGAGAATGATAGCCTGTTTTGCGTGGTTGATACCAACAGGAAGAGCTGAGAAATCATTGTCTATGTTTGTATTGTTATTACTAGTAATAATTTAAAACAATGGTCCATTATGTGAGAAGCTATAGAACTATACTTAATAAGCATTTTAAAAAATCAAACTAAAACCAAACCCACTGCATCTGAGTCCATCTGACTCCAGTGAGCATCTAATTAAATAACCCTAGACTTCCAAAGATATGAACGAACCGTCTCTGCAGATCATTTAAGTTGAAATTTTGCTTGCAAAAGAATTTGTGGTAAATATAACAGAATGAAATTCATAATATGATTTTTATGAAAGTAGGCATGCATCAAAACATGAATCTGAGAATAAGGGCACCACCAGGGTTGACACAAAGTTTTATAGAATGGATGTTGGGTTTTCCTGCCCTGAAGACTATCCCTTCCATGCAAATCACTACTAAATTTATATATTCCAAAGCCAAATGTCTCTAGTGAGTTCAGTTGTATATTTGAAGTAACATGCTTAATTCAGGTTTCTATCTCATGAAGGCTACTTGTCTTGGGCCATATTGTACATCCAACCATTATCAATATGGTCTTCCAACACAAGGGACTACCTAGGTTCAGTTGCTCATTCATTCCATGCATAGGTAAATAAAGAACACTTAGAAGTGTTTTTCTTTTTACACTAAACTAATCACAGTCTGGTCTAGAAAGAGGAGTGGTTATATTAAAATTTGACTTTAAGTAATTTTTTCCTGTAATGTGACCATCATCACATATCCGCGATTTGTCATGGTGGCTTTTGTGTTACGGTGATGCTGGAAGCTATACCACAGCTATTTCAAATACCAACAGGATCATCCATGCTGCACAGGATTTTTAGCATAACTTTCCGACTAGGAAAAAATGTTCTGGAACACTACTGTCCAGCAGTAAAAAGTGAAAATCACATAGATTGCAACAGAACACTGTGTGACTCACTTGCTTTGGTCTTGCCATGAGGTGGGATCCATCTTTGTAAGAGGCTATCATACTTAGGGTGAGGGAGCCCTTCCATGAGATGGATTGACACAATAGTGACAGTCTTAGACTCTAACATGCAAGAAGTTAAACATGACACAGGATCAAAGATCGTGTTATTATTTTATAAGTAAACTCATCATGAGTCAAACTCAATTCCACGGCAGCTAACAACAATAATGACAGCATATCAGTAACAATTTGGTCACTTCATAAGTGGATGCTTTCTTCTATTTCTTATTGCACTTGTACCACTCTAAGGGATTTTTGGAATTTATGTCCATATATTAATATTAATATTGTATTTCATCTAATGTGTGGCATTTCCTAAAGATACTACACCTCATCATGTCTTCTAGTTTTTAAAAAAATGTATCGATAAATATACAACGGTAACTATGCTGATTATTTATTGACTCGACAAAACAACCTAGTTTCCTTAACAAAATTGCAGGAAAGTAAGCAACTTAACATATAAATATCAAGTGTGCTTTTTTTAAAAAAGTAAGTTACATTATAAGTGGTTTACTTCAAGTATAAAACCATAATTGGCCATGCATTTCAGAAATAGAAAGTTATTGGTCATGCTCATTTCTTTAAAATTTTATAAAAAACATCAGTTTAAAATGTCAAAGAAGAAAATAAAGGAAATACTTATAGCTTTATTTAGGAACAAAGAAAAACAGAAAGCAAAGTAAACAGACATTGGGCAAGATTAACTTTATTGTGGAAGACTGGATAAAGAAACTGAGGATATATTAGCGGGCTTCAGGTTTTAAGACGTTACTAAATACAAGATGAAATTATAAATGACATGATAATCTTTTATGCTTTCTTTAAACACAGCATCTTCCCCCCATTAATAGATGCTATGTTTGAAACGGTACCCCAAGACACTTAAGTGGGAACTGTAAATCAAATTCTTAGGTACAATGGGACAGCTAGATTGAGTTTGTATCTAATCTCAACTGATCAAGTTTTTTGTTTTAGTGTAGAGAGTATTTGAAAAGTATTGCCTTGGGTTCAATTCATACATGCATGGATTTATTATGAACAAAATGTGTTCAAACGACGTCCTTGCAATCAGTGGACAGCTACAGACATACCCTAAGTAGTCTCTATGGGATGTCTTCCAAAAAAGTTTCAATCAAAGCAATGGCTTTCAAGGGGATCGGCTGGACAAGGTACATCCAAGGCAAAGAGGTCAGCTTAAAGTTATGTTTTTGGCAATCCAAAGAGCTCCGTGTAATATACTTTCTAGAAGTACATAGGAATATCATCATTGCCTATTAAGCCAAAGTATACAAAGGGATAACCCCAGGTACCAGGTTCTGACACTGCCCCCCACTGAACGCCAAGAGAATGCCAAAAGTCATGGATTGCTTCGCAAGGAGAAGAAGAGACCTGTTGTGGAAAAAGGGCATTCATCCCAGAAAAGTGCCGTTTCCAACACTTGGAGCGTTTCCTCTCAATATAGTAAGATATCACTGCAAAGACACTTGTACTTCTATTTGCAATACACTTGCAACTTAAAAATGAGAATGTTTTTAGGAAAAAAAATCCAGTCACCCCAAAGAAACCAAGGGAAGAACAAGAAGAAAATCTCAATAATCAAGGAAGAAAATAATTAACGTTTAAAAATGCATCCAAAAAGGAGCTCTGCCCAAGCATTTTACTATATTCCCTTGTTGCTATTGAGTTGATCCTGACTGCACATAAGCGTATGAACTTCACTTACTGCCTTTCAGTTGATGGGGACCCTGTTTGAGAGAAGGTCTGCCTCCGTGGGCTTCTGAGACAGTAACTCTTTGCCAGCGTAGAAAGCCTCATCTTCTTCCCTCAGTTTGTTAAATGATTTAGAACTGCTGACCTTGTAGAGAGGAGACCAACTTGCAGTCCACTAGGTCAGCAGAACACCTCAGAGATGAGGCACTCAGGGTTCAGTGTAGCAACAATGAACTCAAAACCTTCCTCTGGTTCTTGAATGCTTCCTCCCCCTCCCCTCCCGCCCCCCAATTATCATGGTCCCAATTCTATCTTGCAAACATGGTTAGACCAGAGGATGCACAGCGGTACGGTTGAGATCTAGAAACACAGGGACAAATTAACCCCTGGGACCAACGGTGAGAGTGGCAATACCGGGAGGGAGGCGGATGTAGAAAGGGGGAAACCCATCTCCAGGATCTGCATATGGCCTCCTCTCTGGAGGATGGGCAGCAAGAAGGTGGGTGACGGAGACGCCCCGCAGTGTAAGATAAGATAAAATAATAATTTATAAATTTTTAAGGGTTCATGAGGGAGGGAAGGGGAGGGAAAAAAGGAAAATGAGCTGATTCCAGGAACCCAAATGGAGGGCGAATTTTGGGAATGATGAGGGCAATGAGTGTATAAGGGTACTTTACTCAATTGATATATGTATGGATAGTGATAAGAGTTGTATGAGCCTCAATAAAATGATTTATTAAAAATCCTTGGTAATTATTAGGAAAATATTTTTAGTACGCTAAATAAATTATGTCTTTCAACCAATCAGTATTTCTCTTCAAAACACAAAATTAACCAATTACAAGGATCTACATATAACCTCCTCCCTGGGGGATGGACAACAGAAAAGTGGGTGAAGGGAAGACATCAAACAGTGTAAGATATGGCAAAATAACAATAATGTATGAATTATGAGTGTTCATGAGGAAGGGGGATCAGGGAGGGAAGGGGGAAAATGAGGAGCTGATATTAAAAGCTCACATAGAAAGCAAATGTTTTGAGAATGATGATGACAATAAATGTACAAATGTGCTTGACACAATGGATGGATGGATGGAATGTAATTAGAATTGTATGAGCCCCCAATAAAATTATTTTTTTAAACTACAAAATTATTTCAGGAGTGGCAAATATCATCACATATTGTATCTCTAAGTTGAGAAGGAATCATGCTTTAAGATCTCAATTAAAATGTAAAAGGTGTTTTATGATACATTGCTTCATTTTAAAAAGCTAAAGAGAAAAAGATATTCATGTAGCTCAAATATTAATATTTACCCAAGAGACAGCATAATTCCTAGTAGCAAACCATAATAGGCATTCCTTTTACATTTTAAAAATAAGTTGATATTGTCCTAAAATTATGGACAACTTCAATTGAAAATCAGGCATTTAATTGTTGGAGAATAAAAGCAATGGTTCCTATTCCAGAAAATAAAAGAGTATAAAAAGGGGCAGGAGGATGGTGGACAGGAACACTTCATAGGGATAGTCAGGAAAAAATTTCAGACATGAGATTAATATCTTACTAAAATAAGGACTTTCCTACTTGAGGAAACAGCAATTAAAATTTTAATAGCTAAAATATTTTATTTAAAGGAAATTAAAAATAACTACAAAGCATCTTAAAATGTATCCATTCTATAAAGAATATTCTAAAATGTTCCAGATATATGAAAACAAAAATGGTAATTATAAAATTAATATGAAATTACTAGAATATGGAATGCCAAGCTATAAATATTTTTTAGAATGATTCAAGCTCTTATATAAGATTATTGGCAAACCCCATTCACAAACTAATTTATACATGCAGTTCCTGTTTGCATAGGTCTATAGAGTGAAATTCAGTTAATCATGCAAAGTAAGATTAATTTACTGTAATTTCAGTTAATTTCCTAATGACATTATTTTTTTCTAAGTTTGACAGAATGGTTCTGAAGCACATATGAAAGAACAAATACATAAGCATTTATACTGAGTTTTATATTGTGGGAAAACAGGGTAAAATTGCATAATTAGATATGACAATTTATTGAGAAGTGATTAAAATATAATATACCAGAAAATATAATAAATTAAAAATAATATATAGATACCAAATGGATCCTAGTATACATAAAGTTTTAGTATATGACAGAAACTTGATAGAGATTTAGAGATATGATAGATTCTTCATTGACTTCTCATGACGCCACACACCAAAATATGTGACCAAATACATCAAATTTTAAGGGCTTACTGTGTTGTTGTTGTCAAAACTAGCAATATACTTAGAATATTTAATTTTGGAATAGGAAAAAAAACTAAAAGAATTACCACAAGAGCAATGAGAGAAACACAATCTTAAATCATTCAAAGTAAAGCTCATTATAAAATAATAATCAATCTTAAAAGACTATTGAATTAGAAACATATTTGTATCCAAAATAATGAGTGACAAACATAATATAATTGCAATCTATTATGAGTGGTACAAGTAATTGAGCATTCCATTACCAACCATAGGCAGGAGGTTCTAACCCATGCAGAAACAACTTGGAATAAAGTCCTAGTGATCTGCTTTATAAGGTCACAGTCATTGCAATTCTCATCTAGATCCTAAGTTCATTCTTTAAATAAATGGAAAATGAAATACTAACTTTATATGGGAAGAGATCCTGGATAAGCAAAGAACTTCTTAAAAGGAAGAACAAGGTAGGAGACCTCTCCTTTCCTGACTTCAAAACCTATTACACAGCCACAACAGGCTGATGTGGATACAATACACAGATGAATAGAGTGAAATAGAGAACTTAGAAATACATTCTTCCAACTACAGACAATTGATTTCAACATAAGACCAAAATAAAACATTAAACGGGAAAGAATTAGTCTCTTCAATACATGGCACTGAAGAGTTAGATTCTCTATCTTCCAAGAAACAAGAATCATATCTCAACCCATGTATAAAACATACTAAAGGAAGATGAAAGACATTAGGGGCAAACTTAAGGGCCCTCTTGCAGGATAGGGTCACACTATCCACTATAATATGCACACACTAGAAGACAACAAGAGATCTGTAGCCTACTAAAAATAAGACACTTATTCACATCCAAAGATTTCATCAAAAGAATAAAAAAGAGATCAGTGGGGAAAATTTTTAGAAAACCACACAATAGACAAGGTACTAATCTCTAAAAATCTATAGAAAACTGCAATACCACCATATAGAAGGTGAATATTCTAAGTCAAAGTAGGGAAAGGATAGGAAGACAGTTCCTGAAAGATCATATCCAAATGGCAAGCAAATCTATGAAAAATGACCCTTAATCCTTAACCATTTGGGAGATGCAAATATGATGCAAATGATGGGATACTACTTTACACTGCCAATGACAGCCAAGTTCCAAATTGTAGAAAAGAACAGATTCTGGAGAAGAGGTGAAGAGAGTCGAACCCTCAAACACTCTGGTTGACCTATACATATGTGCAACCTCTGTGGAATGTGATATAGCACTACATGGAAATTGAAATTCCACATAACCCAGCAATCCCACTACTCTGTGTAGAAAAACAAACCCAACTCATAATGATCCAACAGGACAGGGTGGACATGTCCCTGTGACTTTCCATCACTGTACCTCTTTTTAGGAGTATATAGCTCTGTAGTTCTTGCATGGCATGACTGGTGGTTTTGAACTGCTGACCTTGCAGTTAGCAGCCCAATATTAACTACTATGTAATCAGGGCTTCTAGTAGGCATATACATAAAATGGAATACAACACATCGCTAAAAGCCTGATGACACCACAAACCACCACATGGCATGGATGGAGCAGGTGATTTCATGTTTAATGAAATTAGTCAATCACAAATAAACAAATATTATATGAGATCATTGTTACAAAGAAAATAATCAAGACAAAGATGATCATACCCAAAGGAACAATAGAGGCTCCCAAGGGGGGAAAGGCAAAGGGGAGAAGATGAAACAACAGGTTGGAGGGCTGACAGATATTAACTTGGTGAAGTTCTTTCCATGAAAAAGAAGAGAGAAATCAAAGGATGGTGTGTGGGAAACAAAGATTTCTCCAAAGTCGTCTCCCCCAAATATATGTTAGACTTAGGACACTGCTTGCAGCTAATGATAAATGATTGTCAAGCTACCTCCCTGAAGGTAGTCAGTTGCCAGTCTACAGGTAGGCCCGGCTCCCTGCTGTTAAGGACAATGGGCTACTTCTCCCTAAAGTCTTAGGACCATTAGCTTGGTCTCTGTAGGTGAGGTTTACATCCTACTGATAATGGTCTCTATGGAGATCAAGAGAACAGGTCAAACTGGCTCAGTGACATCCAAAGTAAGGCTGCCATCCTGAATCTAGGATCCACCCTTCTTGTCACATGTGTGCCCCCAATCCCTCCTCTTCCTATTTAGTGTATAGCCCTAGATTGTCCCCCTCTCATTGCTGTATAACCTATAGTGTAGCCCCTTCCTGTGACGTATGTCTTTACCTGTAATTAGTGGGCTTGCACTTCCCCCAAAGATATATAGGCCTGGGTTAGCAATATAGAGCTATCTCAGGCTCCCTTCTTGGTCTCTCATCAGTTCCCCCTCTCCTCTGCCATCCTCACTCCCCTGTTCCCTTTCCCCTTGTCCTCCTTCCCCTCCCCCTATGCACTTGGACCACCAAGCAGGGCTGAGGTGAGCATGCTACTATGAATGTGTCTGACTCAGTTACTTCAATCTCTCTTTTATCTCTCGTGCGTGCTATCGACCCGTGATTAGTGGTGGGGGGCCGGCCCCTTCCCCAACAATCGGGGTTGGGTAAACCATTGGAGGCTTTGATTAGTACTTTATACTGTTGAATACAAAAAATTATTCTCTGATATGTAAAGTCCTGCCCAATTCACAATATTAAAAATTCTAAAGAGAGAGGGAGAGACCAAAAAAAGAAAGGAAGAAAGGAAAGAAAACCCAGTGAAACTAACAAATGATAAGGGGAATTGCATAATTAATGATATGCAAATATCTTAACATAATTCATAGACAAAATTTAATTAGGCTTTAAATATGTTGAAAACTTCAGATTCATTAATAATCAAAAGAAACACAACCTAAGTTAACGAAGTTGTATTTCAAACTAGCAAAAACCTTTTATGAATAGGATACTATCCACTGTCCATGATGCTGAGTTAAAATAAAAACTTTCATTGGTAACAGTGAAAATGGTGACACTCTAGATAATAGTTGGATAAGATATTTTTGAAAAACTTTTATCAACTTGGTAATGATGCTTCTAAAAAATTAACCTCAGAAAATTATCATATATGTGGATCAATATTTAGTTACAAAATTTTCATTATTTATTACTCATAATAGCATAAAATCCAAATTAATTAAAATTAAATAAGAGTAAAAAACTCAATATTGATAGTTTTATACAATGGATTTTTGCATGTCAATAACCTTTTCAATGAAAAATATACATTTCAAAGGAAGACAAAACCAATACAAAAACAAAATAACAGCAAAAAAAAAAAAAAGAAAGTCAATGACAAAAAAGGAAAAGCCAATAAATAGTTCAAGTTCGTTTTTGACCTTTAGGACTATTTTCCAGTTGAGTCTGATGGGGTGCCACACCGTCCCCAAAGTCTATTTTTGGTATTCCCCGGGACTTCATTGCTTTGCTCCCCTGGCTGCTCTGCTGCCATGCCCTTAGTTTGCCCCAGTGTGATGGTATCAGATCAGGCACAATTCCCACACTGTGTCTCCAGTGTTTCCCCCATAGCACTATAGTTCATTGAGAGACATCATGTCTGGTGTCCAGGGCCAGCCCTATAGTCCTCTCTGTGCATTGTCTGCTCTGAGTAGGAATTAGGTCCTCGGAGATTGGTGGGCCAGGAAGTGTTCCACTCACTCTCCTTCCGTCTTTGTTTCTCCTGTGTGCTCTGATCAGACGTGCCACTCTCCTTAAGCTGTAGCTTCATGGCTGTCCTCTGAAGTGCATTCTTTTGCAGGATGGGAGGAGGGTGTCCATAGTTGAGATTGGGGCCTAATGGTTTTGTCTTCCATTGTTATTTTGCTTGGCTTTGCCTGTTTTGTTGTGTTTATCAATGTCTCTATATGTTTAACTAGATAAGACAGGCAGGATAAACAATTTGGAGAAGAAAACAATGGGACCAATGGTTCCAGGGGGACATGGAAGAAGGAGAGGAGGGAAAAAGGAAGGGGCAATGGGTCAGCCCACCCAGGGACAAGCGAAAAACAAGTGAATTAAAATCAATGGAGAGAAGGGCATAGGACACTTAGTGGGATTAAATCAATGGCAATGTAACTGTGAGGAGTTACTGAACCCAAATGAAGGCTAAACATGATAGTGGGGCAAGAGGAAATAGAGGAAAGAACCAGTGGTAAAGGACATTGATAGAGGTCTAAATAAAGGCATGCACATATGTAAATATATTTATACATAACAATAGAGAAATAGACCTTTGTACTTATTTTTATATGTTACATATTAAGATAGCAGATGGACATTGGGCCGTGACTTAAGTACTTCCTTAACAAAAGAACACTTTGTTCTATTAATCTGGCATTCTATGATGCTCAACTTCCCAATATGATCGCTGAAGATAAAATGGGTCTATCAGCAAATGTGGTGAAGAAAACTGACAGTGCCTGGCTATCAAAAGCTATAGGGTATAGGGCAATGGTTTTCAACCTTCCTAATGTCATGACCCTTTAATACAGATCCTCATGTTGACCCTAACCATAAATTATTTTCATTGCTATGTCATGACTGTAATTTTCCTACTGTTATGAATCATAATGTAAATATCTGATATGCAGGATGTATTTTTCATTGTTACAAATTGAACATAATTAAAGCATAGAGATTAATCACACAGCAATATGCAATTATATATTGTGAAACATTTATTTCTAATTACAAATAAATGAAATTTTGTATTGAAGCATGGTGTAGTAAGCGTAAGATTCTTTATATAACAACAGTAAAATACATTGTTACATTTTGTGACAGTATGTGTAAAAAGTCAACATCAGTGTGAAGTTGAGATAGCTTCTTTCTCACCAGATCGGAAATTCTTGGGGCAGTCTCTGCCAGAGCACAACAAAGATCATCTTCCACAACAAACCTACTTCTGTATTTAGACTTGATAACCAACGAGCTGAAAAAACCTGCTTCACAAAGATATGTTGTTGGAAATGGAAGAAGAAGGTGTAACACAGTCTCAGACAGAACAGGATACAACTGCAAACACTTGATCCAGAATTTTGTAACTGGCATTGTAGAGAAATCAGTTCTCGCAGCATGGCTGTTAATAAGTTCAATGAACCTTTCTTGTGCTGTTGCAGGAACATCTTCAACTTTGTGAATGGGTTTCTGACAAGTGCAAATGGGGTGTCAGGTAGATTTGGAAAGTATGATAAAATTTTGTCTGCAAGCATGTGCAAGTGTTCTTCCACAGAAAATATCTCAATCCTTTTTTCTGACTCATTGTCATGTTCCTCTAAGAAAGCAGATATGTAAATTTTATTCATCCAATTTTTATACCAAAGCTGAAGTGTGATTTGGAATGAGTGGATCTTTTCAGACAAATCTAGGCATGCAGTATTTTGTCCTTGCAGTGATAAATTTAACTCGTTCAAGATGTCAAAGATGGCAACAACGTACTAAGTTATTTTCTGTAGCTCATTTTTACCACTGAAAAATGCTTCGAACTTGCTTTCTGATTAAAACACGTTTTGAGTTCATCACGAAGCTCAAAAACACATTTCAAAATTTTTCCTCTCAACAACCATCTCACTTCAGTGTGAAATAGCAGAGCATTATTCGGTGCATCCAACTTGTTGCACAGTTGTGAAAATAGTTGACTGTTTAAAGTGCTCACCTTTACAAAATTGACAGAACTTATGACGCTTTTCATTACTTCTTCTAACTCTTGTGGCAGAATCTTCATTGCTAATATCTGGCCAAGGAATCATACAGTGAGTTCCGCTGACACAGCAGATGCATAAGCAAATGTGGTGACGAAAGCTGAAGGTGCCTGGCTATCAAAAGATATAGTGTCTGGGGTCTTAACGGCTTGAAGATAAACAAGCAGCAATTAAGCTGAGAAGCAACACAACTCACATGGAAGCAGCACACCAGCCCGTGTTAACATGAGGTGTGGATGGGATGAGGTATCAGGCATCAAAGAACAAAAAAATCATATCATTGTGAATGAGGGGTGTGCGGAGTGGATACCCAAAGCCCATCTGTAGGCAACTGGATATCCCCTTACAGAAGGGTCCCGGGGAGGAGATAAGCCAGTCAGGGTGCAATATAGCACTGATGAAAAATACAACTTTCCTCTAGTCCTTTAATGCTTCCACCCCCACACTATCATGATTCCAATTCTACATTAAAAATCCAGCTAGACCAGAGGATGTACACTGGTACTGATGGGAACTGGAAACACAGAGAATCCAGGAAAGATAAACATCTCAGGATCAATAAGGAGGGTAGAAGGGGGAGGTGGGGTAGAAAGGGGGAATAGATCACAAGAATCTACATATAACCACCTCCATGCAGGATGAACAACAGAAAAGTGGGTGAAGGGAGCCATCGGACAGTGTAAGACAATTATTTATAAATTATCAAGGGTTCGTGAAAAAGGCAGGACAGGGAGGGAGGGAGAGGAAAATATGAAGAGTTGATTCCAAGGGCTCAGGTAGGAAGCAAATGTTTTGAGAATGATGATGGCAACAAATATACAAATGTGCTGGACACAATGGATATATGTATGGATTGTGATAAGAGTTGAATGAGCCCCCAGTAAAATGATTTAAAAAAGGAAAAAAATTAAAACAAGGGGTAAGTATTCACATCCATCACAGCTGAATATAAAACATCCAATCAGCAGCCAGATTAAGTTCCTATGGTATGATTAATTTTTTTGCAGTAGTTGATGATTTTAAAGTACACGAGTTTACATTTACCCAATAACTATGATTCATGAAGTGTTGTTTTACATACAACACTGATGCTTTCAACACAGCAGCTGCTTTCTACACAGTAGCCACTGTCTACACATGTGTGACTGGTCCACATAAATACATTATGGTGACAACTCTGTCACATACACCTGTATGTGTATTGGGGTGTATATGATGGGGTTGACACGATGATGTCATCAAGCCGGGTACTTGTACGTGAGTGTATCTGCATGTGGGCAGACCCACATGGAGATGAATAGAGGAGCAGTGTATGGGTTCCTAAGACCATCTGTTGTTCAACCCCTAAAGGGGTTGCAGCCCACAGGTTAAGAACTGCTGGTATAGGGTCTTAAAGACTTGAAGATAAACAAATGGCCCTCTAGCTGAGAAGCCACAGAGTCCACATGGAAGAAGGACACCAGCCTGTGTGATCATGAAGTGTCAATGGGATCAGGTATCAGGCTTCGACGACCCAGAACAAAATCATACCAGTGTGAATTTGGGTGGGGGTTGCGGAGTGGAGACCCAAAGCTCATCTGTAGACAATTGGACATCCCCTGACAGAAATCTCATAAAGAAGAGACGAGACAGTCAGGGTGCAGTATATCACTGAAGAAACACACAACTTTCCTCTAGTTCCGTCTTCTCAACTTGTGTGTCGCAAACACACAACTTTCACAGGGGTTGTCCAATTCATAACAGTAGCAAAATCACAGTTATGAATTAGCAATGAAAATAATTTTATGGTTGGGGGTCACCACAACATGAGGAACTGGATTAAAGGGTCGTGGCATTAGGAAGGCTGAGAACCATTGCTCTAGTTCTTTAATGCTTCCATTCCCCCACTATCATGACCTCAATTCTACCTTACAAATCTTAATGGACCAGAACATGTACACTGCTACAGATAAGAGCTCTCAACACAGGGAGTCCAGGACTGATAAACCCCTCAGGACCAATAATAAGAATAGAAATATGACAGGAATAGGGGAAGAAGGGGGGAGAAAGAGGGAATTGATCACAAGGCTCAACATATACCCCCCTCCAAGGGGGATGAACAATAGAAAAGTGGGTGACGGGAGACAGAGGACTATGTAAAATATGATAATAATAATAATCTATAATTTATTAAGGGCTCATGAGGGAGGGTGGTGGGAGGGAGGGAACAATGAGGAGCTGATAGCAAGGGTTCAAGTAGAAAGAAAATTCTTTGAAAATGATGATGGCGACATATGTGCAAATGTGTTTGACACATTGGATGAAGGTGTGGATTGTGATAAGGACTGTAAGAGCCCCCAATAAAAGTATTTAATAAATAATAAAGAAGAAAAAATATATATACATATCATAAACTTTCCCAGAATTCATTACAATAAATTAGGAATTAATCATACAAATTTAAATCGAAGGCAATGTATTTTCTTTCCTTTTTTTTTTGGCAATGTATTTTCTTAGAATTTTTAGTAGTGCTGAAAAATGCTTTAAGCACATTAAGACATTTAAAGACTAATGAAACGTGGGTGAGAATTTTGATTGCTTTTATTTTCTGTTTATTTTTCTTCTGTCCCCATTTCTTTGCTAGGATGGGCATATATTCCATTTGAATGTAAATAGAAATTCAATAAAGGTTACTCAAAAATATTTCTCTCAAGATAACAAGGTTCTCATATTGTGGAACTTAAGCCAAATAGTCCAAAGGACAAATAGCCCAACGAAGAAAGAAATCCTATTTCTTTAAATTCAAAGTCTGTGTTGGGGCTGCCACTGGGAGGCTGTGCTGAATTTCCCCCATTAAGCTGTTTCCTAAGGAGAAACCACCCTATTGAGCCCTCGTTGCAGCATTTCTTTCGATTTTTAATTTCAAAACATTTCACTTGGCAGAGGCAAACCAGGGAGTCCTGTCAGTGACTGCTGGTATTTGGCAAAGGTTTGTAGAAACAGGAAGGAATCAAGTACCAGAGCAAGCCAGCACACTTTATAATCCGTTTCTAGCATTGGAAAAGCCAGGATTTATAAGGGCTTCGCACCCCTACGTGCCAGTCAAGTGACACTCTTGAGTGTAACTGTGAGGGTTTATGGTAGTATTATCGCTCACGGAACAGAGACGAAGCGGCCCAGGGGTGGGGGAAGAAGTACAGAATGCTTTCACACACTAAGCTCCATTTCAATATTGTTCAGTGCTCCTGGTGCTTCCTTATGAACAATTATAAATCTCTATTGTTTGGAAAATTAGTGGCTTGTGAGAAAAATGGTAACGTTGATGACTCTTGGGTACAACAGATTGATATATGAGGGGGTGTCTAATATCAACCCCCCCCTAAAACAAATCACTGCTATCGAATTGATTCTGATTCATAGGGACCTAACACAGTGTTTCTGTGGCTGTAAGTCTTTATTACCACAGATAATTTCATCTTTCTATGTAAGGCTTGTATGAACTACTGACTCTACTAACAGTTCACCTGCTACCCAGTACTACCACCAAGGCTTCTTGGGCTAGCATTAGTGGACTTGAAATTGGACTTAATTTCAGGGAAAATACCTATAGATAATGATTCTGTAGAAAATGAATTTCTTTTCTTTTCCTCTGTTCATCTGGCACAAACTAATAAAAAAAAAGGAAGGAAGGAGGAAGGTAGAGAAAAAGGAAAGTACAAGAATATTCTAAAGCATTAGGCCTATATTTCAAAAGTGGCTCTAAGGCATTTCTAATTTGTATGACCAATGAATGCTATATAGGATAACGCATGCAGCTTTTGAACTTGACAGTGTTCATGAACAATGTTTTCATACCCCTCAACAATTTTTTGTTATATTATGCATTGTGTCTACAGCTGTGCTATGTTCGGCGGCCATAAAAATCATTCATTTGTGTAATCTCAGGGAAAAAAAAACCACCACAAAGAGATGCAATGGGACTGAGAAAATGATCCATCTTCATTTATACATTTAAAATTTTTCTCACTGTGAGAGCCTGGTGAGGTGGATATCTTCTTGTGAAAACCACAGAGCACCAGCTGCCTCTTCTCAGTCCAACAAACATCAGTACAAACAATAACATTAAGGATTCATAATCGCACATAGAAGTTCACACATGATCCTCACGAAATTCTCTCTTTTACATTTCCAAGACTTATTAATACACAGGATAAAAAGCCACGTGCGCTCTCGCTTCCACAGTGTGTGTAATGAATATCATATTCCCGCTGTTCAGTTTGGAAACTCTTCTCCCAGATTCATCAAGCTCTACTGGAAATAAACAGAATGTGAATGTCTGCCTCTCGCAGCTTGCCTGAGCACAATTAGTTCATCTCCTCTCTCCTAGAATGCACCCCCAAATCACCTACAGTAATTCAAAAACTCCTCAATTCTATGAAACTGTGTATCAACGAAGTCTGTGTTGTGTCCCTGGATTGTGGTAAATACCTTCCACATTTTAAAGCTATGCTTGGTTGAGTTATCCTGTCTTGGCTACATCATGACGCAGCCCTTTTACTGGATCCTTTTCTTGATAGGACCTTCAAACATTCTCCATAAGACACTGACCTTCCTGACCACTCTCAGTTTACTATCTGTATTCTCTGCCGCAAAACCAAGCTTTATGTGGACTTGGTATGAGACAGAAAAAGCAGCTGTTCACTGAGGACGCATTTCAGAAACCTTGCACCTATGGTGATAAGAGTTGTACGAGCCCCAATAAAATGATTTATTAAATTAAAAAAAGATTTCATGACAGTCAATAACTACAAGATATTGGAATATTATTTGTGCATTTTTTGATTTTCAAGAATACTAAACATTTACATTGAAAAAGTCTGGCAGACTGGTTGAACTCCTAGAAAGACGTTCACGGAGCCCCAGGAAGGAATAAAGCAATTAATTTGTGAAGGTTTGCTTTATGACTCTGAATATGGTCTTTTGTAGTGCGCTTGAGAATGATTTTGTTGAGCCGAGCATAGTGTAAATATACATTGTTATATGGATGACACATATTGTTATTGTTCTAAAGTGCCATAGAGTCAATCATTCTTCATAGAGACCCTATGCCCAGGAGAGCCAAATACTGCTGAGGACTATGCCATCCTTGCAATTGCTGTTTCAACCCATTGCCTGTAGTCAGTGTATCGATCCATCTCAAGGGTCTCCCTCTTTTTCATTGACCCGCTACTTTACCACATGTGATGTCTTTTCCTTTTTTCCAGGGACTAATCTCTCCTATCCCCGGAAAAGAAGAAAACACTTCATGCTCTCCAGAAGTGATTATAGATGCAAGTAAAATGAAACATTTAACAAGTTTAATCTTTTCTTCTTTTGTCATGATCCTGCCTCTTAGTCCAGTTATAAGGAATTTGGTTTCTTGGGTTTTTAAAAAAAATCATTTTATTAGGGGGTCATACAACTCTTATCACAATCCATACATATATCAATTGTGTAAAGCACATTTGTACATTCATTGCCCTCAACATTCTCAAAACGTTTGCTCTCCACCCAAGTCCCTGGCATCAGGTTCTCATTTTCCCCTCTCCCTCCTTAATCCCCCCTCCCTCATGAATCCTGGATAGTTTATGAATTATTATTTTGTCATATCTTGCTCTGTCCAACATCTCCCTTCACCTACTTTTCTGTTGTCTATCCCCCAAGGAGGAGGAAACATGTAGACCCTGGATTCTCTGTGCTTCCAGTTCCCATCTGTACTAGTGTACATCCTCTGGTCTAGCCAGACTTGCAAGGTAGGATTCTGATCAGACAGGGGTGGGGGGAGCGGAGGAAGCATTTAGGAACTACAGGAAAGTTGTATTTTTCATTGTTGCTACATCGCATCCTCTCCAAGACCCTTCTGTAAGGATATGTCCAGTGGCTTACAAATGGGCTTTGGGTCTCCACTCCACACTCCCTCCCTCCCACATTCACTATGGTAAGATTTTTTGTTCTGATGATGCCTGATACTTGATCCCTTTGACACCTCGTGATCGCACAGGCTGGTGTGCTTCTTCCATGTGGGCTTTGTTGCTTCTGAGCTAGATGGCTGCTTGTTTACCTTCAAGCCTTTAAGACCCCAGACAATATATCTTTTGATAGCCAGGCACCATCAGCTTTATTCGCCACATTTGCTTATGCACCCATTTGTCTTCAGCGGTTGTATCAGGGAGGTGATCACACAATGATATGATTTTTTATTCTTTGATGCCTGATAACCGATCCCTTCGGCACCTCGTGGTCACACAGACTGGTGTGATTCTTCCATGTGGGCTTTAATGCTTCTGAGCCAGATGGCCACTTGTTTACCTTCAAAGAATTTGGTTTTCTTGATGAGTTGTAATCCATATTGAAGACTGCAGTCTTTGTCCTGCATCAGTAAGTGCCTCAAGTCCTCCTCCCTTTAAGCAAGCAGGTTGTGTCAGGTGCATAGAACTGATGGTTAATAAGCCTTCCTCTCATCCTGATGCTACATTCTTCTTCGTGTAAGTGCAACTTCTCGAGTTTTTTGCTGATCATACAGATTGAATAAGTATGGTGAAATGATACAACCCTGACATATGTTTTTCTACTTTTAAACCATGCAGTATCCCTTCTGTGCAAATAGTTCCTTCTTGGTCTATGTACATGAACATAATTTTTCTAGAATTCCATTCTTCGCAATGTTATCCGTAGTTGTTATGATTCACACAGTTGAATTTATGTGCACAAAACAAAAGTAGTCACCTCTCTGGTATTCTCATCTTTCAGCCAAGAACTAGCGGACACTTGCCATGGCATTCCTTGTTCCAAATCCTCTTCTGAAGCCAGCTTGATTTTCTGACAGCTCCCTGTCTATGTACTGCTGCAACTGACCTTGAATTTTATTCAGTAGATTTTTCTTGCATGTGACATTATGATATTGTCCCATAATTTCTGCATTTTGGTGTGTCAACCTTTCTTTGGATTGGGCACAGATATTGATAGCTTCTAGTAGATTGGCATGTAATTGTCTTCTGAATTTCTTGGCAGAGATTAGTGAGTGCTTCCAATGGCATGTAAGTTTTTTGAAAAATTATGATAACTTTGAATTATACTCTACTACTACTACGATAGGAGTCTCTGAATGGTGGACATGGTTAAGTATTTGACTACTGGCGAAAGTTTGGCAGTTGGAAACCAACCCGAGGAGTCTTGGAAGGGAAGCATGGTAGTCTGCTCAAAAAGATCTTAACACAGGAGCAGTCCACTCTACACGTGTGGGATTTCCATGAGTTAGAATGAACTCAAGGCAACTAATAACAGTAAATATGCAAATGTAGTCATTCTAGAGCAGCGGTTCTCAACCTGTGGGTCGCGACCTCTGATTCATAACAGTAGCAAAATGACAGTGATGAAGTAGCAATGAAAATAATGTTATGGTTGCGGGGTCACTGCCACATGAGGAATTGTATGAAAGGGTCGTGGCATAAGGAAGGTCGAGAACCACTGCTCCAGAGTGACTTTGTGGGTATATCTGTGTGCATTTGTATATCTTCACCATTGTGTTCCCTTAATTGATCGATGTTGATTTACATACAATAGGTCTCTTATAAATAACAGGCACATCATTATGTTTTTAATTTGTAATTTAAATATTACTGTCTAATGAATTTGTGTGTTAGATCATGTATATTACATGTAAAAACTGAATTTGATTTAGGTTCACCATTTTATTTATTTTCCCTTTTATCTTATGTTTTTTTTTTTTTTGATTATTCCCCCTTTCCCTGCCATCAGAAAAGTTTGAATATTTTCGTGTTCCATTTTCTCTACGTATTAGATTTTTGCATAGTAATTTGTTTACTATTCACTCTAGAAATTACATGATACACACTATGTTTTAACAGTATGTAATTTAATCAGTCACATACATTTTATGAAACTTTACTGCAGGAAAAAAATGTATGTTCAATGTTTCCAGATATTTAACATTTCAGTAGTCCTTCCATCATTTCTAAAATTCCAGGTTTCTTGGTGATATCATTTCCATTCACTCAGACTGTTATTGCTGTCTCATGTTGGTTGTAAGTCACAGCAACCCATGTGTGGACAGAGATGTACTCTAGGTGTTCTATGCTTATGGGTCTCCGAAGCAGTATCAGCAAGCCTGTCGTTGAAGACTCCTTTGTGATTTTCCAATTCCCAATCTTTTGGCCTGGAGTTGAAGGGCTTCCTTTAGTATTCTCTCTCTCTCTCTCTCTCTCTCTCTCTCTCTCTCTCTCTCTCTCTCTCTCTATTTTAATACCTAATTTTTTTTTCATATGAAGATATTATTTACCCTTCATTACTGAAGTCTATTTTCATCAAACAGAGATTTCTGACTCAACAAGTCTTTCTTCTTACCTCTTTGCCACTGTTTTCTTAACTCCATAATTTTGGTTAAATTTGACTTTATTTAGTTTAAGACTCTTGAATCTTTATGAATTTTAGATTTATGTTGAAACAAATTGAGAGAGTTTTGACCATTAGTCCTTTAAATATTTTCCTTTACAAATTTTTTCTTTCTGGAATTTCAGTGACACAAATGTTAATGTTTTATTGTTGTCCCTGGGAATGTGTTCATGTTTTAGAATAAGTTTTCTCTGTCTTGCAGATTAAAATGACAACTTCCATTGAGCTGTTTTAATTACTCCTTTTGACATCTCCATTCTCTTATGGAGCCTGCAGAAAGAATTGTTATTCCAGTTATTATGGGTTGTAGTTTTTCTTTTTTTATCTGCTGGTTCTCCTTTACAATTTCTTTTTGATGAAAACTAAATTTTGTTGCTTATTTTCAAGCATTACCTCCTCACTCATGGAAAATTATAAATATAGTTGATTTAGACATGCAACATCTGAGTCATCTCAGAGCTAATACTTTTTGTGGTGAAGTTTTTTTGGGGTTTTTTTCCCCCCATAAGGATTGGTCAGATTTTACCACTTTTTCACATATTGAGTAATTTTGTATTGGATCCTTGACTTTTTTATTAGATCCCGAAATAGAATTTTGTTTTAGAAAGCAATCAATAGAGCTAGAGTCAGACTGAACATTCTGTCTTACTTGTAATGATATTTCCAATGTCAGTTCAATTTTCAAGGACTTTCTTATGATGTTCAGATCTCCTACATGGAGAAGACCATTCAGGGTATTAATTTCAATGTAGGCTTATATTATAATTCATTTCTCTAAGTCTTTGCTATAGTTCTTCCGAACTGTTTCTCCCATGGAAATCTTGGTGTTGAGCCTTTAATTTTGTGAATTAATACATAGAATTATTTATCACCCTCACCACCATCAAGACACAGACACACAAAATAAACACCCTTCATACCACATGCATCTTTTTTTCAGATTTCTCTATGCAGAAAATAGATACAGAATTGGTGAAAATAAAAGTCAATAGAAATTAATCTTATCAAAAAAATATACATCTTTCTATAAGTCTGTATAATACGTGGCACGTTACTTTCCATTGCTTAACACATTTCAACAAACTTAATGTTTTAAAACAACACCCAATTTTCACCTCCCAGTTTCCATGAGACATAGCAAGTTGCTAGAGATATCAGCCTGGCTCTTCTCAATGGGGCTCTGCGAGGGGAGAAACTTTACACTCCTTCTGACTCCAGGAAAACATAAGTTCTTGATGTTGTAAGACTAAAGTTCATGCTTTACTGCTGGTTGTCAGTCAAGGGCAATTCTCAGTTCCTGAGTTCCTCATCGCATGGCGCCTCTTTGAAGCAATTCACATGACCTTCAAGACCAACAGAGGATCTCTGTCACTGTGAATCTCTGCTCCAAGGAGTCCCAGTTTGGACCTTCCTTTGAAGTCCTACCAAACAAGGTAAATCCTATACAGGATATGCCTGCTTTTTATTAATTAAAAGTCATCTGATTAGGTATCTTATTCATATGTGCAAAATTGCTTCACCTTTGCCATATAACATGACCTAATCACAAGTATGCAACATTATCATACAGAATTATTTTCCACATTCAAAGGGATGCATTGATTCAGGATATGTTCACCAGAGATGGATATCTTGAACATAATTTTTAAATGCTACTGAACGTATTTTATATATTTTTTCATATAAGTATTTTTTACTTAGCACGATGCTTTGATATATATCTTTGTTATAATAGATGTTAGCAGTTCACTTCTTTTTATGGATACTTTTTAAAACTCTATAACTATACCACATTTTGTTTAGTCATTAGAGGATAATCTTTTTAGGCTATTATGAATAACACAGATACATACATGTTTTCATTTGATTGGGTAAATATATTGCTATGTATCTCCTGGATGATGTGATAATTTATAGAAAATAAGTGTAGCCAACAGTGCAATACCTGGACACACAGACCTGGTTTCAAGACCCAACTCTGTTACTTACTGATTGTGTGATCTGAGCAAGTTCCCTAACTCCCTGTGCTTCATCTTTTTTATCTATTCACTGTTTTCTAAGCAGTGTGACTGTGAGAAGCCAATAATAATCAATTTGAACTTGACAAATTCTCATATTTCAGCTACCACTAAAATCAGTTTTATCACAGAAAATCTCATAGAAATTAATAAATATTCATTTAATTACCCACAATTTGAAGACTTTATTTTGTAGGATAACCTGAATTAAACATATGGCTTTGGATGTTTAACTTGTGTGTAACAATACTTCAGATCTCTTGTCTATTTTTTTTAGCATTTAGCCTATTTTAGAATAATGCCACAATTAATGCCTCTGAGAAACTGTGAAATAACTGAAACTTGTAAAGATTCCTTAATAAACATCAGCTATTTTTCTAAGTAATAGAGTATACAAATAATGAGAATATATAAGCGTTCCATTCCCAGATTATGAGAGGAAGTTGACACGTGTATACTTTTATTTCCACATATGACTTTTATTATTCTGACCTGTAACGTCAAATAAACAGTAGGAAAGTTTTTTGGGGTTTTTTTGCGTGTGTTTTGTTTTTTAAACTACAGGCTGGTGGTCTGTCTGGGATAAACTTTATGTGTGAGGAAAAAATAAAATTTTATTTGCTGCCTGTAGACTAAATAATTCTTTTAAGGAAGACAGTTTATTGATGTTGTAAGCAACATGATGCCCCCTTGGATAAGGGCTTATTACATGGGCCAAGAAGCCCTCTCACACTTCCTCCTTTTCTTCACATTCTCTCATCAAAAGCTATGATCAAAGGTTCATTAGCAGACAAGTTTCTTATTCCAAGCAAAATAAATTTATATTTTAAAACAACCAAAAAAAACCAACCCTAACAGGCTCAAGATGTCATATTAACCAGGAGCGTCTCCCACCTCTTGTTTTCCATCCTTCAGTTAGCATATTAAATCCTTGTTGGTGTTGTTACTAGATACCCTGAAGCGAGGCCCTCACTTACGGTGACCCAATGCACAGAGCAAAACATTGTCCATGCCTGCTGCGTTCCTGTGATGGCTTGTGGATCACACTGTTACAATCTACAGTGTTTTCATTGATATTCCAGGCTGTTCTTCCCTGGTGTGTCTTAGATTGGAAGCTCCACCAAACACCAGCATACTGCTAGTAGGCAGTCTCCAAAAAGGGACCGTGATGACATGACTCCGTGTGAAACACGAAAACCAAGCCAAACTCACTACTGCCGAGTTGATTTCTACTCCTGGCAACCTTCCGGAACAGGGTAAAACTACCCTTGTGGTTTGCTGAGACTGTGACTTTTTATGGGAATAGAAAGCCTCCCCTTTCTCCCACGGAGCAGCTTGTGGTTTGGAACGGCTGCCTTATCTGGTTAGTAGCTCAATTGGTCTGTAATCCAACTTAAATCTACCCTAGGGAAAGTGAAAATTTGACCATTGGACCACCAATGCCCCCCTAGGAATCCATCACCATGCCTTTAATTTATTTCCTCACTCACCTATGACCCAAAAGTAAAACACAACCTACGTTTATTTTCTTATAATATAAATAACGACTTGTCGATAGGAATGTCATGATGACTTAAACAATAGTTCTATATTACCAAGCTTATAGCGAGTTAATTCTAACCCCGTCCCCCCCCCAAAGTGCTTCAATTTTTCTTACATTCATATTATTCAGCCAATCAGTTACCATTACTTTGCCAATCTCCTGGGACAAGAAAAATGTGTCTCTCAGACTAGGACAAAAGAAAACAAAACAATTAAGAGCCTAGTTGGCCAGATGACCATTTTTAATATTATGGATGTGCACCACTTCCTCTGTCTCAAAGCAAGCTGGAAGTAAGGAAGCAGGAAAGTGGAAATTTTCTTAGCATGACGTGGCCCTTTTAGAGGACCAGTTCCAAGTTGTGTCTCTAACATGATGTTAATAGGGCAAACTCTTGGAGTCATAAACTGTGTTGTAAGTTGGACACTTACAATGGGTTCTCTCAATATTTAGCAAATATTTAACAAATGGTTTGTGAGGTTAGGGCTCATTGGAGTATACTAAAATATCCAAGATGAGGTGAACTTATCCAAAGTTCCCTGAGAGTGGGCAATGTGCAAATGATAAAGCAGGATGCAGCTGGCAGTCGCTATTCATGAGAGAACCTTAAAAAGAAGGGGCACCAAGTTAGAAACTTTGGGGTTCAAATAATTCAATCAGTCTCCATATCTTGAAATGACCTCCTCAGTGGTACAAAGGGAAATATTGGATTTTTTAAAACAAACATCAGAAACCATTGATATTCTATCAGCCTTACCTAACTACTCTGATACCCAACTGACTCATTGCCACATTATTAAGTGTCTTATCTTGAGGTCTATTTTTAAATGTGTGTATATTCCCATAAAACGATATGATTATTGAAATTGGAGCTATGATCTCAAATTTTCCATCTTCTTACAAGGACTGTCACATACTGTGCTGTGTGTACATATGGACATGCATCCATAGATACACATACCTATCAGGGAATACCCCAAAATACTCAGAATTTGTTCTTTCAAAGCTATGTATTTATATAATTCTTTTTATAAAGCAACCTTCTTACTTTCAAAGCACTCTCCATTACACTTAATACAGTTGTCCAATCTGAGACCCCAATTGTGGAAGCATTTTTCAAGCTCATCTGTTTGGATGGCTGACACCACCTCCCTCAGTTTTTCCTTCTCCTCACCTATGTCATCAAATCATTGTCCTTTCATTTATGCATTTGTGGAAACAAAATAAAAGTCTCGTGGAAACAAAATAAATCACATGGGGCAAGGTCAGTTGACTAACGTGCCTGGGGAAAGAGAGGCTTGCTGGATTTTGCCAAAAACTGGCACACTGAGATGGCTGCATGAGCAGGTGCATTGTGTGGTAACCAAACCAGTATCCCGTCTGCCATAAATCAGGCCTTTTGGGTCACATACTGTTACCAAACCTTTTCAGAACCTTTAAAAAGAATACTTGATTAACAGTCTGATCTGGTGGAACAAACTCCAAATGTACTATCCCCCTTACATAAAAAAAACCCAAAAAACAAAGGAGCATCAGGTGTTTTTTTTTGGGGGGGGGGTGACTTCTTGTATATTAGATGGTTTCAGAGAGTTTCAGTGAGTTCATGGAAATGTCACATTTTCATTCCATAGTTCTACCAACTTTTTGAAGTCTCTGCATATATACATCTATACTCGTGAGGCAAAAAGGATTACTATTATTCCAGTTCATCCGTCAACGGATTTATTCCAAACTAAACGTGTTTGATTATGTCTCCATGATCGGAAGATAGCTAGAGACAAGTCCTCTCAGTAATCCACTTACATGTCTGATTGTCCTTAGAGTACCTTCCCAAAGAAGGTCCCATCAGAAGAACGGCTTCCCAGGGGACCTCCTGGACCAGTTAACAAGGCAGAGAGGTCATCTAAGGGACTCGGGATTTGTAATAATCCCAAAGGGACAATCTTGTTATATCCTTTTCAAATGACTCCGGATAATAATAAATTCTTATAATTGAGAAATTTTAAGAAAAGGTAAAGCTATAATATTGAGAAAAAGGCAATAAAGTGGCACTGAGTAATATTTTCCCCATGAAACAAAGCGCCTGCTCATTTTTCAAAGGTCGTGCAGGGACAGTGAATTATTTAATATGGTAGGTCAAACAAAGAACGTGACTTAAGCCAATACAGGTAGCATATATTATTCTAATGGATTTTGTTGGGAAACCTTACTCCATCCACTCTCTGGCCATGATCTTGACCCTTTATTTCTTTGTTCCACAAAGAAGAAAGCACACATAAATGAGCACTCTCAGTGACTTGGGGATGTCGAAGCTATGATTTTGATGTGGTATACACGTAGAGGGGCATGGAATTCTTTAGGGATAGTTTAGAGAGGGAGAATCACTACCTTCCTAAATATAATGGACCTAGCTGGAAGACATGCAGAGAAACAATATCTTCACATAGTGATAGTTTTGTTTAACAACTAGTATTTTTACTTTCTCCTGTGTGTGTACATTTGCGTGTGTGTTTTCACAAAGACCCAATATCACCGAGTTGATTCTGAATCATACAGATCCATAGAATAGAGTAGAACCATTCCTTAGAGAATCCAAAAGTATATATCTTTATGTGAACCAAAAAAAGTCATTTTTCTTTCATGTAGCAGGTGGTAGATTTGAACTATTGGTGTTGAACACACTATGCCACCAGCACTTCTGTATACATGAATGTATAATAGTGTTTTAAAAGGTAGATCATAAAAAAGATGTTTAAATTATAGTATAATCAAATAATCCCTGACTTTGGTCCTTTATTCTCTTGTAAAATGTACCTTAATGTTGTACTAGGGATTATCAAAAATCAATTAGCTATGGAGAAGAAAAATAGAAAATGATGTGTTGAAAAGGGAGTTATGTCTTAGCCAAAGCTTCCCCTCTTCCAAGTAACTATGTCCAAGTTTCAACTGGAATATTGAGGGTTGCACCTCCCGTAAAGTTAAAAAAACAAAAATTAAAACGATAAGCCAAGATAGAGACTCCTTGTTTTTCTAATGAGTCAATTCCATTTAGGAGACTCTCAGGGAACCAACCCGTGACTCCAAATTGGATAATTTTCAGTCCCCACAAGAGGAAGCCATGCTTGCCACGAGACTTCCTTTCTTAAACTGAACAGTGACGCTTCAAAGCAAGAATAATATGATTCAGGGATGGTTGTTTCACATAAAAAATTGAATTTTTTTTTCTTTAATAGCACAGCTTTCCAAATTCCAGCCATCTGAAATCCTTGGTGTTCTTTGACTTAACCTACGCACTGCTTCAAACACTGCTGTTTATAAAGCAATAATGAAAATAACAAGTCTATAAACCTGAACTTAACAGCAGGGGTTTGGGGCCCCTAGGTCGTCAAGCCTGTGGCTAATGTGGTGATTTATGTCTGCAGACTTCAGGGAACAATATAAAAAGAGGGGGAGAAGCAGGAAACACACCTGCGTGTGTATGAACGCGTGTAATATCTGTTTGGTTTAAATAGATTTTTTAAAAAGGTAAATCCACTATTAGCAAGTCAACTCAGACTCATAGAGACACTTCCCAGCTTGTAAAGTTGAGAATAGTTATAGAAGCAGGCTTGCCACATCTTTCTCTCGCCAAGCAGCTGGTGGATTCAAACTGCTGAGCATTCCGTTAGAAGCCAAGTACTTAACCAGCCATAGCAGATATTTGCTGCTACTATCCATCTGTCCGTTCACTGTACTGTGGTGGCCTGTGTGTTGCCGTGATCTGGAAGTTAGGCTACTAGTATAACAAATACCAACAGGGTCACCAAAGGTGAACAGGATTCTCCAGACTCTCCAAAATAAGACAAACAAGGAAAAGGGCCTGGTGATCTACTTCCAAAATTCTATCGATGGAAAACCCATGGCCCCCAACAAAACCTTGTCTGATAGACTGCTACAAGAGGAGTCTCACCTATCGTAAAGCAGTCACAATGTATACTTGCCAGGAACATGGACCTAAGTGAAGCAAGCATCATGAACATGCCACAAGCCAGGAAACGCTTTGTTCTGTGGTATTCACGAGTCAGAGCTGACACGATGGCAACCAACAACCACATACGTGCTTGGGGTCACGGGAAGACAGCAGTAAAGGGATCAGAAGCTTTAGGAGAGAGAAGAAACCCATTCAGCTATGGCAAAATGGCCAGGTCACGTCTATAAAGCTGCTAAAACCAGTTAGGGCGGCAACTCCATATTTTCTACGGACTTCAGAGAGATTAGGGATGACGTTCTGTTTGGAAGGAGGCAAAGGCGGCGGTGCTAAATCTGCAACCTGTTTTTATTTAGGGCACACATTTCTTGAGGTGACTGAAGGTGAGAAACAAAAGTTGGCGGTGCAATGGGTAAGCACTTGCTGCTAGCTTAAAAGTTTCTGATTCAAACTCTCCAGCCACGCTGAGCAAGAAAGAGTAGCTTCCTTTCATAATGTTGCTCGCCTGGAAACCCTACGGGAAAGTTCTATCATATCATTTAGACTGGTCACTACAATTTGGAATCTCCTCAAGGCAACGGGGAAAGCTGGTTTTAGCTTTTCTGTTACTAGTGATTTACACAGAGAGAAAGTGGTTTACTTACTCAGTGGATACTACACGTTTATTATTAGGTGCCATGGCGTGAGGAGCTCCGACCCATCGCTACCTTACAACAGAATGCCACACTGCATGGTCCTGTGTCATTCTCACAATTGCTCCGGTACCTGAGCCCATTAATGCAGCCACTATGTCAATCCATCTCTTCTTTTATACTCTCCTTCCACTTTACCAAACATGACATCCTTCTCCAGGGACTGGTCTCTCTTGATAATATGTCCAAAGTATTTAGGATGAACTCTTGCCCACCTTATCTCCAAGGGACACTCTGTCCTTCCAGCTTCCAATATAGATGAGTTTGTCCTTTCAGCATCCTATGTTATTTTCAATATTCTTCTCCAGGACCATAATTTGAATGCATAGCTTCTTCCTTATACAATGTCCAACTTTCACATGCATATGATGTAATGGAGAATACCATGACTTGACTCAGGTGTACCTTAGTCCTGAAAGGAACTCCCTTACTCTTCAACACTCTAAAGAGTTCTTATGCAGCAGATTTATCTGATGTAATACATCTTTATTTTTTTAATCTCTTGACTGCTGCTTCCATGACCATTGATTGTGGATCCAAGTAAAAATTAAGATCCTTGACAACGTCAAACTTTTATCTATTTATTATGATGTTATCTAGTAACCCAGTATGATGATTTTGATCCTCCATACATTGGGTTGTACTCCAAACGGAAGGCTGTAATCCTTGATGTTCATCAGCCAGTGCTTGAAGTCTCTCCTCACTCTCAGCAATCAAGGTTGTGTTATATGCATACCTAAGATTGTTATTAAACATATTCCAGTCCTGATGCCACACTCCTCTTCATGCAATCCAGTTTCCCTGATTATTTTCTCAGCATACAGATGGAACAAGCATGACAAGAGGATTCAACCCTCATACACATACAAATTGCCGATTTTAAACCATGCAGTATTCACTTGTCATCCCACAATTGCCTCTTGATCCATGTACAGGTTCCACTTGAACACAGTGAAGTGGTCTGGAATTCCCATTCAGTCTGTTATGGTCCACACAGTCAAATGCCTTTACAGAGTCAATGAAACACAAATAGAGCATCTTTCTGGTATTTTCTGCTCGAGCCAAGAGCCATCTGACATCAGTCATGATAGCCCTTGTTCCACATCCTCTTCCGAATCCAGTGTGAACTCCTGGCAGTCCCCTGTCAATGTCCTGCTGCAATTTCTGGAGGCTCTTAAGTGAAATTTGACTTCAAGGCAATATCAATGATATCGTTCTATAGTTTGAGCATTCCGTTGGGCCACCTTATTTTGCATTGGGGGCAAATATCACCTCTTCTAACCAATTGGTCAAAGAGTTTTCTTTCAAGTTTCTTGGCATAGAAGAGTGAGTGCTTCCAGTGCTTCTTCACCTTACTGAAACATTTCAGTGGATATTCCATAAATTACTGGAGCTTTGTTTTTGGCGAATGCATTTGGTTCCATTTGAATTTCTTCCGTCAGAATCATTAGTTCTTGGTCATATCCTGCCTCTTGAAAAGGAGAGTGATGACTACTTCTCTCTGGCAGAGTGACTGTGTCATTTTCTCTTGATGATTCCTGCATTCTTCAATATTTTGCCTACAGAATCTTGCATTTTTCTTCCGTTATTTCAGTTTCAAAGATGCTGACCGTGTTCTTCCCTTTTGCTATTTCTAATTCTCTGTTCTTGCACATTTCCTTACAATATTTTATTTTGTCGTCTTGAGCGGTCCTTTGAAATGTTCTAGTCAGCTCCTTGACTTCATCCTTTTCTTCCTTTTGCTTTAAGTACTCTATGGATTAAACAAAACATGTTTTAGAGTCTCCCCAGATATCCACTTTGATCTTTTCTTTCTTGTCTTTCAAATGACCTTTTGCTTTCTTCACGAATAATGGTCTTGATTTCCTCCCGAAGCTCACCAGGCCTGCTTTCATTAGTATTCCATGCATCACTTCTATTTTGAGCTGTTCTCAAAATTCAGGATGAATAGACTCAAGTTCATAGCTTGACTCTCATGGACTTCCTTCTTCAGCTTTACCTTGGACTTCATTATGAGTCACTCATGGTCTCTTCCACAGTCGGCCCCTCGTCTGGTTTTGCTTGCGGACACTGAGCTTCTCCATCGTGTCTCCCCACAGATGGAGTCAGTTTGGTTTCTGTGTATTCCAGCTGGGGAATTCCATGTATATAGTTGCCTTTTGTGTTTTTGAAAAAAGGTATTTTCTATGAACAAGTTATTGGTTTTATCTAATTGTATCATGCAATCTCCAGCCTCATTTCTATTACACACAGGCCCTATTTCCCAACTATATTTTCTTCCAATTTTTTTATTCCAATCACCAATAACTATCGATGTATCCTGACCGTATGCTTGATCAATTTCTGCCAGAAGTTATTGGCAGAGTTTTACAATTTCTTCATCACTGGCTTGGTGGTTGATGCACAAATTTGAATAACAGTTATCTTGACTGGATTTCCTCAAAGGCAGATAGATATAATGCTATCACAAACAGTATTATACCTCATGGTGGGTTTAGCGTGATCCTTTCTGACGAAGAATGGCATGCCATTCCTCTTGATCGTGTTCCTCCCAGCATAATAAATTATATTTTTCTCTGATTCAGCTAACAAATGCCTAGGTTACCAATCTTCATGCATTCCAATTTCATTTTTGACCATTTACAGTTACCCTAAATTCATACTTCCCACTTTCGAAATGCCAATCATTAGATTTTTTTCAGCTGTTTCTCTTTGCCTTGAATCATGATCTTCAGTGAGTGAAGATCCAGAAGAGCATGCTCAGACCCGAGGCCCCATCCTCCAGCAGTACCTCAGACAATGTTCTGCTTCCTCTGTTTAGGCTTTCAATATTTGATAATGCTTTGAAGTTATGCATAAGATTTTCAGTGGCTTCTTCCTGGGAAGTGAAGAATCAAGTCCATTTTCATGGTCTGTTCTTAGTCTGGAAGTTCCACTGACACCTGTTCCCTTTGGGTGACACTGCTGACATTTAAAGTACCTGTAAAATAGCTTCCAGAATCACAGCGACAAAAAAGCCATCACATGTGACAAAGAGACAGACAAGTGGTGGATCCAATACACTACATAGATATTATTCTGGATATGGGATCTGTAGACTATGAGCAATAACAAAAATACAGGATATCTATAATATTGGAATGTTACTCCTGAGTACAACATCATAATTAGAGTGCTAATGAATTTGATATCAGTTAATTATTCTTGATGAATTATAGGTGAATGCATTGTAACACTGTTACTTGCTTGACAAGAGATAGGCTATGGAAGCAGGCCACTTGGGCATAGACATTTGGATGAGTACCCAGAAGTTTGCTTAATGGACACAAATGATCTTGGAGAAGTTAGAGGAATTGCAGGCAAATAAGGATGCAGTATTTGCTGAGCAGTGACTTAAAAAAAAAACAACACAGCACCTTGAATGTCATGAGTTTGTGGCAAGGTACCTGTTTAGTTGTTGTACCAAAAGTTAAGTGGGTTGCTCCTTCTGGTCCAGCAGATACTTTGGGAAAGTGTTAGCCTATCTGTACTAAGTACTGCAGAAGCTCTCTTCCAGGTACAGCCATTGAGAGGGTCAGAGTAATCTGTTAATTAGGTCAGCCTGTGCCATTGTCTGTGCACAAGAAATGTCTGTGACCATATTAAACTTACTGTACACTTTACTAAAAGCAGAAATAAATATGGATAGAAATTTTATACTTTAAATTAAACCTGGAGTGGATATTTCCTATCAACCTGAAGATATGGCACATAAATGAATAATTGGAGGAAGGACTATTATCCTAAGAGTCAAGTGCCTTTCAGTCTTGGTCATGTTCAGTGTCCTTGGGTTTTACGGGACTTTATGGTATTTAACAGTCTAACATCCTATCAACTGACATGAGGCTCAAGAGAAACAAAAACAAAAATAATCTCTATTAAAGCTAAATTACAACTTTTTTGACTTTCATTATTGGATCTTTAGGTCAAAGACCTCTAGATTACATAGCTCTAAAATCCATTTTAAAATATATTAGAAAAATGGACTTCCTTGGATTCTTTAGGCTTAAAAATATAGTATTAGATAATGTACTTCATATATCATTATAAATTCAGATGATTCAGTAGCTTATGTGGTAGATTGACTTTTTAAAATGGATTTCAAAGTAACAATTTATATTTTTTGCCTCTAAATAATCTTTCTAAGGCACCCAAAGAGCTTGCCGGGGAGGTGAATCTTTTCTGCATATTAAGTCCTAGATCACTAGCCAAACAAGAGAGCAGCCAGAAATCATTTTATTTTTCTGTGAAGAAGCCATCTCTACACTGTTCAAGTAAGTATTAAATGAAGGCTTAATAAATGAGAAATCATATTGTAGCACTAGAAAGAAATCAAAGGTCCTGAAGAAATTGGGGGGTGTTTTATTAAAATCTCTGGTAATTTGAAAAAAAAGAAATTGGGGGAAGGGGGTGTTGAGGAAGCAAACTTAAGGAATTTTTAGTTACTAAGGAAACACATGTCACTTGAGTAAAAACATCGAGTACAGTTAGAATATCATCAGTATAAAGTTATTCACTTATCTGGACACAAGAAGAAGGAGCATTTTTGTTGTAGTAATCAAGAGACCATAAAATCTCGTGTAGTGGGGATATCTTGCTCGTGAATGCAAGGGATGGTAGAAGATGGGAGAAGATTATAGAAGAGAGAAATCCACGAAATGAACATGATGTCAAGGGTCTAGAAAGAGATACATTTACTGTATATTCAAGAAAAACAAATAGAGGAACATGTGGGAGAGCTGAAACCAACCCAGTATATGTCCGATCCACCTCTAAATTCTGGGACGATCGTTTCCTCGATGGGGATTGAAAAATATATTTCCAGCAGCTTCATATTCTATGAATTTTATTTCTTAGAGTTGTCATCATTGTGATCTTTGGATAATGAGAAAGTTCTGATGAGGATGGTGGTTGCAAATCACTGCCCTGTACACTTTACCCAGGTAGGCATTGTTGTTGGTGTTGAGTGTTGTTGAGTTAGCTGAGATTCAAAGCAACAATAAATGACTGGAACAATGTCTGGTTCAGGAGCACCCTCACAATTGTTCTTATGTTTGAGTCATTGCTACAGCCGCTACATCATCTGTCTCATTGAAGCTCATCTTTCTTAACTGACTCTCTACTTTACCAAGCATGATGTCCTTTTCCAGGGACTGGTCTCTTCTGATAACACGTCTGAAGTCCATGCCATGCTTGCTTCCAGGGAGCATTCTGGCCACATTCTTTCAAGGTTGATTTGGTGGTTCTTTTGTCAGTCCATTGTACTTTCAATATTTGCCAATACCATAATTCAAATATTTCATAGTATGTAAATTATATCTTTTAAAACCGGTCAGTTTTTTATTTTTTTTAATTTTATATATTTTATAATTTCAAATGTATTTGAAAATAATAAAATACAACTTTTAATCCTAAACTCAACACTGGTTATACCAAGGGCCTTCTGACTAACCATTGTTAGATCCTTGAGTATATTTTAAGAGCACTCCAAAAAATTATTTAAAATAAGTTGTAACTTAAACTTAAGGACCCTACTTCAGGACATACATGTACTACCAAATATAATAAAGAAAATACACCCATTAGAAGTCAAGACAGATTACCACAACCCACTAAAACTAAGACCCATATATGCCTTAAAAGGCTTCATCGGAGTATAAAGAGAATCCAGAGACTTTGAAAAAATCGTAAGTAATGACACAATAGACAAGAAACGAATTACTCAAATATAAAGAATCCTACAACTCAGGAAGAAAAGAAAATCCAATTAAAAAGTGGGCCAAAGACAGGAACAAACAGTTCACCAAAACCAACCCTCAAATGGGTAAGAAACATAATAAAACAAAACAAAACAGAAAATAAACACTGTAGAGCAGAGGTTCTCAACCTGTGGGTCGCGACCCCTTTGGGGCTTGAACAACCCTTTCACAGAGGTCGCCCAATTCGTAACAGTAGCAAAATTACAATTATGAAGTAGCGATGAAAATAATTTTATGGTTGAGGTGGGGGTGTCACCACAACATGAGGAACTATATTAAATGGTCGTGACATTAGGAAGGTTGAGAACCACTGTTGTAGAGGGTGAGGAGAGAATGGACCTCTTATACATTTCTGGTGAGCTTGTAAATGTGTACAAACCATTTTGGAAATTGATATGTTGTTAGCTAAAGCAATTAGGATTGGAAATCCAATATGACCAAGCAGTTACTGGGTATATACCCTGATGAAGTAAGAGACACAACATGAACAGAATATCGTCTCTCATGACATTGCAACACAACGCACAATGGTAAAAGGCATAGGAAACCTACACAAATGTTTGTCAGTAGAATAACAAATACACAATGGAATAGTATGCATCCCTAGAAAGCATTGATGAAACCACAAAACACCTCATGGGAAGGATGGATTTGAAAACTATAATGATTAGGTAAGACAACCACAAAAGGACAAATACTGTATAAGAAGATCACTGTAATAAGTATAAACACCAAGCCAAAGGAAGGCATCTGCTTTCATATCATACAATTGTCTCATCTGGTCTCCCAATTAACAAAATGGTGTTTCTCATGTTCTATCTATAATCCCTTATTCGTACGTCTTAATAACCACTTTGACAGAAGAGGCCTCACGCCATCTGGGGTCAATTTCTCATGTTTGGAAGGAGAAGACCAATAAATTCCTAAAATATAACATTGTTCCATGGTCACCCCTAATCAACAAACAGTCCCACAAGAGTACCCAGTGGACCTTAATAAAAATATTCAAATCCAGAGGTGGGTAGAGGGAATATGTTTGTCTTGGGAAAAGTGATTTCACTTCTTTTGGGAGGTAAATCAGATGGGGCAACTTGACATTGGGAAAAACACTTAGGATTATTTCTATGGATCCCTGAGGGTAGAATATGCCAGGTATTATGTTTCTAAGTGTACCCTTTTGTCCTAGTTTCTATGCAAGCCTTGTTGACCAAAGATGCATGCTATAGACAACCAGGATTTTAGACTTCGTCCTTCAGAGGTGTAATCCATCTTTCATAGACCACACCAGAAGACTCCAATATGGAAGCCCAACTAAGAAAACAGGGCTTTACCTTAAAGTCGCCTCTAGATGTAAAAACTGGACTATTCCCTTGGACTTAAGGCTAATATATCTTACTGTGACTGCTGTTCCAAGGTGATGGGCTTAAAGCTTATTGAACTTAAGTTTAGATATTTCGCTTTGAGAAGGAAAAATTGTGACTTGGCATTATCGTATATTTGCTATTTTCATGCTCTGTTTTTGTATGACATGTCTTAGACTAGCAGGCATGGTTCTGCCTCTGTGTATGAGTGTTATTTTGCCCTAGCCCTCACTGTTTGCATAAGTAGTATCCAGTCACTTGAGTTTCGATCTTCATAGGTCAATATTCCATGTATTTTTGGCCTATAAACTGTCCTATATATGTGACACCTCCTTATATGTATTAGCTAAGTTCACACAGAAGCACACCGACCTATTAGATCCAAGGATTATAAAAGATAAGACTGGAAAGTAGAACAGTATTAAAGATTAACTTCGGAGCCCCTAGTTTGCAAAAAGTTATGGATGACAGTCAAGGACCAAAATTCATTTGCAGGGTCCCCATGTGGATTAAGCCATTGGTGAATCCCCTCTGTCCATTGCCAGTCATGTGAATAACTTTGCTATCAGACAGCATGCATTATATAGTAATGTAGGTGTTGGTATTGTAGGTGTCAAGTCAGTTCGGACCCACAGTGATCCTATGCGCAACACAACAAAGCAACACAAGTTCTTGTGCCATCCTCACAATTGTTACGTTTGAGCCAATTTTTGTAGCCACATCTTGCTAAGGGCATTCTTCCTTTTTACTGGCCCTCTGGTTCGATTCAAATTTAACACCAAATCATTTGTTCTTTTTACCCATTTCATATTTGTTGTACTTTTTTATTATCTTCTGCTTTTTTTCTGTTGAGATATTTCTGATTTATTTTATTATTATTTTTTTAATTTTTGGATGTTTTTCTTTATACATAATCCAGGATGTTGTTGTTGTTAGATGCCATTGATTTTGTTCCAACCCATAGCAACCTTCTGCACAACAGAATGAAACACAGCCCAGTTCTGTACCATTTTTACAATTGTTCTAATATCCATTTCATCAAGAGTCTTCCTACCCCTCTATTTTACCAAGCATGATATTCTTCTCCAGGGAATAGTCTCTACTGACACACCCAGGTCTGTAAATCTATTATAAACCAGAAATAGGATAGTTTCTTGGTGTTATGGTATGGGAGGCTGTGGGATAATGGAGGGTGGGTAATAATAATTCATAAAAGAAAACAGAAAAATATTCCAAAATGGATTGTGGTAATGACTACACAACATTTTTATATGTTTAAACTATTGAATTGTATGATATGTGAATATGTCGATAAAACTGTTTATATTTAATAAATAGAGGTCTTAAATGACGCCTAGCATCTATTGGTGAAACGTGGAGGTTTAGAAATAATATTTCTAGTTTTAAACAAAGGATATATGGACAAAAAACATTGACAATATGGACAATTTGGTTTAAAAATGATAACTTTCTGGATTCATGATACTTATAAAATGGTACAGCATGTTATGTTAGGTCAAATTGTCTAGCTAAACAAAATAGTGAATGTTGGGTTTGACTTTAGAAACTACGAGTTTCTATAAAACTAGAGTTTCTATAAAACTTTACTTGTGGCAATCGCTTTGGTTAGTTTTACTCTTCTCTTCTAAAAACACATACATTTTAAAAGAAAACTGATCACTTAGTAACTTCACTCTTAGCTTGAAAAATAAAGGTCTCAAAACATTGGCACGGCCCATTCCACCCTGGTGGTAAAGACCTGATTGCTCACTAGGGTTAAGTTGTACATATGATGGAGACAGAAAACGAATATCATCAAAATGCACACACACAAAAATCTGCAACCTTAAGGCAGTCTAGAAAGACCAATCCTTTTAACAATCAAGATATATTTATAGGCACAACATGACAAACATTACCACCACCCAAAAGGGAAGAGAAAACCCTCTACACCAAGAAATGCAAAACAAGGAAGGATCGAGTGACAGACGGTAGCAGGAAAATGAGAATTTTCCAACAGCTTGCCTGAGAAGAAGCCAAGGGACCAACCTGGAAATCAGCAACTGAATGTGTACGGCGCTGTCTCTGGGAGCCTCACACGGTGGCTCTGCTCCTGCCAATTGTGCAGCAGGAGCGGCCACAGCAGTTTAGTTCTCTTTTAGGACCTAATGGAGGCATAAACCACAACTGCTGCTCTTGGCGCTTGACAACGAAACCAAACTGCATTTCTAATTGGAAAGGGGAAAATGTTGGCCAAAGAGAAACAGCCACCAATCTCATCAGGAAAAACAAAGTGTGACTGGGTTTGTCACCACATTAAGCAAGGCTGCTGATCCGTCAAGTCCACTGAGGCTCTTGGAACGTACTCAGAACGGCTACTAGGACACACTAGGAACCTGTTGGCCAATGCGCTCTTAAGATAGAGATGCTTTTCAGGATCTAGTTTACTTTTATGAAGATCGATAATGAGGCTGGCAGATTGTTAGGGCACAAACATCTATTTGTGAGCAGAGCATCCTGGATCGTTGTTGATGACAAGGTGGTTTGTAAAGGATTTTATATCGTGCCTGACATATATGTGTGTGTGTGTGTGTGTGTGTATGTGTGTGTGTATATATATAGATATATATATATATATATATTCTTTTTAAAAGACCATTTCACAGTTTTCTTTTTCCAATTATAAAAATAATAGACATTCAGTGTGGAAAAAATTTAATGTAGAAAATCTTACAGAGGATCACATATAATTCCCATTATATTATATCAAAGGGAGAAAGAACCACTATGATAATTTAATGCATGTCTTTCTAATCCCAAGTAGCAAGGAACAGAGTTCTATATATAATTTGTGTACTAAAATTTAAAATCTAGAACATGTTATTTATATACAGCTTTTTAAGGTATTCTTTTAAGAATATGAAATAGTCTAATGTATACATGAACCATAATTTAACAAGTTTTCAATCATTTTACAATATTTTCTTTTCTCTTTTTGACCCATGATAAGAATCTTTTTGAAGAAGTTTTTGCCTGTTCAGATGAATTACTTGAAGTGAAATGATTGAGTCAAAACCAATGAGCATTCCTCATGGTCATAAATACCAAATTATTCTCTCAAAGGGCTTTAGACATTTACCTTCCACTAAACAATATATGCCTGTCCACGTAAGAGGTTTTTTTTCCTCCTCTGTATATTATCAGTCTAATGACTCTTGTGTCATGGTACAATACACTTTGGACTGTTGACTGCAAGGTCAATGGTTCAAATCCAGTGGACACTCTGTGGGATAAAGATATGGCTTCCATAAGGAATACAGCACTGGGAACCCTATGCAATAGTTCTATTCTGTCTTTGTTGTTGTTTTTATTGGTGCCATTGAGTCAGTTCTGACTTATAGAGATCCTAGGTACACCAGAAGCTCATGTAGCAGAGTGGGTTATGAGTTGGGCTGTTAACCTCAGGGATGATACTTCAAAACTACCAGCTGCTCCACAGGAGAAAGATTTATATTCCAGGGAAGAGGTGCAGTCTCCAAAATCCACAGGGGGAGTTCTACTCTGTCCTATAGGGTTGTGATTTGTCTGCATTGACTTCACATTGCAGTCTACCACGAGTCACGTTTGTACAAGTTCATACAGAAGTATTAGAGCCTATCGTTTTGTAAGGGACAGATTAAGAGAACTATTGGTGTGAGAGAAATTCGAATGTAGAGTTGTGAAATGACCCTAGTCTGGAAGAAAGTAAGGTCTGATAAGTTGGCATGTGCTTGAAGAATAGAAACGGAATTTAATTTTACTGAGCAAAGAGGGAACACTCTTAACTTCTACGTTTTCTTCAATTATGCTTTATCACTGATAAAGAGTGGCTTGGCTGAGGGTATTGTTTGTTTGTTTCTTTGTTTGGGGAAGTAGTAATCAGGCAGGGTCTTCAAAATCACCAAATGGTATTCTAGTATTCTGTGTTACACCTTCTGTTTCCTCATTTCTAATAAGCCTTAAGCCACACAAGCCAGGAAATCATCCTAAGCTAAATTCAGTCACTTGACATTATCTATCTCTTATCTGCTTATTTGGATTTAGTGCTAACTTTTGCCTACACAGTTATTTTCTAGCCTTCCTAAGCTTTATTATGTTCTCTAAAATACAACATTTCATGCTACTTCACCTTTGCACATGCATCCCTACTGCTTAAAGTAGCTGTTCTTTTGATGTAAGTATACTCTCAAACTACTCTTTACTTAAATCACCACCTCAATTGTCTTCTCTTTCATGAAGTCTTCACTGATCCCTACAAATGAGTCCGTTTGTTCAAGATGCAACCAGACCACTTATCACAAAAGCGTGTCATCTCACAATAGTGCGCTGTTCTGTACAGTACAGCAATAATGTTCTTGTCTTTTTATATTTCCTATGGGGCTATGCAGAAAAAGATACTCATCCTAGTTCACCACACCAAAGAGAAATGTCTCATTCATAAAATATAATCAACATGAATCCATGAATGAAGTTACTTAATAGCTGTGTATGTCAGTTTTCTTATCTATAAAAATTCTATCACCTATATTTGCTTTGGGATTAAGTAAATCAATGTATATATAGCCTGGTATAATTCTGACCAATTACAATAGCCATACATTTCCCCTTGTTTCTGACAAAACATTAGTTAAAATCTAAGCACTTTTTATTCTGTCTTTGTCTAATATACCTAAAAGATAAGCATCAACTAATTGATGGTTCTTAACTATGATGATATTTAAACAATACCAATTTACCCAATGTTTCTGATTGTTAAAATGCAAAGCACACCCTGTTAGAGGAAATTATAGATGGCTAAAATGAGTACAATAGTAATAGGAGATGCAATGATTAGATGGAGTTGTGTTTTGCAAGTTATATATGAGCACTTGTATTCCTCAAATCATCATAATATATGAAAAACTATTTGACTTTCATTCTTCCTTATAGAGAATATTGTACTTCCAGAGTCAACAAAGGTCTTTATTTAATGCTTTACAATTAAGATTTAGTCTCCACCACATAATTATTAAAAGATAAGTAGCCCCTACATTATTAATAGGAATAAATAATAAGATGACAATTAAATACCCATCACTAATGACTTATTAATATGTTAGTAGATGACTGTTTTATAATGAAAAGAAATTAGAATAAGATGGTAGGGAAATTCAGTCAATAATAAAATAGAAAGCTGGATATTGTGTCTTAGTTAATTAAACATATATTCGATTGTAAGTAAACGCTAAAGAAGAAACTCATCTACTGAGAACAGAAGTAGTTCAAAGCTAATAGGTGATGTGTTACCAACAAAACCCTCCCAAATCTCTTTGAGTTTAAGTTTGTTTACTCTGAGAAAAACTTGATTTCCTGTGTCTGAGGAAAGTAAGCTAATAAAAAAAGATGAAAAGGCTGCTATATTGTACTCTAGAAAAGGGATGCTAACAAATTAAGTGTTAATGAATCAAAAACACATGGATTACACTTGACTTCAAATAGAAATGATTTTAAATATAAGGGGAGAGTACTTAGCAAAATGTAATAGGACTTTGTTAGTCTTAAAAAGCTACATTTGAGGTTTCTTCAGAAAGCTTCCAGTTATTTCTTTCTTAAGTAATTATCTATCATTTTCATTTTATAGAAGAGATCAATCTGTCTATAGCCAAATGACCTTTCAATAGCTTAACAATATTTTGACTAAGTTATAAACAGACATTCAGAAGTTTGGAGATAAAATGATCAAGGGAAGCATGTGTGTCACTTAACCCAAAGCACAATACCAACAGAGCATGTGCTTCTGCTCCTGGTTTACCACGATTTAAAAAAGGAAACAAAACATGACTGCCAGTTGTTATATGCATGAGCAAAATGCTCTTCCTTTATATCTTCTTAATTATAGTTTATATTTTTTAATTGTCTTCATTAGGCAAAATTGGAATCTGTTTAATGTCTGTGCTCTAATTATAGTTCATATTTAAAGAAACACATAAGAAATGGCTATCTTTGTGCTTTTGAAAACTAGAAGCTTGTATGCTTTTTTTTACTACAAGAAGGAAGCCCCAGCTGTCTCTGCTCCCCAGAAATTAAGGACACAGCCATTCCCACATCCTAGCAAGAAGGCCCCAATTGTCCTCACTCCCTAGCTTGACAAGAAAGGCCTCCAATCTTCCTCAGTCTTCAGCAAGGTAGGCTACTGACATCTCTGTGATCCACCAATGAAGGCACAGCTGCCCCCCAATCTTTTTAAAATCAAGCCCTAATCATTCCCAGGGCTGAAAAAGGAATTCACTGCCCATACCTTCACCTTGTCTCCAAAGCCAACTAATTCTATATAAGACAGCAGTTATTGCCACACTAACAGCTGCATCACCATGCCTTGGAAACAGGAGTCAACCACAACACACACACACACACACACACACACACACACACACACACCCCTAGAAAATAAGGTACAAGAAAAACTGAACAACACAAAAATAAAAATGAATATTCTGAAATAAAGATCCTGGAACCACTAGCAATTTAATTCAGAAGAATGATACTTCTAGACTTTCCATGGATAGAGGAAATTTTTGAAAGAATGATATAAATAATAGAAAAATTAGAAATCCACATCAAATCTATTTTGAGAAGTTTTCAGAATTAGGTAACATGGTAAAAGAACATAGTAATAGAACTGAAGAAATGGAAAGCCACATCATTGAACACAACTGAAAGAGTTTCCCTGTACTACAAGCAGCAAAAGAAATAATCAACCAAAAGAACGAATGAATCCAAATAAAGGCTAAAAATGATGTGATGCTTTATCAAAATATGAGACCTATGTCTCACGGATTCCAGAGATGAAAGAAACAAGCTTCTACAGAGAAAACATCATAATAAATCATGGAAGAAAACTTTCCTAATATCATGAAACAGGAGAATATGATTATTCAAAAAGCAAATCCCAAACAAAATATACCTCTAAAGAAATGCATTGTGTTATATTATAGTCATCCCCACTAATATTACAGGCAAGCAGAGAATCCTGGTGGCAGCTATAGATAAAAAGAGCTGTCGCCTACAAACATAGGAACCAATAAGCTCAGATTTCTCATCAGAAATCATATAGGCAGGAAGACAATGGAACAACCCTGAAAGAAGGAACAAGTGCCGGAAGCACTCTTATATCCAGCAAAACGCTGAGAGAGAAATAAGCACGCTTCTATACAAATAGAAATGTATAACAATAAAACCAGCATTAAATTAAAGGAATTTGTAAACTATGATCATCATTACAAAATACACCAAAGGGATCACGTTGGACAGCGAATCAACAACAGCAAACACACCTGAGAAGAACAATGCAAGACATCAATCAGAAATTAACACACTGTCAACAGTATCCAAAACAGCACAGAAACATAGGATGAGCAAAGAAACCAATAAAATCATACCAGAGAGAGAGAGGGAGAGAGAGAGAGAGAAAACAAAATAAAATCAAGACAAACCTGCACCAAACAAAATACTTAACCAATTGATCTCTGTGACATATACAAAGCACTCCGCCCAACAGAAGTAAAGTATACATTCTTTTGCAGTGCTTATGGAACATTATCTAGAATAAGCTATATATGAGGTCACAAAAAACTCACTACCATAGAGTTGGTGCTGACTTAGAGAGACTGTAAGAACAAGATAGAACTGCTCCTGTGAATTTCCCAAACTAGCTTTTTGTGGGAATAGAGAGCCCAGTTTTTCTACTAGGAAATGTAGAAAATTCGGAAGTTTTCAAAAATGAAATGGCATGCATGAAGATCAACATCCTAAGCATTAGTGATCTGAAGTGAACTAGTAATGACCATTTTGAATCAGATCATCATATGGTTTATTATGCTTAGAGTGTCAAGTTCAGGAGGAATGTCCTTGAAAAATGACATTTCAATATATATCTTGAGGTACAATACTGTCTGTGATAGGATAATATTCATCTATGTTCAAAGAAAGCCATTTATTGCAACTAATACAAACTACGCTGGACGTATGAGCTCAAACCAAGACCCCAGGAATGCAAAAGAAAGGTGACCCATCTGTGTTCGGTCAGGTTGAGTAGTGAAACAAATGCAGATACACTGATATATGTGTAAGAAAGAGCTTAATAACAAGAAGTAATTATATATCAGGAAAACATCAAAAAGTCATTGTATATCAGAAAAACATCCCAGCCCAGTCCAGCTCAAGTCCTGAAGTCCAATACTACTACATAAGTAGCTCTCCAGATTCACACAACCGCATACAATGATGTGGAATGCAAAACGATAACAGGCCAGTGGGGGTAAAGTCTTGTGGATCCCATGGTGGTGGTTCTGGTAGGTCTCAGAGCGACTCAACAGCAAGAATGTGAAAGCAGAGAGAGAGGGAAAAGTTCCCAGGCCCTCTGTATGAGAAGGGCATGCCCACAAGAAGTAATCATCATGCTGTGATTTGATTGACGGGCTAAATTCCACCCCTACACTTTTATAGATCTTCAAGTTGACACAAAATTATGTAAGTTCCAGCCAGATCCACAGGGGTACATGGAGCAAAGGATAACATTACTGAAGTCAGTTGGATCTTGACTTAAAGCAGGTAATACCAGAACGATATTTACTTGTATTTTATTGATTATGCAGAGGCATTCAACTGTTTGGATGATAACGAACTATGGATAGTCTTGGGAAGAATGGGGATTCCAGAACACTTCCTTGTGTTAATGTGGAACCTATTCATGGATCAAGAAGCAGTTGTACAAACAGAGAAAGGGAGCATTGCATAGTTTAAGACCCCTTCTGGCATCCCTTTTTTGGTACAATAAAAAATCTATTCAATCTGTAAGCTTATCAAATAATCAGAGAAATTGATTTATATAAAGAACTATATGATATCAGGATTAGAGGGATATTCAGGTAAAAAAAAAGTTGCTTCCTGAAATGAAAAGCACTTGATGAAGATCCAGAATTCCAGGCTTTGGTATGGATTATAATTCAATGCCATGAAGACAAAAAATCCTCACAACTAGGCCCATAGATAGATAGCATCATGATTAATGGAGGAAATGTGAAATTGTCAACAATTTCATCTTGCTTGGACCAACCATCAATGCTCATGGAAACAGCAGTGAAGAGGTGAAAGGAGGAATCGCATTGACTAAATCTGTTGACCAAAACATATTTAAAGTGTTGCAAAGCAAAGATGTCACATTGAGGACTAAGGTGCACCTGGCCCAAGTCATGGCATTTTGAATTGCTTCATATGATGTAACAGTTGGACACTGAATAAGGAAGGAAAAAGCAGAATCAATCCTTTTGGTTTATGGAGCCAGAGAAGAATGCAGAAGGTACTGTGGTCTGCCAGAAGAACAAACACATCTATCCGAGAAGTAGTGTGGCCAGATTGCTCCTTAGAAGCAAGGATCAAAAACTACCTCTCCAATTGGAATGTTATTCAAAGATACCAGTCCCTGAGGAAAAGGACAGTGAAAAGAGGAGAAAAAGAGGAGCAGTGAAAAATGGAAAGATCCTTGCCAAGATGGCTTAACACAGCGGGTGCAACAATGAGCTCTAATGTGGGAACAATTGTGAGGACAGCACAGGACAAGATGGTGTTTTGTTCTGCTATACATAGTGTTGCTCATAGTTGGATCTAGCTCGGTAGCACTTAACAACAAACAATTACAATGTCTTCATTAAAATGCCTTCTTTTAAAAATGTAAATTATGATTTTAGAGATGGATCTTGCCAAAGGAAGTACACAGGAATCAAGTAGACTAAATCTGTGGGAAGAGACAATGGATAAGTTTGATATCATCAGATGAAACAAGGTCAACCATCAACTTTGGACAGATCATCAATTACTTATATATGAATTCATGTTGAAGTTGAAGAAATTTAAAAAGTCCACAGGACCTGAGTTAGTCTGAGTAGAATAGAGAAACAGATCCACAGAAACTCATAGGTTTATAAGAGAGAGTTTTATACAAAGGGTAAGTGTTCAGTAAGAAACCATCCCAACTCAGTGCTGTCGAAACCTGTAAGTCCCACATTAGCCCATATGTGCAACTCCAGTCTACAAAGTCCTCCTCAATCTCACAAAATACACGCAATGATGCTGACTGTAGGAGGAAAGACTAATCAGTGAGTGTGTAAGCATCTCAGTGCTGGCAGGCTCTCCACACGGCTGCTCCAGCACCCAGGGTTGCATCAAGGTAGGTCCATGTGGCTTCTCCTCAGGGATATCTTGCAGGCAGTGAACCTTGCCAGCTGAAGCAGGAAACTGGCTAAGGTAGTTGTACCCTGGTCTGACCATTAGAGAGCAAGAGACTCACCAAGCCATTTGTCTCTCCACCCTTCAATTAATCTTGACTATCTCAATCCAACCGTTGCCAACTTGGCACCTGTACACAATTTTTTAGCCTAACAATTGCAGTTAAATAACACCTACACCTTAATCCTACAATATATATTCCCCACCTATGAAAGTTTGTAAGTCAACCACTTCATTCCTTTATTTGCCCCATTTTGGGTATCCAATTTCTATACTGCCCACATACATCAACCTAGTGCTCTGAGGAGACAATCATTTTTCTCGACGTGAAGAAAAAGCTTCATTTCCAGTTGGAACCTTGTGAAGTCCGCATCCATAAGCAAAGTCAAATCAAGAGAGGCCGTCCATGAAGTGAGCAACAATATGCCTCATTTGTTTCCTGTGTCACAGCAGGTGGTATCAAACAGCTGATCTTTTGGATCACAGCCAAATGAGCAACCACTAGGCCACCAGGAGTAACACAGTATACTACTAAAACTCAACCAAGTAGCAGCCCTGCTGAGATAGTTAAGGTTCATGGAGACGTAAAACACCACCTGAGTAGATCCCACTTTAATTTTGAGGACATCTCAAGAACAGATTTGACAAATTGGATACTAATGACAGAAAATTTGGTGAGCTATTGGATGAAGTGAAATACATTCATTAAAAAAAGCAAAACAAAACTCACTGCCATAGACTCAATGCCAACTCATAGCAGCTCTGTAAGACAGGGAAAACTGCCCTTGTGAGTTTCTAAGACTGTACTCTTTAAAGGAGTATAAATCCATATCTTTATCCTTCTGTGCAGCTGGTGGTTTTGAACTGCTGCCCTCGCAGATCACAGCCCAACACATAACCACTATGCCACCAAGGCTCAGATAATAAGCAAATGGTCACTAAAGAGAAAAGATCAAAGTGGATGTCAGAGATTCTGAAATTTGCTCTTGAACATAAATAGCTCAAGCAACTGGAAAAAATAATGACATACAGGACCTGAACCGAAAATGCCAAATGGCAAGTTAAAAGACCAAGTAAAGTATTATAATGAAATAGTTAGTCAGAAAGTCAAAAAAGAAAAAGCACAATCAGCCTATATCAAGCAGATAAAATTGAAGAAAAATTCTAGCCATGAGTTGCAATATTGAAAGATTCTATAGGCAAAATGTGGAACCATGTAGGAAGAGGTAGCATATGATCCAACACTGCTAGTACAGAAGAAAGAAGTCCAGCTGCTGTAAAGGCATTAGCAAAAAAAACAAAAAAACCAACAACCCTAAAACAAACTCATTGTCATCCAGTAGATTCAATTCATGGCTACCATACAAGACAGAGAAGAACTGCCCCTTGTGGGCTTCCTAGGCTGTAATTTTATGAGAGTAGAAAATCTCATCTTCCTCCTGCAGAGTGGCTGGTGGTTTCAAACAGCGGACCTTGTGGTTAGTGACCCAATGTATAACACACTATACCACCAGGGTTCCATTCAAAAATAAAGGGTCTGGAAATTTACATAATATGAATTGATACAAGGGGGTAATCCCCCCCCCCAAAAAAAACCCCAAAACCTGGGAAGATGCTCCACTGAACTGAGTTTTCTTAGTACGCATTTTTCCCATGAGGTGAGCAGCAAGCAATTCATTCTGCGTTAGTGCACCCAGTGGCATCACCTGGGAAGGTCCTCTCTGGTAAGTAAATTTTTCCAGGAAAGCGGTTTCTCTCTAAGCTCATTTTTTTTTTATGATGGCTGATTTAAGAGAGCAGAGTGCAGCTGTGAAATTTTGTTTCATGCTCAGGAAAAATGCCACAGAAACTCTTGCGATGTTGAACACAGCTTACAAGGGTGGTGTTATGGGAAAACTTCAAGTATATGAGTGGTTTTCTCGTTTCAAAAATGGTGAAATATTGCTTGACGACAAACCTCATTCTGGACATCCATCAATTTCCTGAACGAATGAAAATGTCAACTCCTAGTGCATTTGGAGGTCATTCCACCAGGTCAGACTGATAATCAATCTTTTTATTTAGAGGTTCTGAAAAGATTGTGTGACCCATAAGAGCCTTACTTGTGGCACATGGGGGACGGGTTTGGCCACCACCAAAATGCACCTGCTCATGCAGCCATCTCAGTGTGCCAGTCTTGGGCAAAAATAATCAGTCTTTCTCTCTTGTCCCACACACCTTACTCCCCTAACCTCACTCTGTGTGACTTAGTTTTGTTTCTGAGAATGAGGCAATATGACAATGCATAGAAAAGGTGAAGAAACAAAAACAAGGGAGATGCTGCCAGCCATTCAAACAGGTGAGTTTGCAAAATGTTTCCAAGGATGGAATCACAGATTTGACAAATGTATAATGGAGAGTACTATGAAGGTGATAATGTTGTTTTGTAAAATAAATAAATACAAAGCTTTGAAAAAAATCTGTTTGTTTTTTGAGTACCCTCTCGTATGTTTCAAAAGCTGATGAAACACTGGATGAAATGTGCCAAGCAATTTTGAGACTGGAAGACAGCTACTTGGCCAACGAAATGAAGAGACCTTTATGTGTACCCAACCCCAAGAAAGGTGAAACAACAGAATGCAGAATGTATCAAACAATACTGTTAATATCACATGCTAGTAAGTTTTTTATGCGAGTACATTTTTAATGAAGATCATTCAACAATTGTTGCAGAAGTATATTGACAAGGAGATGCCAGAAATTCAAATTGCATTCAGGACAGTGTGCAAAATGAAGTTATGTTAGTTACATAGTTTCATGTCAATTTAAAGTGTAGAGATGATGTTTAGCCTATCAATCAAGTGCCTCCCTATGAGTGTGACCTTCTCATAAGCAGGGTCCTGGGAACCTCCCCATCTCTCTCTGCTTCACTTATCAGTTGACAAGCCATTCAGAGACCCGCTGGAAGCCTGTGATAGCCCTGGAGATGCTTCTACCACCATTGGATCCACAAGACTTTTTACCCACCAGTCTGTGACCTTCCTGCAGTTTGCAACATTGCTTGTGGCTGCATGCATCTGAAGAGAGATTTATGCACTAGTATTGGACTTATGAACTAGTATTGGACTTTTGGACTTTACTTGTACAGGGCTGAGATGTTTTCCTGATACATAAGTACTTCTTTATATGAAACTCTCTTACACATATATGGGCACCACTGGATTTGCTTCTCTAATTAACCTGATTTAACACAGAAGTTATGAAGCACAATGTAATTGCTAACATCATATGGATCTTGGATGAAAGTAGAGAATGCCAAAAAGATGTCTGGGTGTTTTATTGATTGTGAAAGGACATTCAACCGTGTGTATCATAATAAACTATGGATAAGAGTAAGACAAAAGAAAGGTGGGGGTGATTATTCAAGAACATTTCATTGTGCTCTTGTGGAACCTGTACATATATCAAGAGGCAATCATTAGAATAGAATAAAGGCATAATGAAACATTTAAAATCAGGAGAGGTATGTGTCAGGATTGTATCCTCCCACCATATTTATTCAATCTGTGTTGAGCAGTTACTCTGCGAATGCAGTATATGAAGACGAATGTACCATCAGAGTTGGAGTAAGATCTATTAACGACCTATTAATATACTAATGATCCAACCTTGCTTGCACAAAGGGACATGGACTTCAAATGCTTGCTGATGAAGATCAAGACCTGAAATCTTCTGTGTGTAGTACAACTCAATGTAAATAAGACCCAAATCATCATCATTGGACCGATAACAAAATAAATGACGAAAAGGCAGAAGTTGCCAAAGATTTTATCTTGCTTAGATCCTCAATCAATGCTCATTGAATGCTTCAGGCCAGCCTGTAAATCAAGAAATCCAAGGGCACATTGCCCTCTGGACAATCTACTGCATAAGGATCTCTTTAAAATGTTGAAAAACTGAGATGTCACTTGAAGAACTAAGCTACACCTCATCTAAGCCATTCTATTTTCAATCACCTATTTTGCAAGTGACAATCAGACAATGGCTAATGCAGACCAAAGAGGAATTCATGTATTTGAATAAAGGTGTTGGGGAAAATATTCAAAGTATCACGGACTTGCAATCTTCTCCTTAGAAGGGAGAATGGTGAGACTTTGTCTTATGTACTTTGTATATGTGATCAGGAGAGATCAGTTCATGGAGAAAGACAGCGTGCTTGGTACAATGGAAGGACAAGAAAGAGGAACAAAACCTTTGAGGAGAAGGATGGACACAATGACTGAAACAAAGGACTCAAACATAATAATTGTAAGAACTGTGCGGCTCTGGTCAGTGTTATAGGTTTGTTATGAGTTGGAACCAAATTGATGGCACCTAAAAGTACCAATAACAATAAGTTATATTGATGATTAAACTACATTTCAAAGAGTACATTAAATTATTTCTTTTCCAAATGATAAAGCCTTTAGAGCTTTAAATTAAACATTTTATACATTTTATGGAGCTATATCTAAAAGCAACACAAATTCATAATTGAAGAAGCCACTTGTTTTTACTTAAATATTTCAATTGCTTCCCATTGTATGAAATAAATCATGGTCCTCACTAATGTGATTTCTAATCACTGTTCTTCTTCTGGAGGCTGATGATAAGACTTCCTCCCTTCTGCCCTTTGTACTGGTCAAAACAAATTTCTTACAGGCAGTCTTCAAATGTCCTTTGGTAGTTCCTGTTATATGTTTCCATGAACTGTCTTCTCATGCCAAGAATAATCTATCAATTATCTCCTCTCTAGTTGTCCGTCAGTATTCTTCCAATCGTGTACCTAGCTATCACCTTGACTTTTATGACAACAATCAAAATCCACACTAATGGTCTTTCCTAAGTAGAAATGAGCACTACATTAAGGAAGGGACTGAATCATACATATGCATTGTCTCCCATTGAAGAATAAATAAGAATGCTTAGTTCTACTTAACTCAATACAATTCATAATGAAATATGGAATATATATATATAATATATTATATTTATGACAGAAATTCACAAAAGAATGACCTAAATAAAATATAGGCTAGTCCTTCACTATCTTCACAATTTGAGCCTTGGCTGCAGTCACTGTGTTAGTTCATCTTATTGAGAGCTCTTTCCTCTTTCTTAGCTGCCCTTCCATTTTAGCCTATGTTTTGTTTTACATGAGGTCGTTATGAGTGGGAAACATCTAGACAGCACATAGCATGTTTTCAATATAAAATCAATTAACCGAGAGGGAAAGTCAGAAATAGAGGAGAAATGTAAACGCAACAAGGAAACTTAAGACCATTAAGAAAAATAATTATGAGATGAGAAAATTCTTGCTATTAATTACTGAAATAGGTAGTTCTTGCTTTAAAAAAAAAGAGTTGAACTTTAAATGGGTTCAGAGTATGTAAATCTCCAATGAGAAGTTTCTGTTGATAAACTTAGCAATGTTATAAATATTATAACTATAAGAGTATGAACTTTGAACTATCCTTTTATCAAATTAAATATTAAATTAAAAAAATGACCTAAATAAATCAAACAATTGTTGCAGTCTGAAATGCATAGGACTAGCACATAAGTTGTTAGCTGTCATCAAGTCGTATTCTTACTCATGTCAACCCCAAGGAAGCGGTATGCTGCCTGGTCTGGCATAATCCTCCATGACCAGTTGTAGATCAGAGACTGATCGGGTTTCATTGACTGATTTTCAGATTCCCAGACTTCTCTTCTTAGTTTACCATCATCAAAAATCGCTACCCAAACCTGTTCAACGTTATAGCAAGACATACATGTTCTCTGTTAGACAAGGGTTAGCTGTCCATAAGGGAGCCTTCATGGTGCAGTGGATGGTTGGGCTTCTAGTTACAGGTGTATTTGCTGTCATGCAAACCTGCGTCCTGTGCATGGAAAGTGAAAATTTTACCACAGAGCCACCAATTCCTAACATTAATAAACGTCAACGCTTATCAAAAGGCAAGGGAACAGTGTTTGTTTCTATGTATCACTGCACACATACATGGTAAGAGTTGGGCAGTTTATTACCAAAGTACCTACATATTTCCATTATAATCATCTATTAACAGAACTATTCTAGCATACAAGAGTAGAAATATTCAGGAAATGGGAGAAAAGGGGAACCCATTACAAGGATGGATATATCTCCCCGCCCCCAAGGGAACAAATAACATACCTTTGCGTGAAGAGAGACAATGGACAGTGTAAGATACAAAATAATAAGAACAATATATAATTGATCTAGGATTTACAAGAGTGGGAGGAAGGGGAAAAAAGGAGCTAATACCAAGGGCTCAAGTAGAAAATGTTTTGGAAATGATGATGGCAACATATGTACAAATATGCTTGATACATATAGAATGTTAACATATAGAATGTTAAAAGAACTTAAACGAACCCCCAATAAAATGATTTTTAAAAGAAATAGAAACATTAACCTTCATTATCTGCGTATACTTACTATAGAATCATGCAGAGAGTCGGCATAGACATTTCAGTCAGTATGCTGAACATTTGTGTTGCCTGATGAGATCTCAGAATTTACACTACACCACCCCATATGTACAGCTTTCTCTAACCTAACATCTCCAACTAAAGTCCTGTTATTTGATGAGCTACACACACTCATTTTAAAGTGGCAGCTTCTCTAAGAAAACAAGGGCTGATGTCAGAGGTGTTGTGTCATTGGGGATCACCATCTTGAAGTTCTTATGTGTTTTTCTGCTTTTCGTAGATGAACCCTAGGATTGATAAAGCTATAGGTACAGCAAGTTGAATAAGGGTTTGGTGGAAGGGGCTGAGGGGTCCAGTGGGAGGGGTCAATCAAAGGGAGACAATATCAAGGAGTCCAGGAAGGAAGAGTGTTTGGAAACTGATGGTTCTAGCAATTTTACAATACTCATATTGTGATTTAACTATGGAATGGTATGTATTAAATATATATATATGTGTGTGTATATATATATGTGTGTGTGTGTGTGTGTGTGTGTGTGTGTGTGTGTATAGTCTCTGAATGATCAGACAGTGACTGAAGCCCTTTGACTCAGAGGCACTTTGGAAGAAAAGAATGGAGGCTTCCAAATCCAACCCAACGCGGGCTGAGTCTTCGGAGCCCCTAGGACAGAGGAGAACGGTCTCCATGCGTTTCTGAGACGGCAACTCTTTACGGGAGGAGAAAATCCTGTCCTCCAGGGAAAAAAGAAAACACAATTACAATGTAAATTAGCCTTTAACAAATAGTAAGGCACATTTAGGAATTAAATATCTAGGTATTGAAGCTTTGCTTCCCGATATGTTTAAAACCATTATATAAGTTTAGCCATAACCGATCAATCTGTGTGCTTTCAAAGATCATTCTTTCTGCTGCTAACGAAGGTCCTATGGCAGAAATTTATTAAAGGTATACGTTTGCATGGGATAATAATTGGGTCGATAATATGAAATTCATAGGCTCATTATTTAATTGCAAGGGCAGATTATGAATACAGCTTCTGAAATGTATTTTAATGAAAAACACTATATCCTGACCTAATCATATCAACCTTATGTGATCTAATTAAGGATGCAAAAAATCATTAGGTTTTCAAAATATTAGTTCCTGCTCCATCAGGCTATGAGCTGCCCCTTCATGAATGTAGATAGATAGATAGATAGATAGATAGATAGATAGATAGATAGATAGATAGATAGATAGACTTGCATGTAGGCAAATTAGTTAAACAGAAGGATGTCTTTTCTGACTACTGAAAGCGATCTTTTTTCTTATCAAAAAATCGCTAGGATACTACAAAATTATCATCTGGCTGTCTGCTCTAATGACAAATTATATGTATGAACCGTATAAAAATTAAAAAATGCAATAACCCTAAATTCTCATCATACTGGAAATGTGTTCCGTGCTTTTGCATATATCAATTTAATAAAAGGAAATTAAGCATATTATAACATGTCTCCTTGTGTAGCAATTTTTAATCCAGAGCATAAAAATGATAAGTTTTTGCCTTAATAGCCAGCACTACATCAAAGATCTAGATCCAATTTTTAAAGCACTAGAATTCTAGACTACTTACTTGAACTGCTTTTATATTAAAATGTCTATTCTACCCTTAATGCGGCTTTTTATATTATAGATTATTGTTCTCAATTAAACTGGCATTCCAACTTGAAATTAGCACATCAATTATTCAACAGGGCTGCCTTGCTTCTCTATGGAAGTAAACTGAACAAGAAAACACACAAAAGAAGACAGGTTAAGAATTACATATGCAAATTAATTTTAAGGACGCCGTTCTGCTCGGTATAAACACCCAGGGAATGAAAAGCCATAACAAATAAATGAAGTGTATGTCACTCATTCAAGCGAGAAGATGTCTGCATGTGGCTTACAGACAAAACTTCAATAGCAAGAAATAATAGGCGCTTTTATATAGATGCTCATGGGATCCTTGGTAGATCAATGGTAGGACTCTCATCTTCCATGCAAGAGATTCAGGTTTGATTCCTGGCCGATACACCTCATGCAGAGCCACCATCCATCCCTTGGCGATGTTCTTGTTGCTATGGTGCTACATAGATCTCAGGAGTACTTCTAAGCTAAGGTAAACTAGGAGGAAAGGCCTGGTTATATATAATTTTGATAGTTAACCAGTGAAAACCCCATGGATCACATCAAAAATAATGTGGCATAAACTCCAGCATAAAAGCAACATAACAGTACAAAAAATGACAAATGGACAATAACTGACTTATGTAAAATACTAAATTCGTTTTCTCTTTTTAGGCACTATTGTTCAATTCAAATCTTTGTTTTTAAAATCATTTTATTGGGGGCTCATACAACGCTTATCACAATCCATACATACATCCATTGTGTTGAGCACATTTGTACATCTGTTGCCTTCATCATTCTCAAAACATTTGCTTTCTTCTTGAGCCCTTGGTACTAGCTCCTCATTTCCCCCCTCCCTTTCCTTTCCAAACCCCTCATGAACCCTTGATAATTTATAAATTATTATTGTTTCACCATATCTTAGACTGTCCGACATCTCCCTTCACCCACCCTTCCCTTGTCTGTCCTCCAGAGAGGAAGTTATATGTAGATCCTTGTAATTGGTTCCCCCTTTCTACCCCACATTTGCTCAACCCTCACCACTGGTCCTGAGGGGGTTAATCTGTCCTGGATCCCCTGTGTTTCCAATTCCTATCTGTACTAGTGTACATCCTCTGGTCTAGCCAGATTTGTAAGGTAAAATTGGGATTATGATAGTGGGGGGCAGAGGGAGGAAACATTTAAGAACTAGAGGAAAGTTGTATGTTTCACAGTTGCTACTCTGCACCCTGAATGACTCACCTCCTCCCCGTGACCCTTCTGTAAGGGGATGTCCAGTTGCCTACAGATGGATCTTGGGTCCCCAGTATGCACTCCCCCTTACACACAATGATATGAGTTTTTGTTCCTTGATGCCTAATACATGATCCCATCGGCACCTGTACTCACGCAGGCTGGTGTGCTTCTTCCATGTGGGCTTTGTTGCTTCTGGGCTAGATGGCTGCTTGTTTATCTTCAAGCCTTTAAGACCCCAGACACTATATCCTTTGCTAGTCGGGCACCATCAGCTTTCTTCACCACATTTGCCCATGCACCCATCTGACTTCAGTGATCGTATCGGGAAGGTGAGCACATAATGATATGATTTTTTCTTCTTTGATGCCTGTCAATTCAAATCTTTATGGCACTTATCTTTGGTGCGTATCATAAATTATGCTATTAGTCAAGAATTTTTGAAGAAGAAGAAAAGAACAGAGGACAGATATGTGGTAAAGACAAACATATTTTAATAAAAGTCAAGGGCAATAGTCTTGAGAAGCTTGGCTGTAATGTATGAACCACCGAATGATAGCATTCAAGAGGTATTAAGAATATAAGTAGCAAATCTGTGTGGAACATTTTTTAAAAACTAATGTTTAATTTCTATTAGCTATAGAAAAAGAGGAAGCGCATTACATATATAGGAAAAACTAAATATATTCAACCACACATGCATTCATTCTTCAAGGTATTTAACAAATAATAGACATTTACTACATCCTGGGAGCAGTTGAAAACACAAAACTGGAGAAGCCACTCTTTTATCCCACAGGTCTTTATCTAAAAAAGGAAGAAGAAATCATGAATAGGGACTTCTCAAAGTTGCATACTAGAAAGAGGTCAAACAGGTCATTTTTACAGGAGCCTAGGCCTCTGGGGGACAAAGCTCAGAAGTGGAATAAGAGTTGAGCATGGAAGGATGAATATGCATTTCCCAGGTAGAAAGTGAAAAGTTGGAAAGATGCCATTCAAAAACAAGTAATTGTATGCTTAGCAGAACTTCTTAATATGCTTACATGACCTGCTCATATTTTGATAAGAATCATGCTGGGTGGGAAACAATGGGAGGGGATACAAGAAACATGGCTGGAAAGGTAGATAAGAATTCGATTCAAACAAATGGCAAATATGCAGCAATAAGGACTTTGATTTTTATTCTTCAGGCATTATGAAGCTATTGAAGATTTTCCCAAGAAAGTGCAAGGAACACTTTACATTTCAGAAATAATATTCTGACAAGAGTGAACAATGGATTCATGGATATCTGAAAATGGGGGAAATGTACCCTAAGGTTGAAGGTAGAGAGCCACTTGGGGAAGTATGAGTTTCTTTTATTTAGAATATTAGCCAATGGAATAGGAAAGAGTAGATATTTAGGGAAAAGCAATCAGCAGAACTTAATGACCAAATAAATAAAAAGTTCAGGGGACAAAGCATAGTCCAGAAAACTATACAATTTTTAGATTTTTATTATTTAGAGCAAAAGACGTGTTTTGTTGTTGTTGTTGGTGGTGGTGGTGCTGGTTTTGCCAGGTGAGTTCCAACTCATAATGACCCTTTGTACAACAGAAGGAAGGGACCACCACCTAGTTCCTCAGTGCCAAGGTCATTGAGGTATAAATGCTCCGGTTTCAGACACAGAAGAAATGCATGTGTTAAATAAACAATTATATGTTGAGTCACATTGGGGCAATCTAATAAATTTTGTGGTGGGTTTTAGGTGTCTTTGAGACTTTCATGCGGGGGTGTTAAGTATGCTGTTTGTTTGTCTAAGCTTGGACTTGAAAAAGTAGGCTCAAGGAACATTTATCTTTGAGATTATTAAGAAATATAGAAATATAAATGAAGAAAAGTCACTAAAAACGCTGTGAGAAGGGATAGACATATATGGAAACGTGAAAGACATTGACACAATATGTTGAAAGAGGAAGTAGAGCTAATGAAGAAATTGGAGAAGGAAATTACCACCGGACAAGACAGAAGGGAGGAGAATGTTTAACAAGTGTATCAAAGGAGCAAGGCAGACATAGCCGTCCCTTTCTCCTGTTCACTTGAGGTTCCATCAAAAGGAAAGATCTCTTCACATAGGACAGCCTTGCCACTAGCTTCGTCCCCCCCCCCCGCCCCGTTTTCTTCACAATTCTAAGGTAGTTTGGTTCAATACACACTCCAATGCATTAATGAATATTTCTCCAAGAAACTGATCGTGTTGAACTATATCTTTAAGAATCTGGCCATGTTTTCTTATTTCCACAGATTAAAAAACAAAACAAAAAAACTCCTGTATAGGTGGACTAAAATTAGTACAATAGTTACAAGCAAACACACTAACAAAGAACTTCAAGCAATGTAAATGAATGTAACAACTTATTATTCTAATAGAGTTTCTTTAGCATCCTCATAAATAAATCCCCTTTGAACCAACTCACCTTCCTTCTCTCACCATTTATTCCTCTCCACTGCTCAGATCTCTTTACTATATTACTTAGCTCGTGGTTGGATATCTCCAAATCAAATGGTATAAAGAACTTGGTTTCTTCACTGTGGATGCGCTGAAATGTATCCAGTATTGGAGAATCATTGTGTACCCTAAGAACAAAAGTATCTTGTTTTTATTCAGAATCTTGTTTAATTTCCTCCCAAAAGGCTAAGTAATTTGTTTCTTAGTCTAGATAATTAAATCTAGAGTTGATTAGTTTCCCGTGTTAATGATGGTCAACTTCACATCCACTATAATATTGTTGGGCTAGTGTTGGACTGTTCATCTGAAGGCTGGCAGATCAAGACACCAACTGAAACTTGGTAAAGAGATGAATCTTTCTGTTTCTGTTAAGATTCATAGCTTTGAAGCCCTATGTAGGGTCTCTGTAGGTTGGGATTAGCTTGATGGCAGTGGGTTTGGTGTTGTTCCAGCTTTTCCTTTTTTCTACTTTTACATATGAATGCACAGAAGTCAAGCTAGTGTTGCTGTGACTAAGTGGCAGAGACAGAATTAAAACTCAGAGTTGACTAACTTCAAAGCTAGTTTTATTCAAGCATGCTTATTCTTCAGTTAAAGTAACTGATGAATTGTGTAACATTACATACTCCCCTTTCTCTTGATTTTTTCTGAAATATTCAAACAAATATTTTAAAGCTTGCCTTCAAGTAACATCTTGTTCCTCTGAAATTATTTTATATTCACCATAGAAGGAAAATAAAAGCTAAATTTCTATCCAGTCTAACTGGGCCATATGGTACCATCTTGAAACGCAGCTCCTGAACTTACTGTGGTTTGATACTCAAGGTCGGCCATTTGAATGATTTACTAGTTGCCTTGTTAAACAAGAACTAGTCTTTACCATCATTTTCTTAAGCTTGTTTAATGTAGCATTTATCTTTTTCCCTTTAATGGTGGTAAGATTTAACGCAGTTAAATTACTGTCAATTTGCTGCCATAAACATTTTCTATATGAAGATTTTAAGTGCAGGATTATCAACAATGCAATTAACTTTGAATTAATTAGAAATCATAGTCCTGTTTCTGCTGGCTTATGTGCCTTTTGCCCAGAAAATGCCTATCTGTTTTTATATTTCCTTCATTCTGTGTAAAATACAATTCTAAAAACAGCCATGGCTGGATCTACAGATTGCAAACAATGTTTTGACAGAGAAAAATGTCATACTGGAATATGGAAATCAGCACAGGATTAATTGTGTTTTTTTTCTTCCATTCAGGATGGTATTTTCCAGTGAAAATGTTTCCAGCAATGTGTTGTTAATAAGTTAACATACTATCCTATATTATTTTTAGCAGAAGTTTCAATCCTATAAAGATCGCTTGCATAAATAAAGAACAATAGTCTGTAGATACATACAGAAATTATGTAATTTGTTTGATAATGTAATAATTAAACCACATAGCTTTTATCTAAATTGGAGTATTTCATCCTTTTCGATATTTATACAATCTATACTGATCAAACAGGTTGTATTTTATTTGATTTTTCACGTTTCTGGTCCTCTTTAGAAAGCTAGAAATCCCCATTAAATGTTAGGAGAACTGCTATAAAACATAAGAAGCCATGTCTCAATGTGTCAATTTTGCAAATAAATTAGCTCTTTGTATAAGAGAGTAACCGACTATCCTGTGTATTTATCATTAGAATAGGTTAAAAATATTAAACTTTTCATAGTAGCTAGAAGGTAATTATTTTCAAATGAGTCAAAAACTAACCTATACATATATGTGAGTGCATATGTTATTTGTTAACTCATTTGAAAGTAATTATACACTATGCTTACCAATTTTCTACCATATCAGGCGAATGTGAATGTGTGTAGAAATATCAGATGAAGTCATAAAAATCTGAAAACCATATTTGCTGAGAAAGGAAAAAGAGCAAAGCACACATGGACACAATGTTGCCAGTCAATGGATCTAAGCGAGGGATATGTTGTTTGTTTTATTATTCTTATAACTTTTATAAGTTTGACTTGTTCTGAAATAAAAAGTTACAATGGTAGTCCTTTGAAAATACATCAATTTAGGATAGAATCATTGCTTCGGGAACATTGAAGTTCCGTTAAAGGGAGTGAAAAAATTGAGGAATGAATACTTTTGATTGCACATGTCAAATCCAAACCTTAATGAAAGTAACATGCAAAAAATATTGAAATGGCAAGTATTTTGTCACATGTATTTTTATCGTAATAAAAAATTTTAAATATAATTTAAAAAGAAACTGCACTGCACCAATCCATAAAGCCTTAGGCATTATTGTTTCTAGAAATAGGTCACATATTCTGCCACAGGTTTTGATAATGGCCAATGAAACACAGTAATTTACAAAGTCCTCTGCCCTGTGTCCTACATTTGCAGCAAGTCAGTGCTTGGTGAGTGGCAGAAGCTATTATGTTTGGTTCACATCTGAATGTGGGTCATTTACAGAAACTAGCATGTGACATTTCTTTTAAAGCTAAAAAGGACAAGTGTGAACATTTAGGTAATATAATATTTTAAGTGTCATGGAAAGAATGGAATTTATACCTTTAGGAAACTAAAAATGCAAAACTGCTTACCAATGTGCATATACACACATATGCGAGGCTAAGTCATAAATGATTGCTATAAATAAAATTTCTTTAAACAAAAATATCAAAATGTGAAGCTACTGTTTCTCAGCATGTCCCTCATGTAGGTCGATGCACTCTTGAAGGCAGTGTTTCTATCGCACTAACTATTCCCTAAAGAGATTTTCAGTCTTTTATCTACACCGCGACAAAATGGCGGTGGAGGTCTCCTGGAGGAACACAAATGTTGTACCTTTAGAAGGTCCCTTGAGTTTGGAGAACAAAAAGGAGTTTACTTTGGAGCACACATAGGGTAATGTCTCCCAATGAAGTTCTCATATGGCAATCATTGCTATCCTTAAAGAATGAGCAGGTACATTATCAAGACGGAACAAACTTTCTCAGTTCACTTTTCCTGTACCTAAAACCTCGTCTCAAGAAGCCCCCATGATTTTCCTGCGACCATTGATTAAAAAAACTATTAAGAGTACCGCTTTGGGATCCTAAAAGTCAGTCACCATAACCATCTAAGCTCACGTCTCTGCCTTGAACTTTACGGGTCCAGAAGTTTACCTGGGAACATGTATGCAGTTTACAACTGACCACTAGACATGTTTAAATACATTTCAGAACAAGCCCATGTATGTATAAATTGGGACCTAGGAGCAATACTTTCTATTCACGTTTATATACATACATATATGTACACACATACATATGGAGAAGGGGAGACAAGTACAATGACTTATTTCTAGTTTCAAAAAGCTACACATGACATGGGCCATGCCTTTATTTGTCTAATACCCAATGTACTGTTGACATAAATTTCAAACCTACTAGTATAATTACAGTAGCATAATGAAGATAGAACTCTGAACTAACAGTATATAAATACTCAAGCTTCGTTTGGCATCCCCGGTGCACACATGCAGAAATATATTCTTGTTTACTTGTTTAAATGTTAAAATATGCATATACCTTAGGATATTAGTTGAACATTTAAAATAAGGTGTATGATAAAATAATTCTATGTGTGGACACAGCTTGCTTGTGTTCTAGAAATCATTGGTTAGTAAATATTCTGTATAATAGCAATCAAAATAAAATATCTTTGCTTTCAAATAGCACTACATAAGGAAAATGCAAAGTACAAAGGAGACAAGAAGACAAGAATACAGTGGGGAAAACATTTCTTTACTTTGTCTACACTTCTTCACATCAATTTGATTATCGTATATACTGGAATATAAGCCAACCCAAGTATAAGCTGAGGTACATAATTATTACCTGGGAAACCAGAAAAGCTGAGTGACTTGAATACAAGCCTAGGGCGGAAAATGCAGAAGCTATTGGTGAGTTTCAATAATCAAAACAAATGAAAATAAAATTACTAAAAATTGAGATATCATTGAGGTAATGTATTGAAATATTTATTTTTAATTAAAAAACATAAATAAAAGGACAAGTCTTTTAAAATTAGTAAACCAGCACACTAAGTGCAAAATAGGTTCAACAAAAATAATAAGGTATCAACAATGAAACCTTAAGAGTACTATTCCCTGAGCTCAATCAGCAACCAAGCTAAAATGTACAGAGTTCAAATCCTTCAAAACTGGATTCCTCATCATTATCCGTATCCCAATGCAGAGCTTCAGCTGGTGTGAGGTCATCATAGACGCTGTCCTCACTGAGATAGCCATCATCACCATCACTGCTGTCATTTTCATACAAAGTGCAGTGTTCACTGCCATCCATAGCATTACTAACACTACATTTCTGGAAGGCACGTCGCACCATGTTTCTGGAATGTCTCCCCATGCATCTTGAACCCACTTTGCTATTAACTCTATGTCAGGCTTCATGAGATTTTCTCCTTTTGTTAGTCGGGCTTGACCAGATGACATCCATTCATGCCACATCCTTCACACATGGTCTTTAAAAGGCTTATTCAAAGATACACGTCATAGGACGGCTATGATTGGTTAGATGTGAGTTAACAAACATTCAGAGTCCTGAAGTGTCAGCAGGGCTTTGGATGAACAGGGGAGAAATGGCAATCACCCAGGAGATAACGGGCGCTCGTCCTGTTACCTCGCAAGGGGGGGGAGGGCAGTGAGATGTTACACTTTGCTGGGGTACCACTGACCCATGTATAAGCTGAACCCCAGTTTTTCAGCACATTTTTTGTGTGCTGAAAAAACTTGGCTTATACACAAGTATATACAGTACTTGTTTTTGAATTTCTGATACCTATTCCCAACAACACCTCATGATTACATAGGTTGGTGCGCTTCTTCCCTGTGAGCCTTTTTGCTTCCCTATTAGATGCTTAACTACAAGCCTTTAAGACTCCAGACATTATTGTTTAAAAAGCTGGGTGCCATCAGCTTTCTTCACCACATTTGCTTATGCACCATTTTTTGTTTTCAGCGATCATACATTGCCATATTAGGTAGTAGAATAACAAACCATTCTTATAAAGAGGTAAGATTTCAGTAGAAGCCCAATCCATCTGCATTCTTATTGTGTGTGTGTGCACACACACACACAAATACACCTATCTTCATATATTTACATATATAAAAATCTATAGTTATAACTATATATCCAATTGTTACTTTCTTGTTTTTGTGTCTTTTTCTTTTTGCTTTCTTCCTGCCCCACTATCATGTTTACCCATCATTCACCTCTCAGTAATTTCTCTCAGATATACCTCTATTGAACAAACATGCCCAGAAACACTACACCCTCCTCACTGCCAATTTTAGATCCCTTGCTATGACTCTCTCCCTGTCCTCCGCTACTTTCACTCCTCCTCTCCCATGCGCCCCCCCCACCCCCACGCCCCTGGAACCAGGTCCCATTCCTGTCTCCTTGGGATTGCTTATCCTGCCTGTCTTATATAAATTGACACCCAAAGGTAAAACAACCCACAACAAAAATATTCATACAAACATTTCCAAGTCTAACTTAGAACTGACCCAGAGTAGATGAGTGAAATATAACAGAGCAGGCCCGGTTATCATCCATCGGGTGAATCCCCTTTTATTTCAAGGATCAAAATTCAAGGACCTGCTTACCTGACAGCACTTACCCTTTTAGTCCTCAGACTTCGTGTCTGAGGTGTGTGCCTTCTACTAGACTCCATTGCTCTCTCTGCAGTCAAGGCTGGAGCAGTCTGTTTCACCCCCAAGCCCCATTACACACATAGACTGTCAATGTGGCCCCACTCTGAGTATCCCCAACCAGTTCAATTGAGGTTCCAAGTGCTGCTCCCTTCTCCCTAACTCCCGAGTCAGAATCTTCAAGCAAGATTCCTGAGGGATTTTGTGGCTTTGCTCCCCTCACTGGTCTGTGGCACTCCTCTCTTGGGTTGCCCCCATGTCTGGGAACCAGACCAGCCACACTCCGGGAACTGTCTCTTCAGTGCCGTCCTCTGTAGTGCTGTTGCCTACGGAGGGGACGTCATGTCGCCAACTGAGGCCAATCCTGCAATCAGTCCCTTCTGTGAACCGGCTGCTGCAAGCAGGATCATCACCCTCAAGGCCTGACACACCAGAATGAGGTCTCTTCTCCCTTTCCTTTGGAGACATAAACAATACCCTCCCCTTGGGTAGATTACTACCCTGCTCCTCCATTGCCATCTTTTTTTCTTCCCCACCCTTCTGTGGGCCTTAAAGGCAATATGAGAGGGTGTGAGGTGGAGTGGAGATATCATTGTACAGAGGTGCTATTTGCATCTATTTTGTTTATTTATGTATTTATTTTGATGAGGTATACATCATTGTATTTGGTCTGGCTCTTGCCAGATCATCCGGTCCTCAGCCTAGAAACCGTGTGTTATGTACATTTTCTCCTGTGCCCATTCCCTTCTTTGAATTTACCTCAGTTGATCATGTTGAACTTGTCTTTTTGTGCTTGACCAACTTCACTCAACATACTATTCCCCAACTCTTTTCCATGAGATGAAGTACTTCATCATTTCATCACTGTTTTCAGGGAGCCGCTGTACTCCATGGTATGTACATACCAGAGTTTTTAAATCCATTTGTCTATTGATGGAAATTTAGGGTGTATCCAAGTGTTTGCGATTGTGAACTGGATGGCAATGAACATTGGAGTACAGATGTCTGGTCATGGCCTGTTTCTTATGTCTTCTGGGCATATGCCCAGTAGTGGAATCTCTGCATACATTAATTCGATTTGCATCTATTTTAGGTATTGCCAAATCACATTCCACAGTTGCTTGTACGTATCTGCAAGACCACCAATAGTGAATGAGAGTTCCTATCTCATCATAAGCCCTCCAATATTTGTTGCTTTCTGTTCTTTTGAATTGGGCTATTCTTGTAGGTGCTAGGTAGTATCTCATGGTTGCTTTGATTTGCATTTCCTGGATGGCTAATATTTGAGAATACCTTCACATATACATATATGAAAGTATTCACAAATATATACATATGAAAGTATTCTAAAATAAATAAATATATGTATGTATTAATATATAATAAATATATATATGCCATTCAGTTTTCATCCCCTATGAATCTTCTGTTCAAGTCTTTTGCCCATCTCCTTAGTGGACAATTTGATTTTTTCTTATTGTAAGGTTGTCAGGTTCTGTAGATTCTAGTAATAAAACCTTTGTCTGATAAATCATTAATAATATCTTTTCCAAGTTTGTGGACTCTGATACAAAGTCTTTCGATGCACATAGTGTTTTATGATAAATATTGTTCTCTGATAAAGTCTTTCAACACACAGTGTTTTATCCTTAGTATGTCCCACATGTCTATTTTCTTTCCTCTGGGTGTGTATCTTTCATTATTGCTGATAACCCATGTATTCAATGTGCTAAGCTTCTCAGCTTTGTCCTAATTTTTCATTGATGATCCTTATAATTTGGGCTTTTTCTTCAAGGTCTGTGATCTACCATGAATTTATCCTGTGTATGGGATGAGGTGAAGGTTTTGGTTCATTCTTCTGCAAGTTGATTTCCAGTTTTTCCAGCACCATTTGTTTAAAAGTATATTTGCTTCCCAGGTGATTTTGTGGGCCCTTAACAAAGATGCGTTGTCTGCATTCTGCTGTTTTTATTTCTGGATTTTCTGTTCTTATTCCTTGGTCCAAGTATCCTTCATTATACAAGTACCATGCTGTTTTGACAACTGTGGCTTCATAATAAATTTTAAAGTCAGGAAATACAAACCCACCCACTTTATTCTTCTTGGGGAGTTCTTTGCCAATCCTGGGTCCCTTCCTGTTCCATATAAATTTGGAAGTCAGTTTTTCCATTTCTTTGAAAAATGATGAAGATATTTGTATCAGGATGGCATTGAACCTTAGGTAGGACTGACATCTTCACAATATTGAGTCTACCAATCCACAATATGGAATATTTTTCCATTTGTGTACGTCCCTTTGGTTTCTTTTAATAATGTTCTTTAGTTTTCCTCATACATACTGGCCGAGATTTTGTCAATGATATTTGCATCTATTTTTATTAGAGATTGCGATAGGTGGGTTTATTGTGCCAACCAGGCCACTAGGAACATGTGGGATTAATAAGGTCACAGCTTGATTGCAGGGCAAAGAGATAAATGGCTTGGTAAATCCTTCCCCACACCCCTCTTTCTTGCCGTCTGGTGATAGAACCAGTCTTTGCTATATCCCATAGATTTATCCCATATACCAGCTAAAGTGTGGCTGCTTTAGCTAGTTCTCAGCCTCAACTTGTGAGCTACACTACCTGTAGAACAGTCAACACATGGATTGTGTCACTAGAGCTTGAGATTACTTCAAGACCTGCTTTGCCACACTGTGTACATCACTTGAACTTGAGGCTGTGGGATCCTGTTATCTTAATTGCTTGTATCAATATGCCATCTGAACCTGCTTTGCTAAGCTGGTTACTGTTGGTGACCCACTCTGCTGTTCTCTGTCTGTGGCTAGACTGCTTGCCTTACCCTAGGGAAGACTAAGCTGTCTGCTTCCTTGGCATTGGATACAGCAGCCCTCGTGAGTTAAAGGATTTCTAGTATATTAACTGTTCCAAGAAAGTGAGCTGAACTGAGTCCTCTGTACTACTATGTGGACTAATTATCTGTTATATTGCTTTGTGTTGTACATATCTATCCATATATTTACATGTAAAATTACAAGTATCCTGGATTTTTTTCTCTAGAGAACCCTAACACAGAGATATTTGTCTGTAGTTCTCTATTCTTGTTGGATCCTTGCCCAGTTTTAGTACCAGTATTATACTAGCTTTATAGAATGTGTTTGGGAATTTACTGTTCTGGAAGGATTTGTGTAGAATTAGTGTCAGCTCTTCCCTGAATGTTGGTAGAATTCTCCAGTGAAGCCATCTGGGAGAAGGCATTTTTTAGTTGGTGTTTCCTTGATAAGCTTTTTGATTTCTTTTACTAGGGTTCTGCTCAAGTTCTTGATGTCAAGGGAATGGTTATTGAAACAATGATGTAAGCCATTATAGGAATTCGAGGCCAGAAGTAGTGTCACCTTTTGTGTTATAATTATAAATCATTCTGGTTACAGCGAGGAAAATAAGATGAATAGGGGAAGAGGATCTATAAGAAAACTAGTCAGAGGCGAATATATCATAAGTCAGGAAAGATACAAGAACATACCCAGCTTTAAGGATAGACCTAGGAACAAATTCGTAACCTAGCACCGCCATAGCTTAGTGGTGGTGGATTTTGACGGAGATGAGAGAGTGAAGGACAAGTCTCAATTTCCTTCCTCCATCGCGTCTCTTTTTTCCTCTCTCTCATTCCCACTACTGGCTTCATCCTTTCTCTTTTCTTCTGGCCTCAGGGGGGAAATTTTGGCATCCACTAATATAGGTAATGTTCTGTATTCTGTTTGGTGAAGTGGAGGGTCAGTGAAAAAGAAAAAGACCCACAAGAGATAAATTGTCACCGTGGTTATAACAATGGTCGCAAACACAACACCAATTGTGAGGATGGAAGAGGGTCAGACCGTGTTTCACTCGGTTTTACTTCAGGGCCACTGTGAGTTACAACTCAGTAGACAACACGTAATAATAGACGTTCAGACAAACCTGAATGAAGAAGTGATTTCAAGGAAAGAAGAATATATTCTTTCCTCAAAATGTCAATTTTGACAACCTCCTGAAAAACGCACGTGAAATTCTGAAAGTTCTAAATTTAACCAAATTCACGTTTAGCTTGAAAGAATTAAATTTTAGAACAGATCTATGTTAAGTTCAAAATGAGCAAGATATGTAATGTAACATATTTAGATGACTATATTTATTCCCATGGAGCTCATCTCAATGCTTCGTACTCTCATGTTGGCAATAGAAGCTATTAATAATATTAACATTAATATTTGGATTTATTTTATTAATACAATAACGACCACATATTTTATATTATTAAATCACTTTCAAAATATAATTAAGTTCAAAGTTTGTTTATGGTTACCAGGAAGGAGGAAATCGCGGGTATTGAAAATATTCTTTTTTTGAAAATATTCTTACAATGCAAATGCATATGCTTAAGTCTCTTCCTTATACTTTTAAGGCTAACATTAGTCACATTTTAAAGTTAAGGAAAACAGAGTCAGTGATAACACTACTGTCTAAAGATGCACATATAATAGGTGACAGAGTCAAGGGTCAAGCCAATGCTGCCTAGCTTCTAGAAGGTTATCTTATTATTACAGCGCAGTCATTGTCCAAGGAACAATTAACCACAAGTTATAAATTGAAGCAAGTTTATTAATATGTAATGTTAGGGAATATGATGTGAAATAATATTCCTGCTTTTGGGGTTACAAAATCTCCATTTAACTATTAGCATCGTCACTAGGCAAACAAAGAAGGGGGAAATGGGAGGGAGAAAAGGGGAGAGAGGCAAAAATGAGATGACGGCATGGGGGGAGCAGGGTACTATCCCACCCAGGAAGAGAGTATTGGTTATGTCTCCACAGTATTAGGAGTGTGCATACAGCCCCCACCATGGTGCACCAAGCCATGAGGGAAATGTAACCACATGGAGGAATGCATGAACACATTGGGCTACCAGTCTGCCCCAGCCAGAGCCAAACTGACCCTTTCCCTAGAAATATGTGCAACAGAGAACAACACTAAACCTGCAGGTTGGGGAAAGGGGCTGAAATGTCACACTCACATCGAAGCAAATCAAGAAGGAAAAGCTAAAGGGACAGTCACCATAGACCCCATACCGGTGCAGCAAGCCAGAGGATGGTTTCCCTGCATGGAGCTACTAATGCACAGAAGGACTATAGGGTCAACAGCAGGTCATGGCATGTTGTCCCCTTACTGGAGCACACTGTGAAGAGGACAATACTGGGGGCACAGTGGGGAGGTAATGTGGTCTGAACCCCGAAGCAACAGGGTAAACCAAGTAGGGGGCATAACAATGAACAACTGGAGCAAAGCAAATCCACGAATCCCCTAAGGAGCCCCCAAAATAGACTTCGGGCTAGCAGGGAAACTCCTGGATTTCCCCCAGGACCAGTGGGGAGACAGTCATAAAGGTCAGTGGACAGACATGGAATTATGTACGTTTTCTCTCACTATATTTTCCTTTTCTTGTTTCAAACTTTTGTTATCTTATTGTTTGGTCCATTTCATTGTTGGTTTGCCTACTGATATAAGACAGGCATGAGAAGCAAGTTCAAGGAGAAAGCAATAGGACCGGTCGTCCAGAAGGATCTTGGGGGGGAGATGGGAGTGGGGGAGAACTGGGGGATGGGGGGGGTGAGCAAACAACACCATAGACAGGATAACAACTAGGGAATTAAAATCAACAGCAACGAGGATCTAGAGCTCCTAGGAGTATTGGAGCAACAGCAATCTAGCTGAGAGGAAGTACTAAGAGGCAGAAGTAGGGCCATCCTGATAGTGGGGCAGAAGGAAGGCAAAAGGAAACAGAGGAAGGATCTAGGGAGCAAAGCTATGGAGAGAGGTGTAAGCATAGGTGTGTCCATATGTAAATACAGTAACCAAAAAAATAGAGACATTGACCTATGTACACATATTTATATAAGAATATGCTAAGGTAGTGGACAGACTTCAAGATGTTGCTCAAGACCTCCCTCAATACAAGAACACTTTGTTCTAACAACTGGCATTCTGTGATGCTCACCCTCCTAGGACATTCACTGAAGACAAAATGGGTGCATAAGCAAATGTGGTGATCTAGCATTTAGGGTCTGAAAGGTTTGACATTAAACAAGCAGCCATTCAACAGTGAAGCAACAAGACCACATGGAAGAAACACACCAACCGGTGTGATTATAAGGTGCCATCAGGACCAGGTAACAGTCATCAGAAAATCCATAACAAACAAAGAAACATATTGTTGAGAACGAGGGGTTTCAGAGCAGAGCCCATCTGTGGACAATGGAATATTCTCCCACAGAGAAGTCACCGAAGGGGTAAGTCAACCAGGGTGCAGTAAAGCACTGATGAAACACACAACATTCCTCTGGTTCCTTGAGGCTTCCTCACCTTATCTCCACCCCCAACATGACCCCAGGGTCATGATGGATTTTCACTCTGGATTAGACTGGAGCATGTACACAGGTATAGATAAGAGATAAAAAGCTCATGACACATGGAATCTAGTAACAGGAATGGGAATAGTAACACCAAAAGGGTAGGGGGAGGGGGTTGGGGAGAAGAGGGGAGTAAGGAGGAATTGATCTCAATGATTGACACATAACTATATACTCCTCCAGGGGGAAGAACAACAGAAACCATGGGGGAAGAGACACAGTAGTCAGTATGAGATATGAAAATAATAATAATTTATAATCTATCAAGGAGTCACCAGGGTCTGAGGGCAGGGAGGGAAAAAGGAGGAGCTGATACCAAGAGCTCTAGAGAGAGTCAATGTCTAGAACAGAATGATGGCAACATATGTATGGATATGCCTGATACAATTGATGTACGGATTCTAATAAGGACTGTAAGACCCCACAACAAAATGATCTTTTAATAATAAATAAGCTCATCAAAACAACTTCTTCATTTATGAAAAGAAGATGATATTAAAAATTCTTAAATCAAAAGATAACTCTGAATGTTACGCAATATAAGCTCTATGTTGTATTCAAACTAGGGCTTGGCATATCGTAAATGCTCCCCAAAAGTAGAAAATGCCATCAGGTGCCCTGGGTACCACAAACAGTTAAGTACTGTACTGAACATACTGTAGCTGAAAGATTGCCAGTCCAAACACACCCAGAGGTTTCTCCAAAGAGCCTTGGTAATGTACGTCCATAAAACCACAACCTTGAAAAGCTAAGGTGCAGTCCTACCAGGTGGCAACTAAAGGAAAATGTGAATGCTCTCTGTTAAAATATAAGTATAGCAACTGTAATCTCTAGTTTTCCAATGCACATAGTATTTTATTTTTATGCAACTTAAAAAAAATTATATCTCAAGATTCCGAGATTATTATGCCAGCTAATGATATATTGCTTTGATTAAGGTCAGGATTCTATCTTCTCTAATCACCACAAAGCTCAGCTTGATTAACCCTTTATATTGTCTTAAAATAATGTTGACTTGTCTTATACTTGTCAAATTGATTTGAATTCAAAGAGATTCTATTGGAAACCATAGGATTTTTTAGCTGCTATCTTAGACTTCCAACTCAAAGAGACCTATAGGACCCCATAACAACAACAAAAATCAAACTTATTGCCATTGAGTCATTGCTGACTCCGCTAACACCTGTGGACTTCCGACTGCTTACAGGAGTAGAAAGACCAGTCTTTCTCTTGTGGGTTGCTGCAACCATGTGGATTACAGCCCATTGCACAACCACTACACCACCAGGGCTCCTAGAGGACCCCATAGGGGTTTCAGAACTGTAATCTTAGATGTCCAGAGCAAGAGGGCTAAGTGAACATACACACAACTGGACCCCTTTAAAACAACCAGGGTGGGAATTGATACACAAGAAAGACCAGGCAGCTAGCCTGTGCAGAAAACAACATGCAAGGTAACTAAAGCATTATCTCTATATCCCAGAGTCTGCAGAGTAACGGGAGAAAGGGACAGGCCTGGTGTGGTGCTCAGGGTTCCCTCTGGTTCCTGGCCAACTTGGGCCCTCCAACAAGCAGAGCCCCAGCAGGCACACTGAGTCACATAAGCAACTAGACTCGGCTCCCAGCCCAAGGATCGCTCTGTGCTCTGCCAGCAAGCAGAGCCTGGCTAACATAGTGGGGCAGTTACATAAATCTATTGTCAACTTGAGCAAAACGGGTTTTGTCTAGCCTGTCAAACAGGTCATAGCCAATGAGGTATCTGAGTGCCCATGACCTTCTCCTGATGATTCTGGCAACTCCTGTCTTCCTCACAGAAGGCAGGGCAGCCACTCACCCTGTGAGACATTACTGTTCCTGTTGACAAGCCGCATGGAGCTACACTGATGGAGTCAGAGCCTTGGAGCTGGAGGAGCCACGTGGAGACCCATGTCAGCTCTGAGATATTTCCACTGCCACTGGATCCACAAGACTTTCCACCCACTGGCCTATGATCAGCCTGCATTCAGCATCATTGCATGTGTTGTGTGAGCCTGAAGGAAATTATAGACTAGTATCAGACATATGGGCTAATATCAGACTAATGGACTTGATCTGGACTGAGCTAGGATGTTTTCTTAATATATAATTACAGTTTATATAAAGCTCTTTCGTATACATATATGAGGGGCTATGAATATGGATTAGCACACAAAGTAGTCCTTTCAATGCTTCATCAGCAAGAATTCCTACCCCTTCCCTGACATTCCCACCATATTCCACCAGCAAACAAGTTAGGCATTCTTTCTGTAACCCACCAGCATAGAGGTCACTAGTGTGGACAATGTTTGGTGAAGGAAGAGATACCAGGGCTTAGGCACTCTTTCTGCACAATGCCAGCAACCACATCTATTCCCAGGACAGAAGTCTCTCAGTGCCCCATCAGAAAGCAGGCTCAAGCCTACCTCTGGTCCTCTTTCTGAGCCACACTACACTGCTTGTTAGCAGGCAGAACCAATCTCTTCGTACCCCATCAGCAAGCACAGTCTTGCCTGACATGGCCTTTTTATACTCCCTACCAGTGACGAGGCTCATGCTCCAACATGGAAAACTTTGCAAGCCCCACCAGCAAGCTGGAATGGACCAACACAGAACTTTTTCTACCAGAACCAGCCCAAGACCACTCCACTTACACACCTGATGTCACAACGGCTTAGTGAGGCTCTCCAGGTTCTTGCTGTTAATAGCTACAGACTCTTGGACTGAATGTATAATCCATCCACATAGAGCAACACACACACACACACACACACACACACACACACACACTTTTAATTATCAAAGTGGCCATTTCCCACCTATTTCCTTTTATTTTCTTTCTCTTTTAAAATCCTCATTTCTTATTTATTTCTTCTATTTTCTTTCTTCCACCACTCTTTTTTATTCTTCTGTTTGGCCCCTTCCTTTTCTTGCTCCTGCCTTCCTGCTTAATGGCACTAGACAAAATCACATATCCCACATGACCCAGCATTCCTTTTGATGATAACAGCCATATTACACTGTCAAGCAATTGCAGTAGATCACAGTCCACAAAAAAACTCACAAATCAATAAAAGAAACAGGCACAAAACTGAAAAACAACCATATCCAAAAGACTATTCTGAGAAAAATACTTTGAAAATACCAGAAATAGAATTCAGAAGAACGATATTCAAGTGCTATCAATATGTGGAGATAATATTTGAGAAATTACAAGATTATAAAATTAGCATGGTGGTTACATAATCTAATGTCAATTTGAGAGGTTTATGAGTGAAAGGGTGGAGTCTGGCTTGTCAATCAAGATATAACCAATGAGGCCTCTTTGTGGGCATGGCCTTCTTATGAGAATTGTGGGAACTCCTGCATTTTTTCCTGGGAGGTGGGAGACACCTCTCTCTCTCTCTGTTCACTCCCTGAGAAACGCTTTACTCAGTAGATACCTGATGCTATACCCTGGGAGCTGGAGAAGCTGCATGAACCTACCCTGATGTAACCAGTCCTCTGGAGCCGGAGAAGACATGTAGAGACCCCTGTCAGTGCTGAGATGCTTACAATGCCACTGGATCCATAAGACTTCCAAGTCATTGGCCTGTTTTCTTCCTGCATTTGGCATCATTGCATGTGTTTCGTGAGTCTGAAGAGGACTTTATAGATATAGGCTAATATTGGACTTATGGATTTGATCTGGACTGGGTTGGGACATTTTCTCAAGATTCAATTGCTCTTGTATATAAACCTCTTTCTTGTATATATATTAATGTCTATGAATTAGTTTCTCTAATCTACCTGGCTAACACATTTAGAAATCATATGCTAAATAGAATTTCGGAAGATAAATCATAAGATAGCAGAATTAGATCACATGGCAAAAGAGCAGAGTAATAGAACTGAGGAAATGAATAGCCGAATTAGTGAACGTGATTACAAATCTCTTAACTACAACCAAGGATAAAAACAATCAGCAAAAAGAGCAAAGGAACCCAAATGAAACCAAGGAATTATGTGAGAAACTATCAAGAGGAGGAAACCATATCTCATTGAAATTCTAGAATAGGAAGAAACAAAAAAACATACAGAGAAAACATTATAACTAATCATGGAATAAATTTTTTCATAATACCATAATAGAGTAGAAAACAAATAGTCCAGCAACTGAGAGAACTCAAACATATTAGATTCCATAAAAACAAAACAAAACAAAATGTCAGGACATATTGAATTCAAACTCTCCAATATCCGGACACAGAGAGACTGTCCAGAGAAGATAGGGAAACAAAGAATAGTCACCTACGAAGGAAAACAAATAAGAATGACCTTGGATTTAAAGGAAAACAAATAAGAATGACCTTGGATTTAAAGGAAAACAAATAAGAATGACCTTGGATTTAAAGGAAAACAAATAAGAATGACCTTGGATTTAAAGGAAAACAAATAAGAATGACCTTGGATTTAAAGGAAAACAAATAAGAATGACCTTGGATTTAAAGGAAAACAAATAAGGATGACCTTGGATTTCTCACCAGAAACTAGGCAGGTACGAAGGAAATGGAATAATATATACAATCCTGAAAGGAAAAAAACTGCCAAGCAAAAATCTTATGTTCCCTCAAATATCAGGGAGAAATAAGCTTATTTCAAGATGCGGATAAGATAAGGGAAACTGTTCAAATAAGACCCGTGGTTCAAAAAAATACCAAAGAACAAAGTTCTGGACGGAGAATCAACAACAGCATCAAACCTGAGAGAAACATACAAGATAGAACCACCCACAAATCAGCACACTTCAAGCTATGCTCAGAATAGCACGACAATATATGATGAACAAAGAAACCAATAAAGCCACCGGAAACCCTACACATGGCAGCACAACATCAGCAAACTCATACGTGCCAATAATGACCCTTGAGGATGATGGATCAAATGCACTAGTCAAAAACTGAGAAGAGCAAACTGGATATGAAAAAGAAAACCTATCAATATTCTGCCTATAAGACATATCTTGTAGGTACAAATACAAAAACATACACAAAAATCATAGCTAGACAAAAAATTTACGAAGATAGTGGTGACAAAATAAAACAAAAATCAGGTGTGACAATATTAATCTTCGATAAAATAAATTCAAGGCCAAACCATCATGAGAGACAATAAAAAGATTACATAATTATTAAAGGAATAATAAAACAATAGAAAACCATATATGAAACCAAATGAAAGCCTTTCAAATATGGTAATAATACTATTAAAACGTTTTAGCAAGAAATAGACAAAAAGTGATTGTATTGGGAGACTTCAATACATCATTGTGAAAAATAAATCATCACATTAAAACAAACAAAGCAAAATTCAATAAAGATATAAAGAACCAAACAATACAATTATGCAAAACAGGCTCTGAGACATGCACAGAGCACCCTGCCCATCAGCTGCCCCGTTTACATTTTTTTCAATGCACATGGAACATTATTTAGAATAGACCATATTTTAAACATTAATAAATTAAAAATACATGGAGCATGAACAATACATTACTTTAAAATGAATGGATGATAGATGAAAAATTTTAGATCCTTGGAAAAAAATTAGAACAACAATGCAGCACGCAAAAACTATTAGGACACAGCAGAGGACAAATTAAAGCAACAAATGACAAATGCACCCACGAAAAAGAGGAATCAATAGCAGCACTTTAAACCAGCATTGAGCAAATAGACAAATAGGAACAACATATACGTTGAACCACAGGAGAAAAAAAAAATTCCCAAAAGAAGTACAACACAAATAAATGAATTGGATAATTGAAAAATAACAGAAAAATGTAAACAAGAAGTTGTTCTTTGAAGGAATTAACAAAAGTGACAAATCACTGGCAAACTTATCAAATGAAAAGGGCAGGAAGATGTAAATATCAAGTATTAGAGATGAAAATGATGATAACAACAGAATCGAATACAATAAAAAGAATAGCTTGTCAAGATAAAAGGCTCTCTGTAGGTAGTCTTTCTCTCTCTCTCTCTCTTTCTCTCTCTCTCTCTCTCTCTCTCTCTCTCTCTCTCTCTCTCTCTCTCTCTCTCTCTCTCTCCCCCCCCCACCTCCCCATACTGCTTGCTGTGCTGTTTCATGGCACGTTGATACCCCACCTTGCCATGTTTGTTGCCTGCGGGCCGATTTTGCTTTTCTTGCCACTATTCCAGACATCGCACTTCCCATCAGCTACTTCTCATTGCTACACCATGAGGCTCCACTGCAACCTGCTTCGCTGTGCTGTACTACTGGCATATGGTACACTTCATCAGTTCATCTTCCCACTGTCTACTTCCTTAACCTTGGGATAGTGGCAACATGAGTTGGAAGGACCTTCAGTATATTTAACTGTCCAACAAAAGTGAGTTGGACTGAGTTCCCTGTGCTGCAATGTAGACTAATTTTACTCTTAGATATACATATTAAATAAATATATAAATATACATTAAATACATATATATTAAAGATATATTTGAATATCATATATATTTGTTATATATATATGTGTGTGTGTGTGTATAAATCTTTATATAGCAAAAAATGAATGAGTTCCCCACCCAAAACCAGAGAAAACTCTGCTAGGTGGATCTTTCTTAGTACATATTTTTCCTGCTGGAGGAGCATCGAGCAACTTGCTCTGAGTTAGTGCACCCAATGGCACCACCTGGGAAGGTCTTCTCTGGTCACAGAGAATTTTGTTGTAAAAGCAGTTCTCTCAAAGCTCATTTTTCTGTTTTGCTTTGTTTCGTGATAGCTGATTTAAGAGAACAAAGTGTGGCTGTGAAATTTTTTTTTCTGCTCAAGAAAAATGCCACAGAAACTGTTGTGAATTTGAACACAGTTTACAAGGACAGCGCGATGGGAAAAACTCAAGTGCATAAATAGTTTTTCTCATTTCAAAAAAGGTGAAATGCCAATTGATGACAAATCTCATTCTGTACCTCGGTCAACTTCCCAAACAGATGAAAATGTCGACAAAATTCGTGCACGTGTGGCAGATAACAGACCATTGAAAAGATGGAGAAGCTGTCTGGATTGTCTTGGAGCTCAGTTCAATGAATTTTAATGGAAGATTTTAGTCTGAGAAGGGTTGATGTGAAGTTTGTGCCTTGGGTTCTGAATCACCAGCAAAAAGAATGTCGTGTGTAAACATGCCATGCTTTCAAAGAACGGCTCCGAAGTGACCCAGACATTTCCCCCCCAAGATCATTTTTGGTGATGAGATATGGTTCTATTCTTATGACCCCAAAGCAAACATCAATCAAGCCAGTGGAAGACACCATCGTCACCTTGCTCAAAAAACTTGCCAAGTGAAATCAAATGATTAAGATGATGCTCATTTGTTTTTAGTTTTTAAAATTATTTTTAGGGGGAGAGTACATTTGGAGTTAGTTCCACCAAATCAGTCTGTTAATCAAGCGTTCATTTAGAGGTTTGAAAACATTGTGTAACGGTGTGCAACCAAAGAGGCCTGATGTGTGGCAGACGGGGGACTGGTTTTGCAACCTCAACAAAGCACCTGCTCACAGAGCCATATCAGTGTGCCAGATTTTGGCAAAAAAACCAACAAAAAACTGCATGCCTCTCTTGCCACAAGCACCTTCCTCACCCATCTTGCTCCACGCAACTTCTTTTTGTTTCCATGAATGCAGAGGGCCATGAAATGACAGTGATTTTATGATATAGAAGAGGTGACGAAAAAAATGAGGGAGGTGCTGTCAGACAACCAAATAGATGTTTGAAAAATGTTTCCAAAAATGGAATTGCAGATTTCACAAAATTATTAAGTATAATAGAGAGTACTTTGAAGGTGATAAGGTTGTTTTGTAAAAAAAATTGAATATACAGCTTTAAGAACCAATTCCGTTTTGGGGAGTATGCACTTGCATATAATCATATGTCTCCTAGTTTTGTTTTTTTGGATGGTACCCACTTGTATATAATCATATGTCTCCTGTTTTTATTTCTTTAGGCAATCCTGCCTAACACAAAAAATATATTAGAATGAAAGATTTTATTGCAACGAATTTGAAAACTAGAAGAAATTGACAAATTTCTCGAAATATACAATGTATTCAAATTATTTCAGACTGACATAGAAAACCTCAACAGATTTATAATCAAAGAATAAATAGACCAGATCTACCTTAGAAACATTAAAAAAAAATTCCAGGGCCAGATGGCTTAATCACAATATTCTACGCAACATTCAAAGAGCTGGAACCGACTCTGCACAGACCATTCCAGAATATACAAAATGAAACACAGACTTGTGAAGTCATTTTATGAAGCAAGCAAACCCTGGTAACAAATCCAGGCAAATATATCACAAAATACAAAACTGCAGACCAATATCCCTTATAAACATGTAACTAAGAAATCACACAAAATAGACGAATCAATTAAAAAACGCCTCAAATTCACTGCCATTTAGTTAAGTGAACTTTGAAAGTACTAACGTGTTTAGAACGAAGATGAGTCTTTCTATTTCCATGAATAGAAACCTCCAGGGGCTAACTGTCTCAGAAACTTCCCAGGGCTGTTCTACTATGTCACATAGGGTCACTGTGAGATAAAATAGATGACTGGGACCTACTTGAAATACTACGCTTATGTTCATCAAAAGAGCTCATTAAAAAAGTAAAAAGATAACCCATGGATTAGGAAAAAACTCTTTGGAAATAGCTGAATTGACAAAGGACTAACCCCCGAAAGTTATAGAAAATGGTAGGACCTCAATAATAAAAACCCAATTAAAAGGAGGACAAAGGGTATGAACAAGCAGTTCATAAAAAATGAAATTTAAATGACAAGCAAACATATGGAAAATGCAAATGATCATTATCCATCCATGAGGACAACAAAATTTAAGAACAGAGAACGACAAATGTTAGAGAGGTCATAGAGAGATTGGAACCCTCGTCCAATGATGGTGGGACTTTAAGTAAACCACAGTTGTTGAAAAAAATATAGAACTACCTGAAACAACTTGGAATAGAAATTCCATATGACACATCATACCAATCCAGAAGCCCTCTACTATACAACCTAAACAATGACAGCCATAACCCAAAAAGATATATGCTCTCCCAAGCTCATCACAATACAGTGCACAATAGCAAAGTTGGAGCCAGAACAAATGCCCATCGGTTGAAGGATGTCTAAAGAAATGTTGGTACATACATACAATGGATATGGTGCATTAATGAAAAAGCAATGATGTAACTGTGAAGCACCTCATGACAAGGATGGACCTGGGGATCATTATGCTTAGTGAGTTAGTCAATTATAAAATGAGACCACACTCTAAGGTTAAGAACTAAAACAAAATCTTGCCTACCAAATGTATCAGACTTAGGTGGTTACCAAGATGAGGAGAGCAAAGTCGGGAAGATGAAGTAACAGAGCGTTGAAGCAACAGAGCGTTGACAGGTGTTGACGGGTAAAAGGGAGATTGGAGGCATAAAATAAAGGGGAAGGGCGTAGAGTTATAGGGGGTTAATGAGTGGTTTGTGCTGTTAAATGAAGAGTGGGTGGTCTAAAAAAATAATATCCCCACTCAACAATTTACAATAAATAGAAAATACATCATTATAGAAAGACTGCCATATTTCTCACCCATAGAGCAGCTGATGGATTTGAAAAAGATGACCTTCAGTTGACAGCTAAGCACTTACGTATTGCATCACCAGGATTATTTCCATAATTTCTTACTTATCTTTTCATGTATATGGATCTACTTGAATAGACATCTCCAAATTCTAATGTGTGTCTGTGGTCAACCACAAAAATTATGGTAGCACTATGCGCTCTTAAACATTGGAAATGCACAGGACTGACAACAGGGACCAGTGTCAATTGAAGAAAAGGATGGTACTGAGCACCAAACCCAGACTAGAAGCTGTGACATCTTCTATCACTTAAGTCATTACAGAATGACTGTTTCTTCAGAAATTATTCACAATTCAAGATTACTGGGAACCTCTCTGTAGTTCTGAGTATCTAGGCATGCCTCTTATTAATATGCTTACCAAATAATTAAAGGGAAGTGCTATAGAAGCAAGGCATGAAGAAGGAGTGGAAGTGATATTTGGAGATACCAAATTAGAGCAGAGAATTGACAAGAAAGAATTTAGAGAACAGTAGGTGTCCATGACGTGGTTAGCACTTCCCTGAGCACTTTGGATTGTTAGGTACATTACCTTTGGCCAGCTTGATAAATCAGTCACTATTTTCAGTTCTAATCATGCTGTGGGTTCAAGATGAAAAACACTTGGGCATAGATATCATGCAAACACATGAGCTATATTTATAGGTAAGGTATATAAGTAAGGTATATCTTCACAATAAAAATATGTATCTTAATCATTTATATCTTTAATTCAATAGTATCCTTTAATTCATTTATGTTCATTTATTGTGTTCCAGGCACTCTGCTCATTTCTGAGAAGAGAACACAGTGACCAATCTTGGGCACAATTCAGAGGTTTCACATTACTCACCAAAAGGTTTCTTTTTCATTCTAACTTGATGATTCAAATACAAGGTGCCGAGGATTAAATGTTCCATTTTATGTGCTTATACGACAGTAGAAAATGAAACTTATCCCAATATCCCAAAAAATAGCCCAAGCCAGGGGGTTGAAATGTGCCAAACCACAAGATGCAGCTGGTTATTGCATTTGGGTACATACACTTTCTTGGCATCTGTAATCCATTGGTCAAGACCTCGTTCTCCATAAGCTTGAAGGAGACCTGCAGTGGGTTAACCCACGAGTTCTTACATGGGAGAAATATGAGCCAATATGCTAATGTTAGAATATAATTTCTAGTGGACTACTTTGGCTATTTTATCCTAGCACTATTAGAGGCAAGTTAATTTACCCAAAATCAAATTTATCCAATGTCTAACTATTTAGTTCATTAACAAGTTTTTGTTGTTTTGCTTTTCTTTATAAGAGAATACCATGTTAAAGATCGCTCAGTTATTCTCCTACTTAAATTGAATTGTCCTTTAAATGTCCTTTTGCTTCTGATATGCATGGGGGGAGAAAGTTAGGGTGAAATTGAATCATCCTATCTGCGGAAGAAAAAGTGGGATATTGTTATGTTGATAGGTGCCCCTTAGTCATTTTCCACCCATTGAGCCCCTATACACAACAGAATGAAACAGTACCCAGTCCTGTAGCCTCCCCTGTTGCCATGTTTGAGCTCATTGCTGCAGGCACTCTGTGAATCCATATCATGGAGGACCTTCCCTGCTTTCACTGTCCATCCACTTGACTAAGCATGATGTCCTTGTGTAGGGTGTGAGTTTTCCTGCGAGCATGTCCAAAGTATGTAACATGAAGTCTCTTCTACCTTTCTATAAGACGAAGCCTTGTCTATCTGGCCTCTAAGGAGTATTCTGGCTGTACTCCTTCTGAGACAGTTGCTTGTCCTTTTAGCAATCCATGGTACTTTCAATGTTATTTGCTAGCACCACAATGCAAACACATCGGTGCTTCTTCAGTCTCCCTAATTCAATATCTACCAGGACTCAACATATATATAGCTTTCAGAAATAAGGTCTCATAGATTTACTGGATTCATAGCCATGAAACACATTGGTTACATTCATCCTGTTTATAGGAGCTGAAACACTGAAGAATACAGGTTTTAAAGGTGTTATTTATAAGCATGTTATAATGTGTGTGGTCGATTATTACTTTTCAGCAGAGAGAGGGCCTGTTAGAGCAGGTTGACTAGAGAAACAGATCCAGTGACATTCATATATCCATAAGAAGGAGCTTTAAATCAAGGAGTATGTATATATCAAGAAATGTCCCAGGCCAGTCCAACTCGAGGCCATAAATTCAATATTGATCCATAAGTTCCTCTGCACACTGATGCAGCCATGTGCAGTGATGCTGAATGCAGGATGATCACAGGCCAGGGGATGCAGATGGGTGGGAACATGGCGGGCCTCTTGCAGCTCTCAGGGTCTTTACCAAGCAGCAAGGTGAGGTTGAACAGAGAGCAGTTTCCAGCGCCTCACACTCTGACACCACCAAGGAGTCATCAGATGATGGTTTGATTGACAGGTTTGAGTCCACCCTTACACTTTGATGCATCTTCTAGTTGACGTAAAACTGCCTAACAATGACGGGGCTCAGGATCTAGGTGACAATATCCAGAGTAAACATTACTTCTTTGTAGATTAGTTTATAATTTCTTAAATGGCCAGTCATTTTTTGGTCTTACTAAGAAACACCATAAAGGAGATGATTCAGAAAGTGGAAACTCCTTGAGAATCTTATATTTATATTCTCTAGACAATGAGCATGATGGTAATGTTCTCATCAAAACTTGTCATTAAATTATGTTCATCTAAATTAATTCTCTTAATAAATTATAGCAGTCAAATGTATAAGGTTATCTGTTACTATTAAGTCTATGGTTAAGAATATATTATCATCCCCCAAACTAACTAGCTTGACTGACTAATTTTTCAGATTTGTGTACAACTTCCAGAATATAAAAGTTAAAACACATCTAATGGACATCTAAGTTGTGATTCCATATTTTCTGTATATTATAAAGAAATGTATAAACTGTGTGTAAAGCACACAAACTATTAAAGAATGTAAGGTTAAAATCAGTATAAAGTCAATGGTACATTTTCTAAGTATCTGGAAAAGAAAGAGGGAGTCCCACAATGGTGTAAACATTTTTTTGCAATCAACTGGTAACTCAAAGTTTGGAAGTTGTAGAAGAAAAGTCTACCAATCCACTTCCAAGAAGGTCCCACTGAAAACCTGTGGAGTACGGTTCTATTCTGACACACCTTGGGCTACGTGAGTAGGAATTGACTTGATGGCCATGAGTTACTGGAAGAAAAAAAATGCCTTGCCTAATGACACAGCATTCTGAGCACATTAAATGATCAATTAAACTTAATTAAGATAAGACCCAGTAATGGAAAATGGTAACATGCAATAGCTTAAGATATTATCAATTTAAGAAAAGACGAGTAAAATAAAAGAAGGATCTTTTAGCTCTTGATAATGTGTACATCAAATTAATTTAACATAGTTTATAAAGTTTTCTATGAAAAAAACTAAACTTATAAAAATAGAAAAAAAATTGTAGTAAAACTTCTACATGGAGAATCACATTTAAATGCAAGCAATATTGGCAAATGAATAATATATGTTTTAAATATCTATTTTTAAAATAGGAAAAATACATTTAAAATATTATAGCAGGTAAGGAAGGCATCTGTTAAAATATGAGAGGTTTTAAAGTGCTAATATATATGTCATAGAATCAAAAATAAACACAAATAATCAGTAGAAGGAATGATAAGAAAATATTTAAATTATGCTTCATGAAAGAAGTCCAAACGAGTCATAAGTCTATGAAAGGAAAGAATCAGGAAAGAATGAGTTGCTATGCATTCTATTGAATTAAAATAGTTCAGTATATTTGATGCATACAGTGAACATGGTGTTAAAAACCCCTCAAACATTTATGTTGGAGCTATAAATTCTATACAACTATTATATAAAATGTTTGAGAGCAGATAATTATTTTAGAAGCAGCATACCTCCAGCCAAGTGTCTATGGACTCTGATCCATAAGAATAATCTAAAATCAGACAAGTCCCTGTGTCTTAAGATGATCATTAGCATTATTTATAAGAAGCACAAAAATTAGGAACAAACTATCATCAAGCATAAAAGAAATATTAAAATATTTGATAGCATTTATATAGTATAAAATGTATAGGCATTAAATGTTTATGATATCAGTACAGAATATGAAGACATTTTTCATATACTATTAAGTTTAAAATCAACATACGAAGTTGTATTTACAGTATAATTCCATCTATTCTGTAAAAATAAACAGAGATGGGGAAAGCTTGAAACAAATGTGCCAGAATAGTTATGATTTTTTTATGAGACCAAGTGTTTGTAATTCATTTTTATAATTTTCTGTAGTTTCTATTTTTCCTAATAAGATTTTTTTCTCTGTAAGGAAACACATATTTAAAAGATTAAATGCTATTTAGAAGTTATGAAATCAAATCCAAATGCATACTTGCAGCTTAATAAGAACCTCTTTACACAGAGGCAAGATATTGGTGTTTCATTTAACTCTCTTCCAAGAGCTTTGGAGAGTGAGAATTTTGCTAAGCAAAAACCTGTAGCAAGAGCCACTAGGCCAAACCCAACAGTTCCAGTCTAGCATTTTGTAATATGAAGCTACAGGACCAGAGCTAGACAGCTGTAGATCTCAGACAAAGAATGTGAATATTTGCCTGATTTTAAGTGTGAGGAGCTGTAATGATGTGGGGAAAATGATACATAATATTAACTGATAATTGCTTAATTGTTCAAGAGTCTGAACTGTATGCTATAATATTTTGTTTCTTTAATGTTGATGGGAAACTTTGATAATTTTAAACTACTCGAGTAGTATTTGTTGAGAACCTCTTATGATGTATGTCATCTTTACTGTGTTCCAAGAGAATATGACAAAATCTAACAGCTGAATTTCCTTGCTTCTAGTCCTAGAAATTTGTGGCAAGCACAAACTGAATAATCAGGGAAAAGTTTCTCTTCATGGAAAAGTAGAATGCTGTGGATATATTCGACCCAGTTCTTATGAGATGTCAAAATATAAACAAAGCCAGTGCTTAAAGCACACATATCCCCAGTACGACTGGTTGATTTATTATAGCTATTTGAGTGACCTAAGAGCCTGATTAGAGAATGATCAATTCTACTAAAGGAAGACTTGAACAATTGGTTCATCTCCCATTTTCTAGAAAAGAATGACTATGATATGTGAAAGAGCAAATCAGTGGCTCAGTAGAATGCTCACCAATTTTGCGGGGAGACTGGGCTGGGATTCCTTACTACCACCCCTCAGGTACAGTCAGCAAACCTCTGCCAGTGCAGTTTATGTGTTACTATGAGGCTGAACATGTTTCAGTGGAGCTTCCAGATTAAAGCAGACCTAGAAAGAAAGCCCTAGAGATGCATTTCTGAAAATCGGACAATGAAAACACTCTCGGTCACATTATGCCAATCCAAAACCAATGGCATAGGACGGGGTCCCATTTTATCCCACTGTATATTAGACATTTATTAGCAGACCTGACATAACGTTGTGACATCTCATAAACAACTCAGCCCTGAGCATTTCTCATGGGCATTACAACTTGTGAACTTCGTAATCAATCTTTGAATCAAGAATGTTGCCTTTGAGTTCTGCTTAGCCATTGCGATAGATATTAGAACCTAGAGAACAACATTAATTATGACATCAAAATGTCCAAATTCTTTTAAGATATTTTCCACGTGTAATAGCAAAGAATTCTTTACAGAAGGCAAATGTACCCAGTATCTAGTTCCTCTAAAGCAGTGGTTCTCAACCTTCCCATTGCCATGACCCTTTAATACAATTCCTCATGTTGTGGTGACCCCCCAACCATACAATTATTTTCGTTGCTACATCATAACTGCAATTTTGCTACTGTTATGAATTAGGCGACCCCTGTGAAAAAGGTTGTTCGACCTCTTTTTGCGGTCCTGACCCACAGATTGAGAACGGCTGCTCTAAAGGCTTACCCTTATTGCATTCCCTGTCTGGGAATATGACAGCCCTTCACCTATTGGCCAAACTTCAAAATATAAAATTATACCAAGTAGCTTCTTCTACTTCACCGTCAATATCCAGCCAGTCACCAAGTTGTTTTCTTGTCACTTACATAATGCTTAAATATGCTGCCAACGTTCCGTTTCCTGCACTGCTTCCTGAGCCAAACCTCTTGACACGCCTTGCCTAGGATATTAAAATTATTTTCTAACTAAAATTTTCCACTTTCATTCTGGTATCTGGGATATTTTTAATTCAACTTCTCTTCTGCCAGAGAGAACTCCTTAAAATTAGTCATTTAAAAGCTTTCCGTTCTATCACGTTATCATTATAATAAGCCCAACCTCCTTACCATGGTAGTTAAGTCTCTCTTCTTGTTTTAGACTATATTTCAAACGTCCTCTAGGCCAATTTTCCTGTCCTCATATGCCAAACCCCAGCCATTGCAAGCTGCTTTGGGTTTGCCAACTATATACTATTGTCTCAGGACCGTATGTTTTTATACATCTTCTTCTATTTGCTTAGGGATACATCTCTCCTTCTGTCTCACCCCCTTCCCCCTTTCTAAGTAAATTATGTTATCCTTGAAAAATTACAGCATTTCCACTGAAGTCATTGACTATTGCCTCTTGTCTTTCTCCACACCTGTCTTGGTTCCTGTCTCCATACCCCATTCAGCTCCATGTTGACCACTTTGTAGCTTTTCTTATAATAAGCAAAAAAATCCCCCCCCCAAAACCCAAAACAACCCATGAATACAAAATTACAACCGTGTTGCCATTATTTCTAATTCATGGAAATTTCAAGCATTTTAGAGTAGAATTAGTCCAATATGGCTTGGTTAACTTCTGCGATATGAACTATCAAACACTCAGTTAGTAGTCAAGCACAAAGTAGTTGTTCTACTTGTATATTTTTTCACAAATATAGCAACACATGCTTGTCTGCCAGATTTAACTTAGCAGGCCACATGTTATAATTATATTCAGGATCAAAGGTGAAGATGTTGGCATTTATTGGTATTTTGGTCAGATGTGAGAAGAGTTGGAAGTAAGTCAGAAGAAGGAGAAGCAGATAATTTTAGATATTACATATTCAATGATCTAAAATACTAATATCAGTATTTAAAATGGCAACATAAATATGCCTGCTGTCTAAATTTTTTTTTAAAAAATTAGCTATCTCTGCTATGAAAGGAACTTTTTCTCAAAACACAAATAATTTCTTGGCTGGTCATCATGGCCAGTATTACACACATGAAGGAAAGGTCTGCCGTAGGGATTTAGAGATGGCGACTCATCTTTAATGAAAGTCTCATAATTTAAGTATATGACAAAAATACTGGAGACTGGATAATTCCTTCCAAAGTGAAATAACTGAAGCATTTTACCTGAGGCAATATATATACAATATCAAAGAAGAAATGGTGAAGAGGAGGATGTAGACTAGCACCGTGATCATTACACCAGCAATTCCTGGCTGCCCGGTTCTTACAAATGTCCAGTAGAGTCTTGCTGCATCCGCCACAGAAGTCTCCCCATTAGGTGTAAGCCTCTGAAAAGATAAATTCAGAGTAAAACAAATCGATAATAATAAGCACTGAAACACCAACTTAAATTGATTTCAACATACAAAGGTTAAATGATACTTGACAATAATTTCGATTTCAAGCTAGATACTGAAGATCACCAATTTGTTGAGGTAGTTTGTTGATTGTGCCAACCTGGCTGATAAACACATGTGGGGTTGATTGAAGGGCGGAGGGAAAAATGGTTTAGTGACCCTTGCCTTTTGAGTTCTCTGGTCTTTTGTTTTGTGATGGTTGGACCATGGGTGCAACTGCCTTAGCAGTTCCCTGCTTCAGCTAGCAAGACTCACTTCCTGCAAGACATCCCCGAGGAGAAACCGCATGGACCTACCCCAGTGCAGCCCTGGGTGGTGGAGCAGCCATGTAGAGACGCCTGCCAGTGCTGAGATGCTTACATGTTCACTGATTTAGCTTTCCTCCTGCAGTCAGAGTCATAGTGTGTGTTTTGTGAGATGGAGCAGGACTTCGTGGATTTGTGTCAGACATAGGGGTTAATGGGTTAATGTTGTTCTTGTGGGCTTGGGCAGCACTGGGTTGAGATGTTTTCTTGATGTGCACTTAACCTTTTTATAAAACTCTCTTTTGTACATGAGTTTCTGTGGATTTGTTTCTCTAAAGTACCCAGACTAACACATTTTTCAACTTACAAAAGAAAATAAAAACGTTTTTGCATTGTTGAGGTACCAGGCATTTTTGTTTGCTTGTTTCTCATTTCCCTATAAACTACATGAATCCTTTTGAGTCCATGATATTACTGACATGTCTTATTTATCTCCTTATAACTTTTGAATATAAAGAACACAGGATATGAGAAAATGGAAGACGGTCATGAAAATGTTCCATTTTTGATGAAGCAAATTTGTTAAGAAACTCACTTTCACTGTGCACAAAATAGATGTCTTATTTTAGGAACTTACAACAAGGCGATTAGGCTATTAGACATGGGCTGGTAAGCCAGCATTTATATTAGGTCAGTCTTAAAATAAACTCTCATATGAGGCAAGCAAAAGCATATCCTGTGTTGGATTAGCAACAAATACACTGCAATGATATCTTTAAAAACACATAATTGTGAAGGACATAAAATGTAATCATATGCTATCTTTGACCTTTGGGCTTATAAAAAACATGCATGCCTTTTCATTATGACTCTCCACAAGTGGAAGCAATATGTGACAGAAATGTGAAATAAGGGGTCTGTTCTCTAATGGAAAAGATGGGGGAGAATGTCTACTTTTTAAACTAACAATTACCGTATATAAACTTGGAGTGCTAAAAGCACTTTAACAATAAGCTAATCTAAATCACACATATCAAGATGAAAACAGAACCTAAAGAGGTTAATGTGTGTTCTCTGTACACCAAAATAGTCTGTGTCTCAACAACTGTTTCTTTCACCAAAGCACGAGCTTGTTGAAAACAATTTTATATTCCATACTTTTTAACTGGCCTGCCTACAGAATGAGTGTCTGTCATGAGGACAATAGAAACATTTTTATAAGGCTATTATTTATTTCTTCTATTCCAACTCTCACTTTTCTAATCTTTCTTACATGTGAAGAAATAGACACAGGACTCATTGATGAAGGGAGACATTGGACAGTATAAGATATGCCAAAATAATAATTATTTATAAATTATCAAGAATTCATGAGGGAGAGGAGGACGGGGTGGGTGGGAGAAAAATGAGGAGCTGATAGCAAGGGCTCAAGTAGAAAGCAAATATTTTGAGAATAAAGAGTGAAACAAATGTACAAATATGCTTGACACAATGGATGGATGTATGGATCATGATAAGAGTTGTATGAGCCCTCAATAAAATGATTTTTTTAAAATGATAAATAGTTGATGCTGACAATATCGGGGATACCAAAGGTCTTGGTCATTTTCTCCCCATATGTGTTAAATATCTGCTATGTGTCAGAATTCAAAGATAAAAGCATGAATAAAATAAACAGAAAGGCATACTCTCATGGATCTTATAAGTAGAGGAGAGGGCAATCGCTTCAGCAAATAATGAAATCAAATGGATAGTCAGTCAGATGGTGATATGGTGAAGATAAGGTAAACCACGACATTGTCATCAATGGGACGAATAAATGTTGTGCTCAGATTTTGTGTAAAGACTTAAAGAATGTGAAGGAAGAAGGTAGACGCCTATTAAATAACCTTCATCACACAGTCTTATTCTATGTTTGTGTGTATATATTTGATTCCCAATTCGATTTTAAACTCTTGGTTGGCAATGGCTTTCTCTCTGTTTGTTTGTTTGTTTTCATTCACAGAGTTTAGCTTCCTCACTTCAATAAAACCCTCAACTCTATACTTTTATTTTTGTATGTACAATGCCTTTGAATTTTCAAAGTTTACTTATATAGAAAAATTTCAATTCCAAAATAGAATATATTTTTCCTTGTCCAACACTTATCTAAGACAGAGTTAACAAATGACAAGACTGGGATCTGAACCTAGTTCTTCCAAACTCCAAGTTGATCTTCCTTCTACTACCCTATAGTTGCTTTTAATGGATTCTTAAGCACGATTTTTGGACTAGGGGATGCTTGAATTCTATTTCTGTTTAATCTTGATCTCTTGCTTGCTATTTTTATTTCACAATCTACATTGAGAACTTACTGTAGTCCTGTGTAATGAGTGCATAAAACAGCTTTTCCAAACCATGCAAACCCCATGGTAGTTTCTTATGCACACTGTGTGGGTTACAAATAAAACATGCAGTATTTATGCTGAATCTTCCACATCCTATATGAAGAGCAGGAGGAAAGTCAAGGGAAATAGAGGAAAGAGCTAGGAGGCAAAGGGCATTTATAGAGGTCTAGACAAAGACATGTACCTGCAAATATATATATATGAGGATGGGGAAATAGATCTATGTGTCTATATTTATAGGTTTAGTATTAAGGTGGCAGATGGACCTTGGGCCTCTATTCAAGCACTCCCTCTGTGCATGAATACTTTCTTCTATTAAATGGGCATTCTATGATGCTCAACCTCCTGACACAACTGCTGAAGTCAAAGCGGGTGAACAAGTAAATGTGGTGAAGAAAGCTGATGGTTCCCGGCTATCAAAAGAGATAGTGCCTGGGGTCCTAAAGGCTTTAAGATAAACAAGCAGCCATCTAGCTCAGAAGCAACAAAGCCCACATGGAAGAACACCAGCCTGTGTGATCACGTGGTCCCGAAGGGATCAGTTATCAGGCATCAAAGAACAAAAAATCATATCATTGGCTGCATACCTCCATGATATGATCGCCGAGGACAAACGGGTGTATAAGCAAATGTGGCGAAGAAAGCTGATGGTGCCCGGCTATCAAAAGAGATAGTGTCTGGGGTCTTAAAGGCTTGAAGGTGAACAAGCAGCCATCTAGCTCAGAAGCAACAAAGCCCACATGGAAGAAGCACACCAGCTTGTGCCATCACGGGGTGCCAAAGGGATCAGGGATAAGGCATCATCAAAAAAAAAAATCTTACCATAGTGAATGAAGGGGAAAGTGCAGAGTGGAGACCCAAAGCCCATTTGTCGGCCACTGGAGACCCCCTCACAGAGGGGTCTAGGGGAGGAGAGGGGTCAGTCAGGGTGCAATGTAGCACCGATGAAGAATACAGCTTTCCCCCAGATCCTGGATGCTTTGACCCCCCTCCCCCCAACTACCATGATCCGAATTCTACCTTGGAAGTCTGGATAGAGCAGAGGTTGTACACTGGTGCATATGGGAGCTGGAGGCACAGGGAATCCAGGGTGGATGATACCTACAGAACCAGGGGGTGAGGGATGATACTGGGAGAGTAGAGGGTGAGTGGTTTGGAAAGCAGGGATCTACATGTGACCTCCTCCCTGGGGGACGGACAACAGAGAAGGGCGTGAAGGGAGACGACAGATAGGGAAAGATATGACAAAATAATAATCTACAAATTATCAAGGGCTCATGAGAGAGTGGGGAGCGGGGAGGGAGGGGGAAAAAAAGAGGACCTGATGCAAATGGCTTAAGTGGAGAGCAAATGCTTTGAAAATGATTAGGGCAAAGAATGTGCAGATGTGCTTTATACAATTGATGTATGTATATGTATGGATTGTGATAAGTGTTGTATGAGCCCCTAATAAAATGTATAAAATAAATAAAGAAAGAAAGAAATGTGCACTGATTTTAGAAAGCATCTAATTGAAAGTTATCTCCTCTATTTTTCATCCAAGTTTAGGCAGAGAACGATGAAATCATTGACCTTTCTGTGCAATGCATCTCCAACCTCTGATCCAGCAGAGACGTGAATCAAGATTTACTAGCAGCATCTATTATTAGCCACTAAATCTGTCAACTTCAAACCATTTTACCAGCCGTGTCCCATTTTAGATCATCATGACAAGATGAATTCAAAATAGAAATTTAATATATTTGTAACACCTTTTTAAGATCACCATGACAAAATGAATCAAAAATAGAAAATATAAATAGACTCAGGTCACCTTGCTAGGCCAACTGACCTGGATCAAACAAAAACAATCTTAATTTTTGTCAGCCAAAAGGAAGATGTGAAGGTCATGGAGGGATGAACTTGCGCAGTATCAGTCCCCAGCGTGAAGCTCTCTCTTTGATAGCCAATGTAGAGTTGTGGTTTTCAGATGTTAATGAGCATCAGAATGGTCAGGCTTGTTACAACACATATTTCTGGGCTCCTTTCCATCGTTTTAATTCAGTGGGTTTGATGTGGGGCCTGGAATTGCTCATTTCTATTAAATTTCCGAGTGAGAACAAGGCTGTTGGCCTGGAAACCACATTGGGAGAACCACTGCTTCGATGCAATGCTTCTCCAAATTCAGTGAGCTGTCCAAATGAAATGATCTACATGGTCAAAGTCATCTGAGGATGCTTAGTGGCCCTGTGGTTCAAACCCACCAGCTGCTCCATGGGAGAAATATGGGGCTTGTTGTGGAAAAAAGTTAGAGTTTCAGGAACCATATTTGGCCACTTTGAATTCGAATCAACTTAGTGGCAGTAGGTTTGCTTTATCTTTTTGGCCTGGTCCCAGCACTTGGGGGGAACATGTTAAAATGGCAAACATTGGATTTAACAGGCCCAGGGATAGGTTCCAGAATTTTCATTACTAGAAGTCCCCAGAAGCACCAAGGCTGTTGATTTGTAGACTGTAAAAGATTTTAGAGGGTTTGTGTTGTTTTAAGATAGCAAAAGTTGGAAGCAACAAAGCCCACATGGAAGAAACACACCAGCCTGTGCTATCATGAGGTGTCAAAGGGATCAGGTATAAGGCATCATCAAAAAAAAAAAATCTTACCATAGTGAATGAAGGGGGAAGTGCAGAGTAGAGACCCAAAGCCCATTTGTTGGCCACTGGAGATCCCTTCACAGAGGGGTCTAGGGGAGAAGATGTGTCAGTCAGGTTGCGATGTAGCACTGATGAAGAATACAGCTTTCCTCCTGTTCCTAAATGCTTCATCCGCCTCCCCCCCCCCCCAACTACCATGATCTAAATTCTACCTTGCAAGTCTTGATAGAGAAGAGGATGGACACTGGACAAGTCTTGATAGAGCAGAGGATGGACAGCAGATAGGAGCTGGAGGCACAGGGAATCCAGGGCGGATGATCCCTTCAGGACCAGGGGTGTGAGGGATGATACTGGGAGGGTAGAAGGTGAGTGGGTTGGAAAGAGGGAACCGATTACAAGGATCTACATGTGACCTCCTCCCTGGGGGACAGACAACAGAAAAGGGGGTGAAGGGAGATGTTGGACAGGGCAAGAAATGACAAAATAATAATTTATAAATTATCAAGGGCTCATGAGGGAGCAGGGAGCGGGGAGGGAGGGGGAAAAAGAGGAATTGATGCAAATGGCTTAAGTGGAGAGCAAATGCTTTGAAAATGATGAGGGCAAAGAATGTACAGATGTGCTTTATACAATTGATGTATGTATGGATTGTGATAAGAGTTGTATGAGTCCCTAATAAAATGTTAACAAAAAAAGATAGCCAAAGTTGGTGGACAAATACAGTGAAAATATTATGGATTCTGATTGGCAAGTCAGTAAGTGTGCAGGTTTGGAATGCGCCTTGAACTTTTCTTTTCACATTGGGAAAAGAAGTGGGAAACTAAGTGGAGTTGATGAGGTGCCAGGTTTCTGAACCGGTTTTAAAAAGATCATGCTGGAGGTGGCTTTCCTACAAATTGCAGCAGAGGCCCCGGAGTAAATTCAGATGCTCATTTGGGCAGTTACCTTTGGTACAGTGGACCAATGGACCATTCATCGTCTTTTGAGAGCGAATTGGGATAAGGGGAGTCTCTCTCAGTGAGTGCAGACATGCCTTGTGAGCAGAACTCAGAAGATCATGGCACAGCTGCTCATCCTCCCCAAATGGCCTCCCATGGGGCATTCCAGGAGGCTCTGCAGCATCACCCGCCTGCGCCATATGAGCATCAGCCCCTTTGGGAGGAATTGTGGAATGCCTGGGATATGATCTTTCCAGAATGCAGAGAGCACTCTGCTCTACATCTTCTGTTCAACAACCCTTGACAACACAGTCTCCTTAGGAGCCAGCAGTATGCAGTCAGACAGAGGTCGGAACCAGGACATAATCCAACTGGCTCTGGTCCAATTGTCCCAGAGTCAGCAGGAGGCTAATCAGCACAGTGAAAAAAGAAAAAAAAGCTTGGAAAATGGGGAACACACAAATAACTTTTTAAAGAAAAGACTCCCTCCTCTAACATACAGTAATATGTTTAAAGGCAGGGCAGTCTCAAGAGGTGGTCACATGCTGTCATGTGAAAGCATATCTGCCCTTCATGTAGGGAGAAGCTTTCTTTGGACTGTGAGTCTAACTCCGATCCCTTGCAGAACGCCTAGAAATTATATACATTGGTAGCCTTGATGCTCATGGTTCTTGGCATTTTTTCATAGTATTAAAAGATCTACATGGTCAGAGTCAAGAAATGCATGTGTCTGCTAGTACCAAGCAGTCACCATTCCCACAGGAAACCAAAGAAGACAGGCCGGATTTGCATCAAGATCTTGATCAGCCTGCACTCTAGGAAATCCATGAGCCATCAGCAATTGGAAGTCCTGCCTAAACATCCAAAAAGGGAAGAGAGATTCTCGGACAGTAAAGCACCCAGGCCCTTTTTGCACACAGTGCATCCACGAGGCCAGCAGCACCCGCAGCACCCAGAAGTCTGTTAGAAATGTGATGACTCAGGCCTCACTTTCAGAACCAGAATTTGCATTTTACTTTTAATTAAAAGTAAAGTTTCCTTTAGCAGACTGGCCTGAGGGGGGAAAAACCGAAAAACAGCAACAGGTTCTGCAGAACTTAGAATTCTGCAAAAAAAAAAAATTCCCAGGCTAATATCTTTATAGATATAGTTTAGCCTTTACTATATATCTATATCATCTATATATACCTATACCTATGCCTATGCCTATACCTATACCTACACCCATACCCATGCCTATACCTATATCTATATTTATATATATCTATCTATTTATCGATAGTTTGGCCTTTAGTTCTAAAAACAAATTATTGACAGTAAAATCAATTTCAGACACAGTTCAGGAGTCCATCACGCCAGCTTAGTTATATACCTGGCACTGCAATTACAGTCTAAACCTAAATACCATGGGGCTTCTAAAAGTTAACGGAAAAATGGGATTAAAAGACAATGGGATTTTTTTTCCAAGAACTTTTTTCATGTTCTTTGTGCATTTAATAGGTTTGTCCTCATTAGGTGCCATTGATTGAGCTCCTTTTTATGGCAACCTTTAGAGGGAGCTACAAAAAAGTTTATGGAAAATAGAATTTAAAGATAACCAAACTTTCCTGCAAGTGTTCTGACGCCCCCTGACATGTACAACAGCATGAATCCTGCCTGGTCCGACACCATCCTCACGATAGCAGTCCTGTTCAAGTCACTTGTTGTGGTTACTGGGCCAATCCATGGAACATAAAGTCTCTTTCACCCTTATTGACGCCCTACTTCACCAAACACTACATCCCACTGTGGTAGTTACATAATTTGGTGTCAGTTTGGGATTTGAGAGGATTAAGCGTGGAGGGGTGGAATCTAGTCTGCTAGTCTGTCAATTGGGTCATAGCCAATGAGGCCTCTTTGAGGGCATGGCCTTCTCCTGAGAATTCTGGGAACTCTGATATTTCCTCCTTGTAGGTGGGAGACACTTCTCCCTCCCTCTCTGCTCACTACCTGTGAGACATCTCTGAGAAGAAGTCACATGAACTGACCCTGACGCAGTCCTGGGTGCTGGAGAAGCCACGTGGAGACCCCTGCCAGCCCTGAGATGCTTATAGAACCACTGCATCCAAAGACTTTCTCCCCACTGGCCTGTGATCGCCCTGCATTTGGCATCGTTGCATGTGTTTTGTGAGCCAGAGGGGACTTTATAGACTGGTATCAGACATATGGGCCAATACCGGACTTATGAGCCTGGGCTGGACTTGATTGGGATGCTTTCTTAATGTACAATTACCCTTTATGTAAAACTCTTATACACAAATATCCTACTTCAGTAGAATAGAATACTGCATTGGAAACATCTGTTGCAAAAGGTCTCTTTAAAGTGGTAAAACACAGAGCAGTCACCTTAAAAACTCAGGTGAGCATGACATTTGGTAAGCCATGACATTTTCTATTGTCTCGTATGCAAAGGATAGGTAATAAATATGGGAAGTTGAAGAATTGATGCCTGTGAATTTATCTTGTTAGCAAAAATGATAATCAAATACAGGCATCCTACGGCCCTGCCAGAAACAAAACTATGTTAGAAGAACAACCATCATATTTTCTTACACACAAAAATGTGAAGCCTTCATCTCACACACTTCAGAATTGCTGTCAGGAGGGATCAATCACTAAGAAGGGACATCATGCTTGATGAAGTAGATGATCAAGGTCAACGAGGAAGACCTTCAATGAGATGGTTTGACACCGATCTCGATGGGCTTTAAGCACAGCAACTGTTGTGTCGAAGGGGCAGGACCAGGCAGTGTAAGGTTGTTCAAAGGGTCAATATGAGTCAGAATGAATCTGATGGCACCTGACAATAGCAACCAACAATAGATAAAGACGTACATAGAAACATAGATGTAGGTATAGGTGTATTTCACTGCCTTTCATCTTCTAGAAGCCCCGTGCTAAGAGAATATAGCACCCATCCACCCTCTTGTTTAGAGATATATTTTATAGCCAGGTCTACTTTAGGGGGAAAAAATTAGTTAAAACGGAGATTTTTTTCCCCTTCTCCTTGCTAATTGAAGTTGCTGAAAATTTGATCAGTCCATTATTTGGCACTATCTTTAATCTTCTTTTGATAAGCTGATCTAAAGCTTTGGGATGACTAAACAAAACTTAGACAAGCAGCTGAATGGCAGGTTGTGGTTGTGCTCAGTCACCAGGACAGGGTAGGAGCCACAGTGAGCTCTGCATGTGTGGGGGCTGTGAGTGCTCTTGAACTTTCCCAACCTGCTTACCAGACCTGTCATACGCAGCTGCGGCTTGAGCAGTTCTCAAGCTGTCTTCTCTGGCCAACAGCATCAACATCACCTGGGAATATCTTGCTAGAAATGGAAATATGTGAGCCTAACTCCAAATCTACCCAAAGAGAACATCTGTTGGTGTGGCCTGGTAATTGATGTTTTAACAGGACCTCTGGAGGATTCTGATGCAGAACAAGGTTTGAGAACCAAGACATCACAGTAGTACTCATCAGGAAATTTGGGGCCTTGGAAATTTAAATGAGAGATATGAATATGTCAGTGCATTCATATAAAATATTTATTTTCATTTTCCCTCAAGATATATCTCCAAAATTCATTAGTTAGCCACGGCCGCCAGGTTGATTCCAAATATAAGGCAGAATAGAACTTCCCTCTTTGTGTTTTTGAGGTTCCAAATATTTGCAGGAACAGATAGACTAATCATTGTCCCACAAAATGGTTAGTGAGTTTGAACTGCTGACCTTGTGATAAGCAGCAAAACACAACCCACTACACCCCAGGACTCCTGAAATTCACTAGAACATTAAATAATTTGAAGCAAATAAGTGTCACTAGGGTGAAGATGTGTTAAATTTTCCAATACCATAATTTGACTCAGACTTACACCAGCTATAGAATTAAGAAATCTGGGTTTTAATCCTATTTATTGTGTGCGATAGCTATGTGGCTTTTGACTTGCTGCTAGGTGTCTGGTCTCTCTTAATTAAAAAATGAAAAGACTAATTACCTATTCTAATAATTAATATAACAACTTTCCCTAACAACTTATAAATAAGTATGGAGATAAATTGTGTGAAGGTACTTAAAAAATACAAGCAAATCTTCAAATAGTAGAATGATTACTACTATTTCTTTACACAACACCATGTTTTCATAATATATGTAAAACCTTATTGTTTGGAGTAAAATGCACTGTTTTTATAGCTTTGTAAGCATTATGAAAGATAAAATAAGTGTCTGATGGAATTATTTTTAGATTTTATTACTTATAAATGTTTACAGAGCTCTCTGCTATTTATTACAGAGCAGAAAGCAGTCTATCATAAAGCAGATCAATAAAATATGTAAAGAATTATAGTGAAATTACTTTGTAGAAAAAGTTGGTTATTTTTCATTTTAAAAGTTATTACAAATAAGCTGTGTAAAATACATTTGCCAAACAAATTACAAATAAAGCTCATTTGTAATAATTTTTAAAATGCACCATTTAGCTTGGATTTAATCATCAACATGATTTCCTATTTATTTCTGACATGTTTATTTAAGATCATTAAAGTCGCACTAACATTGATTGAATTAAACCTCCATGATTTTCAGTAGGAGGAAAGTTTAATAACTTCACTTTAGAATGGATATCCAGTTGTCCATGATTGTTGAAACTTCACATGTCAGTTGAAACATGGACTAAAGATCATTTCTATGTCAAAGACGCACATCCAGATTACTTTATGTGACTTACCCCCAGCATGATATCCACTATGAACACTGCCAAAGGGTCGAGAACTGTCCAGAGTCCCATGGCAATGATTAACTTTGATAACACATCCGGGCAGGAGGCACACAGCAGCCGACAGCCCCATCTGATCAGAAGCAAAAGCAGCATCACTAGGTTCAGTGTCAGAGGACCCACTACCAACAGAGTCAACTCTTCTTGGACAGGAAGTGAAGAAGCTGGGTAACAAAGCTCAACCGTGTGAGGGTAAAACTGGAATCTGTGGGCAAAGAAAGCAGTTACATGTGTGAAAACAACAGGGTTTACACAAAATACCAGACATACAAGTGTTAAAAGAATGGAGTGCTCTGTTGTCTTAGCTTATTTAATATGGAAAACTTGGCACATATTTAGAAATGAAATATTTGCCGTTGCATTGGTCCTAACTCATGGTAACCTCGTGTGTCAGAGTTTTCTTGGCTTTAATCCTCATAGAAGCAGATTGCCAGATCTTTCCTCTGTAGCACAGCTAGGAGAGTTCAAACCACAACTCTTTAGGTTAGTAATACAGTGCAAACAGTTTTCTCTAACTAGGCATCTTGGCACAAAGTAGGCACTGAACAAATGAAGTCTTAACTGGTTTTATCTTTTCCAAACCCTTAGCACTACCTCATCAATTCACTATAAAACTCAAAACCGAAGCAGCAGCTCTTGACTTACTGTCAACCCAGGATAATGTCGGGGTCCAACTGGGATCTCTAGAAAGGATTTTTAGGGTTGTGGCCCCTTAGAAGCAAATCACCCTCTCTTTCTTCTTAGGAGCCTTTGGGTGGGCCCAAACAGCAAACCTTTCGATTAGCAGTCAAGAACTTGTAACCGTTTGCACCCTCAGCTCCCCCAGCTGCTGGAACTCCATCGGTGGTGTCTATTTCTTAGCACAGTATCAGTACCTGTTGTCAGGTGAATTAAACCCTTCAAAGAGATCTGCTGCAGCCCTAGTCCCTCTACCTGTGAAGAAGACCTTGTTGAACTAGTGTGAGCTGTTCAGTTAACAAGTGGTCCCAAAGATCTAGGGTGGAACTTCATCCACCCTGAAGAGAATAAATACAGAGAGAGCCACAAAGTAATATAGCCACTTGGCAGACATTGGGGTAATACAGCTGCAAGTCAGGGTTCCAGCAAATACCAGGAGCTAGGGAAGATGCATCGATCTGAAGAAACCAATAAATCTCCAGGAAAAAAACAAAAAACAAAGCTACTAACCCTATTATTTTAGACTCCTAGCCCCCAGAACTGTAAGGCAATGCATTTCTGATGTTACTTACCGCCTCGCTTGTAGTATTTTGATACAGCACCACTAGGAATTCAGCCACAATGCTAGCACAAAGTAAACCCAGGAAGTGCTCATTATTGCTCATCTTATTGTCAGGACTCACAATGAAGATGCTATGTGACACTGAGCTGATGGAGCTTTCAAAGCTGCCAATCAATCTAGACAATCACCAGTGAAACACCCTATAATATCTTGTACTTGTGTTACTTCAAAATTTGGCTAACTTCTACTGTTAACGGATTTTTGTAGGATACTTTATATTACTGAAAGCAAAGCTGTCTTGAAGTACTTACTGATAAAGATCAAAGGCTACAGCCTTCCAAGTGGATTATATCTCAATATAACGAAAATAGGATCCTCCCAACTGGACCAATATGCAACATCAGGATAAATGGAGAAAAGAGTGAAGTTGTCAAGAATTTCATTTTACTTGGATACACAATCAAGACCCTTACAAACAGCTGTCAGGAAATCAAAGTATCGCATTAGACAAAGTTCGTGCCAAAGATCTCTTTACATTGTTAAAAAATAAGGATGGCATTTTGAGGATCCCAGGGCACTTGAAACAAGCCATGGTATGTCCAATCACCTCATATGCATATGAAAGCTCAATAAAGAAATCACCCACGCATTAATGCATTTGGATTATGGTGCTGGCAAGGAATAAGGACAGGACTGGAGACTCACAGAAAAACTAACAAATCTCTTTTGAAAAAAGTACACCAAGGATTCTTCTTAGAAGTGAGAGTAGAGGGACGGCTCACATACTTTGGATCTGTTACCCGAGGAGACCATTCATTGGAGAGAGACATCATTCTTGGTAAAGCTGAAGGTCAGAGAAAATACCTTAAATAAGGTGGATTGACACTGTGACTTTAAGAATGGGCTCAAACATAGCAATATTTGTAGAGATTCTGCAGGATGGGGCAATGCTTCATTCTGTTGCTATCGGGCTGCTAGGAGGCAGATCTGACTTGATGGGCCCTAGCAACAATTGATAAAGGGAAGACTCTTTCTAAATCCAAATGTGTGTTTTGAGACGGTTTGCATTATAGGGGAAGGAAGGAAGGAAGGAAGGAAGGAAGGAAGGACGGAAGAAGAAAGAGAGAGGGAGGGAGGGAAGATGGGAATGAGGAAAAAATGTGCAGCTAAAACCCCTCTTTGAAAATGCAGCTCATTAGTATATATGAACTTACTGTTCCCTAATAAATTCAAACCACTGTGACTTAATCTCAGAAGACTATCAAAATCTACACATGCGCATTTATATTTAGTATGCACCCATACGTTATTTTTATAAAGTCAGACTCTTCTTAAATGAAAATGGGCACACATCTTTATTTTTATCGGAACAATCTACATTTGAGAAAATGAATTATACTTGTACTGGTATCTAGGTCTGTCTGTCTATCGTGTCTAAGGAATCAATTTATGGAGAGAGAACCTTAAAGGTGTCATCTTTTCCCAAGGACAATGGCCCAGGAAGCTGTCCGAGCTTGAGAGCAATCATTTGAATTTAATCATTTTGCCAGAGAAGCAATCTTTGCTTCGCTGAGCACAGGTGATCAGTCGACTTGCGTTACCCCTAAAACTTCCGCAGCCTAAGTTACTCTGATAAAATCAAAATAGAATAACAGATTGTTGCTAAATTCCATTTTCATTCCTTCGCAGGTTGTATTAGAACATAGTTTAATCTTCTGAGTTTATATAAATATTGATGTACGTGCTATGAACACATCCATAACATGAGAATGTAAGTGTACCAAGAAGTTCTTGCTTGCACGTGAAGACATTTTTTGCCTTTTCAAGTGGTACCTGCCTCTCAGGCCTTATCATAAATGGACAGGAGAAGAGTTTTTGCTATCATTTGGCTTATGGGGATGAAAACACATTTCTTGGACATTCAGGGGAAAGCACTCACTTGGTAACAGGTGTTGAAATCGCCTTGAGGAAAAACCACTGGCCAAGGTAATGCAAGTAGAGCCTCAGGAACCAGAGAGAAGCCAGAAGCAAGATCGTGTACCAGAAGCTCTGGCTCCGCCATTGAGCTAGCTGAAGTTTTGAATACACTGACATCAGCCCAACATGGAGATGTTTGGAGAGAGTTCCAGAACCTTTCTTATCAGCAGAAGAGCTGAAAACAAAGAAACAAGAGATAACAGCTGCTGGGCTTAATGAACAACCCAAAATACAATCTTTTGAGAATGACCATGAAGTTATCACATTAAAAAACACAACAATCTCATTGCTATAGAGTCAATGCTGACTTGTAGCGACCCCTGTGGGTTTCTGAGATTGTATCTGTTCCAGTCAGTAGACAGCCCAGACCTTGTCCCATGGAGTTGCTGGTGATTTCCAGCTGCCACCCAGAAAGATCTCAAACCAGTTCATAACCACTACACTCCCAGGGCTCCCTGAAGACACCAGGCAAGTAAAAAGGTATGGAAATATATATTTAATACTTAGGGGAAAGTGAAGGAATATGGAAATGTCCTATTACAAACAGTGAATTTATTTTAAGTGCTTCAAATATATAATATATTCCAACTTATCTTACCTAGTCACATGATCCTTCTCTGTTACTATTAGCCAGCCAGATAGGAAGCTACTATATAATCGAAGTGAGGTAGTTAGGTAATTTCATGTCCATCTTGAATTTGTGTGAAAGCGTACGGGTGAAGTCCAACCTGTCCATCAGGTCACAGCCTGATGCCGCCTCCTTGTATGTGTGGCCTTCTTATAAGAAGAAACTGGAAATGTCCCTCTGTCTGTCTCTTTCCCTGCCCCTCTCCCTTCCTGGTTGCTGGAACTTTGCCTGCCTCCAGGTCCAGGGCTGGCCCTATGGCAACCACTCAACCCCGACAATTATTGGTGGCCTGCCGTGTTTCTACCTACTTTGGATCCACTGAGTCTGCACCCACTGGCCTGTGCTCCTGCTCCCCTTTCTGCTTCTTCACAGTTATTTGAGGCTGAGGAGGGACTGACAGGTGAACTTTCACTTTATGCACTTGAGGTGAGATGGGCTGGGGTACCTTCTGGATAAATAATTATATCTTGATATAAAGCACTTACACACACACACACACACATGCATATATATATTGGAGTGTCACTGATTGTATTTCTCTAGATTACCTTACTTAACCCACAATCCAATTGCCGTTGAGTGCATTCCACGTCCTGGAGAGCACCCGTGCATTACAGACCACCTGTGCTACATAGGGTTTTCACGACTAAGTCTTTTTTTTTAATTAATATTTTAATTTTTTATTTTTCTTTTCTTTTCATTTTTTACATTTTATTAGGGGCTCATACAACTCTTATCACAATCTACACATATACATACATCAATTGTATAAAGCACATCTGCACATTCTTTGCCCTGATCACTCTCAAAGCATTTGCTCTCCACTTTGTTTGGAAGAAGATTGCCAGGCCTTTCTTCCGGGGTACCTCTGAGGATCCTCACATCAACAACTGTTAGGTTAGCACTAAGTGTTTGCTCAACCCAGGGCTTCTTCATTAAAATAAATTTCATTATCCGTATGAAGCATGAAACATTTAATTTTTATATTTAGGCTGAAATTAATGCTTTATTAATTTTATTATCAATTAATAATTTTATCACCACTAGTAACTGGAACCCTTGTGGTGTAGTGGTTACGCGTTGGGGTGTTTGTGGCTAACCACACACCTCGTGTGTAACCACAAGGTCAGCAATTTTAAACCCATAGTTGCTCCCTGGGCAAAAGATGGGGTTTTCTCTTGCCGTAAAGAGCCACAGTCTTGGAAACTCACAGGGAAATTGTGTCCTCTTCTATAGGGCTGCTTTGAGTCAGCATTGACTCTAATGGTAATGAATTTGGTTTGGGTTTATTTCAGATTAAAAAAAAGATTCTGTTTGTGTGACTTTTTATAATAGTGGTCTCATACTGAGGTAGTTTGTTTATTATGACAACCTGGCTGATAAACACATGTGGGGTTAATTGAAGGGTGGAGGAATAAATGGCTCAGTGAGCCTTGCCTTTCTGATTCTTGGGTCTCTTGCTTTATGATGGTCAAACCAGGGTGCAGCTGCCTTAGCCAGTTCCCTGATTCAGCTGGCAAGGCTCACTTCCTGCAAGACATCGCTGAGGAGAAGCCACATGGACCTACCCTGATGCAAACCTGGGTGCTGGAGCAGCCGTGTGGAGACCCCTGCCAGCGCTGAGATGCTTACATGTTCACTGACTTGGCTTTCTTTCTGCAGTAGGCATTATTGTGTCTGTTTTGTGAGATGGAGGAAGACTTTGTGGATTAGTGTTGGACATATGGGTTAGTGGGTTCATGTTGGACTTGCGGGCTTGGGCAGCACTGGGTTTGGATGTTTTCTTGATGCGCACTTAACCTTTATATAAAACTCTTGTACACGGATTTCTGTGGATTTGTTTCTCTAAAGTACCCAGGCTAATACACATACTCAAAAAAAATAGTTATCCTTTTGTGGTTGGCTTACTTAAATCAGCATAATATCCTCCAGATTTATCTATACTATGAGATGTTTTGCAGACTCATCATCAATCTTCAATGTTTCATAGTCCATTCTGTTATGTATCATAGATTGTCTATCCACTCTTCCATTCATGGGCATACAGGTTGTTTCCATCGTTTTGCTATTGTAAATTCTGCACATATATTTATTTGTATCATGGGACTTATTTCCTTAGGATATGCAGCAGACACTGGGTCAGGGCAGTGATGAATGCGCTCTTTTATCCACAGTCACTGTAACTGTATGACCTTTGGAAACTGAGATTCTTGGGCTGAGCACTTAATTGGCCGATCTATGTTTCCTGGCCCACAAAGCATGAGCTGAGAATCTTCTGGTTGAGATTTAGTGTAGTGGGTGTCTCTAGGTACTTAATTTGGGGAGCTGGACTCTCTAACCCACAAAGCTTGTGCTAAAAGCCTTCAAGTTGAGGCTTAAAGCATAATCGTGTGCTCTTCAGACATTTATTAGCAGCCCTGAAAGAACTTTGTGACATGTCCTGACTGAACCACTGCATCCAAAGCATTTTCACCTGAATTGCAATCTGTTAACTTCCACAGCAGACCCTGTAATTGTGAGCATTTTCCAGGTGTTCTGTGTGGCCATTTCCGTGAACTATTAGAAGCTAGCTATAAAAAATACTGGACCCCAACTATACAAAGATGAGGCTTTCTCTTCCCATAAAGAGTTAGTCTTGGAGACCCACAAGAATGGATCGACCCTGTCTTTGGGGGGGCACAATTGTTTGCCATTGAATCTGTGGCAGTGAGTTGAGCTAGAAAAGTAGAGAATATTATATGAGAATATTATATGGAATTACTAGGATGTACATGGTCTTTCTCTTTCTAACATATTAACGAAGCACCGTACTTTTTTCCATAGTGGTGGCTGTGTTGTCTTCCTATTCTCTACTTGATCTCTAGGTTCTAGTATCTATTGCAATAGCTACCTAGGACACACAGACAAAATTCACGATTAAGGGTTTATTAAGGAAGTCTACAAATTGGAATGCCACTAAGAAATGCTCAGGGTTGATTTGGTTATCAGAACATGCTACAAAGTTCTTTCAGTTTTGTAGTAAATAACCACAGGGACCTACAAGTCTGTTATAAATCTCAACACACAGGCATGGAGCGCCAACTAACGTGGATCAGCAAATCCAGCTCCCTGAGTTAAGTGCCCAGCGGCACCCCACTCCAGTCCACCTCAGGCCAAAGGCACTCAGCTCTACTTCCAAGGGTCAGAAGCCCAACTTCCCAATTCAGTGCCTGGAAGCACCCCACTTTTCAATCCAGCCTCTTGCACAAAAGCACTCAGATTTCCTTGCTCGGTAGATAGAGAAGTCCATCATTCTGGTCCTTGCTCTGACTCCAGATACTTCCTGCTACGGCTCCTCTCTTATTACAACTGTCTTTAGGATCCATCCGGTTCACTGGCCTGGAATCTCAGGTCCATAGGACATGCTCCCCTCCTGGCTCTGGCTGGTAATGTTGCTTCTCAGCAGGCTCACTTTATACAAGCCGGGATGGCATTGCAGGGGATCCCGTTCATAATTTTCACAGATGAATTCTATGAGAATCTTCCCCGACTCTCTTCCAGACCCAGGCTGACAAAGGTCATTTGGTGGGAGTTCAAGACTTTGGCTAGAAAAGCAACATAAAATAATTCACCATCCCAGGAGTTGTACCATATTACAGTCGCACCAGCAGTATATGAAGGTTCCCGTCTCTGCACAATTTCTAGCATGTGTGGTTTTCTGTTTTTTTGGTGTTTGTTGGAGTTTAAGTTTACTATTAATATTGGATGAGGTGAAACCTCCTTGTTTTGACGCGCATCATTCTAATGGCTAGTGTGCAGGTCTATGTCTTCATATGTGTTTTGGTCACCTCAATATTCTTTAGGGTAATGTCTGTTCACATCATTTGCCCATTTTTACATGAGTTACTTATATCTTAGTTGGTGCAGTTGTTGGTGTTGTCTTGGTATAGCAGTTTTCTATACACTTAAGAGATTAATCTCACAGGATATGTCCAGACCATGTTTTTGTTCTTGACAAAAACAATACTGATACTTTCTGTGGAAACTAGCCATAAACAAATTACATGGAAGACATTCTAGCTGACCCTGGACTCTGCATTTGGTTAGTTACTGGACGGTGGACCGCTGGAATGCACCGGCTGCTCTGCAGGAGAAAGATGAGGGAATGTGTCTCTGGGAAGATGCACAGCTTCAGAGACCCTCTCCAGGAAATGTCACAGATAACAGACAGGTCCAATACCTAATGGACTGTGTCCTTCAAAAACAGGTGATTCTAAGGGTTCTGGCAATTGTATAACGATGTAATTTGGAAGATATGGAAGAATGGCATCCTCCATTGTGATGTAGTCTGATGTGATAAGAACATCAACTGTTAAGGGACCGGGGTAGGATGTAATGCCGTTAACCTGGTCACACCCTGATGAGATGTGATATATAGTAAAAGTTTTCCTGGGGTGTGGCCTAGATCACTTTTTACATTATAGAGGCAAGAGGACAGGGACATGAACAGAGAAGATCCTTTGGATCAGAGAACCCGATCTGAGAACCCTCTAAACCAAGGGGGTGAGGGGTGGGGCGGATTAGTATCAAGACACATGACAAGTTCTGGGGAGCCCAGGACTGCAGATGATGAAGAGAGGTGAAGATCTTCGTGCAGAGCTGGGAGAAAAATGTTTCTCCTGGGCCTGACATACTGAATTCGGACTCCAAGCCTGCTAAACTGTGAGAGGATAAATGTTTGTTTGTTAAAAACAACCCACTTGGGGGATTTCTGTCATAACTGCCGTAAACTACTTAGACAGTTGCCTAATTAGAAAAAAATATTCTGAATTGATTCAATAAATTTGTCAACAAAAGGTAGTTATGATAATACATTTCACTCCAGTGGAAAACAGCACCAGAGTGAGAGCTCAGGGATTCACTAACCAGAGTAAGTCAGGGAAGCACTGGGAATGGAGTAGACAGATTCGCCGACATGTTAAAATGATTCAACAACTGAAGATTCATCTTTTTCTCCCTCTGAAAATTAAACAGAGTTAAACTGCCAGTCAACAAAATAAGCACGTTCTTACATGTGTTTACCTCCCTATCCATGGTGGACTATTGCACACTTTCACCACATCAAAGATTCGACTTCGAGAAATGATCAGAAACTGTCCCTCTCACAAACCCCACTGCACATTCCTATAGAATCAAAGCCTTTGTTAAAAATTCCAATCCCTGACAGAGATGGAGGAATCAGTTAGCAAAGTCTCATGGGTTTATATATGCTTCCTTGTTAATCTGTAGTGAACCAATACACATGACTTTCCCCATACCCTGTAGTGAAAACCATGCTAAATTGTCCACTGCAGATTAGTAAATCAGGCCATATTTACCTTGCTTATTGGATAATCTGCTGCTGATATTTCAATGGTATGAAAATGCAACCATGGAGAAGAGAAGATAAATCAGAGAAACAAGATTCATTGTGAAGTTGAGGGGGTACAAATACTCCTAACAAAAGGCAAAAGTCACAGCAAGTACTACAAAGTCCCTTACTCCCCATCCCAGACTATTGGCATTGGTCTTCACTGAACTAAGGAGTGACTGTCTATCGGCAGCATCTTTGTATTGTTCCTGTTTGTGTTTTGCCCTGAAGATGGAGAGCTTCCCCTTGCTGAAAGCCAGGCACTGTCTGTATTAAGCAGCTTCTTAGTGATCCAAATATGACCTAGTTAAACAAGAAGCAAGGCCCAAGAAGCTGTACAGTTTACACACAGTTATATGGTCAAGAGACTACATTTGATAGACCTCGAAATGCAGCCACAGTTCCAGAAGTCATCACTACATTTACCATCTTGTGAAATCAGATCCAGAACTCTGTACACTGCTAAAGCCAAAGATTCTGTGTCTGGTCTCCTCTTCGGTTAATTATCCTAGTCCTGCGTGGCTTCTTCAAAGGGAAGGAAATCAAATGCAGATTGGGCATTGTGTGATTTGCAAAAGACTGGAAAGACTCACAGGATGCAAAACAGAGAGACAGTAGCTGCTTTGACCTTTAGGAATTTCCGACTGCTCTTTTCATATCCATTGACATCAGTCACGAAGCCATTTCAGTAATTATGCCTCAAACCCACTGTATATGCATTTTTGGATCATTGCATTTACTAAAAAAAATTTGCGTAAAAAATGAAATCCATATTTACTTACAGGACTTTTGATTTAGGACAAGTATCTCAGAAATTTTACTACACACCATTTATATTGATTTCAATATGTTCAATTTTCTAGTACCTATTTAACACAGTTCAAGTTTTGTTTTTGTTTTTCAAGCATAGTAACTATAGCATCTGGATTCAAATAACTAGGGGGAGGGAGAATCGGATCAATGATTTGGAGTTCAAAAATGCAGATCCTGCAAACTTACAAATGAACAGAAGGTATATGCTTGATATGACTAGATAATACAAATATAAAAGGATTATCAAAAAACCTCATTAATAGAATTAGAATACAGGATATATAAACCTGGTACCCACTTTAGAACTTACAAAAGAAAATCCCCAGAAGATGAGGGGAAAAAAAACAACAGCCCTCTTCTTTTAACCACATTACATTTGCTCCTGACAGTTAAACGAGTTCCTACCTAGAATTAAACCCACAACCATCTCGCCAATAGAGATCTATTGTTCTTGAAATTTATGCTTCAAGATTGTTCTTGCCCAGACAGCATCTTTTTTTGTTCTTGGATGCATGCAAGGCACATTATAAAGCACTGTGCCATTGTGGAATATCTCTATGCCCAGTTCAACGGTTCTTTCTTTCCTCAGTAATCCGTCTTGGTTATGTACAAATAGGGTGACCATCAAAGGGATAATAAATGGCCTCTGTCGCTGGGGTGTGTAATATGTACAGTGGGAATTGATTTGTTGGTTATGAAGGAAGCCAGAGCGCACACAGATCACTGCAAAATCACATTGAGCCCAGCAACGAATCTATGGTTCAGGCAGGCGCTCCTCCATCGCTCACAGGCCTGCGAGAACCAGGGGCTAAGAAGAACGGTGAGGTCATCCAGGATTCAGCTATTAAATGAAACCTATTTCTCTGAACTTCAGCACATTTCATATGACACACATATATCCCTCTTCAATTTCCAAGTTTTATAGCGACCTGAAATCAAACAAGATTTCCGTGATCCATCAGTGGAATAATAATAATAGAGTAGTCCCAGATTGCTTTGAACGAAGTATGGAATGCATTCTTAAACTCACTTGGTAGTGAAAAGGAGTCCGGAGTAAATAGCGTGTAATCAAGACCCATTCTTCATCAGGTGTGTATGACAGTCCTTTTTAGAAAGTTACCAACAATGGATAGCAACCTAATCACCACAGTATCTTCCTCTGACATGACGAAGCCACATACTAGATGTCGCTTTTGAAAATAAAATTAAATTGGCGTCCATTGCCATCACCCGTAAGTCGCTATTTTTCCTTAGTATTTCTTAATGTTGACACATTTCATTTATCAGCAGGCTTTGGAACACGGGTCTCCTCTATGACTCGGAAGCTCCCTAAAACTTAAAATCCAACATGTGTGGGGACGGGTGGCATTATCCTCAAGGTGTAAAGAACATAGTCGTAGGTTATGCCATGTCAACATTAGGTACGACAACATTTCCTTGTAAAGTTTTACAGGAATTGAACTGAAACACAAAGAAGTTAGGTGACTGCTCAGCCCAGTCTGCATCAAAAGTTTTCAAACGAATTTCAGGACTCATCTGAGTTCCTACAGAATGGTTTTAGTAACTCACCTCAGGACCATTAGGTGCTAGACTACTTTAAAGTAAGTCTCTGTCCCTGAAACACCCAAGACGGAGTGTTTCTTCCTTTGGAGAAGTGAAGTGGATTGGGTATAGTTCATTGATTCCACAGATCATTATTAAATAGATCAGATCATGGGATGGTATCCTTTCAAAGATGTTGATGTCCTAATCCCCCAGATGTGTGCCTATCTTAAATTACACGGGGAAATTAAGCCTTATCATAACCCTTGGGATATTGAGTGAATGCATACATTTTCTTCTCCTGAGCTTACACCCAGCCATCAGGAGGAGACCTATGTAAATGCTTGAAACAGAAGCAACGAGCTTGTTCTGGAAATTGCCTCTTTGGAGTAGAATACAGTGATGTCTTCTGGAAGCACAATTTTCTAAAAGGTTTGTCTATTGTCTTTTCCTCCCAGCTAAGGCATGTAAGCATATTTCTGGGTTCCCAGGAAGTATTTGGAAGTTGCCGTTCTCAGCATGATTCCATGTTCACAAAGATACCTCATTTTTAGGAACTTTAAATTGGGTTCAGCTGTCAAGAAATCTAGAAGGGTCCGGGGTCCAGAAAGATACATATGTCAGGTAATTTTACTTCCCAGTGTCAAAAATGTCCAACCTAATATGACCCCAGAATGCTGAGAAATATGTGTGCTCCATAGCAGCCCACTCCAAAGTCCCAAGGTGCCCGTGTCCTACATAAGATGCATCAAAATTTATAGCAAAATTTCAGCAGTGCCCCTTGATTCAACATGCTGAATGAAAATACATGGCGTCAATTTAAATATCATAATGAAACAGAAGACCTATCGGTGTCTGTGGAGAAACTTTAAGGCGTGTCTTGAAGGGGGAGATGTCTCAAAGGTTAACAAATGCCAGAGCCTCTTCCTGAGTGAGCCTGATAAATCCATGCCTCCTCACTGAGATATCTTGTCCTCTCTGCTGACGTCCCACCGCTTGTCTGTCAGTTAGTCACACTGGTGTGGCTTGTGTGTTGCTGTGATGCTGGAAGCTACGTCACTGGCAAGTCAAATGCCAGCAGGGTTACCCAGAGTGTAAAGGTTTCAGTGGAGTTTCCAGACTATGAGTAGACAAGGAAGAAGGACTTCACTCCCCACTTTAGAGGGAGAGTGACTTTAAAGACCTTGTAGACAGCTTCAAATCCTCAAAGCCTAAACAAAGCAAGAAGAACCTTGTCAGGGAAACTGCCAATCAATGGACCCCTCAGGTCCACGGGCATGTGATACGAGGAGATAACTTCTTAAGGGGAGTTGACCATAGTGACATGAACTTGATAAAGTCTGTGGGAGGGAAGCCTTTGGGATTTCATTTCCAAGATAAAGAAAAATAGCTGGAAAATCTGTTGAAGATAGAAACTTGGAATGGGCAAGGAATGCATTTAGGAAAATGGGAGTGCTCAAAAATGAAATGGGATGCATGAAGATTGATATCCTAGGTATTAGTGAATTGAAATGGACTGACAATGGCTATTTTGAATCAGAAGAGTATATGATTTACTATGCTTGGGATAACACAATCAAAAGAAATGGCGTGGCATTCATTGTCAGGAAAGATCTTGCTAAATCCATCACGAAGTACAATGATATCTGTGATCAGATTATATCTATCTGCCTTCAAAGAAATCCAATAAATACGATTGTTCAACTTTAGGCATCAACCAAAAAAACTAATGGTGAAGAATTCAACCAAAAAAAAAAAAAAAGCTAATGATGAAGAAATGGAAGAATTCAACCAATGACTTCAGTTGGAAATTGATCAAGCATGTGATCAAGATGCATTTATTGGTGTTTGGCATGCAAAAGTGGAAAACTAAGAGGAAGAAACAGTAGTGGGAAAATATGGTCTTGGTGATAAAAATAAAGTGATAGAAATAAAACCGGAGATCTCATGACCGAATCTGCAAAATCAATCACTTGTTTATAGCAAAGACACCTTTCCAACAACACAAAAGGTGATTTTATACATGGAATTCCCCAGATGGAATACACAGAAATCAAACTGTGACACCATGGAAATGGAGAAGCTCAATATCAGCAGTCAAAACCAGACCAGGATCTAACTGTGGAACAGACCATCAATTGCTCAGATACAAGTACAGGATAAAACTCAAGAAAATAAAAACAAGTCCACAGGAGCCAAAATACAACCTTGAGTTAATTCCACCTGAATTTTGAGAACATCTCATGAACAAATGTGATGCATTGAACACTAATGAGAGAAGATCTGATGAGCTGTGGGAGAACATCATTCATAAAGAAAGCAACGGTCATTAAAAAGACAAGAAAGAAAGAAAATACAAAAGTGGGCATCAGAAGTGACTCTGAAACTTGCTATAAACTGTAGAGTGGCTAAAACTAATGGAAGAAAGGATGAAATCAAGAAGCTAAATAGAACATTTAAAAGAGCAGCGTGATAGGAGAAAGCCAAATATTATAAGGAAATGTGCAAAGACCTAGAATCAGAAAACCAAAAGGGAAGAACATTCTTGCCATATCCAAAACTGAAATAATTTAAAACCCAAGCCTAGAATGGCAATTTTGAAAGATTCTATAGGGAAAAATATTGGATGACACAGGAAGTGTCCAGGAAATATGGAGAGAATACACAGAGTCACAGAAAGAGCGAGTTGACAGTCCATGATTCAAGGAGGTAACCTATGAGTAGGAACTGGTGATGCTGAAGGAAGAAGTTCAAACTGCACTGATTGTATTAGCCAGAAACAAAGCTCCAGGAATTGATGGAATAACCACTGAAATGTATCAGGAAGCTGAAGAAGCACTGGACTCACTCACTCGCCTATGCCAGGAAATTTGGAAGACCGCTACCTGGCCAACTGACTGGGAGAGATCCATAGTGTGCCCATGCCATGAAAAGTGAGCTAACAGAATGTTCAAATTATAGAATGATATTGATATCACACACAAGTAAAATTTTCTTTAATATTATCCAATAATGGTTGCAGCAGTGCATCGATAGGGAACTGCCAGAAGTCCAGGTCAGATTCCGAAGAGGACACGAAACAAGGGATATGAAACATTGCTGGTGCCAGGTGGATCTTGGCTCAAAGAAAGATGTGTATTTGTGTTGAATTGACTATGCAAAGGCGTTCTACTTTGTGGACCCTAATAAACTGTGGGTAACCTTGAGAAGAATGGGAATCCCCAAACACTTCATTGTGCTCATTGGAAACTTGTAAATGGATGAAGAAGCAGTTGTGTGAACAGAACAAGGAGATACTACATGGTTTAAAATCCTATCACCATATTGTTCAATTTATATGTCAAGCAAATCATCAGGGAAGCTGGATTATTGGAAGAACGGGACATCAGGAAGGGAGAAAGGCTTATTGCAAAGCTGTAGTGTGCAGATGACACAATTTTGCTTGCTGGAAGTGAGAAGGCACCAAAGCACTTGCTGAAGAAGATCATGAATGGCAGCTTCTGGTATATAGATTACAACTCAATATAAGGTAAGCAAAATCCCCACAACTGGATCAATAGGTAACATCTGGATAATTGGAAAAAGGTTGAAGTCAAGGACTTTGTCTTGCTTGGATCCACAATCAATGCTAATGAAATCAACAGTCAAGAGGTTAAGGGCTGCATTAGGTAAATCTTCTGCACAAGACCTCTTTTGGGTGTTGAAGAGCAAGCATGCTAATTTGAAAACCATGTCGCACTTTGGGCAAGCCATGATATTCTCCATTGCATCTTATGCATGTGCAGGTTGGACCCTGAATCTGGAAAACCATCGAAACACAGAATTTGAATTGTGGTCAACAGAGCAAAATCACTCTGCATTGGAAGAAGTAAGGCCAGCGTGCTCTTTATAGGCGAGGACAGAAGGACTTTGTCTTACATACTTTGCATGTCTTGTCCAGAGAGACTGGTGCCTGCAGAAGGACATCATATTGGGAAAGTGGAGCGGTGACAAAGAGGAAGGTCTTCGATGAGATGTATTGATACAGTGGCTGCAACAATGGGCTCAGCACTAGAAACAGTTGTGACAGAGGTACCAAGTCTATATTTTGGGGGTGTTGCGGGAGGAAGCAGGTAGAGGGGACATCATCCAAAAAGTAGATAGGACTATGACTTAGAAGATCCACCAGGGCATCTCACCCAGGAGAAGGTGGTCTTTGCTGTTATAATAACCCAAAGGGTGCCACAGACACCCAGCTCCCTGAAATATGTATGATAATTCCGGGCCATGAGCGCTCTCACACCCAGAATATCAACAGTGGCCTTTTGGAGGAACATGGACATAGACTAGTTAAGTGGCAGAGATAAACGGATGGATTGAGAGATATCTGACACAACTTCACGTGCCTTGGAGACTTTGATTATTTGGACTGCAAGAAAAGAAAAATTCAAAGATCACTTCAATATTTCAGGCTAAAATAGCTCATTCATTGGTGAGTGAGTTAGGAAACCTGTAAGATAAAAGCATGAAGAGGGATAAACAAGGGGAACGATACGCTCATACTACCTGGGTTATGGGAAATATCTATGATTATACCTGTGAGACATTTATCCATAATCAGCTGGCTTTCTGGAAGCAAAGTTCGAGAGAGGTGTGAAAGGGACATAGAAATTTGAGCCCAACAGCGTCAATATTACCAACATAAAGAAAAGCCATGATCATGGATGCATTCCATTGTCAACAGACACGATTTGTGCCAATTAAATGAGTCCTATACAATCGTACAAATGCTGATGACGCAGATTGAAATACACGAAATAAACGTTATCCTCGAATGGACTTTTCTGTATCTGCACTGCAATGTAAATGCAGGCACTGCTGACTCCATGCCTAACCCTGTGTCTCCATTTACTTTTCTGGAAAAAACAGTCATGGATAAGAGTTTTTAAGGCAATGACCATTTGGGGGATATATGATAATGACTGATGTGATGATCATAGCTGTAATTTACTGAAGGACAACTAGGTGGTACAGTGAGTTACTCACTGGGCTACCAACAGCGCATTTGGAGGATGGAACCCACCAGGTACGCTGAGGGAGGAAGATGAGGATATCCGCTATGGGAGGATTTACGGCCTTGGGAACCTCCTGGGAGCGCTATATGTCTGCTAGGGTCATGGTGAATTGGAATTGGCTCAAAGGCAGTGGACTTAGAATTTACTTAACAACTGTGCACTGGGGGCTTTTCATACATCCTGTGGAGTTTACACTGCACATGTGGAAGACACGTCTGTGTACACATTTAATAAATGAGGAGAGGAAAATTTAGGAAGTTCAAAGTACTGGCTTAGGAACTATTATGAAAATGAGCTAGGATCCGAATTTAAATTTGAATTTGATTTTTGTCTGGTTCCCAAGCATGTGTTCTTTCTATAATCTGCACTGGTGGGGGGAGTGATTTTCATCTCATGCACTGGAGCTCTATGGGGATTCAGTTCCGATGCAACCTGATGTTTAGAAGCTAGCATGGCTATTTGCCCATGGAGACAGGAAGTATTCATCTCCTTCACTGCTATATACAGTGCTGAAAGACGGTGTCTTGTGTATACCAGAATTGTAGTTACCAATTAATTCCAACTTATGACAACATGTGTTTATCAGAGTAGAACTGCACTCCTTTCGTTGGGTTTTCAGTGGTTGTAATATATACATAGTTGTCAGTCCTCCTTCGAAGTCTCCTCTGAGTACACTTGATCCTTCAATTGGTAGCCCAGCATGTTAATTATTGTCACCAGCCAGGGACTGGTGCAGCACCTACTATTTTTACTTAAAAAACCAAAAAAGCTCAATGATTAAAATGTTCACAATGAGTACATGTTTAAGTAGTCTTAGTTAAAACTATGATTTGCTTCCATCAGTCGGCCTATTCCTTTATCTTCCCCCATTTCAGTATTCTTCCAGGCTATTATGCATTGTGTTTTCTCATGGATATAAGTTAAAGTTCTAACCCTGGGACCTGGGACCATGACCTTATGGGGAATCAGGGCCTTTAAAGATGTTATCGGTGAAATCGGGGGCCACACTAAAGCACAGAAGGTTCTAAGTGCATCTGAGATATAGGAAGAATCCTATAACACCGCATCTGCAAGTCAAGGCGCTCCTGGAGGTACCGGAAGCTTGAAGAGAGGCAGAAATGAGATTTTCCCCTTGGAACCAAAAGGAATCAACACGGAAGATAGCCTTGTCTCAGGTGTTCAGGTTCCAGAACGGAGACAACTTCACTTTCCATTGTTCAAGGCTGCTCACACAGTGAGCCCAACCCATGCGAACATATCTGCTTGGTCCCTAAAACATTTGCTACGTGTCATTAGGGTTTCTATGTGGCAGCTGAGCAAAGTCTAATAGCTATCCACCTGTATATCAGAGGATCAGTAGTGATTTGGCTGATGCCAACCCACAGAGCAAGTTCATTGCAAGGTCTAAGAATTTTTCTTTGTTTCTTTGATTTTTAAAAAGAGGCAAAATATGTCAGGATAAAAAAGCATTTATTTGAAAAGAGAGGATATTAGTAAAACTAAATGATTAGCTGTGTGCTGACTACTTAATTACTATAGGTTATAGTAAATGACATCCATTTTATTTTTAACCAAAGTTACTACAGCTCAAATTTTCTATGGCTTTGTCTTTATTGTCTCAAATATTTGGGGTATGAATATAATTTTTTCCAACATTATTTGTACATAGACTTTTGCCCAAGTATTCTGAATAAAATGTTTGCTTTTATGCTTTAGTAAACTTGGTAAGAGAAAAACCCCATGAATTTTCTTGATTTCAGAATTTTTCAACTGGAATTGTAGTTCATTGGTCATTTTTTTAAAATACTTTTATTGTGGGCTCTTACATCTCTTATCACAATCCATATATTCCTCAAATGTGTCCAGCGCATTTGCTCATATGCCACCATCATCATTTTCAAAGCATTGTCTTCCAACTTGAGCCCTGGATGTCAGCCCCCCATTTCTTCCCCTTCCTTCCTCAGACCTCCCTCCCTCAGGAACCTTTGATAAGTTATAGATTATTTTTTTCCATATCTTACATCATCCTCCATCGCCCTTCACTTTTCCATTATTTGTCCCCCTGGGAGGAGGTTCTAGATTGATCCTGTGATAAATTCTCCCTTTCTCCCCCCCCCCCCCAGTAATCCCCCTGGTATCTCTGCTCTCCTTGTTGGCCCTGAGGGGTTTAACTATCCTGGAATCCCTGTGTTGTGGGCTCTTATCCATAGCAGTGTATATGCTCTGGTCTCATCTGACGTGTAAGTAGAATTGAGGTCATGATAGTGGGGTGAAGGAAGCGCCAAAGAGCTAGAGGAAAGTTGTGTGTTTCATTGGTCAATTTTGTTATAACACATTTTAGTGAAGTACATTATAACTTTTAACAGATTTAATTTAATTTACAATAAATGCTTCTAATTAAGTTAAAAGATCTTCAAAATTGCTAACTCTTAAGGGTAATATCACCACTGCTGCAAGTGAAATAATTGATCATTCCCACTGAGGCACAAAGGTATGAAAGTTCTAATGAGAAACAGGGATTGAAGTGCTAGGACGGAGTCCAAAGAGACTCCCAAGCTCTTCAGGCTGTTATTTCCAGGGAGCATCTCTGAATAGGAGTAATGCCATTCTTTTTGGAGGGGGTGTGGTGGTCAGAGGGTTGGGTAGTGATGGTGGTGACAGTGGCATGGCCAGATGAAATGTTATCCGCAAATATCAAAAGAATATTAAAAGCAAACACAAAAAAAGATACTATTCCTCGCAGCAAAGGTGTCCAAAGTGGTTTCGCCTATGTGAATGTGCTCTTTGAACGCCTTTGTTTTTCCTTTGCAAACAGCATTTTCTTTAATATCTAGTGATCTCAAATACCTAATGTAGTGTGTATCTCTTTTTACATTTTTTCTTCCCCAGACATATTGGCTAAGAGAACAAGAATAGGTAGATCTGGGGGCAGCAAGTTAAGATAATTAAAATATACGAGTTTCAAAGACAACCAAACTACAGCAGCAGAGCAGGAAATAGCAATGTATGAGTCTCATTACAGTTGTTATTGAAATGTGTATAGAAAGTCACTTACCTTGGCAGCCACTCTATTAGTAAGAACAAGAACATTTTCTTGGCTTATATTTGCCTGGCCTCCTTAGTGAAAATGTTTACAAAGCACCTCACTTTGGAACAGAGTTGAATACTTTATACATAATGGAAGCTTTATTAATAACTGAGAGAACAATATAAAAACAGTTAGCTTTAAAAAATGCTGGCTTTAACGAGTTGTTTAGGAATGTCATCAGGAGCCTACTAAGATATTTGTTGCCAAATGTAATTGAAGGATAAGGGGAAGTGGAGGTACAAACAGCCTGGGAGCAGACATGTCAATGGGAATCTGTTTCCTCTATTTGCCAGTGTGGTTTTTTGTTTCGTTTTGTTTTTGCAAATTAATTTCTCTTTGTGGTCTCTTTGTATCCTTATGAGACACTGATATTTAAAGAAGAATCAGATGTCCAAGGATAAAGTATTTCTCAGCAGCTGCTAAGAGGGTGGAGGTCACTTTACCAGAGGATGGCCGTAAGATACGGAGTCAAAAGGTATTAAATGAGACAAAGATATTTAAAAACCAAAAGAGAAAAATGGCATCGAATTTGTCTCCACAATTGAAAACAAGGCATAACTTGAATGCAGTGTGATTCCAATAATATCTGTAAGGATGTTCAGCCCTCTAACCAGAAAAAAAAAGAGATCTAACTTATAATCATCTTTCTTTTTTTCTCCTAAAACCATGGTTTGAATCCTATACCCTAATAGTTGTTTGTCAGTAAGAAACCAGAAATAGAAATGTAGCCCCACCCATTGACAACATTGATCCCATTTTAAGAAAAAACAAAACAAAAAAACCTCACTGTCATCAAGAAGATTCCAGCACATAGAGAACCCCTAGCACAGAATAGAGTTTCTGAGATGGACTCTGTAGCAGTAGGAAACCTTATCATTTTCCAACAGAGGGCCTGCTGACCTCAAAGTGCCGACCTGGTGGCTATCAGCCCAATGCATCACCACTATGACACCTGGCTTCGATCCTGATCCTGTACAGGTATAATCGATGCAAAAGGGTCTAGTCTTTGATCCTCAGCAGTCTTGAGTTCCATATACCAATAACCAGTGGTGAGATTCAAATATGTTAACAACCAGTAACATTATAAGGATAAAAAGATATATCATAAATGAGTTTATGATTTCATACAATTAATATATAAGAACAACTGAAGGGGTTTGCCAAGCTAGAAGAAGATATAAGAGCTCTAAAATATTACTGCAAAAAAAATTAAATAATGCCTGACAAAAAAGAAAACTGCTATTTAGGATCTTTCCATATTGCTTCTTGATTGGTGTCCTCCTTTGATTATTCTTAGCTTTTATCTGAGCATCATTGTCTGTGTGGTTTGTCCTTAATCATCTGCAGGAGAAGGAACCCATTTCTTCAGAGGTAGGCCAGTTAGGTAACAGTCAGTGTGTTTGCCGTATCAAAAGCAGAGGATGTCTCCTCTCAACATATCATGTTTATCTTTAAGAAGCCCCTTTCCACTTGTGTTGAATCGACACCACTTGTTCTTACAATATTTTTAGCTCTTAGAACACTTCCAGGAATTGCATAATTCACTCATAATATCTCATGGGAATTTGGGGCTCAACACAAAGATAAAACAAATCCCAGCTTGTCACCCTCTGGCTGTTTGGTTTTTTTGATTTTTTTTGCTTTATGTTGTATGTTTGTTTACTGAAGTACCAAGTGCAAAGGAATCAAAATATAATGTTTCATTAAAAGTATATTAAGTTTTGTGATATGAATAAATAAATATTACAAGCATCGTTCCGTCTAATTTTTTATACCTATGGAGAATGAACATTATTACAGGTGCTTAAAATAGTCAGTTTGGCAGATGAACATTTAAAAAAAGTAAGGAAGGTAGATTATGTGATTTCCACATTGGGTCATTGCCCACCTTACAGAGAACCCAGATTTTAAGTACCATTTTAGCAACTGGTTCCCTGAACTCAACAAGAAATTAGTTATTGGCTCTGCCGAACCAGTGTGGATCAGCTGAATCCCACACTGCCACTAACTGATCCTATATAGGTAAATGTAAGGAGCCCTAGTAGCTAGTGCTACAGGTTGAACTGCTAACAACAAGGTCAGCAGTTCTAAACCACCCTCCACACTAAGAGAGAAAGAGGAAGCTTCCTACTTGGTAAAGAGTTACAGTCTCAGAAACACACGAGGGTATTTCAACCCTGCCCTGTAAGCTTGCTGAGTCAGAACTGACTCAATGGAAGTGAATTTGAGTTTGGAATGGAAGCCCAATGAAGCCCAATGAACTAGAGACATCGAGCGTGAGTTACAATATAATGTCGAGAAAACCCAAATCCTCGCAACTGGCCCAAAAGACAACCTCCTGATGGATGGAGTAAAGATAGAAGTGGTCAAGGATTTTATTTTACTTGGATCTACAATCAATGCATTGGTCAAGAAATGAAATGATATTTCATTGGGCAAACTTGCTTCACAAGAGCATTTTAAAGTATTCAAGAAGATGAGGATGAAGGTGCACGTGCCCAAAGCCAGGGTGTTTTCAGTAAATAAACAAGGAAACAAAGAAAAAAGACTGCATGTGAATTAGGGTGTTGAAAATACGGAACAAGTCTGACTTGGAGTCAGTATAGTCAAAATGTTCCTTAGACATAAGAATGGTATGATCTCATCTCAAGTACTTTGCATGTGTGGCACCAGGAGACACCAGTCCCTGGAAAAGGCCTTCGTGCATGCTAAAGAGTCACCAAAAAGCAAACCCTTCTTTAACTGGAGCAACACAGTGGCTGCAACCATGTGCTGAAACTTAACAATCATGAAGATGGTGCAGGACCAGGTCATGCTTCCTGCTGTAGAACACAGGATCACTGTGAGTCAGAATGAATTACCAGCATCAACAATATGACAAGCACATGGGCATGACACCACATTGTCTATTTTAATGTCAGGAGAATTGACTTTGAATGTCAGTGCTGTCACAGAGCAGCTCTGTGAACGTTACAGAAGTGCTTAATCTTCCTAACATCGTGTCTCTAAAATAAAGACATGTGGAGAAATTAAAGACAAAAGATGCACAAAACTATTAGTAGATAGTTAATATTAACTGACAAAATCATTTTTAATCACCACAAATAATCGCAGTAGTAACATTAGCTCTAGATCTGATAGTACTAATAATCTGAATTTTAGTCTCTTCTACCCAGTTGCTAACAAAGAAGTGTCACTGTTACAGAAATAAATTTGAAATATTTCTAATTATGCAGAATAACTATTAGTAATTATTAATACATATTTTATTTTAAACAACTAAAGAAAGACCTGAATATAGAGCAAACACACCTTCATAATACAGTCCAAAAAGTTTTAGTATCATATATTAATTTATTTTTCAATTTAATCCTGAGTTGTGATATTTAGTCACCTATTATAAAAAGTAATTTGTGTTGATAGCTCTGAGGAAATTTAGGAATTAAAGAGCTAATTAAATTTCTTCTGAGTGATTTTTTAGTCTCTGTATCAGTATATTCCTCTGTTCACACACATTTAAGCATCTACGAATGGATCAGTAATACGGAATATTTCTGAAAACTGGCTTGCCCTGATGCGTACTTTGACTAATCCTTTACCCTGAGCTAATAAGCCCAATGTTTAAGCAACATTCCAACAAAATCATATATCATGCACCTGGTAGAATGGAAGGAGACATCCAGAAGTTAAGATGAATATAAGAAATGAATGGGTGATGAAAATGAGCCTTTTTGGTTGTGGATGAGGGTCTTAAGAAAGTCTTCACTTTTTTTTTTAATTGTGATTTGGATGAAAGTGTACAGAATAAGTTGGCTTTCCATTTTTTTCATATGCATTCTGTTTGGGGACCCTGTTTGCAATCTCTTCAATATCACAATTCCATGTTCAATGTCCCAACTCCCACATCCTCCATGTTTATGAGTTCCCTTTAAGCTTCTTTCCAATCCCTTCTGACCTGGCTATATGTTGTCTTGTTTGCCTCCCATGGGTGATGATTCTAATAGCATACCTCCCTGGCAGTGGTGTTCACCTTACAGACAGATGTGCTGGTTGAGTGGTGGCAGCAAGTTCATTTCTAAGCTGGATGGGAGTCCATGCTCCTCTTAGGGCTTTCATGAGTCTCTAGCCTACTCTTTGTGTTCAGTCTTTACTTTCTAAAGGAACACATGCTCTACCAAACCTTTAATTAATGGCATTGCTTCTTGAAATAGCTTGACCTTCTCACAGCTATATTCAAATCATACTTCAGAATGTTCAAGAGCATGTTAGGAACTCCTTATAAGAAAGCCACATTTGGTACCCATTTATGAGACTACATATTTCAGTAATATGCAATCATTCTAAGCTATCATCCTGGTTCATCAGCCTCTACAACGATGACACCCCCCCAATAAAAAACCCAGGCATCCAGCTGCTGGCTCATCTCCCCAAAAACAGACCATTCGTGTATGCTGGATACAGGCCATCCCCCACTCTTAAAAATACGTTAACTCAGTGTTTCCCAAAGTGGGTGATACTGCCAACCTTGCGGGTAATGAAATGATCCAGCGGGGGGTGGGGGGCTGCAAAAACAGATGTGTACACTTTACCCTGGATTGTAGAACATAGTACAAAAATGGTTACATGTTGGGGGGCACTGAGTGTTTTCTTCCACTGAAAAATGAACCATAGGACAAAGGAGTCTGGAAGCCTATGTTTTAACTGATTGACTGCTCACGCCAAATCTCCAAATAGAGGAGGATAATACAATATTTGGCAAATCAGTGTGAATCATGGTTTATTCAAACAACCATTCAATCTTGATCATCACAATGATTTAAAAACATTTACCTTGATGATATCAGTCAAGTCCTCAAAAGCTAGAAGAACATTATGTTTTACTGGTTTCCATGCAATCCTTCAGTTGCATGGCCGAGGGGACAGAATGATTTATTTCCATGGTGACGGGACAGTTGCTGCTATGGTCTGTGTGTGGATTCATTATAAGGGACACGGTGCTTTTAAGGACTCGCAGTGCACATATTAGGAGCAGCAAATGGCATTTAGAGAAGATTCCATGAGATTCCCTAGCAAAGAGAGAGAGAGAGAGAGAGAGAGAGAGAGAGAATGTGCACGTCTATTTATCTGTGTGCCTGGATCGAATCACCCTGGAGAAACCACAGATATAGGACATAAAAATAAATTTTCTGTGAAACATTACTCCCCTGTGCTATTCTTCATAACTGTGGCATTGGTCATTAGGTCTATATTTATTTTTAAAAACCAAACTCAGTAGATAATTTAGAAGTGCAGTGTGCTAAATGAAAAGAGTGTGTTACATGACAAAAATGGAAGAAATGCTTAATATCTTCTAAACCATTTCTAAATGGAAGTGGTTTATACAAAATCAGAAAGTGATAACTTTATAAATGTGGGGACTTTGTAAAATGAGAAGACAATGCCATAACCTTTCGATAGGTCAACTTTGGATAGAATGCCTCTGTGGGGTCAAAGCCATGCTGGGAATTGGAATCAAGTGTTAAGACGTCAGAAGGTAAATACCACCTGGATCCAGTAGGGAAGAGTCACGGAGACGATCCCTACCCGAGATATCTGACTCGACCTTGTAGATTTTTTAAGTCCTTTCAGAAATCAATCCCTATTTATACAATTGTTTAGATTGCTTAAGAAAAATATAGCTCACAATTCAGCCTCCTAAAGCTAGGAGTACAGCTAAGATGGGTGGGAAAATCCTCTTATTTTCCTTCCCCGAGTGTTACTGTAGTGTGTTCATTTATTTTCAGAAAACGTCAGAATGAGGGCAGATTGCCAAGTTTGAGAATAGGGATGTCCTTGAAGACAGCCTCAACCAAAATAAACACAAAAACAAACATGTCTACAATTAAAAGACAGTACCACTGCATTATAATTAGTTGTCTCAGGAAGTGAAGATATTTTCAGTTAACTGAATGGGTGACAATCATTTGGATTATTGCTATACTTACGATGTCAGTGTGAAATGATCGCTCTAAGCACATAATTATAAATTCTGCATTCTTAAATGGCAAATATAACAAAGCCAAAGAGAGAGAATGCTTTTTACTGGAAGCAAAATTAAACGCTAGCCAACACCTGCAACACACATTTTTAAAATACAAGGGACAAATGAGGACTAGCCATGGAAAAACAAACATGGTCCTGATATTTACCCTTTTGCTGAGAATTATGAACAGGTCAAAAACTCATGGAAGACACCTGCTTGGGGACACATTTCAGAAGTAAATACACAAAGAAGGCTGACTACAGAGAATTCTATAGCACCTTAAAGACCTCTTCCTGGAAATCCGTGTTAATTATAGCATTTATGAAAATAGCATGGGTTAATTTCACACCTGCCATTAATCTTCCATGATTTCCTGGGATATGTTGTGATCACATTGTAGTCCTACAAGCCATTATTTTCCCCGTGTCAGTATTAATTGTAAGGGATTACCAAATAACAAGGGCCATTTGCTTATTCTGCCACTGTCTGCAAATGTGTCTCCCTGCCTCCAGTATAGGCTCTTATGTCCTCTGAGTCCTTGTGTCCCCAAGCAAGAGGAAAGCCCTTGAGATTCAGGTACGGCAGGTTTTTCCAACCCAAGTCATGCCACCTGGAGACTAATACCATCAAGCAGGAAGTTCTCCAGCTTCATAATTGTGGGAAAGGATGGTGTTTCCCTTTCCAAATAAGAGTGTGGCTGGACACCGTCAATATGCTTTTATTTACCACTTATGATTCGGCCCACACGACTTAAGACATGGAGCAAAATGAAGCAGAAATGCAGGGGTCTCAGCTTTTCTTGCCCCCCTTTCAGAGGAGAGAAGATAGATCATGGTGAATTATCTAATGATAAAGCCCTGAAAGTTTGGAGAGGGTCAGACCTGGTAGGTTTAAGGGACAGTGGCTGAGAAAGTGATTTCCAGGTAGACTTGAAAGGACTGATATGATGTGACTTGCCAAAGGCATAAGAATTTGAAAATTACAACAATTTCCAAGAGGAATCCAAGAAAAGAAAGTAGCAGCAACAAGACAGGTTTGCTGATACCCATCTTCCTTCATAGTGAGAAGAAATATTTGTTTTTTAATAGTTCTTGAATATTAAATTAAATTTTAAAGGACCCATTTCTCCTTTTATTCATAGTATCCTGAACTGTCTACTTTAAAAAATAAGATAAAATAACTTTCTTGTATGTAAAGAAGACACCATATTTTATAATGGGTCAAACGACTTGACTTTCAGAACTTTTAAACCCAGAGAACTAATTGTAAGGTGCATCCAAATGTATAACATTGAAGTTCTGTAGGCACTAGGGGAAAAAATATGAACTTCCTTTAAAGATAAGCTTTTCTTTGAAAATTTGGATTTAATGAACAAAGACACAGACAAATAAGTAAATATCCAGGCACACTAAATGTTGATCCCAAAAGGCATCATGTAAATGTATTCATATTCAGACCACACAGAAATGCACATGAGTGTGCAGTGAAGCTTTACCCCACAAGGCATATCAGTTGACTAATCTAAAATAATGACTCACAAATTGTGGTTACAATGTAAATACATGACACACAGCCAGCAGCATGCGAATCACTTGATGTAACCACAGTTCCTCTCTGCCGGAACTCTCAATAGTGAATATGTAGAAACAATACATGGATTTATCTTGTCGACGGTTTCTCTTCCTTTGTCAGAAGGCAGAGTGGAAAGGTCATGGTGTTAAACTTCAGAAGGTCATGGTATTAAACTCCAGCAGGGTCAGGTTGCAAATCAGCTAGGCACTGATCAAGCATCCAGTAGTGGGCAGATGATTTAACTGTTCCCACAGGAATAACACACCTCCTTAAAGGGATCTGGGAAGGAAAAATCTGGAGACAAACAAGACAAACCACTACACTGACTCAGAGGTAACCTCACTCTTGTGAACTTATTCAAAGGCATACTTATGCATCCATTTCATGAGCATTTATTGAGTGTCCACTACATGTCAAGAATACAAAGACGGGAGCATGGCAAATTGGTGGTATTCTGAAACCAGAGGTTAAAGAAAAGTTCTAGTTCTGTGTGCCACTTTTGGACAAGTTGGAAGACTCATGAACACGCCGCAATGTTTTCTTTCTTTGATCGATGTTTCAATGTATGGCAAATACTACAAGATGGGGAGCCTAGGTGGCATAGTGGGTTACTGGTTTGGGCTGCTAACCACAAGGTGAGTGGTTCAAAACCACTGGCCATCTGCCAAAAAAAGAGAGAACACTTTTTACTACCTAAAGACCGGATATTATTTTACCAACTTACCTAAGTGACCGGGTATTTTTTCGGCTGTTAGTTAGTTATTTTTTTTGGAATTAAACCATAAATGAGTTTACATCTCATCAACTTTTTATCATATCTATTTATAACTTTTAGTTTTTGAATATAAAACGTCTCACCTTATGAAACAATATTTTGCAATGTATGCGGAACGTTATTACTTTTAGGAACTAGCTTGTAAAAATAATCAACATCATCCATATTACTTTGAAAAATTAGAAGCATTAGGGCTAAGAATTTCTTCATGTCTTTTTGTGTAACGGGAGACCACTTGAGCGATTTAGGTGATGTTCTACATTTCCCGGAGGTTTGATCATGGTAAGTGCACAACTCCGTGCAAAACAATTCAAAAAACAGTAATTATTTGATTTAACCAAAATGCACTACATGCTAAATGAACAAAACCGGCACGAAGACAAATGAGTTTGATACACTCACTACTGACGTAAACACCTAAATAGTTGAAGTAGTTAAAATATATCCAATCAGATGGCATCTGAAGACAGTGTGTAGAAATCACGAGTTATCTCGTGATCCGTCCCTAACAGATGGCGTGCGAAACACGAGTAAACTCAGGATCCGTCTGCAATGTGTTAAAAAGTTACAGGCTCAAACTCACAGGAGGCAGGTCGACCCTGTCCTTGTCTGGTAGCTATGAGTTGGCATTGACTGGATGGCAGTGAGTCTTTGCTATCATAGGACGGATAACGCCCCAAATGTTAAGGCTTGATTTGGGCATTCCCACTTCTCAAGCCCCCAGATGTTGGCATTCCAGTCTCTGGTATGTGTGAGGGTGACCTTGTTTGTAAACAGAGTTAAGGAGAGCTCATACTATAGTCAGATGAGTCCTAATCCAATGTGAACGGTGGCCTTATGAAAGAGGAGAGGAGACTCAGAAAGAGACAGAGGAAGAATGGCTGTGTGAAGATGGGCCTGAAACCAAGCAATCCCTGGAGGTGCCTGCAGCTTGGCAGAAAAGGATGCTCCCCCTTGATCCATCAGAAGGAGATGGTCCTGCCTAATAGGCTGGTTGAAACTTCTTCCAGAACAAAGAACAACAGCTACAGGATGATAAACACAATCTTATAAGCCACCTTGTAGGTGGTATTTTGTCATGGTCACCACAAAAAGTAATAGAAACACGAGAAAAGCAGAAAACAAGAAAAGTTGTTGAAATTAAGATTCGACTTTCACTTCCAGGATGATGTGCACGTAAGTACACCATTAAGTACAGAATAAGAGATGAGAATTTAACTCAAACTATGATTGTTTTAAAATAACTGCTTTAAATATTAATTTAAAAGAAGTAATTATTAATACACTTATTTAGCCCGTAGGGTCCAATTCCTTTTAAATAAATTTGTCTTATAAACAAATAGGGTCGAGGGAGTTGCCTGGGGAATAAGAAGACCCTGGGGTAATAATTCCATTATATCCAATATTAAAAATATCTGTAAGAACCATGTCCAGTTGGCACTAGCCTAGGCACTATGGAGAGAATGAATAATGTGTTTCTTAAACCAAGGTGTTTTAAATAGCCATCGTTTTAATATTTTGAAGTTTCTTTCAGTACATGAAGCCATTGGGTGATTATTTTTATTCCTAGAATTGAACAACTGAGAATAAAGCTTGGACTTTTCCTGAAAGACTAAAACAGTGTCATTTAAATAAATATCAAACAATGTGATTCCCATGGGAAACTGAGGCCTGAGGTCTATTTGAATTCGCTTTCTTTTGCCCCCTTGTCCCCTAAAACATATAGAACATTCATAAGCACTGGCCCCCTGAAACATATGGAAACCATTTAGTTAAGAAGTGAGATTATTGCTCTTCTCTTCTGCCTTTTCCCAATTCATGAGAACCAATTCCCGAAATTCACCAGGCACCAAAGCTGGAATGGCAGCTCTGTGTCACAAGATGCCAACAAGCCTGCATTGAACTTTGGTCTTTGCATTCACAAGTGGGAAATGTTACCACAGTGACATTGCAGCTATGTAGAAGAGGGATGCATAAATGAGCCGTAACTAAAAGTGTCTGCTTCCCAGTGCAGGGCTTTCAGCACCGTATGAAAATTTAAAACATTAAAGCACAACTATGGAATATACATTCTTGTGAGTGCACCGAAGCAAAGGTCAACAACAAAATGCGAGAACGGTGCATTTGTGTGCAGCTGGGATGTAGGAACTGCTTGATTAGGAACCGGTGACAAACAACACACAAGGCAAAGCCTATATACCTTAGAAAGACTTGTGTTAGAAAGAAGGATATCTTGTTGCTAAAAAGGAATCCCTTCCTTTTAAATTTTATTTTATTTTTTAGGATGACCCTAAATGGAAATCTCAAAATGCAATGTCAATCAAAGACAAATAGGACAAGGGTCAAGTCCTCAGCCAAAGTCATGACCTTAACAGGTACAAGTACAGTGAAATGTATTTAAGATACTTCGGGGCACTTCTGTTTACTTACCTTTACGAACCTAGGGTCTCAGGAAGCGTGAAATACACACTGGACGTTCAAAAGTTAAGGGGCAAGGTAGGGTTACTAATGACAAAGTTGGACATGCAAGCCCATCCACTTCTCCCCAGGATAAAGCTGAGTCTACCCACTCTAGCAAAAATTCAGACTCAAAAACCCTGTATTGGCTCATTACGAATCAGAATAGACGTGACGGCAGTGGAGTTTGCTTCTGTTCTGTTCCGCAAAGACATGTTGATATTTTTTGTTGTTTTTTTTTTCTGTACTGGGTTGTCTAAGAACTACATTTTCCAGAATCTCCACCCCTACGTCATTTTGAGAATGATCCCAGCAGAGTGAAGCGTGAAGTTTTGCAGAGTCTAATACAGAGGCAAAATGGGAGGCCTTTGTTCAAGCAGAGGATGAACGTACTTTGAAAGGTAGCTAATATACAATGTTTTCCTCCCTCAGCAATCATGTTATCTTGATCTGTCCTTGTATGATTAGTATTTGCTGTTTCATTGCACATTTTCTTGGGCCTAAGGAACACTAGTGGCACAGTGAATCCTACCACGAATCTTTGGCAAGTTAAAGCTCTACCAGCCATTAAAATCGACCAACCATTCCGAGACAGAAAAGTGAGACTCTGCTGCCTGAAAGACTTACTGTGTCAGAAACCCCAGGTAGGCTCACGATTAGTTTGATTTGACCCAATCACAATACGCTTGGTTTGGGGTCTCTCTCTCTAGTCTATATACCATATATATTCAAGTATAGGCCGACCCGAATATCCGCCGATGTACCTTATTTTACCACAAAAACTGCATTAAAAATGTGCTGAAAAAACTTGGCGTCTACTCGAATACATACGTGTGTGTGTATTATCTTGGACATGGTGATTAATACTCCTTAGCTGCATGCCCACCAAGCTCCCATGGAATCCACCCTATTACACAGCTTACATGCATGTGCACCATTGATGGCCAGGGTCTTTCCTGACCCTATTGGCTTTTCTCAGGAAGCTAATCTTGATACCCCAATCCCACCAGAGAAGAGATCGCCAAGAAATGTCAACCTTTGTATCACAACACACCCTGCGCCTGAATGAGAGTGGGTAAATAGGATTTCCCCACCAAGTCTCTATTCTAATATGCTATAGTCCTGCCAATTTACACACACCCTTGCCCTGAGATCCCTATGCCCATGTCCATACTAGGGGTGGAGAGTATGCAGTCCCTTGAAAAATCACAAGTGCTAGAGACAGGACTGGACAACTAACAGCTCATACTAGAGAGACAGGGAGGTCATGGAAGCTGGGTTCATGTACAAGATGAGGTTCCAAATCCCTAGTATGTGCTGTATAGTACTAACAGACTTTATATATGAAACACAAAATGTAATCTAAAATTACCATGAATCTCAAGATGACAACTCCAGTGGACTCCATGCACAAAGGCCCCTTCAGAGGGTGGGTCCTCATATGATGTCATGGGTAATGTATCCCTCAAGCTCGTTCTGGACACAGTAGGTATCATACTGAGGCAGAATAGCTTTAAGCCCCCATGAAAATGTTTTGATTATGACTTATTTAAAAATGAGAAGAAATCAGTGAATAAAAACTAATAAACATTATAATGAATCTCCTGAATTACATGCATCTTTATAGCAATACAAGGAGCCCGGGTAGTGTAGTCGGTTATAGGAACTTCAAGGTCAGCAATTTGAAACCACCAACAGCTCCACAGAGAACAATGAGGCTTTCTACTCCTGTACAGAGTTACAGCCAGACACTCATAGGGACAGATCTACCCTGCCGTATTGGGTTCCGATGAATCAGAATTGACTCTATGACAGTAAATTTGGTTTGATAGCTATATAGCAATACAGTCATACATATAATTTTTAAGATTTAAAATTCATTAAATTTCAATGAAGGGGTGAAAGGCAAAAATCAAGAGTGCCTAGGGTCCAAAAATCATAATGTGGCCCTGGGCATTAAAGGACTTTTATAAAACTTAATAAGATTTTATAAGATTCAGTGCAATAGCAATTGCTTTCTAAAGGTTTTTGCACGTTTGTTCCTCTGCTGGTTAGACGTGGAGATGGGTGCTCACTGGGATCCATGTGGTCCTCCCTCTCCTCTGTGGGCTACATAGCTTTCCTCCCAGATTGCTGTCCCTAACAATCCACAGTACCCCAAGAGACTTGGTTACAAAACCATTCAGAAAAGCACTAGGGCCTCTGATTAATGATTTCCTCTCTGGTACTCCAGTTCTCAGTGTCAGATTATCAATTCTCTAATTCGGACATAACTGGACATAAAAGTAATTCCAATCATAAATCTCATTCCCCACAGTATTATCTGTGGCTCCGCCCCTCTCATTAAATCCTAGATGGTTTCCAACATCCTTCCTGTTCCTGAACACATAGCTGTCTGTATGCAATGCTGTCTCTTGGCCCTCTCCTCAAGGCATTCTATTTGGTGAGGTCGTGTGGCTTGCATCTATGACTAGATGGTGGAGGTGGCATGAAATGTATGAGTTTGGCCTTCAGTGGTTTTGCCAAGCAGTCGTGTCGGCTAAATCCACACAGAAGGTACATGCCAGTCCATGTGATCCAGGGATTGTAAGTAATATAATCCAAGATTATTGGAGGGAATTCTATTGGACCTTCTGAACACCTGGTTTGCAGAAGGGTAAGGCTGACAGTGAAAGCCCAAAATCCATTTGCAGAATCTCCATTAGGATCATGACGCCACTGAACTCCCTCAGACTGTTGGCTGTGAATAGTGGTGCTCTCAGACAACACTGGAGAGTGGATTGCTTCAGGTACTGTCATTTGTTTTCCCTTTTGACCCTTTTAAAATTTGTTCTAATTTCTATGATCCTCTGCTTTTTCTTGGACTGAGGTTTTTCTGTGTTTTATTTTTCTGTTGTTGTTAGGGTTTTTGCATGATTTTCTTAATATGAAATCCAAAATAGGTCATTCATAGAGATAGATCTAGATTCATAGTTCCCTTTGGGTTATGACAGGGGACACTGGAGGTTATGAGGACCTACTAATAATGAGTATAAGAAGGAAGACAATGCTCTAAAATTGATGTGGCAATGGCTGCACAGCTGTTTTAAAATATGTTTAAGGAAAGACTTTTATGATATGTGAATTAAATGCCAATAAACTATTAAAATTTTAAAATAAGAGAGACAGCGAGAAATTTAATAGTATCCTCAATATAACTATCATATAGCCCCGGGGGATGATATCCTTTGTCATAAAATGATAAGGAGGTCTTGAAATTAAACTAGTTATGTACGTAATCCACGACCAAGTGAATGGATTTGAGGCCCCCATATAATTTGAGCCCCAATCTAAGAACAATTATCACTTATGACGTGGCTAACGATATGGGTGCTATAGCAAAATGTGACAAAACAGATGGTGCCCGGTTATCAACAAAGAATCCTGTCTGGAGTCTTAAAGGCTTGTATTCGCACCAGGGGCTATCTAAATGAAGTGTCAATTAAGTCCACATGTAAGAGGCAACCAGCCTGTATTGAGCCAAGGGTTACAAATAATAAAAGTTGTAAATAATACAATACCAACCTAAAAGAGGGACTGGTATCTGGGCTTCAATTGTGAACACCCATTTTGCAGAAGGCTGTGGATGAGAGTGGGAGCCATATTGCTTTCAGACAGAGTTTTGTGAACTTCACTATGGCAGATGGAAATGGGTTATAATGTGGCACCTGATCACTTGATTTCTTGCCTGATTCATTTTGGATTTGTTCTTGTTTTCTATGTTCCCTGCTTTTTTTTTTTTCTCAACAGAGATTTTTCCTCCCTCTGGTTTATTTTAATATTATCAATGGTCTTTTCTTTCATATATATATTTGTTGGTTTCTATTTTTGTACTTTTTCCAGTATATGAAGCACAGAGACACAATAATTAGTTTAAGGGCTTATTGGGGATATTGAGGAAGGAATTAGAAAGAAATGGGGAGAAAATAATGAATACATGAGAGGGGAGAATGTTCTAGAACTGACCATGTGATGTATGTGTTCCTCAAATACAGCTCAATTATAGAAGTGGACGATATATGAAATATATCTCAATAATATTATTGGGGGGGGGGAAGAGTTATATCTGGGAAACTCACAGGAGTATTGTCCCCTGCCATATAGGGTTGCTGCGAGTTTATTTTTGTTTGTTTTGTGTTGTTTTTAACCTAGAGGATCATTTCTACTTTGTTTTACTGGGCCACTCTAAGTTGGAATTGACTTGATGGCAGTGAGTTTGGTTTTGATTTTAGTTTATTGAAAGTTTTATGACTACTATTCCCATTTTCACTTCAGATTCTTCCGAAAGTTGAACCCAGGGGAGTTATAATAAAAGAAACCATGCTATGTATAACAATCTGGGAAGGAGGAAACAGAATAGAGACAAAGGTTTTATAGTCTAAAACTTGTGCTTCAACTTTGCACTGTGTCTAATTATCTCATGTTACCCACTTAACCTCCTCGACTCAGCCTCCCAATCTGTAAAACAGAGTTAGAGCAATCTCAGTGTTGCCAAGACCAGAAATTTACATACATGTTAACAAGCTCAGCAGTGGAGGATCATTCCAATAAATTATTGTGGTGATGGCAGTGACAACAGAATGAAGACTAAACTAAAGATGTGACTGTAAGATCTTTCATTACGTCCTCTGATTGACGTAAGGGGGAACCAAGTACATTCCCGCCAGGGACCCCAGGGCTTCTAGGTACCATAAGGACATAGTCTTAGAGCATCCTGATCTGTCAATGCAAGTAGAACAGGATAACTTAAAAAATGACTATCTGGGTGGCTTTAGTGGAATGGACCACAAGGTGATACAGAAATAATTTCAGATGTGAAGTTTTTTAAGGGACCCCCCTCTCACACACACGCAGGGAATAAAGGACTAGTCTCAAGTAAAATAGCTTGGTAAACCCCCAACTTTTCGGGGCAGATAGGAGGAAGAGAAAGCTATGGAGCTAAAAATGCAAGCAACTATTATATACTAGGAAAACGTATCTCAGAGGACAGGGCCAAGTGATGAGAGGGGAAACCCAAAGCAGAAAAGAACAATTAATGATGGAACTGCTTTCAGGAAACATTAACTCACTGCCATCAAGTCAATTCTGATGGATAGGGATACAGGACAGCGTGGGTTATTTAGTTACACATGGGGTTCCTAAGTCCTAAGTCAGCAGTTAGAAATATGAGCCTCTTTGAGAGAGAAAGACCAGGCTTTCTACTCCCATGAAGCGTTACAGCCTCAGAAACTCACAGGGAGCATTAATGCACCCTAAAATCATCCACTGACCCTCAAACAGGGAGTCCTGGCAACAACATATACGCAACTGAATTTCAGAATTGCTAGGGATTAATAATTGCTATGAACAGCATTGTGAGACATGTATCTGTTAGGGTAATTCTTTCACATTACTCTGTATGGGGGACAGGCAGATAACAAGTGCTTTTCTTGTTTGTTTTTAGTTCTTAGGTCTCTAGGTCAAAGGGAGTCATATCTTCCCAGTCACTGCAATGACAAATCAAATCCACATATGGTCCCGATTTGGAAGAGGAGACCCTGGACTTTGTTCCTGACAACGCAATTCAGGGAGCCCAGCAATTGCATTTTGTGTTGAGAAGGGAGATGGATTATTAAGGTCAGAGAGCAGGTAATGATAGAGTGTTTTCAATAATTGATATATTTCTCAAGTGCTTATGTATTTATATGTCGTGATTATAGTGTAGTGGTTATGAGCTGAGGTGTCTAACCACAAGATCAGCAGTTTGAACCCACTAGCTGCTCCTTGGGATAAAGACGAGGCATTCTACTTCTGCAAAGTGTCTCAGGAAGTTTTACACCGCCCAACACAGTCCCCATGAGTCAGAATTGACTGGATAGCATTGAGGTTGGGTTTTTGTTGCAAGTGATTATATAGAAAGTCCTAGGGTCGTGAATATAGATACGATAGCCAGAAAAAAATAGACACAATCGCTTCCTAACCTACTAACAATATAGTACAAAGGAAGGTAACATTTCTGTTACTATGGAGAGATATCTGGCATTAGAGGTCTCAAATGAAGGGTATAAGGAAGGTATCTTTGATAAACAATAGCCATCTGAACGTGAGTAAAAGAGAATAAAGGTGGGGTATGAGCTAGAAAATCCCTTTTCGAGGCAGGGCCCTTTAAAAATATGAGATTCCAATAATGATATTAGGAAATTAAAATGATTCTCTTCCACCACCAGTAGAGAGTTTCAATGCTAAAGTTTAAATAACCTTAGTGTTTAAAGTTATTCCTTAAGGCAAAATAAAATACGTTTGGTATGGGTTTAGTTCTTGGAAACTCAAAGTTTTATTTCTTCCATCTTAAAGAGAACAAAAATATGTAGTCCTAAACAGAATAGGGGTGAATTTCTGAATTAAGGTTCAACTTTGCCATTTGCCAAATTAATAGCAGTCACCACACTATTTGTATAAGATAAAAGGGATAGTAAATGAGTTTTCAATATATAGAAATATATAGAATACATATAGAAACTATATATAGAAAGGAAACATATAGAAGCAAGTATTTTCGGTAGGAAGGATATGAGAGCCAAATCTGACCTCCTCTGACTTCACAAGAGACAAGGAATATCAAACGAAATGTCAGCACCGGGCCTAATCTTTGCTGTGAAGTTCAGGCATGCCTCCTTCCTCCAAACATCTTTACAAATTCTGACACCATCCAGCCCTCACAAGGCACGTTGCTTCTCTGCTGACTCAACAATGTGTGCAATGGCTACAAAGAATTTACAGACAATGCTCAAATTATTGTGTTTATTAGAAAAGTTATGCGGTCACAATTCAGGATTAGAAATACTTGTGTGCCTATTTTATCTTCAGTGATCAGGATGGGAAGGTGAGTATCAGAGAGTGCCAGGTTATCAGAACCAAGTGTTCTAGTGTGAAGGGAGGCCTTGAGTAGAGGTCCAAAGTCCATCTGCTATCTTAATACTTAACATATAAATATATGTACATTGACCTCTATCCCTTTCATTATAAATTAGTATGTTTACATATATACATGCCTATAGCTATACCTCTGTAAATAGCTTTTGGCCTCCTATTTCTTTCCTCTATTTCTTTTCACCTTCCTCCTATCCCACTATCATGCTAACCCTCCATCCCTCTCAGTATTTCCTCCCGGATACATTGCACTTGATTAAACCCCACCAAGCATTTATACACCCTCCTCGCCATCAATTTTATATCTTTTATTGTTCCCTTATCCCTGAGTTTGTTGGCTCCCCTCTCCCCATCCCTGCCCCCTCCTCTCCCCGGTCCCCCTGGAATGGTTGACACCATTGTTTACCCCACAGGATTGCTGGTCCTATCTTATATAGATAGATATATGACAAAAGAAAAACAACAAACAAAACAAGGGAAAAAAACAATAGATAGTTCTAGGTCTGTCTGTCGACCCTTATGTATGTTTTCTGATCAAGTCTGATGAGGTGCAAAGCCCCAAGGGAGAAGTCTATTTTCAGGATTCCTCTAGGATTTGGTTACTTTGCTCCCCTTACTGTCCACTTGCACTCCCTTTGTGTTTCACCCCGCTGCGCACGGGGAAAACAGGGCACACTTTCTGCACCGCATCTCCAATGCTATCCCTAGTGTTATGAGTCAGTGATGAACATCGTGTCTCACAGGTGTGGACAGCCCTATGGTCCTCTCTGTGCATTGACTGCTCTGAGCAGGGATATATATATACATATATATATATATATATATATATATATATATATATATATATATATATATATATATATATATATATATATGAGGGATAGTGCATTTGGAGTTCATTCCAACAGGTCAGAAAGTTAATCAAGCTTTCTATTTACAGGTTCTGAAAAGATTGTGTAATAGGATCACACACAAAAAAGGCCTGGTTTGTGGCAGATGGGGAACTGGTTTTGGTACCACGACAATGCACCTGCTCATGCAGCCAGCGCAATATGACAGTTTGGGGCAAAAAATGGCATGCCTCTCTTGCCACATGTACCTTACTCATCTGACCTTGCTCCATGCGACTTCTTTTTTGTTGCTGAGAATACAGAGGGGCATGAAAGGACAGTGATGTTTTTGATGCAGAAGAGGTAAAAGAAAAAAAAAATGACGGAGGTGTTGTCAGCCAACCAAACTGATGAGTTCCAAGAATGGAATTGCAGATTTGACAAAGGTATTAAGTGTAATGGAGAGTACTTTGATGGTGATAAGGTTGTTTTGTTAAAAAATGAATAAATAAATACATAGCATCAGAGAAAAATTCCATTTTGGTTGGAGTACCGCCCCCTAGAATTATTAACAGCAGTTTCAATAATTGGTTGTAAAACATTGCCCTTAATCAGTGTGATTTTTCCATCACCATTTGCACCTCCATCACTGATCCCTTCCCAGCCCTGGTAAGTAGTAATAAACTTTAGTTTCTGTGCATTTGTTGTGTCTTGGTTTTTTTTTTTAATATAAGCGAAGTCATGAAATTTGTCCCTTTGTGATTGGCTTATTTCTTTCAATGTAAGATCTTCAAGCGATGTCCATATTGTAGCGTGTAGAAGACTTCCTTTGTTCTGCTGGTGGAGGTAATAGTTTACACAGCCAAAAATTAACAAACAAATTGTCTACCTTGGGTATTATGGTCTTTGAAGAATTTTACCTATAGGATCTAATAGACCAGGGCAACTCAAAAGATTGGAGAGACAAAGAAATAAAAATTTTAAAAAGATTGGAGAGAAACCAAAACTGGTGGGGCAGCAGATTTATGCTAATGATGTAGCAGATTTATGCTAATGATGTAGAAACAACAGGATGAAAAAGGTGAAAGTGACTGCACAGCTAAAAGAAAGTAATCAATGTCATTAAGTTGTACACTAGACACCTTTGACTTTGGGTAAGCTTTGGTGCATATATCCTCAACGACAAAAAATAATATTTAGGATCTGGGGGAAAGCTGTGTTCTTCATAAATTACCAAGGGCATATGAGGGAGGGGGGAATGGGGAGGAAGGGGGGGGAAAAAAGAGGACCTGATGCAAGGGGCTTAAATGGAGAGCAAATGCCTTGAGAATGATTGGGGCAGGGAATGTATGGATGTGCTTTATACAATTGATGTATGTATATGTATGGATTGTGGTAAGAGTGGTTTGAGTCCCTAATAAAATGTAAAAGAAGAAAAGAGAAAAAAATGATTAGGGCAAAGACTGTACAGATGTGCTTTATACAATTGATGTATGTATATGTATGAACTGTGAAAAGAATTGTATCAGCCCCAATAAATTGTTAAAATAAAAAAATAATAATAATAATATTTAGGGAGACAACTTTTAAAATGTAAATTACAAAGCAAAGTCAAAGTGTCTTTTGTTAAAGAAAACTTAAAAGAGAAGTGGGATTTGAGAATCAACTGGTAACCCATGAAGTACAAATTACATAAGTGCCTAGTTAGAATGGCTTGTAAAAATAGCTCATTGGGTATCGTTAAGTAACGGAGTTGATCCAGAAGCACGGAGATCCTGAGCCACAAAAAGGAGGAAAATATTTTAAGAAGAACAAAATAAAATTATCTATGTCCCTTTTCCAAAATTAACTTCTTGTTTACACTGGAGGGCTGAAAACCAGACCGGACACTTTTGATATGTTCAAATAGAGGCTATGGCCTCAAGATCACAATAAGCTCATAATGTTTGACCTTGGAATTCCTTTCTCAATAGTTCTGCCTTCCTAAATCCAGAAAAGAAATCATGCAAGTGCATTAAATCCTTGGTTTTTCATACAGAGCTGTAGGCCAAAGGGTTTTGTAAATTCTTCCTTCAGTTACTTTAAAAAAAAAACATTTTATTAGGGGCTCATACAACTCTTAGCACAATCCATACATACACATACATCAATTATATAAAGCACATCTGTACATTCTTTGCCCTAATCATTTGCAAAGCATTTGCTCTCCACTTAAGCCCTTTGCATCAGGTCCTCTTTTTTATCCCCTCCTTCCCCGCTCCCCTCTTCCTCATAAGCCCTTGATAATTTATAGATTGTTGTTTTATAATTAAATAGGTTTTTGTTTTGATTTGCTTTGTTTTACTGAAAGAAACCTGACTACTATGAGAATTCATTGACCAATTTATATGGAGGTTTGAATGATGCCATCCAATTTGGGATCAACTTGTGTATTTGGAGAATGGCATTGTATAAGTTCTTGGTTCACCTTGGGTTTGTTTTCCCTTCTTCCTTTCTCATTAACTTTAGACAAAAAGAGGGAGCAGTAGCTAACAGTTCTATCCACAAAAACAAATGTGGTTTCACAAGTTCCTTTTGGGATATAACTCGAGGTTAGACATTTTCTCCTGTATTCTAGGTGATCACGCTTGGGGGTAGTTCAGTAAGGGGAACCAAGAGGCGACATGTGATAGAATCAGCTGTAACTTTTTGCTTTTGAATATTCTCCAATTAAAATCACTGTTTATCAGTATATTTACCCCCAAACAAACAAACAAAAGGACAATAGGAGAGAGAAGGTGGATGAAGTAATTTGATTCAACTCCTAATTACCAGCAGTCTATTACCATGCAAATCTCGTTTGGAGCACTGTAAATAGTAAGAACTGTATAATCATTCAGTTTCAGGGACTTTGAAATATCAGAGAGTTTTCACCATTGTACTCCCAGTTTCTGTAGGAGTGCCTAGCCCTTAGTATTTACTTAATAATAATCTTTCTGTTTTATTAGAAGTTCATTTTATTGGGGGCTCTTACAACTCTTATGGCCATCCAGACATCAATTGTACCAAGCATATTTGGTCACATGTTGCCATCATTATGTTCTAGACCCTTATTTTCTATTGAATCCTTGGTATCAATATCTCTTCCACCCCCCACATCCCTTGTGACCCCTTGAAAAATTATAAATTGTTATTTTCATATCTTACACTGACCACTCTCTCCCTTCCCCAATGGTTTCTGTTGTTCATCCCCTTGGAAGGAGTGTGTGTAGTTATGTGTCGAAAATTAGGATCGGTTCCCCTTTCCTCCCCTCCTCTCCTCTCCCCTCCCCACCTTCCCCCTACCCTTCTGGCATTGCCATTCCTATTCCTGTTCCTCGATTCCTTGTGTCATGAGCTCTGATCTCTTATCTGTGCCTGTGCACATGCTCTGGTCTAACCCGCATTGAAAGGCAGGGCTGGGGACATGATACTGGGGCTGAGGAGACTTCAAGGAACCAGAGGAATAGTATGCATTTCATTGGTGTTTTACTGTACCCTGGTAGACTCATCCCTTCTCTGTGACTCCTCTGTGAGTGGATGTGCCATTTTCTACAGATTGGCTTTGGGTTTCTGCTCCGACCCACCCTGTTCTCAACAATCTGTCTTTTGTTGGTTGGTTTGTTGGTTGGTTGGTTGGTTGGTTGGTTGGTTGGTCGGTCGGTCAGTTGGTTAAGGGTCTTCTGATGCCTGTTACCCTGTCCCAATGACACCTTATGATCACACAGGCTGTTGTGCTTCATCCATGTGGGCTTGTTGCTTCTCAGCCAGATGGCCATTTGTTTAACTTCAAGCCTTTAAGACCCCAGGCGCTATATATTTTCATAGCCGGGCACCATCTACTTTCTACACCACATTTGCTTCTGTTCCCATTTTGTCTTCAGCAATTGTGCCTGGAGGGTGAACATCAGAGAATGCCAGGTTTTTAGAACAAAGTCTTCTTGCATTGAGGGAGGGTATGAGCAGAGGCCCGAAGTCAGTCCATTACCTCAGTGTTTTGTCATATAAATATTTGTACAGACGCCAATACCTCTAGTTTTATAAATGAATGTATTTCAATATGTACACATCTGTTTCTGCCTGTATCCATAGTTTGCTTCCTAGATCATTCCTCTGTTTCCTTTTACCTTCATCCTGCCCCACCATCATTTTTGCCCTATTTCTGCCTTTTAGTACCTCCTCTCAGCTAGATTGCTGTTGATCCAGTACCTGCAGGATCTCTTCATCCTCCTAGTTGTTGATTTTAATTCCCTAGTGGTTCCTCTCTCTATGGCATTGTTTGCACACCACTCCCTTCCCCTGCCTCCTTCTCCCTCAAGTCCCTCCAGGATCATCAGTCTCATTGCTTTCTCCTCAAGTTTGCTTCCCATGCTTATCTTATATAAGTAGGCAAACCAACAGTAACATAGACCAAACAAAAGGAAAACAAAAGATTGAAAAAGAAAGGGAAAAAAAGCAGAAGAAGAAAAAGGAAAGAAAACACATACGTAATTCCAGGTCTGACCTTTTTTGACTATGACATCACTGGTCCTTGGGGGAAATTCCAGGAGCTGCCCATCCTAACCTGAGGTCTATTTAGGGGATTTGTGGCTTTGCTTTGCTCCAGTTGCTTATCTGTTATGTTCCCTCCTTGGATCAGCCCACTGCGGGGGGTTCAGACCAGATCCCCTCCCTGCCATGTGTCCCCAGTATTGCCCTCTGTTGCAATATTATTGAAATGGGTTAATGATTATAGGAAACAATTCAGTATCCTTAAATATAAGGGCATTCTATAAAGAATGAGAGTAGAGAGGCATCATTTACAATAATCAGAAGAGATTCAAAAGGCTAAAATTATTATGCAAGGAGAACAAATACATAGCATGGTACTATGACACCCAAAGGTGAAGGAGTATAGAATTTTCTAGACACTTTTTAATGGACACACTCTATTATCTTTGCTACCCTGAAGCTCTATAATTCTACCCATTGGAGTCCTTAGAAATCCAAGGGGGCATGCATTCCAGCTTCCAGTCACTTCCAGGGATTGCTTGGAAATCTCATTGAACTGAAAACTAGAAATGAAGCATTTCCATTGTGAGTTGCTCTGGAGTCACCTCTGACACATGGCAACCCCAAGCACCACACAACGAATAGTTCTGAATTCTAGACCATCTTCTTAATTGCTGGTCTGTTTGAGTCTATTTTTCCAGCCATTGTGAATTTCAAATTCCTTCCAATTAACAAGACTCATCTTCCAAGATTACTTTGGTCACTATTCTGTTGCAACATTTTCTTAACAAAGGCTGTGACTCTTTAGCTAATTTTTGTTTTGAAGGCCTACATTAAATGACGATAGAGGTGAGTATAGCTGACCTCTTCTAGATTCCTTATTGCCATTATTGTACAGATACTGACACCAACCTTTGCTCCCATGCCAGCAGAGTGGCTTCAATAATACACTGCAATGGACACAAAGAACTAACAGGCAACATCCATCACTTATGGGAATTATTTGGAAAGTCAACAAGGTCCCAATTCCAAGTCAGTTTCAGTAAACATTAAGGACTCCATTTGTGATCTTCTTAGCCCAGAGTCAAAGTCTCGCTCCAGTTTTTAGTTTTTCTGCCACATGGTCCTTTGGCCTTTGCCTCCATGGACCAGGAAGCCAGCATACATGTCACTCTGTCCCACAGCTCCATAATTTCAGGCCAGATGGGGAAAACATACCCCATAATCTCAGCACTGCTCCCGTGAGTCTCCATGTCAGTCTCAGATGCATCTGATCTGGACAACTTCTGCTGCTTCAGGCAGGAATTTTGGATGAGCTCTTCCAGTACCTCTGGGCTTCTGTCTCTCTCCCCGGAAGGCTCATCCTTAGAGTGGGGTGAGTGGGTAACAAAAGCTTACACAGACTCTGCTTGAATTATTTGATGGGAGTTACAGAGCTTTGGGTAGAAGAGACATATTGAGAAATGTCACTCCACCACAATGCCATGTCTTTCTTCCTAGTCTGTCTTAGTTTGCAAACCCCACTGAAACCTGTCCAGCATGCGTGACCCTGTTGATATTTGCAATACTAGTGGCAACATGGCAACACACAAGCTACCACATTGCAATGAACTGACAGGTGTGGTTATGCATCTCACTCACTGCCATCAACTCATTGCAACCCTATGGGACAGCGTAGAATGCCTCATTGCAGGTTTCTGAGGCTGCAACTTTTTGTTATGTTAGTAGAAAGTCCTTTGTTCTCCCTCAGAACAGCTGGTAGTTTTGAACTTTGTTCATCAAAGCCCAACTTGTCGCCTCTACATCTCCAGGATTCCACAACGCCTGTCTAGAGATAGCAACATTTCTATCAGACCTTACATTTAACTTGGTAGACTTTAAAGAAAACAATTTATTCATTGATGCTATTTATAAAGTGTACTATTATCTTGGCATATTTTACAAATGTAGAGTCCCTTCACTTCCTAGGTAGTGAAGTTCTTGGCTAAAATTAGTTGTATTAGGCCTAAGAGTGGAAGTCACTCTCTCTCCTGACCACAGAACCCAAAACCACATTCTAACTCACAGAAGCCAACCTAGCAGCCAACAGAACAGCTCACGTAGCTGAGAACATTATGCTAACAAAATTAATCCTCCAAAAGGTTTGCCATCAAGTTGAATGTCACTCGTGTTGATCTTACACGGGGTTTCCAAGGTCGTACATTGGGATCAGATAGTCCACACTTTCTCTCAAGGAGCAGCTGGTAGATTTGAAACACTGATCTTATGATTGGGGTCCAATGCTTACCCAACAACAGCACCAAGACTCCGCTCACTAACCAAAGGGAACCCCGCAAATACCCGGAGTGAGTGCTCCATTCCAGTGGCACTACTTTGGATATCGATATTTTTTATATGGAAATCAGTGGCAAACCCTCAGCACTGGGGCAGAGCTGAGGAGTCCCTCACCTCCGATCATAACCCCCTCTGTGACCAGCAATTTTCAGGACAGAACTGAATGGGAATACACGTATGCCTCCAAGCAGCTAAATCCACATGATGTCAGGCATCCATGGCTCGTGGAGAATGAATTGACAAGGAGAAAAGACATGGAGAAGGAGAGTCTTATGCTCAGCTGTGGGGAGGAGCTAATGATTGCAGAGCCCACTTGGCACATGAAGTGGGGAGTTATTCACATCCAGGCATTTCAGAAGAGTCCTGGCGGAATAGTAGGGGCAAGGTCAGCAGTTTAAAACCATTAGCTGCTCCGCAGGAGAAAGATGAGGCTTTCCACGCCCCTTAAATTTATAGTCTCAGAAATCTACAGGGGCATGTCTACCCTTCCCTGTAGGCTCATAACTCAATGGCAGTGAGTTTTTTTAGTTTGGAGGTATATCATTTGCTTCCAGTTGGAGGCAGGGAGGTGGGAAAGCAGGAGGGAACCACCCCTGACATGAAGTCCATTCACACTCATGGCAATGCTTTAATCCTTTAACAACAACAAAAATTCAAGTTCACTGCCCGTAAGTTGATTCCAACACATAGCAAGTGTACAGGACAGAGTGGAACTGCCCCTCTGGGTTTTGGAGACTGTAAAAAGTTACAGGGACAGAAAACCTCATCTTTCTCCCACAAAGAAGATAGTGTTTTCAAACTGCTAACCAACCCAATGCAGAGACCCTAGCCACCAGATATCGCAGCCCTTTAGAACAGAGTGGTACTGCTCCCTATAATTTCTGATACTGTAAATATTTATAGGAGCAGACACCTTCATCTTTCTGCTGAGGAGTGGCTGGTGGGTTAGTGCCCCAATGTGCAACGTCATATACCACTGGGGGGCCTTATGGAAAGAAGCAGCATATCATTAAAATGTGTTTGTTAGAAAAAAATGTTCAATATCGGGAGGGAATCTGTTTTTGAATGGAAGAGAATATCACAAAGGATTTGCTTTCATGTTGGATGGCTAACAGCAAGGTCAGCAGTTCGAAGCCACTGCTTGCTCAGCTGGAGGAAAATGGGTTTTCTGCTTATGTAGAGATTAGCAGTCCCCCAAAACCCAAGGGACAGAGCTCTCAGTCGTAAAGGATCACTGCGAGTCAAAATCAGCTCTGTGATAGTGGATTTAGAAGCAATGTGTTACATTATGAAAAAATAATGTGTATCAGATACCCACTAAGTCTTTGTTTGCACAAACTAAGGGCAGCCTATTCCAGAGAGGTACTTGCTATCATGATTTCTTTGGAAACGGAGGCACAGAAAGATGAAATTGTTAAGGGCAATCTTTTTTTTTTTCATGTCCTTTTTTTTTTTAATTTTAACAATTTATTAGGGGCTCATACAATTCTTATCACAGTTCATACATATACATACATCAATTGTATAAAGCACATCTGTACAGTTTTTGCCCTAATCATTTTTTTCTCTTTTCTTTTTTTACATTTTATTAGGGCCTCATACAACTCTTATCACCATCCATACATATACATACATCAATTGTATAAAGCACATCCATACATTCCCTGCCCCAATCATTCTCAAGGCATTTGCTCTCCACTTAAGCGTTAAGGGCAATCTTAATTGAGGAAGCTAAGATTTGAACTTCAGCTGTCAGCAGCATAGCGTGACCTCTATGGGGCTCCAGGAGACGTCCCACCGCATCCCAGTAGAAGAAACCGCCCCCCCCCCAAACCAAAGGCAGTGAGAAGTTAAACCTTAAAGTCTGTATAATTGCCATTGCTCCCTATGAAGCATAATGTGATTTGTTCAGCTCGTGGTTGTAAATGTTTAGTTTGTTAAATTATTTCTTCCAAACACTGAGGTTCAGTGGTGCTGGCTTCGTTCTTCCGCAGAAATGGTGCGTGTGGATTTGATAATAGTGCTTGTTCTGTACAGGCTGCATATGAAGACACCGGTGAAGCCGTTTAAAAGTACACTTGTTCACAATAAGCTAGAGCAAGAACAAATGGTCGAGTTCCCCCCAGGCCTTCTGTACTTAGTAACAGAGCATCCTTAATTCTCAAGGCACAACGCAGCATCAGCTCCACTCCCAAGTCTTAACACAATCCTGGTCCCCCAAATGGGGACTGTAGTCAAACCCCAATGAAAGCTATTACCTGGCTTAGTGTGGCATTTGCTACCCGTGGCTTCATTTTGTCCTTGGTAACGACTTTACCAGTAATGATTTCCTAACAAGCAAACCTGTGTCCCTGTACCTTGGAGGATCAGTATCCTCTCTTGAAGTTCCATCCCTCATTGACACAACTCCTGCCCAATTTGTTAATGATTAGGTCACTGAATCCTGAGGAGATTCGTTGTTGTATAAGAAGTACAAGAAAAAATCGAGAGGCCTGGGCCCCATTTAATAATTAGGAGCTGAGTAACCACTACTGTTTGTCATAGTTTTGTGGATGTTTTGTAACTTGCTATAATGCCAAAAGCTATGCCAAGGTCATTTCAAATACTCAGTGTCACCCACAGTAAACAGTGAAGTCTCCAGATAAGACTAGGAACTAAGGTCTGTAAATCTAGTTCAGAATATTAGCCAATGAAAAGTCTATGTAGTAAAAGAAAATATTATTCGATATAGTTCTGGAAGATAATCTACATAGGTTTGAAAGCATTCTATAATAATCACAACAATAAACTCAAATGTAACAAATACCACAAAGAGACACTGAAGGGCAATTTGTTCTGCACATGGTCACCAAGAATTGCAGTCAACTCAATGGCACCTTATAACAAAAAGTTAAGCAAACTTCAATGAGTCACTTAATTCCCCTGACTTTAAGTTTTTACATTTGTAAGATAATAGCACCCATAATATTAGACAGAGTGGCCCTGACTAAATTGTTTATATCTTGATGGAAGTAATTTTATCTCATTGTTTTTGTTTTGTTTTTATTTCTTTATACCCTATCCATAGTTAGCATCCATAAGGAAGTGGGTGCTGCATCCATAACGGAAGAACTAATAGGTGGTCCTCTACCAAATTCCATGGTTCAGAACTTCTGAGGACAAAATTCCAGAATCCTCAGGGCTGGTACGTCTAAGGACCCCTGAATTCTGCATACTCTCTGATGACTTTGAGTGCATCAAATGGCCCAGGATTAGGGTCTGTGTGTGTGGGGGGGGGTGGGGGTGGTGGTGGTGGTGGAAGGGTTGGTTTCCAGCTCACAAAATAACTGTACAAAGCTGAACAAAGGGTACATATGACGTGATGTGATTTTTCTCCGGGGCTTTAATTTTTTCCTTCCTTACTCTCATCTAATAATGCAGTCGAAGCTCAAAGCATTGTCATAAAAAAACTAAATCTTGCTCCTTTTTTTTTTTTTCACCAGCCACCATGCAAACCTCTAAGGTAATCCTCCATCCAAATGCTGATGTTGGTACTGAACTACATGAACAAACAGGCTCCAAGATCGGTTGATGGTTTCTTTACTGGAGCCGCGTCCCATTATGACTTGGCAGTAAGTTAGGTCAGACACAGCCAACACCTGGAAAAATCACAGAGACATCCAAATTCTGTCATCACTGGCCGAAAGCCAACGACTGGAAGTGAATCTCCTCCATGCGATGCACTCCAGCAATGCACAGTTGGATAAGGACAGAGCAGCTCTGGTTAAGCTTGTGAGTGCGCTGTGGGAAAGCTTGTCCATTCGGATGTGACAGCAGGGTAGCATCAAGATAGAGCTGCAAACCCATGACTCCAAAACTGTGATGTCTGCACAATTAATGTAATGTGTCCCAGATTTGAACTGATCATTAATGTACCCTTTAGTCACTGGACGCATTCCATGATTGCCCCAAAATGCCACTCTCGAAAGCCAACAATGGTGTCAATCTCCACCAGCCGTGCCTGGAGTATCTCCAGCCCTTGGATGCAGAGGCCAACCTAATCAAACGGCAGCAATTAGGGGCAGATTTTGTCTAAAGAACCTATGCAAAGCAAATTCTACCATGAGCTTCTATAGCTGGTTAAAAGACAGAAAAGGGTTAGAATGAAATATGAAAACGTTGGCAAATACTGGCCAAATGCACTGCTTGGTCCATGAGTCACAGGGACTTGGGGCCTAAGGAAAAAAAAAAAAGAAAGAAAGACAGGATGAAAGAAAAAGAACAAGTACATCTTTGAAGAAAATTCTACTGTAGAATGGGACTTCTAGAGAAGAACTACCCCAACCGATTCTACTCAGCAGATTCTGACTTATAGCAATCCTATAGGGCAAAGTAGAGCTTCCTCTTAAGATTTCCGAGGTTGGGCATAGAGAGACTGGTGGTTTTGAATTGCAGATCTTGAGGTTCATCTGAAAATTCAGGTTCTAAGTAAAATTTTACCCTGAAATTCTCTGAAGTTTTCATCTTGGTTTCAAGATAGGAGAGGATACAGTGTGCCTGGAGGCAAAGAAGAACCAGTTATTATACAAAGGGGGGTCATTTAATAGTATCTGTGTACAGAGTGAGATCAGTGATAAGAGAGAGGCAAACCGAAAGAATGGCATATGAATAATTAATTATCAAGGCAAGATCCAAAAAGAAATTATGTTATTTTTTTTCAAAGAGTTTGTCTTATTTGCTTTAATAATAAAACACTGAAGAGGGGCGTCAACAGGCTTAGGGAGAGGAAGATACAGAGAAAGAAAGAGCTGACAAGTCAGAACTCAAATAAAAAATAAGAATAAAAATCTCTCTGTCCCTAAATGCACAAACTGAATTATCTAGGGGAGAATTCCGAGGACTGAAAACTCCCCAAACATCTTTAATTTTAAAGTAGCTGGAGAACGGCTGTCCTTAAAGTGTTCCCTGGTTTCACTCTGCTATCACAAAATTCAGGAACGTACCCAAGATTAGAATAAATTTAACATGCACTATTCTTGAGTTTGCTGTTCCTGCTCTAGCTCCACAGACTACGGCAAATGTTTCTCTCCAAGTGGCAGGCAGCTTAACAACAAGGGTTGTGGGTGGCAGAAACCTGTCCACTTGTGTTCTTATAAGGATGACCCTACTTCTGAAAGCCTTAGCCCAAGTCATAGCATTTCTCCTAGGGAGATGAATGACATTTCCTTCAAAGAGCTCTACGTTCCTGATATTTAGAAGCTTTGCCTAAAACGCTATCTGTTGAATTCAAGTATTATATTAAAGCAGTCATTTTTAAATTTCATTTAAAACAAGGCAACCCAGCTCAGAATGATTCCGTTTAGGGGCTCAGAATGAATCCCAGGTCAACTGCTTTCCAGATGGATGACTGTAACAATATTCATCAATTTCAGTGCCTTTATTTCCTTAAATCTAAAATGGGGGAAATCCCATTACCTTTCCAACAAGGGTGGGGGTGTTAATAAAGGATACACACTAACCAATCTAAATAGATCCCATGTAGAAGAAACACTCAATTCTAACATCAAGGTGAAGGCCTATGGATTCATGCTTTGAAAGATAGTGAGTCTAGTTATTGTCCTCCGTATCTTGTGATCTAAGGGAGTTTTGGGGGGCCAGGCAATGAGAAGAAAGACTATGGTAAGAATTTAGCAACACAAAAAGAATGACGAAAGGGGATCATTGCTAGAGATATTACAAGGTGCAGAAGATAAAATGGTTAGGGATTGATTTTATAATAGATCATTTGATATTCAAATATAAATCAATGAATGGCAGTGGAAGCCCAAGATGAATTTGTGAGCTCTACACAGGACATAAGCCTCTGGCAATTTCCCTCCATTCATAATGGAGGGTTGGGAATGAACTGATAACCAAACACAGACTTTTGGAAAATTGACCACAGAAGATCAAAACGATCAACCAGATCAGAATGTTCAAACTCTTGTCACTTGTTCCCCCGTCTGATGCAAGGGCCTGATCTGATTTTCAACATTTTCTCTCGGTGTATTTTCTTTCCTTTTTCATATTGGGGTTTGTCACGGCTGTGTTTTGTCATTGTGGGAAGTTCTCTTACATTTTTGGTATATGTTCTTCTGTTTTTCAATGTATTAAACCCAGGATGGATGAAACTAGAGAGTCAACAAGTAGTAAGGGCTCTGGGGATCCAGTGGGGGAGAGGTGGTAACGGGGAGCTGATATCGAGGACCTCCAGAAGGAAGAAAATATTTTGAAATTGATTCTGGTAGCAATTGTACAATGCAGCTTGATGGAATTGAACTATGGAATGATATAATATCTGTAAAAGCTCCCAATAAAATGTTTTTTTCTTAAAAATACCCCCAAAATATGTAGTGAAGAAAATGAGAATGTGATGGCAGATGGTGGTCAGAATAGCTTCTCATGACAGTCACAGAAATGGAAGATCGCAAGAGCCCTGGTGGTACATTGGGTTAAGCACTGGGGAGCTAAACACGAGGTCCCCCCATCAAACTCAGCAGCTGCTCCTCTGTAAAAGGATGCGGTTTTCTAATCTCATAAAGAGTTACAGGTTCAGAAACACCAAGGAGCAGCCTACTCTCTCCCACAGAGTAGCTATGAGTCCAGACCAACTCATCAGCACCATAGCACTGGATTTGATTTGGGTTGGAAACAGAAATTGAAAGATTCTCTCCCAATTTGATGTGCCGAGGAACGCTGGTGGTGGTGTAATGGTTACAGACTGGGTCGTGGTCCTCAACGTTCCAGCTCCTCTGAGGGACAACGATGGGACTCTCTACTTCCATAAAGAGCTACAGCCTCAGGAAGTTCACTGGGACAGTTTTACCCTGTCCTACAGGGTTGCCTTGAGTCGGTATTGACTCAAAGATACTCAGTTTGCTTTTGGCTTTGGAAATGTGCATGAATGTAGTTACAGAATTTAATGAACTGCCATCAAATAATGGGAAAATACAAAAACACATACAATATCTATCCACATTAGAAAACAACATCAGTAATTATTTTAAATGGAGTGATAGGCTTGTATACATAGATACAGAAGATGAATTTCTCCCACCTCAAATTCCAACTCACTGTTTTGCACAGAGATTAAGTGAATTTCCCTCTGTATCTAATAAAGAAAATCTGTCATCTCATACTGGACTTTGGGTAACTAAAGAATAGGCATCTATGATCGACATCTATTGAAAATTTAGGACTCAGGTTGAAAGAAAGAGAAGAAAGGCTTGTACACAAAATCATTGTTTTGCCCAATACTGAACATTATTTGTATGCTGGATGGCAGGCGATCTCTAAAATGATATTGTAGTCAGGATGTTTTCCATCCTTACTATGCCTAGCTATGTGATTATTTCTGAGATTTTCCAAGTCGTCCACGAGATGAATGTGGACATGTGCATAAAAGGTATTACTTATTGAAAACAAGGAAGAAAAAAAAGATACAGCTATACCCCAAGCTGAGGGAGCCAAAGGATAGACTTATGTTTCGAAGGGGCAAGGCCTGCACTAGATTCTGGTTTTATCCTGTACCGACTAGCACCATCTTTGGGAAATTCTAACCACGGATTACATTAGTAGAAAAGAGAAGAGTGATCCTAGGGTATAAACCCTGTATTCACAGTGTGCAATTTTCGTTAAAAAAAAAAGTCATGTGAAAGCTGAAGAAGGATACTTTTTCAGAAACAATAGGAAAGTACAGATTTTATACTCAACGTGAAAGTTATGAAGTGAGATATATTTATGTGGGATGAGTCTATAGATGGTTTAACATCAGACTTCTGTTCCTTTTTCCTTGAATTTTCAGGGCATCTTTATTTAACATTATTGTAAGTTGCAAGTGTATTTTCCTACCTTGTATTCTCTTTACTTTTCCCAACCTTTTAGTAGATCCGTGATTATTGTTAGAACCATCAAGGAGTTTCTGACCCAGAGCCGGCTACAAGACAGAACAAAACACCGGCCAGTTCTGTGCCATCCTCGCAACTGTTACGTTTGAGGCCACTGTTGTAACCACTGCATGGATCCATCTTGTCAAAGGCCTTGCTCTCGACACTAACACTCCGTTTTCCCAAATAAGGAACTGGTCTCTCCAGGAAGCATATCCAATGTACATGAGGTGAAGTCTTGCCATACTTGCTTCTAAGGAGCATTCTAGCTGCCCTTTTACCAGGAGAAACTTTTTGGTTCTTTAAGTGCATGGTAATTTCAGTATATATTTTAGCCAACACTATAACCCAAATACATTAGGTCTTCTTTATTCATTATCCATCTTTTTTTATATCTTATCATACTTTGTATTTTAAAACTTTTTCATTGAGTACATACAGAAAAGTATACAAAATGCAAATTATGCTTATTTAAAAGTTCTTGAATATTGATGGACATTTTTATTGCCATACACATTTTAGAATCAGCTTGACAATTTTTATATATGCGTATTTATCTAGGAAATAAATAAATTAAAAAATAAAACTAATACCTTTAGGTTTTTACCTAAGACATTTAGGTATTAGGTAAACACCTAATACACTTAACCTAATGTTAATCAATAATACATTTTAAAAATCTTTTTAGTAAGTGTTCATACAACCTTATCACAATCATACATGCAGCAATTGTGTAAAGCACATTTGTACATTCATTTCCCTCATCATTCTTAAAATATTTGCTCTCCACTTAAGCCCCTGGTATCAGCTCCTCGTTTTTCCCCCTTCCCTCCCAGAGGCCCCCTCCCTCATGAACCCTTGATAATTTATAAATTATTATTTTATCATATCTTACACTCTCCAGCATCTCCCTTCACCCACTTTTCTATTGTCCATGTCCCAGGGTGGAGGTTATATGTAGATCCTTGTAATCCATTCCCCCTTTCAACCCCACCCTCTCACCCCTCTCCCGGTATTGCCACTCTCACCACTGGTTCTGAAGGGATCATCCGCCCTGGATTCCCTGTGTTTCCAGTTCCTATCTGTACCAGTGTACATCCTCTGGTCTAGACAGATTTGTAAGGTAGAATTGGGATCATGTTAATGGGCAGGGCAGAGAAGCATTTAGGAACTAGAAGAAAGTTGTATGTTTTATCATTGCTATACTGCACCCTGACTGGCCCGTCTCCTCCCTGTGAACCTTCCGTAAGGGGATGTCCAATTGCCTACAGATGGGCTTTTAGTCTCCACTCCACACTCCCTGTCATTCACAATGACATGATTTTTTGTTCTGATGATGCCTGATCCCTTCGACACCTCGTGATCACACAGGCTGGTGGGCTTCTTCAAAGTGAGCTGTGTTGCTTCTGAGCTAGATGGTTGCTTGTTCACCTTCAAGCCTTTAAAGACTGCAGACGCTATATCTTTCTATAGCCAGGCACCATCAGCTTTCTTCACCACATTTTCTTATGCAACCGCTTTGTCTTCAGCGATTGTGTCGGGAAGGTGAGCATCATGAAATGCCAGTTTAATAGAACAAAGTGTTCTTGCATTGAGGGAGTACTTGGGTGGAGGTCCAATGTCCATCTGCTACCTTAACACTAAATATATATATATATATATATAGATAGATAGATAGATAGATAGATAGATCTATTTCCCTATCCTCATATGTAAATATGTTTACATATGTACATGCCTTTATTTAGACGTCTATAAATACCCTTTGCCGTCTAGTTCTTTCCTCTATCTCTTTTTACTTTCCTATCCACCTTTCACATGAGTGTGAGGCGATTAAAATACCATGGCTTGGGTCAGCACACCTTAGTCCTTAACGTGACATCTTTGTTCTTTAAAACTAAAGAGGACCTGATGCAAAGGGCTTAAGTGGAGAGCAAATGCTTTGAAAATGATTAGGGCAAATAATGTACGGATGTGCTTTATACAATTGATGTATGTATATGTATGGATTGTGGTAAGAGTTGTATGAGTCTCTAATAAAATGTTAAAAAATAAAAAAAAATACAAAGTCACACCACAAAAAAATCCAAAACTTTACATTTGGTCATTCACAGCAGATTTGCCCAAATTTGTCCTTTGATTTCTTGCTGCTGCTTCCATAATCATGCATTGTGAATTCAGGGAAAATGAAATATTCAACAACTTCCATCTTTTCCCATTTTTCATAATATTGCTTATCAGATCCATTTTGAGGATTTTTTGTTTACTCTCTTCACTTGAGCTTTAGTTCATACTGAAGGCTGTCGTCATTGAGCTTTATCAGTAAGCTCTTTAAGTGCTCTTTGCTTTCAGTAAACAAAGTTTTTCCATCTACATATTACAAGGTCGTCTTTTTTTTCCGTCCAATAGTTATATTGGCACAATTTATATTTCACACAATTGAATAGTTCAATTGTTCAATCACATCAAGGGGAATTGCACCATCAGCCTTATCTATCTTAGAGCATTCCCTCCAGCCCCATGGTTAAATCACCTTTAAAAAGAATTATGCAATCACGATCAGTTCTAGTGCTCATCCACCTCGTTCCCACCTTCATTATCTACTCCCCAACCCCCCCTGCCCTCCCTATACCCCACCCCTGCATTCCCTATAGCACCTTGTATCAGTTATTATCATTAGATATCCAATTCCTCCTGTGCTTCACATCTGAGAAACCCAGCTGAAGACAATGAAAAACAAAGCACACTGAGATTGTAAGGATAAGATCATATTAGTATAAAGACAATAATACAAATAATGTGTGAGAGGGAAAAGACCCCCATCAACATTCAAGAAGCCAGGGAAGAAATTTCTGTCATGGAACATCTAAGAGATACTTGCACCCAGAACAAGTTCAGGTCATGTCTACAGGGAGGTCAACTAGCCAAGTACTATGTTTGATCCAGCAAAATCAAGATTATAATTGCCTCTGCCTGATGGTAAGGCTATATGGGACGCTTGCCTTTGGCTAGAACGATCACCTGCTGCTCAGTCTGACTAGACACTCTCCAGATGGATTTTAGCCTCTCACTGTGCTCCACAGCCTTCTACCAATTGTGTGTTCATAATTTTAGCTCTGATACTTTTCTCTTTACCATATTCAAGTTTTGTCATTGTCATTTTGGGATCACACAGCTGGTGTGCTTCTTCTGTGTGGGCTTAGTTGACTCCTTTCTTAGGTGACTGCTTTTGGGAATACAAGGCGGTAAGAGTCCAGATACTATTCCAATTGATAGCCGAGCACCATCTCATTTCTTCTTTACACTTTGCTATAGCACCCTAACCTTCCATGATCATTCCATGAAGGTGTAGCAGGGCCATGATGTAAGAACTAATTGTTCTTAAATTGGAACTAGGATTTAGTGTGAGACCAGAAGCCATTCATGGATCTATGGTGTTGTTTTTTTTAATTTACTGGAATTTGGGAATTAATGCATTTGTCATATATTTCCATAGTTCAATCATGCCAAACATATTTGTACAATTGCTTCTGTAATTGGTTTCTAAACACTTTTTCTTTCCTGAACTCCTTGACATCATCTCCTTTTTATCTATCCCACTCTTCTATGTTGACCCTCTCCCCAAGCCCTTATTGTGTTTTCTTTCCCTTTAGGCTCACCATGCCTGGGTTTCATTTAATGAAAAACAGAGAAACAACACAGCTTCAAGAGGGTGACCCCCAATGCTGGTGCACCTCTGAGATACTCCCTAATATACATAAGCATAAGCAAAATATAACAGTATGGCCATCACACGATTAGAGGAATAATACATCGTTTAATACAGCATGTAGGGCATTGATTAGCAACATCTCGTGTGTTCGCCAGCCAAAAGTCCATCACTCTTGTTACAGCTGTCTTCTGTTTCCTCAGACACCATTTATTTTCTGGCTTAAGTCCTCAGTGTACAAGTGTGTCTGCGGTAGTGTCTAGTTCACCCAATGGAGGCTGAGGTCTCCCAGAGAGGGAGGCAGCCCTGTCAGAGGGATGAGGCTTACTGATGGGAAGGACAGTGTGGTAGTGATCAAGTTGGGGGGGGGGGGCACAACATAGGTACGTGACTGTAGAGGGGAGGGGAGAAAGGGCTAACCTCTAGGTGGGGGAAGGAGAGACTGAGTATACTCTTGGGAACAGTAGGTGGGGAGAGCTTTAGTAGCATCCAGCATGTGGGCAGAATTGACCTATGACATCTGGGGGGTATCCTGGGAACAGACCAGGTTCTGTAGAGCACTGGGACACTGATCCCCGCACCTTTGGGGCACATGGTATGTTCCAGAAGTTGCATCTGTGAAATCTACATATTGCAAATTCCTAATGAGCCTTCCTATCCTAATGCCACATTTTACTTCAAATAGTCCGGACTCCTAGATTATTTTCTTAGCATACAGAAGATAATTCTGATGAAAGCATACTACCCTTATAAAAATGTTCGTGATTTTGAACCATGCAGTATGCCCTTATTCCATCCACACAGTTGCCTCTTGATCCTTATACAAATCCACATGAGCATAAGAAGTGTTCTGGAATTCCCATTTTTGTCAAGTTATCCATAGTTTGTTATGATCCACACAATTGAATGCCTTGGCATAGTCGATAAAATACAAGTAAACATCTTTCTTAGGTTCTGTGATTTTAGCCAAGATGTATCTAACATCAAAAATGATATTCCTTGTATCAGATCCTCTTCTGAATCTGGCCTAAACTTCTGGCAGCTCGCTGTCAATGTACTGCTGCAACCATTGTTGTATCCAACAATTTTCTTCAGAAAATTTTACTGGCATGTGATATTAGTGGTATTGTTCCATACTTGGTGCATTCTGTTGTATCATTTTTCTGTGGGACTGGCACAAGCAGGCATCTCTTCCAGCCAGTTAGCCAAATAGTTGTCTCCCAAATCTCCTGGCAGAGCCAAGTGAGTGCTTTCAGTGCTTCATCAGCTTGTTGAAATATTTCAATGGACATTCCATAAAAGCCTTAAACCTGCTTTCCAAGAATGTGTTCAATGCAGCTAAGTTTCTTCCTTCAACACCATTAGTTCTTACTCAAATGTTACCATTTGAAATGGTTGAATGTCAACCAGTTCTTTTTTGGTAAGGTGACTATGTATTCATTCCATCTTCTTTAGATTTTCCATACATTATTTTAAATTGTGCCCATTAAATTATTCAATATTCTCAATCAAGGCTTGAATTGTTTTTCTTGAATTATTTCAGTTTAAGATATACTGAGTGTGTTCCTTTTTGGTCTCTAATTCTAGATCTTTGTACTTTTCATTATAATATTTGACTTTGTCTTCTTGAGCTTCCCTTTGAAATTTTCTAGTCAGCTCTTTGACTTCATCATTTCATCCACTTTAGCTACTCTATGATCAAGAGCAAGATTCATAGTCCTTTCTGACATCCAGTTTGACCTTTTCACTCTTTCCTGCCTTTTTAATGACCTTTTGTATGACATTCTTGATGTTATTCCACAGTTAATCGGGTCTTCTGTCATGAGTGTTCAATGGGTCAAACTCTGTTCTTGAGATGTTCTTGAAATTCAGATGGGATAGCTTGAAGGGCATGTTTTTACTGTGGTAGATTTGTTGTCATTCTCTCCAGCTTTACATATGAGCAATTGATGGTCTGTTCCACAATCAGTCTCTGGCCCGGTTTAGCTACTGACATTGAGCTTCTCCATCTCTTCCCACCGATGTCATCAATTTGATTTCCGTGTATTCCATCCGGAGAAGTCCTTGTGTATAATTTTTCGCGCCACCTTTTGAGTTATTTTTTGTTTGTTTTATAATTTAAAAAGAACATTTCTTAAGTCTTAAAGGAGACAAAGACAGCACAAGGACACAAAGACATCATCCAGATGAAGGAGGCCACCCTCACGAGGTTTACATGGCGGCCTCTTTTGTGTTGTGGACAAAAGGGGCATTTGGAAAACAAATCGTTGGTTTTGAAAACTCCTATCATGTGGTCCCTAGCTTCATTTCTTTAATCAAGTTCATGTTTTCTAATTACTGTTTGTTTGTCTCTGCTTCCAATTGTTCTGTTCCTATCATAACATGACATATCATATCACTATCCTTTGTCCTATATGTCCATGACATATCGTATCACTATCCTTTGTCCTATATGTCCATGACATATCGTATCACTATCCTTTTTCCTATGTGTCCTATATGTCCATGACATATCGAATCACTATCCTTTGTCCTATGTGTCCTATATGTCCATGACATATCGAATCACTATCCTTTGTCCTATATGTCCTATATGTCCATGACATATCGAATCACTATCCTTTGTCCTATATGTCCTATATGTCCATGACATATCGTATCACTATTCTTTGTCCTATGTGTCCTATGTGTCCATGACATATCGTATCACTATCCTTTGTGCACTCATTTGAGTACTAGTTGAATTGATTGGATTTCCTTGAAGGTGCACAGATATAATCCTAACTAGGCTGTATTGTACTTCACGGTTGATTTTGGTATGTGCTTTTTGCCAATGAATGTCATGCCTTTCCTCTTGATTGTGCCATTACCGGCATAATAAATCATCTGATTTTTCTCATTCAACATGACCAACACCAGTCTATTTCAGCTCACTAATGCCTAGAATCTTTATCTTTATATGATCCATTTCATTTTTAACAACCTCCAATTTTCCTAGGCTCATATTTTGTGCATTCTAAGTTCTGATCATTAGATTTTCACAGCTCTTTCTTATTGTGAGTTGTGCCCCATCATCAAATGCCCATCCCAAAGACTCAACTCCCAAAGGCATTATTCTACTCAGGTCACCATGGTGACTCCTCAGCTTGCCTCAGTTCTATTTCAGGGGCTCCTCCTCAGTCACACTTCCAGTGCTTTAGGCCTGAGGAGCCCATCCTCTGGCAGAATCTCCAGCAATGTTTTGCTTGCATTCATTGGGCTTCCAAGGACAATTTTTCAAAATTATGCGCAGTGTTTTCATTGGCTCCTTCCCCGGCAATGGGGCCAAGTCCTTTGTTGTCTGTTGTTGTCTGTAATCTCTGCAGAAATCTGTTCACTTTGGATGACCCTGTGAGGCTTCCAGCCTCACAGCAACACACAGGCCACCACAAAACAAAATACTGGCAAGAGAAGTGGTACTATGGTAACAGTTCCCAAATCTCAGTGGCTTATCATTTGACACTGTATTTGCTATGCATTCAAGTTTACTACAGGAGAGTCCTTTCAGAGCATCCATCCTCTACATGAAACCTCAGTGGTACAAGGTGCTTTGACTTATTTTTTTGTGAGTGTGTCATCTCTATATAAGTGCTTCTCCACAAACTCCATGACAGAGAAGTTAAGAGAGCAGGTCTGACAAGGGCAATTAATTGATGCAACACATTTTATTTCTGTATCTAACCAATGACTTTCCCAAAACAAACTCACTCAAGTACACGGGACTCAGGTATGAAATCTTTTGTGTGCCTGGGAAGAGAGTACTTGATATCATCGAATATGATTATATCTAGAAAAGGTATGGATAGGCAATCTTTTTCCCAATCTATAATGAAAAGTTAATATTCTGCTTGGGAGTAGGGTTAGCAAAGAGGTGGAAAGTAAATCCTTGCTTAATCTTGCATTTTTTTCAAAGCATCTATACAGAACCATGTAGTGCTAGCAGGAAGTTTCTTACCCCTATGTGGGTGATTGGATAAGAAGATTGTAAGGAAGACTGCATTGGGATGAGATAAATTCATGAGTACCTGATTTAAAGGCCATTACATGGTAATCCTGGGTAACATGGAGAGGCAGGGAAAGAGAGGAAGGGTTTCAAGGTGATGAATTAACACAGTGGCTGCAACGATTGGCTCAGCCATACGAACAATTGTGAGGATGCTGTGGGACCAGGCAGTGTTTTGTTCTGTTGAGCACAGGATCACCGTGGCTCAGAACGGTCTCCATGACACCTAACGACAACAACACACACTAATCCTGAGACGGACAGATGGATCGATTGAGAGATGTAGAGGATAAATAGATAAGTAGATTGCTGTTTCTTCTCAGACCAGCACTTTTAAAAACAGGGAGGTCAATTTTAATAATGCATTAGAAAGGACATTTTATTTGTCTAAATCGCCCACAATGAATTGAGTGGTCTTATAAAACGGCGTATGGCCTTCTCTAAAAGTATTAGCGTAGACTCAATGAGCACTCAGCTATAACCTGTTAAAGAGTCTCAAATTTTTGGTAGGTAGGAATAGAGCAGGAGAAAGGAATGGGGTGATAGAGTTTATTGCTAGATATCTTTGTATTAGCATCTTACAAAATCCCTGTAAAACTTTATGCAGAATCATTTGTAAAAGAAAACTATTGTCAAGTCTTAAAAAATCTCTTTAATTGCTATTTGTTCTACATTACACAATCACTTGCTGAACTAAATCTATAGATTGGTAAATATACATGTGTCCCTCTGAAGGCAATATTACATTATTTCTGGTGTCATTTTTCGGCCTTGCTTTAAATTTCCTGTGCACTCTGTATCTTTTCAAGAAAGATATAGGTTAACAAGAAATACTAGGTTAACAGATTATGCATATCTCCAAAAAATTGTGGTTCATCAGGATATTTAAGGTTCTTTTGCTATTTCTTATTTGGAGGGAGATAAAGGGATTATTGTCATATTTAGAGAATCCAAATTGAATTAATGATTCTGAAATGACATAAGCGACTGCCGCCATATTGCAATTTGAGCCAGACAAAATCCAAAACAGTTTAGGTAACATAAAATGCTGAATAATCATGAAAATTAGTGGATTGTGAAATGAATGACCACCTACCGTCACCGAGAAAGATGGCCCAAGCCTCTCCAGTTTATTAAAGAAGGCATAAAATATATGAGAGTGAAAGGATTTACAATGCCTGAAGCTCAAAATACATCCAACTCAATTGTTTTCTTGATGCTGTTTGCAAACGATTACAAGAGAACATGATCTACTTTCCTGGTCATTTGAGCGTCTGCATCTAGTAAACCCCTGCATTGCCTCATGCCAAGCTAGGCTCTTGCCTCATTCAAACCGTGCAGCTTGAATTTGGACTGATTCCTAATCTGAAGCTCCTGGATATTTAAATTGTATCACTGGTGTCATGTTCACTTTCCAGACAGTTGGCTAAATTAATTCCACTCACCTCATTCTCTATCTCCCCGACTGCATCCGTGTGATATCCACGGAGAAGAAACTCGTGCACCATACTGTGCCCATTTTCCAAATAGTACTAAACCAAAAAGCAACTAGCTACACCTTACGCTTTAGTGGGTCCAAGATAATATGAAAAGATTCTAAGACTATGTGTCTAGAATGTAGGACAGCACGGGAGCCTGCTGAGTACTGAGCAAAAGGAAGAACACCTGCTCTTCAAAGAGTGTCAGGCCCTTTCCCACCAGGACTCCATCTGTACAGGTTAATTGTATCTGTAAAGATTGCGTTCAGCTCCGAGTAGCAGACTATTCATCAAGAGTATAAAACAATAAGTGCATTTAATTCTATCACGGGAAAGGAGTCCTGGGATACTTAGGAGATGATAGGGAGTGACCTGATACAACACGGTGCTGGGTTAGTTTCTCTCCCACTTCTTTCCAATTATGATGACAGCTGGCTGCAGAAGGATCCAGCATTCAATTCTGCCAGCAATGATCCAAGTGTTAAGAATGAAGAGGGTAACAAAAAGAAGAGACTTCTTCTTGCATGGCAGCTTTGCTTTTTTTAAAAATAAATTCATTTTATCAGGGGCTCATACAACTCTTATCACAATCCATATATACATCAATTGTGTAAAGCACATTTTACATCCATTGCCCTCATCATTCTCAAAACATTTGCTCTCCGCTTAAGCGCCTGGCATCAGCTCATTTTCCCCCTTCCTCTCCGCTTCCCCCTCCCTCATGAGCCCTTGATAATTTATAAATTGCTATTTTGTCATATCTTGCCCTGTCCAACGTCTCCTTTCACCCACTTTTCTGTTGTCCATCCTCCAGGAAGGAGGTCACATGTAGATCCTTGTAATTGGTTCCCCCTTTCCAACCCACCCTCTCTCTACCCTCCCAGTATTGCCTCTCACACCACTGCTCCTGAAAGGATCATCCACCCTGGATTCCCTGTGTTCCCCGTTTCTCTCTGTACCAGTGTCCATCCTCTGGTCTAGCCAGACTTTCAAGGTAGAATTGGGTCATGATAGTGGGAGGAGTTGGAGGAAGCATTTAGGAACTAGAGGAATGTTGTCTTTTTCATCATTGCTATATCGCACCGTGACTGGCTCATCTCCTCCCCCGAGACCCTTCTGTAAGGGGATGTCCAGTGGCCTACATATGGGCTTTGGGTCTCCGCTCTGCACTCCCCCCCCCACCGCATTCACAGTGATATGATTTATTGTTCTGATGATGCCTGATCCCTTTGACCCTCAAGATCACACAGGCTGGTGAGCTTCTTCCGTGTGGGCTTTGTTGCTTCTGAGCTAGATGGCTGCTGGTTCACCTGCTAGCCTTTAAGACCCCAATCACTATATCTTTTGATAGCTGGGCACCATCAGCTTTCTTCACCCCATTTGCTTATTCAACCGCTTTGTCTTCAGTGGTTGTGTCAAGAAGGTGAGCATCATAGAATGCCAATTTAATAGAAGAAAGTATTCATGCATTGAGGGAGTACTTGAGTGGAGGCCCAATGTCCTTCTGCTACCTTAATACAAAACCTATAAATATATGCACATAGATTTATTTCCACATTCTCATATGTAAATATATTTACATATGTACATGCCTTTATTTAGACCTCTATATTTAGACCCTTTGGCATGGTACCCTTTTCGAAAGTGGCTTTCTCCATACATCTCATTGGCCAGCTAGACTGCCAAAGAGGGTCCGGAGGATTCAGTCCTCAGAGGCAGTATCACCAGGAAAGGTGAGTGAGAGGCAGGATTGCTGGAGTATTACCAAAAATGGCTATCACAGTACACAACTGACCTTAAAGGTAAGTCAGAGGAGACAGTGTTACAGTTCTCTGATAGATGTCAGTGGCAATTAAAGTCTGCAGTGTGTTTTTACATTTGCTATAGAGATGCGAAATATGTTTCAGTACATCTAGGCATCAAGTGGACTAAACGGCCCAGAAAAGAGATATTTTATCAGATTTTCATTGGTTCTTTTTAAAGCAAACAAATGAAAACCACAACAATTTAAAAAACCACAACAATTAAAAAAAAAAACAATGAAGAAGGAGAAATCCTGAGTACCGCTAGGATAATAAAGATTAGATATTGCTTTAAAACCAAATGTGAGAACTCACAGTCAAAACATCGCAAATGAAATAATCCTGAATACGAAAGTATGGACAGAAGGAAGAGGAGAGTGGGGTAGATCATGGTTATGTTGTCAAGTAGGTCATTAATGAACGTCGGTGAAAGCAGTCTCCTTCAACGAAGCAGGAAATACAGGAAGTGTAGGAGTTGGGCCCTGGAAGATCCACATGGAAGTGTACCATTTCAGCCATAGGCTGACACATCGAAAGGATCAGGTGCACAGGATGACTAAAATGCAAATTAAATTAGGAATAGCTTCACCTATGGATTGTGATAAGAGTTGTACGAGCCCCCAATTTAAAAAACAGCATAAAATAGAGACACAGTAGAGAAAAAGATCCTATTCGGTTAGCGATGCATTACAATGCTAGCAGGAAGAGGTGTCTGGTGTCTTCCTGTGTACAGCAGATAGACCAAGAGTTCATGACCAGACCTAAGGATCCCTCCCTTAGTGTCCACGACCTGTGTGATCCTTTCCCCCTGAGTGTGGGGAAACCTGAAATTTCCTTCTAATAAATAGAAAGAGGCAAAGGTAGTCCTATTTTGCTGCTATAATTAAGATGACCAATCAACTTTTTGGATGTCATCACATAGAAGTTTCTTGTATTGTCATGGCCTAATCAGGAAAAATTCCTTAAACTAGTGATAGGGCCTCCACTGAGCTGAGATGCTCTCCTCATGGGCTTCATACAATAAGCTGTCATGTTGAAGAAGCTTACATTGAAAAGATGCGCAGGCAGCTTCTAGAAACTGAATCTCGACTCCAGGCAAACGCCTGTCAAATATCAGCACCCTCATTTATATGGTCACCATTAAATAAATTCTGTCATCATCAAAACTGGCTTGGAAATGGAGAGACCACTACTCTGCCCTCATTTTGATCACAGCCTGTGGGAACCTAAGTACAAGACCCAGCTACACCACACCGAGACCCCAACCCACAGAAAGGGTGCTGTCATAAGTTGCTGAATCCGAACAGTGTGGTGAACAGAAACAGGAAACTAAAACACTAGCTCTATGCCTATGACTTATATTTTTATCATTAACCTCTCATTTTCCCGATAAAACTATTTTCATTACTTCCAAATACATTGATTACTTTTCTAAACAAACTGGTCATTCTTTTTAACAGTAAATATAAACCAAAGAGGAGAAAGTTGTAGCGGTCAGTAGAGAGAAGGCTAAGCTAATAGTGACAGTTTGCATTTGTGGAATCTCATGTGGGTGATGCAAACAGTTCATGCGCTTACTTGCTCACTGAAAAGTTGGAAGTTCAAGTACACCCAGCGGTACCTCAGAAGAAAACCCTAATGATCTATCTCTGAGCAGGTCAGTCACGGAAAACTCTGTGAAGCACAGACCCTGGGGCTGTCCACTTATGTAGCTAGTAGTGGTTAGATGGTTTGTTTGGGGTTTGTTTTACATATTTGAACTTATGAAAATAAATAAATTAATCCTAACTCCATTCTGCAGATGAGGAAACTGACAAGTTGCTTTTTGTTTTGCTTTTTTTTTTTTTAACCAACGACTGATTGGAATATCCGTTTTTTTGAGTTTAGGTATTGTGGCGGCGGAAACTTTATTCTGAGGCAGTAAAATGTATTACTTATAAACACAAATATGGGACCATACTTTTGACACACCTAAAAAGAGAAATATTGATCGTAAAATCCCAAATGGTATGTGTGTTATGAATGAATATCACATATGCCCTAATGAGGCTTATGCTGTGATACATCATTAAAAGTACCTGATTCAGTTAGCATCATCATCTCACCCCATCTATCCTCCCAACACTGTGAGATATGCCGAAAAATATACTTTGCTATACTATGTTCTAAAAGCTGCAACGGGGCTAACTAAAGTCTACATATAAATCTGAGACTGGCTAGGAAGATAATGTGCTCGAATGGAAAGAACATTGGGTAGAAATAAAGAACGAGTTAAAGGTTGGCGGAGAAACCTGCCAGTCGTTGCCAAGCTAGAAGTTGTGCCATCAGTATTTTAGCTATCAGCATGGTCACCCACGATGGAAAGTTTTCAGCAGAGCTGCCACGCTAAGACAGATGGAGAAGAAAGGCTTAGCAAGCTTCTTCCACAAATTAACCAGAAGAAATCCAATGGCTTATAACTAAAGCTTATCCAATGGAGCGGTAGAAAATTAGCAAACTATGCTGGACTCTAATGAACAACCTATACTCAACCCTAACCTGATTCATTTCCATCGAGTTGGGAGTTGATTCTGCCTCCTACAGACCCTATAGGATAGGGCAAAATAGCTACCATGTTTCCCAGACTATAATTCATTATGGAAATAGAAAGCCCAGCTTGTCTCACTCAGAGGGACTGGTGGTTTTGAACTGCTGACCTTGAGGTGAGGCAAAGGCACTCAGCTTGACTCATTACACAGGCCAGGAAGTCGGCCACTCTGTCTTGTGCTTGTGATGCAGCTCCCTCTGCCATGCCACCTGTGCCACCACCCCTTTACCATGCAGGGGTCTTGGGGTCCAAAAGCCACTACACAACCAGGACTTTTCCCTAGCTATGCTGGAAGGCACTCAAAATACCCAGCAGCCACCCCCCCCACCTCCAAAAAAAATGGACTCAAAGAATATCAACAATGGTGAGATGACTTAGGACTTGGCAAGATTTGGTTCAGTTGAGCATGGTGACACCATGAATTGGCAACTGATGGCTTGTTAGACCAGGCTGACCACAGAGACAACTCCAGAGACACTCATATATTTATAAGACAGTGCTTTATATCAAAGAGCAATTGTGTATTCAGAAAACATCCCAGGCCAGTCCGGATCGAGTCCATCAGTCCAGTATTAGCTCATACATCCAATACTAACACACAAATCTCTCTTCAGATTCGTGCAGCACACGCAATGATACGAAGCCCTGGAAGCTCTCAGGCCAGTGGGTGCACAGTCTTGTGGATCCAGTGGCAGTGGAAGCATCTCTAGGGCTCTTGCACATGCCAGCGTGGCTCCGTGTGGCTGGTGAACAGGAAAGTGAAGCCCAGGGCGAGTGTGGCTCACCTCCAGGGAGAAAGAGAGAGGAAGACCCACCTTGAAAAGCCATTTATATCGGTCGCCCTCCAATCAAGCTGATTGACAGTCGAAACACTGCCCACGCGTTCCTATAGAAGCCATGTTGGCCCAGAAAGCCCAATTAACACAGACAATTAAGGACATATTTTTTTTATCTTTGGTTATAAAATGGGAATGAGAATATCAGGTCCATAGGCTGTCGTGACCACCATGAAGGAGAAAAACATACATTCATATATGAAAGATATGCAGAGACTGTAAAGTACAGCACAAGTAAATGGACTTAGTCTATTAGCGGGGCAAGCCAACCATGGCATCTTTCATTGGATGAAAACTGGAGGACTTGAGGAAAACAAATTCTTAGCCCCAAAAGTATTATGTTCAAACTTCATTAATAAATACAGGAACACGACTCTCCAACTCAAGTTCACGAATGTTTTATGCCAGTCCCTATACAGACACAATAATCAAGTTGACATTGAGGTAGACTCTTTGGGAATATCTCTGCCCTTCTTTTGACCTGTTAAGTCTCAGGTTACGCTTCACAGTAAAAACAAAAATTACATGTTGAGGGGCCTGGAACACCCTTCCTTATGTGCTGAGGTTGCATATGTGTGTGTCTGATTAACCCTTAGAAGGGAGCATGACATAACAGGATCTTGGCTGTATCCTGAGAGCCTTTTCCTCAAAGCCACATTTATTTTCAGATGTTTAGATTGCCAAGACAAGAGCTTCTCTCCAACGTACAATTCATCATCCTCCTGACTCACTGCAAAATCAATCTGTGCTGCTTGTGTGACATGAACAACAAGTTGCTTCTCAGGCATGAGGCCGACCATATGTGAAGGTGTTTTAGGAAAGCACAACAGGGAATACGCCAATCGAAGAAGCATCTGCATTTTATTTCAATGTCAAATCACATGTGTGTTATAAAAAGGAAAGTTTATCACTTTTATGAAATAATAACTTTCCTGTTGTGATGTTTACTGCTAACCCATAACTTCCACAAGCAACACATATAGGTCAGCCACATAAATTACTGCCCAAGAACACACACACACACACACACACACACACAAATATCTCACTCCTCTATGTGGCCAGCAACATGTGCATTTTGCAAACATATTGATATCTGTCCCTTTTCAACCACCTATAAAAGAATGAAAAATGAGTCCTGCATTGAGCCATTCCATGCATTTTCCCAAGAATCTGCACTTTCTCACCACTGTATTGACGATTGTCAAAGTGGCTTGCAGTTGATAAAGATCAGATACAAAAATTAAAACATAATTGTTCAAGAGAGATTATCATTTTATAAGAATCGACACTGAATTGACATAGGAAGGAAAGGGGTTCGAGTCCCACTTCCATTACTTATTAGCTTTACAACCAAAACCAAGTCACAAACTCCTGTAGGTCTCAGTTTTGTAGTCCCATAAACTACCAGAGCTGAACTAAATTACACCCCAGATTCCTCCCTGGTCTGAAAGTGCTCGATTCCCTAGTTGCTCACTCTCCTAGTCACATTTGAATAGTAATGGGACCGTTTTTAAGATCCTCTTGTTGCCTAAGCTTCTCCCCAGTTGTAAGTTAGGTACCTCCAAAAACTATGCTAACTTCTTTAAACCACTGGAGTGATGCTGAGTACTTCAAACCGTTGTTAGTGCTACTTTCAGAGGTACTTAACACATAAGCTGCTGTATTCCTTTGGAGAAGTCACTGTACTAAGATTAAAATAGTACACTAGAAAGCAGAAAACCCATTTCACTCCACAGGCAAAGCAATGTGATAGCTATGTCTACAGAGGCATATGGGTGGTGATTTAAACAATTAACTTAATGGACAGTATAAACTTCCTTCCTGAATTCCCTTTCCCTTTTAGGAAAAATTTAGAAACATTCCCCAGTGGACACTACCTTAATTGACCTGAAATACCCATTCTCAACTGCGAGAGCATATTATCCAAATAGATTCATCCTACATATGAATTTGAATTAGTCCCTAATATGTGCCTTTTCTTTACTTTACTTGCAATACAAGAGAAACCTTATAAGAACCACCTGCGAAGCGTCAATGAGACTCCTACACATCCTAGTTTCACTTATGTCCTGAATGACAAACATTAACATGAACTGGTTGTAGAAAGAGTCAGTAAAAGGGGAACATGATCACAAGCAGCATCGGGCTTAGAGTTTTCAAACTCAACTCTTCATAGAGGAGAAAACAAAAGCAAACAAACAAAAATGCACTGATATAGAGTCATTTTCAACTCATAGTGATCTTACACAACAGAATAGAACTGCCCTTTCAGGGTTCTGAGACATTAGGTCTTTATGGAAGCAGGAGTCTCATCTTTCTCCCATACTATGACTGGGGAATTCGAACTGCTTACCTGTGGTTTAACAGGTCAATGTGTAAGACACTAAGTAACTAGAGCTCCCTTTGAAAGGGAGACAGTATTTTTTTTTTCACAAAATATAAACTGTGGGAAAGGTCTTGGATAGCCTAGATGAGGTCATATACCCACCTCCATGTCAATCAAAATGGCCATGGGAGCCTAGTACATCTCATGAGCCAACTCCTATCAGGAAAGGGAATACATAAAGCAACTGATGGAGTAGAAGCATAACCAATAGGCAAAGAGAAAGTCGGCACAAACTTGCCACTAACTTCTAAGATTCTCTAGTTCTCTACCCATAGTCTTTTCACCAAAACTTTTTTGGTGGCTGATTTGATTCTCATGTTTTATAATGCATTAATTCAATACGTATTTATGAAGTATTCAATCAATTATTGCTAAAGACCAAGAAAAACATGATTAGAAAATTGCATCTCTCTTTTAAATGTACTATTCTTACAGTCTTCTAGTTCTGAATTCTAGCCTCCCAAGAGAGCCAGGTTTGTTTCTCTTCCAGTTCCCTCAGGCACCTATAGCCAACACCCATCAGTCAGTAGAGGTTCTCAAGTTGCTATTATACTAAACAGGTTTAAGTATCATTAAAATCTAAAAAGGCCTATGAATATTTCCCCCCAAAATTCAGCCAATGAGCCCCTATGGATCACAAAGTTCTGATCAGCCACCAGTTAGGAGTGTGGTTCAGACCTGGACAGTGTTTTGTTCCACTGTGCATGTGGGTGCCACGAGGCAGGAACCAACTCAACAACAACTACAAATCAGACCAACTACAATCACAACAAATTATATTACCTAGCCTCCATACATTTAAAAAAAAAGGACGAAACTGGAAACTATGATTACTGATGTTTTACCAATCTACCAAATTTACCAAAATCAATATGCTACAATCAGACACATTGGGTAAGTTGGGGTGTGGGATAGAAGACATTAGAAAAGGAAAAATAGATACATTTAAATGTGCTTTAGGAGATCAAATACATTACATGATATCTTATAATTTAGGAGAGCAAATATATTATACCATGTCTTATAAGTGAAGTTGAGTAGTACACATTTTGTGTTCAATTTATTTTTTGAAGATTTAGGTTCAGGTAAAGTCTTTCCCAATAAATGATTTACCAACTCTAATAATTGTATCTCAGACTACTTAAAATGGAAGTTTATAGAGGACTCAAAAGTCCCCATATCTTCAATTTTTAAAAATGTGTATGGTAGTTAATTATCTCATATTGCATTTTATTATTAAATGATCTCAAGAGGAGCAAAAATAGGAAGTGAATAAATAGGTATTAGAACCAACAAGGTTGGGAAAGAAACTGAGAAAAGACAATCACTCTTTCACTCATCCAATAAGTATTTACTGGTCACCTACTAATATACCTATCAATATACCACAGTATTAGTAGATCCAACTTTGGGTAGGATGGATAGGAAAGATATCTGTGGTGAAGTAAAACTGATTATGAGACTTGAGATACCTATAGTCAAGAATATGAGTAAAAACTGGAAGAACATTCTAGAAAAATCAGACTTTCAGTGCAAAGGCCTGATGTGATAAAAAGACTGATAAAGAGATTGAAGAACATTACCTATGACAGGTGTGAAAAGAAAACTTTATTTTTACCATTGAGAAACATTTTCCTTAATAATATTCATTATTAAGTATTCTGTTAATATTACTTATTAATACCACACTACTAATATTACTCTCTCAAATAATATTGGCAAACTATTATTAGAATAATTAATAATGATTGATTATTCAAGTTATCATAAAATAATCTTAGTATTTATATTTGTAATCATTACTGTATTATGACTTATAATAAATAGTTTATTAAGAATCTATACAGTCCAATTACTGTTATAGCTCTCAAATTTCATAATTAATTTTATAATACCACAGCCCAGGTTTGATTACTCCAGAATGACATAGGAGAGAAAATTCTCTGAGAGCTTCAGAAAATTGTTTAAGATCACACAGCTCATCAGTTGCTCAACTGGAATTCATGTTAAGGTTGGCAGTTTGACTCTATCAGGAATTCCTTGGGAGAAAAAAAATGATTATTAACTCCCATAATGATCCCAGCATAGGAAACCTTGTTTGAGCAGTTCTGTCCTATCCTGCAGGATCTTTATGAGTCAGATTTGGCTCAATGGCTGTGTTGCAGTGAGTTACTTGCTGTGGATCTTCTAGCCATTGTCATTGTAACCTCCACCAAAAGAAAATGGAATTGTGCAAACTGGGTATATTTGCTCTTTTCCTGGTGGGTAAGAGAAGATGGGGGAAGATGCTGATACGATTATATTATACAGTTCTGAGTGATTCCTAACTGAGTTGATTGTGATCATAATAATTTAGAACTCTAATGTGGGGGTTAGCCAGATATAAAATCCCAGTGGGTTTGAAATGAGGCCTCTGAGACCCAGCAATGGGGAATCTCATAGTCATAAACAAAAGAAGAGCCAGGATTTGAGTGCAGCCTTTTGGCATGGAGATCTCTGTGTGGTAAACCCTTTTGATTCAGAGAAAAAGAGCTATGAAACCTGAAGAGAGGCTCAGAAGTAACAAAGGAGCAATGTCAACTGAACCAAAAAGCCCCAGCAGGAGACAGAGCTAAGCTAAGGGCTAGGACATTCACCTAGGGAGTCAAACTGAGCACCTTCTCACTGAGGTTTATGGCAGAGTGAAATACTTTTGGGACATGACGGACAGCCCTAAAAGAGCTTCTGTCATGAGATCTCCAGTTTCTTTTCTATCAAACATTCCATATTTGAAGAAGCTTGGACTGATACATGGATCAAGAGGCAGCTGTGCGAACAGAACAAGGAAATACTGCATGGTTCACACCAGGAAAGATGCATGTCAGGGTTGTATACTCTGACCACATTTCTTCCATCTGCATGCTGACCAAATAAACAGAGAATCTGGCTTATATGAAGAAGAATGTGGCATCAGGATTGGAGGAAAGTTGAATCACTACCGGCAATAGTCACATGAAACGACGTTACTTCCTGAATGTAAGGAAGACTTGAGGCACTTGCTTATGAAGATCAAGGATTATACCCTTCAGTACGGATTACAACTCAATGTAAAGAAGACCAATGGCCTTACAGCTGTACAGATCGGCAACATCTTGTTAAATGGAGAAAACGTTGAAGTTGTCAGAAATGTTGTCTTGCTTGGATACATAATCAGTACTCATGAAAGCAGCAGTCAAGAGATCAAAAGGCAGTTGTAGTAGGTGAATTTGCAGCACAAAGCCTCTTTAGAGCATTAAAGAACTCAGATGTTATTTTGAGGATGAAGGTACATCTGTCTCAGATCATGGTATTTTCAGTGGACTCTTATGCATGTGAAAGTTGAACATATAACAAGGAAAGCCTAAGAACCAATGTATTTGAATTTTAGTGCTGGCAAAGAACACAGAAAATACAATGGACTGCTAAAAGGACAGACAAATCTGTCTTGGAAGAAGGATAGCTAAAGTGCTCCTTTGAGGCCAGGATGGCAAGACTTTAACTTACATACTTTGGATATATTGTGAGGAGAGACAAGATCCTAGAGAAGGACAATGTGTTAGTCTGGGTACATTAGAGAAACAAATCCACACAAACTCTTATGTATAAGTGAGAGTTTTATATAAAGGGTAAGTGTACATCAAGAAAACATCCCAACCCAGTGCTGCCCAAGCCCACAAGTCCAACATTAACCCATATGACCAACACAAATCCACAAAGTCCTCCTCCATCTCACAAAACACACACGATGATGTCGAATGCAGGAGGAAAGCTGAATCAGTGAACGCATAAGCATCTCAGCGCTGGGAGGGGTCTCCACACAGCTGCTCCATCACCCAGAGCTGCATCAGGGTAGTTCCATGTGGCTTATCCTCAGGGATGTCTTGCAGGAAGTGAGCCTTGCCAGCTGAAGCAGGGAACTAGCTAAGGCAGCTGCACCCTGGTCTGACATCACAAAGCAAGAGACCTGAGAACTCGAAAGGCTAGGCTCCGGAAGCCATTTATCTCTCCACCCTTCAATTAACCCCACATGTGTTTATCAGCCAGGTTGGCACAATCAATGAACTACCTCAGACATGATGCTTGGTATAATGAAGGGGCAGCGAAAAGGAGGAAGGCCCTCAATGACATGGATTGGCACAGTGGCTACAACAGGGAACTAGGGTTTGGGAATGGTTGTGAGGATGGTGCAGGTGTTTGTTCTGCGCCTAGGGTCCTAACAACAACAAAGGAGCTTGGAACAGATAAAATAACAGAGGTCAAGGACAATAGAGAGACCCGCCTATGGACACGCCCGAGAAGAGGCACTCAGCAAAAGCACTATATCCTGAACATCTCTGATCCTGAAGTGTAACCTGTTAACTTCCATAATAAATCCAATAATTGCAACGATTGTCTTTAAGATCTGCAATGAATTATCAGACATGGTAGAAAATAGTTCACAAAATATTTTCTACTCCCACATGTTCTTTTTTTTTACTTTTTATTGTGACTTGAGTGAAGGTTTATAGAGTAGATCATCACTTTTACATTAAACAATTCATACACATGTATTTGAACTCCTCCATTGTAATCTACCCATTCTCCTTACATTACCTGTTTCTGTTCTTTATTTCTTAACCCTTGACCTTTGATTTTGAATAAATGCTGCCCTTTTGATGTCTTTCTCTTTTTATTATAACTATGATGGACTTAGTTTCAGATTTGAGTGGTCACTGGGGGCAATTGACTTAGGGTCACACCTGTCTTTTTCCAACCGACAAGTCTGACTTATTTTTGAATTTGATTTTTGTTCCATATTACTTCCCCCACTCAATTCATCGCCTTATAATGTGATCATTATCAGTATTGGCAGGGAACCATCTAGTTATTCTGGCCTCAAGGTGGTGGAGACTCAGGTGTATATGCTCCATTAGTCAACCAGACTAAATGTTTCCATATATCTTTAGATTTTCATCACTCTTCTTTCTTCGGGACAGGGAGTGACCTTCGAAGACCACTCAAACATTTAAGATCCTGGTAGCTACTCACCAAAGTAGTATATAGAACACTGTCTTTGTGAACTGTTATGCCAATAAACCTTGGTGTCCCCTGTTCCCCTATGCCCCCAAACTCATTCCTTTAACTTAGTTGTTGTAGTTGTTTATGTCTAAGATGTTTTCATGTCTCTGCCTGATGTGTGTCCCACCATATTCCTGAATATCTTTTCAGAATATAAAAATACAATATACAATTATCTTCTTTAAAATTCATATACACACAAACACACACACATAATTTATATATATATATATGTACATTCCCCTCTGTCACTTGTTCAGTCTGCATGCCAATGTAAGCATCTACTCCTAGATCATCATTATTGCAATATTGCATCTGGACATTAGCCTCTGTTGCCTTTAACTCTTGCAAACCATCCAATGCCATATCATCCATCCATCATTTTTACCAATTTCCCTCTTCTTAAATGTTATCTAGGTTATCCTGCTTCGTCCACCTTGAAAGGGGGTTCACAGAATCATCATTATTCTTTGCTGTTAAGTATTAATCCATTGTGCATAGGTCACCTAATTCTTCACGCAAGTTAATACCCATCTACTTTCTAGCCTATAACTTTTCCTCCCTCCCTTTCCCTCTCACCCCAAGTAATCTTCAAAGTATTTTTTTAGGGTGAAAACCTTTTCATGATTTTTTATAATTATCTCATACAACATTTGTCATTATTTGATTGCTTTATCTTAATATGACATTACCCAGTTTCCTCCATGTTATGGGTTTTTAAAAATAGATCATCATTATTCTTTGATGTTAATGTAACTTCATTGTGTATATGTACAAAAGTTAATTTATCCATTATTCTACTGATGGCCATTTTGCTTATTTCCATTTTTTTGCTACTGTGATTAGTGCTGTGATGAGAATAGAAATGTGTGTATGTATAAATTATATACACTGGATAACATATACATTCATGACACAGTTCTTATATCTGTAGGATATATACCAAATAGACAGTGTCCTGGGTCATGTGGCATTTCCTTTCCCAACTTTTAGGGAGCACCAAACTGTGATTGAAAATAAAATGACTTGGGACAGGTTCACATTAATCGTCTAGTAACATCCTTACGTTTCAACACTTTAAAACGATCTTATGCAGAAGATTTGCCACTGCAGTGTGCTGTTTGGTCTGTGGAATGCTGCCTCCATGAGAAGTAACTGTGGCTCCCAGCACGACTAATTCTTAACAATTTCAATTTTCTCACCTGTTGGTCAAGAATTTTTCAATATTTTCACTCAAGGCTTTCTGTTTTTCCTTCCAGTTTAAGATATGCTTAGCATGGTTTTTCTTTTTGGTTTTCTAACTCTAGATCTTCAAACATTTCATTACAATATTTTACTTTGACATCTTGAGCTTCTTTGGGAAATTTTCTATTCCCTGTTGATTTCCTCTTTTCTCCCATTTGCTTTAACACTGCTACACCCAAGAGCAAGTTTTAGGGTCTCTACTGACATGCAGTTTAATCTTCTCTTTCTTGTCTTTTTAGTGACCTTTTACTTGCTTCATGAATAATGTTTTTGATGTCCTCCCACAGATCATCAAGTCTTCAGTCATTAGTGTTCAATGCATCAAAATGTTCTTGAGATGTTCTTGAAACTTGAGTGTGATGGTGGGATATATTCAGGGTCACATATTGGCTCCCATGGACTTGTTTTAATTTGCTTCAGCTTCAACCTGAACTTACATATAAACAGTTGTTGATCCGTTCCAGTCAGATCCTAACCTCATTTTAACTACTGATATCCAGCTTTTCCGTCTATCTTTCACATATACAATCAATTGGATTTACGTGTATTTCTCTAGAAGTCCACGTGTATAGTCACCTTTTGTGTGGTTGAATAAAAGGTACATACTATGGACAAATCATTGGACTTACAGCCGTCTATCATTTCATCTTCAGCATTGTTTCTATTTTGAAGACTACACTTGCCAATGACTGTTCCTTCCTCTTTGTTTCCAACTTTGGCATTCCAACCACCAATAATTATCCAAATTACAATGACTAATTGGTGTTTGCAGTTCTTTCTTCTCATTTTGCGTTGTGTCCCATCAATGAATGATGGTCCTGAAAGCCTTACTCCTTCAAGCTTACCCTGATTCACATCATTATAGTTGGCTTTATTTTGAGAAGTAGCTCCAGTCCAACCTGAGGCGTTGGAAGGCTTTGGAGTTCATTCAAACTAAGGGACTCATATCCTGGTGCTAGCTCTGAAAATGCTCTGCCTCTGTTCATTCAGAACAGATATGGAACAATTTTCAAAGAACATGATATATTAGGCTACAAAGCATATCTCCATCAATTTTTAAATATCAAGACACTACAAAGCCTCTTCTCAGATTACAATATTACAAAATTAGAAATCAAAGGAAGTTATCCAACACATAGATATTTAATAATATTCTGTTTGAAAACTATTTGGTAATAGAAGAAAAAAATTAAATGAAAAAAAAATCATTGAAATAAATGAAAATGACACTACACTAAAACAAACCTTTGGGACACAGCAAAAGTAGTATTCAGAGGACAATTTATAGCAGTAACTGTGCACATCAAAAAGAAGAGACAACCCAAATCAACACCTTACCTCAGCATCTCAAACAATTGGAGGGAAAAAAGTAGAAGTAAAATAAACCTACATCCACCATGATAAAAGAAATTATTAAGATTAGGACAGAAATAAGTGAAGTAGAGAAAAGAAGCAATAGGAAGAACCAAGTGAAGGAAGAGGTTCTTTGAAAACATTAACCAAATTAACCAACCATTAGCAAATCTAACAAAGGAAAGGAAAGAGCAATGCAAATAGCATGAATAAGAAATTAAATGGGTAACATCACAATAGGACAAACTGAAATAAAGATAATAAAATCACAATTCTATGAATGGATGTCACCACTCATCTGCCAGTTGGCCATATGGTTGTGGCTTGGCTTGTGTGTTGCTGATGTTGAAAGCTATGTCACTAGTATTTCAAGTGCCATGATGTTCCCCCAAAGTGAAGAGGTTTCAGTAGAGCTTCCAAACTAAAAACAGATTATGAAGAAGGAATAGGTTGACAACTTCAGAGGATTTAGCTACTGAAAATCCTACTGATAGCCTTGACACGTTGTCAATTATTTTAATTTCTCTTTATCTGTAAATACCTTAATTTCATCATCATATGTGAGGGACAATCTTGATGGGCATGTGATTCTTGTTTGACTTTTTCTTCTTTCATTACTTTCCATTGCTTTCTTTCTTGCATGGTTTCTGCTGACAAATATGGGTTTATTCTCATTGGTTCCACTTTTTGGAATTGATGTTGGAATTCTTTCTTTGCCTTTGATTTTGAAAATTTTGAATATGATACATCATATTCAATTTTCTTTAAGGGTCTGTAGTTTTTAGGGATTTTTCACCTTCTAGAATCCATTCTGTGTCTTAATATTAAGAAATCTTTCTTCCAACAACTCTTGGGTAACTTTCTCTTTGCTTTTGGGGGGATTAGGTCTTCCTCATCTGGAATTCCTAATTCTTATCACTGCAAAAGTATTGTTCTTGATGAGGTCCCACATAATTCTTAGGCTTTCTTTTGATTTTTGTTGTTGTTGTTCTTACATTCTTTTAACTCCTCTATTTAATTAGTATTGAAAGATTTATTGTCAAGCTCACTTATTTGGCCTTCCGTTGATTCAGTTCTACTGCTTTGTTCTCTCAATGTATTATTTATATACACTTTCAGATAGAGAGGAAAATATATAAGATCTGATTGAATCTTGCCTGTATCAACCATAAATTCCCTACCAATTCCAACTCTGAATATTTTCCAAACCAATTATTCACCATGTTTCTGCTGTAGCCTAACTCCGATCAACTTAGTTTCTAACGTTGAACTCAAATCTCACCTTTTCTGACAATAATTCTCAGGAAACTTTGATCTTTCATCTCCCCACACTCTTTGGTTTTCTTAGTATTATTACAATACATTACTTATTTTTAATCTATATTCCCCTTTATGACATATTCTAAGTCAAGACATGTTATACAGCATATAATAGTCATGTAATTCTTATTTGTCATATGAATTAATAAAATCATGCAATTAATAAAATTTAATGAATTCCATGATATTAAATTTTAAAATAAAAGATAGTATACAGTCACTCACCATACTGAAAACTTGTGACTTTCGAGTTCTTCTAAGTAAGACATTTCCTGTGAATAATCTTCAATTTCTCTAGTTCTCCAAGAAGGTGATTTTTTCTTTAGGTAATGAATAGCCAGGCTATCTCCCTTGTCAGTAAAATTAAATAAATTAAAAATAAAATCATATTAATTCCAGATTCTCAATTTATTTTATTTTCATAATATTTATTCCAACCTGACTTACAGAAAACCATATGTAGCCACAAAACTTTTTGCAGTGAAATTATTGTTAAACATTCCAGATGCTCTCAATAAATATTCAACCTCACAATTGCAGAGATTGTGTCTTATCAACTTATGTATCATCTCACAGGGAACAGTTTCTATAAATGTTGCTGGAATGAGAAATAAGTATAAACTTGGTGATGGTATTTATATTAGGACTGTACCTACTCTTCACTTATTAGTATGGATAATTTGCAAGTTTTACATAGCATCAGGGTGTTATGTAAAATTAGCATTATTCTAAAATAGAAGTTGAAAATAGATCACAAAATAGAAGATGATTATATCACTATATATCTGCCAAATCATATCATTGCAAAACCTCTGTTAATCATGACCTACCCAAATTGACACAACCTTATCGATACAGTCTGCTAGCCAACATTAATCTAATCCCTCATCTTGATATTTATTAGTGGGGCACATATATCATTAATGAAAGATATTTGTTTATTAGTTCTTTGTTACTATTTCCATAAATGTAAAATGGCAAAAAATAATTTAATTGATAACTGAAGAGTAGCTGTACTGATTACAAATGACATAAATACAGCTTGAACTAGATTCTGGAAAAAGTTTCGAGGCATTTACATAATTTCTTATCAACTTGCAAAGGAGTGGAGTCTAGCCTGTCAATCAGGTCGCAGCTTAATGATCTCATTTGGAGGGACAAAGCAGATAAATAGCTCTCTCCAGGCCAAATACACTCTCTCCCTGTGGGACATTCCTGCTAACAAGACACATGAAGCTACATTGATGAAGCCAGTTCTCTGGAACTGGTGGAACCACATGGAGACCCACACCAGCGCTGAGACACTTCCACTACCACTGGATCCCCAAGACTTTCCACCCACTGGCCTGTGATCTTCATGCAGTTGGTGTCATTGCATGGGCTGTGTGAGTCAGAAGAGGAATTTATAAAGTCATATTGGGCATATGGGCTAATACTGGACTTATGGACTTGATCTGACTGGGCTGGGATGTTTTCTCAATATACAATTGCTTTTTTATATAAAGCTTTTTATCACACGCATACGAGTGTCTACAAAATTGTTTCTCTAGTCAACCTGGACTAACACAAGTTTAGAGAGAAAGTAAACTATGAAAAACCAGGACAATTATGCAGTTATATTAAAAGCACCTGGAAGCAAGAGTAAAGAGCAGGACCCTCTCTTCAACTCTGCCTCTGATTGTTGATAGATAATTCAGTTCTAACATCATGATCAGTTTCAAGAGATAGCATATGAGCAAGAACCAATGGTGCAAGAGGAAGAAGTCCAAGCTGTTTTGAAAACATTAGGCAAAAGCAATGCTTCAGGATTCAAAATGTTTCAACAAGCTCATGACGCACTGGAAGCACTCACCTATCCATACCAGGAGATTTGGATAGCTACTTGGCCAATGATTGAAGGCATCTATATTTTTACCCATGACAATGAAGAGTGACCCAATAGGATGCTCAAATTATAGAACAATATCATATGTAAGCAAACGTTTGCTGGAGATCTTCCAACAGCTGTGTAGCAGTGGGACACTGACAGGGAGATACCAGGGCTTCAGGCTACATTCAAGGGATATCATTGCTGATATCAGATGAACCTTGGCTCAAAGCAGAGAATACTAGAAAGATGTTTACTTGCGTTTTATTGACTATGACAAAGCATTTGACTTTGTGGAGTGTAACAAGCATTGGATAGCTTGCCTTAAGAAGAATGGTAATCCCCAAACACTACGGAACCTGCGCATCCATCAGGAGGTAGAAGATCAAGGGGATATTTCAGAGTTCAAAACCAGATAATGTGTGAATCACCATACTTATTCAATCCATATGCTGAGCATGCTTGGTAGTTACATAATATTATATATTAGAAAAAAGTGTAGTGGTGGAGTCTAGCCAGTCAATCAGGTCACAGTCTTATGGTGCCTCCTTTTTTCCCCCAATTCTTCTACAGTCTTCTTTATTCAATGTCCAACTTTTTTACATCAATCGTGTAAAGCACATCTGTACATTCTTTGCCTTCATCATTTTCAAAGCATTTGCTCTCCACTTAAGCCCTTTGCATCAGGTCCTCTTTTTGCCCCCTTCCTCCCGTTCTCCTCTCCCTAATGAGCCCTTGATAATTTATAAATTATTATTTTGTCATATTTTGCCCTGTCCGACGTCTCCCTTCACCCCCCTTTCTGTTGTCCGTCCCTCAGGGAGGACACATATAGATCCTTGTAAATGGTTCCCTCTTTCCAACCCACTCACCATCTACCCTCCCAGTATCACCCCTGGTCCTGAAGGTGTCATCTGCCTTGGATTCCCTGTGCCTCCATCTCCTATCTGCACCAGTGTACATCCTCTGCTCTATCCGGACTTGCAAGGTAGAATTCAGATCATGATAGTTGGGGAGGAGGAAGCATTCAGGAACTGGAGGAAAACTGTATTCTTCATCAGTGCTACACTGCACCCTGACTGACTCGTCTCCTCCCCTAGACCCCTCTTTTGGGTGTGGCCTTCTCATAAGGAGGGCCAGGTCCTTAAGGATTCGTATTAGACTGATGAACTTGAGTTGGACTGGACTGGTATATTTTCTTGATATTCAATTCCTTCTTTGAATAAAGCTCCTTTTTACACATGTATGAGCGTTACTAGATTAGTTTCTTTCATCAACCTGGCCTAATATATGATGGTCCCTGGGGAACATGGAGAATGGAGGTTTGTGTGACCTCTGCCTTATTTCAAGAGTTCTTCTTTGGCTAGCCAGAGGTCAGATACGGCTATACACTTCACTGGGTCATTTTCTGGAAAGAATACGGAAAGCTAAAGTCTTGATTCTGTCCTTTGGCTGTTGTCTTTGATTATTCCTGTCGGAGATGGCAAAAATGAATGTGATCAATGCAAATTTTGAGCTCAGGGGGCAAAATTGCCCCTTAAACTTCTCTGAGGCAATGCTGCTCTGTAGTCAAAATGGCTGACAGAAGGCTCGGCCCTGGCTTGATACAGCCAGGGGCGTAAGGCCATATTACATATGAATGGGATAGATAAGAAAGAAATTGAATTTGACTGTTTTAATCATGTGTTTAGAATCTGGCTGTACTAGGATGATATTGATTTCTTCTGCCTCTTGTTATTGACATAATGAGTTTTAGAAATGATTATTGGGAAGTGTGAATAGAGTGTTTGTAAGCTCACTACATTCCGGTATTAAGTTGGATCTTAGAAATGGGATAGCAGGAAGTGCCTGCAAAAAAAAAAAAATGCTTAGAAAAGTTCAAGGTTAAATGGTTTCACTGGAATTCTATCTTTCAGCGAATAACTGATATCAATTCTACTCAAGCTATTCCAGGATACAGGAAGGGCCAGGGAAAAAATCCCAAGTTTAATGTGTGAAACAAGTATAACCCTTATGTGGAACCAGGAAATGACAAAAAATAAATCAAAGCAATCCGAAAGGGTAAAGGAGAAATGAAACGCTCACTATTTGCAGACACTATGATTTCATATGTAGAAAGACTCAGCAAGAAAACTACTGGAAATAATCAAAAGACTCCACAATGCGACATGACATGTGATTAACATACAGACACCAATCAGATTCCTGACCTTTAACAAAGAGTTCTAAAGGAAGAAATCAAGAAAACAAAACCATTTATAATAGCCACCTGAAAATTGAACTCCTTGGACTAAACCTCACCAGAGAAACAGAATACTCGTACAATGAAACAGAAGACTCGTACATAGCCATCCTCATGAAACAAAGAGACTCGCAGAAATGGAAGGATCAACCATGTTCTAGCTAGGAAGTTCAATATTGTGAACATATCGATATTACGCAAAACAATCTACAACTACAACACAATCCAGATCCAGATCCCAACTGCATTCTTTAAAGATATGAAATAATGAATTACTAACTTGATACGGAGCGACAAGAGACCTAAGGGTAACCATAGTCTGTCTTAAGAAGATCAACAATAGAGGAGGCTTCTCATTTCCTGACTTCAAAACCCATCACACACCCACAGTAGTCAGAACAGGCTAGTGGTAGCATAATTATAGGTCATAGACAAATGACAGAATAGAAAACCCAGAAATAAATGAATTCACCCACAAACAACTATCGTTCAAAAAGAGCCAGAGGTTCTTAAATGGCAAAGAGATAGACACTTCAAAAAATGGTGCTGACAAAATTGAATTTTCATCTGTCTAAGAATGAAATAGTACTCCACACTTCAACCTATGTACAAACGCATCCAGATGGATCAAAGACCTAAATGTAAATCCGAGAGCTATAAAGATTGTCAAAGAGAAAATATGGGGGAAAATATATAAGGGGCCCTTACAGGGCGTAGACTTACTATCAAATACAATGAAGGAAGCACACAAAAATATAGGATAAAATAATTGACTGGGACCTACTAAAAATAAGACACTTCTGTGCATCAAAAGACCTCATCAAAAGGGAAAATGGAAAATTTTATTTTGCAATGACATACAATGAACAAAAGACTAATCTCTATAATCTATAGAAAATACAATAACCATAATAAGACACTAATAACCCTATTTTCAAATGGGCAAAAGACACGAACAGATAATTCACCATAAATAACAGAGAAATGACCCCAAACCATGTGAAATATTGTTCATAATCTTTTGTTATCAGGGAGATGCAAATCAATGCAATAATGAGATACCACCTTATACTAATAATAGTATCAAAGTTTAAAACAAAAACAGAAAATTCCAATGCTAGAGAGGCCGTGGAGAGACCAGTGCCCATAGAATGGTAAATACGTAGAATGGTAAATACAGGAAGCCATTGTGGAAAGTTATAGAATGTTACTGAAAACAAATGGGAATAAATATTACATATAATCCAGTGATATCTCTTTGGCTTTCTCTCATAAAAAAAGAAGCAGCCATTACATGAACAGACATATGCACAGGCATTTTTACCACATCACTGTCATAATAGCCAGAAGATGGAAACAACCCCAAATCCCATCAGGAGAAGAAGGGGTAAAGAAACACGGGTACATACACAAATGGAGTACTATGCATCCCTTAAAACACAAGCACGAAACCATGAAGCCCCTCTTGACCTGGATGAACCAGGTTGAGTGAAATTAGCCAACCACAAAAGGACAAATATCGTATAAGACCACCGTTTCAAGAGAAAATAAAACAAAGCAACAAGACATGGTCTTCCAGTGCAAAGGGAACAGGCTTTGGAGGTTACCAAGGGAGGGAAAGTGGAGGAATAGACTATGGGGTGACAGGTATTAACTTGGGGGAAGGTGTTTTATAAATCATACAAGAGAGAAGGTAAATGAAAGGAAAGAGGGTAGGGTAAACTTGGGAGGGCAGGTGGAGTTGACAATCAACTTAGACTGCTGAACACAAAACTTACGATAGAAGACATGACCTCTGCCCCAAGTCACAATAAAAGAAATAACTTGTAAAAATCTTTCTGTTATTCTTTGCTGTTCCTTAAACTCAATCTGGTATCAGCAATGAAAACTCATTCTGGATCCTCTTCCTTTTCCTGCTAGAATTTCTGGCAATTCCTTTTTTTTTTTAAATCATTTTATCGGGGGCTTGTACAATTCTTATCAAAATCCATACATACATCCATTGTGTCAAGAACATATGTACATTTGTTGCCATCATCATTCTCAAAACATTTGTCTTCTACTTGAGCCCTTAATATCTGCTGCTCATTTCCCCCTTCCTCCCCACTGCCCCTACCCTGTGAACCCTTCATCATTCATATATTATTTTTGTTATTTTGTCATATATTACACTGTCTGATATCTCCCGCTGCTTTTCAATGGACTTCCACAACTGTTTTTGAAATAGGCAAAATTGTGAAATTAATTAAATCATTTGGAAATTGGCTCATTCTTTTGAATCATCTTCTAGGTAACAGTTGAAAATTTTTTTTCTTAAAAAAATGTTTTGAGAATGATGATGGCAACAAGTGTACACATGTGCTTGACCCAACGGATGGCTGGATGGCTTGTGAGAAAAGTGGGACAAGCCCCCAAGAAAATGATTAAAAAAATAAGTGGTGGAAGTGGGAAAAAAAATTCTTCTTCCTTTTCATTATGTTGCTGTTGATAACCAAGACAGGCTGCTAACAGAAAGACTGGCAGGTTAAGTCCACCACAGACACCTCAGAAGAAAAGCCTGGCAGTCTGCTTTCAAAAAGCAAGCCATTGAAAACTCTACAAGTCTACTCTGTTACTCATGGGTCATCATGCATTAGACACGACTCTGGTTTCTTTATTGCATTGTTTTGCTTTTATGAAACCATGACCTTGGAGATACAGAAGCTAGGTCTACTTTGTGTTAAGTGGTGATGTAATGGACCTGTTCAATTGTTAGGCATTAGGAAGAATAGGGCCGGTTTCTTGTTCAATGGTTTGGGCCCACTGGGAGAAAGGTGGCTGTGCTGGAACGTGTGAGAAGTGAGACTCTGCAGTGAAAGAGAGCTTACAGTTCCTAGGCCGGTGCAGCTCGGGTGCAGTGGCAAGCAGCTCAGCACGAACACATTGAAACGCCACTTAGCAACAGCATTTCTTCCCCAAACTCCTGACAGGGTCTTTATGGGGACTCAGCGGAGAACTGTTCACCTGGCCATCTGGCCAGATTAAGAGCAAGGAGATTGCTGTCATCAAAGGAGAGGGCCTTAGAAAGAGGAAGTGGTGCATAAAGGTCTGAATGCTGAGGATTACAAATGCGTTTGAACTCCTCTGGGAAGATCAGATGTGAGCACGGTGGAAGCTTTCATGCCTGCCCAAAAGATGTAGGCCATTTTTCTTTGAGAAGGGCGGTGGAAAGTCCTCTGCTTAGAGGATTGTGTTAATATGATCCAGGAATTGCAAGGCAGTAATAACAACAACAAACACCAGGTGCGCCTGAAGTATCAAAGCAAATAAATATGACATCATGTTCCATTCAATCGGTGTTATTATCATCATCCAAAACATCATAACTCCGAATTAAATCCAGTCTAAAGCCTGACACCATACAAGCAGGAAGACTGTGACACCTTTTTGGAAATCATGTCTTCTGTTTTTACCAGATAAGCTTATAGAGTAGGCTTGCTATTAAGAGTATTCAGGGAAACAGGGTACCCCTAATTGAGTAGATCAAGATGAGCTCACCACCTTGAGTCCCCTGCAGGATCTCTGGGCTTTCTGGCTACTGTAGACCACACATTCCTGTGGTCATCCATTGTATGAGTCACTGAAACTTTTCATTCGAAGCGAAACATTATCCATTTCCAAGGCCATTCTATGAACTACTGAGTTCTATGAATTTTCTCACTATCAGTTGCTGTTCCAACTGAATTCCTAATACCATGAAAAGAAGGACAAGACGGAAAAGGAAGAAGCTTAGAATTTGGATCCGTCTCTGACTTAGGCGATTTTATTTTCTAAAGGATGCTGAAAGGCCCAAACCAAACCTGCTGCCATTGAGTAAATTCTTACTCCTAGTGACCCTAGAAGACAGGGCAGGTCTTCCCCAATAGAGGTGCTAAGTGTGTAATGTTAGGGAGGAAGACTGCCACATCTTTCTCCCTGCTGTCACTAGTGAGTGGGCAACATTGAGTATCTGTTTATCAACGAAGCACTGAACCATTGTGCCACCAGAGAGAGCCCCTGACCTCTTATTTAGGATGTTCTCAATATCCGTGAACTTTCCTCTTCACCTTTCATTCCCTTCCCAGAGGATTTCCCTTTGAGTTAAGGTTATAAGAAAAAATGAACAAAAAACCTAGAGTCAGATGAAATTAATGAAAAAGTGTTTGATGGATCTCAAAATAACAGTCACCACGACCTTCTGAGCTGACATCTCTGACTGGAATTTAACACTTCCACTAGAAGCCATTGGAAGTCACTATTTTGAGAGGACATCTTTTAAAGCACAAGGAGACTAAGAAAGACCACTCCAAGGGCATTATAAAGAATACTTGTTTGCACACATGCGCTGATCACAGACACATGTTTAAACACGTTTTGCTCGGAATCAACCTGTGCATGCATGAACTGAAACCATCTAGCAAGACTTTTTGACTTACCACTGTACAGTGATAATAACAGTTGCCTCTACCCCCTTAGCTTGCTGGAAATGAGCGTTTGATGGAGAGTTCTCAAAACACTCTCCTAGCACTGAGTAAAAGTTATAGCCTCTGGTTACCAATTATATTAAACTTTCGATTCCTAAGATTTCTTCGTTCATAGTAATATATTCAGACACTGTTTCTATTAGGAGATAACCCACTATTTAAAGACAAAGGGAAAAAATTGCCAATCTTGAGAGTAAGGCACAGAAGTCAGAATGCTGCTTACCAGAAAGGAAAGCAAGACTTCATCTCACAAACTTTAGACATTCTCAAGAGAGACCAGGCCCTAGAAAAGCACACCATGCTTGGTAAAGTAAATGTGAAACAAAAAGTTGGTGCTATAGACCTATAGTCGGGATAGTAGAAAATAACAACCATGATTCAGATCATTTGTAGGAGAAAGGTGAGGAAATGATTTCACTGGATTTTCCACTCAAGTCAAATCAGACTTCCAGAAAACTTAAAACAAAGCCACTTGGTATAGATTTTGTAGATTATTATGTCTCGTAAAACTTTAGTAAAGACATTTCAGTAAAAAACAAAAGTTTGGTAAAAATATTCTAACCAAAATGTTGGGATCTTGGCTGCATAATTTATATCAGTTTATCAAGATATATTTGAATAGACTTCATGGCATGCTAAATAAATCGTGGAAGCACAGCAAGATCAGCACATTTTCTAATTATTCCTGGGCAAGCTGAAAAAGCCTTGTAGACTTATTAATTTAACTGAAGTCTTCAACAGCTTAAAGAAGTCTGATTCAAATGTAATAAAAAGTTTATTGGTCTTGTTGCTTTCACACACATCAGCTGCTTTCGCATGTCAAGCACTTCACAATTACTTTGAAGACCAAATTACTTTCTACCTGGAAATACATTCTAAGAAATAATAGTTAATAACTAGGCACTGCTATTTTCATGGTCTTTCCAAAGTCAACATGTACAGCCTTCATCTTACCTTGTCATGTAATTCATGGTCTTCCTTTATCCGGTTGAGATCATAGTGCATAGCACAAGGACCAATTTTATTAGTAATGCTTCCTAGGGTTAAAAACAAAAGGTGGAAAAATTATATTACAGACTTTCCCCTCAGATGTAACCTGACTCTGCTCAAATCCAAGGCCAGGGAAATGTCAAGGAAAAGAATTAATTTTAAGGGTGCTCCAAGCTGATACGGCTCCAGTTTTAATTCAGCTAGTCTATGAACTTGAAGTAGACTGCTTCCATGACACAAGGCAGCTGGCTGTGTCTGCTCTGCATTGCTGGCCTCATGCTTGTAGGATGCTTTATCATCTGCTTTTGGGGGATCAAAATTTCAAAGTAACAATTCATGTCAACATTTCCATTTACAACCTTGAGATTAGACAGTTCTTAGCTATTGCCTTCTATAGGGTCTGCACTCAATGTATCTGCCTTTCTATCATATATGACTTATTTTATGTCAGTGAGGATAACTATTGACATTTTTAACCACATAATTGTTTTTCATCTTCCTCCTTTTCTTTCTTGAGGCATTGGCTCTCCTGTGCTTTGTCAGATGTTTATAACCGTCCCTGGCCTCTTCTCTTTATGTGCCAGCAGCACGCTACAGCTCCCAAAGTTATGCCAACCCCAAATTTCTCTGGACATTTTCAAGTATCTCTGAAAAACACAGTTAAGATTACCGAATCCTTGAGAACAATGTGTCTTCTTCATCTTTGCTTGTCCTAGGGAAATAGCAGAGTGCCTGAAACAGAATGCCTTCTCAAGTATTATTTCTTAAGTGGAAAATAAAAAGGTATTGTAAAACCTGGTATTGCTCCACGTTTTTTCTTGTCTGAACTAGGTTCTCACTTATGTAAATATATTTATATAAGATGATGGGGAAATAGATCTATGTGCATATATCTACAGGCTTAGTATTAAGATAGCAGATGGACATTGGGCCTCTACTCAAGTACTCCCTCAATGTAAGAACACTTTGTTCTTTTAAACTGGCATTCCATTGTGCTCACCTTCCTGACATGATCACTGAAGACAAAATGGGTGCATAAGCAAATGTGGTGAAGAAAGCTGATGGTGCCCGGCTAGCAAAATATAAAGCATCTGGGGTCTTAAAGGCTTGAAGATAAACAAATGGCCATCTAGCTAAGAAGTAACATAGCCCACGTGGAAAAAACACACCAGTCTGTGTGATCACAAGGTACTGATAGGGTCAGGTATCAGGCACCAAAGAACAAAAATATTATCATTGTGAATGAGGGGACCCAAAGCCCATCTCTAAGCAACTGGACATCCCCTTACAGAAGGCTTGTGAGGAGGAGACGAGCCAACCAGAGTGCAGTATAGCACCAATGAAACATACAACCTTCCTCTAGTTATTTAATATGCCCCCCCCACTGTCATAATCACAATTCTACCTTACAAATCCACCTAGACCAGAGCATGTACATGGGTACAGATAAGAGCTGAAACACAGGGAATCTAGCACAGATAAACCCCTCAGGACCAATAATGAGAGTAGCATTACTAGGAGAATAAGGGGAAGGTGTGGAAGAAAGGGGGAAACTGATCACAATGATCTACATATAACCCCCTCCCTGGGGGATGGACAACAGAAAAGTGGGTGAAGGGAGACAAGGACAATGTAAGACATGAAAAATAATAATCATTTATAAATTATCTGGAGTTCATGCAGGAAGGAAGGTGGGGTAGGGAGGATGAGGGGGTGGTGGTGGAAATGAGGAGCTGATACCAAGGGCTCAAGTAGAAAGCAAATGTTTTGAGAATGATGATGACAACACATGTACAAATGTGCTTGACAAAATATAAAGGGTAAGTGCACATCAAGAAAACATCCCAACCCAGTGCTGCCCAAGCCCACAAGTCCAACATTAACCAATATGTCTGACACCAATCCACAAAGTCCTCCTCCATCTCACAAAACAGATGCAATGATGCCGACTGCAGGAGGAAAGCCTGGTCAGTAAATGTGCATTGGGGTAGGTCCATGTGGCATCTCCTCAGGGATGTCTTCCAGGAAGTGAACTTTGCCAGCTAAAGCAGGGAACTGGCTAAGGCAGCTAAACCTTGGTCCGGCCATCAGAAAGCAAGAGACCTGAGAACTCGCAAGGTGAAGCTCACTGAGCCATTTATCCCCCCAGCTCTTTAATTAACCCCATATGTGTTTATCGGCCAGGGTGGCACAATAAACTAACTACCTCAATCCATCCCTTGCCAGCCTGGGACCTGTATATAATTGTTTAGCTTCACCATTGAAATTAAGTAACACCTACACCTTAATCCTATAATCCTGTGAATATTCCCCGCCCCCCCCCCTATGAAAGTTTGTAAGCCAACCACTTCATACCTTTATCCCCCCAATTTTGGGCATCCAATTACTATACTGCCCACTTACATCGACCCAGGCTCTGAGAAGACAATCATATTTTTCGACATGAAGAGTCTTCATTCCCGTTGGAACCTTATGACGTCTGTATCCATAAGCAAAGCCCCATCCGGACAGGCCATCAATGAAGTCAGCAACAATATGCATCAGTTCACAGGCTCAAAAATTTCCTTTAGCCTTGCCTTTAGACCATGGGCCCTCACCAATATTCAAAAAGCCTAGCCCCTTCGTGCTAGGCCATGAACCTTAGAGCAGTCAACCCGCTCTCATCTTCTCTTTTTCCTGTAAACCAAGTCCACAGGTGTCAGTGGCCAAACTCAAGCCGTCTCTTTATTGCTGCAATTATCCCACTTCCACTCAAGTAGATCCAGGTGTCCTCCTAGCAAGCATTTCAGCCTGCTCACAGGCTCCCTTTAACATTCAGTCACAGAGAAGCGTTTTCTTCATGGTTCCAGATTTTTCCCAGGTTCTAACAAAAACCATTGGTTCTTGAGTATTCCAAAGCACTGGATAGGGCATATCTTTAATAACTTTCTTTGCAGGCATGGCCTAAACCTATCTAAAGATCAATTTTTAATGGCTCAAAGCAAGTGGGCTTACAAACATTTTTTTCAAACTTCCCATATTTTCCCCGTAAAACAACCAAGTAAATAGTGTGCTTTTATTTGATCTCTGGCTAGACAAGAAAAACTACTTAGAGGGAGAGGTCAAACTAACAGCTACTCTTACGATTTGTTTCTCCAGTACCCAACTCCCAAGGTACCATGCTGTGTTAGTTTGGGTACTTTAGAGAAACAAATCCACAGAAACTCATGTATAAGAGAGGGTTTTCTATAAAGGTTAAGTGCGCATGAAGAAACATACCAACCCAGTGCTACCCAAGCCCCCAAGTCCAACATTAACCCATATGTCCGACACCAATCCACCAAGTCCTCCTCCATCTCACAAAACAGACGCGATAATGCCAATTGCAGGAGGAAAGTTGAGTCAGTGAAAGTGTAAGTATCTCAGCGCTGGCAGCGGTCTCCACGCGGCTGCTCCAGCGCCCAGGGCTGCATCGGGGTAGGTCCATGTGGCTTCTACTTGGGGATGTCTGGCAGGAAGTCAGCTTGCAAGGCTAAGACAGCTAAGAACTGGCTAAGGCAGCTGCACCCTGGTGCGACCATCACAAAGCAAGAGACCCAAGATCTAAAAAGGTGAAGCTCACTTAGCCACTTATCCCTCTGCCCATCTATTAACCCCACATGTGTTTACTGGCCAGGTTGGAACAATAAACTAAATACCTCAGGAGGCTTTCATGTTGATGCGATGTTGCCCAAGTTTCAGTAGGCCTTCCAGAATAAGAACAGTCTAGCAATTTAATTCCCCAGACCAACAAATGAAACCCTATGTATAGAAACAGCCCAATCCATAGCTGTACTTGGGGATGGCTCAGGACTTGGCAGTGGTGTTAATGCTTTACAATTTTTCATTGGTGCCATGAATCAATTGCAGCTAACTACCATATACCAAGAGTAGCGGAGGTTTTGTTTATTATGCCTTCTCTTGCTCCAGGATGGAATACCACCATCCCTGCCTTCTGGCATTGCCTCTGTGGACATTTAAAATACAATTTTAGCAGTGTAAAATTTGGCTGACCAGCCAGGCTCTTGTCCCCCAATGTTGATTTTTCAGGCTCAAGATCTTTGAGGTAGAAGCGCTTTCAGAGTTCACCTCCTGTTCACCATGCTAACCTGAAGGCATGGGTTAAATAACGCCCTTTTGTAGGGAGTGTCAGATTGAGCAGGCACAGATTTTGTGAAAATACTCACATTTCAGACTGGAATAAAGTAGTATAAGCCATTGAAAGAAAGTCCTTACTTTGTGTGGTAGTTACATAATATCCTGTCAACTTAGGAAGGGGTGGAATCTAGCCTTTCAATCAGCTTAGAGCTTGATAACCTCCTTCGGAGGCTGGAAGGAGATAAATAGCTTACTGGATGACAGACGCGCTCTCTTTGCTTGGTCTTCCTGCTGACTGGCCACATGGAACTACACTGAGCAGCTAGAGCCCTGGAACTGCAGGAGCCATGTGAAGACCCACGACAGTGTTGAGATGCTTCCACTGCCACTGGGTCCACAACACTTTCCACCCACTAGCCTGTGATCTCCCTGCACTCAATGCCCTTGCTAGTATTGCGTGAGTCTGAAGAGGAACTTATAGACTGCCATTGAGCATATGAGCTAATATCAAGCTTATGGACTTGATCTGGACAGGGCTGGACTGCTTTCTCAATGTACAATTGTCCTTTTCTATAAAGCTCTTTCTTATACACACGAGTGTCTCCCTAGATTTGTTTCTCTAGTCTACCCTGAATAACGCACTTTGAGTCTACAGTAAGAGAGCTCTTCGGAAGTGAAATTTTTATGTTCAACATCCAAATGAGAAGGAAAGAAAAAAAAGACGTTTTCAATTTAGATTTTTAAGAAGTAGTTTATTGAGTTACATTCAATACATCATATAATTCAATAGACCAAAGCCAAGTTTACTGCCATTGATGAGTTGATGCCGGCTCACAGAGTCTGTAGAACAGCGTCAAATGACTCCTGTGAGTTTCTGAGACTGTAACTCTTTGTGGGAATAGAATGCCTCATCTTTCTCCTGTGAAGCGACTGGTGACTTCCAATTGCTGCCTTTGCAATTAGCAGTCCTATGTGCAACCAGTAGGTCACCAGACTCATCTCCTATTCAATAGTCCAATTATATTAAGAAAATGGGCTATGCCATCATCATCATTGACTTCGGAACATGTTCATTCTTTCTTTTGCTCATTGGTATTAACTTTCCGTTTCCCCTCCCTTCCCTGTTGCGCCCAAAGGTAATTATTATTTCAGCTACTGTCTTCATAAACGCTGGCTTCCCTCTACATAAAATCATAGGAAATTAGGACAAAGAAACAGAAGACAAGGTTTGTTAAAAAAAGGACCCAGAAACAATGCTCCTGTAAAACCTCAAACCAAGGAGAAACAAATGGTATTAAAAATTTAGGATCAATTGAGAGTGGGTCCAAAGGGAGATGAATGGGCAAGATGTGAACTAAGTAAAGTATTGCTTTCCGTGTCTTATAATCTAGTCTCTGAACACGATTGTGAACTAGCATAAAATATTCAATATTAGAAAATATATCTGAATGATTTCGAATAACTTCCTATACATTATATTGTATACTTCTCGCCTGAAAAGAATGGAAGGAAGGGTGAGAAAGAGGGAGAAAAGGAAGAAAGCTGGGAGAGAAACTGTTATCATTCTTTTACACAAATTTGGAAAATGAATAAAAAGAAGTTCCTCCAAAGCGAACAAGTACATATGGGAAAATCCAGTAACTAGCTCCAGTTCAATTTAACCTCAAAACCCCGGTATTTAGTCCGTTCTGCCCCTTCTTCTGCCAGCAGCCTGTGTGAGTTATCTTCATTTCAGAGGCCTTGCGGTTAGATCATATCCATCTGATAACCTCTCTTGTGATGTGCAACTTTATAGTACCTGGGAATCAGGACTTGGTCCTCTTTGAAAGGCTTCTTTAGAAATCCGGCCTACTATACCTAATTGGTGATTCAGTAGGATTTATAGTTGTCATAGGTGTCAGTGATGATTTGATGGTCATTTTCCATGCAAGAGAACAAGGTTTAATTCCTTGTCAATGAACCTCATGTGAAATTCCACTCATCTGTCAATGGAGGCATGCGTGTTGATATGACGCTGAATGGGGTTCAATGGACCCATCTACCTCCTACAGTCAGCCAATGAAAAGCTTACGGATCACCAGACTCGGATGCAAAGCCCATCATGAACATACAAAACTGGGCAGCAGTTTGTGCTATTGCACGTAGTGTTGCCATGAGTGGCGGGCAGGGTAGATGGCTGCTAACAAAACTGACATGGTTGTTATGTGCTAACATGATTTCTGGGCCAAGCAGTCGATCAATGCCTACTCACAGCCATGCTCAAGGGCGGAGTAGACCTGTCCTTGTGGGTTTTTAAGATTGTAACTCTTTACGGGACTAGAAAGCTCCATCTTTCTCCCACATAAATGGCAGTGTATGTCAAAAATTCCCTATCAAAAAAACAATGTATGTAAAAACATCCCTGTCAAATAGTTTCCTAAAAGTCTTCTTATCTTATTTTTGTGTAAAACATAGGAGTATTCTTTACTGTAAAGCTTATGTTTTTAATATACATTTATATATGTAATTATATATGGCAATCCTTATTAATATGCATTTGAAAAGATCATTATTATATAATTATACATAGTGTAATAAGCACATTTAATTTTTGCATCGTCGTGTTTTAATAACTAATTATATGTAGTGCATAAATATTATATATAATACATTTTATCAAATTATGCTCATGTTATATATGCACTTTGTGTGTTTTTGAAAAAATTAACATATTCTATTTTCTACTTTTCTTAAAAATTTTCCCCGCAATTGTGTTTTCTCTAAATTAGTTTTTAATTAACTGCATCCCTTTGGATAGACATTTATATCCTGCTGAACAAATTTTATTAAACAAAACCTTGATGTTCTTTTGTGCTCATTTTTTAAAAAATGAGTGTCTGGAATCAGACATGCTTAGAGTAATCAAACACTTATGATTTTCTCCACTGCATACCAAAAGGAATTATCAAAACAAACCAACACAAGCAATTAATAAATGTATTCAAGTATTCACATACTTGACTAAGCTAACTGTACCCATTGTTTTCACGTGTACCTGTTTGGTTGACAAAAAATAATTTATTGATACTTTTGTTTATAATACCATGTTTCTAATAATTGTACTTTTGGTGCTTGCCAGGCATTTATAAATTTCAGATTATTAAGTATCACCCCTTGTCTTTCCCCAATTTTTCAGTTGAAATATTTAACTTTCTCTGAGATATTTATATTACCTTTACCCAGTATAGATATTAACCTGTTTTCTGAACTAAGGGTTCAAAATGGTTTTTCAGTTTGCAATACAGCTTTTTATTTCTTTAGAGAGAATGTATGTGTGATCGCTATGTATATTTTTTGCAGTCATGTGTATCTTCTTTAGCTTATAAGCTTAGAACATCTTTACACACGATATAGTTCAACACACTACAGATCCACTGTAGATAAACAGTTTGTTTATTTGAATTCTCCGTTGTTTCCTTACACTCTTACATTTGCACTCCTAGGCATGAAGCTGTCCTCCTAACTCACCAGGATTGTCCGTGTGCAAACAAACTGACTTCCAGTTTTCTTTCTGTCTCCTATTTCTTAGCATTACCCCACCATTCTCCCAGTCACCGAAACTCAAAACCTTTCTCTCATACATGTTCCTTGTTTGATTTTGACCACATCAAATAAGTTGCCATATTCTCTTACATTTCATAAGGTAGCATTTATAGTCACTCCCATCTCTCTTGGGCGATCACCCCAGCTTGAGCCTGCATCTCATCCCACCTTCTGAAATAGAACTGTGCTACACTTTGTGACAGCTTGTTTCTTCATATATAATACTTACTCATGGTCACCCCTACAAGTTATGCAATACTAGGAAGCATTTAAAAAAAAACCCTGTGGAAAAATTCCATTTGTATTTGAATACCATTTCCATGAACTTTCCATTAGCTATATATTCTTCCTAAAAAGGTATTTTTAAAACTTTAATTTCCCTTCATATCTTCCTTGTATTCTCCCTGGGCAGCTTTTGGTTTCTTTGTGTCACTGTGGTCAGGACAGACTCCAGTGGTGTGGGAAACTAAGATTTCTCCCAAGTCCTCTCCCCCAAATATATGTTAGACTTAAGACACTGCTTGGAGCTAATGGTAAATGATTGTCAAGTTACCTCCCTGAAGACAGTCAGTTGCCAGACAACTGTCTGGACTGGTAGGGCCCACTCCCTGATGTTAAAGACAATGGACTACTTCTCCCTAAAGGCTTGTGACCATTAGCTTGGTTCCTGTAGGTGGGGTTTACACCCTACTGAGAATGGTCTCTATGGAGATCCAGACAACTGGTCAAACCAGCTCAGTGACATCCAAAGTTAGGCTGCCATCCTGAATCTAGGATCTGCCCTTCTTGTCACATGTGTGCCGCAATCCCTCCTCTTCCTATTGTGTGTATGTCCCTAGATTGCCCCCCTCTCATTGCTGTATAACCTATAGTGTAACCCCTTCCTGTGACATATGTCTTTACCTGTAATTAGTGGGCTTGCCCTCCCCACAAAGGTATACAGGCCTGGGTTAGCAATAAAGAGCTCTCTCTCAGCTCCTCCCTTACCCTCTTGTTGGCTCCCCCTCTCCTTTCCTGTCCTCGCCCCTGTTCCCATTCCCCTGTCCTCCTTCCCTTCCCCCTCTCACCATGTGGACCACCACGTGGGGCTGCGGTGAGCATGCTACCATGAAATGTGTCTGACTCCATTATTTCTCTCTCTCTTCTATCTCTCATGCTCTCTATGACTTTAATATAATATTTATATATAAAATGACCATACAGTTGCACCTATAGAACCTGTGATTAGTGGTGGGGGGCTGGCCCATTCCCCCACAGAGTGATAGCCGCTATCAACAACAACACAGTCCCTTAACAGGGGTGGAGAACTGTTTTTTTTTTTTTTTTTGTCTAAAGGCACTGTGGATATTTATATCTTCATTCATGGACCAGGCAAAATTATAAACTTAAAGATTAGCCTATGATATTTGACCAAACATTTCACCCCACCACTGATGTGAGAACTGGATCTCTTCCGCTTCGTGAGCCGTGGGGTGTTAGCTAGTAGGTATAGCTCTCAGCCTGGGCGCCCCCACTCCTGCAGGTCAATGCTCGTGGCCCTTGTACGAGACAACCCATTTTCTTTTTTATTATTCTCACATCACTGTGAACAAGAAGCACATCCTCAAGGAGAGGGGTTAACCCCAGAGCTGAGACAAAAGACTCCAATATAAGAGTTGTGAGGAATCTGTAGGACTGAGCAGAATTTCCTTCTGTCGAACCTAAGATCCCCGTGGGCTGGGAATGCCTCAACAGCATCTAATAGCAACGTACGCACACCCACGCCCAGATATGCAGGAGGGGTTCACAAAGTTAATTAAAAAAAAAGTAAAAGACGATGAGATTTTCCCCCCCATGAACTTTTTGAAACTCCCTCATACAAAAATGAATAGATAGGGCATGCATACTAGTGTTTATAGAGGGATCTTGCTATGTTTTGCACAAAAAGAATTTCCTATTGTATATGCTCCTATTCAATTCTCTAAAGTGGAATTCTCTTCCATGTATTAACATATTTCAAATATATTCTTTTTCCATTGCAATGCAATATAATCTTACACTGTGGTAGCAACATCATTTATTTAACCCTTCCTCTCAAAACGAACATTCACTTTGCTTCTTCATTTTTTTCCCTCTTAATCAAAAATATTAATCCAACCTTTGACAATTCAGCTGATTTCAACTAAAATGTTTCTAGCTATATTCATGCATAATGATGATTTTGCTCCCATGAGTAGATTTTCAGGGTGAGATTGCTAGGTAGGTCACAGAGTTTGTATATTTTAAATGTTAATAGATGCTGCCAGATTGATTTTTTTAATTAATGCCCATTCCCACCAGTAATATATAAGGGAGTCTATTTATCTGAACTCTTACCTTTCATAACGCACTTTAAAATACTAATCTCGGTGGAGGAAATTCACATAACAGAAAATCAACTGCGTTAACCATTTAAGTGAAAAATTCCCTAACATCCAATACATTAGCAATGTTTTACAACATCACCCCTTGCTAGTCTCTAAGACCTCCATCTCTCCAAAGTAAAGTCTCCTACTCAGTTAGCACTCTGCTATCATTCTTATCCTACTCTCAAGAGTAAGCATCTTTTCTTCGTCTCTTAATAGTAGGTCATCACCTCATATGGTAATTGCCTGAACCCCAAATATCCAATAGCAATAATAGAGCATTTATAGCTGTGATTATTTCCACATATTACTCAAAAAGAAGAAAGTCTAGGAATCAGTAGTTACATATAATATATAACCATAGGTGTTCTGTATCTATGGAAGTTATCTAGTCTATAATCATGTAATATGTGACTTTTGTATCTTTTATGCAGCATTATATTTTGGTGGTGAAGACACATTGGGACATATATCATTTGCTAAAATATTTGTAGCTATATTCAGGCATCCTGATGATCAACTGAATAATTTTCCATTGGAGGGACATACCACATTTTCATTGCATACTCATCCAATGATGAATATTTGGGCTACTTCTACTTTGTTGCTATTGTAAATGGTGCTTATATAAACATCTGTGTGTGTGTGTGTGTGTATTGGGGGGACCTGTTTTTAACTTCATTAGTAAATACCTAGAAATGAAAATGCTGGGTTGTGTGGTGATTCTATATTTAAGCTTTTGAAAACCACTACATATTTTCCATTGGGGCTGTACCATTTTGTAACCTTAACAGCGCTGCATTAGAATTCCAATTTCTCCACAACTTCATCAGCACTTAAAATTTAATTTGTTTACTTGTTTATTCATTCATTCATATTTATTTTATGGTAACCATTACATCACAGTAGGTGTGTAGGGATATCTCATTGTGGTTTTGATTTATATTTTCTTACAGAAAAATAATGTTTAGAATCTTTCATGTGTTTGTGGGTCCTTTTGTCCTTCTTCGGTAAAATATTTAGTCCAGTCCTTTACTCATTTTTAATGGTGTTATTTGTATCTTCATTGCTGAGTTGTATGGAATTTTAAAATATATTCTTGATATTAAGTTTTATTAGATATATTTCCTCTGTTTTATAAATTATTGTTGTACTCTCTTGATAGTGTCTCTGATGCAGTAAAGTTTAAAATTTTGGATGCAGTTCAATATTCCAGGTGTTTTAGTTGTTTTTTTACCACTGAGTTATAACCAATTAATATTACTCTTTTAGCCATACTTCCTTATGTGATATATTATAATTATGGAGTCTACATACCTGAGGCCATATTCTCCTCTTGAAGGGAATTCTTTCTTAATGGACCAGATTAAAGAAGTATTAAGACCTAACTTTAATAAAGGGAACCAAAGCCAAGCTTTTGGTCTCCTTGGCCAAGGGTTTAGGACCAAGCCCTAAAACATCTTTAAGACGACCTTAGTAGAAGTTGTGACTTAAGACACCATACTTTGTTTTCCTTGGGTAAGGTATATATCCTGGTACCACTGTAGAGTTCTAAGACACAATCACCTGGAAAGCTATACTTGTATTTCCTGACTGAGCTTTGGTAGAAGCAAGACCTGCTTCAGCTTTTTGACATTGTTTTACTTCTGGCTTTAGATCCTGCATCTGGCTTGCCTCTGCCTGAGCTTCAGATTTGACACTGGATTTTCTAATGGCTCATCTTAGAGTGATTTATTTATAATACTATTAGAATATGACTAAGAATGATGTTTTCTTATTGTTATTTTTTATATCCCCTATTGGTGCTGTTACTTGCTGTTGAGTGGATTCTGACTCATGGGGACATTGTATGCAGAATAGAACTACCCCATTGTAAATTTATATTAAAAGGCAGTGAGAGAAATACAAAAACAATACAGGAACCAACAATAAGTTCTTTGAAAATATCAATAAAATCTATAAACCATTGGTGAGACTGACAAGGAAAATAAGGAAAAGGTATACACACCTAAAATTAGAAACCAAAATGATGGCATTACAGCAGATGCTTTGGTAACGAAAGAAGCTTATATGAACAATTTTAAGGAGCCAGGGGTGATATGGGTTAGTTTCTAAGCTGCTAATCACAACGTCCACAGTTCAAACTTGCCAGCTGCTCCATTGGAGACAGAAAACGTTAGTTATTCCCATGAAGATTTATTGTTTCACCAACCATATATAGGGTCACGACGAGTCTCAAACAGCTCGATGGCAGTGGGTTTGTTTTTAATTTTATTTGGAGAGTGGAGGTTATGACCAACTTCACACAAACACATTAGATGACTAAGAAGAAATAGGCAAGTTTCTTGAAACACATAAACTCCCAACATTCACTTTAGAAGGTATAATGTGGTCCTCTTTGTGGACTGGCTGCTCTGAGCGGGAACGTCATCCTCAAGGCTTGCTGGGCCAGGAGGTGCTCCAGTCTTTCCTCCTCCCACTTCATCTGCTCCTTTGTGCTCTGATTAGGCATGTCCCTTTCCGGGAGCTGCAGATTCGGTGCTGTCCTCTGAAATAAATTCTTCTGTGGGGAGGGGTAGGCTGGCTGCACTATGAGGCACAACGTACCTCACCCTGACCCATAACCCTACAGGGGACAACACTGGAGACACAGTGTTGGAATTTGCCCGATATGATCATGACCCATCAAGGCAAAACATTAAGGGGGTGCACAGAACAGCAAGGGAATGGAGCAGCAAGGTCCCCAGGGAATGCTGAAGGAGGACTGTGGGGCCGGGGCTTGGTGCCCCAACAGACAGGACTGGAAAACACTCCTAAAGGCCAACAAACAGTCCTTGAACTAACTACAAGCTTTACTTTCTTGTTGTGTTTTGTTTTTTGTCAGTGGTTTGTTGTTGTTTTTGTTTTGTTGTATATTGTTGCTCGGTTTTGCTCTGTCTTGTTTTTGTGCATGTTAATATCTCTTTAGGTCTGTCTAAATAAGATAGGCTGGAGAACAATCTGGAGGAGAAAACAGTGGGACCGACAGTTGCAGGGGGGACATGGGAGAGGTGGAGGTGGGGGGAAAGTTATGGGTGTTAACATACTCCTGGACAAGGGAGCAAGTGGTCCAAATCAGTGGTGAGGAGGGTGTAGGAGGCCTGGTAGGGCATGACCAAGGGTAATGGAACCAAGAGGGATTACTTAAACCAAAATGAAGACTGAACATGATAGTGGGACAAGAGGAAAGTAAAAGGAAATAGAGGAAAGAGCTAGAAGGCAAAGGGTATTTATAGAGGTCTAAATAAAGGCATGTACATATGTAAATATATTTATATATGAGGATGTGGAACTAGATCTATGTGCATATATGTATAGGTTTAGTATTAAGGTAGCAGATGGACATTGGACCTCCATTCAAGTGCTCCCTCAAAGCAAGAATACTTTCTTCTATTAAACTGGCATTTTATGATGCTCACCTTCCCTACACAATCACTGAAGACAAAGTGCATGAATAAGCAAATGTGGTGAAGAAAATTGATGGTGCCCGGCTATGGAAAGATATAGCATCTTCGGTTTAAAGGTTTGAAGGTAAACAAGTGGCCATCTAGCTCAGAAGCAACAAAGTCCACATGGAAGAGGCACACCAGCCTGTGTGATCATAAGGCTTTGAAGGAATCAGGTATCAAGACATCATCAGAACAAAAAAATATATCATTTTTAATGGGAGGGGGAGTGTGGAGTGGATACCCAAAGTCAATTTGTAGGTCATTGGACATCCCCTTACAGAAGGGCCTCAGGGAGGAGATGAGCCAGTCAAGGTTTGATGTGGCAATGATGAAACATACAACTTTTCTCTAGTTCCTAAATGCTTTCTTCCCCCCACCCCCCACTATCATGATCCCAGTTCTACCTTACAAATCTGACTAGACCAGAGGATGTACACTGGTAGAGATAGGAACTGGAAACACAGGGAATCCAGGGCAGATGATCCCTTCAGGACCAGTGGTGTGAGTGGTGATACTGGGAGGGTGGAGGGAGGGTGGGTTGGAAAGGGGGAACCGATTACAAGGATCCACATATAACCTCTTCCTTGGGGGATGGAGAACAGAAAAGTGGATGAAGGGAGATGTCGGATAATACAATATATATCAAAATAATAATTTATAAATGATCAAGGCTCCATGCGGAAGGGGGCAGCGGAGAGGGAAGGGGAAAAACTGAGGAGCTGATGCCAGGGGCTTAAGTGGAGAGCAAATGTTTTGAGAATGATGAGGGCAACAAATGCACAAATGTGCTTCACCCAATTGATGGATGTATGCATTGTGACAAGAGTTGTATGAGTCCCTAACAAAAATGGTTTTTTTAAGAAGAAGGTGTAACAGATACAGTAGAACTGATGTCATGTTCAGAGATTGTATTAGTAATTCAAAACCTCTCAATAATAACAGCAACAGGAAAACATCAGGGACTAGATGCTTCTACTGGGTAATTCTACCAAACATTTATAGAAGTCACCTAAATTCCCAAAGAGGGGAGAATACTCTAAGATTTGGAGCAGCCTATGAGGTGCATATTACTCTGATACCAAACCAGACAAAGACATCACAAGGCAAGGAACCTGCAGACCAATAGCCTTATTGGCACAAGTGCAAAATACGCAACCTAATACTAGTGAACCAAATTCAATATCATATTTTAAAAACTCTACACTATTATCACATGGAATTTTTTTCCAGGAATGAAAGGATGATTTGACCTTAGAAAACCAATCAGTATACTAACACTCCACTAATAGAATGAGAGTAAAGAATCGTGTGATCATTTCGTTCAGTCTAGAAAAGGCATTTGACAAAATACAGCCCCTTTAAATGTAAAGCACTCAACATGCAAGGATAGAAGAAAAATACATCATTAAAATAAAAGGTCCCACTGCTACCATCACATTAAGGGATGGAAAACAGAGATTCTTCTGGTGGGGATCAGAAACAAGGTAAGAATGTCTATTCTCCCTGTAGCTTTGCGACATCATTTTGGAAATCCTAATCAGAGGAATTAGGCTGACCATATAAATAAATAACAGGTATACAAATAATAAAAGAGAAACTAAAAGTATCCCTTTTTGCTGATGGCATAATCCTATATAGTAAAAAATAACAGATTCTACAGAGAAAATCTTAGGACTGTGGTACAGTGCATCACTTAATATGGCTCTGTTAACTATAGTCTTTGTAACTCTAACCAAATTACTGGGTAGGACTACACAAATATTAGGAGAGATATAATCCAAGGGGATTACATAGCTTGCTAATAATGTAGATAAGTGCATGACACCCTCATGAGGATGGGACCAGGCAAATTCGGTGTATGAAACTTTAACATGGGTTAGGTCAGTTTTGCCACCCCAGTTTTGTCTCCAGGAGGATTTCATCGCCACCAAGAAAGAAGAGCCTAAAGTGAAGCATGTCCTTTGGACCCAGAATGCCGTCAATATTCATCACAAATCCAACAGTCTTATAGGCAGAAATGGAAAAGCTGATCTCAGATTCATATAACTGCTATTCAACTGGTTTTCAACAAGGATGCTAACTAAGGTCATTGGATGTGGTAGGAAAACTTCCTTCAATAAGTGATGCTGGAGCAAAAGGACTTGACAGAGAATAATGAATCAGAACTCATTCTTTGCACTATATTAAAAAGCAATTCAATATAAATCAAGGGCATCAGTGTGAAAACTAAAAATGATACAATGTGTAGAAGAAAATATAAGAGTAAGGTTGTGGCACCCAGTAACAGACCATCAGACATGATAACAAAAGCTAACGCAGCAAACGAAATAGTAGGTAAATGGAATCTTATAAAATGAAATAATTTTGCACAATAAAGGATTATATGAACAAAGTGAAAAGACAGTTCATTGGAAAAAAAATCTCAAGTGGCCAACAAGCACAGGGAACGATGTCCAACATCATTAGCTATTAGAGATAGGCAGATCAAAAGCCCAGTATCACCCAACTCTAACTAGAATGGAAATGATAAAAAATGAACGAAAAACCAGTACTGACGAGGTGTGGTAAAATCCATTGTTTGTGGAGATGTAAAACCGCGTAGCCATTGTGGGCAATTGTTCCGTGATTCCTCAGAACACTGAATATAGAATTAACACATTGCCTCAAAATGCAGCAGACCTAGAAGAAGTGACGGCAAGCGTACAAACACACAGAGACCTGTACACTTGCGGTATGTCTCACAATAAGACAAAATCCTCGAACTGGAAGATGAAGCAGGTCATCACTGTGCCAAGGTCAAAGACAGAGGACATATTGGACTACGGATAGCATTAGACCAGCATATATTGACTTTTCAATGCTCTTTCTGCCTTTATGCAAGAAGGGTTAGTGTACCAGACAGGGTTCTCCTTCAATAAGAGAATTACTGAAAATATTGCCATATTTTCAACCTTCATGACATGGCCTACTAGAAGTATACAAGCTAGCTACTCGTATAATGGAGTTGGATAAATCCTACACACGTATGAAATTACTTGTTCAACAATGTTATCCCATTGACTAAAATACTATTTCTATAAGAGAGTTTGCCCAGGGGGATGACTTATGATATAACACAATTAAATGACAACGATATCCCTGAAATCAAGCCAGGGTCTTATGGAAACAACAGTTATAAAAGGGGATTTGGGGATCTCAATTGAGCATAGCCCTAATACAAGAACAATTAGTTTTGACAACACAGCCCTGCCTGTTATTCACCCTCCTGAAGAGATCACTGAAAGATCTGGATGCCATAGAAAAATGTGGTGAAGACACCAGATAGTGCTCAGCTATCATGAATGGTAGCTCTTGGGGTCTTAAAGACTTGTCTCAAAATAGGCAACCACTTAAGTGAGGAGTCAGCTACATCTACAGAAAAGAAGCGCACCCACCTGTGTGAACCAACAATAGCTAATAAGACCCACCTTTGGAAAAGGAAACAATACCGATCTCCAAATCCTAACTAACTCGATTGCGGAAATAATACAATTGTGGTAAGTCCACAGTCCATTTGCAGGGTCACTTTGTTGGATGAAACTCCAGGGAATCCCCAATACACATAGGCTAGAAACATCAACAGCCGAAACAAAACAACAACAAAAATCCGATGTTCAGCATTGTAAACTGTACTTTAGCCACTGTACTCAGGTTAGAATATAACTCTTTGTAATCTGATCTCCTATGGACTTAATGTAAAATTTGATCTAAAATTTAATATTCTCTGCGCTTACTCTTAGAATGATGCCTGTCAGTTTTGTGTAGTAATTGTTAATGGATCCTTGTTTGGCATCTGCTTTGGTCATGTATAGTGATCTGTACAGGGAAACTGGGATGGATGGAAGGACGAGCAAAGGGACTGCTGATAAACTGAGGAAATGGAAGAAGAAGCAGAGGTGGGGTGCGGTGTGGTGGGATGTGACAAAGAGCCGACATCAGTGAGGTAAAAGGAGCGAAGGAGGGGAAAGTTTCTATTCAAAGCTGATTGAGACAATGATTGCAAAGTCCTTCTTGATATGACTGACCTATGGGATTTTACATGTTAATTGCAGCTCCATAAGAATAAAATTACGAAGGCAAGAGGAAGATGGAACGAGGTTTAAGATTGTGGTGAACACTGAGTTTATATTACTGGTGCTGGAATGTTTTGGAAAAGGAAAGCAATGAGTAGCACAGCATGAAAGATGGAATTAATGTCACTAATTGTAAATGTGGAAAATTTTGATTTGAGGTGAGCAGGCAAGTACAAGGGCAGCTTCACTTCATATAGCTTTTAATAGTTTTAAATAGAAAATCCTGCCATTTTCCTTAGCTTGATCTAGAGTGTCTGAAGCCAATATTGTTATTGGCTAATTGGATAATTTATGTACAATATAGTGTATACATTTTAGATGTATATTTTGATATATTCTGACAAATGCATACACTTGTAAATACACACTAGGAAATATGAAGCAATGGCATTTCACCAGAAAATGTCCTTCTCTCCTTTACAGTCAATCCCTCTCCCACACCAGTCTGCTCCAGTACACACACACATACACAGTCTGCCCCAGTACACACGTATACATGCACAGTCTGCCCCGGTACACACATACACATACACATACACATGCACAGTCTGCCCCAGTACACACCTACACTGACACAGTCTGCCCCAGTCCACACATACAAGTACTAAGTTTGGTTTTTGTATCTGATTTTTGGAAATAGCCTAAGCTATTTTGTATCTGATTTTTGGAAATAGCCTAAGCAACTAACATAATAGGCGATAGTAATTATCACTTGTATTGATTACATGCTTGATCAATTTTAGTTTGCAGAAACTGATTCAAATTTTCATTTTCTTCATCTTCGACCGTAGTTGGTGGTGAGTAAAGTGATTGTTATCCTAGTAGTGATCTTCTTAGTTGGCGGATGGATATTTTCCTATCACCAGAAACATTGTACTTCAAGATGGATCTTGAAACATTCTATTTAGGGATAAATGTGATGACATTCCTTTACAGTTTGTCATTCTTAGCATAGGATACATGATTATCTAACTCAAAATAGCCAATACTGGTCCATTTCGCCTAATTCCTAAGCTATTTATTTTCATGCATTGTTTAATTTTGAGGACTACCATTATTCCTAGATTCATATGTCGTAGATTATATGTTTGATTGTTAATGGATGTTTCAGCTGTTCCTTCTCAATCTGATATTGCCACATCAGCATTTATTGACAGCTTTATTCTATCCGTGTCATAATGGTCAATTAAGCTGGGAGATTCAGCTCATTCCTCGTAGCATTTTAAATGTCTTCCAAATGAGGAGCTCATCTTCATCTGGTATTTTATTAGACAATGTTCCACTGTGCTCACTTGCTTAGAGCATTCGTGGGCCTGAAATAAGAATGCATTGTGACTTTCATAACATTATCAGATGACTAATCTTCATTGAGCATTTTCATCAACCAATGGGACATTTCATTATTATATTTCCTGACGTTTCTGGTCAACTATTGTGTCCTTTAAAAATTAGGTTGTTTTGCTTCTGACTAGTGAGTTTGTGTGCTCAAAATACGACTTAGGAAGAACTGCCTTCTCAAAACAACCAACCAGAATGGTGTGTGGATAGAATAAAGCCTTTGGGATCTTCATTTATTGAGGGGCATAACTCAAAATGAAGAGAAACAGCTTAAAACTTCCATTAATAATCAGTAAATTTAAGTGAAAATTTGAATCTAGGAAACTATAAGTCATCAAAAATGAAATGGGATGCATAAAGATTGATATTCTAGGAAACATGAGCAATTATTGATATTCTAGGCAATAGATTTATCGACCTCTCTGAATTAAACAATCACATGATTTGCTATGCGGGGAATGATAAAGTCATGGCATTGCATTCATTGTCAAAAAGTACATTTCAAGATATATTTTTAAGTCCGATGCTGTGTGTGACCAGTTATTCTTTACACATATGAGGATATTCAGTGAATGCAACTGTTATTCAAACGTATGCACTAACCCCTAAAAATAGTGATGAAGAAATCGATGAATTTGCCCAACTTCTTCAGTCTGAAATTGAACAAACATGCACTCAAGATGAACTGGTAATTAGTGGGGATTGGGCAGCAAAAGCTGACCCAGCCTTGCTTGATGAAAGGTGAGGAGGACTTGAAGCACTTGCTGATGAAGATCAAGGATGGTGGCCTTCAGAGTGGATGACAGCTACATGTAAAGAAGAGCCAAATCCTCACAACTGGACTGATACATAGCATCATCATAAATGGAGAAAAGGCCGAAGTTGTCTTATTTGTATCCACAATGTTCATGGAAGCAACAGATAACAGATCAAATTACCAATGCCTTAATGCCTTAGGGAACCCTGCTGCACAACCTACTTAAAGTGTTGAAGAGCAAGCTTGTCACCCTGAGGTAGAAGGTGTGTCTGTCTGAGCCATGGTATTTTCAATCACTTCATCATACGCATGCTAAATTTGGATATAGCATAAGGAGGACTAAAGAAGGATTTAAGCATTTGAATGATGGTGTTGGTTATTAAGATTGAAGTATCGTAGACTCCAGGAAGAACAAACACATCGTTCTTCGAAGAAATATGGCCACATACTGCTTCCAAGATAGGTCGTCAATACTTAGTCTCACGTTCTTTGACTATGCTTCCAAGAGAGTCCAGTCGCTGGGAAAGAACATTATTCTTGGTAAAGTAGTCGAACCAGTGAAAACAGAGAAAGACTTTTGAGGAGAAGGCTGGAACAATGGGCTCAAACATAGCAATGATGAGGATGGCAGACACTCAGGAAATGGACAGACAGACACCGCAAGGGAAAAAAAAAAGAAAAAAACCCAAGCAAATCGTTCCAAACCTAGCTGTTGTCCTGACCCAGAGTAGAAATCTCTCTGTTAAATAGCGAGCAGGCCCTGCTATAATCCATCAGTCCGATCCCCTCTTCTTTCAGGGTTGCATATCCTGGGGATCTGCTTACCTGACTACACTTACACCCTTTAATTCCTTAGCATTCTTTGCTGAGAAGCGAGTCTCCTACAAGTCCCCATTGCTCTTCCTGCAGTCAGGGATGGAGCAGTCTAATATTCCCACCCACCCATCCACCCTATTATCCCTTTAGACCTTCATGGTGGACCCCATATGAGTGCCCCCAGCCAGTTAAGATGAAGTGCAAAGGGCTGTGGGATTGCTCAAGGTCTTCGTGGCTTTGCTCCCATTGCTGGTGTGCCGCACTTCCCTCTTTGTTTGCCCCGAGTTACACAGCCCACCTCAAGAAATGAAATGAGCAACAATCTCCTGTGAAAGCCTCCATTCTCCCCACCTCCCCCACGCCCCTCTTCTCTTCCTCTTTTCCCTGTTATTTTTATGTTCATCAGCTTGATGTGGTAGCTCTAGGTGTGGGTTTCCTTGCTTTATTTCTCCCGGGCTTTCCTGAAAACCATGGCTATATAAGACAACATTTATTTTCAAAGTCAGAACATGTTCAATTATAACATATTAGTACAGATTGCCTTCCCTTTTATCATGCTCACTTCCTCCTTCATAGTGCACATAGCCATCAAACAACGTGTTAGGACCCCATGAGTCTCTCTATGCCTCTAAAGTCTTCTTGCACCTTTTCCTTTTGTGCGCTTCAGAGTTTTAACTGATGTCTTTTAAACTTAGGTTTTAACTTTTATCTTCGTATTCACTGGTTCTCTTTTTATCTTTAATTTGCTATAAAATGCTCACTTTGATTATGTGTTCAATTTTATCATTTCAATCGGGTTGTGTTTCAGAGTTTGCACATCTTTACTGAGGTGACATAATTAACCATTCATTCAGACATACAACCTACTGCCTCAGAGTCGGTCCCAAAACATACCTATCCCCTGCTGTGGAGTGGAATCTGATTCCCAGTGACCTTACTTAAGGCTTCTGAGGCTGTAAATCTTTACAGGAACATGTGGCCTCATCTTTCTCCTTCGGCATGGCTGGTGGGTTTGAACTGCCAACCTTGTAGCTACTCTAACACCCCCTCCACAGCGCCACCAAGGATTCTTCATTAAGACAAGTATTTCTGTAAATACTTAAAACTTTCTCCCCCACCCCCACCCCCCTGGAGCTCAAGTGAAACAGTGGGTAAAGCACCTAGCTGGCCACCCAAAGGTGGGTAGTTCAAACACACCTTTACCCCGTAGTAAAAAGATGTGTCCGTCTAGATCCATAAAGAGATACATGCTTGGAAATCCTATAGGACAATTCTACTCTATGTTATAGGGATGCTGTGCGTCAGAATCAACTTGATGCCATTATTGGGTCTGGTTTAGTGTTATTTTCTTATAAATTTTTTTAGCCAATTTATAATAAATGCTCTAATGTCTTTACGTCTAAATTTAATATACTGATTTTATTTTATTGTACTCCATCCTTGTCTAGGTTTTATTTTCCTATTTTTTGCATGACCAGAAATTGTGAACCATTTATTGGACATCATGGGAGGCTACATTCATACACTCATGCTACATTCCAGTGGTTATAAATACTTGTTATGATAATCAGGTAATAATAGTGTACTCTGTGTCTTAAGTCAATCTTATTTAAGATTTAAAAAGAGAAGATTAAGTAAGTAAACAAGGAAGTTAGCTCTCAAATGACTTAAGATCTCTAAAGAACCAAGAAACGGAAGTTGAAATGATACAAGGATCCACCTAGAAAGATTTCCACTAGCACTGATACCCTGAATCCTGACTTCTAGGCTTCTAAACTGTGAAAAAAAAAATCTATTTATTAAAGCCACCCTCTTGTGGGAATTCTGCTACTGTAATACTAAGTAATTAAGACTATTGTCTTCTGTCTCCTAGTTATTAATAGATCAAAAAATGGTCTCAGATCTTTTCTAAAATTTCGTGAAGAATTAATGGGGTACCAGGTACCCTGTCACAGCTGGAATTCATAGCCCCAATGTTATTTAGGATATTTTTACTTACATAATAGAACCAGACACAGAGTTAGCCATGGACTCTATTCCTCATTTCATGTTCTACGGATACACATTTAGATGACTTATTTTGAAAGTCCACTTTATTTTATACAATAACTGTTCAATTTAAGTGCAATATAATTTGATATTAAAATAAAATTTAAAAAAAATAAAGAGGTGAAATGAAACTATCCTGCTGATATCTCTGAAATGTGTCAGCCAGTATCACCCAGAAAAAAAAATAAATGAACAATCATATTTTTAATAATGCATGAGATGTGCCAAGAAAAAACAGTTGTCAAAATTGTACGTTATAGTACCATACCTATATATAAAAACATATTTTAAATGTGATTATTCCCTGTGTTGTGTTAATCTTTTTACTTGACATATTTTTAATGGTTTTTCCAAATGACCTTTGTAAAATTAATCAAGGGTCTGACACTATCCTTTTGAGAAGTACAGAGAAAGAATGCTTCTCATAATGTTTTCATGAAAAGAGGCAGAAAATATCAAAGTAGAGAAAACATTAACACCTAAAACTTTAAAGCTTGAAATTGGAAATAATTAAATAACGTTGGTTTTTTTTCATTAATGTTTTTGTGAATCTCTGGAAATCCATATCAATTTATTTTCTATATCATTGCCTTTATTACTTGAGATCAGATAGATTTCTCAAAACAATTTACTAAGTAAAACATACCATAATATGTCAAGAGCTCTAACAGTGAGAAACATCTCAATCTAAAGATCAATAAAACAAACAAAATCTGTATAAAAGTATAAATGAAAAGAACCAGAAAATGCCTGCAATTAAACAGAGTGAAAATCTAAAGAGGAATTAAATTTAGTTGCAATACATTTCCTATTCTTTTCTTTGAGAAAATTACTATTAAAGTGAGGGTATTTTTCCCCCTGTAATTTAAATGTTAAGCTGCCAGATGTGTGTCTCATGCTTGAAGAGTCGAAGCTTTGCATTATTTAGCATATTAAGAATCACAGAATTTTAAAAAGGGCTCCTTTATTGCCTGGAGGTTCTAATTAAGTAAACCTTAGCCTGGTACATTTAAAACTTGCAATACAAGAGATTTTGGTCCTCTTTTTTTTTTCTCTCCCTGTAGTCAAGTCACATCTATGTAATAAATATGGAAAATCTTTAAGATGATATAATTTCTCTTTCGCTTGAGGAATTAAACCTATCTATTATTTTAAGAAGTTTTTAATAGAGGCCAGCAATCTAGAAGACATCTAAGGATTCAAAATACTTTTTAATCATTGCAAGTTGCTTTTCTTATTTATACCAGAGAATTGTGTTTCATAAAAACTATCGATCTTACTCACGCTTCCTTCCTTCCTTGCACTGCCTCCCCTCTGGTCTCAACGGCGCTCCTCTCAAGAGACAAAGGCAGTTCTTTGAAGCCACAATGCTCATACTTTTTGTTTTGGTTTGGTTTTGAGCGTATGCTTTTGTGTGTTCCTGTGTTTATTTGTGTGTTAATGTATGAAGTCACAACACTAATTACTTGCTGTGTCAATAGTTTGTGGAGAGTCTCAGCAGCCACACACAAAAAACCCAATCAGATGGACATTCTGTAGGCACACAACATTCATAAATCATATCTTTAGTGACAGTTATTTTTGCCATTTTATAAAATGTCAAAGGTGTCAACTCTGTCCACATATACCACTTAACAGTAACTATTTTAGTAAATTGACTTGAAATGCATTCAGCTAACTGACAGTTCAAAGAACATAATCTAGTTCACAGTACAAATGAACAGCTTAAAGGCCAAAATGAGCACCAAACAATGAATTCTCAATGACTAGTTGCAATGACCAAAGCTACCACCATAGACCCAAATCTCAGTGTTATCATATTTATCTCCACCAGAAGATCAAAGGCATAACTCTAACCCGGTTAGTTAAAACTTTTCAGCAGTACCCCCTATGATGTGGCCTGGATGTGATCTAGTTTCCAAAATTTTCTGTATTTTTTGTTTTGCATTGTTTTCTTTGGTTTTTATTTGGTCGTATTAGAGTGTATCTCAGAGGTATTCTGTCAATGGAGCTCACCCTCTTGAAGCTGTGTTATATACGTTTCCGTTTTTCGGTATATAAAACCCAGGGTTGATGAAACTAGAGGAATATCAAGTAGAATAAGGGGCTTGTGTGGAAGAAAGTGCAAGTGGTGGGGTTAGGGAGGAAGGTAACAGGGAGACGATGTGAATGAGTCTGTGTAGCAAACGAATGTTTGGCAACTGACTGTGGTAGCAGTTGTACAATTCTACTTGATGTGATTGAAATGTGGAATGATATAAGTATTATATCCCAATTAATAATAATAATATAAACATTTTAAATGTGATTTCTAGTTAAGAAGACAAATACATTGTAACCATATTTAAAATTTTGAGGAAGTACCATTGAGATAGACAGTGAATGAACTAGAAGTTACATAAATGTAAGTAGAATGAAGAACATTTTCTGCTAGTGACATCAATTCAAACAATGTATTACTGTAATCTCTTGGATGTCCCAAATATAAATTGATAAAGTTTGTCATAAGGTCAATAAAGTGGAAATCCAGCCATTTCTTGCATACGAAATATACCGTATATAATCGAATATAAGCTGACCCGAGTAAAAGCCGAGGTACCTAATTATTACCTGGGAAATGAGAAAGGAAGATTGACTCGAGTACAGGCCTGGGGTGGGAAATGCAGCATGTGAATTAACACAGAGACCAGAGGGGAAAGACTGAGCACAGCCACAGACACATCCTTACCAGTTCAGCTGCCAGCATAAGTGAATCACTACGAGTGTTTCTGCGAATTGGAGCCGTCCATGTCATAGGATGGCTCTGATTGGCTAGATGTGAGTAAACAAACATTCAAAGCCCTGCAGTGTCAGCGCTTTGAATGAACAGTGGAGGAATGGCAATCACCCGCGAGATGTTGCACCTCGCTGGGTACCACTGACCCGGGTATAAGCCAAACCCCAGTTTTTCAGCACATTTTTTGTGCTGAAAAACTTGGCTTATACAAGAGTATATACGGTAAGTGACACAAGATACATTCTCTACCTTTTCTTCATGATAAGAACAAGTGAACAAATTTATCTTCCCAAAATGTAACTGTTGAACAGGGCAAGGATTACAAATTAGAAGTTAGGTTTAGCCAGGATTACGTCATACAAAATGGCAAGTATTTAGTAAAAGGTAAAGTGTGCCAGACAGTTGATGGAGTGGTTTCCCACAAGTCTTAAAGTTAATGGTTTAACATTTGAGCACATCTTAAAATAATTGGCCACAGAAATGTAGCTAAAACCACCCTATCAAAGATATGCCATATCTTAGGAGGTCACCCTCTTGAGTTTTTGTTATAATGTTTTTCTGTTTTTCAGTATAGAAAATCCAGGGATTGATGAGCCTATAAAGACCCCAAGTAGAAAAGAGTTTGCAGGGTGCCCCGTGGTGATGGGGGATGTAAAAGGGAGCCTGATGTCACAGAACTCAAGAGAGAAAAGAATGTTTTGAAACTGCGGAAGCGATTGCACAGGACTGCTTGATGTGATTGAACGATGGAATGATATAGCATCTGTATTAAATTCCAATAAAATGGTCTTCAAAAAACAACCGTTTATTCACTTGTGTTCTATCATTCAGCAATATCTTTTCACATAGGGCCCCAACCCAGGACACATTATGGTATCACATATGAATATCAGGCATTAATTGATTTAAATACATTATATTTACAGAGTATTTTATAGTTTATAAAAATAAATGTTCATGTCACTTATTTCATTTGTGATTTTGATGAATTTTGTTGTCAATATCAAACCTCAACTACTTCTGCCATCATATCCATCTAAAAACGTTTCCACTGACTATTTTGCATCCTGAGGGTAAAAACAGATTCATACACAAATACCCAACCGAATAAAACATTATTACAATATAAGAACATAAGTATATTTGCTTATTCTTCCCAGGAATAATCTTTTTATTTTTTATGAATACTCTATTGGTAGCTCTTAACAGCTCTTATAACAACCCATTCATCAATTGTATCAAACACATTTGTACATCTGTCGCCATCGTCACTTTCCAAACATTTTCTTTTGATTTGAGTCCTGGGTATCAGCTCCTCTTTTTTCCTTCCCTCCCCAACCTCCCTCCCTCATGAGCCCTTGGTAAATTATAATTTTCATATCACATACCGGCCACTATTTTTCTTCACTCACGTTTCTGTTGTTTGTCCACATGGCAGTAGCGGGGTATTATAAATAAATCATTGCAATTGATTTCCCCTTTCTCCTCCTTTGCCCCCACACCTTCGCCCTACCTTCATGGTATCACTACTACCATTCCTGTTCCTGTTCCTGTCTCTGTGTGTTGAGAACTCATATCTTTACCAGTGGACAAGCTCTGGCTGAGCCGGATTTGTAAAGTAGAACTTGGGTCACAACATCACACATCTCTGCCAGATTTAAGAAGAATCTTTCTTTTCATGTGTTCTAGCTTCTTCTGTTGTCCCTTGTGGTGAAAAATGTTAAACCCTCTATCCTGAACGCAACAAAAACCATCAAGAATTTTAATATGCTGCTCATTAGTTTCTATTAGTGATCATCAATTAGCACTTTTACTGAAGTTAAACCATCCAAACATATTTAAAATAATAAATTAGTATGCACACCATAAGTCTCTATTTTTAAAAGAAAATTATAGATATGGAAAACAACCCCAGTCTTATACAACAAGGAAGCAGGGTATGGACACAGCTAAGTATTAGGGCAATCAATGGAATTACCCAGGGATGATTTAGTACCTATCTACTATGCCAAAACACCTTATGTATACTACTATTAATAACAAAACCTACTTTATTCCCTTTACTGCTGAGAAACACAGACTCAGATTAGGGAATTTACCAATGGACGATGAACTGAGAGTGTCATCATCTGAATTCAAACTTTTCTGAAAGCCAAGTTCAGTTCTTTCTCCCTAAATTTGCAAGGGGTGGGGGAAAGAGCCCTCCTTCTCCCCATTCCTTTGTTACACATTTCCAAAAGACTGACAGAGATTAGAATTGCTGATGTATGACCTTAAGAAAAAGTAAAACTAATTGGCACAAAAAGGACCAAAAACCGAACTGTGACTCATTGGCTTTACTGCTGACTTTCACTATTGACATTGGGAAAAGAAGAAAAGAAAGAATATGAGTTGTAAAATCCTACAGAGAACAGTGTTGATAGTAAAGGCTTGTTGGGTTCAAACTATAAAACTGGGCTTTACAAGTGTCAGTCTCTCAAATTAGCTGCCAATTTTAATATCATTTCACCAAAATCTCAGAGAGTAATAAAATTTACTGATTCAAAATATTTATCCTTATCATTCAAGCTGTGGATAAGGTATTTTAAAGAAAACAGTCAACAGAGATAGCATCTGGGGTCTTTAAAGCTTGACGGTAAATAAGCGGCCATTTAGATCAGAAGAAACTAAGCCCCCATGGAAGAAGCACACCAGCCTGTTCGTGATCATGAGGTGCCGAAGGGATCAGTTATCAGGCATCAAAGAACAAAAAGTCATATCATAGCGAATGAGGAGGGGAGTGCAGAGTGGAGACCCAAAGCCCATTTGTAGGCCATTGGACATCCCTTTACAGAAGAGTGCGATGTAGCAACGATGAAACATACAACTTTCCTCTACTTCTTAAATGCTTCCTCCTCCCAGCACCCCTAACATGATCCAAATTCTACCTTACAAATCTGGCTAGACCAGAGGATGTACACTGATACAGATAGGAACTGGAAACACAGGGAACCCAGGGCGGATGATCCCTTCAGGACCAGTGGTGAGAGTGGGGATACTGGGAGGGTAGAGGGAGGGTGGGTTGGAAAGGGGAAACCGATTACAAGGATCTACATATAACCTCCTCCCTGGGGGACGGACAACAGAAAAATGGATGAAAGGAGATGTCGGACAGGGCAAGATATGACAAAACAATAATTTATAAATCATCAAGGGTTCATGATGGAGGGGGAAATGGAAATCAAGATCTTGAGGACAATCTTTATGCCTTCTCTAAGCACTTCAGAAATATTCCCAGGTCTTTTTCATGAAATTTCAAACCAAACACATTCAGAATGCTCAAGCTTCCAGCTAAATATATACAATTTGTTGCTGATTTGTAAAGTATGGCAAAGCCAGTCAATGGTTTCACAACAGAAATAGCTTCTGTCCCACCAATGAAAGAGGTGTCATGAAACTTTTGTAGGCTGCTATCGTGTAAGAATTCCCAGGCTGTGTGTCACTTCTCGATCCTAGAGAACCCAAGTTCCTTTTGTGCCCCACGGTCTTGAACGTCTGGAAAGAACATGCTGGTCTCTCTAAGAAATATCGTAGGCCAAAGGAAATACAAGGCGGCTTCAAAAAGTTGATGGCAACAATTGAATTAAAGTATCGTGGAATTTTTCCTGAATGCCTCTTGAACCACCCTGTTTTTAACCATCCAACTCCAAATCTAATCTTCCTGGTTTGTGTTTCTTACCCTGGTCTGACCCAATTCCACTAGGTATTAATATCAAGCTCCTACATGGTTTTGGCTAATCGACACAACAGTATCCTGGGTGTGTCAGAGCTTTTACTGGAGAAATGTAAGACCACATATGGCTCATCTGAATCTTTAGCTATGGATAAAAAGATAAACCCTTTCTGAAAACTTTGATTTAAAGTAATCCAAATTACAAACACACACACATTTACTTGCTTAGACTAAATCAGATATATGGCAAAGAGAGCTGAATCAGTCATAGGACTGAAGCATCCAAAGCCAGGCTCACATTTAGGAAGAGTTAATGAACCCATTATGTGTATGAAGCCCCACAAAGTGACTTATTTCTCATTTCCTCTTGTGAGCTTCATCAATTTGGCAGGGACAACCCCACCCAAAGGAAAAGCTATCTGCTGGGAACTTGCAGAAAGAGCCCATTGGGTAAATCTACAAGAGAAAATGGAGCAATCGCAAGACCAACTCAACTAGGCTGCTCTTTTCCTATGTCTAAAGAACACGGTCTCCCCAGCCAGTCATGGCTTCCTTCCTCATAATTCACCTTACAGTAAAAAAATAGAATAAAAATGAGCTTCCTGTCTATAGTCCTTTATTTCCAATCCAGACTATACATCTAGCTTTAGATACTTCTGGAAATGTTCTGATGAGCTAGAGGAGCCACGAAAAGGGTACCCTGTCAGGGGTCCAGGTAACCATTCCTCCTTAAACCACTGCATCTGACACCATGGATTTCCTATCCCGTGAGCTCAATCACAGCAGCTCATGTACAACCAGGAATCATGATATTGTGTCTCCAATATCCATGTTTGCAAAAGAATTTTTGCAAGGGCATTTTTCTACTTGCAAGGCACTGAGTTATCTGCAGATTGGATGTGAGAGAGAGCTTGCCCTCCAAAATAAAACGGCAGCCAACTGTTATGGCTTGTGGAGCATCCTCAGCACGCTCGCACCGGTGAGCATGTTCACCACAATACTTTAAGGAGCCTATACACGGCTTTACAGAACAGGGTTGGGGAAATTTTCAGAGTAGGCCTCTATTCTTCGTGCTTTAAAAAACTGCATTTAGAAATGTGTGTGTCAATTTTTGAAAAGGCAATATCAAGTCAGAATGTTTCAATGAATGCACGTTTCTAAGTGGCTCCAGCAATTTTGATAACCTGAGGAGCTCTTTAATGGTCTGTGTTCATTTACTAGAAAGACAAGCACATCAATTGGAAGGCTCCTATAACCAAAGTGGTGTTCTGTGATTCTTCACGGTATTCTTTAAGAACCCAAGTGAAGAGAGGGTATGGAGAATGACGATTACAGGAGAGTAAATTAAGCGTTGAGGGTGTAAATGTTCTGAAAACACAAATACAATCTGATGTCGATCTACTCCGCATGCACTCCGTAATTAGAAGCAAACCCGGCGGGCCATTTTGGAAAATAGGTAGCAAAAGCAGAGTCATATCTTTTCTGCATTTATTGTGATCATTCACACGGGACATGTTCAATTTCGTGGCCACTTCCACTTTAAAAAAAGAAATAAGATCGCTTTAAAACATCCTGAGCTTTAGACATCACGTGTGGACCACTTCCACATCAATCCTCTGGGGAAAGGAGAGTGCACCACAAAGATTCCAACCTGCTGGAAACGTTTTAAACCAATCCCTTCTCTCTGTCCCCCCACTTCTTTTGACTCACCCCCCTCCCCTCCTCCCTGAGTGTTAAACTGCTTCTCCACTTCCTTAACATCAGTGGGAACACTTCCCTTATGGGTGTCAGGATCCCTCCGAGGGGTCACGGGGTGCCCTGCAGAGGAAATGACAAGCTGTGAATATAAAAAGAACAATTCCTTCCACATGTTCCTTTGCTCCTGGAGCAGGAAGGGGTCGGGAGCTTGCATCACTTTGGAAGCAAGCAGGTCTCTGCCTCGAGTCGTCCTGCCAACCCGAATTTACAATGAAAGACCTGGATGTTCTTTAAAGCTTTTTCCATGCTAGCTGCTTCCATAGATGACTTTTTAACATTTTAATGGATCAAGCAAGAAACCCGTCCTCGAATTAACCGTAACGGGTGGCAAAGGACCTCACAAAGTAAGCCCAAGAGGAAAACAAATTATCATTACGTTTTTAGGAAAATTTGTTCGTAGCACGATGCTCACTACACCTCACATTATCATCTGGGTGAAATTTTCCCAGCTAAACCCCAATGGGGGCAGTTTAATGTTGCCGCTCTTGGAAGTCTCAGGCAGTTTGTAAATAAAGTTACAAGGTGACAACTTCATGGCTCTTAAAACAGAAAGAAAACTTTACATTTCCGCACTGGTGCTTTTGAAAAGATCAAACCAGATATTAAATCATTTCTGTGATGTGGAATATTTTATGATAGTAAAGAGGAGGATTTCAAAATTGCTGGCAATCAGCTTTCTATACAGATTAATAACTTTGAAACATCCTATAGTTCCCTGAGACCCAATTTTGCACAAAGATAAGGAACTCAGACCTATTGACGCTGCTTGAAACTGAAGAAATGCAGAGAACACAGGGGGGACTCAGGCCATGTTTAAAGTTTCAAACTGCTTAGACATTTTACCAAATGACTACCTGAAATGGCCAGGCCAAATTCTTAAAGTTATAACTATATTTTGTAGAAGGCCTGGCTTTTCGAAAGCTTGCTGGCAGTGATCAGAAGTCCCCTTAGTAGGAAATTATATTGAAATACAGCCCCAAGTGTCAAAAGCAAATTCGGGTTTTATACAAATGTGAGAGTCCTGCTCCTTTCAGGAGGTCCCGGTAGCAATTACTAACTCAAAGTATTTAGCACTGTGTTCTTGAATCATTGAGAACACCTGAGAAAAATCAACTTTCCTTGTATTACAAATGTGGGGACGGTGGCAAGGGACATAAGACAACTGTGTGGCTTGTCGGAAGCTGGCCCTGAGACTCGGACTCTCACATAGTAGCTGTCTTCATGAGTGAGGACACTGACCAAACTCTGCTGACCAGTTTAGTCAGTGTTGTCCGTTCCTCAGCTCAAATACTCTAGGCCTTTAGCTCCCCTTCCTTGGCAAGTCAATTACTCCCAATGCGTGTCCTCCATTCGTTCCCCCTCCATTATTCCTCTTCAGCAGGACGTCTCACAATGTGTGGCTTCTGCTGACTCAAGACTTCTCCTGAACAAAATAGTCCACTGATTATTGCTCTATGTTTTCTCTTTTATATACTGTACTGCTCTCCCTTCTCACCCACCCCCTTTTTATTTTCTATTCAAACTCCATAGGAGAGAAGCTGATGCAGTTGGTCAAATATATGATAGACAGAGTATCACCAGGCTATGAAATAAGTTATTAAATTGCACCGTTTAATTATGCTCAGTTGATTTTGACCAGGGCGCCAAGGCAATGCAATGGTAGTAAAATCATCTTTTCAACAAAGTGTGCTGGTGTACGTGCAGACTGGATCTATATGTGCAAAAATGAACCCCAACATTAACATGAACACTTTACCAAAACTCAACGTTCACACGGGCACTTTACCAAACCCTAATTCCAGAGGAACCATACATGTAAGTGTAAAGCATTCACTGAGAATCTGTGATTGTTGTAGACACAGGGGTAAGTCAATAAATGAAACAAAGACCTCTGCCCTTTAGGAGTTCATGGTCTAGTACATGTCTCCACGGACAATTTCCCAAGATAGAGTGAAAGGAACAGGGCCATGTAGACCGGGCTAGTGCTGGCACCTTTTGAAATATCTAACGACTTCACACACAACATAAAGGAAGGTTTTGAAGCAAAGAGGAAAATTGATTCAAGTAAGTATGTTCCATATCCCCACCCCCAGCCAGTCCTGAGGTTTTGGGGCTCGGCTCAAGGGAGAGCCTCTGGGACATTGGGGTACAGTGAATTGTGTGACACTTTGCTGGGCGTGCCTACACAGTAGGGTATGCTGGGCCCCTCTAAGGTTTCCCGTATGGACTCCAATCAATTTCTTTCCTTGGCTTAAAAAAAGAAAATTTTTTTTAAAAAAGCACCATCCACAGCTAGCCTGAAACATACTCTAGGACCCAAACTAGAAGGACTCTCTGAATGACTGAACTTATAACTTTAGGACCCAAACTAGAAAAGACTTAGTGAATAAATATTCCCTTTGATTATATAATTGGGGAAATTATCGTCTATCGTGGGCTCTTTGTAGTGCTATAAGAATTTGGGTACTAAAACACCTAACCGCTGAACATTGAATCCTGAAAAAGAAAAACGATGCTGATAGTAGCTACGCCTCTTTACGCGACTGCCATTCTGGTTAGTCTTCAAAATTATGAGCATTTGGGTAAAAAATGAACTGGCTGAGACTTTCTCAAATGGAAAACTCAAAAGTTCAGATAGCTGGAATTTGTCTTCTTGAAGACAAATAATGTCCTGTAAGGTCCCAAACGGTACATCTCCAGAGTTGACTTTCAATCTGATGGAAGAAGAAGAGGAGGACATGTCTGCACGAGTGGTAAAGTGTCTAGTTCCAACACTGACCGCATCGTCCTTCAAGGCAAGTTCAGAGGGGTTTGTGGAAGAATATTTCTTGGTTTGGTAGCACTAAAACTGAACGCATGTAGGAAAGAATGGATGTTTTCCCACTTGGACTATTTTGGAGAATTAAATAAAGAGTTGTTGTCAGGGGCCTCGAGTTGGGTCCACCTTACAACGACCCTATGCACCATCCCCACAATTTCCCTTAAACTTGACCCCCTTGTTGCAGCCACTGTGCTAATGCATCTTGGTGAGGGCCCCTCTACTTTACCAAGCCTGGTGTCCTTCTCCAGGGACTTGTCTCTCCCAGCAACATGCCTCCCATCCTTGCCTCTGAGGCACGTTCTGGCTATCCACTTTCCAAGAAAGACTTGTGTCTTCTTTTGGGAGTTCGTGGCACCTTCCATATTCTTTGCCAGCACCAATTCAAATACATCGATTCTTCTTTGGCTTTCTTTATGCAATTTTTAAAAACTTTTCTATGCACTTCAGTGCTATTGTTTTCAGCTTTGCTTTACCCCTTCCTTAATGTTAAAAGTTGGTTGCGTATTTTATCCTAAATTATGCTTATTATGCTTCTAGAAAACACTTGAAGGCATAATTTATACAAATGTCATATAGATGTTCTATTTTATTGACTTGTTAAAATTAAGTAGACCCAGCGATCACTGACACCCAAGTTTAAGAAGCAGATTTTGAAAAAACAAACGAACCCCCCAAACTTCACAACTCACTGATTCTGACTCATAGCGAGTGACCCTGTGGGACAGGGGAGAACTGCCATTGTGGATTTTGGAGACTCTAACTCTTAATGGGAGTAGAAATTCTTCTCATATCTTCTGTTGACCCACAGATGATTTCAAACTGCTGACCTGGGGGTGGCAGCCCAATAAGTAACCATGGCTCCTGTAGGTAGTGCACTAATATTTCTCAAATGAGGTCTGAAAACATTTTGGGAAGCTTGTGGTTTCAAATGAATACATACCTTAAAATGAAAATATTAATTAAAAGAAAAGCTAAATAAGCATAAAATTTATGCTCTGCCATATTATACAATAGAGTTTATCTTCCCCTAGATTTGTGGCATACATAGTTTTCTATTATAAGCACCCCCACAAAGATGCCTTTAGATAATAAGGAAATATGCACAAGATGATTATTTATAAATGCTGTCTAGTAGAATAATTCGGCTTTTTCTGTAGACAAATAGAATAAAGTTGTTGGGTTGCTTAGTTATTTATTCATTGTAAATGAGAATTCCTAATCAAAGAAATGATGAAATACTCTGCAGAAAAAAAGCATCTATTTTATCTGTTGTTCCACAAAACATATGTGAGAAATACACAGTAATAACTATTTAAACTAATAAAATGATAACTATATTAACACATAAAGTAGTAGCTATATATTTGAAGAAAAGGAATTCTAACTCATTCACATTGAAGCTTCAAATAAACATTCAAAGAGTCTTTACTTCCAAATAAGAGCAGACTCAAGATTAGCATGACACAATATATCAAACTAAATAAAACAATAATGAAATACTTTAATATTTATTTCATGGCTTTCTTCCTCATACAACCCTGAAAGAGCATAGAATTCATCTATAATATCATGTGCACAAAGGTGATCTAACCATCTCACAGAAATTTAAAGCAAAAACTCACTGCCATTGAGTCTATTCTGACTCGTAGCAACCTTATAAGACAGAGTAACCTTATCAGGTGAAACCTTTACAGGAGCAGAAAGCCTCATATTTCCCCCATGGACTGACTTGCGGATCTGAACTTCTGATCTTGAAATTAGAAGTTCACTGCGTAACCCACTACACCAAAAGCTCCACATTTACAAAGCAGCAAAATTGTGATTTACGCTGATTTCTGACTTCACATTCATATTACCTTCCTTCTCTCAGACTGCAATTTCCAAACACACCACACACACACACGCACACACACGCACACACACACACACAATTTGCTGAGTATATTCATTCATTTCTTAAATCTCTATTGAGAAATTGTTCTTGACTAAATACAGCAGTGATCAAAAAGCTCTTGTCTCTGCTCCTATGCGTCTTGCAATCTAGCTGAAGAAAAAGACAAACAAATGAACGTGTAATTACTTTGAAGGAAAGACTATGAAGCTCTGGAAGAATACCAATACCCTAGTCAGTGGATTACCATCTAGTCTTCATTTTGTTTTGCTGGGGTGGCTTGCATATTGCTGGTGCTGAAAACTGCACCACTGGTATTTCAAATGCCAGTTGAGTCCCCCATGATGGACAGACTTCAGAACTAATACAGATAAGTAAGAACAACCGGTGAGACTTACTTCTGAAAATTAATAAGCAAAACCCTGTGGATCAGAACACTGCTCTTTATAAAGCTGGAAGATGAGTCTCCTGTGTTGGAAAGGACTCAAAATCCACACAGGCGACTATAAGTGATTCCAACATAAACAACGATTGCAAAGATGGCACTGAATTTGGCAATTTCATTCTGTTGTACACAGGGTCACCCTGAGTCAGAACTGACACATAGTAACTGAAAACAAATCCGTGGACACATCGGATAGGGCTTCTTTGAGGTGGACATTTTGAGATAAAATACGTACAATAAAAACTTTCACAATAGTTAGAGCCTCATTTACATAGAGAAACAGCATAAAGGACAACTGTAGAGTAGGAATTAGCAGGATGCATTTCAATAAATTACAGTAACCAATAACCTAATATCAGTATGTTTGACCATGGCTTCACATTAGAATAACCCAGGATAGTTTGGGGGTGGGGGTGGGGGGGAAACTTCCTATGCCCAGAGGAGTTGTTTCATTTGATCATAGACAAAACCAGGTATCAGTATTTGTGAAGAGCTGTACAGAAAATTCTACTATATAGACAAGATTAAAAATCATTATTTTATTTGGTTTATTGAGGCAAAGCCATCAAAAACTTTATATGTAATTAAAAACGGATTTCTTTCAACATGTACTGGGATTTTAATTGGTAATGAATGAGATCAAGTTATTTTCAAATCTGGTCATTTGAATGTCCTGTTTTTATGCTGAAAAACTCACATAAAATCAATATAAAATTTTGGAGCTGTGATTTGTTCCTCGCAGCTCTTTTGACTGGGTTTCCCTGTAGGTGACCCCAGTCTTATGGCAGCCATGGGGAAGGGCTACTGGACTCTTGGATCACTGACCACTGGCTAAAAGTAAAGCTACATTTCAAATCATATTAATGTCAGAGGTAAAAAATGAGTACAAGAAGTAACGTTTACTCTGCCTAAATAAGTACTTTTCTACATTTCAGTGACGGCCTTTCCAGAAGTTCTCTGAAACTTATCTTACATGCTTTAGGCATGTCCCCAAGTCAAACCAACAGTGATTGTAAAAACAATGCTTTATCTTGAGGGCTACCAGAGGGAACATATTTAATAAGATTAAGACACCTAACATTAGATTTTCAAATAACACCATTGTCTCTCAGTAGTTTATTCTTTTTCCTAACTTTCAGATGTTCTCTTTTCAAAGATTGCTGCTCTTAGTTGCTTTTAAAACATTTCCTTCTCTTCCTTAGGTTACAAATACTGGAGAGGATTTTTTAATACAGGATACACGTTTTAATACAGGATTTTTTAATACAGGATATTCTGACTACAGAGAAAGAATCATCCTTTCTCTAATCTCTGCCATCTACATATTTGCTTATCACGGTAAGTCATCCCCCTAATTATCCTCTTTATCATGCGTGCTTAAGAAGATAAGTGAAGAATTTAGATGGAATGTGCAGAGACCTGGATTTGGAAAACAAAAGGAAATGACCATGCTCAGCATCTCTGAAATGGAAAGAATTGAAGAAAAACAATTCAAGCTTTCATTTACAATATTAAAGGGTTCGATGGGGGAAATATTGAATGATACACGAAGAAAGAAAAGAAGACAGAAGGGATACACAGAGCCTCCGTACCGAGAAGAGTAGACTGATGATCAACTATTGCAAGACACAGCATTTGATCTATGAGCAAGAGTAAGGAAGGAAGAAGCCCAACATGCACCTAATGTAAAACAAGTTTCCAAGAATTGAGAGTATTAATTGAAAAGTTTGCACTCACACACACAGAGTGATGCTGCACTGGAAACACTCACTGTTCTATGACCAAAATGTTAGAAGATAAATACTTCACCTATTGGCTAGAAGAGAGATCCATATGTGTGCCAATTCCAAAGAGAAGTGCACCCGCAAAATGGGGAAATTGATGAACGATATCATTGATATTGTGTGCAAGTAACATTTTGCTGAAGACAATTCAAAAATGGTTGCAGCAGTACATCAACAAGGAGCTACCAGTTATTCAAACCAGAGTCAGAAGAGGACATGAATGGGAGGATATCATTGCTGACCTCAGACGAACTGACCAAGGAAGCACAGAATACCAGAATGGTGTTTCCTTGTATTTTACAGATCATGCAAAGGCATTGAACTTGTGAATCATAACAAAGTTTGGATAACATTTCAAAAAATAGAAATTGCAAAATATTTCATTGTGCTCATGAGGAACTTGTATATAAACCAAGGAGTAACTTGGAATAAATTCAGGGACTACTGCATGGTTTAAAATCAGAATATTTTTACATGATTATTCCATCTGTATGCTGAGCAAAAGAAAAATCCTTAAAGCTAGAATAGATGAAGAACATGGTATCAAGATTTTAAGAAGGTTTCTAAACAATATGTGCTACATGGATGATATGACCTTATTTGCTGAAAATAAAATGGACTTTAAGCATCATCTCATCTTCATGGACTTGTTGGGATTTACTGATACATACACGCACACTGGGTTAGTCCAGGTTGCCTAGAGAAACCACACACACGCACACGCACACACAGACCCTCTTTCTCTTAACCATTAATTAAGCTTCTCTTAAAACTCTACATCTCCTTCTTGGGAATCTTCGACGTTTGATGCCTTCAGTTTCTCCCATTTCCTCTCTTCTCAAGTCACTGCAATTGTGTTTGTACACTTCTTCCTTCTGTAGTGTTTTCTTTTTCCTTTGTAATTGTTGTATTGGCATTTACTGATGCAAACCAAAGAGTATAGTTTTTACTCAAAGGTCAGACTCCATGCAAAGAACACAAAAGTCTTCACAACTGGACCAATGCCAGGATAAACTGAGAAAAGACAGAAATTGTTTAGGATTTCATTTTACTGGGATGCATAATCAATGGTCATGTGAGCAGCAATCAAGAAATCAAGCGATTTATTACACTGGATAAATGTGGTGTACTAGGCATCTTTAAAGTGCTGAAGAGATAAAAATGCACTTTGAGGACTAAGGTCGCCTGACCTATGCCGTGATATTTTTAATTTCCTCAGATGCATGTGAAAGCTGGACAAGGAATAAGGAAGACCTGACAGGATCGGGGCATTTACATTATGATCTGGGCAAAAAGCATTGAAAATACCACAGACACTCAGAAGAACCAACCAATCTGTCTTGGGAGAAATGTGATCAGAATGCTCTTTAGAAATAAAAATGACTCAATTTTATCTCATGTACATTGGGCATGTGTTATCAAGGAAGACTATTTCCCGGGAAAGGACATGTGCTTGGCAGAGGGTCCATGTAAAACAGGAAGCCCCTCAGCACGAGAGATTGACACAGCGACTGCCTCAGTTGCCTCAAACGTAACGATAATTGTGAGGATGGCACAGGACCAGGGAGTGTGACCTTTTGTTGTACACAGTGTCCCATGAGTCAGAGCCAAGTCCATGGCCTCTAACATCAATCACTTTTTCTCTGGTGTATCAAGTGAGGGAGAAAGGGCCACCTTAAAAATGCACCCACATTCATGGGAGCATGTCACCCCCTAAACTGGATGCCTGAGCATGTGAGGATTGAAAAAGGAGCCTCACTCTGGTGAGTACACGTGTCCTGGTGGGAGGATAGTTTCCCCAAGGCGAGACATACAAGCCTGAGGTCAGGCACCAAGCAGTGCCATAGAGCTGGGATTAGGCAGCCATCTCATTCCCCCAGGATTTCTATATAATATGGGGGTTAAGAGATAAGACCTTGAATGGTCACCCCTATAAGTGGGACACCTAGAAGAGAGGACAGGAGAGTAGGGTGCACTGAAGCAGCCTTATCGGAGCCAAATCTCAGCTGCACCCCTTACAAGCAATGTGAACTTGGGCTACTTCATCTAGGCTTCAGTGTCTTCATTTGCTCTCCTGTAGAGTGGGGTAAGAATCATCTCATCTTCGTGGGTTTGTTGGGGATTTACTGAGTAAATACACACGTGCGCACACATGCGTACACACAACCCCTTTCTTCTTCATCATTAAGCTTCTCTTGAAGCTCTACTAGTCCTTCTTGAGGTCTTTGACCTGTGAGGCCTCCAGTTCTTCTGCCTTCCTCTCCTCACGTCCCTGCAATGTAGTTGGTCTACTTCTTCCTTATATAGTTATTACTAGTTTTATTCGCATGTATTTCACACACCGCACAAGACAATAGTTCATGCATCTTTAAGTGATTTGTACAATCACCTCCACAATCAATTTTAGTACATGTATTTCTTTCTAAACTCATTGTCATCAGCTCCCCACCTCCCTGTAACCTCCACCATCACATCCCCACCTAACCCATCAATGCAGTAACTGTCCCCATCGCTCTACCCATCCTTTATTTTCAGTATTTTTTTTGCATTTCCTTGAGAATCAACATGATCAGAACACGCTTTTTTCAGTATTTTCTACATATGAAAAACATAAAAAAAATACTAAAAATAAATAATGCCTGATAGTGAGGCTATTAACCTGACTGTTGTATGATCAGAGGAGATTCACTAGAGATTGAATTGATGTGTGGACCCAGCAAATTAATTCAGGGCTCCTACTGTTATCCATATCCTTCCACACACTGAGTGTTCACAATTTAAGCTCTGATAGCATTCCCTCTTTAAGATTTGGATTTTATTATTCACAATCTTTGGATCACACCGGCTGGTGAACTTCTGTGTTGGCCCAGTTGAAATCTCACTCAGATGGCTTCTTGCTTAAAGACAAGCCCCAGACACTATTCTTTTGAATAGCTGGGTACTCGACAGAAGAAGCTTAAATAGTCATTTAAAGGTCTCTTCATTGCCAAAGCTGTCTCCCCATTTTACCCTGGTCGCCATTTCTAAAGCCTTGCAAAGGTGAGGGTAAAAGGACCAGTAGCACACAAATCACATGGGAACTATAGAACCTCAAATCTTTAGAATTCCCAAAACAGAACTTACATTTGAACAAGATCCCCTTGGATTTTGAACGCACATTAAAATAGATGTATTTCCACCAAATGTTGTACTACTTTGACAAAACTACCTGCCCACTTCTTAAAACCTCACCCATTGTTTATGTGGTGTCTCATGTCCAGAATCTTTGCTAAGCGGGGTGGTGGTGGTTGGTTTTGCCACTAGGTCAATGGACCTGCAGTGTGTCAGTGTTTGGCTATGAACAGCATCCCTTTCTTGCATCATGCTCCTGACTCATCTGGGCTCCTCGGTGTAACTTCTTTTTGTATCTTCAAATGCAGAGGGGCATGAAAGGACAGCAATATGATGACATAGAAGAGGTGAGGAAAGCGAGGAGGAGGTGCTGTCAGCCATCCAAGCAGATGAGATTGGGAAATGTTTTCAACAATGGAATCACCAACTTATCAACTGTCTTAAGGGTAGTGGAGAATACGTCAAAGGTGACATGGTTGCTTTGTAAAAAAAAAAAAATTTAATGTACAACTTTGGGGGGAAGTTCTGGTTTGGGAGGGTGCCACCCTTGGATATGAGAAAGCTGGACAATTGAAGAGGAAGACTGAAAAAGTATTGGTGCATTTCAAGTGTGGTGATTGTAAAGAATATTTGAATATACGACAAGAAAAAATAACTTTATATTTTTATAGCTTTACTTAGTAAACGTTTGTACCTGTGGCAATACTGTTTGACCTATCCTCATGCACTAGTCTTAGATAAGATGCCTGTGTTAGTCTGGGTAGACTAGAGAAATAAATCCATAGAAACTCATATGCATAAGAGAGAGTTTTATATAAAGGGTAAATGTATATTAAGAATGCATCCCAACCCAGTGCTGCCCAAGCCCATAAGTCCAATATTAGCCCATATGTCTGATACCAACTTATAAAGTCCTCTTCAGACTCATGAAACACATGCAATGACACCAAATGCAGGAGGATCACAGGCCAGTGGATATAAAGTCTTTGGGTCCAGTGGCATTGTAAGCATCTCAGTGCTGGCAAGGGGTCTCCTAAGTGGCTTCTCTGGCTTCAGAGGTCTGGTTGTATCAGGGTAGGTCCACGTGGTTTCTCCAGCTCCGGACACTAGCATAGTTCAATGTGTCTTGTCAGCTGCAATGTCTCCCAGGGAGTGAGCCAAGAGAGAGTCTGTCTCCTGCCTCCAAGGAGGAAATACCGGATTTTCCAGAATTCTCAGGAGAGGGCCATGCCCATACAGAGGCCTCACTGGCTACGATCTGATTGACAGGCTAGACTCCACCCCTACACTCTTAGTCCTCAAATTAGACCAACGATTATTTAACTACCTCAATGCCTCAGCTACTTGGCCAGTAAAAGAGACCGTTTAAAACAGTGGCTGCTGAGGCGAATTGGTCTGTTAAATTCAAGCAAAGGAGGTCATTTTAGCACAGAGGTTCTCAACCTGTGGGTTACGACCCCTGTGGGGGATTGTACGACCCTTTCACAGGATTCACCTGATTCATCACAGTAGCAAAGTGACAGTGATGAAGTAGCAACGAAAGTAATTTTATGGTTGGGGGGTGGGGGAAGTCACCACCACATGAGGAATTATATGAAAGGGGCGCGGCATGAGGAAGGTGGAGAAGCACTGTCTTCGAAGGTCACAGCAAGTATTTTTTGGAAATTCCAAAGGCAGTAATCTTGGTAAGTTTTCTTGAAGGACACAGAAAAATCGCTAGGACTTATGAAGGAGTTTTAAGAAAATGGAAAATCGCATCAGTAAGGAAATACCAGGAAAGTTGTGTTGAGCATCTTGCTTACATTTCACTAACACACCTGCTGATTTTGTACAGGTAGCAAAGCCTGCCCTACGAGAATTTCAATGGTAAACTGTACCCCACCCACCCACTCTCCCTGATCTCATCCATTCCGACTTCTTTTTGTTCTCCAAACGCAAGGGACATTTAGAAGGAATACAATTTGAGTAGATTAAGCTGCCCAAACGGACATGTTGATATGCTGTCTCAAAGAGGGGCATTCTTCAGGGAAGGTTTAGGGAGATGAAAATACCACATTCAGAAAGACAATCGTTTCATCTTTTGATATTTTTGTTTAAGAAAGTGCTTAGTAATTGTATATAAATGGTTGTTGACATGCCCCTGTTTAAATCTTGCAATGCAGGCATATGTACAGTGAAATTATCCGGTTAACAAACGTTTCCCTAGTCTAGTCCCTAAAATTTTAAACAGCCTAGAAGATGCAGATGACGCAGACTTTCCTAAGTGTTTTCAGGCCGCGAGCAATCACCTATTTAAAGGCTGAGCTCACTACTTAAACATCAAGCATGGGATTAAATGCAGAATCTTTTTGGCATGTACATATGTGCGCATGTGCGTCCTCATAAATGAACATTAAATGCACGTTTCCCTGGTTTTAGGACTGAAGTTGATGTAATAGATTACGTAGGAAGCCTATCAATGTGAGACAGCTTGTGGAAGATCATAAACACATTTTTCAGACAGAAACATTGCAGACATGAGCGTACCACGTGGTCACTCCTTCCGGCCTTCCCTAAAGTTAGCTCTTTTAATTATAAACAGCCTGAAAGTCATCAAGCCAATGTTTAATAAAGTTTTAATTTGAAAGGAATTACCACATGTTGTGTTTGTTTACCAATTATTAAATATCTTAGCAACATATCAGTGGCAGAGAGCAGCATACAGTATCACAGCCCTGCTATATAACAAGCCCATGGGGGGATATTATTCACTAGCATTCTATATAGGAAGCCTTCAAGAAAAAGAAATATAAGCAATGTAGTTGAGATATGTATTTAAAGAGATTTTTATGTTTCCTGTTTGTATAAACCTGCTCATAATATGAACAAAAAGTCCCTCTGCAGTCTTGGAATGTAATACTTGATTCGGTCGGTCGATGAGCATGTGGTAATCAGCTTTTTTCTAGAGCAGTTCCTCCAGTATAGAAGAGTCTCACTGTCGGGGTGCCTGCCTGTTGAATGTGTAAGTACCCACGCTTCCTGGAATGGCACTGATATATAACCACACCACCTCGAGGAGAACCTAGAGAGCAAAATGATCTGGTGGAAAATGGCTGGAGAGAACCGGTAGACTGATAAGCTGAACGATGGCAGCATAGCAGTTAGCAACTAACCGCAGAGCAATCAACCCTAATGAACCAATGGAGCAGCATTTGCACAGAAACAAGGCAGCCCAGGTAGGAAAGAATGCAACTGGGGGGGCTTAGGGACGTGAGAGGAGGACCGTTACATTGACGGGGCTGCAACTAATGTCATGAAACACATGGACACATGCTGAATGTAAAATGTAAAATTTTGTTCTGTAAACTTTCCAAAAAATATGGTTTTTAAAAAAATAGCCTGAGTAATGACTTATAATCCTTTTACTCATTATCCCCAAACTCAGCTAAAAGTCCAGTAACATTGGGATATCATTATTGTTAAGTTAGAACCCACTCATAAGCTTCTAAAATAAAAAATTTAGCTCAGTGCTTAAACTCAAAACCTTGTCCTCAAAACACAGCAACAAAAAGTTCAAAATTTACATTGTAAATGAATCTACTGTACAGCGTCCCGTCTAATGACTTGACAATTGGCATTTTATTTAAACGTTATATTTAATTACTTAAAAAACCAACTGCATATTTTCTATTATTTTGAGGGAATAAAATAATAATAGTTTATTTTTAATTAATTATATTTCCAGAAAATAATATTTACCCATCAGAAAAAAATTAGACTTTTTCTTATCCTTCTCCCTCTCACATCCTTCAAGTGCACAAATTGTATGAAAATGGTAAAGTCATTTGCTTTCCCAGAATCAGAGCATCCCAGAAGCTCATTATGTGAAAACCTGCAGAACTTGACCCAACATCATAGGCCAATCAATGCGGGAAAAAAAAACATTTTAGAAAATCCACATTATTTCATAATAAAAAAACTCAACTATCAAGGAATAGAAAGAACATTCCACAATATGATAAAGGGAATTTATGAAAAGGCCAAAGCTAAGGTCACACTCAATGGAGAAAGGCTGAGAGCTTCCTCTTTATAGTCATCAATAGTACACGGAAGCTCCCTTTCATAACTTCTATTCAAAATCATAATGGAAGTGCTAGCCAGAGAAATTAAAAAATAAAAGATATAAAAAGTATTCAAGCGAGAAAAGAAGTAAGACTATCCATATTTTTGGATGGCATGATTCTGATACTATATATGGAAATAAAAAAAGACCATTACTAGAGCTAGCTAATGTATTTGAACACAATTCAGAACAAATGTTAGCACCAAATTAATCTGGGTACCTATACATCAGGAATGAGTAATCTGAAAAGTAAATTTAGAAAACAATTCTGTATCTCAAAGAATAAAAACCTTAGGAATAGATTTAGGCAAAGAGGTGAATGATTCGTTCAATGAAAACTGTACAACATTGCTGAAAGAAATGAAAAGGGCATAAACAAATTGAAGGTACAAGACCAACATACAAAAACCAGGTGGATTCCTTCACACGGAAAAAGAGAACTCTGCAAAAAGAAACCAGGAGAACAACACTGTTCACATCTACCAAGTCCAAAATACGAAAGAATAATTCTAACCAGTGATGCAAAATACTTATATAAAGAAAAATACGAGACATGACTACAAGAAACAAAAAATGTGTTGAAAAACTGGGATTTTGCTTATATACAGGTCAGTGATATCCCAGCGAGTTTAACATCTTGCTGCTCCCCATCTCACCCCTCCGCCCTTCCAGGTAACGGGATGAGCGCCTGTTATCTCGCGGGTGATTGCCTTTTCTCCGTTGTTCATTCAAAGCCCTGCTGACACTACAGGGCTTTGGATGTTTATTTACTCACATCTAACCAATCAGAGCCGTGCTTTGATGTGGATGGCTCCAATTCACAGAAGCACCTGTAGTAATTCACTTAGGTTGTCAGCTGAACTGGTAAGGATGTGTCTGTGGCTGTGATCCGTCTCTCCCCTCTGGTCTCTGTGTTAATTAACATCCTGCATCTGCTGCCTGCATGGACTTCCCCTCTCCTCCCAGCTAACACTTTGTGAGAGGGGCGGGGGATTACCATGAAAGTTCTCTTTGAAAGTCTTGTTTTTATCCTATTAGAAATGCATACTCCTGAACCAAAGAAAAACGCTGGTCATATGAGGCTGGTTTCAAAATGATGGTTGTGTCAAGAGCAGAAGAGAGCAATAACAATATTGCAAGTAGGGAATTCTGTGTTGACGAAAAGCAAGTGAGGGAGTGGTGGAAAATGATGGCTGACTTGGAACAGATTCCAAAAGCTAAAAAAGCTCGTCATGGTTTAACGTCTTTTTATGGGGCTCTAGAGAGTGAATTGCATAAATGGGTTATAGAGTGTCACAAAATGGTTACTGCATAACATATATGGGAATCTGTATATGTGCTCTACAAATGGCTAAGGATGACAAATATAAAGCACCAGGCATTGAAAAATTTGCTGCATCAGCAGGATGGTGTACCCACTTCCTGAACAAGTTTGGCCTACTATGTTTGAGACAAAGAAAGAAAATTCCCAGAATTTTCCACAAGATCTTGAAGAAAAAATCATGTCATTCCAGTCATTTATTATAAAACAAAGAAGGATTTATAATTATGACCTGGCAGATATTGGGAATATGGATGAAACTGCCGTGACTTTTGATCTTCCAGCAACAGAACTGTGGCAAGTTTAGGAGAAAAAACATTTTTCTCAAAACCACAGGAAATGAAAAAAAACCTTTTACAGTGTTTTATCATGTTTGGCTAATGGAACTAAGCTGCGTTCTGTCATTATTTTTAAAAGAGAGACCTTGCCTTAAAAGATCAATTTCCTACCAAGAATTACTGTGTGTTCACATGTTAAAGGCTGGATGGATGAAGATGGAACAAAAATATGGCTGGAAGAAATTTGGAACCGACGACCAGGAGCAGACTTAAAGAAAAAGTCATCGTTACTTGTTTGGGATATGTTCAGAGCCCACCTATCAGATGACATATAAAAAAAAGACTAAATCTAGTAAAGTTACTTTAGCCATTATTCCAGGTGGGCTTACATCTGTACTGCAGCTTCTGGATGTGTCTTTGAATAAACCTTTTAAAGGCCGTGTGCGAAGGATGTGGCATGAATGGATGTCATCTGGTCAAGCCCGACTAACAAAAGGAGGAAATCTCATGAAGCCTGACATAGAGTTAATAGCGAAGTGGATTCGAGATGCATGGGAAGATATTCCAGAAGACATGGTGCGACGTGCCTTCCAGAAATGTAGTATGAGTAACACTATGGATGGCAGTGAAGAGTGCGCTTTGTATGAAAATGACAGCAGTGATGGTGATGACGGCGATCTCAGTGAGGACAGCGTCTATGATGACCTCACACCAGCTGAAGCTCTGCATTGGGATACGGATGATGAGGAGGAATCCAGTTTTGAAGGATTTTTAACTCTTTTCATTTTAGCTTGGTTGCTGATTGAGCTCAGGGAATAGTACTCTTAAGGTATCATTATTGACAACTTACTGTTTTTGTTGAACCTATTCTCCACTTACTGTGCTGGATTACTAATGTTAAATGACTTGTTGTCCTTTTATTTATGGTTTTTTATTTACAATAAATATTTAAATACAGTATCCCACTGATGTCTCAATTTTTAGCAATTTTATTTGCATTTGTTTTGCTTATTGAAAGTCACCAATAGCTTCTGCATTTTCCACCCTAGGCTTATACTCATGTCAATCAGTTTTTCTGGTTTCCCAGATAATAATTAGGTACCTCAACTTATACTCGGGTCGGTTTATATTCGAGTATACACGGTAATCATCAACGGCATGTGGAAAGGAAAGAGACCCCAAATCAGCTCCTGTGCGTTTCCAAGCCCTGCCTTTCCTTTGAGAAGGCTGGTGGTTTTGAACTAATAACTTTGCAGTTAGGAGCCCAACACATAACCATGATGTCCAGGACTCCTATCAAAGAAAAAACAGGGCAAGCATAGGGTCCTTAAGTCATGGCATAAGTGCACTAGAAAACAAAACAAACCACAGCAAACTAGATGACAGGGGCTGGCCCCAAATTAGATGCATGTTCATGAAAATATTTCACCAAAAGAGTACAAACAATTAGAAAATATTGTTGGTAGCAAGGGGCCAAAATCTAAAATTTAAAGAAAACCTTAACATGTCAACAACAAAAGGACACAATCCAGTTCAAAAAGTGAGAAAGGATATGAAGAGACACTTGATCCAAGAAGGTATGGGCAGTCAGTAAACACGTAAAAAGTGTGTACAATCATTTGTCTTGTATAAGGTGGAAATTTCATTCATTGAATATTTTAAAGAACTTAATTGGTTATTTGGCATGTGCTTAGCCTAGTCTTGCAAAATAGAAAGACCATACAATGTATAAAATACATTATTTGATAATTTGGGAGGGCATTTTCTCTTTCATAGATATTTGTCCTATGAAATTTCACCACTCTCATTCTCATAGAAGATTAAAATATAGAACAAAAATAAAAGTCAACTTTACCCCCAAACTAAATATATATATATATATATTTTTTTTCTATGCATATATATACCTCTAAGGCCAAATGTAAAGACTTGTGTTTCCATCATATAATTTTGTAATAAATTATACAATAGGCAAGTAATATAAAAAAGCAATATTCTTACCAATTATTACATTATCCTTAATGGCATGGTTGCGAAAAGACTGCAATAACAAAGAGTTAATTCGTCTCATCCAATTTTATAAAGGGAGCTGAGTGTGTGAATAGGTAACATGCTTGACTGCTGAGCAAAAGGGTGAGATCTGAATCCCCTCCATGGCCTCTCAGAAGAAAGTACTGGAAATCTACCTATCAAAGATCACAGTCATCGAAACCCTACAAACATCGTTCTACTGTGATACACGGGTGTCACCGTGTTTAGAGGTGAACTCAGTTTTAACTTTTATCTAAGACAGCAGAACTTAAATGTTACTAACAGAATGCTGAAACCAATCAACTAACCCTTGAAAAGGTGTCCAAGGCACCTCCTGGGGCCGTCCACTGATGCAGAAGTATTCTTTTGCTGAAAGAGGTGTGTTTCTTTCTCAGAAAGGTCCACGTCTGATTCTGCTTTCTCTGCTTCCGTCATGCAACAAACTGGTTCAGGGGCAAGCCGAATATGTCTTTCATGAGTTTTTTGATCATCCGAATGCAAAGGGAGTTTAATTACCTATTGAGAGACAAATTTGTTATCTAAACTTTTGAGAAACATTTCACACACCCTGAATTTTTCTCTAGATCAACAATACCATTTGCAAAATTCCATAGGTCAATTATGAAATCAATTTTTCAAGTCTTATATTTCCTTTCATTTAACTATACCCTTGAGAATGCTTAGGTTTTGTATTATTTGCTTTGTACCATTTGCAAATTCACGTACTTGCTTAGATATTGCCATGTATTCCCTGCACTTATTAGTTTTTCTTCATTTTTGCCTTACAAATTATTATTTGTTCAAAGAAAAGTTTGTCTAACATTTGCATCAGAATTAACTTAATGATGTATACTATTTTAGGTTTAAAAAATGCCAAATTTGTAGAAGCTTGTGGTGAATACTGGGACCCTTGCTCATACAATGGGTTAAAGATCGGACCGCTCACTGGAAGGTCAGAAGTTCAAACACAACATCCCCTCTGCTGGAGAAAGATGAGACAATCCACATCCATAAAAAGGTACAGTTTTTGAAACCACGTGAAGTAGTTCTACTCTGTTCTGAAAGTCACTGTGATGAGTTTTGTTTGTTGGGGGTTGGAATGGTAAACAGATGAGTGTTGTCATCATTTTCTAATTGTTCTCAGTGTTTAAAATGTTAGTACCCCGTTTCCCCAAAAGTAAGACATCCCCGAAAATAAGACCTACTTACAGTTTTGCCTCTCGATGAACTATAAGGCATCCCCCCAGAAATAAGGCCTCCCCCCAAATAAGGATTTGGATTGTTATGATGATGTTCCAGAAGATGATGACATCGCTGTCATTGAATAAATGAGGAAATGTACCATTGATTGTTGTACATGGAAATAATGGTAGTAACAAGAAATTCTTGAGACTGTCGGATTCAGTTTGTCTGGTTATGCTGGTTTGTGATGACAACTACTACCATACCGTATACAGGTAATAAATTTCCTTTTATTTTGTTTTTCAACAATAAATGTGTGCCACATTCTTCTTCCTGGAAAAATAAAACATCCCCTGAAAATAAGACCTAGCGCATCTTCGGGAGCAAAAATTAATATAAGACACTGCCTTATTTTCAGGGAAACAGGGTAGTAAAGTACTTGTAAAAATAATCAGGAGCATTAAATGCAAGAAGGTCTCAATGCAATCGCATTATTCCAATCTCCCATTTATCAAAACCACTTGAACTTAACCATGCAAAGTGTGAATATCGCTTCTTGTGTTTTCATCTCGTGGATAAACTCTCTTTCCAGTAGCACCCAAGCCCACTGCCATCGAGTTTATTCCAACTGAAAGGAAGACCTAATGGTCAGAGTAAAACTGCCCCCTGGGGTTGTTAAAGCTGTACATTTTTAAAAGGGAAGAAAGCCTTCTCTTTCTTCTAAGGAGGAGCTGACAGGTTCGACTGCACCACCTCAGTCTCTTTGGCTACTGACAGTCATATGCAAGCCATCTTTTATGGATCCAAGCGCGTATCGCTAGTCTATGCCATAAGTTGTAGAACACCGAATTTTAAGTATTGATCATGAAATTTTTTAGTGAAATATTATAGATGTCCTTAAAAATTGCTGTCAATTCCGTTCTAACTAATGGTTAGCCCATGTGTTAGAGAGGAGTACTCTACCGCCGCGCCCGTCCTCCCACCCCCTCAAGGGTTTTCTTAGCTGTAATCTTTAAGAAAGCAAATCACTAGGGTTTTTGTTTGTTTTCACATTACCACAAGATGGGTTTCAACTGTCAAGCTTTAGGGACCTTACAGGTTTGGAAAATGTGTTTTCTCTCTGACTGTGGATCTCCTGGAGCCTTGGTGACACAGTGGTTACAGGTTAGCCTTTGGTCTGCAGGGTCAGCAGTTGGAAACCACCAGCCCTTCTACAGGAGAAAGACAGCTTTCTACTCCAGTAAATAGTCTCAAAAACTCACAGGTCCAGTTCTGTTCTGTCCTATAGGATCGCTATGAATTGGCATCAACTTGATGGCAGTGAGTGAGTAAGTGATTTCTCAGTAGAGTACTAACATCACCATTTTTTAAAATTTTGTTACAGGTTTTCCAAGATTTTGCCACAATCTGTATGGTTTCTCTAGAGTGCCTTTGTATTTACTTATAATGAGCTCCCTTTCAAGCTTACTTCTATCAGCATTTCTAATACTTAGAAGCTTTAAAAAAATTTTCTGATTCTTTCTCGGCACCAATTGAAGCAAAATCTCTGGGAACAGAGCCCAAGCAGAGGTATTGCTGACACTCCCCATGAGATTCCGATGCATAGGGTGGCGCTGTTTCCAAAACGGATAGAAAAGCACAGTCAGCCCAGGAGAGTGATGTTCTTAATCACATACCTAGACTGCTCCAACAAGATAGTTCAGCAAAATGCTAGATTGGAAGTAGCTAAAAGGGAAAATGCCAACTAATTCTATTCAAACAACTATGAAACCAGAAGACTTGTGCATAAGAAAGACATCTGGCTTTCAAGTTTTAGACCCAAACCTACACAGGTTTCTTGGAGATTTTCATATTTAATAATTCCATCAGTTAGCTAGAGGATAGGTAGGTTATTAGGGTGAGAGACAATTTAAAAATAGATTAAACTCATAAATAAGGAAGAAAAAAATCATAGAATTTTCTTTTTCAGACAACCTAAAAAATAGATTCCGGAAGAGTAAATTTGGACCTATTGAACACAAATAAACTGAAAAATAGATGGGAGTGATTTATATTTAATGTAGTTCTTCCTTTTTTTTCTGGGCACCGTTGTTTAATTTTGGAGCCTAGAATGGATTTATGCAAAGGTACTGAAGCTACAAGGTGAGGCTATACAATGGACATAATACCAAGCATACACATATGAGTGGTGTGTGCCTGGGGGTATTTTATTTTTGTATTAATACCAAGAATCTAAACCTATTACTATGTAGTAAATTCTGACTCATAGAGACCCTATATACAGGCATAGACAGTCTCATTTTTCTCCCAGGAGCAAGGGGTGGGTTTGAAATGCACGCCTTGAGGTTTAAACATCGAAAGAATTGTGAGGATGGTGTAACCTATGTTGCTCATGGGATCTGTTTGAGTCAGAACAATAACACCTAACAACCACCTTTAGGTTAATAATCTGGCATTGATTGCACAACTAGGGCTCATTTTTTTAAATGCTTGGGGTAAAAATAGACATTGTGCGTTAAATAAGTCAGCATGTTTAAAAGCAGTGTGGCCAAGGGACACATCTCTGAGAAGGTTAGTGCATTGCATGGCAATGTGGGGCATTAGGATGAACACATCCCTGTCCCATCGCTAGATAGAATGCATTGGCAATGGACACTACTTCTCTCCTCTTGCGTGTCCCTGGAGCATACAATGTCGAAGACAATAAAAGAGAGTATTTTTATTAAGAAGTGATTCCTCAGCCGGTGTCCAAGGTGAAGAGATGAAGGAACAGACTCCTCAAAGCAAAATAACTGAGGATCTGAACCCTCTGCGAGCAGAGCTGGCTCACTGTTTCCATAAAAGATGGGCTTAAGTGATCTTCACGTTCCCGGATAACCTTAGAGCTTGATTCCATATTCCTAGGAATGAATTTAATCTATATTACCAGAAATCTACCTTAAAAGAATGGTTTCCATTCGGCACTCCTCCCCTCATTCACCATGATAAGATTTTTTTTGTTCTGAAGATGCCTGATATCTGCAGAGTGGAGACCTAAAGCCCATTTGTAGGGCACTGGACATCCCCTTATAGAAGGGTCTTGGGGAGAAGACGAGCCAGTCAGAGTGCGAAGTAGCAATGATGAAACATACAACTTCCCTCTAGTTCCTAAATGGTTCCTCCCCCCACTATCATGATCCCACTTCTACCTTACAAATCTGGCTAGACCAGAGGATGCACACTGGTACAGATAGGAAGTAGAAACAAAGGGAATCCAGGACAGATGATCCCTTCAGGATCAGTGGTGAGAGTGGTGATACTGGGAGGTAGAGGGAGGGCGGGTTGGAAAGGGGAACCAATTATAAAGATATACATGTGACCTCCTCCCTGGGGGACGGACAACAGAAAAGTGGGTGAAGGGAGATGTTGGACAGGGAAAGATATGACAAAATAATAATTTATAAATTATCAAGGGTTCATGAGGGAGGGGGGTGGGGAGGAAGGGGAAAAATATGGAGCTAATACCAGGCACTAGGTGGACAGCTAATGTTTTGAGAATGATGAGGGCAATGAATGTACAAATGTGTTTGACACAATGGATGGATGGATGGATTGTGATAAGAGTTGTATGAGCCCTAATAAAAGATTAAAAACTTGTTTCTACAATTTTATGATTCTTTACCTATTGCAATTTCCAATAACAGGAATGAAAGCTCATTTGAAATGTTTTTCCATTAATTTTTTGACTTACAAAATCATATTGCACACCTGGAAGTAGAGATTGCACAGCCAGCGGTCTAAGTCCTGGCAAATCCAATCTTCAATTGTCCGAAAGTTGCCAAGTTTCTGATCAAAACATCCTCGGAGCAGTGGACACTTGAACTTTCCTTCCACAATATCAAAGTGGTTATCACACAAGGGGAAGGCTGCCCAGCCCACACCCAGGTCAAGACCACTAGAGGTCCCACGAAGGTGAAAGAGTTCAAACAGGAGACCCATGTCAGGCTTCACGTCTTTCTTAAGCGGCAGTTTCTAGGAAAGATATTAACAAGGGAAAACGGTGATGATTTTACTTCAAGACACATACCCTATTCAGTGATGATTAAAGAAAGTTTAGAATTAAAGGAAGACTTAACCTGAACTCCTATGGTTCGCCCTTGAAAAGTCCCCACTGGATGTATTTACATAAGTCATCCTTCAAGTCCCTGCAATTGTGCAACCGTGCTGTTGTCATTAGCTACGGAACCAAACATTGCCTGGTCCTGTGCTAGTTTCACTTGAAAGCATGTTGGAGAGTCAGACAATATTTTGTCCTGATCCTCTGAGTTCTCACTGACTCATTTTCTGAGTCACATCGCTGGGCTATTTTTCCCTCCCCAGTCTTACTCAGCTCAGCTCAGCTTAGCAGCTCAGCTAAAGCCTGTTAACCATGAAGGACACCCAGTTTTCTGTCGTCCGTTCCCCAAGGAGGGAATTAAATATATAACCTTGTGATCGGTTCCCCCTTACTACCCCCCCCCCCCACCTTCCCATTATCCTCTTGGTATTTCTACTCTCATTATTGGTCCTGAGGGTTTATCTGTCCTGGATTCCCTGTATTTCCAACTCCGTTCTGTACCCATGTACATGCTCTGGTCTAGCCGGATTTGTAAGGTAGAATTGGAATCATGATATACAGGGTTGGGGAGGAAGCATTAAGAACTAGAGGAAGTTGTGTGTACTATAGTGCACCCTACTGGCTCATCTCTTTCTTGTGACCCTTCTGTAAGGGGATATCCAATTGTCTACAGATGGGCTTTGTGTCTCCACTCTGCACTCCCCCTCATTCACATTGATGCGATTTTTTGTTCTGGGTCTTTGATGCCTAATATCTGATCCTATCGACACCTCATAATCACACAGGATGGTGTGCTTCTTCCATGTGGGCTTGTTGCTTCTCAGCTAGATGGCCGCGTATTCATCTTCAAGCCTTTAAGACCCCAGATGCTACATCTTTTGATAGATGGGAACCATGGGTGAAGGGAGACATTGGTTTATGTAACACATGACAAAATAATGATAATATCTAAATTACCAAGGGGAGGGAGGGAGGGGGGGAGGGGGGAAATGAGGAGTTGCTACCCAGGGCTCAGGTAGAAAGCAAGTGTTTTGAGAATGATGATGGCAACAAATGTACAAATGTGCTTGACAAAACGGGTGGACGTACGGATGGTGATAAGAGCGAGCCACCACTGAAATGAATTTTGTAATATAAATGGAAGAGCTTCCACGATCTTGTTGTTGCCCTTGGGTGCTCTTCAGGCAGATTCCGATTCAGAGTGAGTCTCTGCACAACAGAATCGAACACTGCCTGGACCTGTCTCATCCTCCGAATCGTTCTTATCCGCAAGCCCAGTGTTGCAGTAACTGTGTCCATACGCCTTGTCGAGGGCCTGCCTCTTTATCGCCACGGTACAAGAAACTAGCAGATGGGTGAGCTGAGATCATGAGCAACGATGCCACGACGAACATGTATCCAAGACAGAAACAAAACTGACCCTGTCAGGTACAGAGTCTGCCCATCCTTTGTAAGTTTTAGAAATCAAGTTTATCAAATGTTAACCAGCAAGGTATTCCAGATACTCACTTCTTTTTGCTCGAGTTATGACTGTTACTGTATAATTATTTCTGTATTTTGTCAGAGTCAGTATTTGGCATGTTTGTCATTTATTTTTGTATCATCCACATAGCCAGGCCACATGCTCTGCACAAAATTAACGCTTTCCTTACAAAAATAGTTTAACAAAATACTGAACGAAAGAAAAATATATAATTTTAGGCATAAAGAGAATGTGACTTACTACTCTAAGGTCCACTTTTTCAAGTCAAAATAGAGACTCATAAAATTTTGTGAACACCCTATTTGTATAGGTTGAGATCATAGTACACATCATCCTGCAAGCCAAGTGTCCACGCCAACTGGGATTAGGCATAAAAATAGATGAAATCACCCAGATGAGTAAGTTATTGTTCAAATATCCACATTCCTCAGGGATTGTGTGTGTGTGTACATCCCCCACATGTCTGTTTTTCTTAAAGTGGTGGCTTGTGTGTTACTGTCATGCTTAGAAGCTATGTCACCAGTGTTTCAAATGCCAGCAGGGCCACGCAGAGAGAAAGGTTTCAGTGGAGCTTTCAGATTAAGAAAGGACCATTGAAATGTTTCCACAAACTGATAAGCTGCGATCACTCACTCATCTATGTCAGGAAATTCAGAGCGCAGCTATTTGACCAACTGACCGGAAGAGTACCGATCCGAATGAAAGGTGACCCAACAGAATGCTTAAACTACAGAACAGTATCACTGATATCTCTTGCCAGTAAAATTTTGCTGAAAATCATCCAACAAGACTGCAGCAGTACATTGACAGGGAGCTACCAGAGGTTCAGGATGGATTCAGAGGACAAGGATATCGTTGCTGATGTAACATGGGTCTTGGCTGAAAGCAAGGACTACCAGAAAGCTGTTTACCTTGGTTTTATTAATTATGCCAAGGGATTTGATGGTGTGGATCATAACAAACTAGGGACAACCTTGAGAAGAAAGAGGATTCCAGAGTACTTCACTGTGTTCATGAGGAACCTGTGTTTGGATTAAGAGGTAGATATGCCAACAGAACCAGGGAATACAGTGTGGTTTAAATTCAGGGAAGGTGTGTGCCAAGTACCCTCTCACCATACTTATCAATCTACATGGTGAGAAGTAGAATTTTTTTCCTAGTGGTTTTGTTTTATTTTTATTTATTTATTATTTATAGATCATTTTATTGGGGGCCTCTTATAGCTCTAAGAACAGTGCATACACTGGGGGTGTGGGGAAGGTGGCCTCAGGGAAGCAGGGCGCTAACCCACCCAGGGGGAGAGTATTGCTTACGTCTTCACAGAACTGGAAGTGTGCCTGAGAAGTAGATTTGTATGATGAAAAACGTAGTATTTGATTGGCGGGAGGCTTATTAACAATCTGAGATATACAGATGATACAACCTTGCTTACTGAAAATGACAAGGACTCGAGTCACTTGCTGATGAAGATCAAGGAGTGCAGCCTTCAGAACGAATTACAACTCAGTGTAAATAAGATCTAAGTCCCCACAACTGGACTAATAGGTACCATCATGATAAATGGGAAACAGATTAACATTATCAAGGATTTAGGCTTACTCAGGTATAAGGCATCATCAGAAAAAAAGTTTCACCATAGTGAATGAAGGGGCAAGTGCAGAGTGGAGACCCAAAGCCCATTTGTCGGCCGCTGGAGATCCCCTTGCAGAGGGGTCTAGGGGAGGAGATGAGTCAGTCAGGGTGCAATGTAGCACTGGTGAAGAATACAGTTTTCCTCCAGTTCCTAAATGCTTCCTCCTCCCCCAACTATCATGATCTGAATTCTACCTTGCAAGTCTGGATAGAGCAGAGGATGTACACTGGTGCAGATAGGAGCTGGAGGCACAGGGAATCCGGGATGGATGATCCCTTCAGGACCAGGGGTGGGAGGGGTGGTGCTGGGAGGGAGGAAGATGAGTGGGTTGGAAAGCGAGAACCGATTACAAGGATCTACATGTGATCTCCTCCCTGGGAGACAGACAACAGAAAAGGGGGTGAAGGGAGACACCAGACAGGGAAAGATATGACAAAATAATAATCTATAAATTATCAAGGGATCCTGAGGGAAGGGGGAGGGAGGAGTGGGGAGGAAGGGGAAAAAAGAGGACTTGATGCAAAGGGCTTAAGTGGAGAGCAAATGCTTTGAAAATGATTAGGGCAAAGAATGTACCGATGTGCTTTACACAACTGATGTGTGTGTGGATTGTGGTAAGAGTTGTATGAGTTCCTAATAAAATGTGTTTTAAAAAAGGGGTCAAAAGATGAGTTGCATTAGGTGAATCTGTAGCATGAGGCAGCTGCAGAATATTGCAAATCAAGGATGTTATTTTGCACCATGGCATTTTTAATTGCTTCGCATGCATGTGAAAGTGGGGTACTGAATAAAAAAAGATGGATGCATTTGAATTGTGATGATGGAGAAAAATATTGAAAGTGCCAATGGACTGTCAAAAGGACAGACCCATCTGTCTTGGAAGAGGTACAGTCAGGGTGCTTTAGGAAGCAAAGATGGGAAGACTTGGTCTTACATCCTTTGATCATGTTCTCAGGAAAGACCAGTTCCTGAAGCAAGACTTCATGATTGGGAGAGCAGAGGGGCAGTGAAGGAGAGGAAGGTTCCCAAGGATCGCCCCATTGGCTTCAACAATGGACTCAGGAGTGGGAACAATCTCAAGGCTAGTGTTGGACCAGGCAGTGTTTCGTTCCGTTGTGCATTAGATTGCTGTGGGTCAGAACTGATTCAATGACATCTATAAACAAGAACAACAAAACACACACACGTGCGTGCATACACACACAAAGAGGCTTCAAAAAGTATGTAGAGAAAATTCTTCCTATTCAATTCGACTTTGTCTTGATTTTTTTAAGCTATGGCCTTAGAGTGGATTGCAAATTGGGCTGTTAATCACGTGGTCAGCAGTTTGAAACCACCAGCCACTCCACAGGAGAAAGAGGAAGCCTTTTGGTCCCATAAAGATTGAGGGTGTTGGGAACCCACAGGTGCAGCTCTACCTGGTCCTAGGGCTGTTTTGAGTCAAAAAGACTCTAAGTCAGTGAGTTGGGTTTTGTGGGATTTTTTTTTTTAGTTTTGTTTGTGTGTGTGTGTGTGTGTGTGTATGAAAATGGAAGTGAAATAATTTGAAAATATATGATTTTGGATTTTTGTGAATAATTAAAAATAAATGAGGACAAGAATTTCCCCAAGAGTCTTATAATAATACATAGACCCCAAAGTTGGTATATTTTAAATAATTTATGTAAATATTCCAAGACTTTGTTTAGGTTGAAAATGAAACAGAAGCATCTGTTGAAAAATGCCACAACCCTGTGGCAACTGCTCTTAAACCATTAACAGGATCACGTTTCATTTAAACCAGATTTACCATTTTCTACAACAGCCCATGGGAAAGCTAAAAACATTAGGCACAAATTACTGACAAAAGAGATCCTTAATCAAGCTGTACTTTTCATTTGGCTGGCTGGCTGTGCGAGGCCTTTGTGACAAGAGAATAAAAGCTCAAGGAGGAGAGGGAGAAGGAAAAATGGTGTCAGAAACCTGCTTTGAGCCATCATTTCAAAAATCAAACTGAAATGGGCTGGCGACCAGAAATTCCAACTATTTTCATTTCTGCATTAAGAAATAAAAGATAAGTTTTTCTTACGATAAACTGGTCTTCAGGATTTCATATCAAACTAGCTGAAGTAAAAATGTGGCCGACATTGGCCACACTCAATCATGAGCGTTATGACCTTGGGCATGTCATCTCCCTTTTTGAAAGCCCCAATGCTATTTGGTATCCTCATCCTTAAAACAGATGTAGGAATATCTTCCTCAAGTAATAACTTAATAAGTAACCTTAGACAATGAATTAAAAAATATCCCAATTCTACCTTACAAATCTGGCTAGACCAGAGGATGCACATAGGTACAGGTCGCAACTGGAAACACAGGGAATCCAGGACAGATGCCTCCTTCATGACCAGTGGTGAGAGTGGCAATGCCTGGAGGGTGGAGGGGATGTGGGGTAGAAAGAGGGAACTCATTACAAGAATCTACTACGTATAGCCTCCTCCCTGGGGGAGGGACAGCAGAGAAGGTGTGGGGAGACGTCGTACAGTGTATTATATGACAAAACAATAATAATTTATGAATGATGAAGCGTTCATGAGGTAGGGGGAGTAGGGAGGGAGGGGGAAAATGAGCAGCAGATATTAAGGGCTCAAGTAGAAGGCAAATGTTTTGAGAATGATGATGGTAATAAATGTACATATGTGCTTGACACAATGGATGGATGTATGGCTTTTGATAAGAATTGTACGATCCCAAAATAAAATGACTTTTTAAAATATTCACTAAAACTAGTAGTAGTACTTTTTAGGACTTTATCTCACCTAAATCTATTATGACTCTGCTCATAGTTCATTTTAACAAAGAGGAAATAAGTCAACTTAAGGTTAAAACAAATCTGTAAACATGAAACACACCAATTTCCTTCTGTGCATGAGAAAGAGTTCAAGGCTATGAAGCATAACATATCACAAAAATATTGGGCTGTCTCATCTCTAGCAATGTGGACCTAAGACTAATTCCTATGGTCAAAAACAAGCTTTCCATTGTGTCAAGCACTTTCGTTCATTTGTTTCTCTCATCATTCTCAAGACATTTGCTTTCTACTTGATGTATGTGTGGATTGTGATAAAAGATGTACCAGCCCCCAATAAAATGACTTAATTGTTTTTAAAAAAACTTACCCTCAATCTATCTTACATGTTAAAGGAGTCCAAGGACAATGCCCTGTCAAACCTTCAAATAAATAAGAATATGTACTAGACCAAACCAAGTGACCAATAGTGATTACAATGGAAAAGTCAAACATTTTGAAAAGCAAATTTACTTCTTCTAACAAGAGTTGTCCTATTCATTCATTAATTCATTCAGCGTTCTACTCTTGCTAAGTTGGAAAAACTTGCACTGTGTTCAGGAAATACTTAACAAATCCCCACTTCTCTGCTCAGCACTCTGCTTTTAAAAATGTACTCGTTATCTCTAGCACTGAACAAAAGACTTTCAGAAACTTTGAGAATAATCTAACTTTTTGTTGCATAGTAGGTTGTCACCTAACTTACATTTTATGACTGTCATCCTTGTCATGCAAATGGTCATTCCTTAGCAGTATATGGAAACATTGAATATAATCTCATTACAATCTAACTCTCTAATCCTATTTCCTGTTACACACATATCCACACTGTTGTCATATCTAATTTTCATCATTTCTAATGATTTCCAATGTCTCATCACTAACCAATGCCATCCACGCACACACACATGCACACACACGTGCAAACACACACAACCTTTGTTACTTTCTCATCAAAGGTATGGTTCAATAGTGTCATCAATAGTCTCTTGAATAGTAAACCCTTGACTCCCCCAAGTTTTGCTTATTATAACTTTTTTGAAATTGAGTTTTTGCTCTGCACAGAACCTTTAGGGTGGTCATTTTAAACCCACCAGTCTTATTATTATTGTTATATAGAATTTTATTTTTTTAATTTTCAGTGTGATTCAAGTGAAGGTTTACAGAGAAAATTGGTTTTCTTTTTTAAAAACACTGTTATTAACACATCGCATGACATACAATTCAATAATTCAATCATATCAAGAAGATGGTGCAATTTAAATAGAGATATTATGGGGAACCAACTAATATGAATCATGAAAGATGTTATAACAATCATTAAGACTGTGAAGAACTTTAAGACTCACTGTAACTAATAAAAACCATCATAAAAGAGTAGTTAATAGAACATAGCATTTTTTAGAACTTCCTTAAGGGGTGAGATTATGTGCTAGAGATACTGGTAGCATGGACAAAACTAATTTAAAGGAATAGTCCCTTCCCAAGTCATAATTTTTTCTACCACACCACACTAAAGAGTGAAAAATAAAATTAAAAACCCACCCTCCACCCCAGTGTGTTTTGTTCTGCTGTCCATAGAATCAGTGAGAGTTAGAACTGCCTAGCCAGCACCTAACAATAAAAATAACATGAAATAACAGCACACTTGTTCTCTGAAAACTATGCTGGTGCAAATGTTCACCACTTCTTAAGGAAAACCCAATTGGTGCTTGAATCCAATGAATTTTTGTGCATATTTTAGGGCTACAGGTTTGCCATTCTTCCTGGTCTGAGGATATGGTAAGATTGCACTTGTGGTTGGATAGGACAGCCATTGACTCAACAAAGCCAATGATCCCTTCTGTAAATGAGTATTTTTCCTCTGGGATTTTGTTTTTCTTTTTTGCCACAGTTAAGAGAATCGCCCCAGCCAGTCTTTGGCTTAGAGGAGAATAAAATAAAATCCCAGAGGAAAAATACTCATGTTAGCATTGTATATTATCATAGAATAACCAGGTGTATGCATCAGACACTGTCCTAGCTTTCCCTTGACTCTAGCCCTGTTGGCATACTGGTTATGTATTGGGCAGCTGAACATAAGATCAGCAATTTGAAAGCACCAGTCACTTTACTGGAGAAAGCCAGGGCTTTCTACTCCGGGAGTTACAGTTTTGGAAACTCACAGGGGGAGTTCTCACCTGTCCAAAATGGTTGCTCTGAAGGTTTGCTTTGTTTAAGGTTTAAAACTTCTTGAATCATGATTATCTGGACCACAGGTCAAAGCCACCAGTTATAAAGGCAAGGACCTAGTTGTTCCTTTCAGGGCCATGATAAAGTAGCAGAGAATTATGCATACGTTCATGATAAACACTCCAGTGGTTAAGTAGAACACAGATAGTGTTTCAACTGCACATCAAAGGTCGGCAGGCTTGCCATTTGAGCTTTACTTACTTGCGAGTCTTCTAAAGGTATCTAAACGAGCCTTCTGACTTAAATATAAATTTTAGTACCGGTTATTCAAACCTGTACTATTGGCGCATTTCTCCACTTTAAAAGGATAAAGAGATGGTCTAACAGTTAAAAGTGTGGATTCCGATCCAACCTAGGAGCAAATCACAATTTACCATCTATGAGCTACTGAATATTGAACAAGGTATTTGAACTCTCTATGGTTCCATTTCTTTATCTGCAACATCAGTCAAAATAATATAATATACTTGGCAGATGGGATGTCATCATCATCATCATCATCATCATCATCAACAACAACAACAACAGCAACAACAAAACCCCAATGCCATGAAGTAGATTCTGATGCATGGTGACCCAGGCATCAGAGTGGAATAACTCCATAAAGTTTTCTTGACTGCAATCTTTATGAAATCAGATTCTCAGACATTTCTCCTCCAGTACCACTGGCTGAGTCGAGATCTTCAGAATTTAGGTAGTCAATACTTAACCATTGAATCATCCAGGGACCCAGACAAAATGAAGGCCTCTCAAAAATGTCTACACCCTAATAGCCAGACCTGGGAATGTATTAAAACATAGGATAAAGAATTAATATGGTATTAACTTTAAGATGCAGCTAAACTTGATGTGTTTACATTATTTTGGATTATCACGGTGGATCCAGTATAGTGACCAAAACAACTCAACTGCCATTGAGTCCATTCTGGCTCGTGGAAACTTATGGTGACAGGATGCTTAAATATGGAAGAGAGGGCAGAAGGAGAATGGATAAGAGTGGCGAAATATGAGATTCAACAACCCATTGTTGACTTTACAGATGCAAGGGTCCTTCCTGTAAGCCATGTAAGAAGGCCAGCCTTCAAAAGCTACCAAAATTCAGAAAACAGCTTTGCCCCCAGTGCCTCATGAAAGGGAACTTAACATTACCCAACATCTTGATTTTGGTTCAGTGAGATTTGTCACTGACTAATCTTTAGAATTATATAATAATTGTATTTTAAACCTTTAAATGTGTGGAAATTTGCTGTAGAAGCAATAGGAAAGTAGTCTACCTAGATAGTTGTGGACTTATGATGAGGTTCCCTTCCAATGACTCTATTGTTAATCAGTTCCAACATGGGCTGACTACCTTAGGGCATTTTTTAGTTTTCATCATCATTACTATTATTGCCCTTTATGACCGGTGTCCTTATAAATCATAACGGTGAGCATCTTCAAGTGAACATCTGAAATGATACCATTGGGAAATTATGAGCTCCAACATTGTATAAAATACAACTTACTAATGCACTAGATTATAAAAAAGGCAGTAAGTGTGGTTTTAGTTTGAGACTACATGCACATTCATTATATGATTAATAAAAACATCAATGTTGGAAAGTTGTAAATAATAAACGTCTTCCATGTTTCCTGTAATACCTATGCTAGGGACTATATATTTCATTCTATCCCCACTGAGAGAAAGTCTCTTAATTCTGCCAGCCATTAAACTAAAGCTCACAAGGTTTATGAAAGTTATCCAATATCACTTAAACACTAAGAGTAAGAGGAAAAATTTCACTCCACAAAAAAGTTAATTTTAAAATATCACCCTATTTTCTATCATGAATATATATTTAATATTCTGTTTCAGCCTTATTCATTTGAACTGTTTTATTATTTAGAATTTTCATTATAGGTGAAAGCATAGTTGTCTTTAATAAAAGAGAATAGCACATTTGTGATTAACTACTAGATCGTGATCAACGTATTGAGTACCCCTGATTTACAGGCTTTTCTTTTTTTTTGTCACTTTTTTTTGTTGTTGTTTTATTTTGTTGCTTTGTTTTGCTCCATCTTGGTTTTTGTGCATATTATTCTCTCTGCAGGTCTATCTAGATAAGATAGGCAGGATAAACAATCTGGAGGAGAAAACAACAGGACCAATGGTTCTTGGGGTAAATGGGAGAACAGATGGTGGAGGAATGGAAGTGGGTGTTAACTAGGGACAAGAGAACAATGTGTGATCAAAAATAGGTGGCAAGAAGGATGTAGGAAGCCTGGTAGGGCTTGATCAAGGTCAATGTAATCAAGAGGAATTACTGAAACCCAAATGAAGGCTGAGCATGATAGTGGAAACAGAGGAAAGTAAACAGAAATAGAGGAATGAACTAGGAGGAAAGGGGTATTTATAGAGGTCTAAATACAGACTTGTACATATATAAATATATTTATATATGATGATGGGGAAGTAGATCTATGTGCTTAAAAAACATAATAGAAAATGCATAGCCTTTTGAGGTTGACTCCAAAACCACCCAAAATATAAAATAAAGTAGAAGGCACTGCCCTGCACTTATTGGGTTAAAAAGAATCCAAAATGAACTCAAAAGAAACCCGAAAAATTCCAAACAGATACCAGAAAAATATGCAGAAATTAACATAGGATAAATGCTAAGTAATCAACTAGTGGTAAATAATATGTGGATTAACTGATTAGACACAGACAAGATACATTTTTAAATAGAGAGGGGTTTGAATTTGCAAGGGGACTTTTACAGCATGTTTCAGATGAGACTAGTTTATGTCAGCTTGCAAGTGGGGTCAAAGGAAGAAAAGGAGCCAGCTACCAACTTTTGTCAAGTGGATCATAAGGTCCATGGGAAACACCATGATAGATTAGAAAATAGAGTCCTCCAAAGCTCAGCTGGGTCAATCCAGGGTACCTTCTGCTCATAAACAATGGCTTGGCCTTAAATAAGAAAGTTCCTAGATGTGGCTCTGGTTCTAGTCTCTATACTGAAGTGGTGGTGGTGACGGTAGAGTAGTGGCCATTAGGAGGATGGAAAATGGACAACCATGGCCTCTTCCAATGCTCACCATCTACGTGGAATAAGGCCACTCAAGGGTGTAAATAAAAAGCCTTAATTTGCTTGTAAAATAACATCCCTTTTGGGGCAGCCAATGCTGGACAGATGACTGGGAATTGATACCACAGTGCAGGGTAATTTACGTTATCTAATGAGAGTTTTATGGTACCATTATTACCATTTCCATTCCCTCAACCAAGATAAATACATAGGCAAATGAGTTCTACTCTCCAGTCCTCTACTGTGGGATAAAAGACAGTGATTATTCTGGGAAACTTATCTTGGCCAAGGGATCAAGGACAGGGGGCAAGTGGGGGGGGAGGCAAAGGGGGGGGTGGCAACAACTGTAAGGAGCACAGCCTCTGAGTAGAATCTCACTTTCAGTGGCTGACAAATGGGCTTTGGGTCTCCACTCCGCACTCCCCCCCTCATTCACTATGGTAAGATTTTTTTGTTCTGATGATGTCTTATACCGGATCCCTTCAACACCTCATGACCACACAGGCTGGTGTGCTTTTTCCATGTGGGCTTTGTTGCTTCTGAGCTAGATGGCCGCTTGTTTACCTTCAAGCCTTTAAGACCCCAGATGCTATATCTTTTGATAGCCGGGCACCATCAGCTTTCTTTGCCACATTTGCTTATGCACACGTTTGTCTTCAGTGATTGTATCATGGAGGTGAGCACACAATGATATGATTTTTTTGTTCTTTGATACCTGATAACTGATCCCTTCGGCACCTTGTGATCACACAGGCTGGCATGCTTCTTCCATGTGGGCTTTGTTGCTTTTGAACTAGATGGTCACTTGTTTGCCCTCAAGACCCAAGATGCTATATCTTTTGATAGCCGGGCATCATCAGCTTTCTTCACCACATTTGCTTATTCACTCACTTTTTCTTCAGCAGTTGTGTCAGGAAGGTGTGCATCATAGAATGCTAATTTAATAGCAGAAAGTATTCTTGCATTGAGGGAGTACTTGAGTGGAGGCCCAATGTCCTTCTGCTACCTTAATACTAAATCTATAAATATATGCACACAAATCTATTTCCCTGTCCTCATACATAAATATATTTGCATATGTACATGTCTTTATCTAGACCTCTATAAATGCCTTTTGCTTCCCAGCTCTTTCCTCTATTTCCTTTGACTTTCCTCTTGTCCCACTCTCATGGCCAGTCCGCACCAGGGTTTCAGCTATTACTCTTGGTTACATTACCCTTGTTCATGCCCTACCAGGCCTCCCACACCCTTCTCACCACTGATTTGAATCACTTGGGGTTTCAGGGAGGAGACAAGCCAGACAGGGTGCGATGTAGCAATGATGAAAAACACTAATTTCCTCTAGTTCCTAAATGCTTCCTTCTCCCCCACTATCATGATCCCAATTCCACCTTGCAAGTCTGGCTTGACCAAAGGATGTACACTGGTACAGATAGGAACTGGAAACACAGGGAATCCAGGGCGGATGATCCCTTCAGGACCAGTGGTGTGAGTGGTGATACTGGAAGCATAGAGGGCAAGGAGGTTGGAAAGGGGGAACCGATTATAAGGATCTACATGTGACCTCCTCCCTGGGGGATAGGCAACAGAAAAGTGGGTGAAGGGAGACGTCAGACAGGGCAAGATATGACAAAACAATAATTTATAAATTATCAAGGGTTCATGAGAGAGGGGGAGCAGGGAGGGAGGGAGGGGGGAATGAGGAGCTGATGCCAGGGGCTTAAGTGGAGAGCAAATGTTTTGAGAATGATGAGGGCAATGAATGTACAAATGTTCTTTACACAATTGATGTATGTATGATAAGAGTTGTAAGAGCCCCTAATAAAATGATTAAAAAGAAAACCAGGGCCCTTAGGTACAAAGGTAGTGATGGCAAGTTGCTGTCTTTTCACATGGAATTTTAAAAGCCCTTTCACTATAAAAAGCAATGTGATATTAACAATGAACACTTACTGAGAATTTACTAAATGTAAGGCACCCTTTCCAACGCGTTATCATCATTAACTCAAGCACTGTGGCAATCTTATTGAAAGCTGATTATATTATCCACCTCATCTCATAATTGCTACAACTGAGACAAAGAGGAATTTGGTCATGTGTCCACGCTCACCGATGCTGAGGGTAGGGAGGGATATGGATTTTGACAGTTTGCTTCAGAACCATTCAGCCATGCTGCCATGCCTAACTAGAAGGGGAGAAGGGGGTGGGGGGTGATGGCCATATTAGGAACCCTGGATTGAATTCTAGATGCAAGGATCTAAAAGCAACCCTCCCTACCTATGTCCCCACTCTCCAAGATGCCTCCTTCATGCAGTGAAGCTCAGCACCTGTCTGTCCAAAACACACGCAGTTAACACCAAGGAACAACACTTGGACCCCACAAAGACCCCAACTGTCCAAGACTCTTACAGAGCAAGCCATTGTCAAAGACTAAATATACCAGAAAAGTCAGACATTAACAAAAACGAATTTAAAAATCCCTGACACAATTCAACAAACTCTCCAATGTATACTCCTTAAGTATAATTGTATGACTTCTTTAAAATGAATTTAGTCGTCTGAGAATATCAATTTACAGTTCATTACCTAGTACAATGAGGTCCTCAAAGTGTAAGTTTCACTCCCTGCCACTGATTGGCAGTGAGTCTTTCAGACAGTGGAGAATGACCCCAGTCCGTATCCAAGACTGTGACCCTTGATAGAAGCAGAAAGTCTCATCTTTCTCCCAATGAATGGCGAATGGTTTCAAACCGCTGATGGTCCAGTTGGGATTCTACCTTGCGACCACTGTCATACCAGGCCTGAGACACGCAGTCCTGAAGTTTTAGTTTGTGTACGAATTATCAAAAGGCATCTTTGAAAAACAGATTTCGATACCTCAATCCCAGTTCTGCATCAGGAGATCTGTGGGGAGACTTGGAATCTGAATTTATAAAGGTTATCTAAGGTGATGTGACTCAGCCCCCAATTAGAGATTCACAGCTCAAGAAGGAGAGGTAGATTAATAAAACAGGAGTGGGCTCCGGGTTCGTATGTCTGATCTACTTCCACAATGGAAGGAAGCCACATTTTAGTTTGAAAAATAAGAGTTATGCCCAAATAATTTCTGGATTATTATTGTTATTATTATTTTTTACTTTCCCACCTATCTCGACCAAGCATGACCGAAATGAAGAGGAAAGATATGACATGTCATCCCAATTCCAGTGCCGACCTCAACCTCAATATGTCATGACTCATCTCTCCCCTTGCTATTCAATTGTTCAACTAAGGATATTTGACTCAAGAGAGATGGCAGAATATAACCGAATATTTTAATTTAGAAAATTCAGTTCTGAGATTTCTCCCCGTACTGCTCCCCTCGCTTTACTTTCTCCATCTCTTTCCTTCTTGCTTTTTTTTTTTCCTTCTTGCTTTTTTTAAGTGTGAGAACAAGAAGTTGAATTTTCTTTTCAGTTTCTTCTTGTTAGGCAAAAGATGGATCTCTCCCCTCATTGTCCCTGAGAGTTGAACACATTGGGGAAACATCGGGCGCAGCCCATTACTTTTACAGGCGCCAGTGACTGAGCTTCAACACACAAAAAGATGGCATTTCTGAACATCTGCAGCCTGATTAGATCAAAGACCAGCACATTAACCACAAATGGTTTCATAAGGAACATGCAAGTGTATTATTTGGAAAAGAAAAAACTTCGGGTACTAATGTTTAATCTGCACTCTTCCTTTGGGCAGCCCACATCACCCCCAAGATACGGAGCAGCGATACGGATGCCTGTGGAGTGTTTTATGTTTTACAAAGCTCTTCAGGCACATTCTCTCACTTGATCTCCATGCCAAGGCTGCTCTGTGATGGACAGAAGCCATTTTTACAGTTGATTGAAAAAATGATTTAGGTAAACTAACAAGCTGGTCATGATTTCCCAATTACAAAATGATTGAGCCAGGATTCAAACGTAGGTATGACTATTGTGAAAGTCCTGCTTGACTTCATTGCCTCCCTCTCTCCATTTGCTCATTCACACGCATTTACTAAATTCCCCTTTTGCACTTAAGGACCATTTTCGTGACAGAGTTTTTTGTTTTATTTTGTTTTTAATAAGACAATACATTTCCTATTTTCATAGAGTTGTAGACTGGTGGGTGAGAAAATAAGTAATAAATAAACAAGGAAAAAGTAAAAGTGATAAGTGATATGATCAAAAGAAAGTACTGAAAATCAGGGTGTTACAGCAAAGTGTGGTGAAAAAAGCAGATGGTGCCCAGCTACTGATTGGAATCATGTCTGGGGTCTTAAAGGTTCGTATTCAAACAAGCGGCCATTAAAGTATTCATGCTAAAACTATGAACATCCAATTGGTAAAAGGCTATGGAGGACAATGGGAGCCTAAAACCCATCTGCAGAGTAACTGCTTAGATTAAGTCACTGGCAGACCCTCCAGGACTAGCCACAGGCAAGCATCTCGAACAGCCTTACTATCTGAGATTAATGTAACCTTAATTTTGCTGGACTGAACTTGATACTTGGTCAGCTGACCGCACTATTAACCCGGTGTAAATTTGTTCTAAGTGCAAGTATTTCTTGTGTGTTCCATGACAAAAACTTCTTCCCTGGATTTTTTAATATTTTCTTTGTTACTTGTTATTTATAGTTTATCTTTATTTCACTTTTATTATTCATTATTTCCATTGTATTTCCAAGTTTGTGAAGCACAGAAGAAATGGATGCATAGAACTGGGCAGGGGAGGTGAGATAGGGAGGGTGAGGGAATTTCGGGAGTACACAAGGAAGGTAGGACGGGAGGGGAGCACTAGAACTGATGGGGATTTACAGAACTAATTTTAAAGGTGGTTTAATCATGGGAGAGATGTTTAAACCTGATTGGTATGATTGTAAAATTATTCTTGATATGTTTGAAGACTTGAACTGTATGTGGATTAGGCGCCCTTAAAAATGTAAACACAAAAATTAAAAATGAAGGATGGATGCATTAGAAAATGACTAATATAAAAACAACAATACACCTAGTCTAAGGCTATGACACTAATCTGAGACCTGCTGTTTCAAGGTCTGAGGAAGAAGCCTGCTAGGTGGGAAACCAACCCAAACTCTGTGCCGTGAGGTCTGTGCAGACACATAAGCCCACTTCCGCAGGTTTCCAAGATGGTTATTCTTTACGGGAATGGAAAGCCCCGTCTTTCTTCACTAATTCCGCAGCAAGAAAGTGTTTGAAAAAAGTGAGGTTGGCATGAAAAAGCAAGCAGAAAGCTGCTATGAAATAAACTTAGAGAGGTAGATAGAGGATGGATCATTAGAAACATGAAAGCTGGGCTAGAACATTCAGATTTGTTTTCTAAAAGCAATGCAGAGCACATAGAGGATCTTAAGTAGGGAGATAATCTGATTTGACTCTAGCTTCATATATGTATCCTTCTATTGTCCCTGAACTGGGTAATGTTTTTGCTTGTGCCGAGGTCCCTATCATGTCTCCCCCAGCCCCATAAATTCAAAGTCCTTAACCAGACGCTTGGTATAACAATGGGGCAGATGGACAGGAAAAGTAGCCAGGCCTGATCTTGGCAATTAAAAAGTCTCCATGACCTTGGAAAAATCCTTTGCCCTTCTCAGTCCTGGGTGATGTTTCTTGGTGTTCATGTGAGAATTAATACCTTACAAGTAATTGTAACGGATTTTGTATAGATGTTGAAATATTAAACCATATTCCCTCTGAATGCATGCAAGTTCAAATATAGAAGCAAGTTCTTGCTCTTCAGAGAATTCAACATGATTTGATTGTTGAATTGCGTGCACAGTGAACAAGAGCTACTATTTCGTAACTAGGGCATTTTTAACTCTGAATACATTGGATGTGAATAGATATACAAAGCAGGCTCACAGAACAAAGATAGATACTGTGATCTTGGAAAAGAATTTCTAATAAAATAGGGAATGTGAGTCTGCATAAAACAACAGCAAAATGCTAACGTGCAAAATAGTTTGCCGAAAGGCACTCCAGAGTTGTCTTTGTAATCGCTTGTGGTATATACATATGTTAAAAAAATATCTTTGAATCATGCTTCTTTGGAATTCTTAGATATGTTATTTTTTAAAATCAAATATGCATGTATATATTTGAAAGGGACACATTTTTAGGCACTTCAGACACAGCAGAGAGCAAGCCAGACTAGAATCCTACCATCAAGAACTATGTACGCTCATGCTGCCATATATTCTTAACGTTAAGAGACCACCTGTCATTATGACATAATGTAATAGCCCCATTCCTAGATGTTGATTTATTTCATGCCACAGAGCTTGTCTTTTCAGAGGACAGATAGAAGAGTGAGGTAGTTAGTACATTGTGCCAACCTGGCCAATATACACATGTGGGGTTAATTGAAGGGCGGAGAGATAAATGGCTCAGCGAGCCTCGCCTTTCTTGTCTCTAGTTCTTTGATCATTGGACCAGTATGCAGCTGCCTTGCTTGTTCTTTGCCTCAATTTGCAAGCTACATTACCAGTGGGACACCTAATCTGGGGACTGTGTCACTGTAATTTTAGGTTCCTTCAAGACCTGCTTCACCACACCATTGGAATTTACATCTCTTGAGCTGGGGACTGTCAGACCGTGTCATCTGGCTGACTGTTGGTGACCTGCCTTACTGTTTGCTGCCTGTGCCCGGATAGCCTGAATTGTTCTACAGAGGACTACAAGTCCTCAGGATTTGAAGGACTTCCAGTGTCGCACAACTGTCTCACGGGAGTGAGTTGCACTGAGCCATTTGTACTGCTTTATCATTTAATGATCTGTTTATTTCTTATGGTATACATCTATCTCTGTATAAATATACATCTATAATTATTAGCATTCTGATTTTGTTTCTCTAGAGAACCCTGTCTAACACAAAGAGAGAGAAAATAAAAACAAAAATGGGAGGAGTTGACTTTAGAAGTAAAAATAAGTCTAGTGAAAATACAACAAAAGAGTCCAGGAATTGAGCATCTCACATTAATGGAAAACCAGTACAACAGCTCTGGAAGCTTCTTAGAAACGATGTCAACAACCTTGGTGTTTTGCACTGTGAAGACAATCACAATGGGTTCAAATCTCAGCTGGGAACACTTGAGCAAGTCCTTATCTCTGTGGTTGTTAGGTCCCACCAAGTCCCATCAAGTCGGTCCCAACTCATAAGGACCCTGTGTACAACACAACTGGACACTGTCTGGTCCAGCATTATCCTCACAATTGTTATGTTTATACCCATGGTGGCAGCCACTGTGTCCGTTCATCTCATCGAGATCCTCCTCTGTTTTGCTGCCCCATCTCTAGAGCCTTAATTTTCTCAGTTGGATGGACAATGGGTTAAGTTGTACAGTTTGTCTTCAATGATCTATAGTATGTTGATTGTGGTACGTAGGTATGTACATATACACATATAAAAGAGATTCCAAAAACTTCATGGAAAAATGCAATTTAAAGATCATGAAAATTCCCCCACAAACTTTGAGAGCCCCTTCAGAGGGTTGTGCCTTTTTAATACTCCTCGCCTGTAAAATTCAGTGGCACTCATTTTACTCAAGCTGTGCCTCCGTTACTCTATTAATTCCCAAAATTTCCCATCACACTTTAAAGTTCATCTTTTATATTTTTAGTGCATCTTGGCAATCTGCTGGCCCTCAGTAAATAGTCTATCTCTCCTTCTAGACAATAAGTGATACAGCAACAGTGTGCCTAACTTCTCTTAAAAATCCACCACACTACCTTGTAGCAAGGAATGAATTCAAAATAGCACCCAATAAGTTTAGTGTAAAACAGTTTGCTTAGAAGGTAAAATAAAGAATGGGTGAGGTTAGAGTACTCGAAGGAATTCATTGAAACAATACAGTAAGACAAAGAGGAATTCGGAGAATATTCAACACAAAGCATTGTTATTTTAATAACAAAAATCATTACAGCCACCAGTTGTTAGTTGCAGAATCAAAACCCCAAGTCTAGTCATCCACCCTATAATGATAAGCTCTTAGCTAGTAGACTGTGGAGCATATTTGTGTTATCGTATTTTGCTGGGGTCATGGGGTAAAGCAGTGGGGTGCAGCTCTACAGGATTGGAGAGATCGGGATGTAGGAGCAGGAGGAAGTAAGTTCAGGGGTGCTGTGATAATATTGCTGTAAGTGCGACATCATCCACCAGGGTCATCCCAAGGCCATTGCCGTGACACTTGCAGTCACGGTTTTCGCAAGTTTTTGATCAGCAAAAGTGGCCCTGGCAAGAAGTGAGAAAGAGAGCCGTTTCTCAATAATGAAAAACCTTCTAAAGCCACATGGTTTAGAAACACACCAAGGCTATTATTCATTATTAATGACAATAATCAATAAGCAGTAGGAGGTAGGAATCAATAAAATGCCCAGATTCTAGTTTTCCTAAGATTACTCCTTCCTATTAGCTTGTTCAAACATTTCCATTTTTAAACATAAAATGTCATGTAGGAATTAGCCTCTTGCAAAATGGTGGGCTCATCAAATTTTAAGAATTACACTTTAGGTCATTTTAATCCGTTTCTGATATATGCAGTTTGCATAAAGCACTTCAGGGAAGAACACGGTGGCCCTGACTAATAATGACAAGAAGATGAACTCAATTCTTCATATACATATTAGATTCAGAACATTACCAAAGTACTTTGCCACCTTAAGTATTTAGGAAGCTTTATGTAAAAAATCAGTTTGACTATTTCACTGAAATGGAGCATCCCTTTCTCAGGCATAAAATTTCAGACTTATTAATTTCATATCTATGCTTTAATATGGATGCCAACAGCGGCTGATGACTGCTTGATATGTGCTTTGGAACTTCAACAGGACATTCAGTTTTTCACAGTTTGGGCGCTCTATTCACAGCAGAATCAAAATATGCCATTCTTTCAATAATGGATAATAGCTTCACAGTTTGATTTACGCACATGGATTAAATGGTATGTTTGAAAAGTTGCTGTTTTATCCGTTTTGGATTTCCCTTCAATGAAACAAAAAGTGGTAGCCCATCTCCTACTCTCGAGTAAGAATGAAACATTGTTGTACCAAAATATAAATAATAACTGGTGGATAGGCTCTTCAAATTTCTGTAGTGTTCCAAAGTAGGAGATCCCTGTGAGTTTAAGAGAAGTTGTCCTTGTAGTTTGAAGGGTGCCAATGAATGCCCTACTATTCTGATCCAATCTATCCTGCATAGAATTTGAATATAGTGGCAGTATAAATGAGCCAGAACTTCCTGGTATCATAAATTAAGCTGAATTTAACTCAGCCAGATTGATACACTGATGGTAAAAACTTGAAGTCTATTGGTGTTTCTTTTTCTCCCCCCCACTGAAATAAAAGGGCACTCCATGGCCGCCAGTTCTTCAGGAATCCTTATCAATTCAATTGCATTCCTTCTCCCAAATTTATATGTGCACATCCCAGAATCGAAGGCATTTCTCACAAGACCCAAATGCCATTCCAAAGCCAAGATCCAAGCTATCCTGCTATCAAGTCAGTTGTGACTCACATTGGATGCTAACCATAAGGTGAGCAGTTCAAAACCTATAGCTCTTCCACGGGAGCAAGATGAGGCTTTCTACTCCCATGAACAATTGCCATCCCAGAAACCCAGAGCCTTTATAGGTTCTCCCTGACTCAAATGTGATTAGGGTGAGCCAAAATGCAATGTGGAAATCGGATGAACATCCTTTTATCAGCACCTAGGGTAAAATTTGCAGAGACTACCCAGGAAGAGAATATTCAAAACACTCTGGACTAGCAGGTCAATCAAAGAGGCAGCAGAACCGGATGTTCTTTACGCTTTCTCTCCCTTAGAATGTCATCAGGAACCGCATTTGCTGGGAAATGACACAGGCGGAGGCAAAGTAGCGAGTCAGGAAAAATAAAGGAGCCCCGCCATGGATTGACTAACAATGACTCAAACACATGAAAGATCATGGGGAGAACTAAATATGTATATATATTATATGTAGGATTTATACCATATATATACTCGTGTATAAGCCGAGTATTTCAGCACATTTTTAATGCGGTTTTTGTGGTACAATTAGGAGCCTGGGCTGAAATTTGGGTCAGCTTATACCCAAGTATATACGGTATATATTCACTGGCGCTCTCTCTCTCTCTCTCTCTCTCTCTCTCTATATATATATATATATATATATATATATATATATATATATATATAGAGAGAGAGAGAGAGAGAGAGAGAGAGAGAGAGAGAGAGATGGATATATATAATATCCATATCCATATCTATATATACATATATCTATACACACACATACTTTGAGTCAGAGCTGACTGGACAGCAACTAGCACAACTCTAAACACCTATACTCTTACACTGTGAGGGCTTCAAAAGGAGGCCCCCGCTTTCCTTTACCAGCACTCGGTAGGTTACTCTGTTAAAATAACCTAATAGAGATTTCCACTGCAGCACAGCAGGCTACGCATTGAACTCCTAAACATAACTGTTGCTTCTTAGCCAGGGAAAGACGAGGTTGTCTGCTTCCCTGAAGATTTAAAGTCTTGAAAACTCTAAAAGACAATTCTACTATGTTCTATCGGATCACTGCCAGTCAAAATCCACTTGATGGCAGTGACCGTTTCACTTTATTGCTGCTAAGAACATAGTCCACAACTTGGTGACTAAAAACAACGATTTTACTTTTTCTCCTAACCATGTGAATCTGGAAGTGGGGCAGAGAACAGCAGGTGACTCCTCCACTCCCCACAACATCAACTGGGATCATTTAGTTATATTCTACTCATAGCTGGGCTGAGCTGGGGGTCCAAGACAGCTTCCCTCACATGCTTTGAACTTGGTAAAGAAGGTTGACCTCAGACCATTCTTTCTCTCCTTAAGTGGCAGGAACTTGTGCCATGGTCTCTCCAGAAGGGTAGTTTAATTTCCTACATGGCAACTCGGGAATTTAAGAGCAAGTTTCCTAAAGAAACAAAACATTAAAGTTTCAAGGCTCATAAACCATGAAACAAAAAATGGCACGGAATCACTTGGAGTGAAGTAAATGGTTGAGGAAGTCAGGTTCCATCAGGTGAAGGGGAGGAAACCCAGCCTCCAGCTTTCTTTTTTTTTTTTCAGTGTGGAACTTCTTCTTCTGTTTTTTTTTAACTTCTTTTTAAAAATATTTTATTAGGGGCTCATATAACTCTTATCACAATCCATACATATGCATACATCAATTGTATAAAGCACATCCATACATTCCCTGCCCCAATCATTCTCAAAGCATTTGCTCTCCACTTAAGCCCTTTGCATCAGGTCCTCTTTTTTTTCCCCTTCCCTCCCCACTCCCCCCTCCCTCATGTGTCCTTGGTAATTTATACATTGTTATTTTGTCATATCTTGCCCTATCCGGAGTCTCCCTTCCCCCCTTTCTCTGCCGTCCATCTCCCAGGGAGGAGGTCACATGTGAATCTTTGTAATCAGTTCCCCCTTTGCAACCCACTCACCCTCCACTCTCCCAGCATCGCCCCTCACACCCTTGGTCCTGAAGATATCATTCACCCTGGATTCCCTGTGCCTCCAGCCCCCATATGTACCAGTGTACAACCTCTGTCCTATCCAGCCCTGCAAGGTAGAATTCGGATCATGGTAGTTGGGGGGAGGAAGCATCCAGGATCTGGGGGAAAGCTGTGTTCTTCATCGGTTCTACCTCGCACACTGACTGACCCATCTCCTCTCAACCCCTCTGTGAGGGGATCTCCAGTGGCCGACACTTGGGCCTTGGGTCTCCACTCTGCACTTCCCCCTTCATTCAATAGTGTGTATATATATATATATATATATATATATATATATATATATATACACACATATATACATATACATACCTATATCTATTTTTTTTGCATGATGCCTTATACCTGGTCCCTTTGGCACCTCGTGATCACACTGGCTGGTGTGCTTCTTCCATGTGGGCTTTTTTGCTTCTGAGCTAGATGGCCGCTTGTTCACCTTCAAGCCTTTAAGACCCCAGACACTATCTCTTTTGATAGCCGGGCACCATCAGCTTTCTTCACCACATTTGCTTATGCACCCATTTGTCTCCAGCGATCCTATCATGGAGGTGTGCAGCCAATGATATGATTTTTTTGTTCTTTGATGCCTGATAACTGATCCCTTTGGGACCACTCAATCACACAGGCTGGTGTGTTCTTCCATGTGGACTTTGTTGCTTCTGAGCTAGATGGCCACTTGTTTATCTTCAAGCCTTTAAGACCCCAGTCACTATCTCTTTTGATAGCTGGGCACCATCAGCTTTCTTCACCACATTTACTTGTTCACCCACTTTGGCTTCAGCAGTTGTGTTGGGAGAATGAGCATCATAGAGTTCCAATTTAATAAAAGAAAGTATTCATGCATTGAGGGAGTGTTTGAGTAGACAGCCTCCATTTTTCAATGAAAGGAGTAACAGAGAACTGACCGTCCTCTTTAATCTCACACATTGCATAATTGATGTCAGTGAATAAGCAAATGCATACGAAATATGGAACACAAATAAAATTAATGCATTCAATTATGCATGCTACAATAACTTATGCCTAACCCAGCTCCAAGCTCCAAGTTCATTGCCACTCAGTTGATTTCAATTCATAGGAACCATTTGGACAGCATAGAAATGCCCTGTGGTTTCCAAGACTATAAATCTTTATGGAAGTACAAAGCCTCATCTTGCTCCTACCTAACCCAGTAGCCACTTGAATGAACGCCAAATAAAAAATTTCCAGTAACTCTGGCAAACAAGTTGCTTTAACTCTTATTATATTTAATTTTTCCTAAGTATGAAGTCTGTGTTTATTTATTAAAGCAAGCTCTCATTGGTTTAGTGATGAAAATCTAATCAGCCTTCTTAAGATTTCAATGACCACCAAGAAAGTGAAGGACAATTTGTACATAGTTAATTCAGTTCCAGAGTAGGAGTACATGCTTCTTGAGACCTTCCGTATATCCTTTTCAATTTGATGAATTTTTAATATTTTAAATAAAGACCTTGTAGGTATCTCCTGGTGTTATACGGGTTATGAATGGGGCCACCCACCACAAGGTCAGTAGTTTAAAACCACCATCTTCTCTATGGGAGAACACCTAAGTTGATTTGCCTGTAAAGAGTTACAATCTCTGAAACCCACAGGGTCACTGTCAGTTGTCATCTGAGGTAGTTAGTTGATTGTGCCAACCTGGACGATAAACACATGTAGGGGTAATTGAAGGGTGGAGGGATAAATGGCTCAGTGAGCCTCGCCATACGAGTTCTTGGCTCTCTTGCTCTGTGATGGTCAGAGCAGGGTGCAGCTGCCTTAGCCGGTTCCCTGCTTCAGCTGGCAAGGCTCACTTTCTGCAAGACATCCCTGAGGAGAAGCCACATGTACCCAATGCAGCCCTGGGTGTGGAGCACCCGTGTGGAGACCCCTGCCAGCCCTGAGATGCTCACACATTCACTGACTTGGCTTTCCTTCTGCAGTCGGCATCATTGCGTCTGTTCTGTGAGATGGAGGAGGACTTTATGGATTAATGTCAGATATATGGGTTAATGTTGGACTTGTGGGTTTGGGCAGCACTGGGTTGTGATGTTTTCGTGATGTGCACTTAATCTTTATCTAAAACTCTCTCTTATACATGAGTTTCTGTGGATTTGTACCCAGAATGATACAGCAGCAACTTGATAGCAGTAAGTTTTGAGGCATCTTCTATAATCAGAAAAATGTGTGTGTTTGTGTGTGTGTGTGTGTTGGTTTCATTTGAAAACGCCAGAAAGCATCTGGAGAGACTTTTGCCTTATCTTTTTTGTTTTTCCTTTTAACTTGGTCTTAAAATGACATCAAGCAAGTGGGCTTGAGAGGTCTCCATAGATGCAGTAATCTTCTTGAAAGACATACTGAAAGCCTTCCACTTACACCACTCCATGTTACCATGAGCTTTGCTGAGGCTCTCTATTTTATGAGTGTGCTCACTTCTCTCTCTGGAAAATAATTTCCTATAATATTCTTTTGGGGAGTCAAAGAGGAAACAACATGAGGTAATAAACTCAAAGCTTCCACATTCATTTCCCTGTCCTTTACCAGCTCTGGGCTCCCAATATTTACGTAATGTTAAAATAATACCTCGCTAGTGATTCATTTCTTCTAGATCATAGTTATCCATTGCTGTTTGTTTAATTTTAATTTCAGAAGCAGCTTTTGAATACTTTGTATGTGCTTCAAAGTTATGAAGGTATGGCCCTGCCTCCAAACATCCAAAATCTTGTTGGAACTAATTACCGCATAAGAACAATAACAAAAATGACACAGAGGTTACGATCTGAAGGATAAACATGAATTACAGTAGGAGAATTTGATGGCAAGGTAGAACTCAGAGAGTACCTGGCACTCGAGTAAGTTTTTTTTTAATTGTTTGAAGTTTTAGAGGTCATCAGTTTTATACTCAGCAATTCATATGTAATTGGTATCTTCTCATTAACTGCCATCCTCTCCCCTCCCTGCCACATCACTTATCCCACCTACTTCCTGGTTTCCCAACTCCATTCCTCCTCCCCTCCTAACAATTCTGAACTCTGTCCCGAGGCGAATGCTACCACTTTGATCTGAAATAATCAATTATTTTAAGATATCTGTCTCACTAGAATCATTGTTCCCCTTTCATTCCTATGTCTTGCTTAGATGGAAACTGAGTGATGGAGATGAGTTCAGTTCTTGACCTGATCAAGGGTCACGGTCACAAGGGTTCCACACATCTTTGTCTATTTTATGATTTTGCATTTTGTTATATATTTTTTTCTCTGACTTTACATAAGAATTTTCCGAGCAGCTGCTGGGGTACATTCAGTTCTTCTCGTCGCAGGGTGATGGAGACTGAGGTTTCTCAGATCCATTAGTCCATTGGAATCATTGTTCCCAATGGGTCTTTTGATTTTTATTTTCATATTCTTCTTTTTTTCAGACAGTGAGAGACCAATGGCTGCCCAAACTTTTAAGACCCTTGTGGCCATTCATCAAAGTAAGATTGAGAACATTATCTCTGCAGACGATCTACGTCCACTGACATTTGTGTCCCCAAACACGATGATCCTGACCTTCCAATAGCTAGTGATTCATTCCCTCACTGGAGAATTTTACTCTGTGATGAGAAGGTTAGATTTCTCCTAGAAGCAATGAGGAGCCACCAATAATTCTAAAAAGGAAGTGATGAAATGAGGTTTTGGAAAGACCATTTTAGCTGATGATCCTTTAGGTATTAATAACCCTTGAGGTTAATGATATGCTGCTCTAGGGATTAGACAGCAAGGACTGAATGGTTGCATGGGCAGAATTATATGGAAAGAGTTTCATTCCCCACATTTCCCTAACAATCTCCATGATTTTAGGTGGCTTGCATTATTTCTTCAAATTTCTGTTACTCATCGGTGAAACAGAAATATTGACATTTGCTTCACTTGTATTGTTGAAGCTAAATATTATGTTATATGCAAAAATAACAAACTCTGATTTTTTACTTAATATTATTTTGTTGCTTTTATATTTAAAAAGAAGGATCTAAAATATCTTTCTGAAAATAAACACAACACTGTATCCTTTTAAACAATAACATTTTGAGGATTTTACAAGGAAATAATAAATATAATTTTATTTAGGGAAAATTATTGGCCTTTGTTTTTTATTGATTTTATAGAAACTGGTTTAGTTTCAATTAAAAATTATTCTAGTACTTGTATCATATTAGGCACCAAAACTGCACTACTTCATTTACTCTGTACCACGTCCATATGTGTGGTAAGACAGACCAATGAGACAGGTAGGGCTTTTTTTCTTGGCTAGTTTGTAAGTTAGGTATTAGAGACAAGTACCAGCTGCCATTGGTTCAATTTTGACTTACAGAAATCTTATAGGATGAAGTGGAACTGCCCCCAGCACATTCCTGAGGCTTTGAATCTTTTTGGAAGCAGATTGCCTCACCTTCTTCCAGGGCAGCAGTGGCGGGGTTTGAAATGCTGACCTTGTGGTTAGTAGCTGCATACTTTATCCACTGAACCACTAGGATCCTTCTGAAGCACAAGGAAGTTTGGTAATCTCCTATATGTAATATCTCTGGTAGATTGTGGAATCTGAGCTGAGTTGTAGAGCGCTCCTTCATCCACCAACTGGCCATACTCAGGCTGAGAACATTAATTTTTTAATATTTAAGTAAGGAAGAAGGCATTTCCTATGCTAACATTTTCAAAAGATTACATTTGTAATCAGCATCTTTTTTTATTTCCCGTATCCAAAGAAAAACGCCTCATCTTCATCTGACTGCAAATATGTAAAGGGCAGTACTTTGTGAAGGCAATAGACTGCTTAGGTCCTGCTCCGCATCTAGAAGTCTGTTCTATTCTTCCCTGAGGTCCCGGCCTCTGGTTCTGCACTTCTAAATATCACTGATGGAAATGGTGACATAAATTTGACTCCTGGCTTACTTAAATATTCAAGACTGTCAAAATGTAGTTTAAGAAAAATTGTTTTCTGCCATTAAAGTAGAATTCATTTTACTCCATCATTCACAGACTGGTATGTGGTCCCAAACCTCCATGTACTCATGGAATAGAAAGGGGTTAAGGACCACCGAAACTGCGCACTATTTGGCTCACACACGCACTCAACTCAAGGCATGGCTTTGTTTTCTTTGTGGCGTGGGGATAATGTGAAAAATGGAACAGATAAGCCTAAATTGAAGAAAACCTTGGTCTTAATGGAATCATTAGAGAAATTGTTCCAGAACATGATATTCTTCCAGAAATAATAACCCTCTAATGTCAGCAAATTCAGAGTCAGCATGGGTTACCTGCTTCACACAAAAAAGGGGCCTGGCCACATTCTTTAAATCTGCCTGAGGCTTAGCTCAATTTGAGTACTGAGTACATGACCTTTCAGAATTTTTAAAAGATTCATTAATCAATGTTCTATACCACAATTTTGCTGGTTTTGCATCTTTAACCTATTACTTTCATCCTTTTTTGTTGTTCTTCATCTTTCTAAGGCTAGCCAATCTTCCTACCCAACTAAAGGGAAGGTCCAAACACATTTGTACATCTGAGAGTTTACCTAAGGTTCTCCCAGCTTAGATACCATTGCCAAAGTTCTATCATGAGATTTTGAAATGATAAAGGATGATAATACAAGGCCCTCTCTCAAAGCAATAATCATCACCATTCTTAAATATTATAAAGCCTTTTACACATTGTCTCATTCAGTCTTCTACATAGCCCTGAAATGTCCATATTTACTTGCCAGTATTTAATGTATCAGAAACCAGTTAGACCCCAAAAGTAAAGTATTTCTCAAAACTTCTAAAGAATCTGTGCAACTTTCCTGTAATCTTTTCCTCATTTAATTTTTCTTATACTCATGTTTCTCATCCCTTTCCCCCAGCTAAGAAACAAGATAACTTCTCAGTCACATAGGAATGATTTGATTCAGTGATTTCCAAACTGTTTTGCATATGTCTTATTAAAAATAGAGATGACTTGGCTGCAAACATTGACTTAATTTAAGGTTTTTTTTAATCACATTAATTACCTGAAAATAAAACAATTTATGGCTACTCTAAGGCTCTGATGAGTCAGAATTGATTCTATGGTAGTGAGTTCAAGTACAACATCATCACTTCACGTAATGTCTAGATCTTGTACTCTATTATTTTCTTTGAGAAATTTTATGAGTTATACATTATACCTTCTCTTCTATATCTTTTAAAATAATTTTCATCTATCAGGGGGTACCGCCCCCCAAAAAACAGAATTGTACTGGGCAGACCGGAGCTTTCATAGTTCGCAGTTTTCCCACTAGGCGAGCATCCAGGAAACTGGCTCTGAGGTAGTGCACCCAGTGGCGTCTCCCTGGAAGGTTTTCTCTGGTCACAGTGAAGTTTTTTGTAAAACCAGTTTTGCTCGAACTTTGTTTTTTTTATGATGGCCAATTTAAGGGAACAGCGTGTGGCCGTGAAATTTTGTTTACTGCGCAAGCAAAATGCAGCAGAAACTGTAGTGATGTTAAACACAGCTTACAGGGACACTGCTATGGGAAGAACTCAAGTTCATGTGCGGTTTTCTCATTTCAAAAAAGGTGAAATGTCGTTTGATGACAAACCTTGTTCTGGATGTCAGCCAACTTACCGAACTGACAAAAATGTTGACTCATGGTGCATTCAGATTTCGTTTCACTGGGTCAGACTGTTAATCAAGCTTTCTATTTAGGGGATCTGAAAAGATTGCATAGCAGTGTGCAACAACAACAACAACAAAACAACCTGATTTGTGGCAGATGGGGGACCGGTTTTGCCACCATGACAATGAACCTCTCATGCAGCCATCTCTGTGAGCCAGTTTGTGGCAAAAAAATCAGCATGCCTCTCTTGTCCCACACACCTTCCTCACCTGGCCTTACATAGTGCAGTTTCTGTGTATTTCCGTGAATGAAGAGGGACATGAAAGGACAGCGATTTGATGACTTGGAAGAGGTGAAGAACAAACAAAGGAGGGGCTGTCAGCCATCCAAACAGATGAATTTGAAAAATGTTTCCAAGAATGGAATTGCAGATTTGACAAATGTATTAGTGTAATGGAGAGTATTTTCAAGGTTGTTTTATAAAAAGAAATTAAATATCTAACTTTGGGGAAAAATTTCTGTTTTGGGGGGTGCCCCCTCATATTCCATCTTATTTCCTAAGCTTACCATCTCGTTTCCTAAAATTACATTCCAACACAGTTATTCCTCTTTCAGAAAGTTTAATCAGTGTAACATACTTTTAACTTTTACATTTCAGATACCATATTTTTCTCTAAATAAAATTGTATTGCAGATTGTCAGGAAAATGCATTTAAATACAGAAACTAGCTAGAGACAACACTACCTATCTGTCACTTTCTCTGACTAAGGTGGTCTGTGTGTTGCTCTGATACTAGAAGCGATGGCTTTTCAAAGCCAGCAAGAGCACCCATGTTGAATGGGTTACAGAAGAACTTCCAGAGTAGACCACACCAGGAAGAAGAGATTTGGTGATTTATTTCTGAAACTTAGTTAATGAATGCCTGTGGATCACAAAGAGTGTCATCTGACACAGTGCTAGAAGATACCCACCCCTGCCCTCCCTGTCTCCCCAACCCAACCCTCACTCCCAGCCCCTACACACTAGAAGTTACTCAAAAAGGACAATGACCACAACAAGGAACTCAGATATACCAACAATCACCAGATGTCACAGGATTGGACAACAGTTCTTTCTGTTGCTAATTGGGCCATCATTACTCAGAGCCGAATCCACAACAGCTAACAAAACAGATACATTTCTGTTTCTTCTCCTTTCCTTCTCTTGGTGGGTAAATGTTTTTTTCAGTCTGACTACCTCAGACTTCTGCTGTCTTAGTGGGTTTACATTAGATTGTTCTGACTATGAGATCAAGAGCTCAAACCCACCACCACTTCTTAGGAGAAAGAGGAGGCTTTTTGCTCTGATAAAAGTTTTACCGTCTTGGAAAACCAACAGAGCAGTTCTATCTTATAGCATCTCTATGAATTGGAATCAATTTAATGGCAGTGTGTCTGAGGTGTTGGGGCCCTTAAACTAGGAAGAAACTAGGCCAATACAGTTTTAACACTTTAGACCTCTCGCCTCCTGAAAATCGTTACAATATTTCAATCAACCAGATTGATCATCTGTTTTCCCTTCTGCCAGGCAGCCATAGCTCCACACCTCCCCTATTCACCTTCTCTGGTTGAGCTATATCTCTGGTTCACTTTAAAGACACAGATATCATTTTACAAGAGAGCACATTGTAAATCATTCCCCAGGGACATAAGGCGGCTCTATTTCTAATGTCATTGGTTTAGTCAAGGGTATAGGACTGAACACACTGTTGAGAAAAGGAAATTAATAAAAGGATAGGCTCATTTCAGATGAATGGTTGACTTGTACAGATTAAACTCTTAAATCACTGGGCACTATTATACAAACAATGGGCATTGATGACAGGGAAAACCTTTCGATGACACCCATTCACAAAAAGACAAAACCATACCTACCAGATTAATACATACCTTAATAAAGTGAGGAGTTACTATTATTAAAATAGTAAATATATGTGTTAGTCCCAGGCTACTATTCATTGAGCACCCCCAATGCAGACCAAGTATTAGCAATTCTATACCTTAGGGTAGCGGTCATCTGCTTCTCACGCAAGGGAATTTTAGCATTATAGCTAAGAGATTATGTCATTTCTTCAATCTGTTACAGTTGAGTTTGTAGTAAAGCCCAGTTCCTTCAGTGGGGTTTCCACATCTAATCTTTCAGATGTTGCCTATGAAGTATGTTGTGCTCTCCAAAGGACAACAATTGTGCTGAAGAAACCAGATGATACTGGGCTACCAGAAAGAATAGTGCCTGGGGTCTGAGATGCTTGTCTTCATAACTTCAGCCATATAAGTGAGTCATCAACTAAGTCTACGTGGAAGAAGCACACTAGCCTGTGTGGATCCATGGATTGTAAATAATAAAATCTAGACATGAAGGAGGGAATTGTGTCAGAGTCTCAATGGTGAACATCTTTCCAGAAGGCTTATAGATGGCAGTGGAAATCCAGAATTCATTTTCATGGTACCCACGTGGATTAATCCTCCAGTGCCTCTCTTCTGCAATAGTTCAAGGATGTGCCTAACCTGCCTATCAGAAATAGTGCTTTGTAAAGTGGATTTGGGCAGATACAATGAGGTTAAAATGTAACGTTCAGTTATTACATTTTATCTTCATTCATACACATTTTGAATTAGTTTCAGGTTTGGGATTTTTTTTCTTCAGAAAATATTTTTATTTTCTTTTACATTGAGGTTTTCCTATATTTTGAGTAGTCATTGTAATCTGTTTGGTTTTTTGTTTGCTTGATTCCTGTTCATGACTTGTGTGCTTTTCTGTATATGAAACCTAGGAGAGGTAAATCTACAGAGAAAGTTACTGAAATAATAATCACTGAGGGGCATGGCAGGGGATAATGGGGGGAAATGGAGAGCTAACAACAATGTGTACTAGAAGAAAATGTTCTGAAATTGACTGTGCTGATGATTGAACAAATCTTCTTAATACGATTATATGATTAAATTATATGTAATATGAATTATATGCCAATAAAACTATTTAAAAACAAAACAAACTGAATGTCAAAAAAGACTATGAAACTGGTTCTTAAGAGCTAAGGCACATGGGAAAAAATGATGTGGTCAAATAATTGAACAGAACATTTCAAAGGGAAGCTCAAAAGACAAAGTAAAATATTATAATTAAATATGCAAAGCTTTTAAGCTAGAAATCCAAAAAAGAACATGCTCAGCATATGTTAAATGGGAAGAATTCAAGAAAATAAATTCTCAAATTGCAATATTGAAAGAATCTATGGAAAAAATGTTCAATGATACACGAAGCATCAAAAGAAGATGGAAATAATACTCAGAGTCACTGAGCCAAAAAGAAATAGTTAACTTTCCACCACTTTAAGAGGTAGCAGATGAGCCAACAGGTAACATCATGATAAATGATGAAAAGTTTGAGGTTGTCAATGATTTCATTTTGCTTGGATCCACAATCAATGCTTGTTTTAGTCTGGGTAGACCAGAGAAACAAATTCATAAACACGCATATGTGAATAAGAAAGAGGTTTATATACAAGAGCAGTTGAATATTGACAAATATCCCAGCACAGTCCAGATCAAGTCCATAAGTCCAATATTAGCCCTTATGTTTGATGCCAATCTATAAAGCCCTCTTCAGACTCATGAAGCACATGCAATGAAGCTGTATGCAGGAAGATCACAGGCCAGTGGGTGGAAAGTCTTGTAGATCTAGTGGCATTGTAAGCATCTCAGCGCTGGCAGGGGTCTCCATGTGGCTTCTCCAGGTTCATGTACATGTGACAGTTGGACATTAAATAAGAGAAACTGAGGAAAAGTTTTTCCTTTGACTTTGAAAGTCTGACTGTTCATGAGCAGTCAAAGAACAAACAAATCTTTCCTGGAAGAAATCCAGCCCAAATGTTCCTTACAGTCAGGAAGAAGAGACTTTTTCTCATGTGCTTTGGACATGTTGTCAGGAGAGATCAGTCCCTGGAGAAGGGCGTCATGCTTGGTAGAGGGACAGCAAAACAAACGAAAGGAAGGACCAATGAAAGGAATGGACGCAGCGGCTACAACAATGTGCCGAGGCATTGGAACAATGGTGAGACTGACGCAGGGTGAGTCCAAGATGACTTGATGGCAATGAACAGAAAGAGCTGTACCATCATAACCTCAAGTCCAAGATTCATTAACAACGATCCTGGCTGTTAATCGCTGGGAAGTTGGCTCTGCTTCACGAAGAGCCCATGGCGCCTGCTTCTGTGCCGCCTTCACACTTCTTGTCAATCCTGAGTATTCTAAATGCTTTCTGGTCCAGAGGAGTCATCTTTTGAGGTGTTGTTCTAGTGTAATCCAGCAACTTTTCATTGACTGAGTTTCCTGAGGACTAGGATTTTCTTTTTTTTAATTTTTTTTTTAGGATTTTCTTTTGATTCTTTTTTGTTCATTTAACATTTTTTTTCATTTTGTGTATCTTTTATTGTCCTTACTAAAGTATTTTTTAAAACATTTTATTAGGGGCTCATACAACTCTTATCACAATACATATATACACATACATCAATTGTATAAAGCACATCTGTACATTCTTTGCCCTAATCATTTTCAAAGCAATTGCTCTCCACTTAAGCCCTTTGCATCGGGTCCTCTTTTTCCCCCTCCCTCCCTGCTTTCCCCCTCCCTCATGAGCCCTTGATCATTTATAAATCATTAGTTTGTGATATCTTGCTTTTATTGGCATAGAATTCCAAAAAGCCTATCTCACTGCCATTGAGTCCATTCTGGTTTTTTTTAAAAAAGTTTTATTAGGGGCTCATACAACTCTTATCACAATCCATACATATACATACATCAATTGTATAAAGCACATCCATACATTCCCTGCCCCAATCACTCTCAAATCCAGAGTCCATTCCGTTTTATAGAACAGGGTAGAATTGCTCCTGTGAGTTCCTGAGACTGTAACTTTTTAAAGGAGCAGGAAGCCTCATCTTCCTCTTGAGGAGCAGCTGGTGGTTTCGAACTGGTAACCTCATGATGAACAGCCCCATTTGTAAGCACTGGATGCTCCACAGAGACCCATCCTCTATGGATGAAGGCCAGGAAGTTATGCCAGTGGTCGAAGTTCCAGCAACACATCCACCACAGGTCAACACACTGACAGACAACGGGTAGAATTTAAATGCGCGCCTGCAGAATTAGACTATTTCTTAGCAGACTCTGTGTTTCTCCTACAAGTAGGCTTGTCCTTGTTTTTGAGTCATGCCCTCGTAGACTGTCCTTTCTCCATAGGAAGAGCGGACCAGCTCTCCCCAGTTAGAATGTGCAAGATGTTTTTGGAGACTTTTAAAAGCTGTTTCTTTCATTCAGATAGTAAGACTAGAGATAAGCCTGTCTTATGTTTTTTTTTTTCTGTCTTATGTTTTAAAGTAGAGCAAAATACATATCTTCAATGTGACTAGATCGATTATAAACCCACTACGCATGTGCGTATTTATGGGAGTGTTTCCCTATTCTGAAAACATTACATTGCTAGAAAACTTGCTATTTTAACTGTCCATCTCCCACAAGCTACTAGCTACGTGATTGGCAAGCAGAATTGTGTGCTTACCGAAAAATAAACAGAACAACAACGATGTTATTGGGTGGAGCCAGTGGAACGAGCAGGACTTTGAGCAACACCGTTTGTATTCCTGAAGCCAAATCCCTCAGATGACTTCTATCCTGTCACGTTTTAGATGTTTGTGCCCCTTCCCACCCACCCTTCCCCCCAAGCCCCCGCAACATTGGGTTTTGTCTTGAATGTTGTGCTTTCCTTATATCTACAGAATGTGAGAGAGCCTGGTGTATTTCTCGGGGGAATCCGGGATTTTGCTAGGGAATACCAAGGGAGGATGTGATTCCGTGACATTTGGTCAGGCTGTTAAGGAGTAGATTTTTCCTGACTGTGGCAGGCGGTAATTATTTTTGTTTGTCTGTTTGTTTGTTTCTGACGCAGAGGAAGGAAAGTTGGCGTTGTTATTTCAAGAGAGTCTTTGTTTTGTGTGGCAGGCAGGGAACGCATATGATATTGTTGGAGGACTGGGCGGTCACTGTTTTTCCCTACAGACTTCACTTGGTTTTTTGCCTCTTCGAATGGTTTGGCAGCCTCTGTCTCTTGGTGATGCTGCCCACTTCTCCCTGAAGACATAGGTGGATGCGCCGCTTCTTCCTCTGAGCTTGCCCGGCCTTGCGTCTGCAGTGCATTGCCACTATCACTCAGCAGCACCCATGACGGCGACTACCTCTTGCTACACAAGCCTGGGGATAGGTGCGGACACCTTGCCGTGCCCCAACCTCACTGCCTACGGAACGGGGTGAAGAATAGACATCTTACAAATAAGGACAATGGCAGCGACAAGTTCTCTGCTCTTTCACAGGACAATACTTATTTATGCAGAGGGCTCCAAAATGGAGTCATGAAGTGATTGTTTTTAAAATCTAGGCCAGGGGTCCTCAATATTTTAAACAGGAGATCAGTTCACTGTCCCTTGGACCCATTGGAGGGCCGGACTATAGTTTAAAAAAAAAAACTATGAACAAATTCCTATGCACACTGCACATATCTTATTGTGAAGTTAAAAAACAAACGGGGCAAAAACACCCGGTGGGTTGGATAAACGTCCTCTGCAGCCCACGGGCCGTAGTTTGAAGACTCCTGATTAGGAAAAGCAGTTGTCATTGGGTCAGTTCTGATTCATGGCGGCCCCTTGGGTGTCCAAACTGACCTGTCCTCCACGGTTCAATCAGGTCAAACAGAATTGTACAATTGCTTCCCTAATCCGTCTCCAAACATTCTTTTTGCTTCCTAGGCTTCTTGACTTCATTTCCTTCTGATATCCCTTATCCCTCTATGTGCTTCCTCCCCAAAACCCTTGTTATGGTTTCTTTCATTATACGCTCAAAGTCCCTGAGGTTCATTTACAAAAAAAAAAAAAAAAAGCAAAACAATAAAACAGAGAAATAAATAACAAATATTCAAGAGGGTGACCCCCCCTCCCATGACAGCACACCTCTGAGATACACCTAAATATCACATAAGCAAAATATAACTGAATGGCCATCACTGGATTGCCGGGAGAATACATATCTTAAAATGCCATGCAGGGTGTTGCTGTATCAAGACTTTGTCCACCAACCAACAGTACACCACTCTTGGTAAAGTGCTCTGCTGCTTCCTCCGGCACCCTGTGATTTCCAGCTTAAGTCCTCAGATTACAAGTGTGTGTGAGGTACACTCCAGTATAGCCAGTAGGGTTCCTGCATGGGCTCTCAATAATACTGTACCTGGAGCATGCCGTGTGCCCTGCAGATCCAGGATTCCGTGTCCCAGGGTTCCACGGCACCCGGTGTGGGTTCCCGGGATACCCGCATAAGCCCCAAGTCAGTTCTGCCCACCTTCTGCATACTACTAAAGAGCCTGCCCTACTAATGTTCCCATGGAATGATATGACATATGTATTAACTCCCAAGTCACAGCAAATTAAAAGCAAACCAAACAAACAAACCCTTCATTCCATAGACTCAGCACTAAATCCTAGCTCCAATTTAAGAACAACTAGTTCTTACATAGGGCCTTGCTCAATACTCACCTTCATGGATGATCACTGAAGATAAGGGTGCTACAACAAAGTGTGGTGAAGACAGTAGATGGTGCCTGGCTATCAATCAGAATAGTGTCGGGGGCCTCAAAGGCTTGTATTCAAACAAAACCATCTATGTGAGGAATCAACTAAGTTCGCACAGAAGAAGCACACCAGCTTGTGTGATCCAAAGATGATGTGGTCGTTACATAATCCATTTCAACTTGATAAATAAGTGTGTGGGGGGAATCTAGCCTGTCAATCAGGTCACACAGCCCGATGATGCCTCCTTGTGGGTGTGGCTTTCTCATGTGGATTCTGGGAACTCTGCTTTCACCTTCCTGGGGACAAGCCACGTGGAGCCATGTGGAAACTGGCAGGAGCCTTGGAGATGCCCCCACCACCACTGGATCCCACAGACTTTGCATCCACTGGCCTGTGGACTTCCTGCATCCTTGCATGTGCTGCATAAATCTGACTAGGAATTTATGGACTAGGATTGGACATAAAGGCTAATATATTGGGCTTATGGATTTGATCTGGACTGGCTGGGACGGTTTCTTAATAAACAATTGTTCTTGGATATATAAAGTTCCCTCACCCGCATATGTGAGTGTCTCTGGATATGTTTCTCTAGTCAACCAGTCTAAGAAAAATTATAAAATTCGAAATATGGTGGAAAGAAACGTAGCAGAGCTAAAATTATGAACACCCCGTTGGTAGAAGGCTCTGGAGGACAGTGGGAGGCCAAAACCCACCCGCAGAGTCTTGAGTCAGACTGAGGCCCTGGCAGAGCCGCTCTAGCCAAAGGCAAGAGTCCTGAACAGGCCTATTACCAGGCAGAGATCATTGTAATCCTGACTGGATCATACTCCATACTTGGCCAGCGGATCTCCCTACAGACATGACCTGAATTTGTACTGGGTGCAAATATATCTTAGTGGTTCCATGACAGAACTGGCTTCCTTGGCTATTTGAATGTCGATGGGGTTCTTCTTACAAATTATTTGTAATTTTGTCTTTATGCTAATATGATCCTATCCTTATTGCAGTGTTTTTTTATTATATATTTTTTCTCTTGGGTATCCTAGCTGTGACACACAGGAGGAGAGGATGCATAATAACAATGGATACAAGGGGTTATGGAGAATGCAGGAGGCAGGGATGGCCAATAGGGAAGGAAAGTGGATCTTGGGAGTAAATAAAGAAGGCAGGAAGCGGGAGGGAGCACTAGAGTTGATTGTGATTCCACAACTCATTGTAAAGGCGATTTAACAGTGGGGGGAGGAATGCTCTAAGATTGATGTGGTGGTGATTGCACTATTCCCCTTGATATGATTGAACTGTTCCATGGAACAATATATAAATTATGTGCCAATAAAACTGCGGGGGGGGGGGGGATGGTGTTTATTCTGTCTTAGAACAAGAAGTTGCTTTTAAAAAGAGGGCTAAATAAAAACAGAGTACAGAGACTTCCTTAATGAGGAAGAAGAACAGTCCTCGCAAGTACTTTCAGGGGCTGACTTCTCAAATGTCAATTGCCAGGTCTCTTCGCTAAGATGTCTCTGGTGGGCTCAAACCCTCAACCTTGCATCCTAGACACCTAATAGCTTTTTAATGTGCTGAACAAATGCAATTATTCATTAGGTATTGATATGAGCCGTTTCTGAATGGTTAGCTAAAATCCTAGCTACTACGACCACCCCCACCATCTCCACCACTTTGTAGATAATCTATAATCAAGTCTCATTAACAAATAAGGATAGCACGACCATCTTACACTGTTTAGAAGATGACAACCGTTGCCTACAATACTACAATCACCTTCCTTGCCAATCAGAGGCCGGCCTATGAACAGATGTCAGCAGAGCAGTGGGTTGCTAGGAAACAGAATCCCTGGACCACCTCAACAACAGCATCCATCATAAAATGGATGGGGAAGGACTGCTCATCAGCTTCTGAAAATTAGCCAGTGAAAGTTCTATGGGTCACAACGCTCTGATCGAAAACCAATCACGGGGATGCATATGATGAAGCAGTGTTTCATTCGTATGTTACAGGATCACTACAAGTCTGGGACCACCTGCAGCACGAATGGCTCATAGCATAATATTGAATGCCTAAGCCCAAAACAAAACAAAACACCTCAACCCGCTGTTTGAGTCGATTCCAGCTCACATCAGCCCTCTGGGCCTGTGCAGAACTACAGAATAAAGGAAGCCAGAGAATCCAATAAAAGAATGTGCTATGTGTACACCTAACACTGACTTACCATGCCAAGATATTCATTGAAGTACATCCCCGCATCATAGAAGTTTCCGTCATGCCTAATTGGGTGTGTTCCGGTCTTCACCGGCTCATTGGTCCACCCGTGTAAGCCACAGCCTCCTAGTCCACTGAGCAGGGAAACTTGAAGGTGGTAAAAGCCTCGGGGCACCTTGTCCTTGATGCCCCTTAAACATTTTATCCGCATTTGAAGAGACTGCAGTGACTGAGGCTGTTCAACCTGAGTAAAACACCCAAGTTATTGAATTCCGCAGGAACTGAGTAAAACCACACAATTCACAACAATGCACTTCTCAGGACAGGGGCGGGGGAAGTATACAATTATTTTGCCTCAACCTGTAATCGTTGGGTATTAGCAATGATAACAGATGAAACACACATACTATATAATTAGAGGTCAAAAGGCAAGCCTGCTGATTACGCCGGGGAAAGTTTAGCACGCTTTCAAGCATGGTATGTTAATAATCTATGACATCAGAAACCATTCATCTATTATAATAAGATAGAATTAACAGGAAACCAACCCTTCTAAAAAGCCACACAGCATGCCTTGTAGGCTATTTGTGACAGGAGACCAGGAGCAGACAAAGGCAAGAGCAAAGTTGGGAAGGTGGCAGCTCTTACCTCTATTGCTGCACTTGCATTGATTGGGAACGTGCAAATCTGTTTAGACCAACACATTTGTTATTTTATGGAATAATGGTCTATTTGAAGATGAAGGTTAATCTGCCCCAGGCCTCAAAGAAGAGTGTAAAGCTCAGGGACACTGATGGGACCGTATATGTACCTGCTTTACGCTAAAACGCCAAATGCATTGCTTGTATCTGAAGGCTATGACTCAATGATCTTTTACTGGATATTTGAAACTCATGGCTCACCTGCACCTGAGATAAAACAAACCATTCTCATGTCTCAAAGGTGCTAAAGAGCTTCCTCAATTTAGAAATGACCCAGCTGGACTACCATTTCAAATGAAACAAAAATTGAACTTGGGTGATAAATCACTCAAATGTCATTAAGCCGTGGTTTCTGAATGTACACGCCCCTAAGAGTTTTCAGAAACATTTGACCTCAAAGAATCTGTTATTGCATTGCACTTTAAGCAAAAATTATATCACTTTTAGAAGCAGGCTGCTCCCATCACCACCAGTTAATCTACAGCCAACAGTAATCACTTTTTAATCCTGCCTAGACTTTATTTTCTAAGATAGTATATATTTCCATGTAGATAGTGTGCTTCTGAAATGAACTCACAGTTAAATAAGCAGTGAGAGTTGTTTAACTTCTTTTGTTCCTCCATACAAGCCATACTTAAAAATTAATTGGAATAACAATTATTTTCAGTTTAATTAGAAAATCTTAATTAACCATAAAGACCAAACTTTAGTATTTTGATTTCCAAAAATATATTTTAAATTAACACTGTGTGAATAAATAAGATGATCCTTTGAAACCTCAAGGCAGGATTACTGATGGGCACAAACTGAGTTATTAAACACATTCTAAATTAAACGCCTCTATGAATTTTATACTAAAATATATTGTGATAGTTTTGCATGCCAAATGTGACATTTTGTATTTTAGATTCATCTTCTGTAGTAATTTTAGAAATGTCAGACAAACAAAGATTTTGTCATTTACCAATGGAATTACTATGCATGGCCGCTTAGCCATCTCGTCGCCGGCTCTTGTGACTGCTTCAAGTCAGCAAGCCATGAAAAATCTTTATCTCTGGGAAACACAGCAATTTGGAAGATAATCGAATGGTGACTGGGGGGCAGAAATGCCAGTCTGAGGAATGATTCCACAATCTCGCTTGCATTTACAACCTCCCTCAAAGCAAGTATCTGACGAGTAGGCAAAGTAGATAGAAGACCCGGCACATCTCAAGTCTTGTCTCATTTGTGCGGCGGCAGGGCTGCCTCATTGTCTAGCACGGGCTCAGCCTGGCACTCCTGGCATGCCGTTTGGGGAAATTCCAAATGCTTCTAGTTAGGGGCTTGAGCCATTCTATGGTAGCATAGGCTCCACCTCGAAAATTTATTTTAAATCTGTCTCGCAAAACTCCAGGAGGAGAAGAACAACAGGCAGGAGGCATGGCAATGGATCTTCGCAATGAACATTCTGCATTGGCGAGGAAGTCAGTGCAGAAGAGCCTCACCTCCCAGCAAGGTCCTGCTGTGCCCTTGGACGTAGCAGTGGTTTCTGCGAGGTTCCCAAGTGCAGCTCCCTTATATTCTTCACAAACGCTTAGGTCTGTGCCTAGTGGGGGGCTGTGAGCTCTGCAGCCACATATGAAAAAAGAGGGAAGGGCGGGGGGGGGGTGCAAGAAAGAGAAATTGATCGTGGGGTATAACGAAAGGTTTGCGCCTGTATCTATAACCCAAGTTAATATTTCCTTAAACATTTTCTAAGATTCACTGGGAGTTAAGTAAGCCGTACAGTATAGATGCAGAAGGTTATTGAAGTCGAGGAGGTGAGGAGCTTTTGGCACATGGCCCTAAGCCAGGTATCTTCAAACTACGGCCCGTGGGCCACATGTGGCCCGCCGAGGACATTTATCCAGCCCGCGGGGTGTTTTTGCCCCGTTTTGTTTTCCAGTTCAAACTAAGATGTGTACAGTGTGCGTCGGAATTTGTTCATGTTTGTTTTTTTTTAAACTATAGTCCGGCCCTCCAACGGGTCTGAGGGACAGTGAACTGGCCTCCTGTTTAAAAAGTTTGAGAACAAAATATCGCCTGGTGCTGCGCTAGGATCACAACTACCGGTGTGTTCGACTCCACTGTAGCAACCACTGTGTATTTTGAGTGCCTTCCAACATAGGAAGCACATCTTCCAGCACTGTACCAGACAACGTTCTGTTGCAATCCCTCTGTTTTTCATGGACTGGCTTTTGGAACTCCATCACCAGACCTTTCTTCCTCTTCTCTCTGGGAGCTCCATGAAAACCTGTCAATCACGGGGGAACTTGCTAGTTTCACTACCTAGGTAGCAGGACTCCCAGCTTCACAGCGACAATCAACACCCCACAGCGACCCAGTAAAACATCGCATGGTTCAGAAATCACCAGAAGATAGTTGATAAGACTGTTGATACTTAAATCTCACGTATTGCTAGAGAAACTTGAGGTGGTTTCTCTAAAGCTATGAGTAGCTGATGTGACAGGATATAATCTTTAACGCCATGCCAAGGGCCTGCTTCCTGCCCACAGACTGCTCAACGGGCTCCATCCTTCTTACTGATGTTGACCGATTCTACGGGAGATTCTTCTTTCTGGACTTTTCTGTGCTGTTATGTTTAACTACACCAGTCACGGCAGCCTTAGCTGGCTTCCCCAGCTTCATGCTCCTTAGGAAAGACCTTGTTTTTCACTTCTCTTGACTGAAGCTGAATCCCATCAGCAGAACCATCTGTGACGATCACTGTGTTTCCGGGAGAACAATGGTCTTTGGTGTTCCGACTGCTGAGTTAGTTCCCTGGGATAGAAATGATTTCCTTAATTTGGTGAGAGCTACATTGACACAAGGGTTCATTAGGACACCCATTTGCCGGCAATTCAATTTCAAATTAAATACACTTTGTTGTAAATTTCATTACTTTTAAACTACTGTATCTATTGTCTTTAATGGCCCTATTATACAGTTATGAAGGTAAACAGATTTCATTAGTAGACATACAAACTTTTGTGTTAACCACAGTGAGAGGTTTTTCTCCATTTTGTTCTTGGGTCTCCTGTGAAATGACAGGGCATACACGAACTATCTGAAAATCTTCATCTGAATAATGAGACACTAAATTCATGATTATTCTGAAAAAAAAAAGAAGCAACCCCGACAAAATAGCAAAACCACGGTCACTTGTGGCAAGCCCAGTTCTTCTCTGTAAATAAAGGCTTTCTGAAAACGGATTTCCTGATTAAAAGGGAACACTAAAAACGTCCAAGCTCACTGCCATGGCGTCAATTTGAACTCAACAGGGTCCTTCCTACGGGGCAGGAAGCTCCCTGCTTCTGTGCGTTTCTGAGACATGAACAGAAATTCCTGGTTTTCTCTCACCGACTGGCTAGTGGTTTCAAACTGCTGACCTTGATGTTATGAGCCCAAGACAAAACCACTTGGCCACCAGAGAACACAGCCCGCTTCAAAAGGTTGGTATACAAGTTTGAAAATGATACCAAGCACACCGAGAAAAGTCTGGTGACTTGTATCCTCTTGAAGCAACTTTCACCCTGGAGTAGAAGACCGTTCACAGAGCCCTCGATTTTTATTACTCCCTACTGACCATTATTACTCCTTCCCTTTTCACAGAGAATGGATTGATTTTGTTGTTGCATTAATGTATGAGTATGTTTGTGCATTTTGAAAACATTTGTTTATCTTAAAAGAAAGTACCCTCCCCCGAAGTCACCCAGTCATCCGCAGCCCAGAGGAGCCACTCATAAAATGTTGCTGCCTCTGTTTCTTAGACACTCTTAGCTAGATATCCCTTGTAAATATTATTTGGTAGCCTACAACTTCTCCTTCAAGGGACTCTGATGGCATGCTGGTTATGCCCTAGGCTGCAATCCAAAAGGTCAGCAGTGCAGCCCCACCAGCCACTCTGTGGGAGAAAGATGGAGGTCTCTACTCCCATAAACAGATGTGGTCTCAGAAACTCACAGGGCTAGTTCTGTCTAGCCTGTCCTGTTGGGTAACTCTGAGTCAGCGTCGACTTAATGGCAGTGATTTGGTTTTAGCATACTACCCTTTCTCTACCCAAGAGTATTTTCCAATTTTTTTCTTTAACATAATTTTTAGTGAACATGTGTTTCTAATTCTAAGATTCTACCATAGTTTATTTAGTTGATCACTCATTGTTGGATAAATAGTCCTGTTTGCACAGGGCTACCTGTTGAACTGCTAATGGAAAGGTCAAGGTTGGAAGCCACCAGCTGCTCCTGGGAAGAAAGACGGGACTGTCCCATAAAGACTGTCCCATAAAGTCTTGGATACCCACATGGGCACATCTACTCTCCTCTGTGGTTGTTATTGTAAAGTGTCCTCAAGATGGTTCCAACCCATAGCAACCTTATGCACCGCAGAATGCAACATTCCCTGGTCCTGCACCGTCGCTCCCATTCTACCCTTGCTTAAACCCACTGTTCAGCCATTGCGTCCACCCTCTCCTTGAGGACTTTCCTTTTTTTTTGCTGTCTTCTCTTTACCCAAACACGACGTCCTTCTCCAGGGACAAGTTTCTCCTGACAACTTATCCAAAGTGTGTAAGACAAAGTCCGACATGTCCAACGTACATAAGACAACGGCTCTAAGGAACCCCCTGGCCATATTTGTCCCAAGACAGATCCGTTGTCCTTGTAGCAGTCCGTGGCACTTTCAATAGTCTTCTCCAGCACCACAAATCAAATGCATCGATTCTTCTTCGGTCTTCTTTATTCGATGGCTGACGTCCGCATGCATATGGGGCTATTGAAAATACCACAGTTCTACCCTATAATTCAGAAGTGACTTGAAGACACTATGTTTGGTTTGGTGTTGTTCTTACATAGGCTCATTGTAATTTTCATTATTGTAAGTTAGCTTACAATTAACTCGATCACATGTAAATTCTTGTAGGTCTCCCTGGTCATTTTCTCAGCGTGGAGACCTGTCACCCAGGATGTTAGCTATGGATGGCATGCTATTCTGCACACCATTTTCACTTGAAAGTTGGTGTTCTGTCGTAGCCATAATCACCCTGACCACGAGGCCTATTATCTCCATAATTTGGACTTCCCAGAGAGACAGACCACACTCTGGTTGTTTTTCTGTTGTTGGGGGATTTAGAACATTGGGAGAATAGCAGCACCGGTGTAGAGAGTGGTTCTCCACCTCACCGTTACTGACATTATTGCTGGGTAATATTTTGTGGTGGGGGCCACCAGATGCGTTTCTTTGTGGAATGTTCATTTCGTAGCATCCTTTACTTTTCCCAACTAGATGCCACTGACAGCTCCCTCCAAAGCGATGACAATTAAAAAAAAATCTCCAAATGTGGTCAAATACACCTGGGGACAACATCGATCCCTGTGGAGAGCCACTGATGTAGTATGAAGTAGTATTTTGGCAATGCTTAACTATATTTGAGATCGTTTTAAATACTATAATGAAAAGATGTGTCTACATCTTTTATATTTACCCTTAACTACATAACCTTAAAAGCTAGCCAGCTTTTAAAGTATTCCTTTTTATGTCTAAAGGATGGGAAATGGATGCCGAGGAAGTCAGTATCCTCGTCACAGGTCACAGAGTTACAATGGATAAAATCGAGCCTTCAAATCCAAATCCTCTTCTTCAGAGCCCCATAAACCTGACCCCGTGATGACTGCAAATCTTATTCTGGAATGGATGAGGAGCAACTGCGATATGCAGATTGAGGTGGTTACATAATTTCGTGTCAGAAGTTATATGTGTACAGAGGTGGTATTCAACCTGTCAATCAGGTCACAGCCAACGATGTCTCTTAGTGGGTGTGGCCTTCTCAAAAGGAGGGTCCTAGGAACCTCCCCCTGTCTCTTTCTTCCTCAACCTACCCGCTGGCTGACCCTGATTGCTGCCGGAGCCCTGGAGATGCATCCTCCACCCTTGGATCCACAAGACTTTGCACCCGCCTGCCAGTGATCTCCCTGCATTCTGCATCATTGCACGTGGCTGCCGTGAGCTTGAAGAGAGACTTTGGACAAGTATCAGACTTGTGGACTTGAGTTGGACTGGGCTGGAATGTTTTCTTGGTATAGAATTACCTCTTGATCTAAAGCTCTTTCGTACATGAGTAAGAAAGTAAGCTCTTGGATGAGTGTCTCTGGATTTGTTTCGCTAGTCAACCCAGCCCTGCACACAAATCTTGGCTGTTACTACATTGGACCAAGCATTTAGATATTAACTACAGAATAAATGAGACATAGTGATCAGCTACATGTGTGCTGCCATGACTACTGACCCCAATGCCCCACCCTCAAACTCATTAGCATATGGATAAAGAGACACAAATAAATAACAGGGGAATGTTGGTCACCATGATTCCCACAAACCTTACCCCTCAAGGCGATCCAAACTAAGAATATCCATCATCTATAATTGGCCCACACTTAATCCATAGCAAACTAAGCAAAAACAACAAAATGCACGAAATCTAACATTTAAGGAACGTACTTTTCAAACGCTTTGTCGGCCATCTTTAAACTTGTCATCGAAATGTCTTGATTAAATCCATCCCCTTCAAATTTCCAATCCTGCAAAGATAAAAATGGAAATAAGGTTGATTCAAAATACACGTGAAACATCTAAGGACAAATGAACAATTGTAAGACCGGACTCTACTGATGCTCAAAGATAGGGCTCTGGAAGACAAATGAGAACATGGTAACTACCTCTTGAGAAGCCACCGTCTTTTAAAGATATTGTTAGTCAGGAAGGTACAAACCCAAGTAAACAAAGTAACACAAGGAGGGAAACTCTTCTGGAGTGCCCACATCTGTCCCTTCCGTGCACTGGCTTCCTGTCTTCCTTTCTCTCTCCCTCTCCTTTCTGTTTCTCTCAAGCCCACAGATAGAAATAAGGACACATACAGGCCAAAGAATGGTATGACATTAGCAATTTGTTATTTAAATTTTCTGTAGAATCATATAGACATTAATGAGAATGTGATCATATATATTTACCAGCCAAATGAGGACATTTTGGGAACAAACTGGGGGGGGGGCAATTCATTTTTCGAAGTGTAATTCAGCACTGATTCATGCAAACTGCAATGACCGTACTAATGAGCCTACTCCATGTGCTCTGAAGCCATCCCGTATGGGGAAATTTCAACAGATTCAGGTAAGGTGAGTAATGAGAAATAGCCCACCCAAGATAGATGCTACAGTCTTTGGTAAACTAATCTGAGACACAGCAACCAGTGATACAATGGCAAATTCCATCGAGCAAATCTGCGGCAAAAGACCCCTTTTAGTTGTTAAAGAGTAAAGTTGTCGTGTTGAGGATGAAGGTGCTCTTGACACAACCCCTGATATTTTCACTCACCTGATATGCAGGTGAAAGCGAGGCGATGAATAAGGAAGACCGGAAAAGAATAGATGATTTGAATTATGGTACTGGTGATGAGTATTGAATATGGCATGGATGGCCAGAAGAAGGAACAAATCGGTCTTGGATGGAGGACATTGAGGATGGTGTGACTTTGTCATACAGAGTTTGGGACAGGTTCACAGTAGGAACCATTCCCTGGAGAAGCATGTCATGCTGGGCATAGCAGAGCATCATTGTAGGATTTTTCAATCCCTCTAAGGTGGCTGACACCGGGACTACAATAGACTCATGCATAATAACCCTGGTGAAGAGTCAGACAGTATTATGTCCTGCTGTACATGAGGTCATTATGAGGCAAAACCAAGTCAATCGCACTTAACAACCTAACCATCTTGTAAAAGATGGACCATCTCTCCTGTTACATGTTAGTCGTTGTACATGCCAATGCTTTTGTAATGTAAGAGGGCACTGCTCAAATACGTAACAAGGGAAGTCGGGGCCCATGGGTTCACAGTAATAAAGCAATGCAGGCAGCGAAAGTTTTGCATACCTTAATTGAATCTCAAGGTCAGGGAATAGTTGTTCATGGGGCTCAGCTCTGCCCCCTGGACTTTGTCTAACATACTTTGGACGTGTTGTCAGGGAAGACCAGTCCTTGAAGGTGGGCTCAGATGGGTTGACGCAGTAGCTTCAACAATGAGCTCAAACATAAGAACCCTTGTGAGGAAGGTACAGGACCAGGCAGTGTTTCTTTTTATTGTAAGGGGGCTGGTGTGAGTGAGAAAGAAACTAACAATAATAGTGATATATTTTCTTTCAGAAGTTAGAGGGTCTTCTGTGAATTTAATTGGCATCAACTGTTTTACACAAAATCCAAACGACTAAATCTTTTCAAAATACAGTCCTTGCTAACCTAGCTTTCTCCTCCTGTAAAGACTTAGAGCTGTGTCGTGGAGTCATTGTGAGTTGGCCCCCACTCAAGGGCAGTGAGTGTTGAGGGAGAAACCTGGGCTCTACTAGAAGGATGAGGGATGTTTCCTTTATCCTTTCTCTAAGGCCTATTATTTGACTGACATGATGTGTGAGGCACCCTGAAGGCTGTCTGGAAGGGTTTCATAATTGAACCATGATTTCCTTGCACATGAACATTGTTCCAAAGACACTTCTTAATTCTAGCATTCCTTATCATATTGGGGTACTGGGAATTTGGAAAGTTCATCAAGTCATAACTCTTGTTTAATAACTCACCCTTCAGTGTCTCTCTCTCCTCTCATCTTTTATCATAAGTGCCAAGAAGGAACCATGAGACATAAATATGAATAATGAATACTTTTGTTCAAAATCTCCATAGCAAGACCACCAACCTACTTCCCATGCAACTAATCAATGCTGTCACCAGATCCTCAGCTGCCAAGATTTTCCCACCTCCACTGGCACAGCTCCCATGATGATACTCTGTTTCCCGAAAATAAGACAGTGCCTTATATTAATTTTTGCTCCCAAAGACACGCTAGGTTTTATTTTCAGGGGATGTCTTGTTTTTTTTCTTGTAGAAGAATACGGTACACATTTATCATTTATTTCTTTATTAAAAGAGCCCTCGCACTTCCTGTCTGCTCCAGCTCCGCTGCAGCCAACAGTGAGCTGTGCGGCAGTACCTGCTTCTACGGTCCAGAGTCCAGAATATGGTAGCTTTGAGGGGCCTTATTTTTGGGGAGGTCTTATTTTCAGGGACCTTATATTTCAGCGAGAGGCAAAACTGTAAGTAGGTCTTATTTTGGGGGGATGTCTTACTTTCGGGGAAGCAGGGTAGTAACAGAAGCCTCCACAGTTTGACAAACTGACAGACTTCTCAACTCTTGTTGCATGCTCTCAAGGTGATTCTGTCTTATAAAAACCCTATAGGACAGAACAGAATTTCTCCTAGAGGGTCTCCGGATGGCAGTTTGGGGTAACCATTGGTCTGCTAACCTCAAACCCACCAGCTGCTCCAGGGGAGAAAGCTGAGGTTATCGGCTCCTGTCAAGATTTCCAACCTCAAAAACCCTATGTAGGTTTGCTGTGGGTCAAAATGGACTTGATGGCCATGGATCTCATATGTGCTGTTTGCTTGTGTTGGGGGTGGGGAGAGAGGGTGGGTTCCAATTGCTGACCTTTTGGTTAGCAGCAGAGTTCCTAACCATTGTACCACCAGGGCGACTTTGCATCAGTTTGTCACAAACCAAATAGAGCAAGATTTGGGGTTTGTTTGTTTGCTTGCTTGTTTTGTCCCCTACTCACCTCCAACATATGGTTGCCTTATGTATCACAGAAACAAATGTAGACATCTTCATGATTTTCCCTATATCGCCTTCATGCTCATGCGGGAGTTATTGGCTGTTGCAATTGTAGGAAACCAATCAGCAGCCAGAGCACATGAGGGCTCTATTAACAGAATCCTCAGTCTCCAGGTCAGAGGACAGGATGGAAGAGGGTGAAGACAGGGCCTGGACCTATGAAATTGGGTGATGAGGTGGACAAGAAGCGTACAGAGGAGCCAGTGGTTTATGAGTGAATTACTTGACCGTGTCACAAAGTCTTGCTGTTGATTTGAATGAGGTGATTATGGAACAAAGAATTAGAGATGAATTTTAATTTCCTGACTTCAGTAGTTACTTGTTGGATTATGGTACCATGTACTGAGATAAGAAAAAATGATATCAATAATACAAACAGGTGTTTGAAAAGCAAAAGCAGGGAGAGGTGTCTAGGTTATAAATCAGAATGGCTAGTGATTTCAGACTGCTGAGCTCACTGTTAGCAATCTGGATTGCTACACGGCCCCCAATGCCACTAGGGTTCCGTGGTATAGACAGTACATTACGGCAAATATTTCTGCATTGGTCTTCTTTTTATTTTTTTAGTAGAAACTGTACTTTAGGTGAAATAAAAATAGCTGTAGTTGATGAGGGAATGGTTAACTCTACAGAAGAATCATACCTAACAAAGTTGATGACATGTTAGAAAAAAAGAACCCGCATTTTGCAGTCTTTTTTTGAAATTATTGCTTCAAGTAATGTCGGAGCTAATGTTATAAATGTTGAGTCGTTGTCAGAAAGGCAAATATTGTATGATCCAATTTATATTAAACAGCTCGGCTTCAAAGTTAATCAGTGCTTACCACAGAAGAGAAGGAAGAGAAGAAAGAAGAGGACTCAGTATTTAGAAGACAGAAAAAATGGAAACATATTAAGGAAGGGTGGACAACAAGAAAAACATAACGGATTCCATTCAATGTTACCTGTGAGGCTTTTTAAAGTAGCCAATGTTTGGGTATTTGTGTATATACTAAAAGCAAGCAAATAAACCTTAAAGAACCCAAACAGCAGCAATATCAAATAACCCAATGAGGAACTGGACAATATTTGGAAAAAATAATAATATGGCACACACTGTTTTCCTGACTCATTTGGAAACGCAGGGAGAAACAATGCACTGCTAGCAACGATCAATTTTAGCATCATTAATGGTGCAAAACTGTGGGTACAAGCATGGATCTTTTCCAGTCAGTTGGCCAAATAGATGCCTTACAAATTTCCCAGCATACATGAGTGAGTTTTCAGTGCTTCATCGGCTTGTTGAAACATTTCCATCGGTGCTTCTTCAATTCTTTAAGTCTTTTGTTTGTTTGTTTGTTTGTTTGGCTAATGTTGTATTATTAATAATACATGCAAGCAAAATTGTACTGAAAATTGAACATGATTGCAGGAGTATACGGACAGGGAACTGCCCTAGGTACCGGCCTGATTCCGAAGGGGTGTTAGACAAGGGAGAACACTGCTGATGTAAGCTGGAATCTCGGCTACTAGATGTTTACTTACATTTCATTGACTGTGCACAGGCATTCCTTTGTGTGGATCATAACAAACTACGGACAGCAGAGTGGAGCATACCAAACTGAGGATAATGGGAATTCCCGAACACTACACTGTGCTCATGTGGAACAGATAAGGATCAGAGGGGGCAGTTGTGCACACAGAAAAGGGAATACTGCAAGATTTAAAATCAGGAAAGATGTCTGCCAGGGTTGTATATTCTCATCATAATTATTTGACCTGTCACTGAGCGGATCATCAGATAGGCTCATTTATATGAAGAAATACTGTGGCATTTGGATTGGAAGAAGGCTCATTAACAACCTGCGAAACAGATGATACAAAGTTGCTGGCTGAAAATGGGGAGAACTTGAAGCACTTGCTCATGAAGATCAAGACTTGCAGACTTCTGTGTGGATTTCAACTCAATGTAAACAAAACAAATCCTCATATCCAGACAAGTAAGTAATATCATGATAAATGGAGAAAAGATTGAAGTTGTCAAGGATTTTGTCTTCTTTGGACCCACAATCAAAGCTCAGGCAAGCAGCAATCAAGACAGCAAACAATTTGCTGCAAACGATGGTAAATCTGCTGCATAAGACCTCTTTAAAATGTTGCCAAGCAGGGATGTTACACTGACGACTAGGATGCTCCTGGAACAAACCATGGGTTGTTTTTTTTTTTTTAACATTTTATTAGGGACTCATACAACTCTTATCATAATCCATATATATATCAATTATATAAAGCTCATCTGTACATGCTTTGCCCTAATCGTTTTCAAAGCATTTGCTCTCCACTTAAAGGCCCTGGCATCAAGTCCTCTTTTTTTCCTCCCTCCCCGCTCCCCCCTCCCTCATGAGCCCTTAATAATTTATAAATTATTATTTTGTCATATCTTGCCCTATTCGGCGTCTCCCTTCACCCCCTTTTCTGTTGTTCGTCCCCCAGGGAGGAGGTCACATGTAGATCCTTGTAATGGGTTCCCTCTTTCCAATCCACTCATCCTCCACTCTCCCAGTATCGCCCCTCACACCCCTGGTCCTGAAGGTATCATCCGCCCTGGATTCCCTGTGCCTCCAGCTCCTATCTGCACCAGTGTACAACCTCTGCTCTATCCAGTCCTGCAAGGTAGAATTCGGATCATGGTAGTGGGGGGGTGGGGAGGGAGGGAGAATTTAGGAATTGGAGGAAAGCTGTATTCTTCACCGGTACTACATCACACCCTGACTGACTCATCTCCTCCTCTAGATCCCTCTGTGAGGGGATCTCTAGTGGCCAACAAATGGGCTTTGAGTCTCCACTCTGCACGTCCCCCTTCATTCACGCCATGGGGTTTTTACTTGCCTCATATGCATGGGAAAGTTGGACACTGATAAGGGAGCCCAAAGAAGGGCTAATTCATTAAAACTATGGGGCTGGTCAAGATTATTGAACATCTCATGGACTGCCAAAAGAACGAATATATCCATCTTGGAAGAAGTACAGCCAGATTGCTCTTTAGATGCAAGGATAGGGAAATTTCATCTCATGCACTGTAGATGCGTTGTCAGGAGAGACCAGGCCATAGAGAAGGACCTCAGGCTTGGTCAAATAGAGCAGCAACAAAATAGAGGAAGGTCCGCAACAAGATGGACGGGCACAGTAACTATGACAACAGCCTTAAACATAAAAACAGTTGAGAGGATGGCAAAGGACTGAGCAACTTTTCCTTTTGTTGTCCAGAATGACTCAACAGCACCTAACAACAACAAGGGGGCAATGAGGAACCCTGGTAGCAGTTATCGTGGTGCTTCTAATCACAAGGTCAGCTGTTCAAAACCACCAGTCTATCTATGGGAGAATGATGAGGTTTTCTACACTGGTAATGGATTATAGTCTCAGAAGCCCAAGGGCCAATTCTAGTCTGTTCTATAGGGTGGTGATCAGTCAGAATTCACTTGGTGGCAGTGATTTAATTTTAGTGTCTGGAATGGGGCAGCCATGAGATCTTATCCATCTCCTCATGAAATAAAGTATGTATGACGCAATATCAATTACGCTGTCTTCCAGACAAAAGATACGCAAATTGGACCTATGAATGAATAGTTGGAAATACAAGGAATGAGAGAACATGCTAAATACACAAGGAGGAAGTAATGGGGCAAATGTGTCTATACAAACTCTATGTTATATCTGACCCAGCCACAGACCCAACCAGGGCAGATGACCAGACGCAATAGAAGGACCATCTGGATAAATATATAGTAAAGGATATAGTGGAAGCAATTGGTAAACAATGAGTATAAGCTAGTTATTAGATAATATTCAAGAATTACCATAAATTGTAGTAATGTTGTGGGTATTCCTAAAACTAGTCAAGGCACCTAGAAGTATAAGATGGTGAAAGGCTTTATTGCCGATTTAACCTTTGAAAACACTAAAAAAAATATTTTATCAGAGTGGACTGTTGTTTGAAGGAACCTCAAATAAACTTGCTTCACGATGTCTACCATACTTTCACATATAACATGCCTCCATCAGGAACATGCCCCACATATCCAGCACAGCATGCACGTTATTGTTAGGGGTCATTGGGTCCATTCCAACTCATGCACAACAGGACAAAACACTGCCCGGTCCTGTCCCATCTCCACAGTTTTCCCTCAGCTCTGACCCATTCTTGCAGACATAGCATCAGTCCATCTCCTTGGAGCTTTCTTTCTCTCAGCTGCCCCTCTACTTTACCACACATGACGTCCTTCTCCAGGGACTGGTCTCCAGGGACAGCATGCATGGCACATTGGAAACTAACTCATGAGGGAATTTGAGAAAAAAAAGTATAATGTACATATTATTGAATTAAAAGTGTGGTGTGCACATTATTTGAATAAAAATGCACACATTATTTGAAATATATATATACGCCATTCTTACTTTGGGTCTACTTTTAAATTTCTCTGTCAATAATTGTCTGTCATTCATTTATCAGTTTGTCTTACTGTACTCTCTTGAAGCTATGGCCAAGCTCTATGTTTACATTATTTCAAATACAAGCAGGATTGCTTCTGATACAGAGGTGTCAACAGAGCTTCCAGACACAGATGGACTAGGTAAAAAAAGGATGGTGATTTACTTCCAAAAATTAACAAATGAAAATGCTATGGGTCACCGCAGAATTTTCCAGAAGATGAGTCACAGGTGGAAAAGCACCCAAAACATGCAGTCACTACAATAGACACGGGAATACTAATGATCGTGCAAATGTTGCAGGATCGGGCAATGTCTCATTCTGTCATGCGTGCGGTAACCATGAGTCAGAACTGGCTCAAAGAAAACAACAATAACAACGTCGTCTTGCTGCATTAATTCTCTTTATTGCGTTGATCCAGGGGAGAAAATTTGTATCTGGAGAATCTGTTAGTGCATTTAGAATTTGTATTTTTTTTCCTTGCTTTCTTTCTTTTTTAAAATTTTATTTATTTATTTTTAATTTTTAAAAACAATTTATTAGGGGCTCATACAGCTCTTATCACAGTCCATACATATACATACATCAATTGTATAAAGCACATCTGTAAATTCTTTGCCCTAAGAATTTGTATTTTTTATATAATATGAATTTTTAAAAAGAAGCGTTCAACAGGAGAGGACCTTTTTTTGCAAGCTCTTCTGCTGAACCTTCTTCATAAATGTTACAATCTTGCAAAATAACTGGATAATTTAGGAGCAAAGTAATTGTCACCCTGGTCCCAGTAAGATCTTAAAATTCTCATTTTGACAGTTTGTTAGCCTTGTGAAGCCTTACTGGATACTACAATGGAGTTGAGTTACAGCAAATACTTACTTTTCCAGACCAGAAAAACTGTTACCAAAGGTTCAATGTGTTGGGTTCTTTTCAGAAAATTTTCCCAAACCTATGATGAGGGGGCTTCTAAAAATTGTGGGGGAAATTCCATTCCCTCCTAATTCCATTATTCCATGAACTTTGTGGAACTCTTTTTGTACATCTCATATTATATGTGCATGTATGTTTAATTTTGGAACTTGATCCAAAAATATGAAATATTCACTATATTGTGTAAATGTGATTCTTTATTATTCACAATAACCCAAAGTCAGTTTATATGAAGTCCAGGCTACACTAACTACTCGGTAGCAGCAATAGAAGGGAAGTAGCCATTTGAATAATGAAAAGCCATTTACTAGGTTAGTTTTTCCACCTAGGAAAAATATATTGATATCATCTAAAATGAAGTTGTTCAAAATGAAGAAGAGGTTGTTTGGGGAATCTTTCTTTAATAGTTTATGTTTCTTGTGGGATTATGATATTTCTCAGAATGTTCATGAAAGTTCCACAAACTGCCCAAAGAACAACCAAATCTGCCTTGGAAACAGTACGGCTGGGTTGCTTCTTAGGGGATGGCGAGATACCATCTCACGTACTTTGAGCATGTTGTCAAGAGAGACCAGTCCCTGGAAAAGGACAACCTGCTTCGTCAAATAGAGGGCCATAGAGTAAGAGGATGTCCCTTGACAAGATGGAGTGACATGGTGCCTTCAATCATGGACTCAAACTTACGCACAATTGTGGGGATGCTGCAGGACCTCTTGACTCGCTTGTGCATCGGGTCACTGTGAGTTGGAGCCTACTGGGCAACACCTGACGACAACCACAGGTCTGATTTTAAGCCTGTGAGTTATTTCTTTTGACACTGTATCTGCTCACCCTGTTACTTACGTTATTCATCTTGTGGTTAGTGGCCATCATGCTGGCTCTGACTCGTGATCACAGTGCGTAAAACAAAATAAGATATGGCATGATCCTGCATGCTCCTTATGTTTGAGTCCCTTCTTGTCACTGTGTCAATCCATGTCATTAAAATTCCCCTTGATTTGGCTAGGTCTTGGTTTTGTTTGTTGTTGTTTTAAATCATGCTATTGGGGGCTCGTATAACTCTTATCCCAATCCATACATCAATTGAATCAGGCATGTTTGTACATATGTTGCCTTGATTTTTTTGAGACATTTACTTTCTATTGAGCCCTTGGTATCAGCTCCTTGCCTCCCCTCCCTCCCCACAACCCTCATAACCCGCCCCCCCCAATAGATTGTACACTGCTGTTATGTTCATCTCTCATACTGACCGCTGTCTCCTTTCCCCGATATTTTCTGCTGCCCTTCCTCCTGTAGAGGGGTGTGTGGTTATGTGTCAATCATTGCGATCAGTTCTTCTTTCTCCTCTCCTCTTCCCCTCTTCCCCCTACCCTTCTGGCATCACTATTCCCCTCCTGGATTCCTTGTGTTGTGAGTTCACATCCCTTTCTATACCTGTGTACCTGTTCCGGTCTACTCTGAACTAGGAAGCAGCCATGGGGCCATTGTAATGGGGGGTGAGGAAGCCCCCAGGAACCAGAGGAATATAGTGTGTTTCACTGATGCTTTACTGCACCTGCTGACTCATCCCTTCCCGGTGGCCCCTCTGTGGGGAGTTTGTTCCACTGTCTACAGATGGGCTTCGGACCTCCGCTCCAGCCCCCCTCATTCTCAACAATATGTTTTTGTTTGTTATGTGTCCCCTGATGCCCATTACCCGGTCCCTATCAAAAAATTATGTCCTTCTCCAATGAATGATGCCTCTTAATTATATGGCCCAAATTAGCAAACCAAAATCTTACATGAAAGTTTTTGATCCACCGAACTTTGTTGTTTGACTAGTTTTTGTGAAGTAGACTGCCAGGACTAATACAGACTTGCTAGTCTGTCTTAGTCTGGAAGCTCTGCTGAAGCCTATCCACCATGGGCGACCCATACAGGGGGCATAGCTTCAAGAAACCACACACCACCACAGTATGTCAGACTGACAAATGAGAAGTAATTACTCATCCTAGGGATTATTTAAGCTTCTATATGCTGTTTCATTAACAATTCTTTCACGACGGATATTCTCACTGGAGTTGTGACAGTTAATAGCCCAACGTGGATGACACACTAGTTTGGTGTCCTATAGCATAAAAGGAAAATCATTCGGAAGTTTTGCAGGTGGGGAGCTTTCAAGTGGCAATAAAGAATCAAAACATGGAGCAAGATGAACACAGGAGTAGAAATGGGTTCTTTAATGTCGTAGAGGCAAATAATTTGTAAAATATTACGGCATAGGCCCGGCACCTCTTAGTCTTCAAAGTGATTTTATTGGCTTTTTAACATGTCATAGAACTTTTGGACAACAAATTTGCCCAAACAAGTTTTGATTTCCTGGCTGTTGCTTCCATGAACATTGATTGTTACTTCCATGGCATTGATTCCAAGCACAACTTTGGACTTTTTCCTGTTTATCCTGATGTTGTGAATTGGTCCCATGATGAGGATTCTTGTTGTCCTGAAATTAAGGCACAGTCCATGTTGAAGGCTGCAGTCCTTGATCCCCATCAGTCAGTGCTTCACATCCTCTGCTCTCAGCATGGAAGAATGTGTTATTTGCATATTGCTGCTTTTTCATGAGCCTTCTTTTACTCACACCGCCCAGTTCTTCCTGGTGTTCCGCTTCTCCAATTATGTGATCCACATACATATTGATTACATGTGGTAAAAGGGTATGGACTGCTGAACATCTTTCCTGATTTTAAACTACTCAGCATCCCCTTAGTCTGTTGGAAAAAAAATTGCCTCCTGTTCTGTACCCAAGTTCTACATAAGCACCATGAAGTGTTCTGAAATTCCAGAGTCATTGGAATATATTAATAACTTGTATTTTATAAAACAGTAGGCTAAATATCTTCAATTATTTTTCTTAAAGATGGTATTGCTACCTCTGACCAGTCTCCTGTTTATCCAATTAATCCACCTTCATCTCATATATAGACAGACTAGAGCAGCCTCATTGGAACTACCCTGTCTCCCCGAAAATAAGACAGTGTCTTATATTAATTTTTGCTCCCAAAGATGTGCCAGGTCTAATTTTCAGGGAATATCTTATTTTTCCATGCAGAAGAATATGGTACGCATTTATTGTTTTAGTAAAAGATATCTAGCACTTCCTGTCTGCTGGGGCTGCTCTGTGGCCAACAGTGAGTTGTGTGGTGGTGCCCACCACTATGGCCCAGAGTCCAGAGTTACAGAGGTAGCTTCGGGGAGCCTTATTTGGGGGGAGGTCTTATTTTCAGGGGATGCCTTATATTTCCGCAAGAGACAAAACTGTAAGTAGGTCTTATTTTCAGGGAAGGTTTTACTTTCAGGGAAGCACGGTAGCTATTCTCCCAGGAGCAAATTTCTCATGATGTCTCTATCATCATACCTCTCCAGGTGGTGCACTGAGGCTGCATCAAGAAGGGAAAAGACAACCAAGAAAATAGACCACAAACTAACTACTACAGTTCCCAATTTATCGGAAGATGTCTTTAATAAGAAAATAAAATAAGTTACTATTACAATCACAAGAGTAATAGCTAATTCTCCTTAGAGACTGTAATCATTTCATACATGCATTCTGTTGTCGTCACTTGATGCTAAGTCATAGCTACCCGATAGGACAGTGAGGGACAGAGGCTACATTTCATGGACGCAGATGGCCTCATCTTATTCCACAGGGTCACCTGCTGAGCTCAAACTCCCACCATGAGCCTGCGATGCCATCAAGGCTCCGAAGTACAGCAAAATGAGAGCACTCAGCAGACAGCCCCTCTTTGTTACTGCTAACATGCTTGCTGCCGGGCCTTGACCTTCCTTGCTACTCACTGCACTCCAAGTACTTTCTTTTGTCTACACTGCCTCCGAGCGATGACCATATCTGGACGGGTAATGTTTCCTTATTTCCTCCTGTACCTTGATGCCATTAATTGATAGACTATAAGATTTACTCTTGAGTATGTTCAACATTTACCCTGTTTCCCCGAAAGTAAGACACCCCCGAAAATAAGACCCACTTACAGCTTTGCCTCTCGCCGGAATATAAGGCTTTCCCCCGAAAATAAGACCTCCCTGAAAATACGGCTCCCCCTGAAGCTACTGTAACTCTGGACTCTGGGCCATAGCGGCGGGCACAGCAGCGAAGCTCACTGTTGGCTGCAACAGAGCCGGAGCAGACAGGTAGTGCAAGGTCTCTTTTAATAAAACAATAGAACAATAAACAATAAATATGTACCGTATTCTTTTTCCGGGAAAAATAAGACATCCCCTGAAAATAAGACCTAGCGTATCTTTGGGAGCACAAATGAATATAAAACACTGTCTTATTTTTGGGGAAACAGGGTAGGTAGAGCTGGGCTTAGGATTTAAAAAAATTAATCTCCAAGTGCCTTTCACTAATATCTTAATTATTCACGACAGCTTCGACAATAGAAAAAGAAAAGAAACTTCTAAAAAGTATGTCCCTATCATCTTCTTCCCCGCAACCGCAACAGTCTACCCCAAGGTTTCCCCTGTCTGAACATGTTTTCTGACGATAAATAAACCAAAGTTGAAGCCTTTGAGACATCATTACCTCCTTATTGGAATGTCCATCCTTTTCTTGTTTCCTGTACTTTACCTTCTGAGCTTTCCCTGAGCCCCAGACACCAAATGCTAAGACGTTCAGTGTCCCCTTTCAAGAGCGCCCCATGTCGCGGAGGTCTCGGCTGTAATCAGACAGATTAGTAATGACCACAATGGAAGTTTTCACAAAGTCCAGTGAGAACCGAAGGGCAGAACCGCCGCAGGGTCACCTGGAGATATTCAAAAGGCAAATGTCACGGGAATGGAGGGCATGTCAATGGCCAGGGGGCACGTTCCTGGGACATTTAAAGGATTTCCAAATTGCTAGGTAGCGAGGGCAAGGAACGAAAAAGAAGAAGGTCATGTTGCCAAAGTAGCCAGGGGTGAGACAAACAAAAGACCTCGAGGTGATTGGAAAGGAAGCTTGAGCTTGGCTTGCCTTTCGTTATTTTAAAAGTAAATGTATTAGGTGTCTCCTCTTGCTGTCTATTGGAGGTGACGCGAACAGAACAGTGGTGAGCAGGTTGTCGTTTTAGAAAGAACCTCTGGCAGCAGTGTGGTGGGCTAGCTATTCTGCAGAAACAAGTGAAGAAATTATCGCAGGGGCATAATGCGCAGGAAGTTTGCAGTGACAGGGCTCACAATTTTAAGGCCATGTGACGAGGTGAAAGAGGATGAGAAATCGTGAAGGGCAGAGGAGACCAGGTCTCAAACCACAAAGGCAGGGGGGTGGTGAGAATCACATCACCGTGAATGAGGGGGAGTGCTTGGGGACCCAATGCCCATCTGTAGACAGCTAGACATCCCTTCCAGAGGGGTAGTGGGGAGGAGATGAGTCACTCAGGGTTCAGTGTAGCAACAATGAAACTCAAAACCTTCCTCTAGTTCCTGAACGCTTTCTCCCCTCCCAATTATCATGATCCCAATTCTACCTTGCGGACCTGGTTAGACCAGAGGATGCACAGCGGTGCAGTAGGGATCTGGAAACACAGGGAATCTAGGACGGACGAGCCCCTCAACACCAGCGGTGGGAGTGGCGACACCAGGAGGGAAGGGGGTGTAGAAAGGGAGAAGCGATCTTGGAGATCTACCTGTAACCTCCTCTCTGGGGGATGGGCAATGGAGAGGTGGGTGAGGGGAGACGCCGGGCAGTGTAAGATAAGATATAATAATTATTTATAAACTATTAAGGGACCAGGGGGAAGAGGGGAGCGGGGAGGGATGGGGAGGGGGAAAAAGAGAAACTGAGCTGATTCCAGGAACCCAAGTGGAAAGTGAATTTTGAGAATGATGAGTGCAATGAATGTATAAGGGTGCTTTGCTCAATTGATGTATGTATGGATTGTGATAAGAGTTGTATGAGCCCCAATAAAAGATTTATTAATAAAAAAAGAAATGCATATAACCACCCCACACCAACAAAAACAACAACCACAAATCACTACCACGGAGTCAATGCTGACTCACAGCTCCCCTATCAAGGTTTTCTGATCCTGTAAATCTTTAAAAGAGCTGATGGTCTCAGAATTCTCCCACAGAGCAACTTCTGGGTTTGAACCGCTGGCTTGTTGTTAACAGCGCAAACCCACAGAGCCACCAATGTTTCTGTTAACAAGGAAAAAGCCCTCTTCCTGTTTTCCAGGTAGGAAAGTGGTTGAGAGATATCATTCAGCAGGAATTACAGTGAACAGTTCCTAGATGGTTAAAACAAAAAACCCAACTCAAGGCCATTAGATCGATGCTGACTCATAATGACCCTATAGGACAGGACAAAATTGTCCCTGTGGGGTTCAGAGTCTAACTAGAGAAGGCAGTAGAAAGCCCCATATTTTCCCACGGAGTGGTCGGTGGATTTGAACTGCTGATCTTGTGGATTTCAGCCTAGTGCCGAACCACAACACCACCAGGACTTCTTCCCTAGAGGATAATTTGCCTCCAATCACCTAGAAGACATGTTGGAAACCCAGATTCCTGGTCACATTCCAAACCAAACAGATCAGCATTCACACTTGAAAGTCCTCAGGTGGTATGAATGCTCACAAAAATTTCAGAAACACTACTAATTAATTGATAAAGAAGGAAACTTTGACCAAAGAGTAAATCTCATTTTCATATCTAAAACTTGGGGAAATTAGGATTTTTTTAAGGAGCTCTTATAGCACAATGCTCCTAACCAAAAGGTTTTCCTTTGGAAAACATCCAGCAAAACAAAACTAAAACCAGATCCACTGACCCACTGCCATCCAAAAGTTCATTGGAACTTTTGCAACCAACCATGCCACCATCAAGTTGATTCTAGCTTATTGTGAGCCTATCTAGGGCTTCTGAGACTGTGAATCTTTATTGGAGCAGACAGACTCATCTATATCCCATGGTGGGTTTGAACTATAGACCTTGTGGTTAGCCACCTAATGCTTCTCCCACAGCACCACCAGGGCTCCTCAAAGAACCATAGAGACGATCAAATTTGACCCTCTAGCTATGCAAGTATGAAAACTACATAAAGTCAACCTCTAGTGAGTGGTGGGGTCTTCCTACCGTATATTGTGTCTCTCCCTTAACATATAAAAACATGAACTCCCACCAAGTACAATGAGAATGTTTTCTTCCTGGCCATATGCTCTCCTAAATAATGGAAAGGACGCTCAATAAAAGTGAATTAAGCAGAGTAGAAAGTGAGCGGTTTCTCCATTTTCCATTGGAGGCAGGCAAGCTCTGCTGGAGAGTGTTCGCCGCATCAGGAGGGAGTGTGGGGCTCTGCCTCAAGAGAAAGTATCAGTTCTCCTCCATTTTTGAACTTCTCTTGTAAAATAACCCCGTGGATTAATATTGCAAACCTTTACTTAACACGGCATATGCAGAGTTATAACCCATGGGCTGCCCCGTTTTTATTTTCATTCTCCGTCTCTCCACCAAAAGAATGTGTGGGAGATGGCTATTAGAGTAATTTGCTCTGCCTGGGGGCTAATTACTCTATTTGGTTCATTTTTGAAAATATTATGTTACATCCAAAGGCAAAATTGATGGAGGCTTGTTTCAGGTTCGCTGATGCAATTTTGTACAGATTAAATTAGTTAATCAGAAATTATGCGAACTAAAATAGATCTGTTGCTTTCTAAATCTACAGTAGAAAATTGCTTTTTAAAAAAAATAATTTGAAGCTCGAAGACATTATGCTGAGTGAAATAAGCCAATCACAAAAGAACAAATATTGTATGACCTCACTTATAGAGAAATACAGCAAAGGGGAAATGTACACAGAGAACAAAGTTTACTAAAGAAAAGGGAGTAGGATTTAATGGTGATGGAAAAATCACCTTGACGAAGGTTGGGACTCCATAAACAATTATGGTAATTGCTGTCCAAAAATTGTAAATCTGTATACAGCTGAATTGGCAAAAGTTGCACGACACATTTACAACACTGGCAAGACAGAAGAGAAGGTTCCCTGACTGCATATATCAAACCACACACCAGAAGCCTATGGTTTCATGGGTTAATTGGCTTAACTTCCTTAGGGCTCTCTTTGACCTCCTAGTTTATCATGTAATGCCTGGAATCTTAAAGACTTGCAAGCTACCATCCAGAGTACAATGGCTGGTTTCTCTTCATCTGAAGCAGCTGCGGAAGAAGACTAGAAAGGAGATACGAGATATGTGACTAACTGCTTCCATAATCAATTGCCTCCTTTTCCACGAACCTCTAAGTGGACAGTAGCCAGCTACCATAACCAAATATTTTGAGCAGCGATTCTGCACAACAATCACGATCAAAGGAAGAAAGATGCAGAATGGAATTTCAAAATTCTCCTAGACTTTCAACTTTCTGGGCCCATGGGCGGATGAACTCCTGAAACGATTACTTTGAGAGAATCTGTGAACCTTAAACCAAAAATATCCCCCTGAAGTCATCTTAATGCCAAACAAGGGTGTGGCTGGACCTGTCAACATGGTCTGCCTCGAGAATCATGCTCTTCTAAGAAGTCTCTCTATGCGTTCAATTTGACAAAAGCGATGTGAGACAGTAGATCGGAACCTTCCAGGGCAGTGAATTTGCAGGGAGGAACATTTCTGAGAAGCAGAGTGAGAAGGTGTGCACAACCCAACAACTCATCCGTGTCACTGAATCGTACGTGTAGACTGTTGAATTGGTGTCCGTTTTCTGAGAGTATTCTCATTAGTAAAATGCAAAATAAATAAAATTTAGAAAGGAAAAATTATGAGTTTAATTATAATTATATTTATAGATAATTATAGTTAACTATATTTTAATTATTTGATTATTTTTATTAATTTTTATCTATTTAATTATATTTTAGTCCGTTTTCTCAAATGAGAGACTTGAAAGTTATACCTTCTAACAAGAAGCTATGAGCAAGGAAGGAATCCCTGAATAACCTTCTATAACACAAGTCCCGCATTCCCAGTCTCAAAGAATCCAAGAAAGGACACTCCCGAGCAGGAAGGCGAGAACTAAGGGACATCTGGGAATTCCGAGTGAACAATGAGACAACAATGACAACCTTTTAGCTGCAACAGCTGCAGCTGCAATTTGAGGATCATCATAGCTAACTACCCTGGTTTTCTTTTTTTTAAATAAACAGTGGGAACATACAGATCCCTGACTCCATGCCTGGCACACGATGACTACTCAAATAAATGGTTGTTTGTGTGAATGAAATATTTACATAAATATTTTATATAAATCCCAAACCTACTGCTATCTAGCTGATTCTGACCACGGCAATGCTGTATAGAGTGTCCAAGGCGTAAGTCTCTGTAGGAGCAGACGGCTTCTTTCATTTTCTGAGGACCTAGTGAGCTTGAACTACAGCTTGGCCTTTCAGTTAGCAATCTAGCACTTAGTCCGCGGTAATACCAGGGCTCCTTCTAAAGGCAAAAATGTATAAAATATAGATGGGTGTGCATTACTTAGCATCCGTGATACCTCTGTGGAATAGGGTATGTGATTTGGGCATGGTGAACACCCTACTAGTAATACCATATAGGTGTCCTCCTCACCCTGATGGCTCTGCTGTTGCTTCCGCTGGACCAGAAGCCAGAAGTACACGCATCAGTGACAACTGAGAGGGTAGGGTGGTGAGGAATGGAGCAGAATGTGTCAAGCCCCACGGGCTGTTTCCACCGCTCAAACAGCAGAAGCAGCCCGGGCCCCACAGCATCTGTTGCCGCCTGCCAGAGCCCAGAAGCCATACCCAGAGCCATTTCCACTGTCTCACTTGCCTGTATCCTACCTGGTGCTCCAATCGCATGGGTATGGGATTTTAAAACTATTCAAGGGAAATGATGAACAAAAGGAGAGCTGCTGTCTCTTTTAAAAACAAACAAAAACCTTACTATATGAGACCATGTTGTTCATTTAGTTCCTCTCATAGAGACCCTATGCATAGCAGTCCTGAGCCATGTGCACAATCTTTCTTCTGTTGAGCCCATTGCTGTGGCCACTGAGTCAATCCGTCTTGTTCAGGGTCTTCTTTTTTCTGCCCTACCAAGCATGGAATTCTTTTCAAGGGATTGGTCTCGCCTCATAACACATCCAAACTATATGATATGAGTATTGCCATTCTTACTTCTAAGAAACATTCTCTTTTTTTAAATCATTTTATTGGGGGCTCATACAACCCTTGTCACAATCCATCCATCCATTGTGGCAAGCACATTTGTACATATGTCGCCATCATCATTCTCAAAACATTTGCTTTCTACTTGAACCCTTGGTATCGGTGCCTCATTTCCCCCCTCCCTCCTTGCTCCCCACTCCCCCATGAACCCTTGATAATTTACAAATTATTATTATTTTGTCATGTCTTATACCATCCAATGTCTCCCTTCACCCACCTCTCTGCTGTCCGTCCCTTAGAGAGGAAGCTATATGTAGATCCTTGTACTCTGTTCCCCCCTTTCCCCTCACCTTCCCTCCACCCTCCCCATATCACCACTCTCACCACTGGTCCTGAGGGGTCCATGTGTCCTGGATTCCCTAGGTTTCCATATCCCATCTGTACCAATGTACAACCTCCGGTCCAGCTGGATTTGCAAGGTAGAATTGGGATCACGATAGTGTGGGAGAGGAAGCATTAAAGAACTAGAGGAAAATTGTATGTTTCATCATTGCTACACTGCACCTTGACTGGCTCCTCTCCTTCCTGTGGCAATCTAAGAAGCATTCTTATTATATTTTTTCCAAGATGGATTTGTTTGTTCTTTTTGAAGTCCCCTTTGGAGTAATTAGCCACTGAAAACCTGTGGATAACAGTAGTAGACTATAGACACCCAAATATGCTGTCATACATAATGTCAGAAGGGTCATTAAACCACCCCCCAAATCCACTGTCAACGAGGCTCTTTTGATTCATAGTCACCCTACAGGACAGAGTAGAATGTCGCTGAAGGGAGCAGAAAGCATCATTTTCCTCCAGCAGACATTAAGCATTAAGTCACTGATACCTGTACAGCGCACGCACACACACACACACACACACACCTATCCGTTTGAATATGTGTCCTATTTATTTACATATCTATAACTATATATTTGATACAAAACCATATCAATGGAAGAGTGTTATGCTGCGCTGCTGTTTGAGAAGCTGAGATCACCAAAGCGTTGTTGAGTTTCTGGTTAGAAATCATCACTAACATACCTCTGAGCCTGCAGGTAGATTAGGAAATTGTTTATCAGATCATTGCTCCCAGAAAGGAAGTTTAGATCAGTTATAGTACAAACTCTTAATTTCGGATGCATATTGGAGCTCTTTAAAAGTGCTGACGCCCAGGTCCCACCCCAGAGCATCTGATTTAATTAATCCCAGGTGAGTCTGATGCTCTCCGGGTTGAGGACTGGTGAGTCAGTGGGTCTCAGCTGACAGGCATGCAAAAATAAATTAATATATGGTAATTGAGATGAAAGGTACCCTGGCGGTAAGGTGGCTGAGTGCTCAGCTGATCACTGAAAGGTCAGCCACCCAAACCCAGCAGCCGCTCCGTGGGAGAAGGATATGTCAATCATCGTCCCCAAAGAGGCAAAGCTGCAAAACTCGATGGGGCAAATCTACAGTCTCATTGGGCCAGCAATAACTGGCCTACTTTCAGTTTAAGTGAGATGAAACATTTCTTGGTCCTACATTACGTTGTCAATAATTTCAAAATATGTAACAATTCTAGGGAGAAAGAAACACCCATTGACCTATTACCTACATTTAACAATTATTAAAATTTGACTTATTTTCTCTCTCCCTTCTCTTTCTACATGCATCTGCCCATCTATTCACACTCACCAACTAATACACAGATATCTAAACATGTATTATTCCAAAATACTTAAAATATATCACAGACATTTTTGGCATTTCGCCATTATATATCTCTGCATGCATCTTTTAAAAAATAAAGGACATCTCCTTCATAACCATAATACCATTCTACACCCTATGAAGTTAATGCTACTTTTACAAACCGTCTTCTAATCCTGTATCCATATTCAAATTTCCTAAAGGCGACATGGGGGAACTTTTTCTCTTGATTCTTTTGAGATCATTTGTTAGGAGATCATTTTTAAAATCATTTTCTTGGGGGTTCTTACAGCTCCTATCACAAGTCAGACATACAGTCATTGTGTCAAGCACATTTGTACATATGTTGCCATCATCATTTTCAAAACATTGTCTTTCTACTTGAACCCTTGGTATCAGCTCATTTCCCCTCCTTCCCCTCATCCTCTCTCATGAACCCTTGATAAATTATCTTTTTTTTTTTCATGTCTTACACCTACTGTTGTCTCCCTTTATCCACTTTTCTATTGTTCATTCCCCTGGGAGGGGGTTATATGTTCATAGTTGTGATTGGTTCCCCTTTCTCCCCACACCACCCCCTTCCCCTTTGGGTATCATTACTCTCATTATTGACCTGAGGGGTTTATCTATCCTAGATTCCCTATGTTGTGAGCTCTTATCTGTATCAGTGTATGTGCTCTGGTCTAGCTGGAATTGTCTAGCCGGTAGAACTAGGGTCATGATAGTGGGTGGGAGGAAGCATTAAAGAACTAGAGGAAAGCTGTATGTTTTGTCCGTGCTATCCTGCACCCTGACTGGCTCATCTCTTCCTTGTGACCCTTCACATCGATACGATTTTTTTGTTCTGGGTCTTTGATGCCTGATAACTGATCCCATTGACAACTCATGATCACACAGGTTGGTGTGCTTCCGCCATGTGGGCTTGGTTGCTTCCCAGCTAGATGGCCATTTGTTTACCTTCAAACCTTTTGATAGCCAGCACCATCAGCTTTCTTCATCACATTTGCTTATGCACCCACTTTGTCTTCAGTGATCATGTCAGGGAAGGTAGGCATCACAGAATACTGGGTTATTAGAGCAAAGTGTTCTTGTATTAAGGAAGTACTTGAGTAGAAACCCAATGTCCATCTGCTATCTTAATACTTAACATATAAATGTATATATACATGATCTACTTCCCTGTCATAATATTTATATACATATATATATATATACATACATATGTATGTGCATGCCTGTATTTAGACCTCTATAAATGTCCTTTGTCTCCTAGTTATTTACTCGATTTCCTTTTACTTTCCCCTATTCCCACTATCATGTTCGACCTTCATTTGGCTTTCAGTAATTCCTCTCAGATATACTGCCATTGATCGAACCCCACCAGGCATCCTTCACCCTCCTTGCCATTGATTTTAGATTACTTGTTGTTCCCTTGCCCCTGGGTTTGTTGGCACTCCCTCCCTTGCCTCCCCCTCCCCCTCTATCTCCATGTCCCTATTGGCCCCATTGTTTTCTCCTCTGGATTGTTTATCCTGCCTATCTTATCTAGAAATACGTGCAGAAACAATAATAAGCATAAAAACAAAGTAACAATAACAACAAAAAAACAGAGCAAAAACTACAAAAATAAAGACCCAACAAGAGAAAAGAAAAGCCGATAAATAATTCCAGGTCTGTTTTTTGACCTTTATGAGTGTTTTCTGGTTGAGTTTGATGGGGTGCTATGCCCTGGCCCCAAAGGCTATTTTTGGTATTCCTCCAGGACTTCATTGCTTTGCTCACCTTGCTGCTCTATTTCACGCCCTTAGTGTTTCACCCAGGTGTGGTGGAATCAGATAGGTCTCAATTCCCACACTGTGTCTCCAGTGTTTTCCCCCCTAGTGCTATGGGTCAGTGAGGGACGTCGTGTCTAATGCCGGGGCTACCCCTATGGTCCTCACAGTTCATTGGCTGCTCCAAGCAGGAACATTGTCCTTGGGGCTTGGTGGACCATGTTGTGCTCCACTCTCTCTCCCCTTCCCGCTTAGTTTGCTCCTGCGTGCTCTGATCTGACATGCCCCTCTCCTCAAAATGTAGCTTCAGTGCTGTCCTCTGTAGTGCACTCTTCTTGGAGGATGGGAGGAGGAAGGGCCACAAAGCTGGAATTGGGACCAGCCATACAGACCTCCCTATTGGTTTGCTGCTTCATGCTGCTGTTGCAATTACGTCTTGGTGCACCAGGTTGAGGTCTGGTCCCCCTCTCCCTCTCCTCTGGAGATACAAACAATACCCTCCCCTGGGGTGGGTTAGTGACCTGTTTCCCCACTACCAATGCCTCTCTCTCTCTCTCTCTTTCTTTCTTTCACTTCCTTCCTTCCTTCCTCCCTCCCTCCCTTCCTTCCTTCCTTCCTTCCTTCCTTCCTTCCTTCCTTCCTTCCTTCCTTCCTTCCTTCCTTTCTTCCTCCCTTCCTTCCTTCCCCCCTCCTATTTAGTTGGCTGCCAAATGTAACCCTGGATTGGGGATGGCCCCTCCCAGAGCACCTAGACCTTACCCCAGGAATGTATGCATACTGTAGCTTTTCCGCTATGCCCCTTTTGCTTTTTATGCTACCTCAGTCGACTCTTGTTGGACTTGTCCTGTTGTGCTTGGCTTGCTTCCCTGAGCATATTTCCCTCAAATTCCTGCCCTTCAGCGAAGTGCTTCATGCACGCATCACTCTTTTTAGGGATGTGTAGTACTCCATTGTATGTATGTACCACAGTTTTTTTTAATTCATTCATCCATTGATGGAAATTTGGGCTGTTTCCAACTCCCTGAAATTGTGAACTGGGCCTTGATGGACATTGGATCACAGACATCTGACTGTGGTTTGGATCACAGACATCTGGCTGTGATTTGTTTCTTGCCTCTCTGGGTATATGCCCAGGAGGGGATTGCTGGATTAAAACCATTTTAAACAGCAGTATTTAACTACAGAGCCTCACAATAGAAAAATCATGATAAATTCAAGATTTTATTAACATACCCCATTATTAATGGCCAAGGCCTAAAAGTAAATCATATAAATTCATTCTACCATAAAAAAGAAAAAAAACAGTGAAATAATCCTATGATTCCAGTGATAAATCTAAAAAGCAATTACACTTAGTTGAAGGATAAATAGGATCTGTATCATATTAGTCAATTATAGTTGTGGCTGAAAATACACTCAGCAAAACACACACCTATTCAATAGTTTCTACATAGAGAATTTAGTGAGGTTGACCGCATATTGCAAGTTGTACAACCATTCCCACTCCCCTTTTCTGAATTGTTCTTCCACATAAACACAAGTTAACAGCCCCTGAACTCCATAGCTAGCCTTTGAATGGTTGTTATCAACTTAATTTCATATAGATAATTATTTAAGGAACCCCAGGAGTACTATCAGGTAAGCATCCAACTACTAACCTCAAGGTTGGTAGTTCAAATCCACCAACCTCTCTAATGGAGAAAGATGAGGCTGTCTGCTCATCATTTACAATATCAATGACCTTTGATGAAAATGGAGGTTTGGGGTTGGTGACACAAGGGTTGTGGTAGCTACAAATTTCATGTCAACTTGAAGTTTAGAGGTGGGCTTTAGCCTGTCAGTTAGGTCACAGCCTGATGGTGTGCCTCCTTGTGGGCATGACCTCCTCAGAAGGAGTGTCCTGGGAACATCCCCACTTTCTCTCCCTCTGCCTTAACCTTCTGGCTGTATAGTCACTTAGAGAGATGCCAAAGACATGCTGAGGTCTCTGCAAGCTCTAGAGATGCATCCACTGCCATTGGATCTAAAAGACTTTGCACCCGCCAACGTATGATCTTCCTGCATCATTGTATGTGGCTTTGTGATCCTGAAGAGGGATTTATGGACTAGCATTGGACTTATGGACTAGCACTGGACTTATGGACTTGAGTTGGACTGAGCTGTGATGTTAAACTTATATACAATTAGCTCTTGATATAAAAGTCTTTCTTATACATATATGAGAGTCTCTGGATTTGTTTCTCTAATCAACCCAGGGTTGATAACTCAGCTATGAACCAGACATTTAGTTGTTCAAATCCACCAGCCACTCTTCAGGGGGAAATACCTGCAGATCTGCCTATGGAGCAAATATCCTCTGTCTTCTAAGACCACTAGAGTGTCACTGTGAATCAAACTCTACTCTAAGGCCTACAACAGCAAAAACATAGTTAGTTCTTTAACGAGGACAACCCTCAATCAAATATTCCTACTAATTAAACTGATCTCTTACCTGGTTTAAATATGTCAAGGAATATTTTGGTATAAAGTTTAACAATTATCTCAGGGCAATAGCTATAGGATTGGGAGATGGTCCAGCCACCTTAATGATTCTAGAAATTCTAGGCTTTACAAGAATTTGAAATTCTGCTCCACATCTTTGCCCCTTTTGATCAGAATTTTTTTCTAGAATCCTTGATCAGAACATTCAATAATGCTAGCCAGGCACCACCCTACCTTGGTCTCATGGTGAAAAAAGGAAGCAATTAAGACATATATTCCATTTTCTCCTCATATTCCTGACTCCTTTTCTTTGTCTGTTGCTTCAGGAAATCGAGACCAATTGCTATGCTATATTTGGCTGTTTGCAAGCTTTTGAGATTACAGGCTCTAGGCATTGCAGTGAAATCATAGGTAGAACAAAAACACGAAAGATATTATTGGGCCAATTACTGGGCTATCCCATGAAACTATAACCCCCAACCCCTAAACATAGAAACCAAATCATATAATGTGTTTGATTGCATACAGACAACTTCAGAAATTGATCTTTTTGTTATTCCCAATCAATTAAACCAGAAAGCTTGCCTCTTGTAGGTCTTTTCCTCTTATCTCATCATGTCTTCATTACAACTGCCTAGAGAAAGTAGCAATTCAGTTTCTGTACAGGAGATTATTTTTAAATAAGAACATCTCAAAGGTTTCTGTGGCAATTAAATGAGTTACTGAATGCAACATTCTTAGAACAATACCTGTCACATAGTAAATGCTGTAGTAGCATGATCTATCATTAGGAGATGTCTTACATTTAATGTGTGAGAACCTCATGACAGGTGTGTGTTAAATTACAGTCTAGGACTCCTATCACAGAGATGAGCAGACAGTAGGTCTACCTTAGTACCCAGAAATACATATACATTACAATTAAGAATTCAGGCTGGTGACATCAGTTAAATAAGCAGTAAACATTCAAGTTTCATTTGAAGAACATAAGGTAATAATTAGCATCTTCAGCTCTAGAACGACAAAATGGATAGTTTGAAAAAAGGAAGCTCTTAGTCAGATGACAGTGAACTAAATACAAACAGTTTTGAATGCCATCGATTTAATTCCAATTTTCGGTGGCCCTGTGGGCCAGAGAAGGCAACATTGCCTGAGTCCGTGGTAGCCTCGCACTCACTGCTGTCTGCATCCATTATTCCTGTCACTGTTTCCATCCACCTTGTTGAGCATTTCACCCTTTTTCCCTACCCCTGTACAGTACCAAGCATAACTTCCTTCTCTACGGACGAGTCCCTTCACATGTCCAAAGTAAATAAGATGGAGTCTTACCATCCTCCTTTCTAAGGAACATGTTGGCTGTATATATTACAACACGTATTTGTTCATTCTACTGGAAGTCCATGGTATCGTCACTATTCTTGGCCAACACCCAAATTCAAAGGTATCGATTCTTTTTTCACCTTCCTTGTTCATGGTCCAGTATTCACGCAGATAAGAAGTGATTGAAAACAGCATGGCTTGAGTGAGGAGTTCCTAGTCCTCAAGGGGACAGCTTTGCTTTCTAACATTTCAAAGAAGCGCTTGGCAAGAAATCCATGGTTGCCAAGCACCTCTTTGAAGTGTTGCCTGCTAACCATAGGTCAACAATTCAAACCCACTAGCCACTCCATGGGAGCAAGAGGAAGCTGCCCACCATCATAAAGACGAAACTCGAAGGAGCAATTCTATTCTGTCCTATTAGATTATCAGAAGTGATAATTGACTCCAGGACAGAGAGATTCAGCTGCAGATTTACCCAATGAAATATGTCATTGGATTTCGTGACTACTACTTCCATGAGCATTGAGTATGGATCAAATTAAAATGAAATCCCTGACAATGTAAACATCTTCTTTGTTGATGGTTAATGGTTTTAATAGTATTTAATATTATTGATATTTACTTCATATATCAAGTGGTGGTGACAGTAACTGTCTTTATGAAGAGGAGTAAAAAATTCTGATCTTAATATTCATCAGTAAGTGTTTCAAGTCCTCTTCCCTTTGAGCGAGCAGGGTTGTGTCCTTTGTATATTGCAGATTGATGATGAGGCATGTTCTTTATCTAGTCCAGTTTTTCAGTTCCTTTGCTTAGCATACAGATAAAAATGATAAAATCCTAAGGTACACTTTCTTTCTGATTTTAACAACAGCCTTTTGGTCTAGGTACAGGTTCTACGTGAGAACAATGAAGTGTTCTGAGATTGGTATTCTTCATAATGTTATCCATGATTTATTATGATCTACACTGGAATGTAGGGCTAACTACTGTATCCATGAATGCTGACTTTTTAGCCATGCCTACTGGGTCTCAAAATGAACTACCCTCCGGTGGGCTTTCATTCATTGTGATCCCACATGGATCACAGTAGACCTGGTCTCCATAGACTTTTCAGTTGCTGATTTTTCAAAAGTGAATCCCCAGACTCTCCCCAAGTACCTCTGGGTTTATTTGAAAGGCCAAACTTTGGGTCAGCAGGCACACATGCACCACCTATGGACTATGACGTATAAAGCCCTGTTAGATATTGGCAGCATGTAAAACATGTAACATGCAACACTATCCCTTTTGTGTGTGTGCACGTGGCACAGGAACGCGTGTGGGAAAGCGGGGAGAAGCCTGTTCTTGTGGATGTTGCTGCTCCCCAGAAAACCTAAGGTACAAATTCAAAAACATACGCAAACATAACAATGTAAAAGGGAAATGAAAAAATCATGTAAAAATTATTTTAATCTTCTGATAAGCCACAGAATGAGCTATTTCTTTTAGACTTAACAAAATCTGATCTGCTTTGTTCTATGTCTAATTTTTTATTGGACTGGAGAAGTCGATTTTGGGAAAACTGATAATAATAGTATGTGTTTGGATCTATGCTCTGAATAAAATCCCTCTGTGAGGCAAATGTTTTACATACTGGGCTCCTCACAGGAAGGTTGGGGTTTTAAGTCTAAGTGCCTGGCGACACATGGTCTTGTCATCCACTTGAAACGACATTAGCTGTTGGAGACCCGGTGGAGCACAGCTCTACTCTGACATATGTTGGGTTGCGATTATTCAGAATCGCCTCTGTGCTTATCCGCTGAGCCTCGATTCGCATGAAAACCACAATTAGAGAGGACAGTATCACGTTTAAGAACGTTCTTCATAAACAATACATTCATGCTTAGCTACACGTATTTAGATTGGGTTTTACTCTATGTGATGGTATGTATTAATGATCTCTCATTTGGTTCTGGGCCCAGATGGTATAATGGTTACACATTAGGCTGCTAACCTCAAGGTCAGTGGTTTGAAGTCACCAGTCACTCACTGGAGAAAGATGAATCTTTCTATTTACATAAATAAATAGTCTTGGAAACCCACATGGGCAATTCAGCCCTATCCTATAAAGTTGCTATGAATTGTCATCAACTAAAGATGAGTGAGTTGTGTTTTTTGGTTTTGAGTCTATAGGTAGTCAGTAAAACGTTTAGAAATCATAGAAAGCTCTATTAAACAACAATATAAAACGTGAAGCTACTGTTGGTTTCTCAGCATATCCTCCACCGAGGTCTTAGTCTCCTTAAAGTTCTGAAGGCAATGTTTTCATCTAATGCTTCCCTGAAGAATTTTTGTGCTCTGAAATTTATATCATGTCAACATGGCGAATTTGACACCCTGAAAGGATTCAAACTATGTTCCTTTTAAAGGTTCTTTGAATGTTTGAAGAGTTACAGAATTTAAAAAAAAGTTTAAAGAACAAGAAAATAGTTTAAAGGAGCTGTTTCCCAATCGGATCCTTGTCGGACATCGCTTGCTAACTTCAAATAATGAGCAGGCACAATTTTCCTTTTCACACCGACAGTTTTCAATGTTCTTAATATAAACCTGTGTGGACATCCTCATGAGAACCTTTCAGAATCCCCTCTCAAAATAGCTCTCATAACCTTCTGAACTGATCTCCCCATCTTAAATTTAATTTGCACTGCAGATCCTCGCAGAAGCCACTGTGTTGACTGGATCTTTGGGAAGGAACTTTAATGAGACCAAGACAGGTGTATTATTCACAAAACGTCCCTGCAGCCAGCTACTGATCACAGAGACACATGTAGAGATGTCTTGTTTGGAATACACCTCTGCATGTATGAGCTGGGACCCTAGCAGATTTTTTTCATTTGCTTGCCTCCTGTGTGTTTGTATGAAACTATTTTCACCTTTTTATGTCAATGTCTAATTTCATCTATTTCAGGGGAAAGGCACGCCATGGCTTCATCTAGAAGAGATGCAAGGCAGGTAAAAAACTCAAGGACAGGGCTCAATAATGAGTGAACCAATGGGAATCCTTAGACAAATCTGTATTATCAAATATTTGAAATGAACCAAAATCAACATTAGATGAAAATATTAGGTTAATAACTCTGTTTCTCTACAATTTTCCTAAGCTACTGTTTCCAATTGAGCACGGTCCTTTTTTGCCTTAATAACTCTGGGTTTATAAACCATATCCCTGATTCTGTCACCACATTTTGAGTGACCTTGGAAGAGTTTCTTGCAAATCCTCAGTGTCATGCTTTATAAAGTGGAGGGTAGTAATCCTTGGCACCATCACACTTAACTGAGCTATTTCCAAGACTAATGAGTTGCTAGAGCTTTGGTCTGCTCGGATCAAAGGCATTGTATAACTCACTACAAAGGATTGTTATTATTTACCTGTAGCTAGTTTTTACAGTGCCACTAATGAGCATTGTGGTCAGCAATCACTTATTAGGGGCAAGCATAGGAGGGGAAAGTTAAGGTATAATTCTTGTTAATATTAATTGGTGTTACGCAGCTGATAGAAAACGAGACTTCCTGCGGCCTAACAGGTTGCCATGGCTGCTGCTAATCGACCCTACAACCTGGCTTGGAGATTGAGCAGGCTGATAGTTTTCTGTAGGTCTGTACGATTTCTATGTAGAATTCACCTTGCCACAGCATTGGTAGAGGACAGCATCAGAAGAAGCAGCAAACATTCCATTGAGATCGCTTTCTCAAAATATCTCCTGTTTTTAATTTAATGACCCTTAAGCCATCTCAATGGAATCTTGCTCCCTGCCTATTTCCTTCATTCCTTCCCTCTTCCTTCCTTCCCTCTTCCTTCCTCCCTCCCTCCCTACCTCCTTCTTTCTTTCTTTTTCATTCTTTTTTTCTTTCATTCTTTCTTTCTGAGGGACAGAGGCACAGGGCAACTTCATATCATTGTTTTCCTTTGGAAATGACAAGACCCAGACTCATTGCCAGCAATTCGAAGCCAATCCATAGCAATCCTAAAGGGCAGGGTAGAACTGGCCCTGTGCATTTCAGTGACTGTAACTGTTTACCGGAGTTGAAAGCCCCATCTTTCTCTCACGAGGGAAGAAAATCGATTCAACTGTTTATTTAAGAAATTGAAGAGGTAAATGGTTGGACTGGCTGGACACAAAGAAAACTACATTTGCTGTTCCTTCTCAAACTGTGTCACAGAACCACTCACTAATCTGACATCATAAACACTCAAGGTGAGAGCAGTAAGTAGGAGAGCGATACGTGTGAAACAGCCGCTAGAAAAGATCCATCCTTTCCAGTTTGGCAAATGCCACAGAATCCCTAGGGTGAAAATCAGATTTCAAATGAGGGAAGAAAGCTCGTACGTATTACTAATAAAATAGGCAATTTTATTTTACTTAGCCCTTCTTCAGAGTGCACGTCAAGACCTAATTGCCAGAATACACGGAAGCATTTTGGTTCCCTCATACACAAGACAGAGTGCAGCTTCTCAAAGCCTTGGCAGTCCACCCTTTCTCTAATCAGTGTTCTTTCTCAGCCTCAGGCCGCTTTCATATCCAAACCTCTATCCTAAAATAAACAAAGCGCTCAGCAACTAGAAGCACTTTGGCTGACATGCTTGCGAAACAAGTGCACTCTTCAGTTCGCAGGGTAAATACATTTTTCATGAGCTAAGATCCACGCAGAGGTGGTTTCGTGAAAATCTACTATTGTTGGAAGGAATAGCAGCACCAACAAGGACATCATGTCAAGGTCGCAACTCACGGTTCCCTCTGCTTGATTCTAACCCAGGGAAATGCCCATCGGAGTCAGGCCTTTGGAAGGATATAAATTAGGAAGTTCATGGGTCGTATGTTCCTGAAACGCAAAAGGATGTTAGCCACTCATCTAGTATGTTATGTATCAAATATTTATACTCAGTAAAAAATGAATTAGCAAATATTGAATGCTAGGATGAATGTGGAGTAGAGAGTAGAGATAAGTATGAATGGGATCAGTGTCAGAATGTGCTACTGGCAATATCACAGGGACTCAGGGGACAAAAGGTCACTGAACACTGTGTGAAAACCATCGAATAGGAACGTAACTTGTTATGTCAACTTTCACCAAAGACCCACTCAGATATGATTTTTAAAATTAATGGGAAGTGAGGGAAAGACGGAGATTCTTGCAAGTAAACAATAGAAGCATATGACTTGCTAAGGATTGTGCAGAAGAAAGGTTAGAAGTTCTTTTTTCAATTGATGTATATTTGGGAACGACGATCGCTTTCTCTTAGGTGGAGAATTATATATATGGAGTGTGCTTAATGGTAGGTAAAGTGAGGATTACAGACATATTTTTTAATGTTCTGTATTTTTTAAAAACATTTTATTAGGGACTCATACAACTCTTATCACAATCCATACATACATCAATTGTGTAAAGCACATCTGTACTTTCTTTGCCCTCATCATTCTCAAAGCATTTGCTCTCCACTTAAGCCCTTGGCATCAGGTCCTCTTTTTTTCCCCTCCCTCCCTGCTCCCCCTTCCCTCATGAGCCCTTGATAATTTATAAATTATTATTTTGTCATATCTTGCCCTGTCCGATGTCTCCCTTCACCCCCTTCTCTGTTGTCCATCCCCCAGGTAGGAGGTCACATGTAGATCCTTGTAATCGGTTCCCTCTTTCCTACCCACTCTCCCTCTACCCTCCCAGTATCGCCCCTCACACCCCTGGTCCTGAAGGTATCATCCACCCTGGGTTCCCTGTGCCTCCAGCTCCATATGCACCAGTGTACAACCTCTGCTTTATCCAGACTTGCAAGGTAGAATTCGGGTCATGGTAGTGAGCGGGGGAGGAAGCATTTAGGAACTGGAGGAAAGCTGTATTCTTCATTGGTGCTACGTCACACCCTGACTGACTCATCTCCTCCCCTAGACCCCTTTTCAAGGGCATCTCCAGTGGCCAACAAATGGGTTTTGGGTCTCCACTCTGCACTTCCCCCTTCATTCACTATAGTAAGGTTTTTTTGTTAGTTTGTTTATGTATTTTTAAAAATAAAGGGATGGTTATGTTGCAATTTGTTCTCTCATGGGCATTGTTTTTCCAGATTAACTTCTGAGAACACCACCGAGAGCTCCGTAAACAAGCCTTGACTTCATTTTTCTCAGTTTTACCAAGCACAGGCTGAAAGAATACATTTATCACATAAAATAGGTTGGTCTATATTCTATTATCAAACCCCAAACCCAACACACTGCAATGGAGTCAATCCTGATGCATAGTGATCCTATAGAATGACCTCTGTGGGTTTCTGAGACTTGTAACTCTCTCAGGGAGTAGAAAGTCTCACCTTTCTCTCTGGTGGCTTTGAACTGCTGACCTTGTGGTGAGCAGGTCAACTCATACCCCACTATACCACCAGGGCTCCTTTATGTGACTGCTTACTCACTCACTACCATAGAATTGATTTCAACTCACAGTGACCCCATGCTACTGAAGGATGTCAACATCACTTCAATCACCTAGGCGCTAACTCCCTCACACATGTAGAGTACCCAGTGAAGGGCAGAATTTTGTATGTTACAAACCCAGCATTCTTTGAACACTGTACATCATAACTAATGACACGGTGCAAAGGATAAGACTGTGGGTTTGAATCCCAATGGATTAACTTACTGGCTGGATTATGTCCTTCAAGCCACTCAGTCTTTCTTCGCTTCAAGTTGCTGTTCTGTAAAATGGGGATGATGACACTATTCTCTTATTTGAATTGTGAGGTTAATTTGTGCAAAATATTTAGAACGCTTATCCTCCCTCTCCCTAATAGGGGATACCAGTATCTGCGGAAGTTTTCTAGCTGCCTTTTAGCCCTACAGTTTCCTTCCACAAGGCTGGTAATTTGAAACCTGCCCCCTCCGCTGAAGAACAATAAGGTTATCTAGTCCCATAAATATTTACAGCCTCAGAACCCACAGGCACAGTCTACTCTGACCTATATGGTTGCTATGAATTAGAATTGACGCTATGGCAGTGACTTTGTTGTTGTTGCTGTGTTCTCTCTTCTATGGCATATAAGCATTTAAAATGATCATTTACCTGGTGTGTATGGAAGTATTGAATGGTAGTAGTCCACCTAAGGATATTAGAATTGTATTAGAGCTCATTAATAAATATCAAAGGAAATCAACATGACTCTAACACTCAAGATTATCCTGCCCATTTTGCTAACAGCATCATTCATTCATTCCATAATTATTAAAGGAGTGAGAATGCTGTGTTGATTACTTAGCCTTGTGTTTGATATTGATGATAAAAAGATATGGCTCTTTCTCCAAAGGACCTGACATAAGACAGCATACACATCTAGACTTCATCATTGATAAACCATTATGTTTGCTTACTATCCATACAAGGATTCCCTTTTCTTGAAGACAATGCAGTGTTCTCATTTTCTCTGACTTGATGGACCACCTGTGTGACCACCACAGTATACATTTTCCATTTGAGGCTAATAAATCTATCCCTAATGTGTATAATTAAGTGTTTCAAAGGACTCTTTGTTTACACCAATATCTTTAAAGGGGAATAAAGTAGCTGGACAGAGGTGGGTAAGGAATTATTAAAACCTTTATCAAAATAATTATTTTGTTTTAGAACAATATTGAATGAAGTCATATTTTGCTAAGGATTGTGCAGAAGAAAGGTTGGAAGTTCTTTTTAAAATTGATGTATATTTGGGAACTAAATGTGGTGAAATATTTAGTTTTTTACCAAAAATAGCATACCTTTCCCTAAAACAAACAAAGCTTTTTTTGGATTTTGCTTCAGATTATCTTTGTCATGGAAAACCTGATCTGGTCTGCTAAGTGTAAGAAGCTCATTGGCCAAGAAGGCTCCTTGACAGCCGGCTGAGCCTTCCTTGAACTGAGGAAACATCTTGAGTGGAGCTGGTAGTGGATCATCTCATATGTTAGATCAGGGAAGACTAGAGGTAAGCCAGAAACCGATGTACTATAATTAGATCTACAGGTTTAAGAAAATTGAAAAACCTGCTGAAGTTTCTTCAGTTTAAAAAAATTATTATTAATAATTTTATTGGGAGCTTTTAGAGATATCATAACATTCCTTAGTTCAACCACATTAAGCAGCATTGTACAAATGCTACCACAATCAGTTTCAATATATTTTCTTTCTTTTTGAACTCCTTAATATCAGCTCCTTTTATCCCCTGAATCCCCAGTCAACATCCCATGAACCGTTTTTTTCCTATAATAGTTTTTACGTCATTCTATATGCACACATATATCTATAATCCGAATTGTGATGGTATCTGTCCTTAAACATAAGCAGAGTGGCTTCCTATTCTGGCATGTTTTCTGATTAAGACCCTTGACCCTTGACTTGATGACATAAACTCGCTGAAGAAGCACAACAACAAGATGTGTCTGTCTCTGAACAAAAATACAGTTTCTGTACTTCAGAGACGTACCCAATAAGATAACCTCAGACATTGTCACAATGTATTTGTGCGAAATGTTCACTTCTAAGAAACCATGCTGATTGGAGCGTCAAGGGAATAGTAAGTCTATCCAAAATCTCCATGCACAAATATAAAACACTATCTCTAATCCATGTCTGCTGAGAAAGAATACATGCTTAGATCATCTCTTTTGCCTGACTGTAGAGTGAATTGTTTTTCTCAAACAGTGGTTCCTAGGATGCTGTGAGCATTTTTAATGATATAAATTTATTTTAGAGATCCCAGCAACCTACTGAACAGCTGCAATCACTTCTACTATTGAAAAGGAGGAAGAGAACCATGGAAACTATTTTAACTTCTAATGTCAAGTAGAAAAGATTATCAACGGGGGTAAAAGATATGTAAAACCAAACAAACTACGAAAAGTCAATGAACTAAAACCTTTTACTTAAAGGTGTTTGTGAAATGTGAACTAATTCTAAGTAAATGAAGACTTACTTGGGACGACGTAAAAGATGGTCGGAGCCAAGAATATCGCTAAAATCTGTTACTCATTGTAGACAGTAGAGTATTTCTCCTTGAATTCACTTTTAGACTGTAGAACTTCCATACAAAGACTTGGTCAGTGGTGAAAGTGAAAAAGGAACATACCAGGAATCCTCTAACTTGTAAAAGTGCTTTCCAAAAGCATCATCTTTCACATGTATAATAGTATATATAACACCATCTTCCTCTCGCTGGCATATGGAAAACCAGGATTAATTTCTCAAACGTGCACCAACTTTGCACTTCTGCTCCCGTTCCCTTGTTAGTCGTGTTGACTGTATGTATATGTCACATTTATTGATGGAGCAATAACATGTAAACTACTACATTGCCTACATTTAAAATAGAAGTTTATCGTGTGTAAATGCCTTCAGTGATGGTTAAATATCTCTTTCCCTCCCAGAAGTTTGCTATATAACCCACAGAGAGTATAGGTTTCTGGATTCCAGGTAATACACTTGCTAATATGTTAAAGTGCTTGGTGGAGACCATCTTTTATTTGAAGAGATTTTACTATGGAATTTACATGTTTACATAATCTCTCATATTCAGGAATCAAATCGGTTTAAGCTTCACTCACTCACACAGAGAGCTAAATACATGCCAATTGCAAATCCCAGTGAGTTATACAGTTTAGAAAGTAGGGCTGGTTGCTCAAAACAATGGGTTTTCTTCTTAAAATGTTTCCCTGGAACATGCTTAGCATAGGCTATTATTTTTATTATGCCATAATGCAAAAAGGCTGTTTTTTTTTTAAATCAAGACAAAAACTGAAAATAACTTCCCATGACTTTTGGTAGCATACTACATACATAGGAATCATTTTTAAAAGGCAAAGGGGGAAAAGTCCTCCTTTAAAGCACGATTTCCTAATTGAATCAGGCAAATGTATGGATTGTTTACAATTAAAACTCAGAGGAAAGCCTAGTTATCTGCAACTGATTAGGAACAGGTACGTAGCACACAGCAAATATTAGGACATGTCCTCCTAGTAGCTAAGACACAAAATGAAATTATTTTATTTCTAATTCAATACTTGCCTGAAATGCCACATATTCTTATTCCCTGGGATTTCCACTGAGATTAAATTTGCCAAAACCATGCGCTTAATTGATTACAGTTATTTCGGACTTACTAATTCTCAAATTTCACTTAGCTCAAAATGTCTTTCCAATGTCACCGGGAAATAAAAAGTTAGCATAGCTAGGTCTGAAAAATGTTATAGACATGGTGAATTCAATTGCCCACTGGGAATAATACATCAGAATTTTCCTGATTCGTTATATGATTCTTTCAGCGGACTCAAAGACCGTTGTCTTCAGGACTTCCTTGACAATCCATCCTATTCATTTGACTTTGTCTAGCATGGCCTCATTGTTCTCAGGCCCCCTCCTGCCTAACTGTCTTCCACTCTACAAGTATGTCTCAGTTATCGCCTGTCTCCAAGTTGGTCTCATGGTCAGATGATTAACTGCATGTGAACTATTTATGCAAACTAAAAAGTGGTCCCATTCTTGACCAGATTTCATGGGTTCTTAGATCTTGCTTTCATCATGAGACCAATTATGACGCTCTCTTCCTCAAGAAGTTCTGGATGTCCTCAAGGAGCCTCTTACATAAGCCACACATTATTTTTGGTTTCTGCACTTTATTGTATGGGGGATTATTATTCCATTAAGTGTGGACTCCATGAGGGACTGCCTGACTGGTGCCCTATCCTGCCCATTGGATATAAGTGGTTTGATTCCCTCTGGCCTCTGTAGAGCCTACACACACACACACACACTCACACACACATACACACACACACACACTCACACACACACTCACACACAAACACACATACAGAGGAGCAAAGTGAAAAGGTAATGCAGATATTTTGTCTCTGGTCTTTCTACTGTTGAGAGAATAAAGGGCTACCCACAGGAGGTGTGTTTGGGGCATATGATATATCCAGTCTTTTAGAAAGCGAGCTGTTTCCTGTACTCACAGAAGGGTTTCTTGTTTCATTTTTTTCCTGTAATTTATCACCTGTCAAGATCTCAAGGTCTGATGAGTTTTCCAATACTAATCAGGCCCCCCGCATCCCCTCTTAGTAAGGGCTTCACCTCTTTTTTACCATCTGAATTCTGTTGTCACCCCCAATTCTATCACTGCAATATAGCTCTCTATCTTGGTATCAGGCAATCACTTTATCCCACTTCCTTTGAGCTGATTCAGACTCATAACCACCATGTTCAGACTCACAGACACCATGAAGGACAGTGTAGACCTGCCCCATAGGTTTCTCAGGTAACAAATCATCCAAAATCAGACAAGAATAGGACCATTCCGGTTGGTAGGGCCACAGACAAAGCTGCAGATCTTAATGGGAGCAGAAAACCTTCTTTTTCGATATGTTCACCTTCCAGTCAGTAGCCTGATTTATAACCCACTTCACCTCCAGGACTGCTTCCATTCACTTTAGTTCCCATCTCTCAGTGGGTTTAAATAGTTGAAGAGAAGGGATTAACTGATCATTACTTAGCACATCTTGATGCTACCTCCCTCCCCGGATGGCTCTAATTACAAAGCCTTGTCTTTTATAAATATTAGTTCATTATTATGATATCAATAAGAAATTAAAATTGTTTGAAGTCTCAAAAATATATAACTTAACTCAAAAGTAAATGAAAGACAGTAACTGTCAGGTGCATTGCCATCTATGGACATGTTTCAGTAATCATCACCATCATTATGAGAAGTTCCTTTTGTTCTTCTTTTAAATAGATTGCCATGAGTTGATTATAACTTACAGCGGCAAATTTTCCTGGCCTCCTTTACAGAGAGGTTTAAGTTCATATTAACATAGCTCAGCGATATGAAGCCCAAGGATGGGACCTGCTTGCTCCAAGACCAAACGTGCGGTGTCTGGGTGACTCCCTGACACAGTGAATGCCAGAACAGATTAACTCTGACTGGAAGGAGGGCACTGCAATGGCTCCTCGGCCTCTTCTCCTTTTCTGAGACCCACTTTAGAGTAGATTTTTACAATGACCTATTCCAGTCTTTTAACAATGCAATGAAGTAGATGCCATTCTTCGTGGATCACAGACCAGGAAACCAAGGGGAGGGTCCTTGAGTGACCAGCCTGTGTTACACCACCTTGTACATAGCAAAGCCAGAATTGGAACCCAGCTCTGTGTCCAAAGTTCAGCCACCTTTTGCATAATTAGATAGACCATGTCTATGGATGTACTTCCACCAGCAAGTGGTCTTCATTCTGCTAGGTAGCACTTTATGTAAGTTAATAGATATTGTCCACTAATCTTTTCAGCCTCTCAGATTCCTTGGAAAGTTGCAGTCCCAGTGGTCTGTATATGTCATTGCCCCATGGGGAACCGTACAACCGCATGATTCTGAAGAAACGGCTTCACCCCACCAATGCTACTGCCAACGTCCACTTGGGACATATCTCCAAAAAATCCTTGATTTCACCAAGTCTCTCCTTCCTGAAAATGCATGGGTCTCAACAAAAAATAAATTCAGAAAGAAAATAATTATAATTTAGGAAACAATGTAGTCTATATTTCATTATTACAATGGGATATGGTCCCTTTTGTGAAACATAAATTCTCGTGGCTATTTTTGTCCTGTCTGGATGCTAACAGATGATAAAACACATGCTTGGATTCACACTTAAATCAGGTCCACAGACACTGTGCTGACCTCTTACATGGAAGCCTCACAAAAACACAGCAGGTGAGCATCTTGCTCCTTTGCTTAACTTGCACAAAAGAATGTTATAAAAGGTAATGTGAATGATGGGGGAGTGCGGAGTGGAGACCCAAAGCCAACTGGTAAGCAACTGAACATCCCCTTACAGAAGGGTTGTGGGGAGAAGACGGGCCAGTCAGGGTGCAGTACGGCACTGATGAAATTTTATACAGCTTTCCTCTGGTTCTTGAATGCTTCATTGCACGCCCCCTCCCCCACTATCATGACACTCATTCTATCTTACAAATCTGGCTAGACCAGAGAATGTACATGGGCCCAGATAAGAGCTGGAAACACAGAGTATATAGTACAGATTAACTCCTTGGGACCAATATTGAGAGTAGCCATACCAAGAGGGAATGGGGAAAGTTGGGGAGGGGGGCAGGAAGGGGGAACCGATCACAATGACCTACCTATAACCCCCTCCCAGAGGGATGGACAACAATCAGAGGGTGGGGGGAGACATTGGACAGTGTAAGACATGAAAAAGTAATAATAATTTGTGAATTATCAAGGGTTCATAAGGGAGGGAAGGAGAGGGAGGGGAAGAAATGAGGAGTTGAAACCAAGGGTTCAAGTAGAAAGAAAATGCTTTGAAAATGACGAGGGCAGCATTTGTACAAATGTGCTTAAGACAATGGATGGATGTATGGATTGTGATAAGAGTCGTATGAGTCCCCAATAAAATGATTTTTTTAAGTAGCAGAAACATATTTAAATATGATTGCTGTGTACTCATCCTCAAACTATGTCAAGGGAAAAACATGAAATACATAAAATAGAACTATCTGGAAAAATAAATACACGAATATATTGAACTAAAGTGTCTTAATCTGAAAATAATTTTAACAATCAGAAAAATAATTTTAAACTAAGCAAAAGCAGATACATCCTTCTTGCTCATCTAAATATCCTTCTAGAGCCTCGCCTTGATAGGAGAGAGATACTGTTGACACACCGATGAGGAGGGGTCTCCAAACTCATCTCATGGTACTCTTGCCTTCAATCACCATCTATCCAGCAAGTCAGGAGAGTTTGTCCTTGTTCATTAGGGTCACTTACTTGAGAAAACTCAATATACCGGTAACATGATTCTTTAATGTGTCGAGGATATCGACTCTAAGTGGTGCTATTTCTCTCTCCTAAAATTTGAAACAATGTTTCCCCTGATGATCTGTTATTACAAAGGACATCACAGAAAGCAGTCTTTTTCAATGGATGATCGTTCGTTCCCTCTTTATCCTGCATCACTTTTCCTTTCACGAATCACGTGTCTATACATATACACACCCAACACACACACCCTCCTGAATATGGGCATTTGAGATTGCCTTAATTTATTTGAGAGAGAAAAAGGGACAATATAGAAACATCTATCCTCACTTTGAAAAATATGAATGTGTGATAGATTCAGAAGAAACTTAGAGATATATCTCTGAAGTCAAAACACTCCCTAGCCTAAAACTTGTATATGCCACCAGTGAACTGGATAACATGCATACTTTAAGTTCCTTACGTGTTAACTTCACAAACATTAATATATTAACACACTTGCAAGCAAGTCCCACTTGCAACCAGTCATTCCATATTTTTAATGTTATCCAAGTAACTGTATGGTGGTTTCAGGTTTTGCTATAGATATTTTATAAAATGCTAGAAATTAGTACTCTCGCACAAAATAAAACCAGATGAAGCAAAACTAAATGGTATGAAGTCTAAGATTGCTATTGATAAGTAGGGTAAATCCTTCCCCATAAAATATATAATGGAAATAAAGGACAATGTGCTGGTCAACTAATGAATTATGCATCCTAGAGCAGGGTGCATTGGTAAGTAAGATTCACAGTGTGTAGGACTGACATTTCAGCCTATTACTTTAAAAGGAGCAATTGGCAAATGTTGGGTTCTCTGTGTTTTCACCCTAGTAAAAGTAAATAAATTTGAACAATTTTAAAAGGAAAAGAGAGGTGATCTTGCATTGAGCTGTTCTAATGAAGCACCACTGAGAAAAGTTAGGTCTTTCTGAGAATGTTTTTGCAAACTCCTCCAAAGAAGATGGGATGGTTTCTTCAGCCCCTTGGTGGGGTTCATGGCTTTTACGGGAACCCGCTGGCACTTCCTAACCCACAGTCCAGTCTCTTCCTTGAAGCTCTCATCTATTCACCACAAGAGATCACATGGAATTCCACTGGGCCTTTGAAGTTTTAATATGGTTAAGCATGCAGTAGACTACCCACTTGAAGAAAAAAAAAACAGTCTAGGGTTTGTTTAATCACAATCAAAAAGTTAGTAAATTATTTTCTATATAATGCAATGGAAAATAACTAAACCTAGACCAAACTTTAAGAATATATACATATCAGCCTTTTTTAATCAAATCGAGAAAAGAGATCCAATAGTGCATGAAAACCTTTTCCCCACTGACCAAGTATTTTCAGGAGCGTGTTGACTGCCTACCTGCATTAACATTACGTGGTGTTTACTTCGCAATGTTATCCCTTACTGGCAGTTTGCTGAACCCAGCTAGAGAAAGGAATTGGTTGAAGAGAGGGCGGAGCATTTTCGTTCAGTTTCTCAAGTTAGGAACCCTGGGATGACTGGTCAAGGTCTGCACACACAGAAGCACTTTGTCCGGGCCACCTTGTTTGTTGGCATATCAATACCAGCAGTTATTTCAATGGTATGTGTACTCTTGCTATAGCATCTGAAACCAGTATCATCTACAAAATGAATCTATTCATCCAGCCAGACCCAAGTGGTAAATATAAAAGAATCCTCTCACTTCTGATCTCTGAAGCATGCTGGAAAGTGAAATATGGAATTTTCCATGCCTTCAGTGCTCTCTTTTTAACCAAAACCAACCAGTGGGAAAGAGCTGCTTTTGCAAGAGAGAAGCAATGGGAGTTACTGGAAAAGGCACTGAGTTAGCGGTTCCAGAGGTCCAATTGTCCTTCTTCTTTATTCACATATATAAGTCATCGGTCTTTCTCTCAACCCTGAGTCTTTTCTAAGACTACAAGTAGTGTTTAGGACCTATCAGCTGTGATGTTCACCACTCCTCCCTCCCCCCCAACTGGATTAGCGTAGGGAGAAAGGACTGAAAAATCCACTTGCAAAAATTCCACGGATTACAACAGAGCATGTTTGATATAATGCTGAAAGATGAGTCAGAGCTTCCTTAGAAGTCACTCAAAAGGCAACATTGCAACAGCACCCCCATTAGAAGACACCGACAGTCATTAAGATGGCCTAGGACCTAGCAACACCTTGTTCTCTTTGACAAGTGGCCACAAAGGCAATGAACAACAGGCGTTGCTACCTATAAGGAATCAAAACCTCAAGCAGTTGTCTACATGGCAGGCATACAACAGGTATAACAGTGCACCACACAGCGGCTCAACCCACACACCAAGCTCACTGCCATAGAATCAATTCTGACTCCCAGCATTTTAAAAAATCAATTCATGCTAGCTAACTCAGCTATTACACTACACATACAGAAAAATCCAAAGTCGTTGAGTCAGTTCTGAGCCCTAGAGATGGTATATGGGGTTTCTGAGGTTGTAACTCTTTAGAGGAGCAGGTTGCCTCTTCTTTCTTTTGACGTGCACCTGGAAGGTTTGAACCACTTACCTTGTAGTAAGCAATTCAACCCTTACCCGATCGCTCCACCTGAATGCCTGACAAATTCATAGAAACCTGACAAATTTATGTATAACCATCTGAATTCAAAATTACTCAAATTGAGTACGTAGCTAGCTTGCGGGGGAGGGGGAGTTTGCGAGTTTGCTTATAAAAACCAAGAGAAATAAAAAATTTAACAGCATATACTGAAAGCACAGTAGTAAAAGGGAAAGAATACCCAAAGAGAAATAAGGTCCGTCGGGGTTTATTCTGTCAACGAGGTTCAAAGAATAGGGCCTAATCTCTAATAGGCTTCAATAACTTAAGAAGTTAAGTTAAATAAGTTACGAAGCTTAAGTAAGTTAATATTGAGAAGCAGGGCAACTCCTGGACACTCCATTGTGCTCGTGTGGAACTTGTACGTGGATGAAGAAGCAGTTGTGGGGATAGAACAAGGGAATGCTACATGGTTTAAAGTCAGGACAGATATGTGTCAGGGTTGTATCCTTTAACTGTACTTCTTATATCTGTCCGTTGAGCAAATGAACAGAGAAGCCGGGTTAAGTGAAGAAGAATGTGGCATCAGAATGATAAGAAGGCTTATTAACAACCCATGATATGCAGAGTCAATGAATAATAATAACTGGAGGCGGATTGAGGGATTGGAATGATGGGCTGGCAAAGGATATTCAATATCCTTTAGACGAGTATAAGAGCCTACCGATTTCTCTTGGAAGAAGGGCACTCAGAATGCACTATGGACTTCTTATGAGAAGAGAACAGCCACTAGAATGACGAATCCCAAGAGAAGGACGCCATGCTGGATAAAGCAGAGGGTGTGTGAAAAAGAAGGAGTCCCTCAATGAGAGGGATTGACACCGTGGCTGAAACATGGCAATTGCGAAGACACAACCCTGATGCACACATTTCCCGGTTTTAAATAATGCAGTATCCCATTGCTGTGTTCTCACAACTGCTTCTTGATCCATGTACAAGTTCCCCACGGGCACAATGAAGAGTTCTGGAATTCCCATCCTTCTCAAAATGCTATGCCCACGGCAACTTTTATTTAACGCGCGGGTAAAAATGACACTATGTTAAATAAAAAATTTAGAATGTAATTTTTTCAAAGACTGCCTTTAAATTCTTAGTTTAACACATATGAGAATTTATGACTCGAAGGCTCGCATTTACAATTATGCATTCCCCTGCTGCAGTAGAAAAGTAAGTGGAATGCTACTTGTGTTATTTGAAAGCTAAAATATAGTATTTGAGGCAAATAAAACATTGTCTCATAAATTTATAAACATAAATATGCCATATGGCATGCTGGGATTCTGCGATAGAAAAATATTCCTTTGAAGGCTGTAAATTCTAGACAATTATAGGAACTTCAGCCATAAATATTTTCCCCAAACTTTATATAAAATTAAATATTTGCAGCCATCAAATTGCACATAGATCAACAAGGACTGTTTATAACTAGAAAAGAATGGTTACTATTTATAAGAAATCATGCCAATTAAATTATAGCTATTGTTAATATTATAAACAGGAAATAATCAGTGTCTTACCTTGGGATTCTCCTTGCCCACTCTTGTCAAGTAGCTTCATTAATCGATTATAGAAAACTCTGTCATCAACTTTTGTAGGAATGCTAGAAGAATATGTTTGTAAATTGTCAGCAGTTAATCTATAGGTATGCAAATATAATAATAAAAATATAATCATCATGGCTCTTTAGTTAACTATGGATAGAGACCCAAAATGCACTCATATTGCTGCCATTCTCTGAAAAAACACTTGTAAATCAATGATAATTGGAAGAATGATTTTTAATGCATATTGTAGAGCATGCATATTATGCTATTTGTCCAGTAAAAATAATATCATATTTGATGGGTAGTGATATCAATATCAGAAAGATCATTTCAGAACAAGTCATTATGGTTTGTCAAATCATACGATCTATACATCATACATTTTACTATGTGCATACATGAGCCAACAAATCTAGAGTCCTCCCTCAGTGCCCCTCCTCCTTCCTGCCTGCTGAAACTCTTCCTGCTCCCAGGGTCACCCCATGCAGACTGCCCCACCCTGAGAGCTGTTGACACCTGCCACGTTTCCATCAACCTGAATCCCAGCTACTCTGCATCCACCGGCTCGAGATCTTCCAGCTTTATTTTTCTGCCTCCCTGGCCTGCAGCTACATGATTCTGAAGGTGGACTTATAGACAAGCATCAGACTTGTAGACATGAGTTATTTCTTGATATATAATTATTTCTTGATATAAAGTTCTTCCTTATACATATCTATGGGTCACTAGATTTTTATCTCTAGACAGCCTGGCTTAACATACCGTGTTTCCCTGAAAGTAAGACATCCCCTGAAAATAAGACCTACTTACAGTTTTGCTTCTCGCTGAAATATAAGGTATCCTCCTGAAAATAAGATATCCCCGAACATAAGGCCTCCCCAATAATAAGCCCCCCCCCCCCGCCAAAGCTACCATGACTCTGGACCGTAGCAGCCGGAGCAGATAGGAAATGCGAGTAAATGTACCATAGATCATGAGTAAATGTACCATAGATTGTTGTACATGGATGTAATGGTAGTAACAAGAAATTCTTGATACTGTAGGATTCACAGTTTGTCTGGTTATACTGGTTTGTGATGACAGCTACTACTGTACCGTACCAGATAATAAATTTCTTTTTTTGTTGTTCAACAATAAATGTGTACCATATTCTTCTTCATGGAAAAATAAGACATCCCCTGAAAATAAGACCTAGCGTATCTTTGGGAGCAAAAATTAATATAAGACACTGTCTTATTTTCAGGGAAACAGGGTATATCATTTATCACTCCCTGGGTAGGCCTAATCTAAATGTGGCTCTGGAGTGGGGACAGAGACACATTTCAAAAGCATTAAGGAGGGGACTCTAAACGTATATCTGAAAGACCAGCATGTACTTTAGATGAACATTCTGAGGCTCTCATTCTCCAAATTAGAGCTCCAGAAAACCTTAGATCCCAATTCTAACCATACCCTATTTCTCTGAAAGTAAGACATCCCCCGAAAATAAGACCTACCTGCAGTTTTGCCTCTCGCTGAAATATAAGGCATTCCCCGAAAATAAGACCTCCCCGAAAATATTTGGATTGTTATGATGATGTTCCAGAAGATGATGACATGACTGTGATTGAATAAATGAGTAAATGTACCATAGATTGTTGTACATGGAAGTAATGGTAGTAACAAGATCTTGATACTGTGGGATTCACAGTTTGTCTGGTTATGCTGGTTTGTGATGACAACTACTACTGTACCGTATACAGGTAATACATTTCCTTTTTTGTTGTTCAACAATAAATGTGTACCATATTCTTCTTCATGGAAAAATAGGACATCCCCTGAAAATAAGACCTAGTGCATCTTTGGGAGCAAAAATTAACATAAGACACTGTCTTATTTTTGGGGAAACAGGATACTTAAGATTCTTCCTGTTTCAGTGTGAGATCAAGCTCCTTGGTTTGACATGATAAAATAGAAAGGCTTAGGATGTTAAAGACAGACATTATTTGAGGTCTCTGAAGTTATTAATTTCTACTGATCACACCCTGCACCAGCCTTTTTCAAGTACCACTTGATCGGTACGTGTTCTTGTCCTGTGGCACCACCACACCCTTCCTACACCACACCCTTCCTCCCTGCACATACTCCTGCCACAGCACTCAGGGAAAGGGAGAGAGGCCATTCCTGGAAGATTTTTTCAGATTATACATGAGGGATGTCTGAGCTTTAGTTCCATCACTACCTGAATCTTTATAACTTAGTAAGAGCAGCTGCAAAATTTACAAACCTTATACGTGGCTCATCAAAGGATCTTATTTTGGAAATTACAATGAGCAAGAGCAGATATGTAGATGAGTAATTCTCCACAGAGGTTAAATATATATATATATATATATATATATATATATATATATATATATATATATATATATATATATAATGTGATAAGCTTTGCAAAGATCAATGGGAGTGAAAAAAAAAGGAAATATTGAGCACACATTTAGAACACCAAATCAAAGAGACCAAAAAAGAGGTAAACGTGATTCTTGTAGAAGCGCAGGACAAATTTTTCATAGAATTAAAGTTACATTATGCTACACGAGGCATGTCATCCAATCGGTTCCCAATCATTGCAACCCTATGCACACCAGAAAGAAATACTGTCTGGTTCTACACCATCTTCACAACCACTGCTAGGGTTGAGCCCATTGTTGCATCCACTGTGTCAACCTGTCTCATTAGGGTCTCCTTGTTGGCTGACATTCCTCTTTCTCAAACATAATATCCTTCTCCAAGGTCGGACTCCTCCTGGGAACATATGAAAAATACATGAGATGAAGTCTTGCTTCGGAGAGGTCTTCCAACTATACTTCTTCCAAGACAGGCTTGTTTGTTCTTCTGGCAACTCATGGTATTTTCAAGATCTATCCTGCACAAGCACCGTAAAATCAAATGCATCCTTTGTCTGTGGTCTTCCTTACGGAATGTCTAAATTGCACTTGCATATGATGTCGTTGAAAATACCATCGCTTGAGTCAGAAGCATCTTAGACATCAAGTGACATCTTCATTCTCTAACCTGTAGAACGAGGTTTTTTGCAGATTTTCTCAACGCAATATGTCCTTTGGGTTTTTTAAAATCATTTTATTAGGGGCTCATACAACTCTTATCACAACCCATACGTACATCAATCGTGTCAAGTACATTTGTACATATGTTGCCATCATCATTCTCAAAACACCTGCTTTCTATTTTATATTGTTTTTTCTGTTTTCCATTTCATTTATTTTTGCTCTAATATTTATGATTTATTTTCTTCCCTTGTTGGAGGGTTTATGCTGCTGTTCTTGTTCTAGTTGTTGGAGGTGTTGTATTAAGATGTTTATTCTTTTCCCCTCTTTTTGTCATGTGTACATTGATTGCTATAAATTGACCCATGGTAACTGTTTTTGCTGAGTCCCAGAGGTTTTGATATTTTGTGTTGTTTTTCTCATTTGTTTCAAGGAATGTCCTAATTTCATTATTTGATCTTAAACCCAGTGTTTTTTAAGTAGTGTGCTAATTGATCTCCATGTGTTTTTTCTTTATATTCCTGTTCTTTCTATTGTTGAAATCCAATTTTATAACATTGTGACCTGAGAAAATGGTTGTAGAAACTCAAAAAAGTGTTTGAATTTGCTGTCATACTTTGTGATCTAGCATGTGGTCTATTTTAGAGTACGCATCAGAGAACATAGAAGAACATGTAATTCTTGTGGTAGAAGAATATGTAATTTGTTGCTGGTTGGAGTACTCTGTAAATATCTAAGAGGTCAAGCTGTTTGTATTGTTCAGCTATTTCATTTCTTTACTGGGTTTTTTTTCCTGTTTATTGTTCAGCTGGTGATTTCTCTTTTCAGCTCTGAGGATTAGGTCTATGTATTTCAATGTTTTCATTGAATTTGTATGTTTATTATGACTATATTTTCCTTGTCTATTGATCCTTTGGTCGTTATGTAGTATGAATTTCTGCTTCTTGTTATGTTGTTTACTTGAAAGTCTATTTATTGGAGATTAATATTGCCATTCCTGCCCTTTCTTGGTTCCATTAGATTGGCCGATTTTCCCCATCCTTTCATTCTTAGTCTGTTTTTCTCTGTGAGTTTAAGGTTTGTCTTTTTTAGGCAACATATTGATGAATCTTGTACTAAACATTATTCTTTTACATTATATTTCAGGTCATTTTAAGCCTCTTTTTCAGAGTATTCTATTTGGGCTTTGGTGGTTTTTCAGTTGTTAGCTTTTGTTTTACTTGTGTGTTATTTTTCCTTGGGGGGTGGGGGTGGTGTGACTGTGGTTGACTCTTGGCTCTGTGGCGTAGTGGTACAACTGTAAGTTGTGTGTGGACAGCTGAACTGTATAAGAGAGGTGCGGTTTTGGGGGTTTGGGGAGAGAGGTCTAATATAAGCCAGAAATCATACTATGTGATGAGGAACAAGAGGGTTTGTGGGGAGAGACCTTGAGTTTTAAAAGGGGCTTCAGATCAGCCTATAATCCATTTAAAATGGAATGTAAAGACCAAGGAGCAAAGAACCTGGCCTTGGTTTGGGGTGAGGCTGTTTCCTTCAGTGCTAGGTGCCTAAAACACTGGTGGGTCTCAAGCCCCAAAGTGAAATCTGGCTGGTGTGAGTGTGGTCTGCCTGTATGTGCCTGGAAGGTACATACCATTGGCTGGACTTATGGGTTAAAAACAACAATATTAAAAGTCAAAAAGGAGGATCAGCTTTCATTAAAATAAAAGTAGACTGCGGAAGCTAAGGAGCAAAAAAAAAACAAAAAAAAAACGATTGGGCGGAGTTGTCACTTCCTTGGTTTTATTGGGATCGTGGTCTGTCTGCCAGGTGTGGAAGAAAGGTAAGCATGAAGGTAGGGGCTCCAAAGGGAAAGGAGGTGAAGGCACAGGGGAGGGGGGGTGAGAAATTCCACTCCAGGTTGTTCATGTGATCTGTCCTCCACGTAGGGGATCACAGGGGTCAGCGAAGGGAGGGCTCTGGGTGGGTGAACCCGGAGAGGACTTGTGGTCAGAAGGAGAGTGCAGCGCTCCAAAGTGGTCCTTGTCTCCACCAATGATGGGGAGAATTGGAGAGGTTAGTCTGCGTTGCTGAACTCTTACTTTCCCCAGAAAGGAACACAGGAAGCAAACAAACAAAAGTTGATGCACTTAGTTTTCAGTTCAAACAGCTGGGTTTGAGAAGCAGGAACCCTTAACAGGCTGAGTGCTTTCCCCTGGCCACAGAGAGCATCCTCCTGTGGTTATTACTTGGTGGCCATTACCCTGTAGTCTCTCTATCAATTTTTTGGGTCCTGCATCATCTAATATTTGCCCATAAAATCTATCACATACAGCTTAGGGTTTGAAGGGTTTTTTGAGTTTGTTCAGTTTGAAAGGGGGGATCAATGTCTTCCCTTTTGATTTTTTTCTAATTCCAGGGTTTCAAATTTTTTTTATTAATTTTTAAAAATCATTTTATTAGGGCCTTGTACAACTGTTATCACAATCCATACATACATCACTTGCAGCAAGCACATTTGTAAATATGTTATCATCATTCTCAAAACACCTGCTTTCTACTTGAGCCCTTGGGATCAGCTCATTTTTCCTCTCCCTCCCCGCTCCCCCTTCCTTCATGAAACCTTGATAATTTATAAATAATTATTTTGTCACCATCCAACGTCTCCCCTCACTCACTTCTCCGATGTCCTTCCCGCAGGGAGGAGGTTATCACAAATTTTATTGTATTTTTCCTGCTGGAGCTGCCCTTTGAAATCTTCTTTTCCATGATCTTGTTTCTTCATTTTCTTCTATTCTCCAAAGCTACTCTACATTCAAAAACAAGCTTCAGAGTCTACAGATACCCGTTTTGGTATTTACTTTCTTTCCTGTCTTTGGATGACCTTTAATTTTCTTTACGTATGATGTTTTGAATACCAGCCCACAAATTATCTGGTCTCCAGTTGTTAGTGTTCATTGTGTCGTGTCTATTCTGAAGATGCTCTGTAAATTCTGGTGGAATGTACTTAAGGCCATATTTTGACTCTCTTGGGCTGTTCTGGTTTTCTTCAGGTTAGACATGAACTTGCATAAAAGCATCTTATTTCCGCAGTTGCGTGTTGGCCTTGCTCTGCCTGATGATCATATTGAGTTGTCTTTTTCCACAAATGTAGTCAATTGTATTCCATCTGATGAGGTCCACATACTCACTGTTGATGTTATTTTAAAAGGTATTTACAAAGAATAAGCCAATGGTCTTGGAAAATTCTCGAGTATAATTCACGGTGTCATTTCTAATACCAAGGGAATGGCATCATAATCAACTTCTAAAGCAGTGGTTCTCAACCTTCCTGATGCCAGTATCCTTTCAGACAGTTCCTCGTGTTGTGGTGACCTCCCCAACCATTAAATTATTTTCGTTGCTACTTCATACCTATACTTTTGCTACTGTTATGAATCGGGAGACCCCTGTAAAAGGGTGGTTCGAGCCCCAAAGGGGCATTGACCCACAGTTTGAGAACCACTGCTCTAAATGAACATTTCCATATCTATCCTGAAATACAACACTGTCAGTGATAGACTATCCAGAAGCCAACAAAGACGAGTTAGTATGGCTATTAGTTAAATTGTAGACCTACCCATATTGCCAAGGATTTAAAAAAATGAATAATTGGAGGATGAAGAAATTTAGTGTTTCTACTTTGCAAGCACACAAAATTAAAAGGGTTTGCACATTATCCAAAATGTTTTGCCATACTACTACGGAAGGCAAGAACATTATTTCATGGGTTATGGGCATGGAAAGATTCCCAATATATAATGTGAATGAAGAAACAATGTGGGGCTCCATCCATGACAGAACTTAAGCACACTGAGCTTATTTGCACCAACTTTTATGGTGTGAAATTGACTACATGTGTAATAATAATGCATAGATAAATACTGGCGATTGAAATCAGCCAAACATGATTCTAAATCCCAGCTACGCCACAGTATTTTCGCTGCATTGCACAATGTCTTAGTGTCTCTGAAATGAAATCTCCTTGCCCAACAAAAGCGTAGTTGGAGAGTTTATGAGATAAAAATGTGGAAAACATTTTTAAATCATTTTATTAGGAGCTCATACAGGTCTTATTACAATCCGTACACACATCCATTGTATCAAGCACATTTGTACACTTGTGGCCATCATCATTTTCAAAGCATTTTCTTTCTACTTGAACCCTTGGTATCAGCTCATTTTCCACCCTCTCTCCCTATAGATAGGCTTTGGATCTCCACTCTGCACTCCCCTTCATTCACATTGATATGATTTTTTCTTATGGGTCTTTGATGCCTAATACCCGATCCCATCAACACTTCATGATCACACAGGCTGGTGTGCTTCATCCATGTGGACTTGTTGCTTCTCAGCTAGATGGCTACTTGATTGTCTTCAAGCCTTTAAGAACCCAGATGCTATATATTTTAATAACCAGGCACCATCAGCTTTCTTCCCCACATTTGCTATGCTCCCATTTTGTCTTCAGTGATCATATCAGGAAGGTGAGCATCGTGGAATGCCAGGTTATTAGAACAAAGTGTTCTTGCCTCGAGGAAGTACTTGAGTAGAGGCCAAATGTCTGTCTGCTACCTTGATACTTCACAGATAAATATATGTACATAGATCTATTTTCCTATAGCTGTATATAAATATATTTACATATGTACATGCCTGTATTTAGAGCTCTGTAAATGCCCTTTGCCTCCTAGTTCTTTCCTCTATTTCATTTTACTTTCCTATTGTCCCACTATCATGTTCAGCCTTCATTCAGGGTTTCAGTAATTTCTCTCAGTTACATTGCCCTTGATCAAGCCCTACCAGGCATCCTATGCCTTCCTCGCCATCGATTTTAGATCACTTGTTGTTCCCTTGTCCCTGGGTTTGACACAGAGCAGACACTCAGTAAGCAGCCACCACTCTGCCACCATTGTTTGTTACTTAATTATTGCCTTATCAACTCAATGGCACCTGCTGACAACAATAATTGTATGAAGTGTATACATTTTTTAATTGTTTGTTTTCCATTACCTTTTATTAATACATTTGTTTTCCTTTTGAAGTACTGAGTTATAAAGAACTATTTGGGCATTTTTATGAGAGAATCCGAATCAGGGGTGTGGAAGGAGTCCTGGTGACACTCTTTGATAAGCGTTGTACCGCTAACTGAAAAGCGGCAGTGAACCGATTTAGTTGGATTTCTTTTATTCATAAAGACACTGTAGAAGGTGGCTGAAATATGTAGCACTTTGATCATATACAGCAAAAGCATATTTGCCCTTTACTTACATCATATGAAAATGCATGGTCCCAGGATGATGAAATAAAATGAACCTATGATATTTAGGAGACTAGAGAAAGCTAGTTCTTAACTTATAAAGAGGGGAAATTTTTCATATGATATTGCTAGAGAAAAATGAAATATATTGCATATTGTGAGAGAAAATCAAGCCTTCAGCTTTCAACTTGACTAAATCACAAAGAATATACAGCCCTTTTCTCAAAATATATAGTAATAAGATATTTCAGTTAATATAGAACTTGCTAGGGAGAAAGAGGAAATAAAACTGAAAAAGAAAATGAGGACGAAAAAGTAGGCAGATGATTAAAACCAAAAGCACCATCTCAAATAATTTCCATTAAGAGACAGCTTGAGAAGCAGCCATTGTTTTGGATGGGAAGGTAACACGTATACATTTGTTACTTTTCTCATTTAGCTAACCCTGTATTTCATTGTATACTTCTATAGAAAATGGTTTGCCTGGTCTACTTTGTGAGACCCAATCTAACCACAGGAATTGGGCCACAATTACCAACTGGAGAAACAGTAAAAGTGATCAGAAATATTATATTTTCGACAACTTTGCTGTCCTTAGTTAGAGTTCATCATTCATTCTTTCAACATGCTTTTTAAAATCACCTCTCTTAAAGGAGGAGCTGCTTTTATTACAAAATACAAGGCACAAAATGTAACTCTATATTGGAATCTGTAAGAAATCAAAGGACTTCATGCCATTCATACTCCTTCCCAGAATTCACTGATACCAATATTCTGTTGGACCCAAGGTCCTGTGATACAGAAACAACTGGGTAGCACACAGCAGCAACAATGTGGCTCTACCTCACCTGTGTTTGGGAAAACAAAATGTTGAGATTTACCAAGTTTGAATTCATCGTGTATTTTACATTCCTAATGAAAATTGTTTCTGAGACTGAATCCAGGTCTTATTTGCACACCTGTCTTTTCTGATATCTGTAGATTTTGCATCATTTAAACATAGGTTAGATTGAGAACAGTTTTGGAAAATACTCTTTGAACTTTACTTGAATCCTTTTATTTGGAAGAATTTATCCTTGTCTCTTGTTTAGAAATGCCACCTCAATGGCGGGCTTATTGGTAGAACACGATTTTATGGAATACACATCTCTCAGTAATATTTACCTGCCGTCATTTTTGCAATTAATTTTGTAAACTATTGAATGCTCATTAAACTGTAAGGCATGTATCTTGGTATGCACTTTATAAGACAAGATCATGAGTTGTTATTTCAAAACCACTAGATTGATGAATAAACAAGAGGAAATTATTATCCTGTTATTAAAACTTCACGGCTGAAAACATAGGTGCTTCCCCTCTGCATTCAATGAAAGGAACTCAGGAGAAAGGTCCGTGTGATGGATGGACTTCCATTTTCTGGAAGAATGCTCGTTTTAAATCGAAAGGGCAGTAAAGCAATGGTACTTCTTATCCACGTAACTTCGGCCCTGTGATGCTGCTCACAGGCACATCAGACGAATACAGAGTCCTTCTCCATTCATTTGACCAGCTTTCTGTCCTTGATCAAAAATTACCTTTACTGTCCATCATGTTGTCCGTGGTTAAAACTTACCATTTAAATTGTAAGCTGCAGAATCTAAATGGGACTGCATGTGTGATCTTTGTCACCTCATTTTCATGAATGGAAAGGAATATTCTGACACAAAAATTACATACTTAATTCTCGCTCACCCTCTCTGCTGACCTCCATCCTACACTGCCTTGGGTTTATTTCCTCATCCATCAGTGGGTCAAAGTAATTTCTGCTGTGTTCATTTCCTGTGGAAAGTACATGAAGGAAGGGTCAGTGATTATTAGAAGCACATGAACCAAAATGTTAATTTTGAAATCTACACCAGCACAGAAGGGCCATTTTAGCTACTTTAGAAGCTTAATTTTTTTATTTTTTACAAGTCTTCCAAGCCTCTCTCTTTTTGTAATTATCATCCAGGAAAGGTCAGAAAAGGTAATTCAAGAAACAAGTGTATGCTATTTTTTTTCTGTTGCTAGAAATTAATGAGAAAATGATCAAATGTAGACTTTGGAGAAATAGTAAAAATAAAATGTATTTAAAATCACGTAAGGAGAGCACATTGTTGGATTTAAAAAAAAATGTTTAGAATCCACTGGTGACTGTCTGTCCTTCTTGGTATGTCATTCAATGTATCCTGTTGTTGTGATCAGAATTCTATAGTCACCTTAGTGGTGTGTCTCAATTATAAGAAACCTGTAGCAATTACTTCTCGGTTGGATATTGAATGACAAGAGATGAAGGCAGAGCGGCTTGCTTGCTGGACTTTTTTGTTACGTCAGCTTAAGTAATATGATGGGAAGCTGAAAATGCTTGATCTAGAAATTTTATTTGACATGTATCAACAATCCGCCACACAACGCACACATTTTCTTTTCATTGATCATTTATGATATCCTTACCTGGATGACTAAACTGTAACATGGGGTATGGTTTCACAACGGAGAAGTAGGTCTGTTATCAATTTTCCAAATCGACTTTCATATTTCCTGCAGACTGAAATGTATACGTCTGTACTAGTCATTTGCATCCAGAAAAATGTAACCAATTCTGATGATAATCCAAGTTGGCCGAAAACGGCAAACGACCTAGAGCATTTTGGACTGTGGCTTTGAAAGCATGGCTCACAGGGAAGGGTTAATGTATACCAGGTAGACTGTGATACTCCACACTATATTTGTTTTAGAATCAAAAATAATCAAAACAGCAACTCCTTTTCCAAGACTAAGTGAAATTTTGATACAAACTCAGGTTTAATTTATATTTCTGGACTGTCACATTTTGGGGGTTTTTTTCTTTGCTGTCTCTGTTCTATCAATGTAGTAAGTACAAAGCTGAAAATCTGCTTTACCTTCAGGTCTCAATAAAGAAAAAATAAATGAGTTTCATTTCTGTTACTTTGTCTGCCAACAACTACTAGGCTGGTCTGAATCTTGGCAGAATGTAATCCAAGTCTTATGTACTGCAATAACACGGGCTTTCCACCTCATTCACTGTAATTGTTTTGTTTGGGTTATTTTTTCTTCTGTCACAAAGCACTGTGATTCTCTAAGTATACTCTTATTTATGCTGGTAAAATCACTCACCTATGTTAACGCAAAAGTGGGATTCTATTCCTTCATTAAAACACATCACCGCATCAGTCAGCTCCTGTGTAGAAATCCCAGAAACTCCCCCAAAGCGATACAAAGTGCACATGCTTGAAATCACACACACACACACACACACACACACACATTTTGCCTTCACATTAATTCTGACTCATAGCGACCCTAAGTAGGGTTTCCAAGATGCACATCTCTGCAGACATAGCCACCTTCACCCAGTACCTCACCTACAGTGCCAGTAGGGTCCCACACGTATTAGTAAATAATTTAAAATCAACCAAAACCCTTAAAAGTGAAATAAAGTTAACAGAAGTCTAGAAATTGTTGTTCTGCCTTTAGGTGCTCAAACCATCTTCCTCTCTCTTATCAGTGAAGAACTAGTGGCCTGGGACATTTGGGCATGAGAGAAACCTGTAGACAGCAAGCCCTGCCAGACTTGTAAGTGTCCCCTCAGCTAGGAGATTCTGTATAAGTTGTCACTGAGCCAATTCTGATGCATGTGGACGCCAGGTATGTTGAAGCAAAACTGTGCTGCATGAGTTTTCAGTGACTACGTTTTTGGAAGAAGATCCTCAGACCTTTCTTCCAAGGCACCTATGGGTGGACTCAACACATTGCCTTTCAGTAGGCAGTTGAGTCCCTTCACTCTTTAAATCATGCAGGCTCTGTAACAACTCAGCGGTTAAAAGGAAACAAAACAAAAGACCCTGTCATCCAGTTTTGACTCATCGTGATCCTAAAAATATAGAACTGTTCCACTGGGTTCCGAGTGTAGATTTCGATGGAAGCAGAGAGACGGGTCTATTGGGTATGAATTGCCAACATGTTGGGTAGCAGCCCAATGTTTGCTTGTTTTCTCCAACAGTTTCATCGGCACATAATTTATATACCATCAAATTCAATAGTTCAATCACTCAATCATATCAAGGGGCATTGTGCTATCACCACCACATCAATCTGAGAGCATCTCCCAACCCCCATGGTTAAGTCTACTTTAAGATGGATTTTGCGATCACAATCGGTTCTAGTGCTCCTCCCCACTACCATCTTCTTTATTTACTTCCAAAATCCCCTTTCCCTCTTTACTACCCACCCAGCATTCCCTATAAGCCTTGTATCAGTTACTCTCATCATGATTCCATTCCTCCTGTGCTTCACAGCTGGGAGACGCAACAGAAAACAAAACAAAACAAAATCACACTATGATGATAAGGCTAAAGTAAGAGATGCAATTTCTGTTATAGAATGATTAAGGGATACTTGTCCCCTGTACAAATTCCGGTCATGTCTCTAGGGCGATCAACTGCCCAAGTACTGAATTCAGTCCAGCATAATTAAGATTACAATGGTCTCTGCCTGGTAGTAAGGATATTTGAGGGTCTTGCCTTTGGCTAGAGCAGATCTGCCAGTGGTTCAGTCTGACTAGATACTCTGCAGATGAGGTATGAGCTCCAATAGTCCTCCATAGTCTTTTAAAATTTGCGTGTTCATAATTTTAGCTCTGGTATTTTCACAATATTCAAATTTTGTAATTATCATCTTTGGATAACACAGGCTGGTGTACTTGGCCCATGTGGACTTAATTGACTCCTGGCGTAGATGGCTGCTTGTTTCAATACAAGCCTTTAAGACCCAGACACTATTCTGATTAAAAGCTGGGCACCATCTACTTGCTTCACCACACTTTGCTGTAGGACCCTTGTCTTCAGTGATCATTCCGTGAAAGTGAGTATGGAGCAGGGCCATGATGCAAGAATGAATTGTTCTTAGTTAGAGCTAGAATTCAGTGTGAGTCCAAAACCCAGTTCTCGATCCGTTTTGTTTTTTTAATTTGCTGTACCTTTGGAGTTGATGCATATGTCATATCATTCCATAGATCAATCCTGTCAAGCATGATTGTACACTTGCTTCCATAATCAGTCTCCAAACATGCTTTTCCTTCATGGACTCCTTAACATCATCTCCCTCTTTTTTCCCCACCCCTCAATACCCCCCAGTCCCTCAATCCCTTGTTATATTTTCTCTCCCTACAGGCTCAACTTCCTTCAGTTTCATTGACTGGAAAACAGAAAACCCAATATCACAGCTTCAAGTAGATGAAACCCAATGGTGACACACCTGTGATGCACCCTTAAATAAACACACATAGGTATCATATAACAGAATGGCTCTCACAGGATTGCCAGAATAATACAGATCTCAATACACCACACAGGGAGTTGATGTAGCCAAACCTTGTTTGAGTGCCATCCTTAACACTGCTCCTGGTACTGCAGTCTTTTGCTTCCTCAGACACCAAGTGTTTTCCAGCTTAAATCTACAGGCAACAAGTGTGCCTGAGGTAGAGTCCAGTTCACCCAGTGGGGTTCCCCCATGGGGTCTCATTGATGCAGCCTCTGCAGCCTGCCATGCACCCCAAAGATCCAGGATTAAGTATTGCAGTATTCTATGCCACCCAGCCTGCTTTCCCAGGGTACCTCCAGACACTCCATAACAATTCTGCCTCTCCACTGCAGGCCACTGAAAACTGTCCCCACCTAATGCTCCCAAGAGCGTCCTCAGTCTCTCTCCCCCATCTGGAGACCAGCCCTCCCTCCGCTCTGCTCAACAGATGTTTCCTTAAACTTGTCCATCCCCTCACCCTTGTCTCACACTGCCCTTCAGTAAGCCTCATCCCTCTGACGAGTCACCTCCCTTTCTGGGGAAATTCCTAATTTTTAAGAAACTTCTTTTTTCTTTTATTTTTCCCCGCTCTCTTTGTTTCCTCACCTACATGCTTTTCTTTTTAATTAAACAAGTTCTAGAAGATAAACACTCTAGAATCAAAGTGGGAAAAAAAAACCCACAAAACGTGATGCTGGTACCTTTGTAACAAGCCATCAAGCTAAGAAGGCAGTTAAACACAGCAAGTAGTGCTGAAGATTGTTGGAAAGCATCGAATGGAATTGTGTCTGTACGTACGTTGTTTTTGTTGTCGGGTGCTGTCAAGTCAGTTCTGACTCATAGTGACCCTGCGTACAACAGAACAAAATATTGCCTAGTCCTGCAATGTCCTCACAATTATTAGGCCGGAGTCCATTACTGCAGCCACTCTGTCAGTCCAGGTAGACGAGAGAAACAAATCCACAGAAACCCATCTGTGTATGAGAGAGATTTGTGTGACCCTTTGCTGGGCATGCCTACACAGTAGAGGATGCTGGCCCCCTCTAGGGTTTACCTTAAGGACTCCAATAAATTTCTTCTCTTTTGCTTAAAGAGAGAGAAAGAGAGAGAGAGAGAGAGAGAGAGAGAGAGAGAGAGAGAGAGAGAGAGAGAGAGAGAGCAAGAGCTTTATATAAAGATTAATTTTACATTAATAAAGCACACCCCCCAAAAGAAGAAAGCATCCTATCCCAGTCCAGTCCAAGCCCATAAATCTGATATTAGCCTTTATGTCCGACACCAATGTATAAAGTCCTATTCAGACTCACAAGCATATTCAATGTTACCAAATGCAGGATGATCGCAAGCCAGTGGGTGCAAAATCTTTGGAGCCAGTGGCATTGTAAGCATCTCAGTGCTGGCAGGGGTCTCCATGTGGCTTCTCCAGTTTCCAAGGCCACATCAGGGTAGGGCCATGTGGCCACACCTCAGGGAAATCTCGCAGGAAGTGAACAGAGAAAGTGTCTCCCACCTCCTAGGAGGAAAATCAGGATTTCCCAGAATTCTCAGGAGAAGACCATTCCCACACAGAGGCCTCTTTGTCTTTGATCTGATTGACAGACTAGACTACACCCCTTCACTCTTAATCCTCTCAAGCTCCAAATTGACACCAGATGATGTAACTACCACACACTGTTTGAATCCATCTCCTTGTTGGTCTTCTTTTTGCTGATCTTCTACTTTACCTAGTATGATGTCCTTTTCCAGAACTGATTTCACCTGCAAACAACTACAAAGTACACAAAGTCTTGCTATAATTACTTTCAAGGATCATTCTCATTGTACTTCTTTTAAAACACATTTGTTTGTTCCTTTGGAAGTTCACGGTACTTTCCATCTTCTTCAACAACACTGTAATTTAAATGCATCAATTTTCCTATGATCTTCCTTATTCATTGTCAAGGCCACAGCCATGGAGGATTTATAAATCTATATAAAGCAGAGCATCTCATCCTTCTCCCAAGGAGTGGCTGGTGGGTTCGAATAACCATCTTTTGGGGTGGCAGTACAATTCTTCCCTGACCATGCCACCAGGGTTTCTTGAGTATATAAGCTCATTGACACAATAGTGGGCTATGTGTTTTTGTGTAAAATAAACATGTTAAATGCAAGGAAGGAAATTTTGATAGAGGAGATGCCTTTCATGGGTTCATTTTCTAAAGTAGAACACCAAAACGTTTTCTTAGTCTGAAAATTCTGCTGAAGCGTGTCCCCTCTGGATGACCCTCCTGCTATTTGAAATGCTAGTGGTGTTGCCTCCAGCATCACAGCAGTTCCCACAGATGGACAGACTGGTGGTGGAGTGGCCTGTGCCTAATTCCATTGCAGACAACCCACAGCTTTTCTCACTGCATCTATGTATTATGACGGAAGACTTCTTTTGTGTCCATATCCGTTTTTTAAAAGGCCGCCATTCAATATTATACCTCTAGGCTATTAAAAAAGCTAAGACAATATTGTAAACTAATATAATTTATTAATTTTCCAATTGCTTACAATAATGTAAATCAGCACATGAATCAGTTAAGAATCCACTATTAAATATTAAAAATGATTCTTTCAATTGGCATCTGTGCTCCAAGAAGCTAATAATCTAAACATAGTAGCACAGTTTAGCCTTGTCAAACACATGAAACTCAGGGTAACCACAAATACAGCGGGCTTCACCTCAACACCAGCTCCCTTTGCTCTGATTTGATTCCATAGTGTCAGGATTTCATAAAATGGCGTGGTTTTAGAGTAGACAATATAATGCCAGAAGGTAGTTTGCTAATAGGATAAATTCCTAAAAGGGCCCTTATCCTTCAGAATATGCTTTTGGAAATATCTAAAATCCTCTCACAGGAAAACGAACAGACCCACTGAGAAATTCAAAGTAGGACATCTAGTCATATGAACACAGTAGGTTTTAGGGTGGCTGATATTTAACTGTTTGTGATAGTCAAGATGAATAATCTGACAAATAATATTATTCATCTAAATATCACAGTTATATATATATATATAAAAGTATGCATATTATAAATTCATCACAAAGTACAATTCTACACTAAAGTAAACGGGTGTGAGACATAAGCTATTAAATCAATAAACTGGTCTTGTCGATACTCTAAATTGGTTTCAAGCTTCCTAGCACTGGCAGTTAAATGCTTAAAGTCAGGATCAGTTAATGAGTCTCTTGTGCAATTGGGTACTGAACTGGGGGAGAAAGACACAGGCACTTGTCTTGTGCTCTCCATGCGCATGAAGTTTCCTATCATGTAACTCAGAGCAGCACAGAACATTATTGGGGCTCTTACTTAACTGACACCGTCCATGAACTTGGGTCAAGAAACCTCCAGTGAGCCCCCAAGCAGCTCCCGGGAGGCCTGTAAGGGTGCGGGCGAAATTGCCCACCAGAGGCAGGTTAGTGGGAATCACGCAGTGTCTTGACTCAACGAGGTAATCACTTCTTTTCAAACCAGCTACATTATGAGCTTGAGGGAGTAAAAGAACCTTAATGTATCTTTCTCTCCTCGGGGAGGTTAGATGACTACATTCTTGCCCTGTTCTCTGAACCCAACTGCTTCAACTTAGCACTATATGAGCAATCACCAGGTTTTAGATCATCCGATCTAATTTAATTGACACAAGGCTGGCCATAAAACTGAACAGGTAAAAATGAAATTCTCTGATTGCAGCCACGTGCCCAACGTTTATAAACATTAACTTTTTTTTTCCTGAAGATTACTTCTTTTACAGGAATAAGTGTTCTACCAAATGAGGTCCACTCAAATACCATTTTTAAAAGTTGATTTATAACTTATTTTTAATGGAAAGAAATTAAAAACACAAAAAGGGGGCCCTGGTGGCTTCATGGTGAGGTGGCAGCTGGTAATGGAGTTGGCAATCACAAGTGACTCTCCGGGAGAACTGACAGATCTGACCTTTTCCTCCTGAAATCTCACAATGTAGGAAGCTCTATGGATGTTTAGCTCCATGCTATAGGGTTGCTGTAAGTATAGATGGACTATAGGGTTGCTGTAAGTATGAAGGTAAGTGTGAATGGACTATAGGGTTGCTGTAAGTATGTACGTAAGTATGAATAGACTCAGCAACATAGAGCAACAGAGATGTAGTAATGCTTCTTAATATGAAGAAAACATGAATACCTTGAGTCAAAGCCTTTACTCTACTAAATAAATGTCATGGCAAAACACAAACAAATCAATTAAAATACAAGCTGTGCCTTTGCCAACTCCTATCGATATTCTTATTCAATATTCTCTTAGGTATGACCAAAGCAGGAAGAAAAAAAGCATATGCTGAGATTTTTTTAAATAATGACATGTTGTCTATTTGTCATATTAAGACCATAGGAATCCATACCATGAAAACACAGGGGATTTGACTGTAAAAGGGACAAATAAGATGTTTACTTGAATATCTTGAAAAACAGTGAAATAATTATCTATTAGAGATCAGTCATTTTTCTACATACTTTTCTAAATAGAAGATTCCACGAATAAGTAGAAAATCAAAACTTGTGAAAAGTTCCAGGAACCCCCCCCCCCAAAATTACAGCCCAGGCAGTATTGCAGATGTTCATGTTGGACTTTCATAGGAAACCACAAGCAGTCATAAAGATTATTAATCTTATGCTGCACGTCAAACCGAAAGGCATGAGAGTAAGAGCAGAGTTAAAAACCACAAGTAAGAGGTCGAGCCAATTGATACCATTTACCTTTGGCTCCTTTATACAAAGCCAGACCAGTGAAAATGGGTCTGCTTCTGACATTGCATCGCAAGAGCTGCTGCCATATTGGACAAATTAGCTTTCTCAACTGCTTGTTCTTATTTCCTTTCTAAATCTTATGGGTATTTGATATATCAGTGATTTGAAACTCTAAATAGAATGATCGTTGAAGATTGCTAGCATGTTCTAATTAATTGAGCCATATCTTTCTTCCCCAAAGGCCCTCCCTCATGGTAAATTATGAGGCACTATAACTTTCAAACCACCAGAGGGCTATTGAAGGTATAATTGCTGCAGGGCTTTATCCGGCAGTACCCCAAGGCATTCATGCACCATGTGCTCCCTGGGATCCTGAATCCTTAAAGGGTTCAAGAATTCCCCTTTGTACCTGGCTTCTAAACAGGAAGATATTTTCCATGATTTAAGTAAGTGTGCTAATCCAAAGGTTATATCTACATATACTGGTACCTGACCAGTCTCCATCAATTCACCTGCACTTACGGTGGGTTCAGGTGTATCAAAGTAAAGGGTTTTCAAGCAGACCACCAGAGCTTTATTCTGAGGTGCCTATGGGTAAAATTAAAAGTACAACCTTTCTGTTAGCTCTCAAGTGTTTTAACCCTGTGCACCATCGGGGACACCATATTGGTATTTATCACATTTAAAAGTCCTCCCAAAGTCTTATCAATAGAGGTCTTCTTTCTTACACATACAAATCCTGGCATATTATTCTACACCTAATTAAATTTAGGCGTGCAGTTGAATATCGCCTTGTTAACAATGAAGTAACTGATATTAGACATCCACCACCCACGCCCTCCATTCTCACATATCCATTCACTTAATAATAGATCTTCCTCATAGATCTAAAATTACTAATACATATGTATTGTACGTATATAAGGACTCATTAAAGGAATGTTGTTTTCATCATATTCCAGCACACTTCGATAAAAACAATCAATATAATGAATTAATAGACTCCTTTTAGATAAGCTTAATTAATAACCCTACCTCCAAGAAAAAGGGTAGCTGATGAACAAGTGTGATAGGTAGGTTTATTGTGCCAAGCTGGCCAATAAGAATATGTGGGAAAGGTCACAGTTTGATTGGAGGACAAGGAGATAAATGGCATGGCAAGCCCCACCTCTCTCTCTCTCTTTCTCTCTGGTGATCAGACCAGTGTGCAGCTTCTAGTTCTCTGCTTCAACTTGTGAGCTACACGCCGTCTAGGACTGCCAACCTGTGATCATGTCGTTAGAGCTCGAGATTCCTTTGAGACCTGCTTCACCACACTACTGGTGTATACATCGCTTGAGCTAGGGACTTTGTGGGACCTTGTCATCTTGCTGATTGTTGGTGACCTGCCCTGCTGTTTGCTGCCTGTGACTGTACTGCCAGCATTGCTCTACGGAAGTCTCATCTGTCTGCTTCCTTGACCTTGGACCCAGTGGCCCTCGTGAGTTGAAGGACTTCCAATATATTAACTGTTCCACAGAAGTGAGTTGAACTGAGCCCTCTGTACTGCTGTGTGGGCTAATTAGCTGTTATATTCCTTCGTGCTGTATATAGCTATCCATACAGATGTATATAAAATCTTAAGTGCCCTGATTTTGTTTCCCTAGAGAACCCTGTCTATGATGCTTAGGTGCAGCACCTGCCCTCTACCACCATGGGGCCCAATCAGCCCCATTGTAGGCAAATGTCAGAGTTCACTTAGGACAGTGCCCACAATTAATCTTGATGTACATAAAATAGCAATCACCGGAGTCCTCAGAGAGGCTGGGACCCACTTCACAAACTTGCTCCTGATGGTTGTGGTGAAAGGTATGTCCTCAGGGCACTCATTTTTGGAGTCTATGGGATTATTCTGATAGACCCATTCCAACATACCAATTTCCTTAAACTTTTGGATGCCTTTCTCTATACTGTACCAAGGTAAGTCAGGTATCTCAAGTTGGTCTAATCTAAGCCATCTGGCAGCCCATGCTTCAGTGAACCAACCAAATAAGCAATTTAGATCCTCTTCTCTTGCTGAAACCGTGCATCTGTGCTTAGAGGCCCCATGTCAAGAAACCCAGACTGGTCTAATGTTACATTCCTTGCACCATTATCCCACACCCTTAGTAGCCATTCCCAAGGATAGTCCCCAGGCTTCTGCTTGTACATATTAGAAAATGGGAGCGGATCTTTATGAGTATAGTTCACTTCTTCCTGGGTCAGCATCTGAACCTCAGAGGAAATAATGGGTGGTGGGGGTGTTTCCTGGGTGCTATCAGCAATATCTTGCAATATCTCCCCCAGACAATGCTACAGATGCCCCACCTGGCATTTCATCTTAAAGTTTGGTTAATCTGCTCAGGTGTGGGTTGTTTTTACCAAGAGTTGGTTACGCCCCTCAAGTGGGAGGGGTGGATCTATTGACTGGATTGGTTCAATTGACTCTAGATGCTCAATATCCTCCTCTTCTGGATCATCAGCTCATATGTTCCCATCCCATGTTTCAGGGGCCCAATTCTTTTTGAGTCATGCCCTTATTTTAACATAATACGCTGTTCTAGACCTGCAATTCAGCTGCCACTGTAATTCAGCGACTCATATGATGTGACTCTGGGTTTGGTTTTCAGCAATGTCAGCTCTATTATAGGAGCGAAGACCCTCCTTTGTAGCACAGGCAGAAGCTTGTAGGGCTGTTATTCAGCACTTGAGGCATGTTTCAGAGGTTAAGATTATTCCTTTCCTTGATCACATTTTCTATTGTGACGAGGACCAGCCAACCAGCTTCCCTATACTTCTCCTGACAGAACTTCTGGAAAATATCAAACACAGGATCACCCAGAGCCTCTCCTCTCACAAGCACTTCCTCTATTGGTGGTGATTCTGTGGATATTAGTCTTGCTACTTCACACCATAGGTTAACCTCACCCGCTCTAGTAAGAGTGGCAGACTTATCCATGCCTTTGGGAGTAGAGATAGCATTGTCAGTGCTGTTAACCCTAATCAGGCTTGAAAACCAATTTGAGAAGAGCCTATTTCTGATCTTGTTTCTCTAGAACCATTCCTTGTACCAATTGTGTTAGTCTGAGTAGACTGGAGAAACAAATTCATAGACACACATATATGTGCAACAGTGGTTCTCAACCTTCCCAATGCCGCGACCCTTTAATACAGTTCCTCGTGTTATGGTGACCCCCCAACCATAAAATTTTTTTCGTTGCTACCTCATAACTGTAATTTTGCTACTGATATGAATTGTGCAACCCATGTGAAGGGTCGTTTGATCTCCAAAGGGGTCGCAACCCACAGATTGAGAACCACTGGTGTATAAGAAAGTTTATTTATAAGAGCAGTTGAATATTGAGAAAACATCCCAGCCCAGTCCAGATCAAGTCCTTAAGTCCAATATTAGCCCATATGTCTGATACCAATCTATAAAGTCGTCTTCTGACTGACTTAACAAATGCAATGACACCGAAGGCAGAAAGATCACAGGCCAGTTGATGAGAAGTCTGGTGGGTTCAGTGGCACTGTAAGCATCTCAGCGCAGATGAGTGTCCATGTGCTTTTCCAGTTCCCAAGGCACAGGTTCTATCAGCGTAGTGTATGTGTCTTGTCAGTAGAGAGTCTTTAAGGGAGTGAGCAGTGAGGAAGAGTCTTTCATGCCTCCAAGGAGGAAATCCAGGAATTACCAGAATCCTTAGGGGAAGGCCAGACCTACACAGACGCCTCATTGGCTACATCCTGATTGACAGCCTAGACTCCACCCCTACACTGTTCATCCTCAAATTGACGCCAGATTAGGTAACTACCACAAGTGAACTCTTTACCCTATGAAGCAAAGTACAGAGGACATCCGAGCTTTTGTTTTAGTTTTTATAAATATATAAAATCAATTGGTTGATGCTCAGGAGGAGGGGTAAAGAAAGTTCTCTTCTATGTACTTCATAAAACAGAATATAAAAGAATCCAAGAAAAAAATTTTGATTAAAATTATTTGGAAACTAAATAAAAGTATTTGCTAAAAATATAATCCAAGTAGCCGTCTTCCAAATTTGCAAGTAATTCCTTTCAATGCTTCATCAGCTTGTTGAAACATTTTTTTCCCAAAACCATTTTATTAGAAGCTACTCCAGACATCTTACCATTCCTTAGTTAAATAACATCAAGCAGTATTATAAAATTGCTACAAAATCAGTTTCAAAACATATTCTTCCTTCTTGAAATCCTTAATTCCCTCCACCTACTGTACCCCGACCCCATCCCAGGAACCCCTATTCTACTTGCTGTCTCTATAGTTCATCAATCCTGGGTTTCATATACTGAAAACAGAAAAACACACAAAAAAGATTCAAGAAGACAATGACACAATGACAAAATACGTCAGAGGTAAACACTGATCTGAAGAAAAACACAGTAAATATTAAAAATTAGATCAAGCCCAAATGTATGAGAGGGGAGATCGAGTGGCAAGGTTTTAATCTTTCAAGTCAACTTTACCATTGTAACTACTATAGCCATCTCTCCAGGACTCTCAGTTTGGTAATAGTTTATTCCCATCCTTCAGTTATGTGTACAGGGAAATCACCTGAGGCTTGTATCCTTTATTGATCTCACCAGTGTATTTTGGGTTTCCACCGTCATCCTTCTTCTGCAAGCCAGAATTTCACAATTTAAGCTCTGATACTATTCCCTCCTTCAGTGTTTGATGATATAATTTGGGTCATGGACATTGGTGTGCTTCTCCCACATGGACTTAGTTGACATCTCACATAGATGCCTGCTTGTTTGGAAACAAGCCTTTGAGACCCCAGGCTCTATTCTATTTGATAGTCGGGAATCATTTAATTTCTTCACCACACTTTGCTATAGCAACCATATCTTCTGTGCTTCCTTCATGAAGGCAAATATCACACAGGGACATGTTGTAAGAACTAATTGTTCTTAGATTGGAGCTAGGATTAAAAAAATTTTCCTAGATCTATATATTTTATCTGCCTCTAGCCCCATAGAGACCTCCTCATTAATTTATGGTAGAGAAACTTATCTATCATCTCCCTGGAACATAAGGATCTTCTCTTAATAAAGTCATTGATTAGACCTTGGTACTAATTTTTAAAACAATGTTGAGAGAAGGAGATGGAAGTAGTGTAGGCTAACAACATAATGCTATTCCTGAATTATTCGCTTGTACAGAATAAATCCTTACATGGCTGGACGCTATTTACACTAACAATGGGAGTTAGTTGTCAAGCAAAATTTACAGTAATGTCAATGTCAATCACAGGTCTGTCAGAATAATACATATCTTAATACAGCAAAGAGGGCATTCCTGAACTAAATCAAAGTTGGTTTGCCTACTGATAGTCCAATACTTTTGATATAGCTTTCTTCTATTTCTGCACACATCATATAATTTCTGTCTTAAGCTCACAGGTTACAGGTGTGTTTGAGATAAAGCCTAGTTCACCTCATGGAGCTTCCTCATTGAATTCCTGTGGTATGGCTTTTGAAGACACAGGATTCAATGTCCCAGTGTTCTACGGCATTTGGCCTGGGTCCCCAGGGGGTGTACAGAAACTCAGGGCAATGTGGTTTATTAGGTGTATATTACCAGGCACACTCCCCCCTTAGGATCCTGGAAAGTATTTTTTTTTTTGTCATCTTCCCCTCTTTGGAAGCTGTCTGTCCCTATTTTTCTATGGACATGCACTTGTCTTCTCCCAGATGTGTATTCTCCCTTTTACCACTCCTGACTTGACTTTTCCATCCATATCCTGCATCCCTCGGATAGGAATGTCTGCCAGTCCGGGAGACCCTTATCATAACTTTGCATGGAAGCCAGTAAGGGTCAACCCCCTTTCCCCATCCCTGGACATTCCGCTCCCAGCTCATGTGAGGATCCCTCCACCAAAGTGACCTTCAAGGTACACATCTCAAGAGAATGGTGCATAGTTCATTGGCACCAGTCAAGCTCTCTGCCAGGCTGTCTGGCTGCCCTGGCCGGCAGACTGGATGCCCAGCAAGCTTGGGCTTGCACCCTACTGCAGTGGACTCATGCGGTATTTGTCCTTTTGTGATTCACTAACCACACGCAGCGTAATGTTTCCAGAGCTCTCCCCGTCACGAGATATTGCATAGTTTCGTTGCTGTTTTATACGGATGCACAGTATTCCACTGTGTGTATGTACCAAAGTTATTTTTTACCCATTTTGGTACTCATAGGGATTTACACTGTTTCCAACTTCTCGCTATTCTGAACTGTGCTGCAATGAACATGGGAAAGCATGCATCTGATCATGATCTATCTCTTATTTCTTTAGGGTATATGCCCAGCAATGGTTTTGCTGATCATACTGTTGATCTATTGCCATCTGTTTCAGAATCACCATATTGCCAACCATTGTGATTGTACATATTGACAAGCCCACCAGCAGTGTATAAGAGTTCCAACTTCACACTTTTTGCAGTATTTGTTGTTCTTTCGCTCTCTTTCTTAACTGAGCTATGGTGATGGTTATGGGTATTTGATGGTACCTCATCACTGTTTTCATTTTCATTTCCCAGATGACTAGTGAATGAAAACATTTCCTCATATGTTTATTAGCTATTGGCTGTCATCCTTTGTAAATTGTTTATTTGGGTCCTTTGCCCACCTTTCAGAAAGCTCTTTCCTGCTGTTGTTGTTAGTTTTCTTGATGTAGACTTGCAATATTCTGTAGATTTTAGTAATTAGTCCTTTGTTGTGTCATTGCTAAAGACCCCTGCCCAATCTATAAGCTCTCAATTTTTTTCTTTTGATTAAATGTTTTGATGTACATAAGTGGTTTTTTAAAATAGGTCCCCTTCATCTATCTTTTTCTTCCACCATGTGTGCTTCCTTCTTATATCTGGTAGCCCGTGTATGCGCTGAACTAGGGCCTGTAGATTTGTTTCACTTTTCTCTTTGATAATTTTGATAGCGTTGGTTTTTAAATTCAGTTCTTTGATCCACCTTGAGTTCATTTTTGTGCATGGGATGTGGTATTGGGTGTTATTTCATTCTACTGCAGATGGACATGCAGTTTTTTCCAACACCAGCTGTTGAAGAGGACAACCCATTCCCATGCAATGTTTATAGGGCCTTTGCTGAAAATCAGTTGTCTGTAGGCAGATGTTTTTATTTCTGGGTTTTCTGCTTGTTCCATTAATCTATGTATCTATCATTGTACAGAACCAGGCTGTTGTGACCACTGTGGTGTGTAGGATAACTTTAGGTCAGGTAGTGTAAGACCTCCTACTTTGTTCTTTTTGAGACATTCCATGCTTGTCCTGGGCTTCTTCCCTCTCCATATGAAGTTGATCATTCATTTTTCCATTTCTTTAAAGAAGAGTTCTGGGACTTGGATAGGGTATACATTGAATTTGTAGATTGCTTTGTGTAGTATTAACATATCCCTATCCATGAACACAGGGTATTCTTCCATGTATGTAAGTCACTTTCAGTTTCTTATAACAATGATCAGTCATTTTCTTTGTATAGGTCTTTTTGTTTCTTTGGTTAGGTTTATTCCTAGGTATTTAACCTTTTGTGTGACTATTATAAATGGTATTGTTTTATTTATATCTTTTTTTATCATTCCTCAATTGTTTTCAACAATCCTATTGCGAAGTCCTTGGGGTTCTCAATACATAAAATCATAGAATCTAGAAAAAGCAAACGTTTCACTTATTGATTGCCTAAGTGTACGTTCTTAATTTCTTGCTGTTGTCTTTGGTTGTGACTAGGACTTCCAGCTCAATGTTGGATAGCATGGGGTGAATGAAAATAAGGGATGTCCTTTACGGGTTCCCTAATTTAGTGAGAATGTCTTCAGGTTTTCTGCATTGAGTATGATGCTGGCTTTTGGTTTTTCATATATGGCCTTTATTGTGTTAAGTAATTTTCCTTAAACTTCTATCTTATAAAGTACTTTTATTAAGAATGGCTGTTGGCAATGCACAGAGTGGATCATATGGCTGATCCCACTATGAGACACGCCGTCACTCACTGAACCATGGCCCAACCAGGGACAACACTGGAGACTCAGGGTCAGGATTGGCCCAGACTGACCCCACCACACAGATGCATAACACTAAAGGGGCGCAGCAGAACAATGGGGGGAACAAAGCAGGGATCTCCCGAGGGAATGCAAAGGATATACTCTGGGGCCAGAGCATGGCACCCATTGGACCTGACTGAAGGACACACCTAGACATCAAAAATCTGATCTTGATCTATTTACGGGTTTTTATTTATTTCTTTCTGTTTTTTTAAATTAATTTATTCTTCTATGGGTTATTGGTTTTCTTTTTTGTTGTCATCATTGTATTCTCTTTTGTCGCTTTTTCTTGCTATGTCTTGGTTTTTGGTGTATATTATTATCTCTGCAGATCTAGCTAGATAAGATAGGCTGGATGAACAGTCTGGAGGAGAAAACAATGGGACCAATGGTTCACAGGGGACATGGGAGAGGGGGAGGCAGGGGTATGGAAGTGATAATGACCAACTTAGGGACAAGGGAGCAACAAGTGATCCAAAATTAGTGGCAAGGAGCATGTGAGAGGTCTGATACGGATTCAACAAGGGCAATGAGACCAAGAAAAACTGCTGAAACCCAAATGAAGGCTGAGCGTGATAGTGGGACAAGAGGAAAGTAAAAGGAAATAGAGGAAAGAACTAGGAGACAAAGAATTTATAGAAGTCTAAATATAGGCGTGTACATATGTAAATATATTTTTATATGATAGTAGGGAAATAAATCTATGTGCATATATTTATAGGTTTAGTATTAAAGTAGCAGATGGACATTGGACCACCACTCAAGTAATTCCTCAATGCAAGAACACTTTGTTCTATTAAATTGGCATTCCATCATGCACACCTTCCCTATACGATCGCTGAAGGCAAATGAGTGCATAAGCAAATGTGGTGAAGAAAGCTGATGATGCCCGACTATCAAAGATATAGCATCTCTGGTCTTAAAGGCTTGAAGATAAACTAGCTGCCATCTAGTTCAGAGGCAACAAAGCCCGCATGGAAGAAGCACACCAGCCTATGTGACCACAAGGTATCAAAGGGATCAGGTATCAGGCATCAAAGAAAAAAATTCATATCACTGTAAATGAGGGTGAGTGCAGAGTGGAGACCCAAATCCCCTGTGTAGGCAACGGAACACACCCTTACTGAAGGGTCATGGGAAGGAGATGAGCCAGTCAGGGTTCAGGGTAGCAATGATGAAACCTACAACTTTCCTCTAGTTCTCAAATGCTTCCTCCCCCAACTATCATGATTCCCAATTCTACCTTACAAATCTGGCTAGACAAGAAGATGTACAGATAAGAACTGGAAACACAGAGAGTCCAAGACAGATGACCCCTTCAGTACCAGTACTGAGAGTAGTGATATCAGGAGGGTGGAGGAGAAAGGGGGAACTCATTACAAGTATCTACATATAACCTTTTCCCTGAGGGATGGACAACATAAAAATGGGTGAAGGGAGATGTTGGACAGTGTAAGACATGACAAAATAATAATAATTGATACATTATCAACAGTTCATGAGGGAGGGAGGAATGGGGAGGGAAGGGGAAAATGAGGAGCTGATATTAAGGGCTCAAGTAGAAAGTAAATGTTTTGAGAATGATGATGGCCATAAATGTACAAATGTGCTTGACACAATGTATGTTGTGTATGGATTGTGATAAGAATTGTACAAGCACCAATAAAATGATTTTTTAAATAAATAAAAGAACAAAGAAAATGTCCTAAAATTTATTGTGGTTATGATTGTACAACTCTTGTCAATATGACTGAAGTCTTGATAGTATGATTTGTGAATTCTGTGCCAATAAACTGTTTTAAAAAAAGAATGGCTGTTGGATGTTATCAAATGTTTTTTCTGCATAAATTGATAGGATTATATGATACTTGCCCTTTATCTTGTTTATATGGTGGATAGCATTAATTGTTTATTAAATGTTGCACCATGCTTGCATCCTTAGTATGAATCCTACTTGGTCACAATGTATTATTTCTTTGATATATTGTTGGATTCTCTGGAGGATTTTGTGGAGAACTTTTGCATCAATTGTTCTTGAGGGATGTTAGTCTGTAGTTTCCTATCTTTGTGGATTCTTTGTGGGTTGTCAGAGTTGTCATAGAATAAGTTGGTGGGGTTGCTGTCCCTTTCTATATTCTGGAATTGTTTGTGTAGAATTAGCGCCCACTTTTCTCTGAATACTTGGTATTTGCATAAACTTTGATATGCAGATGATACAAACTTGCTGAGTGTTGAAAAGAACCTTAAGAACTTACTGATGAGGATTAAGGATTGCAGCCTTCAGTTACAACTCAATGCAAAAAAAAAAAAAAAAGAAGAAATTCTTATTACTGGGCCAAGAGGTAAATTTGGATAAATGGACAAAAGAGATAAGCTGTTAAGGATTTGGTCTTGCTTCAATCCATAATCAATGCTTTTGGAAACAGCAGTCAGGAGATCAAAGGAAGGTAAAACTGCTACACAAGGTCACTTTAAACTACTGAAAAGCGAGGATATTATTTTGAGGATTAAGGTGCGCCTTACCCAAATAATGATATGTTCCATCACTTCACATGCATGTGGATGTGGCATTCTGAGTGAGGAAGATTGAAGAACGGATCCTTTTGAATTGTGGTGCTGAAGATGAATACTGAAAGTACCCTGGATTACCGAGAGAACAAATAGGTCTGTCTAGGAAGAAATACAGCCAGAATGTTCCTTAAAAGCAGCAATGGCAAGGCTTCATATCATGTGCTTTGAGCATATTATTAAGTCCCTGGAGAAGGACATTAAATTTGCTAAACTCTAGGGGTAGAGAAAAAGAGGAAGACCCATGGCAAGATGAATTGACAGTGTTGTGTTAGGAAAAGGCTCAAACATAAGAACAATTGTGAGGATGGTGCAGGATCAGGCAGTCTTTTTCTCCTGTGTGCATAGGTTTCTATGAGCCAGAAGCAACCAAGGAGCACCTTAAAGCACCAATGCAACTTTGTAGTCCACTATAAAAAAAACTCTGAAAAATCTTCCCAAACATTTACATGAACATGCTTTAGCAATATGGGAACATTGATAGTTCAGAGGAACAATGCCCGCCTTCCTTATATAAAGAGTGTTTGATAGCTGGCCAATGAGCCTGATATGTAGCCACCACACATTTTCAAATAGAAGATTGTTTTTTTGCTATGATGCTGAACAGATTTTAGTAGCAATTATATACTAAGACTAGGACTAAAGGCCTGGATCTAGTTCCAACGAGATTGAGGAAGAGTGGGGGCATGCTACACAGACCCTCTACAAAAAAAGACACAAGAGGCCAAATGAAACAGATAGAGAGGACAATCCTGGTACTCTGAGCATCAGAGCATAAGATTGACTACCAACTAGGAGGAAAAGCTGAGCAAATGTGTCATGGGGAAAAACAGACCACATTGGTGAATTGTCAGGGAGAGCATCAAGATTGAATCCAGGTAAAATCACCTGGCCAGCACCCCTTCTGTCAGACCAGAAAACTAAGTGGTAAGGAGGCCAATACTTGGAGGCTGGGTGCTAAACATAGATTCAGTGTACTAGGATCCATTTCACACCTCCCCCTTTGATTTTCACTGATTTTCCCAGGATCTCAGGGAACCTCTGAGAGCTAACCAAAAGACGTCATACCAGAGTTCCCTGAGCTGCTACCCTCCTTGCACCTGCAGTCTAGGGATTACAAATCCCCTCCCCAGCCAGGAATAGACTGACTACATTTGCTATCCCCTCGCCATCTCACCCTACCTCCATGCGTGCCGGCATGAGCAATGAAAGCTAATTCAACAATGATTTACAGCAATTTAAGAGCCGCTGGGATATTTACCTGTGACAGAACAGAGTTCCAAAAATTACACTGGCCATGTCAACAGAATAGACGGGGAGGAACACAAAGGCAGCCGAGGGCAAATTCAGATCCTGTTAGCCCTAAGACCACTCAGCTAAGCAGGTCCCCTTTCCCTGGGGGATAGCGTGGCACAGCCCCCAATAACAGGGCACCCCACAAGCCCATTATTTAAAATGCGGGGGGGGAATATATATATATATATATATATATATATATATATATATATATATATATATATATATAAAATCTTTTAATTCCAGCCTGTGGTCGTTTGTGTACTTTGAATGTAAACCTTCAAAATTCTGTCCATGAGAAACTATTAATATCAGTATACCCAGAATACAAATCTCCAGAACATAGCCTATGGTTCATCCCATGACAAAAAACAGGACCTACCAGTCTTGGACCTTACCAGGACCCACAGAGTCTTTAGAAGGCTCCCAATTGTGGCTTTACGGTTCAGAATAAACCCACATCACACTGCATATCTGCCTCAAGCCTACCCAGGGGCATACCTACAGTCACCAGTCTCAACCCCCAAAGGCACTGTACTCTGGGTGGCCTCAGCACCCTGCCTACAGAGCAGTCCGACCCACCACCATATTGGGCCACAGTTAGTCCTCGAAAACACTCTTGCCAGTCACACAGAGAAAGAGCTCAGGGACCCTTACACTCCAAGAAACATGGGACCCAGTTCTTCCAAAATGACACACAAGCAGCAGCACACCACAAAACTCTCAACAAGAAAACAAGAAAAACAGAAACAGCAGAGCTAAAGACAATCATAGAAGAATCAGATGTGGATCTGCCACAAAAAGAAATCTTCAGAATGCTGCGTGGAGTAATACAGGAGATTTGGGAGGTAACTCACAATAAGGATGCAGTGATTGAGGAGATGAAGTCCATGATAGAGGAGAAGAAGTACCCTCACCAAAGGGAAATACAAGAGATAAAGGATGAGTTAACAGAAGCAAAACACATGCTCAACAGCTAAATTAGTGAGGAAATTTCTGGAAGCATGCTTACCCATCTAGTGAATGAGAATCAGATACTCATACAGGAAGCAGAGAGGACACCCACTAGACTAAACCCCAGGAAGAACCATCAAGGCATATAATAGTTAAATTATTCAACTTCAAGGAAAAAGAGAAAACTTTAAGAGCAGCAAGAGAAAAAAAAGGCAGTCACATCCAATGGTGCTCAGGTAAGAATATGCTAGGACTTATCAACAGATACCACAAAGAGGAGGAGAGAGCGCAGTAACATCTTCCAGAATCTGGAAAAAAACAAAAACCACCAGCCTAAGAATCCTCTACCCTGCCCAACTATATATTAAGATAGGCAGCAGGGTAAGAGTCTTCCAGGACAAGAAAATACCCAAAGAATATGCCATAAGACACCTGCAGAAAATTCTTGCCAACTCTCCATGGTCAGAAGATCAACATCTACCAAGCACAAAGCAGGATAGCACCAAATAGCACAACTCCACACAGAAGCCAGCATGCTAATCACAATTACCAAGATAACATGGCCTCAGAGGAATCAGAAGGCAGTAATGATGCCCAGCACACAAACATAGCACACTGACATGAAGGGAAATAGGAAAACATCCAACGCAAAAGGCATGAGATGACAGCAACGAATCCACAGATCATGATAACTCTGAATGTAAATGGCTTCAAATCATCCATTCAAAGACAAAGGCTAGCAGAAGACAACCCATCAATCTGTTACCTACATGAGACACTTCTTAAGCTCAGACAAGAATACACTAATATTAAAAGGCTGGCGGAAAATATACCATGCAAAAGGCAAAAAAATCAGGGGTTACAATCTCAATCTTTAATAAAATTGACCTCAAGATGCAAACTATAACAAGAGACAAGGAGGGGCCACTATAAAATGCTCAAAGGATCAGTAGACCAGGATTCAATGAGCATAATAAATATATATGCACCTAACCAGAGACCTGCAAAATTCATCAAACTATTCATAAGACCAAAAAAGAAATCAAAAATTCAACAATCATAGTAGGTGATTTAATTCACTGTTATCAGAGAAGGATAGATCACTGGAAAAGAATCTCAGCAAGGAGGCTACAGAACTAAACACTACAATTAGCAATTGAACCTGATAGACATTTATAGAACTTTCCATCAAAAGGTAACAAAAAAAAATTCACATTTTCTACAAGTGCTCCTGGCTGGTTTTTGAAAATAGACCATATGCTGGGGCAAAAGTCAAGCCTGATTAAATTCAAACACATAGAGATTACTCAGACTTCTCTATCAGATCACTGCGCCATAAAGCTGGAGATCAATAAAAGGATGACCAGAACAAGGAAGGCAAATATTTGGAAGATGAACAACAATCTTCTACAACACGAATGGGTACTCATCCAGATTAAAGAGGAGTTTAGGAAGATTCTAGAAACTAATGAGAATACAATGTGAAAAAACCTATTGGATACTGCAAAAGCAGTTATCAGGGCTAGTTTATTGCAATAAGGGCATATATGAAAAAGGAAGAGAGACATGATTGATACGCTATCACAAAACTTCCAGCAACTAGAACAGAGTCAATAGAGCAACCCCAACAGAAGCAAAATAAATTTAATAAAAAATCAGGGCAGAGTTAAACGAGTGGGAAGACAAGAGAACAATGCCCCCCCCCCCAAAAAAAAAATCAATGCAGAAGAAAGGTGGGTCTTTGAAAGGATCAAGAGAATCAACAGACCGCTCTCAAGCAAGCTTAACCAAAGAATGGAAGGAGCAGACATCAATAGCCTGGGTGAGGGAAGAAATAACAGAAATCACAACAGATCCCAGTGAGATTAAAATGATAATCACAAAGTACTATGAAAATCTGTACTCCAATGGACTCAACAATGTGGGCGACATGGACAAATACATGGAAAAACAATCCCTCCTTAGATGACCCCAGATAGGAGTCAAGAACCTCAACAGTCCCTTAGCAAAAGAAGAAATCGACCCGGTCATCAAGAAACTATCAACAAAAAAAGCTCCTGGACCAGATGGCTTCCCACAAGAATTCTCCCAAGCATTCGGAGAACTGACACCGATCACAAATTGTTTCAGAACATAGAAAAAGGTGGCAAACACCCAAACTCATTCTATGAAGCCAGATCAACTTTGATACCCAAAAAGGGCTAGGATCCCACAAGAATTGAGAACAACAGACCAATATCCCTAATTAACATAGATGCAAAAATCCTTAACAAAATATTGGATAATAGAATACAAAAGTATATAAAACAAATCATCCACCAAGATCAGGTGGGATTCACTCCAGGGATGTAGGAATCATTTAACATCCAAAAATCCATTAATATGATGCACTTGAATCACTTGATAATACCGATGCACAAGAATCACTTGATAATACCGATAGATGCAGAAAAAAACATTTGATAACATCCAATGCCCATTCCTAATTAAGACACTCAAGAAGATAGAAATGGAAGGAAAATTCCTCAAGTTAATAAAATCTACTTACGAAAAGCCCAGAATTAGCAGAGTACTCTTCAAGAAGAAGGACAAAGTCAGAGGGCTCTCTTCACCCGACTTTAACACCTACTACACAGCCACTGTGGTCAGATCAATGTAGTACTGGTATAATGACAGATACTCATACCAATGGGAAAGAACAGAAACCCAGAAATAAAACCATTAGCATATAGACATTTGATCTTCAACAAGGTCCCCAAAAGTATCAAGTGGCAGGTGGATGCCCTCTTTATCAAGTGGGGCAGGAAACAATGAACATCCATCTGTATAAAAATGAAACAAGATCCTGACTTCACACCATGTCCAAAACAAACTCAAGGTGGATCACAGACCTAGATGTAAGACCCCATACTATCAGGGCCATCCACGGAAGAATTGGGACAAACTTAAGAACCTTGGCTCAGGGAATACATATGCTAACTGCAATAGAGAAGGGTACACACACAGGTGAACTTGAAATCAACAAGTGGACTATACTAAGGATAAAACACCTGTGTGTGTGTGTGTGTGTGTGTGTGTGTGTGTGTGTGTGTGTCAAAAGACTTCACCAACTCAGTAACAAGAGAACCCACAGACTGGGAGAGGACTTTTAGTGATGACACAAGAGACAAAGGGTTTAATCTACAACATCTACAAAATCTATAACATCCTCCTAGCGTGCAAAAGAGGAAAACAGGTAACACACCCAAAAAGTGGGCAAAAGACCCGAACAGAAATTTCACTAGAGAGAAGACTCGAATGGCCAATAAACATGAAAAAGGCTTCCTATCATTAGCCATCAGAGTAATGCAAATTAAAACAACCATGAGATCCCACATACACCCTTGCGGATAGCGCAAATCAGAAAATCAGAGAGAAATCAATGTTGGATGGGGATGTGGGGACACAGAAACTCTCCTCCACTGCTGGTGGTCGTGTAGATACGCATAGACTCTGTGAAAAGTGATCTGGCAATATTCAAATGGAAATTGAGCTACCTTATGACCCAACTATCCCTCTCCTGGGCATATACGCAGAAGAGGAAATAAATAGACCACGACCAGTCATCTGCCCTCCAATATTTATCAGGGGTGCAATTCACAATGGCAAAGAATTGGAAACTACCTGAATTTCCATCAATCGACCAGTGGATAAGAAAACTCTAGCACATACACACTATGGAATACTACACATCACTAAAAAGCACTGATGATCACATGAAGCACATCGTTTCATGGGAAGAGTTGTTGGACATTATCCTAAGTGAAGTTAGCCAATCACAAAAGGACAAGTACAACTTGAGTCCACTGAGGTACGTATAATCAGCAGAGTAGGCATAGAAGAAAAGTCACTTATCTCACACTATACGGGTTGAAGTACAGGCAGTCAGGTGGGGGTCAGATCAAACCCAAGGAGATACATGTTACTCCAACACAAAGAAGGAAAAAGAGAGGAAGGGGAAGGGATAAAAGGGAAGTGGGCGGGGGGGGGGGGGAGACAAGGGTAGGGGCAGCTTAGGGGTTGGGGTGGAGCAAAGCCCTAACCCACCCAGGGAGAGAGAGTATTGATTATGTGTCCACAGAAATGGGAGTGTGCATTCAGACCCCACCATGGTGCACCAAACCTTAAGGTCAACTTAATCATGTGGAGCAATGCATGAATAGAGTGGGCTACAAAGCCAAACTGACCCCCTCCCTAGAAGTATGTGCTACAGACGACAAAACTAAACCCACAGGTTGGGAAGAGTGGCCAGCATGCCACCACCACATGGAAGCAAACCAAGAAGGAAAAAAGGGAGAGAGAGATGGGCTAGACCCTATATCACCACACCAAAGCTGGAGGATAATGTCCCTGCACAGAGCTGCTAAGGCATAGAGAGGACTGAAGGACTGACAACCGCTCAAGACATGATGTCCCTGCACTGGAGAATACTGAGACAGAGCCCAATACTTGGTACACATGGCGGGGAGTTAGGCCAGTCTGAACATCCCAGAGCAGGGAGAACCAAGAAAGGAACACAGCAGATCAGCAACGGTAGCAAAGCAAAGCCACAAAGCCCCCTAAGGAGCCCCCCAAATAGACTTTAGGCTTGGAGGGGCAGCTACCAGAATTCCTCCAAGGTCAGTGGGGAGATAATCATAAAGGTCAGCAGACAGACCTAGAATTATGTCTGCTTTTTTGTTTGTTTGCAGGTGATTTTATCTTTTTTTTTTCTTTTCTCATTTTATTCAATCTTTTGTTTTCTTTTTGTTTGGCCTCTGTTACGGTTAGTTTGCCTACTTGTATAGGATAGTCCTGGGAAGGAAGCTCCAGGAGAAAGCAACAGGACCAATGGTCTGGAAGGACTCGGGGGAGAAGGAGGCAGAAGGGAGCGGTGAGCAAACAGCACCATAGACGTGGGGAATAACTAGGGAACTAAAATCAACAATGGGGAGGATGTAGAGATCCTGGGGATGTTGGAGCAATAACAATCTGGTTGAGAGGAATCACTAAGAGATGGAAGGAGGGTGGGCATGATGGTGGGGCAGGAGGAAGGTAAAAGGAAACAGGAAATATCTAGTTAGCAAAGCTATAGCTAAAGATATAAGCATGTATACATATGTAAATACAGTAATTCATTAAAATAGAGGCATTGATCTATGTACATATATTTATATGACTATACACTGATATAGTGGATGAACTTCAGGCCTCTGCTCATGCCCTCCCTCAATGCAAGAACATTTTGGTCTAACAATCTGGCATTCTGTGATGATCACCCTCCCAGCACGATCACTGAAGAAAAAATGGGTGCATAAGCAAATATGGTGAAGAAAACTGATGGTGCCCAGCTATCAAAATATACAGTGGCTGGCGTCTTACAGGTTTGAAGTTAAACAAGTGGCTATCTAGTTGAGAAACAACAAGCCCACATGGAAGAAGTACAGCAGCCTGTGCAAGCATGAGGTGTAGACAGGATTGGGTAACAGGCATCAGAAGACCCCAAAACAAACAAACAAAACCATATTGTTGAGAATGAGGCAGATCAGAGACCAAAAGCCCATCTGTAGACAATGGGACATGCCCTCACAGAAGGGTCACAAAAAAAGGATGAGTCAACCAAGGCTCAATATAGTACCGATGAAACACACAATATTCCTCTGGTTCCTTGAGGGTTCCCCATCCCCCACTATCATGACCCCAATCCTGCATTTCACTGGCTAAACCAGAGCATGTGCACAGGTGCAGATAAGAGATAAGAGCTCATGACACACAGAATCCAGGTACAGGAATGGAAGTAGCAATACCAGGAGGGAAAGGAGGATGTGGGGAGAGGAGGGGAGGATGAAGGAACTGATTGCCTCCCTTCCCTCCCTCCAGGGGAACAAACAACAGAAACCATGAGTGAAGGGAGACAGAAGTCAGTGCAAGATATGGCAATAATAATAACAGACAATTTAGGGAGGGATAAAAGAAGAGCTGATACCAAGGACCCAAGAGAACTTAAATGTTTAGCAAATAATGATGGCAACATATTAACACATATGCTTGGATGCAATTGATGTATAGACTGTTATAAAGACTATAAGGGCCCCAAATAAAATGTTCTTTTAATGAAAATAAAGAATTGTCCACTGGGCTGCTATAGCATGGACATTTCAAACCTTTGCAAAACAGTGTTTAGTCAGGACCCAAACCTAAACCCACAGCAACATTACAAAGCAGAGAAAGAACTTGGCCTTTGGGTTTCTGAGACAGCTAATCCTTAAAGGAGCAGACAGCCTCATCTTTCTCCTGCAGAGAAGCTAGTGGATTTGAACTGTTGACCTTGTCTTAGCAGCCCAACTGCTAAGCCATTGGGCCAACAGAGCTCCTCAATGAGAACAGCAACCTGAGAATCTGCTATGTTCATCCAAGATAGCACAAGAGTAAACACTTTTACTGGGCATCGGAATGGTGTTATCGCCTTGTTCTACACCCTCTCCTGGTGCCCGGAAGCACAGTCAGCTCCCGCCCTCATTCACTCAGTGTCCTCCTCTGCGTCTAGAGGCACATACACTCCACCTCATCAGAGCAGCAAAACGCACAGTTCAGGCCAGACAGCCTGCCGCTGTCTCCCCTCAGAGGGCACGAATGCCCTCTATAACTAGCCACCCTGGACCCAGCTGGCCTCTAGGCTTAAAGGAACGCCTTCCAAATCAGTCACCATGACCCTAGACACCTTCTAGGCTGCCAGGAACTCTGTCGGGAACCTGGCATCCTGTTCCCCTTGCCCAGACCCATAACCCCCTTGGGACTCATATGGCTTGGTCCTACCAGATGTTGGGTCTCCCCACAATTTCCTTGTCTCTGGACTCTGAACTCTCCCCATGCCCCCCTCCCATTTCTTTCTTTCTTTCTTTCTTTCTTTCTTTCTTTCTTTCTTTCTTTCTTTCTTTCTTTCTTTCTTTCTTTCTTTCTTTCTTCATTTTCTCTCCCTTCCCTTGTGCTCAGTTCCTTCTTCTTCTGCTTCTTGCTTCTTTTTCCTTCATGCTTTCCTTACTGTAGCCCTTTCTCTTTTCCCCCTTTCGTAGCTTTGTTTACTTTCTGTTTTTAATCTTGTCTGGTGTTTCTTTTCTCTTTTCCTTCTTACTTATAAAATCGTTTTCTTGCATTCCTTGGATTATTCCCCCCAACTTTTAAATTTTCATTTTATTTTTGTTTGTTTTGATCATACCCCCACCCACCTTGTCTCATCTAGCATGAGACAACAGCTATGCCCACAAGGTCTAACCACACCAATACTACCTATAACCCCACAACCTGAACTAAGGCTAGTGCCTACTCCTGTACTACAGCACCATTGATAGAGAGTGGCCAATACCAGCCAAGTCCCTCAATAGATACAGGTTGGGCGGAGGACATTTCTAAATATGTATTTATATGGACTACAAATACACTAATAAATAGAATAGAGCAGAGGGGCAACGTTAATACAATTTAGCCATCACCCACCATCTTGAAGGAATAAATTACTAGGACTGAGGCTCAGGACCATCATCTAAGTGGACCTCCAGGTCAACTGGCATAATGTTGTTCACAAAGATAATCTTCTACGTCAAATTTAGGGGAGCCGTGAACGGGGTCCTAAAAACTGGTGAGTGGTCATCTGAGATACAACTATTGGTCTCTCCTAAATGGCAGCAAAAGAAGAGTGAAGAAAATTAAAGGTGCAAGAAGGCAATTAATTCAAGGGACTGATAGACCATGAGAACTCCAGCCTCAATGGCCTAAAATCAGATAGTAGTAGTATCTGGCAGCGACTGCTCATAAAAGAAACACATTCGAAGGATTAAATAGTGTGGAAGAAAAATGTGAAGAAATAAATCTCAAAATAATAATAAGAAAGACCAGTCTTACTTATATGATAGAAACTGGTGTCTAGTGTCCTTAGATAGCCTGAAACTCAACTCACTCCCTGTGGCTGAAGTTTCACCGAAAGGACAGACAGGCCTATTAGGTGAATACTAATACCAGGGATCTATGCATTCCTCAGACCCATTCAAGATCAAAAGGGCTACATTTACTCAAGGATAAAACTAACAAGACAGGAAGGGATAAGCAAGAAGGATGAAGGAAAATGGCAAGCACAGGGAAGCAGTGGAAAGAGTGCTGTCACCGTGTGGAGATTGCGATCAATGTCCCAGATGGAATGTTCAATTGTGGAATGGAACATCAATTCGTTCTGTAAATATTTTCACTCAAACCACAATAAACAAAACACAAGCGCTTCCTCTTCTGTTGAAATGCTCCAACATGAAAAGCCTAATTAAAAGGTTCTGTCTCGACTGGACAAGTGATCTAGGGTCCTGTTGACTCATTTAAAAGAATAAAAATAAAAGAGGTAAGGAGAATAGAAAAGTCCATTTAAAATGACCTGAATAAACTGACCAGACAGTTGATCCAGTGAATATTCATTTCTTTGTTTTAGTAGGAAAGATACATTCTGGAGTGTTTCTTTTTAGCTTTCCAAATCAATGAAGAAATTCCTATCACTCAGGAGGCAAGTAGTATCTATAGACACAAATCCAGGTTCGGTCGATAAACTTAACAACAAATGTTTTTTTCCTATAGATTTGCTTTTTCTTAATAATAGTTGAAAAGTCCCAAAGCAAAGAAAAATGTGTGTGTGTGTTCTATAAGTTTCAGATAACACCTTTTTTTCCACCATAAAGGAAAAACAGCTATGTAGACAATTTTATAACATATGGCTTCTTTTTTTTAATTTTAACAATTTATTAGGGGCTCATACAATTCTTATCACAGTTCATACATATACATACATCAATTGTATAAAGCACATCTGTACAGTCTTTGCCCTAATCATTTTTTTCTCCTCTTTTCTTTTTTTATATTTTATTAGGGACTCATACAACTCTTATCACCATCCATACATATACATACATCAATTGTATAAAGCACATCTATACATTCCCTGCCCCAATCATTCTCAAGGCATTTGCTCTCCACTTAAGCCCCTTGCATCAGGTCCTCCCAGCTGTTCACTCGGAAGAAAAAACTCATAGCACATTTAGCTCATACAATCTGAACTATGCACTGATCAACACATACATTTATTTTTATCACAGATATCTTTACCTATACATTTAAACTGGCCACACCAGCTTAAGATAAATGTAAGGTTATAATAAGTTATAAGCCTCCATCCAGATTTCTCTAGTTCAGCCACGATCATTAAGGATATCTACTTATTTCCAATGACCTTTATTCCAAAAGAATCTGCGGAATTAGATGCATAAGCTCAAAACTCAATTTTTCAGCATCTTTGAAACACCTGCCATGTTCTTTCTCTCCTCCTCAGTTGTTGTTGTTGTTGTTTGGTTGCCTGATGCCAGGAATTCTCTAGTCACAAAGATGCTTTTCAAGTCACTAATGTCTCCACAGCCCACATGAAACCTCACAGCACCCACTGAAGCCATTTATTTGGATCCTGGAGCTTCTTGTGCCATTGCTGACACCAACAGCACTGCTTCCTGCTGGTACCCTCTAGCTGAGTCATGTTATTGTCTTCTCCAACTGCTTGCCTCGTTCTGACCAAACCGGTCGCTCACACGTCCGCCCATGGCACGTTCCATTATAAATATCAAATGAAGGTGTATGTTTCCACTTCTATCTCATCCTGACCCCATCACCACCACAACGTGCTTCTTATGGGTTGTTTTGATAGGTAAACGTAATAGTATTCTGTCCAACTGCCAAGATCAGAACACTAATATATTTATTTGTATTTATTTATCAGAAGACCTAGATTCCTGTTAGGTTTTTTAATTCATAGCAATGTTCACCCTAGAACATTTTACCCTAAAAATTCTCAAGCATGCTTAGTTCAAGGCTGAACACAACGTAACTAACTGGAATACCAGTTATATGCATATGATGAATGCACACACATGCACACACTTTTTTCCCCCATCTTGCACATAGTTTGGAAAATATTCAAAGAAAAACATTTATAAAATCGATGTTGCTTTTTTGACAATGGCAGATTAATCAGTTACAATCTCAATAGTTGCTCCCAATATGAATTACTGATGTAAGTTTCATGAATAAAAAGATCCTCCATATATATGAGGGACATGCCCCCCCACCCCCCAAAAAACAGAACAAAGCTCTGTTAGGCAGAGCTTTCATAGTACACACGTGTCTCCTCAGTCAGCATCAAGCAACTCACTCTGAGTTAACGCACCCAGTGGCGTCGCCTAGGAAGGTTCTCTCTAGTCAGAGTGAATTATTTTCAAAAATCACTTTCACTCAAACCTTGTTTTTTGTGATGGCTTATTTAAGAGAACAGCATGTGGTTGTGAAATGTTGCTTCCTGCTCAGGAAATACGCTGCAGAAACTGTTGTGATGTTGAACACATCTTATAAGGACAGCACTATGGGAAAAAACTCAAGTGCATGAGTGGTTTTCTCATTTCCAAAAACGGTGCAATGTCTCTTGATGACAAACCTCCTTCTGGACATCCATCCAGTTCCAGAATGGATGAAACTGTAGAAAAATTCACACACTTGTGCTTGAAGACTAACGACGGATCGCTGAAGAGATAGGGTTATTATCTGGACTATCTTGCAGCTTGGCTTAGCAAATTTTAATGGAAGATTGGAGAATGAGAAGGGCTGCTGTGAAATGTGTGCCATGGGTACTAAGTGAGCAGGAAATAGAGCATGGAGTGAAAACATGCCCTGCTATGAAAAAGCAGCTCCAAAGTGACCCAGACTCTCCTCCCAAGCTCATTACAGGTGATGAGACATGATGCCTTTCATAGGCCCCTGAAAGCAAACATCAATCAAGCCAGTGGAAGATACCTGTGTCTCTTTTCCCCACCCAAACTCCTCAAGTGAAATCAAAGATCAAGACAATGTTTTGTTTTGTTTTTGGTGTGAGGGGTTAGTGCATTTGGAGTTCATTCTACCAGGTCAGACTGTTGATCAAGCTATCTATTTAGAGGTTCTGAAAAGATTGCATAACAGTGAGTTACAAAAAAAAAAAAACACCCTGATTTATGGCAGACTGGGGACTGGTTTTGCCACCATGACAATGCACCTGCTCACATCATCTCAGTGAGCCATCTCAGTGCACCAGTTTTTGGCAAAAAGCAGCATGCCTCTCTTGTCCTATAAACCTTACTCATCTGACCTTGCTCCAGGCAACTTCCTTTCGTTTCTGTGAATGAAGAGGGACATGAGAGGATCACGATTTGATGATGTAGAAGATAAAAGGAGGGAAGTGCTGTCAGCCATCCCTACAGATGAGTTTGAAAAATGTTTCCCAGCATGGAATCGCAAATTTGACAAATGTATTCATTGTAATGGAGAGTACTTTGAAGGTGATAAGGTTGTTTTCTCAAAAACATTTAAATACATAGATTTGAAAAAAAAAATCCGAGCTTTTTTGTTCTGTTCACTTTCATATGTTCTACATCTGGTACACTGTTTGACAGTTGAGGACATTTAATAAATATGCGTTTTAATGGAAGAGGGAGAAGGAATGGAGAAATAAAGAAAGCATATTCGGTGTTACATACATGATTCCTAAGAAAACACTCTATAAATGATGGTATTTCCAACTAGTCAAACATTTACCACTCTGCTTTTATTAAAGTTTCAGCAACATTATGAACAATAGGATATGAACAGTAAGTAATCTAAGACATATAAACCATAAAGTAGCTCTGTCATATTTTCAGTTTAGTTGGCTAGTCTTTGCCGTATCCTTTTCCCATAGCGCCATCATTTCCTAACCCAATTCCATTAGAGTCTTGGATAAAGCCCAGGGCAAGTAAGTGAGCTTAGCATGAAACCAGAAGCCCTTCTCTGGGACTTTGAATTTGAAGAAGTGAAGCCAAGATTGTAAAAACACCCAGAAATTATTTCTCATAATGATGGTGGCTATATTAGGACCAAAATGCTGCTTTTCTGCAAATTATTTCACTTCTAGTTTCCGCTCTCTTCTGGCTACCTTGGCTTCTGTCTATTCCCACTATCCGTGTTCTGAGTCCAAGAAATCTTCTCGACAGAGAGTTTGTTCCTCGCTACCAAGAGAGCCTAAATGAGACGCATTCTCACCAGGATCCCAGCAGCCAATCTGTATCCAAGAAGATGCTTACACGTGATGTCTGATGCAGGAGCACAGAAACCACTGGCATTTCAACTCTAGGGAGACCATAATAGGGTCAAGGAGACTTGGGTCCTCAATATATTCAAAACAATCTTTTATTAATAACTATCCATGTACCTGTTCAGATAACAATACATAAAATTGATTACATTCATTATCTTGTGACTTAGCAGTCTTGAAAGGTTCTCAGTAAAAATTTGGTCTTAAAAGAATTTTTTTTAAAAAACAAAACCTGCCCGACACTACTGAATAACTCATCATTAAATTCAACATTTTATTATCCATTTCTATAATTATTTGCTATTTCTGCAAGCACAAAGACCTTTTCCAGGGGTTCTTCTCACATCTGCTCCAACTTGTGCTTTATTGGCAACTAAAAGTCGATCATTAAATTACTTTCTTTAGTGCCACCAAACCCTGAAATATTCAAAATATTAAAAATGCCCTTCCCACCCACCCCACACTCAGGTCCTGGTTCAGATTAGAGGCAAACCCAGTAGCTCCCTCTGCATAATTCTAATCAACTGGTGATTTCCTGGCCCTCTCTTCGAGGAATAAACTTCTAAACTTCCTGAACTTGCTGGCGTACTGATATCAAAAGAACAATATTTACACCTGACACATAAGTCTGGATCACATGGAACAGAGGACAAAATATAAAATATATGTAAATTCTTCTGGAAATTTGCAAGATAGGCTATATGGTGACTTTGGTAATTGTCTGCCTAGAAATATGAAACTATCAGAATGGAAATGATTGAGACAGAGCCTGGGACACCTCACTAGAGTGGAGGAGGCAACACCTAGAATATATAGCAACAACAGAAAGGCTTGAGAGCTCTGTACCTTAGTTCATGTTTCCATCCATATCTTGCAGAAATGACTGATATCAGCTTATTGCATCACTTCTCCAGCTTGATGTCGTTTTCTTCCAGAAAAACTTTAATAAACTCCCAAGGGGAATTTAATATTTCAGTGTACAGCTGGAAATAAGGGATGCACTAAGGCCTTCCATAGGAGCCCTTGTAGTGCTACAGACACAAGGTTCGTGGTTCAAATCCACCAGCTGATCAATGGAAGAAAATTAGAAATGTCTGTTCCCCTAAAGCTTTAGTTTCAGAATTCTTATGTAGGGTTGCTAAGAGTGAGAACTAAGTTGTTGGCAGTTGGTTTGGGTTGTGTGTGTGTGTGCTAAGTTCTTCCAAAGGATCTTAAAATGATACCACGCAGTTGTTGCAAGATTTTGCCTCTTCTTCAAATTCAGTGGGTACTTACTCTAATCACTTGCCACAGACAAAATATATAGCCACTCAATGTTGCTGAAGTACTCAGAGTGACAGATAATATTCAGATACTATTTATTATAAATTCACATATCTCAAGCAATCTGCCTTGACCGCAGACTATAAAATTTCACATCTCATTTGCAATTGAATATTCTTTGGAGGCTCAATCAAGGTGAGCTTATGAGAGGTTTGGGTAGGGATACAACAAATATATTTACAAAACCAATTGACCATGTTACAGAATAGAGACGGTATAATCCGCACCTCTGTCAATGCCTGGCTGAGTTTGCCAGGATGATAAATTATCTCTGGATTTTTTTGTGTGTAAATTTTCTTATCTTTGGCTCCTCTTATCTTTGGCTAAGCCTGCTCTACTTTTGGGTTAGAAAATATTCCTTCCTATTTTTCCACCATCAGGTAAAGGGACTATCATTAGCAACAGGAGGATTCCCATTCATGCTCATTCTGATCTATCAGAGACCTAAGGACGGAACTCATAGTAGTGATTTCTCAAGCCCGGCTGTCCATCAAAATCCTCCATAGAGTCTGATCCTGACCACCCCATCCACGGTTGTGATATCCAAGAAACCCTTCGCTCCACAGATGATCCTGATACACAGCAGGATTGAGAAGCTTTAGAAGAGAATCCTAGGTTCTAATTTCAGAGACATGAAAAACAGCCAATAAATATATTTGATTAACCAAGTATACTCTGTTTGTAAATGATTCATGCATGCAAACTAGCACCAAAGTAGTTGACCTCCGGAACAGACATGCTTTACAATCATTGAGGCATTACTACTGCAGGATTCTTAGAATAACTAGCTCAACCTAGCTCCAGATATAGTAATCAGCACTTTTGAATTTTATGTAACAGAAATGATTTTAAGGAAAAATGAATGCAACTGAGTGGTCTTGGAAGTGTTATATTACGGGTCAATAATCAGTTAGACAATTGTGGCTTTTGCCTGCCCATTTTGAATCTTCCTTTTAAGAGGGGAAATGAAAATGAGCGATCAACATTCACATGGGAAGGAGGGGGTATTTTGAACACAGACTAGTATCGTCTGAGGAGCAGTGGCTGTTCATTGAAGGATTGAAGGTCCAAGTCCACTCGGAAGAAAGAAAGAAAGAAAGAAAGAAAGAAAGAAAGAAAGAAAGGAAGGAAGGAAGGAAGGAAGGAAGGAAGGAAGGAAGGAAGAAAGAAAGAAAGAAAGAAAGAAAGAAAGAAAGAAAGAAAGAAAGAAAAAGAAAAGACCTAGCAATCAACCTCCACAAACTCTGATTGAAAACCTGTGAAAAACACACATGGGATGAGATCACCGAGAGTCAGAGGTGAGTCAAAAGCAACTGCTCAGCAGGGACCAATACATAATAAGCACTGGAGAGTGACAGATCTTACTGTTATGATAGACAGTGCTGCATCCTGCAATTTGGCTGCATACTTACAGGGAAATGCACACACACGCTATCGTATGGACATGCGCACAGAGACAAGCAAGGAAAATAGAGTAGACCTAAATCCATTGGATTGAGTATTCATGAGATGATGTAGCAACTGAGAGACTGACAGACTCGATCCTGAAACTTGGGAATCAAAAATCACAAAATGAATGCTCTGTACACCGGTGATAACCTTTTGGAAACTGGACTGCTTGTCTGTTAGGTGAGAAACATGCTGATAAGTGGGACCAGCAGAGATCACATCTGTGCCAGCTCATGCACCATTACTTCAGACAGTTCCCTCTCCAAAAGCTCTCTGGTCATTAAATTCGGCCGTCTTTCTTCTCGCTCAGGGATGAAGGTAAGAGCAAAGACAGCCCATTTTACTAACTTCTTCTTTCATAGGTAGAGAGCAAACTTTCCTTCTCTCTGGGTTGGGAGGGGCCAGCCGTGTCCTATTGAGCTGATGCAGACAGCTTAGGTTA